>NC_035444.2:121950953-123414841 GCF_002127325.2 Helianthus annuus
ACCTATCCTAGGATGTTAGATCCTACTCTCGTAACCCAACTCTCGCGCTTAACCTTGACCTATCTTTCTCGCGCAACGGGTCAGAACGCACAGCAACCTGTCTGCACATTCAGTGGCACAGAAGGAGCAGTGGGACTACTCCATTGGTTTGGGAAGCTCGAGTCAGTATTCGAGATGTGTGAATGCCCTGAGGCTCGCAGGGTCAAGTACGCCACTGGTACTTTGGAAGGAATCACGCTAACCTGGTGGAACGCGCAAGTACCGATACTGGGGTTGGCAGCTGCTAACGCCACCCCCTGGAACGAATTCAAAGAACGCATTAAAAGGGAATACTGCACGCGTGATGACATCCTCAAGTTGGAAGTGGAGCTTTACCATTTGAAAATGGCGGGGTCAGGAAATTGATGCTTATACGGAACGGCCGAACGAACTGGCCATCTTGTGTCCAACCATGGTGGACCCTCCAAGCAAGCGTATCGAATTGTACCTCGAGGGTCTAGCCTCAGAGATTCAGAGCCATGCTACATCGGCTAACCTCGACAATATCCAAGACATTTAGTGTCTTGCTCATCGCCTCATAGATCAGGCAGTGGAACAGAACAGGCTGCCTAGTTGTATCAGTGCTATTACTACTGCTATCACTTCTGCTACTCCCGCTACTCCTAGTGACAACAAGCGGAAATGGGATGGGTATTCCAGCAAGGGTTCAGCTACCGTTCGGTCTCAAGCACAGCAGCAGCGCATGAATAGTGATCACCAGAGCCGAGTCAGCCAACTTCTGGTGGTCAGGGGAAGGGTGGATATCGGGGAATTCACCCAATGTGTAACTAATGCAACAGACACCACGGTGGTTAGTGCAACGAGGGACGTTGCCAGAGATGTCTCAAGATGGGCCATGAAGCTAAGGATTCAGGAGCCCACGGCCTGCAAATCGGAATCGCCAGCAGCAACAGCAAGCAGAAATCCTATGCAAAGAAAAGGTTGATCGCATTCCTCGTTCTGGTCAAGAACCTCTCGAAGTTCAAGGCGACAAGAGTGGTGCTGTGGTTGGCATCACCTCTTTCTTGAAGGCTCAGAAATGTTTGCGGAAGGGCCACACCGCAATTTTGGCTCTCGTTACTGACGCATCAGCGAAAGAAAAGAAGTTGGAAGACCATCCAGTTATACGCGACTTTCCTCAGGTGTTTCCTAAAGATTTACCTGGTCTACCGCCTCATCGTCAGGTCGAATTCCAAATCGAGCTCGCTCCAGGAGCAGCACCCATAGCTCGAGCTCCGTATCGCTTAGCTCCATCAGAATCGGAAGAACTATCGACGCAGCTACAAGAAATCTTGGATAAGGGATTTATCCGACCTATCTCTTCGCCTTGGGGAGCTACAAGAACTCTTGGATACCAATTATCTGTGGAAAAGAAGGATGGCACCTTCAGGATGCGAAAATGATTACCGTGAACTGAACAAGGTCACAGTGAAGAACCGTTATCCTCTTCTACGCATTGACGACTTATTCGACTAGTTGCAAGGGTCGAGTTACTACTCCAAGATTGATCTAAGGTCTGGTTATCATCAACTGGGAGTCCGGGATGAGGACGTCTCCAAGACAGCATTCAGAACTCGCTGCGGTCATTACGAGTTCCTAGTCATGCCATTTGGACTTACGAATGCGCCTGCAGTTTCCATGAATCTTATGAACAGGGTGTGCAAACCCTATCTTGACAAGTTCGTCATTGTCTTCATCGACGACATTCTGATCTACTCCAAGAGTCAGGAGGAACACGAGCAGCACTTACGTCTTATCTTGGAACTCCTTCGAAAGGAGCAATTGTATGCAAAGTTTTCTAAATGCGACTTCTGGCTTCGTGAAGTCCACTTTCTAGGCCATGTGGTGAACAGGGATGGGATTCATGTCGATCCATCCAAGGTGGATTCGATCAAGAACTGGCCTGCACCGCGTACACCAACAGAAATACGCCAATTCTTGGGTTTGGCGGGGTATTACAGGCGATTCATCAAAGACTTTTCGAAGATCGCGCAACCGCTTACCATGCTGACACAGAAAGGTGTCACCTACCGTTGGGGAGATTCCCAAGAGACCACTTTTCAGTACCTAAAGGATAGGCTTTGCAGTGCACCTATTCTCTCATTGCCGGAGGGCACAGATGACTTCGTGGTTTATTGTGACGCATCGATATAGGGTCTTGGTTGCGTATTGATGCAACGGGATAAGGTTATTGCTTACGCTTCGCGGCAACTCAAGATTCATGAACGGAACTACACGACGCACGATTTAGAGCTGGGAGCTGTTGTTTTCGCCCTTAAGATATGGCGGCACTACCTGTACGGTACCAGGTGCACGATTTACACCGATCACAGGAGTCTCGAGCATATTCTTAAGCAAAAGGATTTGAACATGCGTCAACGGAGATGGGTTGAACTATTGAACGACTACGAATGCGCCATCAAGTATCATCCAGGCAAGGCCAATGTTGTGGCCGACACCCTCAGTCGAAAGGACACCCTACCTAAGCGCGTGCGAGCGCTACAGCTTACTATTCAGTCCAGTCTTCCTGCACAGATACGAGCTGCTCAGATAGAAGCATTGAAACCCGAGAACGTCATGGCTGAAGCCTTACGCGGTTCAAGGCAACGAATGGAACAAAAGGAAGACGGCGCCTACTATGTAACGGGGCGTATTTGGGTCCCACTTTATGGCGGTTTACGAGAGCTTGTGATGGACGAAGCACACAAGTCTCGCTACTCGGTACATCCAGGGTCGGACAAAAAGTACCACGACATCAGAACTACTTATTGGTGGCCTAGCATGAAGGCCCACATCGCCATCTATGTTGGCAAGTGCTTGACCTGTGCCAGAGTCAAGATTGAATATCAGAAACCCGCAGGCCTACTTCAACAACTCAGGATACCACGGTGGAAATGGGAGGGGATTTCCATCGATTTTGTTACAGGCCTACCCAGATCCCAGCGTGGGAATGATACTATATGGGTGATCGTGGATCGACTCACCAAGTCTGCACACTTCCTGGCTATAAACGAAACGGATAAGTTCTCCACTCTCGTAGACATCTATCTTAAAGAAGTGGTTTCGAGGCACGGGGTGCCCACCTCCATCATTTCGGATCGGGATGCACGATTCACGTCAGAGCTATGGCAAGCGATGCACAAATCCTTCGGCTCACGATTAGACATGAGCACAGCGTACCATCCTCAGACCGATGGGCAGTCTGAGCGAACAATCCAAACTCTTGAAGACATGCTTCGAGCATGTGTTATCGATTTCGGCAACAGCTGGGAAAAACATCTCCCTTTGGTGGAGTTTTCTTACAATAATAGTTATCACACCAGCATGCAAGCCGCTCCATTTGAGGCATTGTACGGACGTAAATGCCGGTCACCTCTCTGCTGGGCAGAGGTGGGGGATAGTCAGATTACGGGTCCAGAGATTGTAGTGGACGCCACATAAAAGATTGCCCAAATACGACAACGCATGGCGGCAGCACGCGACCGTCAGAAAGCCTACGCGGATAAGCGTAGGAAGCCATTGGAATTTCAGGTCGGGGACCGGGTTTTACTTAAAGTCTCACCCTGGAAGGGTGTGGTTCGATTTGGTAAACGAGGCAAACTCAATCCACGGTATGTTGGACCGTTCGAAGTCACTGAAAGAATAGGCCCAGTAGCCTACAGACTGAACCTACCAGCTGAACTCGGTGCAGTTCACAATGTATTTCACATGTCGAGTCTGAAGAAGTGCCTGTCAGATGAAACCCTCATAGTTCCTTTTAAGGAACTCACTATCGACGAGCGGTTGCAGTTCGTCGAGGAACCAGTTGAAATCACGGACCAGGATGTTAAGGTCCTCAAACACAAGAGAATCCCTCTTGTTCGAGTTCGTTGGAACTCCCGACGTGGCCCAGAGTACACCTGGGAACGCGAAGACCAAATGAAAGAAAAGTACCCCCAATTATTCGAAACCAATGCAACCACTACTGAGGCTGAAGCTACTACTACTGAATTTCGGGACGAAATTCCAAATCAACGGGGGGATGATGTGACACCCCAGGAAAACCAGTAAACGATATAACTTACCTAGCTTCCTCAGTAACTGCATGCTAAATTTCGGGACGAAATTTCTTTTAAGTTGGGGATAATGTGACAACTCGAATTTCCAAGATTCCTATTTCGCATTTATTGCACGTCTTGTATTGTTTAGTTGTTTATTTGCACAATTGATTGCTATGGAATGGTATACGTTTTAATTTAATGAAGTGTATCGTGTGTTTATGCATGGTTATGTGTTAATTGTGATAGACTTGTCAAATGCATAAACTTGGTGGTGAAACTGTGAAACTATTTGAGATGGTGTACTATTGTAAAATATATTAATTAAGGGTGTAGAGAGCTATTAGTGAAACTTATGCTATACTTAACCCTAATCCTTTGTTCACTAATCATTTTCACAAAACCAAAGCACGTACTACAATCTCTAATCTCCTAGCAATCATCACCAAATCATTGGCAAGACATCACAAGTTTGATTCCTCTCTTTCTCTAGAATCAACACAAGGTAATTGTTAATGATTGTTTGTTGATTATTTGATTGATATCAATTCTTGATTCTTGATTATGTATACATGAAAAACCCTAGTTTCACATGTGATGTTTCTGTGTTTAAGGATTCTGATTGTTGAGAAACGAATATGAATAGTTGTATGCTCGATTAGATTGTTCTTGTAATGATTAATTGTTGATCATAGGTGGGTTAGTTATGATTCTGCCGTCAATATGAATAAAAATTAGGGTTCCTCGATCGTATGAGAACTAAAACGTAACTGTTATGATCTCTTGATTCTGTGCAAATATTGGAATTCACGCGTATTGTTAGTCAGAGTTTTGGACTAATACATTTGTCTGAGTTTTGAAACCCTGAGTTAAAAGAGTTTTGTGCAATGTATAAGGATCCGAGTTTTACTTGTGAAAATGATGTCTGACCTTTAAGATATGTTTGTTGTCCGATGTTTATGCCTATAATGCTTGTGTCTTTAACTTTGTGATCTAATAAGTGAAGTCCGAGCTTTAAAGACATGTGAGTATGGTCCGAGTTTCATGTGTTGTCTACCTTGTCCGACTTTTAACCTTTAAACATGGAGTCCGACTTTTACAAGGACCCAAAGGTCCGACCTTTATGAACAACACAAGATGTCCGACCATTATGATAGGGTGATAGGCGGTCCGAGTTTCATAGGGGGAGTTATGGCCCGACTTTTAAATATGCATGTTGTCCGATCTTTTGCCTAGTGTGAGGGGTCCGAATTTTGGCAACAAGTTATGGGGTCCGACTTTTAACCCCAAGACCCCTGTCCGACCTTTTAAGGGATCAAGGGTCCGAGTTTCTTAAACAAATGTGATGTCCGAGTTTAACCCCAACCCCCTTACTTGTCCGAACTTATGATGGTTAAGTCTTTTGTCCGAGTTTTGTGACTAGATAAAGGAATCCGATTTTTATTGTTGTTGATTTCATCCCTATTCCATGTGATGACCAGAAAAGCATGGTCAATATTCATGCACAAGATGATATAGATTTATGAATAAACTTGTCAGTACACTAATTTATATGATCGGCCCAATAATTACTTGTATGCTTTAACAGTTGTAGGCCATCATGGTATCTCACAAAAAGAATATGATGTGGAACAATTTAATAACGAATGATTATGTGTAGACCTCATTAGACCACACTACTGTTTGGCGGCCCATGTGATTGGGTTACACTAAGTGAATCATGCAACGAATTACTCATTAGAAGGATATATATATATATATATTAAGTGATCTCTTGGCAATAATGGGTTGATAGATTAACCTGGTGTGATGTGGATTATATGTGTGTAATACGTGTATTCTGACCATGTGACAAGTGAACAAAGAATATATGACTTGTTTGAACATGAAATATGTGAATTATGTGTGCTTAAGACTGATTATGTTGGTAACGATTCTAGGGCGTGTTTGAACAATTGGACAAAGTAGTTTAGCGTACCGAGCAAACCAAGGTGAGTTCACACAGCCAAGGCATGGGGTTCCCAGGGTGGGAATGGGATTTGATTATTTACTGGTACTTATCTATACTGGAACGTAGTGATGTGATTTGATGAACTATGGTACATACTCCGCTGATTGAACTACGACTAGACTAGTAACACTTATTGAACTGATCTTCGCACACCTGCCAAGGGTTGGCCGCGATATTATGACTGACTTCGCACACCTGCCTTTGGAAGGCCGCGAACTGAATTTACTAATCTTCGCACACCTGCCTGGTAGGCCGCGATACAGATAAACCTAGTCTAGAATACTCGGGATGAACATCCCCCTAATATCTTCGCATACCTGCCTGGGAGGCCGCGATGGAAACTAATACGATACATGACATAACGACGAACATACTACTACTCACACTATACTATTACTGAACTGTTAACTGTGAACTCGCTCAACTAGTTGTTGATCATCTGTTACATGCCTTGCAGGTCGTTAGATACATGGAGCTTGCACAGAGAGAAGCTGGTCGTTGTGGGCTTGGATCGTGATTATCTTGTTAAACACTTATGATACTTGATACTTATTTACGATGGGTTTTATTTATACGCTTCCGCTAAACAATGATAACTTACTTATGATTTAGAACACCTTTCATATGGATTTGGTTTGGTTTAAATGACAATTACTTTTACTATATGTATCGTTCTATATGATTGGTGGCTTGATCCTGGTCAGTCACGCTCCCAAGCGGTGATACTCCGCAGGTGGATTTTGGGGGTGTGACACAGAGTATACCTGGGAACGAGAAGATCAAATGAAACTCAAGTATCCCCAGTTATTCGGAAACCGTGCAACCACTACTGAGGCTGAAGCTACTACTACAGAATTTCAGGACGAAATTCCAAATCAACGGGGGGATGATGTGACACCCCAGGAAAACCAGTAAACGATATAACTTACCTAGCTTCCTCAGTAACCGCATGCTAAATTTCGGGACGAAATTTCTTTCAAGTTGGGGATAATGTGACAACTCGAGATTCCAAGATTCTATTTTCGCATTTATTACACGTTCACTGGTTGTTTAATCGTTTACTTGCACAATTAGTTTGTTGTGAAACTGTAACGTTTTGATTCAGTTAAGTATATTGTATATTGAGCATGGCTATGTGTTAATTATGAAAGATTTGTCAAATGTATGAACTTGGTGGTGAAACTATGAACTATTTTGAGATGGTGTAATTGTGTAAAATATGATACTTAGGGATGTATGGAGTAATTAGTGAAACTCTAATCATTCTTAACCCTAATCATTCACTAATCACCACACACAACCAAAACACGTACTTGCATATTCTCTGATCTTCTCTGGCAATCATCATCTCCATCACTAGCACAAGTCTTCTGCATCAATCTTGATCTTTCAATCTATTTAGAATCAATTCAAGGTAATTGTTTATTGATTGTTTGATTGTTATCAATTCTTGTTTCTTTTGATTCTTGTAAACCCTAGTTCTTCACATGCTAGTTCTGTAATTGTTGATTGGATTTTGATTATTGTGATAATGATGTTGATTAGTCGTATAATCGATTGCCTGATGATTAAGATATGTGATATGTAGAATGATTGATTTGATAATCGAATTACTGCTATACAGATGCAACGAATTTAGGGTTTCTGAGTTGTGAAAACGTGAAAACGTAACTGTTACAATACAATGAACGTATGACTAATTGTTTGTCTGAGTTTTGTGAATGATATGTCATTGTCTGAGTTTTACATCATACAGCCCCGTCCGAACTTTAAATTGCTTGTGGATGTCAGACTTTTAAAGATGATAGCATATAGTCCGAATTTTTATATAACAACCTATAGTCCGACTCTTATAAATTAGACATGGTCCGACTTTTACATCATGAATACGAGTCCGACATTTCTGAATGACAAGGGATATGTCCGAGTTTTGATTAACATACATGTCCGAACTTTAAATAGTGAAGGAGGTCCGAATTTCTTAAAGTGTTATGTGAGGTCCGAGTTTTATACCCCTCACCCTTGTCCGATCTTGTGAAGTAAAACACCCCCCATGTCCGAGTTTCAGGGCATCAAACCCCCCCCCCCCGCCCCCACACATGGTCCGAGTTTTAAGTAGGGTCCCCTAGTCCGAATTTGTGCAGGGAGCCACTTGGTCCGAGTTTATGCCCTTTCTCCCCTGGTCCGACCTTTTGAGAGGAAACAAGTGGGGTCAGAGTTTTGTTAGTGGCCTAGTCCGAGTTTTGTGAGGGGGTAGCCTTGTCCGAAGTTCGAATGATGTTTATATGTCCGAATTTCATAAGTATGATGTGTTGTCCGAGCTTTAAATGTATGCACACATGATTCACTGTTGTTAATGTTTGAAAAGACTGAGTTTATATTGATGCCAAGTTCAGAACTCCGTGTGAAGAACAACATACTACTGCATGCTACTGTCTACTACTGTACGCGATTATGTGATACTGTCTGATATGATGCTACATGTTACTGAATGATACTGCATGTTACTGTGCGATACGTTACCGTATGTTACTGTTTGAACACCGAAGAGTTGTAAACACTAACTGAAAGTAAAATACTCACATCGGATTTATGTGCAATGTACCTTAGATCGTGTGCAACGGACTTAAACATTAATTAACCCTAGAAGCAATAACATACCGAGCAAACCAAGGTGAGTTCACACTCTTACTAAGGCATGGGATTCCCAGGGCACGGGAATTGGGATTGAAGGAATGAGCTTGAATAGAATCGTACTTACACTATTACTAGACTACCATACCATCGTCCTCGGTTGTGCAGGACACATACGTAAAACCTACGTATACTTATGCTACTCACTGTCCTCAGGTTGCAAAGGACACTCACGTAAAACCTACGTGAACTTATACTCACTACTGCCTCGGTTGTGTCAGGCACTTACGTAAAACCTACGTAAACCCCCGCGTACCCCTATCCTCGGTTGTGAAGGATACTTACGTAAAACCTACGTAAACTGTACGTATTACTGTTCTCGGGATATGTAGAACACTTATGGTTACGAATAGTCTAGTGGTTATACAACATGGGAAGCCCCCACCAATAGAACGTACTACCGGCCCAGTAGAGCCACATGTACAAACAAACTTACTATTACGCATTTATTTTCTGTGAACTCGCTCAACTAGTTGTTGATCCTCTGTTACATGCCTTGCAGGTCATTAGATACATGGAGCTTGCACAGGGAGGAGCTGGTCGTTGTAGGCTTGGATCGTGATTGTTTCTTTAAACACTTATGACATTTCATACTTATTTATGTTGGGTTTTATTTATAGGCTTCCGCTAAACAGTGATAACATACTTATGTTTTGGAACACCTTTCATATTGGTGGTTGAATGGCATTTACTTTTATATATTAATTACATGTTCAATATGATTGGTGGCTTGATCCTGGTCAGTCACGCTCCCAAGCGGTGATACTCCGTAGGTGGATTTTGGGGGTGTGACAACATCAACCCGGACTAGGTCGAGTCTTGCCTAATTCCCTATAGTTATGGCTCTGACACCAATCTGTCACAACCCAACCGATGGGGGAATCATTAGGGCGCGACACTGAGCGAAACAGATTGTCCAGAAGTTTCCATAACAATTATCATTACCATTCAATTTAAAATAACATGTCCCATACCATGCCTCAAAAGGTAAACAAATTATTACAGACAAATTCTAGGCAAATAGTTCTATTCCAACAACTCAGATTTTCAAATAGAGCAATTGTTTATCTGCTTCTAGAGACTCTTGGTTACATTAGTACAGACAACTATTTGTTGGCCTCTAGAAACTTATTATAGCCTCGCTTTCCTAGCAGCTAAGCATCCTAAATACCTGTCACATACGTTAAAATAAAAGTCAATACACATAGTGTAAAGGTGAGCATACAAGTTTGATAGTAGCATATAGAGTTCGAAATAGTTTACGCATAACCAGCATGTACACAGAGGAAAACGAAGCATGTTAATTATCGACATGGATCTATCGATACCAATGACTGCGGGTTGACTGCCCAAGGCAATTCGTAATACATGATCACCACCGTAATCCATGCAAATAATTGTCCTTAACAACCCCCGTGTGAACGGGAGCTGAGTCCAAACTATAGTACTATCGTCGTTAAGGCAGGTAGACAGCATTCCACGTGTAAACATAACAACAAGCATTCATTTAGTCACGTAATACATGCAGTAACGGTTAGCGTTTAAAGTATTGCGTAGTGTGTTCTATTGTGATTTTGTATAAGTAACGTATGTAACACCCAAAAGTGCATAAAGCAAAAAGGGATCGAGTATACTCACAGCGGTTGATGGTTTGAAGGGAGCGCTTGAGAGTAAGGTTAGCCTGATTAGAACGAAAGCATAATGATAAGTGACGCGTAAAATGAGAATAAGCGTTGATGGGTCGAATGGTAGTCCTGTCGGATGGCAATCCGATCGGACGGTCAGTCGTGCGGATGATAATCCGTTCGGATGGTTATCCGGTCAGACAGTAGTCCAGTCAGATGACTATTCGAGTGGATTGTTTCTTCCTATGAGAAGGATGTGTTTGTGTATGGTGGTTTGACTTTTTGAAGTTTTTGTTGTAGCATTTGAAAACATTGAAGTATCTCTACCCTTCAGGTCGGTCGATCGGTCGGTTGTCCGATCGGACAGAAATCCGATAGGTTGACACTTCAGTGAGAACAAGTTCACAACCGGTTGTCATTCGATCGGACAGCAGTCCGATCGGGTGGCATCACTAGTTCATTGAACATGTTGAAAAATCGATTAAGTTTTAAGCTCAAGTATCTCATGATCTGAAGAGTAATCCGATCGGATGGCAGTCCGATCAGACGGCAATTCGTTCAATACTCAAACTTCAAGAAAAAGTATTTAAGTGTGGGACCCATAGTGCGAGCCGATCGGTTGGCCGACCGTTCGGGTGGCTGTCCGTTCGGACAGCAGTCCGGTCGGACGGCACCCCGTCCTGGTCGTCCCATTCGTCTTACACTTGGTTGTTTTGAATTGTTTGTCATTTTATCGAGGCATTTTGATAACGTGTAAAACAACGGTAACCTTGTCACTACTTGGTGCTCCTGATCGGACAGGAATCACCCAGATCCAGTCAGTCAACTTTTCGTGATGGTATCCCATGTTTAACCCGAAATCGGTAAACCTCATGGCTAGAATCTGGATCTTGAGCTATCACGACCACTGATCGGGTAGTAAGTCGTCACAAGTTCCGATTCTATCGGTTTTGAGGGCATTGAGTGTAAAAGAGTTGAAAGAAAGTTGGAAAACCATCTTTCAATCCTTTCATTGGTGGAAATGTTTAGATCTACTAGAGATCTTTGTTTGTTTATGTGGAAATCGGTTAGTTCTAAGTTGTTCTTGGTGGATTGAGGCCAAAACATGAAGTTCTTCAAGAACACATGACGACGTCATCCTAGAACACCTTGAATCTTGGTGATTTCACGGTTAAAAGTTAAGATTTAAAAGGTAGAAAGGTGTAGGAGTGCGTATAGATCAAGAAAGTACAAGATTTAGGGAGAGATCTTACCGGAATCGAGAGAAATCTGAGAAAAAGTGAGGAACACGAGCCGGTCGGACGTCACTTGCCAAAAGTAGTAAGTATGAAAGTGACATGGGTATTTATTGGATTCCAAAAGAGGAAAGGGTGGGTCGATCGGATGACTCCACACCCGGATGTCAGGTCGGTCGGATGGAACACCGACCGGATGGCAGCCCGGTCGGATGGCGATCCGGCCGGCTGGCATCTGGTTCGAGTGCGCGGCGCGACGACTCTTGACATTTTGATTCAAATTACTTTTAATCCCAACCACTCATGTCTCGCACTATCTCTTCTCCACCACTTATTATACAATCATCCTTAATTCGTATTCGATTTGAGTTTGTGTTTCGATTGCGATGGGTTTGATTGCGATTCGATTGATTACCACATAACGTAAATAAACATGCACAAGTAACACATAAGGCACACACACACGTATAATAATCACCAAAATGCGTAATTAGAGTTTGCGAGCGCGATGTTGATTAGATTAGATTGATTAGCATTTAATTAACTTTATCGTATTGTACTTCCTATTATTCACAGTCATAAAGCGATTTGTATAGAGAAATATACTTCGATTACTTCGATTATAATTAATTACTCCACATAATACAGCAAACGTAAACATAAAATAGACTACCTACAGTCAAAGAAGTCAAAACAGGAATTGAGCAAGGAGAAGAAGTGCAACGGATCGGATGACAGTCCGATCGGATGACAGTCCGATCGGATGGCAGTCCGATCGGATGGCAGTCCGATCGGATGGCACTCCGATCGAGTTGTCATTCGATCAAGTGTCACCGGCGAGTTGGGTTTTGGTGTTTCGTTTCGGTCGTTAAGCGCTGCGATAGTCTGGTTACACATTTTCATCCACATTTTCATATATTTATTATAATTAGTCACATGGGGTCGTATATAGATATCCATATTTCAAACCCTGCGATAATCGAGTTACGCGTGCCTGCGAGTGCGTTTTTGATCATTGAGTTTCACTATGATACATCACGGCTATCAAGGAGGGTAGAATTGGTCCTCACTCGACATCTTCATGGTTATCAGCAAGAACATTGTGATGTGATAGCGATGAAGTATGCGAAATTATGCGAAAATACTGCGATGTAGCGATATATGTGATATAGGTACATTATGATCCGAATCTCTGGTGCTAGGCGTAACAAGTATAACGAGTAGTAACAACGCACGAACATGCGGGTTGTTACATGTGTGGCCCAGTCATTTCGAGGCCTAATGCCAAGGTGTGAGATTCTAATCAAGTGTGTGATTAAAAGAAAGGTGTGTGATTAGCTTAAACTGTGCGACCCGTGTTCAATTCGTGGGCCGGTGTGCGACTACGTCCTTTTGAGCCTGTCATAGAACAGCCCAATAGATTACCCAACCCAGCCCGGAAGTGTGCGACCAAGCTATGTGGTGTGCGATTACAACAACGGTGTGCGACACGCTGATTTTTGTCCGATTGGGTTGGGTTGTGCGATCAGTGTGCGGCCCAACAACTTGTGCGACCAGCCCATGCTCGTGCAGCCCAACATGGCTGGCCCAATCATGGTGTGCGATTGGATCCAGGGTGTGCGAGATTGGTTAATCCGTTCCACCAAACTTGGTAATCAGTTACATAATTCAATCAATGTTCCATGATTCATGCAACCCTAATCATCTAGCCGTTTTTTCACATCCCACCATCGATCAAAGCAATCACATAACAGTTTTGATGATGAATCATTAACAACAATTAACATTTTAATCACCCTTCAATCAGATCAACCCACACAATTGCTATATCTGTAAACCCTAACAAGAACTTCCAGTTTTCCTATCATGTTTATGTGTATTATAAGCAACCTTCAACAAGTTCTAACTGGTTAATCATCATAAGAGGTTTATTAATGTTCTTAGCAGAATCATCTATCCACAATTCTAGGGTACACTTAGGCCAAAATCATTCATGTATTCAAATCAATAAACTCGCACATAATCAGATCATTCAATGAAGATTATAACAAGCATGCATACACTAACCCAAGGATCGCATAGTGTAGGACCGTTATTGACAGTCGTGTGAGTCAATCAGAGCTAGCAACTGCCGAAAATGTAGCGGAAATACAAAATCGGCATGAATCAAAGCAGAAATGGAGTAGAAACAGAAGTAATTCACTTTAAAACAGTTTTCTCATTCAATCTTCACAAAATACATGAGCAGCAGTTCGGCTACACTGGAGACATGAACGTACAAAATGAGAAAACAACTTGGGTAATTATAGGGGTGAGGGTTTCGCTTATGTGACATGTCCATATGAGCAAAACCTGCTAGTTGGGATTTCGCTCATATGGCACAATGTCCATAAAAGCGAAACCTTGACATTAAAACCAAACTTTTACATATCCAACCCCTATACAATACATAATTAACACATCTAGACCCTATACATTAATCAACTAAGACTAAGACGCAGGCTTTAGACATTCGTGCACCAACAAACTCCCCCTTGGATACAGCCGCAGTCTTCAGTCTTGGTCTTTGGGTCTTCACAACGACTTGAACTTTTCTTCGTGCTGCTTAGGCTTCCTCCTAAGTGCATTCCTTATCATGTCGTTCTCTTTCTTTCTCTTCTTATCCTCTTCAGCTTGAATGTGCATCCATTTGCCTCTATTCTCATCAAGCTTTTGATGTTCACGAGCAGCTTTCCTTTTCATTTTCTCCTTGAGCGACCACCATGATGACTTCCATTTACTTTCAGAGTTGATACTTTTCTGAAAGCAAAGGGTTGCAACTCGCTAAAATTGCATGGCCTGCTCTCTGTCCTCTGGCTGATAGTGAATTTTGTTTATGAAAAGACATTCGATATCCTTTGCAGAGCAATTTACAAGCCACATAGGATCATAAACATGAATCACTCTCAATTCTCCACCTGCTCTGTAAGTAATCACTGCTTCAGTAGTAATACAACTATAAACCCAACCCATGAAGCCTTTGTAAAACTCTTGCTCCATTGACGGTACTGGTATAGTCTTCATCGTTTTAGGCTTTTTCACATTCAGTATCGTCTCTTCAACACCTGTCACTGGATCTCTTCTTGTAACTCTCTTCGGATAGTGTGGCTTCCAGTGTTTGAAGTCTCTTAAAGCCTCGAACTTTATCAATCCCCACATAGCAATGTTGTTCTTCTTGACAGTATATCCCAATGTTCTAACCTTTGACAATTCATCCACATCCCACCATGGAAGTGACATAATATCATGTAACTTTTCAAAATACTGCACGCCACATTCTCTTCTTATCGCATACGCATTAATCTGGGGTAAGAATCCCCAACTAATAATGTCACCGAGAGATACACTTCTATCACGTTGATAATACTTCAAAGGCCGTTTGAACTTCCTCTCGTGACTTTCTTTAAACCACTTTTTCCTTTCTTCTTTTGCCATATCTTTTGGAGTGCCGTCAAAGTTTTTATCTTTCAAAATTTCAGCAACTTTTCTTCGCAGTTCATCACGATTCTCCTCAGTAAAGAATTCCATCAATGTTGGCAACTGTGAGGTATCTTCATTAACACCTTCATCATCTGTCCAGTCTTCGACTTCAACTCTATCATACAATTCAGCATCTTCAACATACTTATACTCGTAATCACGCTGCTGATTGATGTCAAAGGCATTCAATTCTTCTTCAAAGTCGAATTTAAAGTCAGGATCCACCATGAGAGTCATTTCCTTAATTACTTCCAACGTGTAAGTATGGAAATGCTCTCCTTCTTCACGATAAGTATCTAACCTCAAGATCAATTTCTCAGCTTGTTGAACATTTTGTGCATCACTCGACTCCCCCTGTCTATCAGCTCCCCCTAATTCTTCGTTCATAGAATCGTTCATAAAATTATCAACATTCTATTCAGCAGAAGCTTCAGTAACTTTCAACCCTGTACCACCCTGAGCATCATCGTCATCATCATCTTTTCCTGAACCATGACTGCTTGCAGAATAGACTTTCTCATCTTTTTCATCTTCCTCTTCATCCTCCTCCTCATCATCTTCATCACTATCTCCAATCAACTCTTCAAGAGGAGTATAATCCTCAAAAAGACCTGAAACTGCAGAGATAGGCTCAGGATTTTCAACAACCATTGAAGGTACAATCGATCTTTCTGTTACTGCAGAACTTCCTTCAACGCCTTTACCCTTTTCTTTCGTTTGCTCATCTATTTTAGCTTGACGTTCTGCTCTGAGCTCTTCAACTTGCAATTCTTCAAACTTTTGCTCTACAGACATTCCGAGCATGCTTTCAACTACTTTATTCAGCATATAGAACTCGTGATCTCTGAACGCTTTAGCTGCTTCAAGTTCTTTGTTCTTCAACTTGAAGTACTCATTTTGCTCATCTCGACGAGCTTTCTCTTCCTCAAGCTCAGCAATTTTCACCTTGAAGATGTCTATCTCTGACTGATCAGAATCAATCTTTTTCACCAACTCTTTGTTATCATTCTCCAACCTCTTCACACGCATTTCTAGAATTCTTTCACAATCTATAACTTTCTTGTTTTCAGCGGCTAGCTTCTTGTTCTCAGCAATCACTTCATGAACCTTCTTTTCAACATTCTTTACTTGTGAAGTGTTTGCGAAATCAAAATCTCCAACATCATCCAGGCTCACATTCAAATTCGAAGGCACCTTTGGAAAATTTCGGAATCCCGCAGAACCCGGTGTAAGTTGACCTTGGGTGAGTGGAGGTGTCTGAAAGATTTCTTGTGAAGTAAGAAGGGTTTGTTGTGGTGGTGGTGAATGATGAATAGGTGATGGTTGTCTTGGTGGTGTTGGTTGTTTAGGTGGTGAGGATTGTTGTGGTGGTGTAGGTTTTCGGGGTGGTGATTGAATTGGTGATTGTGGTGGTGTCTATCTCTGACTGATCAGAATCAATCTTTTTCACCAACTCTTTGTTATCATTCTCCAACCTCTTCACACGCATTTCTAGAATTCTTTCACAATCTATAACTTTCTTGTTTTCAGCGGCTAGCTTCTTGTTCTCAGCAATCACTTCATGAACCTTCTTTTCAACATTCTTTACTTGTGAAGTGTTTGCGAAATCAAAATCTCCAACATCATCCAGGCTCACATTCAAATTCGAAGGCACCTTTGGAAAATTTCGGAATCCCGCAGAACCCGGTGTAAGTTGACCTTGGGTGAGTGGAGGTGTCTGAAAGATTTCTTGTGAAGTAAGAAGGGTTTGTTGTGGTGGTGGTGAATGATGAATAGGTGATGGTTGTCTTGGTGGTGTTGGTTGTTTAGGTGGTGAGGATTGTTGTGGTGGTGTAGGTTTTCGGGGTGGTGATTGAATTGGTGATTGTGGTGGTGTTGGTTCATGTGGTGGTGTAGGTGGTTTCCTGGTTTCTTTCGCTGGTTTCTTCTTTAGCACAATCTTTGGCATTTTAATCTTTGGTGTAACTTTGCGAATCTTTGGAGATATGACTTTCTTTCGAGCTACGGCTTTCTTTCTACCACCTGGAGGAGATTGTGATTCGAAGACATGTTCTGGAGAAGGAACGTAAGCATCATCATCGTCCTTTTCCTGTCTCTTTCTCTTTCTCAACAATTTTTCTTGTTCTATTTCTTTCTGAACTCTTCGTAAACGTTCAGTCTCATCAATCTCATCATCTGAAGAGCTAGAGGAGCTTGTAGTGTCTTTATCCACATCATCTCCCTCAATATCATCAATAACTTTCTCTTTTCCTTTCTGAGCTTCAACATTCACAACATGCTCAACTTCAACTTCCACAGTTGGCCCTGTTTCCAAAACTTCAGTATCAAACATCAAATTTTTTTCAACATTAAAAGGATCTTCTTCCGCAGCTACCACTGTTTCGTCTTCTTCAGGTTCATCAACCAATAACGTTTTTGCGACTTTCTTTTGCTTCTTCTTTGGTTGTGAAGAAGATTCCTCAGCATTTTGAACAATAGGAGTGGCCTTTCTGCGTCTTCTCCCAGTTTCTTTCACATACCATTCATTTTTGGTGCTTTTGAAGTCTTCAAGAACTTTCAACTCTTCAGCATACGCTGCCTCTTTCATCTCAGCTACATTCCTCCAGTTCTGATGATCAAATGGATCTGGATCAACATAGTTAGCATCTTTTATGAAACCAAAGAATGCAGCACCAACTTTCGGCTCTGGATGATTCGGGTGGTATCTCACAAGCTGCTTAAGCGTATCATTGCTCATGTGAGATTGTATCAACAAGTCATTGTTTATGTTTCTGTCAATCTCAGGATAAGCGTGATCAATCATCATTTGCACAAACCTCGGATACATCCAGCTCTTGCTGCCTGTCTTAATATTCTCAGCCATATAATGGAATACAATGTGTGAGAAATTATACTTTTTGTTCAACAACAACGCAGTAACCATATTCATTTGATAATCTCTCATCGTATCATAACTTCCCTTTGTGTGACTCAATGACATCAACACACAGTGAATCAGGAACTTGTATGGTTTCTGAAACTTCGATTTCAAATAATTCCCAGCATTTAAAGCTCCCTGATATCCCATTCTTAGCATGCAGCCTTTCACCATTCTTTCTGGAAATCTCATTGGCGACTCTGGCTCATCTGGAAAGTTAACAACTTCACGGATAAGAGCTTCAGTGACTAGAATCTTTTCCTCCTTGCCATGCACCTCAACAATTGATGAGATAACTTTGTTCTGATCATCATAGCTTGCATTTTTCCAGAATCGTTCTATGTGAGATTTGTATATTGGTCTTTGATCAGTCAATGCCTTCTGGATGGGAATACGACCCACGAATTCCAATACACCACTAAATTTTGCCAACTTTGGGTTTTTATGTATATCCAAATCACAACAACTGTTGTGAAGGGGATCAAAGACAACACTGGAACCCTGCACATCAACATCACATGCACTGAGAATTAGTTACTTAGAAAAATTGATCACAACAATTTTACTTGAAAACCCTAAGTGTATCATGAGCGAAATTACAGTGTACTAAAAGCGAAACCACTTATGCACTAAGAACGAATTCACAAGTTGTGACATTAAAGCGAAATTACACCAAATGATCTTATGAGCGGAACCAATGATGTACACATAAGCGGAAACACATGATGTACAGATGAGCGGAACCACATACAACCCTAAAAGTGAAATCGTCAACAATCACTCAAAACTGATCAAATCTCAAAATTGAAACCACTAATCTGTTAACATGTTAATTCCGAGACTAGGGATATGTTTTGATTGCATTTTTGACTTTAAAAGAACCCTAGATCTACGTCTGTTATACCCTGTGACTCGACAAACATCATCAAACATCAAATTTGTAACAATCAATCACAAATCTGTTATCTATACAATAAAACGACAATACATGTGTGTTTTCAAGTTCTGATTTAACATGTTAAGCCCTAAATCTAAGTTTCGTTCATCACTTATGACCGACAATTCAATAAAGCATGATATCTAACAAATTAAAGATCAAACAACCTCGCCCATGATTGAGTACTAAGATATTCACAAGATCTGATGAAATTTGGGCAGCAATTCGCCTGAAAACGAAGGTTTTAAGGTATCGCTTTTCAGTCGCCGGAGAGAGAGAACGTTATGAGCGAAAGGGTGAAAGTGACGAATGAGCAGAACCATTTTACTTATATAGTAGGTCAGATTTCGCTCTTAAGACCAAAGCCATATGAGCGAAACCTCATGGTAGCTATAAGCGAAACCTGATATGAAGCATCTATGAGCGAAACCTTTGTTTTAGTGTGACACATGAGCGAAATTAAAATGACACATGAGGGAAATCAGGTTGTGATTTTCAAAAATTTACCTTTTTAACCCTTTTCTAATTAAACACCGTCACACCCAGTTAACCAAGTCCAATTCAATGACCTTGGTCAACTGCTTGGCCTACCAAGTCCAAGTTAATGACCTTGGTTGACCGAATTATGAAGTACACAGTCATTTCATTCTGAAAATAGTTTAAATGAATGAACTTTTTAAACGTTTTGAACTTTCAAACACTTTTCAGTTTGTCAAACACTGTACCAATCATTGTTTAGCAACTCCAGCTTACCCAGCCCTCATCAAACACTGACATGATCTGCACTAAGCTTTGATCATCCGATTCCCAATGTCAGTTTTCGAAAATAAAATGAGAAACTAAAATCTTTTTGAATTTTTAACTGGATAAATTGAAAACTGTACACACAATATTTTTGTGAGTGTGTTAGGGGATCATATCAGCTGCCGACTAGACACTAGCACCGTTAAGCTGTTATTTCATTTTAAGCATTAAACAACTCGCGTAGATTGCCGATATATTGATCCTCTTAAATTATCACAAAATTTTCAATCTGTTCGGGATACAGAATTAGTGTTTTAGGACTTAAACATCTACATGTGTCCCACCTCAGTACATACTCCCGTATCCAGACCCCAGTATTCAGTCTTACAGGTGAGTATACCACAGCTGATATCTGTTTAGGGGTAGGTACGAGGGCCGTGAGAGCTCAGGTCGATACTTCTGTATACGCATAGAGATGATGGCTTTGACTTTAAGGTGTGTCCCCTTTAGAGGATCTTTTGTTTTCAACAGCAGCGACTATCAATTTTATTGTTTCATCAGCATGCTGAGGGCGAGCTTATATTTCAAAGCTTTTTGCAGAAAGTATTATCCGGGGACTAGGTCAGTACTTCCATACATCAGAACTCCCGGGATAATACCCTAGATATCACTGAGTATAAAGACCTAGTATCTCAGAATACGGGACCCTTCAAACAGGGTTCAGGGGTTACCTATATATCCTGGAGGTGTTCACCACGTAGATGCAAGTGAAATTTATGTTTATATCCCAAACTGATCTACTGATTTTGCGAAAACCTACTGGCACATCTTTAGCGAGACTACTTAATTGCATTTTATACATTACAATTCTTTAGCGTGCTGCGTCTGTCTAGCTGATGTACTATCATTTCCCCTATTCTACACAACTCTTTTTATATTTTTGAATTTTTTAATGTTTTTGGATTTTTGAATTTTATCATGTTTTTTGTATTTTTCTGCGAATTTCTCCCCCTAAAACTAAAACATATTTTTGTGTTTTTGTTTTTTAACGAAAAGCAAAAAATAAACTGTACAAACAAAATTGACAACACGACAATGGTTCATGTCAGATCGCTGCCCAACTCGGCTTCACATTCAATAACCCTCCCAGATTGCAGATTTTTCATCCCGTTTAATTTCAAAAGATAATAAAATCTCTTTTTGTCAATTGGTTTAGTATAGAAATCTGCTTGATCATCATCAGTGTGCAAGTGTTCAATCCGAATTAACTTTTTCTCGTGACAATCACGGATAAAGTGGTGACGGATTTCAATGTGTTTAGTTTTTGAATGGTGAACCGGATTTTTAGTTATGTTGATAGCTGCTTCATTGTCCACATAGATAGGAGTATCTAAGAACTGCAAACCGAAGTCTCGCATCTGCTGTTGGATCCAAAGGATCTGCAAGCAATAGCTGGAGGCTGAAACGTATTCAGCCTCGCAAGTAGAGAGCGCTACTGCGGTTTGTTTCTTACACTGCCAGGTGACGAGTCGAGTTCCGAAGAACTGACACCCAGCAGTGGTGGACTTTGCATTTTGCTTGCAGCTCCCAAAATCAGAATCAGCAAAACCAGATAAAGTAAAGTCACCCGATCGAGGATACGACAAGCCGATGCTTGGGCAGCCTTTCAAATACCGTAAGATATGTTTCACTATGGTCAGGTGTGACTGCTTTGGATTTGACTGATATCTGGCGCAGAGACACGTCAGATACATGATGTCTGGACGGCAAGCCGTGAGATACATCAGAGAGCCAATGATAGATCGGTACAATATCTCATCCATCTTTACACCATTCTCGTCTGGACAAATTCCATGATTCTGCGCGAGGGGGGTGGATGCAGGACTGCAATCTGTCATGTCGAACTTGTCAAGCACGTCCTTTACATACTTCGTTTGGTGAATGAAGATTCCGTCGGGAATTTGTTCCACTTGCAGCCCGAGGAAGAACTTCATCTCCCCTATTGAGCTCATCTCGAACTTTTTCTTCATCACCTTTTCAAATTCTTTGCACAGGTCGTCGTTGGTGGATCCAAAGATGATATCGTCAACATATATCTGCACGATCAACAAGTGGCCTGCTTCTTCCTTGGTGAACAAAGTGCTGTCTACTGTGCCTCTTGTGAACCCGTTGTCCAACAAGTATTGAGAAAGCGTCTCGTACCAGGCTCTCAGGGCCTGGTGAAGTCCGTACAGCGCTTTGTCCAGTAGATACACCTTGTTTTTGTGCAGCGGGTCTGTGAACCCCGGCGGTTGACCCACATACACTTCTTCTCTGATTTGTCCATAAAGGAAGGCAGATTTGATGTCAAGTTGATATACTTTAAAGTCTTTCCAATACGCGAAGGCTAGAAATATCCGAATTTCCTCAAGTCTGGCAACCGGTGCGTAGACTTCATCATAATCTATTCCTTCCTGTTGACTGAAGCCTTGAACCACAAGTCGCGCTTTGTTTCTCACCACGACACCTCTGTCATCACGTTTGCACTTAAAAACCCATTTCGTCTTGATTAGCTTTTGATTCTTAGGTAGATCTACAAGTCTCCAGACGCCTAGCTTTTCGAACTGTTGCAACTCCTCCTGCATTGCATTCACCCAGCTATCCTCGGTCAATGCCTCTTTGTAAGTTCTGGGCTCTATCTGTGAAATGAAACATTTTAATGTGACTTCTTTCTGCATATCAGCAATAGATGAATAGAAGCATGTAAGAGATCGGTCTATTTGATGTCGGCTTTTGACACCACTTTGTAGATCGCCAATAATTTGTTCTAAAGGATGGTAAGACAACGTCCTTGGCATAACATTGTCAGGCACATTCACTTCCGATTCCAAGCTCGATATGTCAAGATCAACGATTTGATCCTCAGCTTCCATTGGATCGTCGTCAAAAGTCGGAGCGGGTTCCGCTTCTGAGTCGTCAGATTCATCAAAAGATGGAGCTGGTTCCTCTGGTGGTTCGTGAGCTGTTCAACTCGGTCCGGCTTCATTGTCGTGAGTACCCACGGCGGGTTGAGAAACTTCTAGTGGTCTAGACACTTGCTCCTGTGACATATTTTGCTGATACAGGTACATAAGAGCTAGTTCCTCATTACTCGGCTCGACCGGTAGATGAAACGACTCCCAGAGCTTATCGTAGTCGAACAGGAATCTTTGTCCGGGAAGTTGTGGTGATGGAGTGTGCTTCTGACAATCCACATGTAGGACTTGAATCACCTTCCCCAGGCATGGTACGAACACCCTCTTCAGCGGGCTTGTGTAACTTACAAAGAAACCCTCATTAGAGTTAGCGCCAAATTTACCGTTTTCATCAATAAAAGTGCAAGGAGACCCGAAAGGCTCCAAAAACTCAAGATTCGGCTTATAACGGTGCAGCAGCTCAAAGCAAGTCTTTTTATACTTCTTGACAGTGAGAACTCTATTCAATGTGTAACAAGCTGCTGAAACTGCTTCACTCCAGAAAAAGATTGGAAGCTTGGAATCGGCTAACATTGTACGGGCTGTCTTAATCAAGGTCCGATTCTTTCGTTCAGCTACGTCGTTTTGCTGTGGAGTGTACGGCGCACTGAATTCATGAAGAAATCCTTTCTCGTTGCGGAACTCGTACATCTTGTTGTTCTTGAATTCCGTTCTGTTGTCGCTCCGAATCCTCCGGATTGGTAGTTTATACACCGTTTCAATCTTCTTCAAAAGCACCATCAATGACTCAAAAGTTTGATCTTTTCGTTCCAAGCACACTACCCATGAGAATCTCGTAAAGTCATCAGTCACCATAAGGCAATATAAGTCTCCGCTGATACTCTTTACGTTGACAGGCCCGAAGAGATCCATGTGCAATCTCTCAAGAGGTAACCTGATCGTGTTCATGATCTTCAATGGGTGTGACTTCCGAGACTGCTTTCCTTTCTTACACGCTACACAATCATCATTTAAGTGAAAATTCTTCAGATTAACACCATCAACTAAATCCTTGTGTACTAAAAAGTTCATTTTGCGAAGATGAATGTGGCCCATCTTTCGATGCCACATTATCGAATCTTTTTCTGTCTCTTTAGTTTTAGATACAAAACACTGTTTTTGATGAGATGTTGGCTTTTCTGTCACACCCCGACCATGTAAAACAACAAAACGTGGCGGAAACGTCGGGGAGTGTTGTAACAGAATCATTGTTTCACAACCATGGAATAAATAGTTTCGTTTTATTGAATTATTGAACTAAATGTTTTGCTACAAAATTTGATAAATACAACTATTATCTTTCAAGTTTTAAAGTCGCTAAGGCCTTGTCCATTCCTACGTGAGAATACACCAATATCATCATCAAGCATCATCAACTATTGTACCTGAAACACATGTGAAAATAGGTACGTCAGCATAAAAATGCCAGCGAGTACATAGGTTTTGTATGAGTTCCAGATTCATGACTCGTTTTACATGTTGCAATACTTATTTAAAAACCTTGTTTTGAAAACTATAGTATTGCGACATAATTAATCAACTCAAATCAAATTGGTTACAGCTTATAAAATCCCGTAGCCATGATTCTTAACTCCAAAACATTTGTTTAATTAAATTCAGATTGTAAATCGTTTTTGGAATAAAAACTCGAAAAGTATATATATATCGTGGGAAAAACACCTTGTAATACAACTTTGTTTTGTTAACCATTGCCCAAGTGATCTAGATAACGCAACGATATATAATGTGTTAAAAGCACTTATATATAGGAAGTACCAGCGGCGTATCCACCATGCTTTTAACACATTACACCCGCCCCGTTACCTAATCACTTCCCTAACCCAACGTTTCAAACAGATTTCAAACTGTTCATGTCAATCAACGGTTATAAACGGTTCACATAGTCAAGTAATCACAAACGGTTCACACAATCAAACGGTTACAAATGGTTCACATAGTCAAGTGATCACAAACGGTTCACAGGATCAAACGGTTACAACGGTTCAAAATGTAAAACAATGTGTCCATATGCTGGATGAGCATATGCGACAAAATGGAATATACGGAAATCAATATGCTAGCATGTTAAGTGAACATACATAGCAAAACATAATGAATTCATGTACGAATAGTGTACTATTGAACATAATAAGTATATGATATAAAAACATGGGAAACATGAAAGTATCAAGTAGGCACATGTGTTCCACCCCAAAACAGTTTGAAAACAGTAAAAGAGGGGACTATGTACTCACTTGGGGGTGCTTAGAAGTCTTGGACAACATCCAAGCAAAGCTAGAGGGATCACGGAATCAAACGGCACCCTATATAGGTAACTATGTAAATAACCGGACCTAAATCGGGAGATCGGATAGAATGAGGTCTTGTAAACCAAATGAGTGTTGGAACTCATGTGATATGGTTTAACAAAGCCTACATCCTAAAAGGAAACCAAACCTAAGTGCTTTCGACCCGTTACGACCCGTTTAGGTAGCTTACACTACTTTAACGCGTCGTTCGCGTAAAACGCGTTCGAGACGTCTAACTAGTCCTATGACAAGTATTATATGCCTAAACATGTTTAATTATGTTGCATAATCAGTTAGGTGACAAATGTTTAGGTTACATATGCTTAAAATCCAATTATGCATGAAAAGGGCATTTTGGTCATTTACCTAAGGCATATAATTTACCTATCATACAACTACTTAAACTAGGTGACCATAAGGTATAACCTCGGAAGGTTATTCCCTATACAACTATGGTCACTAGACATGCTTGGTCGGATCCTAATGATCGACCAAACGGGTCGAGTTCGAAAGTCTAAGCGGTGGTTTAGACCGCTTGACTTACGACTCTAAACAAGCACTAAACTAAAAGTGACGAGCTAAGCATGTTAAAACATGCTTAACTAAGTTAGAAAACGGGTTTTGATATCAAAACAAAGTGTTTCGATACCAAGAGTAGTTTGGTTGCAAAATACGCTTAATGCGCATTTTGACCGAAACTACGACTCGTCACTATGCCTAGTCAACGTGGTAATCAGTAGGTATAGTCACTAAGGACTATAACCATCGTGATTACGCTCACGTTGCGAAGTTCAAACGAACTTCTCGTTGACCATCTCGTGGTCAAAGCTGAAAGTCAAACAAAGTTTGACTTTCGAGCTAGGAAAGCAATAAAAGAATGAAAGAGGACTTACAAAGGGTCCAAATAGATTTGGTTCCAAGTATTCTCAGGTAGGTAGTGAAATATCACAACCACTTAGAGAAATCTCAGACCAAATGCAAGGAAAAGGAATGAAAGCTTGGCCTATATATAGTTTTCGCAAAGCCGTTAGGATCATTTCTTGGAGAAGAGGGCATGATCCAAGCCATACAAGTGTTAAGGACTGATTGGGGGACTTGTTCCCCACACAAACCAGCCCATAGTATGAAAAACCATTGATCAAAACCATCAAAATCGAACTGAATGACCAGATTCAATGTTTCTGTCTGATAGGCTCACGCGCCCCGCGTAAAAATAAGGCTGGGGTTTACGCGGGCCGCCTGGCCATGTTTGACAGATTGACAGTTTCAGTCCCTGCAGCATAGAAACTTGCATTTCGGCTCATTTTTGACACGTTTAAGCCCCGTTAACCTCATTTCAAGGCTCTAAAATGAAGTTAAAGTATTGGGAACTCAAAACATGCTCAAAAATATCTTGGATGTCGGTTCGTTTGGTCGTAGGTTTGCGTTGTTCGGTTAATTACGACGGAAGTCGTAACGAACGCAAAAACGATCCAAATTGAGCGACGAATGGAATTTTATCATGCCAATCACTAAAATATAATATTTTAATGATAACATAAATTTTTGGGTCTCCGGATATGTTCAGAACGTCAGATATGCGCGAAAATGCAAACTTGTGCATTTTTTACGCTTTTAGTCCCTGAATGAGCATAAAGTTTATTTTAGCACACCGAACCCCTCAAAGCCTATTTCTAAGCTATGGAAAGGATATTTAAGGTGTGTTTAACTTATGGTCAAGTTCCGGATTGTTCATTACAGTACAAATCAGCATACTTTCGCAGTTTGTCGAATTTAGTCCCTGTAAGCGAATAAACTTGATTTCGGCATACCAAACCATCCAAAACTTATTTCTAAGTTATGTAAAGGCTATTTAAGGTATGTTAAGCCTATGTCACTATTCCGGAGTGTTTGTTGCATTAAAATGGTTATATTTACGCATCAGATCGCGTAAAACCTTATAGAAAGCGATTTAAAGCCCGAAATCGAACAAGAATTGATACGTGCAAATGATACACATATTTTCACAAATTCCAATTATGAAACACAATATTTCATTGGTTTGGTATTTGTTTGATGGTCACAGTGACACAGGTGTCACAGTCTCCCCTACTTTAGGAAATTTCGTCCCGAAATTTATTCGTAGGAGTCTGTCTGTGACTTTGTGTCAAATAACCACTAGAGATATGCAAAGCATAATCCTATCATTTCCTTAACAGAAATTCTTCAGAAATGAAAATGAATGGACGGAGTCATTTTCAACAGATCCTTCCTCAGAAACGGAAATGAAAAGGATAATCAAACGGATATTCATTTCCTTCAACGGATATTCTTCAGAAACGAAAATGAACAAACGGAGTCATTTTCAACAGATGCTTCCTCAGAAACGGAAATGAAAAGGATAACCAAACGGATATTCATTTCCTTCAACGGATATTCTTCAGAAACGAAAATGAACAAACGGAGTCATTTTCAACAGATGCTTCCTCAGAATCGGAAATGAAAAGGATAATCAAACGGATATTCATTTCCTTCAACGAATATTCTTCAGAAACGAAAATGAACAAACGGAGTCATTTTCAACATATGCTTCCTCAGAATCGGAAATGAAAAGGATAATCAAACGGATATTCATTTCCATCAACGGATATTCTTCAGAAGCGAAAATGAATGGATGATCCATTTTCCTCAACAGATTCTTCATCAGAACGGAAATGAAGGATTAAACAAACGAATATTCATTTCCATCAACGGATATTCTTTAGAAGCGAAAATGAATGGATGATCCATTTTCCTCAACGGATTCTTCATCAGAATGGAAATGAAGGATTAAACAAACGGATATTCATTTCCATCAACGGATATTCTTCAGAAGCGAAAATGAATGGATGATCCATTTTCCTCAACGGATTATTCATCAGAACGGAAATGAAGTATTAAACAAACGGATATTCATTTCCATCAACGGATATTCTTCAGAAGCGAAAATGAATGGATGATCCATTTTCCTCAACGGATTCTTCATCAGAACGGAAATGAAGGATTAAACAAACGGATATTCATTTCCATCAACGGATATTCTTCAGAAGCGAAAATGAATGGATGATCCATTTTCCTCAATGGATTCTTCATCAGAACGGAAATGAAGGATTAAACAAACGGATATTCATTTCCATCAACGGATATTCTTTCAGAAGTGAAAAATGAATAGCTAGTTCATTTTTCTTCAACAGGTGCTTCATCAGAATTGGAAATGAACAGGATTCACTCTAGACACATGACAAAACTCGCTGTGGTTTCTATGCACTAAATTCCATAATTATGTAGGCCTCCATAATTACGTAATTCCTTGCATAGTCCGCACAGTTCTTTTCATAATGTGTAGGGGAAGAAGATCAAACCTGTGATAAGTGTGGCTAGACTACCATAGGGTCCTTTTAATTAGATTGACAAATGATCTCTTTAATTAGACCACCAAGGAGTCTTTTCAGCTATATCATCACATGATATTCCTAACCAGATTTTTTTTTTTTTTGGATAAATCTGTTTAACTAGACCACTCAAGGGGTCTAATTATGAATAGTACTTCATAACCCAAGGGAATTAACTACAACGTAGAAGTCCATTAAGGATTTAAGATAGTACCTTTGGATATCCTACTATGAATCCCTTATACAAAGATATGGAAGATTCTACAAGGATCTGGATAACAAAAATTTGGATCACACAAAACATAAAATGGAACACATAAGCACATAATCACATAATTGATTAACTTGACCCTTAATTTTGTTATCTTTGGACACGGATATTTAAAGCATACCAGGAATCCAATCCGTGGATTTCATTTGGCACTTTAATCATAAGAATCTAACTATGGAGATAGAAAGATCTTAATAGGAATTCAGATTTATCCTTATTGAATCGTAATATACGTATTAAGGCATACGAATAATT
Source organism: Helianthus annuus (assembly GCF_002127325.2). Classification (NCBI taxonomy): domain Eukaryota; kingdom Viridiplantae; phylum Streptophyta; class Magnoliopsida; order Asterales; family Asteraceae; genus Helianthus; species Helianthus annuus. The sequence continues at coordinate 121,979,950 of NC_035444.2, forward strand.
CAATTTAGGTCTCCGGTTTGATTGATAATCATCCATAAGGATCTAATTATGAAGATAAAAAGATCCTAAATGGATTTTGGAATTTGTGTAACGAGAGGTGTTTCGACACCTTGCACTAGGCGTGCTTAAGTCGATACACAAGGTAGAAAGTTCATGAGGTTGATGCGCTAGATATGCCAAGGCGACATATGAAGCAGAGTTTGAAGGTTGAGCAGCAGCAGGATTTGTAACCGCTTTGCTTTGGATTGCAAAGCGGCACATGTTAATCAAATGTCTCCATCGTCCATCGTGGGTACATTTGAAACAAGGTATCTGATTCGGATGATGACGGCTACATTGATTGCACCAAGGAGCAGTTCCCTTATACGGTTTCATTCCTGAGGCGAGTCATGGTGATAGGTAAAACAACGGTCCTCTGGAGTACGACGCCTATTTGTTGGGTAACTACAGCACCTGGTTCGGACATTTGAGTGTTGTTGCGATGAAGAGGCATCATGAAGAAAATGGAAGACATGGGAGGAAACAAGGGAAATGAAAACAGAATAACAATGCATAAAATTGCGATCATTTGTTTGTTACCTAAGGCAAACAAATGAGACGGTGACTAATCAAAGTAAATAGGTCAATATAATGTATCATGAAGACATGCTCGCCTATAAGTGGACACTCACCCCAAGAGTTCCCAGGTACGAGTGACTGGTCTGATACTGCGGATTTGTACGAACACGCTAGCCTTAGACAGAAAACCCAGGGTACAGGCACCCACCCTTCCAGTTTGCACGTGTTCACATAATTTTGACCAAACTTTGACGGGATTTTGAAAACTTTGAAGGTTCAAAACCATATAATAAATCATCCTAGAACAGATGACTAGTTTTCAAAGCAGATTCGAAAATTATGTTCTTATTGTGGTTGTCACCTAAGGATAAGTGACGGTATTGTTTTAAAACTAAACACAAGATAACTTGTGTTGGGTCCTAGGAAGGTTATAGTCTAGGTCAAAGAATTACTAATAACCTAATTCCCTATAACCATTGGCTCTGATACCAACTTTTCTGTCACACCCCGACCACGTAAAACAAGAAAACGTGGCGGAAACGTCGGGGAGTGTTGTAAAAGAATCATTGTTTCACAACCATGGAATAAATAGTTTCGTTTTATTGAATTATTGAACTAAATGTTTTGCTACAAAATTTGATAAATACAACTATTATCTTTCAAGTTTTAAAGTCGCTAAGGCCTTGTCCATTCCTACGTGAGAATACACCAATATCATCATCAAGCATCATCAACTATTGTACCTAAAATACATGTGAAAATAGGTACGTCAGCATAAAAATGCCGGCGAGTACATAGGTTTTGTATGAGTTCTAGATTCATGGCTCGTTTTACATGTTGCAATACTTATTTAAAAACCTTGTTTTGAAAACTAAAGTATTGCGACATAATTAACCAACTTAAATCAAATTGGTTACAGTTTATAAAATCCCGTATCCATGATTCTTAACTCCAAAACATTTGTTTAATTAAATCCAGATTGTAAATCGTTTTTGGAATAAAAACTCGAAAAGTATATATATATCGTGGGAAAAATACCTTGTAATACAACTTTGTTTTGTTAACCATTGCCCAAGTGATCTAGATAACGCAACGATATATAATGTGTTAAAAGCATTTATATATAGGAAGTACCAGCGGCGTATCCACCATGCTTTTAACACATTACACCCGCCCCGTTACCTAATCACTTCCCTAACCCAACGTTTCAAATAGATTTCAAACTATTCATGTCAATCAACGGGTTATAAACGGTTCACATAGTCAAGTAATCACAAACGGTTCACATAATCAAACGGTTACAAACGGTTAACATAATCCAATGGTTACAAATGGTTCACATAGTCAAGTGATCACAAACGGTTCACAGGATCAAACGGTTACAACGGTTCAAAATGTAAAACAATGTGTCCATATGCTGGATGAGCATATGCGACAAAATGGAATATACGGAAATCAATATGCTAGCATGTTAAGTGAACATACATAGCAAAACATAATGAAATCATGTACTAATAGTGTACTATTGAACATAATAAGTATATGATATAAAAACATGGGAAACATGAAAGTATCAAGTAGGCACATGTGTTCCATCCCAAAACAGTTTGAAAACAGTAAAAGAGGGGACTATGTACTCACTTGGGGGTGCTTAGAAGTCTTGGACAACATCCAAGCAAAGCTAGAGGGATCACGGAATCAAACGGCACCCTATGTAGGTAACTATGTAAATAACCAGACCTAAATCGGGAGATCGAATAGAATGAGGTCTTGTAAACCAAATGAGTGTTGGAACTCATGTGATATGGTTTAACAAAGCCTACATCCTAAAAGGAAACCAAACCTAAGTGCTTTCGACCCGTTACGACCCGTTTAGGTAGCTTACGCTACTTTAACGCGTCGTTCGCGTAAAACACGTTCGAGACGTCTAACTAGTCCTATTACAAGTATTATATGCCTAAACATGTTTAATTATGTTGCATAATGAGTTAAGTGACAAATGTTTAGGTTACATATGCTTAAAATCCAATTATGCATGAAAAGGGCATTTTGGTCATTTACCTAAGGCATATAATCTACCTATCATACAACTACTTAAACTAGGTGACCATAAGGTATAACCTCGGAAGGTTATTCCCTATACAACTATGGTCACTAGACATGCTTGGTCGGATCCTAATGATCGACCAAACGGGTCAAGTTCGAAAGTCTAAGCGGTGGTTTAGACCGCTTGACTTACGACTCTAAACAAGCACTAAACTAAAAGTGACGAGCTAAGCATGTTAAAATATGCTTACCTAAGTTAGAAAACGGGCTTTGATATCAAAACAAAGTGTTTCGATACCAAGAGTAGTTTGGTTGCAAAAAACGCTTAATGCGCATTTTGACCGAAACTACGACTCGTCACTACGCCTAGTCAACGTGGTAATCAGTAGGTATAGTCACTAAGGACTATAACCATCGTGATTACGCTCACGTTGCGAAGTTCAAACGAACTTCTCGTTGACCATCTCGTTGTCAAAGCTGAAAGTCAAACAAAGTTTGACTTTCGAGCTTGGAAAGCAATAAAAGAATGAAAGAGGACTTACAAAGGGTCCAAATAGATTTGGTTCCAAGTATTCTCAGGTAGGCAGTGAAATATCACAACCACTTAGAGAAATCTCAGACCAAATGCAAGGAAAAAGGAATGAAAAAGCATGGCCTATATATAGTTTTCGCAAAACCGTTAGGATCATTTCTTGGAGAAGAGGGCATGATCCAAGCCATACAAGTGTTAAGGACTGATTGGGGGACTTGTTCCCCACACAAACCAGCCCATAGTATGAAAAACCATTGATCAAAACCATCAAAATCGAACTGAATGACCAGATTCAATGTTTCTGTCTGATAGGCTCACGCGCCCCGCGTAAGAATAAGGCTAGGGTTTACGCGGGCCGCCTGGCCATGTTTGACAGATTGACAGTTTCAGTCCCTGCAGCTTAGAAACTTGCATTTCGGCTCATTTTTGACACGTTTAAGCCCCGTTAACCTCATTTCAAGGCTCTAAAATGAAGTTAAAGTGTTGGGAACTCAAAACATGCTCAAAAATATCTCGGATGTCGGTTTGTTTGGTCGTACGGTTGCGTGGTTCGGTTAATTACGACGGAAGTCGTAACGAACGCAAAAACGATCCAAATTGAGCGGCGAATGGAATTTTATCATGCCAATCACTAAAATATAATATTTTAATGATGACATAAATTTTTGGGTGTCCAGATATATTCAGAACGTCAGATATGCGCGAAAATGCAAACTTGTGCAGTTTTTGACGCTTTTAGTCCCTGAATGAGCATAAAGTTTATTTTAGCACACCGAACCCCTCAAAGCCTATTTCTAAGCTATGGAAAGGATATTTAATGTGTGTTTAACTTATGGTCAAGTTCTGGATTGTTCATTACAGTACAAATCGGCATACTTTCGCAGTTAGTCGAATATAGTCCCTGTAAGCGAATAAACTTGATTTCGGCATACCAAACCATCCAAAACTTATTTCTAAGTTATGTAAAGGTTATTTAAGGTATGTTAAGCCTATGTCACTATTCCGGAGTGTTTGTTGCATTAAACTGGTTATATTTACGCATCAGATCGCGTATAACCTTCCAGAAAGCGATTTAAAGCCCGAAATCGAACAAGAATTGATACGTGCAAATGATACACATATTTTCACAAATCCCAAGTATGAAACAATATTTCATTGGTTTGGTATTTGTTTGACGATCACAGTGACACAGGTGTCACAGTTGCGATGCTCATATCCAAAATATAAAGATCATTCTCCCGCGGAGCGCGCAACAACACTATCTCATCAGGGATTTTAAACCCTGGTTTCAAAACAACACATTCAGTTTTAGTAAAATGTACACTAAATGCTTTATCACAGATTTGTGAAAACTGAGTAAATTGTTTGTTAACTCCACTATGTAGTTCACTTTGTCGAACGAAATCACTCCATTTGACAGCGTTCCTTGACCAACGATCCTTCCACCTTGATTCCCTGCAAATCCAACATAGCTTCCGTTTATGGATTTGACATCATAGAGCAGAGCAAGCATCCCAGTCATATGCCTTGAAGCGCCAGTATCCATAATCCACTTTGATAGAATTGACTTGGGCAACCCCTGCAAATATCACATCAAATTTATTCAAACAATGAAGCCCAGGATTTCTTAACTTCCGACACACTTCCGAACATAACATCACACTTCGCATTTGTTTTCGGAAAATCAAATGTGACATTTGGAACCTCTTCTTTCACAATCATTTTAACTTTGTTAGTTATCGGTGGAAATTCAGCAAGAAACTTATCAACTTCATTTTCAAACTCAACCACATCATCTTTAAAAATGTTTGAATCAATTTTCAAAGCATTCTCCATCTTTTTAACCTCAACAGACGGTTTCGATTTCACGACCCAAGATTGATTTTCAAAAATTTTTTTCTTAGGGTAAATTTTTGAAGTCTTTCGAGTCTTAGAGGATTCGCCAATCTCGAAAGTCGATTTCGGCTTATCCTCCGACTTCAACGATTCACCTCTTTTCAAAATACGGATCAGAGAAACCATCGGCTTTTTGCCTTTTGTGTCAATCGGAGATTTAGGTCGAGGTTTTTGAATGTTTGACTTTTGAACAGTTGGTTTAGAAACAGTTTGTTTTTGAACACTTGGTTTTGAAACAGTTTGTTTTGGAACACTTTGTTTTTGAATCGATTTTACAACAACAGGTTTCTCAATCACTTTCTGACACTGTTTCGCCATGTGTCCGATTTCACTGCAGCGGTAACACACCCTTTTGTCATATTCGACAAAAGTAGATTTGACTGACTCTTCTTTCAACTTCTTTGCTGCATTGAAATCGTCCACAGCTTTTTGTCTGAAAATATAATCTTTCTCATCGTCAACACTTGGACCAGCGACAAAAATATCATTCATCTTTTCTTTCGGCTTAAACACCTGCTTAGCCGTTTTCTTTTCAAACCCGATTCCTTTGTTTTTAAAGTTGTTTTTCTTGTTGTGACCTTTACCATCCCCATCTTTCTTTCCCGAACTTGTGGGTCGTGATGTAACAAACGATTTCTTAGGTTTCGAAAAGAATTCATTGTTATTAACCTCGTTAATGTTCATTTCAACCAATTTTAACACTTTTTCGACATTCTCGATTTTCACATTCTGAAGTGGATACTCGTAATCGGAATAAAGTTTGTCTGTTCCAATCATGGTGTATACCACCATAATCGGATCGTCATTCACACTCTTTTCCGATTTCGGTATGTATTGATCTAAGAAATTCCCTTCATCTTCAGAATCACTAACAACCTTCTCAAATTGAGCCTTTTCAGATTTCTCACTCTCCTCATCCAACACCTGATCGACAACAGTTTTGATAACCTGAGATTCGTTGTCAGTATCGGATGGGGAGAATGTGACATCTATGGTCTCAGGCAAATCATCTTCTATCGATCTCAATTTGAGATTCAAAGCCGCTTCCACCCCATATGGATATTTCTATGTGTAATGATTCCACATTGGGGGTGGAACGCTCTTAAAGATTGGTGCCATATGTGGCTGTTGGGGGACAATCTGCTCAAGAACGTACGATGAAGCCACATAACTCATTAACTTTTTATCAATCCGATCGTTTTCAATTTTAACCAATTCGAGTTCTTTCTTAAGCGATGCGATTGTGTCTAAATGAAAATTGACTTCATTTTGTTTATCTAATAGTGTTGCTTTAGCCAATTTTGTAGCTTTATCGTTTTCAACACTTTCCTTTTGTATCATCTTGATTGACCTAGCGAGAGTATCGTACGCCTCTTTAACTTGGCCAAGGTCAAACTTAATCATATCAGCATGGTGTTTCAATTCCTGATACTTAGTGTCTTTTTCAAGACACTCCGTGCATGGTTCTAAACACTGTTTGCACGGTGTTTCAGGGATTGAAACAACCTTTTCAACAATCTGCTCTACACAATCAGTTTTACCGACATTGTTTGACTCGGACTCAGACAGTTTGACTGATTTGATCTCCTGAACTCCAGATTCCTCTTGTTTGACAGACACACTACTGACAGACTTTGACTCCTCGGATTCTGAGTCTACCTCTTTGAGTTTTCCCATTAGAGCTTTGTCAGCTATGTCTTTCAAAGCTTCTCCAGTCATTTCTTTCGACACATCTATCAACTCTTCAATGACTTCCTTCTTTTATTCAAACCTTGGGCATGATCATGTCCTTGGTTCTTCAAAGTAACCTGCAAAAGATTCAGAAATGTTAGGAGGCAATACAGATTTCATTAAACTTCCAAAAACCTCCTGCTCTGACTGATAGTAATACATGATGTGCGTTAGGTGTAATATATTTTTGATGTATAATTAAGCCCTTTTTACACTTTTAGCCAAGTTTTAAATTTATAAAACACGATATTCACTAACACTAAACACACATATGGGCAAGTGCACCCATCGTGGACGTAGTATAGTGTTGGTAAGATACCGAGGTCGTCCAAGGACACAAGAGCTTTTAATACCGGTTTATCCTCAACGTCTAATCAAATCAAAAAGTGAGAAAAATGTTTTTTTAAACTAAGAAAATAAAAACTAACTAAATGCTGAAAAATAAAATAAAATAAAAACAGATAGACAAGATGAATCACTTGGATCCGACACGTGTATTAATATACCCTCAACCCAGTAGTTTGAGTCAGCAAGGATACAATCCTAAAGGGTCGGATTATTGAAAGATAATGAATTAAGTTATTAATGCAAATTGTGGTAGGCCCCGCTTTCGGCGGTGACGTTACCTCGGCTAAGTAGTCTGAGTCAGCAGGGATACAGTCCTAAATAGCCGGGTTATAGTATTAATAGCAGTTAACTTATGAGGGGGTCAAAGAGTTTGGATCCCCGCCATCCAATACCTATGGGCATTGAAGGAGATCCTACTAAATTTGACCCAGGTCCCAAGCAGGACCTCTAAACGCTGAACAAGGGCAAGACCCTTACCAAACCGTTCCCTTAACCCCCGACCAGGTAGCCAACATACCTCCATATAGACCGTGGAGATATGAATGGTGAAAATCTTTTATTCTATATAGACAGTAAAATAATGCCAAGACACCACGGACAAACGATAAGGAAAGATCACCTTCAACATAAGTAACTAGTTATTAAAGTCATTAATACAAAACCAAATAAAAAGTGCAAAAGATTGAAAATAAAAAGTATTATACTAAACACTTGTCTTCACCAAGTGATGTAAGAGACTTAGGCAAACATGGCCTTGATTGTCCAGAACTCTTACGATCAATCTTGGATCCCGAGACGACTCACACACTCTACGATGGACAATGGATGATGGTGGTGGATGATGGTGTTATGGTGGTGGTGGGTGGTGGATGAAGTGTGAGAGAGGTGGTGTGCCAAGGTATGAGATGGAATGAAACCAAGCACTCCTATTTATAGGCTGAACAGAAGGCTAGGCACGGCCCCGTGTCCGCTGGACACGCCCCCGTGCCCGTCTGACACTCTCTCTCCTCATTAATTGTAATTCGCAATTACAATTAATGCGCCTGCTGTACTTTCACCATGCCCCCGTGCCCGCTGGACACGGCCCCGTGGTGGGCAATGGAAGCTTCTATAAGTTTGTCTTTTATGCTGCTTCTTGGGCACGGCCCCGTGCTGGCTGAGCACGGGGCGTGTTCAGACTTCTTCTTTCTCTTCTTTGCTTTGGAGGATGCCGTTGAGGGTCCGGGCAGTCTACTTTTATTCCTTTTCTTGTATTTATGCTAGAATTAGTTGTCTTTTTGCTTCTTTTTGTGAATTTGAGCTCATTTCATCCTGAAAATACAAAAGGAAGACAAAAACACTCTTTTTCCAACATTAGTACTTAAAAAGGGTTAGTTTTATGCCTTAATTGATGTGATTTATATGTTGCATTTTACACACATCAAATACCCCCACACTTGAACTTTTGCTTGTCCTCAAGAAAAACTCTTTAAATGTGGCTTACACTCCCAAATGGAATAGGTAGAAGAGAAAGTTTTTAGCTTGTCATAGAGTGTCGGGAATCCAAGATCTTTGTAAGTTTTATTTTTATTTATTTACAATCCTATTCGTTATGATTTATTTAGAACGTTTCACAGGATAAATTACTTATTCGGGCATAGCATGCCTTATTAAAATTCCATTTATATACAAGTTCACATACCTCACGGGAGATCACTCAACACTCGGCCGAAGGTGTATTTTTTTAGTGAATCACTCGAGAGCGGCATGGAACTTACGCCTTCCATAGGCTTGCCAAGCAATCAATCGTAAAAAGCGTCGGTTTTCGTGACACACCTTGTTTTTAGTGACTCTTTATTTTGAAGTATTTCTCCAAACAAGCTTTTATATAGCTTTTGTTTGTTTTTGACTTCATCATTTTTTTTTGATAAGTCACATAAAATAGCGAGCTTACGAAAAACCGAGCTTGTTACTAAAATAAAGGGTGAAAAATAAAAAAGGGTTTTTGGTGGGTAAAAAGGGTTTTAGGGTAATGAAATGAAAGGTTTAGGCTCAAAGGGGCTAACTAGGGGGATTTTGGGTAGGTGGAAAAAAAAATGAAAAATAATGGTGTAGAAAGAAAAATATGGTTAGTCCTAATGCCTCCATCACTTACTTACTTGGGTTTAAGTTGGTAAGGACCGGGAATGTATCGTCGTGGCAAGTTCTAGAGTTGTAAGAACCAAGCGGCTATTCACACAAGAAACGAAAAATGAGCATTTAGTCTAAAGATGTATATTTGTATGCTCAATAAAGGCTCAAAACTCACTTTTGTGGGAATGGGTTTTTACTGCGATCAAGTATATATAATCGAATTTTTAACTAGACTTGTTATGCCGTTTCGTAATGTTCTTATGTTGGTTGTTTGTTATCACGACGCTATCGGTTGTAAATTTGTAAAAATATAACCTTTTTAGAACTTGTTATTCCCAAATTAAACCAAGACAAGTAAAAAAAAACGAAAAGTTTTTGAAAAAAATTTGGGGTGTTTAGCGGTTCCAATAGAGTTTTGTGTAAGGCTTGTAATTAGGATTTGCAAAATTCAAGGTTTTAGCATCCCCCCCACACTTAAATTACACATTGTCCTCAATGTGTCCCAAAAATAAGATTTTCGGTTGATTAGAATGTGTAAAAGTGGGTTAAAAAACAAAGATTTATGTTACTGGCAGCCTGGACACGGCCCCGTGTCCACTGGACACGGCCTAGTGGCGAACTGCCAGTAATGAAAACTTACAGAAGATGAACACGGGGGCTTGTCCACTGGACACGGCCTCGTGTCTGGCAAATAATTGCAGGTCAGTAACCAAACAGCAGATCTGGGAGATGAACACGGGGGCGTGTCGGCTGGACACGTCCCCGTGTGGATAGTCTGTGAGCCTGAAAAATAAGTTTTGTCTCCCGGTTTCTCCATTTTGGGGCAGCAAGTGCTAAGGTTTAGCACTCTAACCCTTGCATTGTACCTGTTTAATCACTCAATACCACATAAAACATCCTAATTTACCAACGTCAATTGTCTCCAAGCATAAAGTGAAAATAAAACGAAAATAAAAAATAGTTAAAGAAAGTAAATTGTCCAACAAGCGGCACGCATGCCGTAAATTGTTCGATAGAGAAGGGTACTTAAACCTGTGGGCTCATCACCAACCTGCCCCTTGTTCCTTCAAACGTCCATGTCTTCACCGCTATTATCACCTCCATCCCCATGCCCCGCCATATACTCCCGGATGCTGCCGATATCATCTTGTATATCGTTGATGTTGCGCTCAATAGCTCCAACCCGGTGGTATGTGTTGTTGGCGAGGTTGTAGGTGTTCCTGGTACACATGAGGTTTTCCTGCAAAAGATCATGTAAGCTTTGAAAGTTAGGAAAACCGCCTCCTTGTGAGGAGGATTGACCCAGATCGCCATGGGGTTGGTACTGGTATTGGGGAGGTGCATGAAGAACTAGAGCCTCTTGTGGGTTCCATGCATAGCCTTGTGTCCTTTTGAAGCTCACCGTCCCGTCTTCCGCCTCATAAAGTAAGTTCATGGCTCGGCAAATGTGGTAGTCAACTCGTCCCGACCATGGACTCCTTTCAAAGGACCTTGGGATTCTCGTGAAATGCTTGAAAAGACGGTACACCCATCCCCCGAAGAAGATAGGCGTAGGAGCGTGAGCAAGGCGATTGAGGTGCATGTTTCGTAACAAGAGATATGGAACATCGAGAGGCTTCTGGTTGTGGATGCAGTGAAGGACAACCAAATCTTTCAACCCTACAACGCCACTACTGTCGTGACGCTGGTTTAGCGAGTAGGTGAGGAGCCTGTGAATGTAGCGGTAAAGCGGGTCCCTCAGTTTGGTACTCTTGGTGCTACTAGGGTTGTAGATTCCTTCACCGATCTGAGCCCATGCGGCTTGACGTTCATTTACATCCAAGTCTCGTAATCCCCCGGTATTCTCCTCATTCCCCGATTCCTCTTCCCCGTACAGTCCTATTATAGCTCCAAACTGTGCCATGGAGATCGAGTACCTTGTCCCGCCACACCGAAATGCAACCCCTTCATTGTCAAACGGGTCACACCTCGAGGTGAAATTGAAAGTACTGTAGAACTCCATGGTGCATTGATGCACCGACCGAAGCCGAGTGTTTAATGCAACTGCTAGTGGCCCTGTCACGATGTTGTTGAATCGGTCTAGCTGGTTCACCATGGTTAACAGATCCGTGCATGCTCGCCTAGGATACTCCTCGGGTGTTTTTTTGAGTGTCTCATATCGTGCCCTAGCATCGAGTTCGCTTGCGTTGAACCTTGTGAACTTTGACATCTGAAAGAATACACCAAAAGTTAGTACGAAACAAAGAAATTTTAAAAGAAACTTGCAAACAGTAGGCTGGACACGGCCTCGTGTTCAGTGGACACGGCCCCGTGTCCAGGCGTCTGTAACCCAAAAACTTCATTTTTCGTCCCGGTTCCGAAAACCTGAAAATTTTTTAGCCCAATAGTAGCGGTTTCCCCCGAAAATGAAACCCTAAGTGTCGTTTTCCCAAAACAAACCGTTTACCCTTCCAATTTCGTGTTTTTCGGTTCAAAAACAAGGGTTTGGGGTTTTAGTGGAAAATCGAACGAATCTATCAACAATACATGTTTATTTACTTTCTACTACACTAATCTAAACTAATACTAACAGATTTCATCAAAAATTTGAAGTCCGATCCGGATGAACACGAAGAACCCTAGATTTTTCCCCAATTTTTGATGTTTTAACTACATGCAAGTAACTAATCTAACTACTAAAGATGATAGAATCATACCTTGATGTTGTTAAACGTGGTAGTGACGTCGGAAATCTGCGGAAAATCGCCTGGAACCAGAGCGTTTTCGGCGAAACGGGGCGTGTGGAATGAGGTAACTGTTGTGAAAAGAGGGTTTTATCCCGACAGTCGCCTCGACACGGCCCCGTGTCCAGCGGACACGGCCCCGTGCCGAGCAAAGTTTTTTTTTTTTTTGAATTTTTTTTTTCTTTGTGCTCGTGTGCATGCCCCTTTTTCCGAAAATGGTTAGAAGACTTACCGGTTGTTTTTGACATACACTTGCCTGTTCATAACATGTCAGGTATGATGTTGAGTTTATTCGTTAACCGTTTGAAGTGAGATCTCCTCTTCCTCATCCTCAATGGATCCTCGGTAGAGTTTTAGCCGTTGGCCATTGACTTTGAATGGTATCCCATTTCGAGTTTTAATTTCTATTGCACCGTGCGGAAAAACATGGGTGACGGAAAAAGGTCCTGACCACCTAGATTTTAGCTTACCAGGAAATAATCGAAGTCGTGAATTAAACAATAGAACCTGATCTCCTACCCGAAATTCATTAGATTTAATATATTTATCATGTAAATTTTTCATTCTTTCCTTATAAATTTCGGAGTTAGAATATGCATAATTTCTTAGCTCGTCTAATTCATTTATTTGACAAAATCGATTTTTACCGGCAGTTTCTAAATCTAAGTTCACATTTTTTATTGCCCAGTAGGCTTTGTGAGCTATTTCTACTGGCAAGTGACAACTTTTTCCATAGACAAACTTATATGGGGTTGTGCCTATAGTGGTTTTATAAGCAGTTCGAAAAGCCCATAAAGCATCGTCTAATTTGTCGGCCCATTCTTTTTTATTTATTCCTACGGTTTTTTCAAGTATTCGTTTTAAACCTCGATTAGTCACTTCGGCTTGCCCATTTGTTTGAGGGTGATACGCTGTTGAGACCCGGTGATAGACCCCATACCTTGTTAATATTTTTTCGAGTTGATGATTGCAAAAATGGGTACCTCTATCACTTATCAAAGCCTTTGGTGTCCCGAAGCGAGAAAACAGTTTTTTCAGAAATTTTACCACTACCCTTCCATCATTTGTTGGAAGAGCCTCGGCCTCCGCCCATTTAGACAAGTAATCGACTGCCACAAGTATATATTTGTTTCCCTTTGAAGGCGGGAAAGGTCCCATGAAATCGAGTCCCCACACATCAAAGATTTCACAAACGAAAATGCCATTTTGAGGCATTTCGTTTTTGGAAGAAATATTACCTGATCTCTGGCAGGCATCACATGTCTTTACAAGGTTTTGTGCATCCTTGTAAATGGTTGGCCAGTAAAATCCTGAATCAAATACCTTTCGAGCGGTACTTGCGGCACCATGATGTCCTCCGTATGGACCTTCATGACAATGACGGAGAATTCTCCGTGCTTCATTACCATGGACACACCTTCGGATGAGCTGGTCGGCACACATTTTGAAAAGATAGGGGTCTTCCCAAAAGTAATGCTTTACATCAGCAAAGAATTTCTTTCTTTGATGATGTGGCAATCCCTTGGTGACTATACCGCTAGCTAGGAAATTAGCGTAGTCGGTACCATGGCTCTTGTCTACTCTCCATCATTTCCAAGGATTCTGTGGGAAATTTCTCGTTGATTTGCTCGTCTCTGGTCGTTTCCAAAGCTGGGTCTTCTAAGCGTGAGAGATGATCTGCAGCAGTGTTTTCTGCTCCTCTTTTGTCCTTGATTTCGATGTCGAATTCTTGGAGGAGTAGAATCCATCTGATCAAACGGGGTTTTGCGTCTTGTTTCTTGAAGAGGTACCTGATGGCTACATGGTCTGTATAGACTACAGTTTTAGAAAGAACAAGATAAGAACGGAATTTATCAAAAGCAAACACCACTGCTAGTAATTCTTTTTCTGTAGTTGTATAATTTTCTTGTGCATCATTAAGAGTTTTACTAGCATAATAGATTGGGTGGAAATGCTTTTCTTTTCTTTGTCCCAAGACTGCTCCAACAGCAAAGTCACTTGCATCACACATGATTTCGAAAGGAAATTTCCAATCTGGTGCTATGATGATAGGTGCATTGACTAGCATTTCCTTGAGGGTTAGAAATGCTTGATTGCATTCCTTGTCAAAGATGAAGGGTGCATCTTTTTCAAGTAATTTTGTTAGAGGCCTTGAAATTTTTGAAAAGTCCTTGATAAACCTTCTATAAAATCCGGCATGCCCTAGGAAACTTCTGATTGCTCTTACGGAGGATGGAGGAGGTAATCGAGAAATAATTTCTATTTTTGCTCGATCAACTTCCATTCCTTCGCTTGAGATTTTGTGACCGAGTACTATTCCCTCTGTTACCATGAAATGGCATATTTCCCAGTTAAGGGCGAGGTTAGTTTCCTCACATCGGGATAGCATTCGTTCAAGATTATCGAGGCATTGGTCATATGAGTCTCCAAAGATGGAAAAGTCGTCCATGAAGACTTCCATTGTCTTTTCTATCATATCATGGAAAATGGCCACCATACAACGTTGGAATGTTGCAGGCGCATTACATAGACCGAATGGCATGCGTCGATATGCGAAAGTTCCGTAGGGACATGTGAAAGTTGTCTTCTCTTGGTCTTCTGGTGCTATCGGTATTTGAAAATAACCTGAAAAACCATCTAAGAAACAATAAAATTTATGACCGTACAGTCGTTCTAACATTTGATCAATGAAGGGTAAAGGAAAGTGGTCTTTCCTTGTTGCTTCATTTAATCGCCTATAATCTATACAAACTCTCCATCCGATGACGGTTCTTGTTGGTATTAATTCATTTTTCTCATTAGTTATTACCGTCATACCTCCTTTCTTCAGGACTACTTGAACGGGACTTACCCACGGACTATCGGAGATAGGGTAGATTAATCCGGCGTCAAGCAGCTTGATGACTTCATTTTTAACCACTTCTTGAACATTGGGATTCACTCTTCGTTGTGGTTGAATTACTGTTTTGTAGTCATCATTCATTAAAATTTTGTGCGTGCACATGGAAGGGCTTATTCCTTTAATATCTACAAGCTTCCAAGCGATCACGTTTTTGTGTTTTTTAAGTAGGTTAACTAATTTCTCTTTTTCTACGTTACTTAATTTAGATGAAATAATTACAGGTAAACTACCATCTTTGCCTAGAAAAGCATATTCCAAACCTTTAGGCAGTTCTTTGAGCTCAATGGGTGGGTCTTTAGAAGACACCTTATTTTGTGGCTCATCTAGATTAAGAACCTTAAAGGTTTGTTCTATGGCTATCTCTTCCTCAACAAAGTGGTCTTCTTCGTTAGTTGTATCGGGTGGTTCAGCTTCATCTTCAATTAGGGGGTCATTATTGCCAAAAGGATATTTCATTGAACGCTCAAGATCTATGCTCCTTTTGAATGCCCCTAACTGAAGAGGTAGATTGTTGAATTTCCAGTTTTCCAATGCTTTATGAGTTTGTACAAAAGGTTTTCCCAAGACTAGGGGGCGTCATCAAGGATGACGAAGTCGGTTGGGATTACCAATTGATTTGTGTGAACCAAAACATCTTCAACTACACCGATTGATTTTATCACTTTTCGATCGGATAGAAAAATGAGTATTTGAAGTGGAGTAAAATCACTAATACTTAATTTTTCAAAAATGTAGTTAGGCATTATGTTAACACAAAGATCTTTATCAATAGTGATATTACTAATAAATGAATTTTGAAAGAAACATGGAACCGGTGTAATGTTAATTTCAAAAGGGTCTTCTTTTATTAGCGAAGTTTGATCATTAGTTAACTTAACACTCACTATTTCTTTGATTTTAGCACTAGTGTTTAACTCTTTTAAAAACTTGGCATGAGGGGTTATTAAACAATGATTTTCGAAAGTAGGTGACAAGAGATAAATTTCTTCAAAATTAGACTCTTCATGAATTTTAACATTATCGGACTCACCTTTTTCATTGTTTAACTCATGTGTCGGTTTTTCACTTTCTTGTTCTTCCATTTTTACATTTTCAACTATCTCTACGTTATTATTACTATTTAATTCTTCTCTTGCGCGGGATTCCTCTTCCCTTGCGCGAGATTCTTTCATGTAACGTTCGATAGTTTTAATGTGTTCTAATATCCTATTGGTCACTTCGGTGAGAGAAAAAGAATTTGGATCCTCAAAGCTTGAATCCGGTTGTTCGATCCTTGGCTCCTCGTAATACTCATATGAAGTAGATGGTTCACACCATTGTTCTTCATTGTAAGTATATGATGGATAAGGGTCGAAACTTTGTTCTTCATAGTACTCATATGAGGTGGGATGTTCACGCCATGGTTCCTCATAATAAGTGTATGAAGGTGGTGGCTCATATCTTGAGTCTTCAAAGTATGAATATGAAAGTTCATACCTTGGTTCATCAAAATATGAGTATGAGGAAGGAGGTTCATACCTTTGGTCTTCATAGGATGTGTATGAAGTTTATGGCTCGTACCTGGGCTCCTCATAGTAGTTGTATGAATTCGATGGTTGATACGAGTTATTATATCGAACCGAGCGTATGTTACGACAATTAGTGCAATAATTACCCCTATAATCATCCTCATCATAGGTGTAGTTGTAATCTCCTGAATATTGATCCATAAGAATCACTCAACAGACCACAACTGAGTCTCGGGACCAGAAAACAAAAATAAAGACGGAAACAGAAGCTGGACACGACCCCGTGTTCAGTGGACACGGCCCCGTGTTCAGGGTCTGTATCTGGGGGTTTTAATTAAAGTTACTGGTCACGTTGAGCACAGGGGCGTGTTCAGTGAGCACGGTCCCGTGGTCAGACTCTGTATCTGGGTATCTAACTAAAAATATGCGGCACAGGGGCGTGTTCAGTGAGCACGGCCCCGTGTTCAGGCTACTGTAAATGCAAACTAAGCTAAAATGCAGAAAAATTTGCGCGCGTTTTAAAAAGGTTTTGAAAAACTGATTAGGCCGTCGATTTTAAGCTTTCTTAAAATCCTTATTTAGTCCTACGGTTTTTTCAAGTATTCGTTTTAAACCTCGATTAGTCACTTCGGCTTGCCCATTTGTTTGAGGGTGATACGCTGTTGAGACCCGGTGATAGACCCCATACCTTGTTAATATTTTTTCGAGTTGATGATTGCAAAAATGGGTACCTCTATCACTTATCAAAGCTTTTGGTGTCCCGAAGCGAGAAAACAGTTTTTTCAGAAATTTTACCACTACTCTTCCATCATTTGTTGGAAGAGCTTCGGCCTCCGCCCATTTAGACAAATAATCGACTGCCACAAGTATATATTTGTTTCCTTTTGATGGCGGGAAAGGTCCCATGAAATCGAGTCCCCACACATCAAAGATTTCACAAACGAGAATGCCATTTTGAGGCATTTCGTTTTTGGAAGAAATATTACCTGATCTTTGGCATGCATCACATGTCTTTACAAGGTTTTGTGCATCTTTGTAAATGGTTGGCCAATAAAACCCTGAATCAAATACCTTTGTGCGTTACTTGCAGCACCATGATGTCCTCCGTATGGACCTTCATGACAATGACGGAGAATTCTTCGTGCTTCATTACCATGGACACACCTTTGGATGAGCTGGTCGGCACATATTCTGAAAAGATAGGGGTCTTCCCAAAAGAAATGCCTTACATCAGCAAAGAATTTCTTTCTTTGATGATGCGGCCATCCTTTGGTGACTATACCGCTAGCTAGGTAATTAGCATAGTCGGCATACCATGGCTCTTGTCTACTCTCCATCATCTCCAAGGATTCTGTGGGAAATTTCTCGTTGATTTGCTCGTCCCTGGTCGTTTCCAAAGTTGGGTCTTCTAGGCGCGAGAGATGATCTGCAGCAGTGTTTTCTGCTCCTCTTTTGTCCTTGATTTCGATATCGAATTCTTGGAGGAGTAGAATCCATCTGATCAAACGGGGTTTTGCGTCCTGTTTCTTGAAGAGGTACCTGATGGCTGCATGGTCTGTATAGACTACAGTTTTAGAAAGAACAAGGTAAGAACGGAATTTATCAAAAGCAAACACCACTGCTAGTAATTCTTTTTCTGTAGTTGTATAATTTTCTTGTGCATCATTAAGAGTTTTACTAGCATAATAGATTGGGTGGAAATGCTTTTCTTTTCTTTGTCCCAAGACTGCTCCAACAGCAAAGTCACTTGCATCACACATGATTTCGAAAGGAAATTTCCAATCGGGCGCTATCATGATGGGTGCATTGACTAGCGTTTCTTTGAGGGTTAGAAATGCTTTATTGCATTCCTTGTCAAAGATGAAGGGTGCATCTTTTTCAAGTAATTTTGTTAGAGTTCTTGAAATTTTTGAAAAGTCCTTGATAAACCTTCTATAAAATCTGGCATGTCCTAAGAAACTTCTGATTGCTCTTACGGAGGTTGGTGGAGGTAATCGAGAAATAGTTTCTATTTTTGCTCGATCAACTTCCATTCATTCGCTTGAGATTTTGTGACCGAGTACTATTCCCTCTGTTACCATGAAATGGCATTTTTCCCAGTTAAGGGCGAGGTTAGTTTCCTCACATCGGGATAGCATTCGTTCAAGATTATCGAGGCATTGGTCATATGAATCTCCAAAGATGGAAAAGTCGTCCATGAAGACTTCCATTGTCTTTTCTATCATATCATGGAAAATGGCTACCATACAACGTTGGAATGTTGCAGGTGCATTACATAGACCGAATGGCATGCGTCGATATGCGAAAGTTCCGTAGGGACATGTGAAAGTTGTTTTCTCTTGGTCTTCTGGTGCTATCGGTATTTGAAAGTAACCTGAAAAACCATCTAAGAAACAATAAAATTTATGACCGGATAGTCGTTCTAACATTTGATCAATGAAAGGTAAAGGAAAGTGGTCTTTCCTTGTTGCTTCATTCAATCGCCTATAATCTATACAAACTCTCCATCCTGTGACGGTTCTTGTTGGTATTAATTCATTGTTCTCATTAGTTATTACCGTCATACCTCCTTTCTTTGGGACTACTTGGACGGGACTTACCCACGGACTATCAGAGATAGGGTAGATTAGTCCGGCGTCAAGCAGCTTGATGACTTCATTTTTAACCACTTCTTGAACATTGGGGTTCACTTTTCGTTGTGGTTGAATTACTGTTTTGTAGTCATCATTCATTAAAATTTTGTGTGTGCACATGGAAGGGCTTATTCCTTTAATATCTACAAGCTTCCAAGCGATCGCGTTTTTGTGTTTTTTAAGTAGATTAACTAATATCTCTTTTTCTATGTTACTTAATTTAGAAGAAATAATTACAGGTAAACTACCATCTTTGCCTAGAAAAGCATATTCCAAACCTTTAGGAAGTTCTTTGAGCTCAATGGGTGGGTCTTTAGAAGACACCTTATTTTGTGGCTCATCTATATTAAGAACCTTAAAGGTTTGTTCTATGGCTATCTCTTCTTCGACAAAGTGGTCATCTTCTTTAGTTGTATCGGGTGGCTCAGCTTCATCTTCAATTAGGGGGTCATTATTGCCAAAAGGATATTTCATTGAACGCTCAAGATCTATACTCCTTTTGAATGCCCCTAACTGAAGAGGTAGATTGTTGAATTTCCGGTTTTTCAAAGCTTTATGAGTTTATACAAAAGGTTTTCCCAAGACTAGAGGGGCGTCATCAAGGATGACGAAGTCGGTTGGGATTACCATTTGAGTTGTGTGAACCAAAACATCTTCAACTACACCGGTTGATCTTATCACTTTTCGATCGGATAGAAAAATGGGTATTTGAAGTGGAGTAAAGTCACTAATACTTAATTTTTAAAAAATGTAGTTAGGCATTATGTTAACACAAAGATCTTTATCAATGGTGATATTAATAATAAATGAATTTTGAAAGAAACATGGAACCGGTGTAATGTTAATTTCAAAAGGGTCTTCTTTTATTAGCGAAGTTTGATCATTAGTTAACTTAACACTCACTATTTCTTTGATTTTAACACTAGTGTTTAACTCTTTTAAAAACTTGGCATGAGGGGTTACTAAACAATGATTTTAGAAAGTAGGTGACAAGAGATTAATTTCTTCAAAATTAGACTCTTCATGAATTTTAACATTATCGGACTCACCTTTTTCGTTGTTTAACTCATGTGTCGGTTTTTCACTTTCTTGTCCTTCCATTTTTACATTTTCAACTATCTCTACGTTATTATTACATGTTAATTCTTCTCTTGCGCGGGATTCCTCTTCCCTTGCGCGAGATTCTTTCATGTAACGTTCGATAGTTTTAATGTGTTCAAATATCCTATTGGTCACTTCGGTGAGAGAAAAAGAATTTGGATCCTCAAAGCTTGAATCCGGTTGTTCGATCCTTGGCTCCTCATAGTACTCATATGAAGTAGGTGGCTCACACCATTGTTCTTCATTGTAAGTATATGATGGATAAGGGTCGAAACTTTGTTCTTCATAGTACTCATATGAGGTGGGTTTTTCACGCCATGGTTCCTCATAATAAGAGTATGAAGGTGGTGGCTCATATCTTGAGTCTTCAAAGTATGAGTGTGAATGCTCATACCTTGGTTCATCAAGATATGAGTATGAGGGAGGAGGTTCATACCTTTGGTCTTCATAGGATGTATATGAAGTTGATGGCTCGTACCTGGGCTCCTCATAGTAGGTGTATGAATTGGATGGTTGATATGAGTTATTATATTGAACCGAGCGTGTGTTACGACAATTAGTGCAATAATTACCCCTATAATCATCCTCATCATAGGTGTAGTTGTAGCCTCTTGAGTATTGATCCATAAGAATCACTCAACAGACCACAACTGAGTCTCGGGACCAGAAAACAAAAATAAAGACGGAAACAGAAGCTGGACACGGCCCCTTGTTGGGTGAACACGGCCCCTTGGTCAGGGTCTGTATCTGGGCGTTTTAATTAAAGTTACTGGTCACGTTGAGCACGAGGGCGTGTTCAGCGAGCACGGCCCCGTGGTCAGACTCTGTATCTGGGTATCTAACAAAAAATGTGCAGCACGGGGGCGTGTTCAGCAAGCACGGCCCCGTGTTCAGGCTACTGTAAATGCAAACTAAACTAAAATGTAGAAAAATGTGCGCGCGTTTTGAAAAGGTTTTGAAAAACTGATTTGGCCGTCGATTTTAAGCTTTCTTAAAATCCTTGTGTCCCCGGCAACGGCGCCAAAAACTTGATGCGTGTGTAGTGTAATATATTTTTAATGTATAATTAAGCCTTTTTTACACCTTTAACCAAGTTTTAAATTTATAAAACACGATATTCACTAACACTAAACACACATATGGGCAAGTGCACCCATCGTGGACGTAGTATAGTGTTGGTAAGATACCGAGGTCGTCCAAGGACAGAAGAGCTTTTAATACCGGTTTATCCTCAACGTCTAATCAAATCAAAAAGTGAGAAAAATGTTTTTTAAACTAAGAAAATAAAAACTAACTAAATGCTGAAAAATAAAATAAAATAAAAACAGATAGACAAGATGAATCACTTGGATCCGACACGTGTATTAGTATAACCTTTGATTATTTTCGCACTTTTGCACTTGTTTAAGAGATTATCTTAGTTATTGTAGTAGGCCCCTCTTTTGAAGGCGACGTTACCCTCAACCCAGTAGTTTGAGTCAGCATGGATACAATCCTAAAGGGTCGGATTATTGAAAGATAATGAATTAAGTTATTAATGCAAATTGTGGTAGGCCTCGCTTTCGGCGGTGACGTTACCCTCGGCTAAGTAGTCTGAGTCAGCAGGGATACAGTCCTAAATAGCCGGGTTATAGTATTAATAGTAGTTAACTTATGAGGGGGTCAAAGAGTTTGGATCCCCGCCATCCAATACCTATGGGCATTGAAGGAGATCCTACTAAATTTGACCCAGGTCCTAAGCAGGACCTCTAAACGCTGAACAAGGGCAAGACCCTTACCAAACCGTTCCCTTAACCCCCGACCAGGTAGCCAACATACCTCCATATAGACCGTGGAGATATGAATGGTGAAAATCTTTTATTTTATATAGACAGTAAAATAATGCCAAGACACCACAGACAAACGATAAGGAAAGATCACCTTCAACATAAGTAACTAGTTATTAAAGTCATTAATACAAAACCAAATAAAAAGTGCAAAAGATTGAAAATAAAAAGTATTATACTAAACACTTGTCTTCACCAAGTGATGTAAGAGACTTAGGAAAACATGGCTTTGATTGTCAAGAACTCTTACGATCAATCTTGGATCCCGAGACGACTCACACACTCTACGATGGACAATGGATGATGGTGGTGGATAATGGTGGTGGATGATGGTGTTATGGTGATGGTGGGTGGTGGATGAAGTGTGAGAGAGGTGGTGTGCCAAGGGATGAGATGGAATGAAACCAAGCACTCCTATTTATAGGCTGAACAGAAGGCTGGGCACGGCCCCGTGTCCGCTCGACACGCCCCCGTGCCCGTCTGACACTCTCTCTCCTCATTAATTGTAATTCGCAATTACAATTAATGCGCCTGCTGTACTTTCACCACGCCCCCGTGCCCGCTGGACACGGCCCCGTGGTGGGCAATGGAAGCTTCTATAAGTTTGTCTTTTATGCTGCTTCTTGGGCACGGCCCCGTGCTGGCTGAGCACGGGGCGTGTTCAGACTTCTGCTTTCTCTTCTTTGCTTTGGAGGATGCCGTTGAGGGTACGGGCAGTCTACTTTTATTCCTTTTCTTGTATTTATGCTAGAATTAGTTGTCTTTTTGCTTCTTTTGTGAATTTGAGCTCATTTCATCCTGAAAATACAAAAGGAAGACAAAAACACTCTTTTTCCAACATTAGTGCTTAAAAAGGGTTAGT
This sequence comes from Helianthus annuus, assembly GCF_002127325.2. Taxonomy (NCBI): domain Eukaryota; kingdom Viridiplantae; phylum Streptophyta; class Magnoliopsida; order Asterales; family Asteraceae; genus Helianthus; species Helianthus annuus. Next base: position 122,002,728 of record NC_035444.2, read on the forward strand.
TTTATGCTTTAATTGATGTTATTTATATGTTGCATTTTACACACATCAATACACTTCAGCAGCTATTTCTTCAATATTGACCGCATTATCAGCAGAAACCTCTTCAACAACCTCAGAAACATCTTCAGTAACTGTTTCCGGTTCAGACACCGTCTTAGAAATTTCCACAACTTCAGCCATCATTGCCTATCCATCGCTACCGGGAATATACTTATCCCAGCTGAAACCTGCAGCAACCTTTTCATCGTCTTAATTCACGATCAGCGCCTTTTCCGGTTTATTCTCAATCTGTGGCCTCTGAACAGTTTGCTGTTGATTTGGTTGGTGATAGATCGCTTCCCTGTAGTAGTCGTTGGTGAACGGGTTTTGATGATTGTTTACCTCACGGTTAGGACATTCTCGTTTGAAGTGACCGCGTTCTTTACATTTAAAGCATGTAACTTTGGACTTATCAAACCCTAACTTTTGATCGGGGCCTGATAGACTGTTCCGGCCTGTAATTTCCATGAAACGTTGAGCCCTACGCACCAAACTCGCCATACACCACTTGATGTCAATTAATTCAAGCTCTTCGGGATCGATTTGGTCGTAATCCTCCTTCGTCATGTCAAGATTACCGATCCTCCCTGCTACTAAGCCCTCATAAGCCTCAAGAACGGAAGCAAGCATTGTTATTTGCTGTTTTGCGGCTGTTTCCGTGATCTCGTTTCCATTCTTTATGTTTACCGCAATATTGCACTGAACCCCAGAAACATACGCCTGATGATTTGATCCTGTTGAGCTTTGAGGTGAAGGCTGTTCCTGAGCTTTGACATTTGGTTCAAAGTTCGCGAATGGTGAAGAATTGCCGGATTGAGGAGTGTTTGAAGGAACACTAGAAGTGTTATCAGCAATGAACCCTGTCTGTATTTTTGGGCTTTGATTTGTTGAAACTGAAGGATTGCCTTTGTAATACAATGAAACATCCTGCTGCACACTCGCTGAGTTCATTTTCTTGATTTTCAGCAATTCTAGCTCGTGAGCTTCGATCGTCTCGATGAATGAGCTGAGATTGAGATTCACAAAATCAGAATTGTTCTTCAGCATCATTAGATAAGTGCCCCACTCATCATACGGAAGTGCATCACACAGTTTATCAAACCATTCTTCATTCGTCTTTGTAATTTCCAAACGCTTCATTTCAACTACAAGATGACAATATCGTTCGATTAACTGCTTTGTTGTCTTGCCTTTAATTCCAGTAAAAATATCAAATTCCTTCTTGATTAAGGCCTTCTTGCTTTTAATCATCGAAACACTGCTTTGGAATTTCAGCTTCAAAGCTTGCCACATAGACTGAGAATTATCTTCATGTTGTAGTAAAACGAGAATATCTTCCTTGATGGCCTGTTGCAGAATGCTCACCATCTTCTTTTCAGCCTTGAAGTCAATCTGTTCAGATTCTGTCAAACTCCCGATGCCCTTTTCCAATCCCATACCGTTAACTGGTGGTACATACTTCGCCTCTATTTCCATCCAACATTCGAAGTGATTGGCATGCACCCAGTTTTTGAAACGTCCTGACCAACCCGCATACTCATCCAAACTCATAAGCTTCAGAGGCTTTTTCATTGTCCCTAATTCATTCTCTGTTGATGCATTTATTGTCTATCGCCTTCGTCAATCCGAGTCGTAGTGAGAAGCCGGAAGAAATCAAGCGCATAATGTCATATTTAGTTAGAAATGGCAAGGTGGCAAACTTGTAATTAATGAGAACTTTCATTAAGTTGCCTTGACCATATAAATAGGAGGTTATGTCATGATTTTAGTTAGCTTTTTAGAAGACTTTTCTCCATTTTAGAGATCTTGGAGATTCAAGTTTAGAGAGAGAAAGTCTAGAGAGAGAAAGTAGTTGTAAACGTGATTTTGTACCGTACAAGTCAAATCTAGCAATGGAATCACGTTAGTAGTACGTTATCATGTGTTCGGTCACGTTCGTTCACGGATTCCGCACGTAAAACGTACGTTACGCAATCGAACGGCGTCAAAAACGGCCCTACAATTGGTATCAGAGCTAGGAGCTCGATTGCTTGATCAAACACATCGTTTTCGTACCATATTTCAGCCGATTCAGATCCGATTTCATCGATTTCTTCATCTTCTACTCATTTCTTACGTTTTTCACTGAAAAACGTCAAATTGAACAGGTTTTCATGGTCCGTTTCGTCTGATTTTTGGATATGTTGTGCGTATAGACCCGATCTACAACCCTACCAAGTTTCAGATCGAAACTCCAAGCCGTTTAGGAGAAATCGAGAATTTTTCGTCCGAATTCGCGTCATACGATTAGATCTGACAGGTTCGCTCTTTTGGCAATAAAGGTTCGCTTATTTGTCATTGTTTGGTTCGCTTTTGTGAACAGTTTATGGTCCGCTCCAAGTGTCCAAGTGCTGGTTCGCTTTTAATGTCATGTGATGATCCGCTTTTGTGACATTAAGGGTCCGCTCTTTTGTCATCTTCTACATGTGAACATGTAAATTGCAGGACCATGTGATAGGAGTTAATGCACCGCCATACATATGCCGGCCCAATCAAAGTGTTTTAAACAAAATTGGCACCGACCCACTACCATTTTAAGAACCAATCATTGTTTGTTGATAAAGTTGTTATTCAGATCCATTTTTTAGACAGCCCTATCAAAGTCTTTCAAATATTAAACCCACCGCCCCACTAAGATATCGGTCCAATCACAGTTTTTTAATGTTCAGAATATATCGATTGATTTAGTCAAAGTTTTGGTAAAATCGAAAGGTTTTTGATGTAATTTTGGTGTATGGTTTGAGATTTCGATTTGAATCGGTAACTGATGGTTAAAATTTTGATAATTTTGAACAGATTCAATATTCATATTGTTCAGTGATCATATTGTTCCTTGATATTGTTTGAACAGATTGTTTTGATAATTTTGAACAATTCAATTTTGATATTGTTGTTATAAAAAATTAGTAATAAAAAAAAACAAACAAACAAAACAAAAATAAAAAAAAAACCATTATTTTTCTATAAAGAATTGGGGGCATTTGTACTAAAAGTGTGCATTCATTGGAACGTGTTCGTGAATTTTTGACAACGAATCTTAGATTGGTTCATCAACACACGGTTACGTATTCATTTTGTTTTGATTTGATCGTTTACTTGTGTGTTTGCAGGTCATACAAGGTGATTTGTCAAGAATAGGATTCTCACTCGATTTGTTGTTGCCTAATCTTTGATATTCAATCGAATAGTTGTTTGTTTGTTCGAATTTCATTATTGATTGAGAATTCGTCATTGTGAATCTTTTGATACCGAAAATGGAGTTTTAAATTTATATTGCACTGAACAAGTTCGATAACTTTACAGGTATCGATGGAGAATCAATTGAAGAATTGATCAAAAGGTATATCGAGTTGTATTGGGAGATGGTGAGATTGAAGATAACCAAGACCAATGAGGAATGGGTTAACAAGTTAGCAAATGTTTTACCGAGCGATGAGTGGAGAACGTATTTGTCAGATTTGAGGAAGATATACTTAGACGTGAATTTGAGCTTGTTTATCGAGAAGATTAAAGAGCGAGAACATCAACTTCAAAAGAATAGTAATGTAGAAATTGATGAAGCAAAATTCAAATCTGAGGAAAATGTTCGAGAGGAAGAGGAGCAGGTTAAAGAAATTTCAGCTATCAAGGTGGAAAAGAAAGCTGAAACGGTAAATATGATCGAGAAGTGCTCAAACTGTGAAAACCTGAAAACTGAAAATGCCAAACTCTTGAGGGTTTTAGAGAGTTTGACATTAGAAAACAAAAATCTTAAAAATTCAGAAAATGTTTTGAAAAATCAAATAAAAAATTCAGAAATTGAAAATGTAAAAATTGAAAAAGATTTTCAAAGTCAAATAAAGATTCTTGAAGATGGGAGGAACGTATTTAGTAAAAATAACATCGAAAAGCAAAAAATGATAAATTCTCATCTTCGGAAGATTATCCAACTTGAAAAGGAAAGTGAGCAAGCTCGAAAGAAAATCAATGAGCTTGAAAACAAATTGAAAGGTTTTGTGATTTCCTCAGCATATGTGAATATTTCTTGTACAAAACCGATCAATTCAATTCCAATAAGTGACTGTGTCACAAACTTTGACAATGTCAAAGTTGAAGATTGTGATGAGAAATCTGATGATGTAAATGAAAATAATTGAAAAACAAAAATTGTTTTTAGAATTAAAAGAAAAATTCAAAAATACTGTTTTGCAATCTACTGAAATAGGTGAATGCTCAAAGCAGAAACCTGTTAAGAAGAGTGTAGAACAAAAACAAAAAGGTAAAAATTTGAAAATTGTTCAAAAAGATAATAAAAGTTCATCAGATCGATCATCCAATCACAATCAAAAATCACAGAAATTGAAAAACGAAAACTCAAAAATTGTTGGTAATAAGTGGTGCAGGTTTGACCACAATGCTTCAAAGCCAAATCCAGCAAATTTGAGAAAGGAATATCACCAAGCCAAACAATGTTTTGATCTGAGCGTTTGGACTCAAAATGGTGATTGGTACGATAACAGAGTGTGTTACAGCTGCGGATATCACGGACACATTGCTGTTAACTGCCAGTATTGGAGGTATGAGACAAGGAGGTGCTTTAACTGCAACATCAAAGGTCACATTGCCAGATATTGCTCACGAAGATCGAATGACAGATTGAGGGCTAATTCTCAGAAAATGGCAAAGAAGATACCAGTCGTTGTCAAGCCCAAAGAATTGAAAGCTTCGGGCCAAAACGTCAATGAACAGAAGGTCAAAGAACCTAAAGTTAAAGAAACAAAAGTGAAGCTTTCTCAGGGGCAGAAAGACCGACTGAGAAAAAAGAGAAAGAAAGCGAGAGAATATCTCGAAAATATTTTGTCCTCGGATAAACGGGACAAAAGGAATAAAAGTTCTGATGAATCTACTCCCTCAGCTGTAAAGACAAACGAAAAGAATTCATCAGATACAAATCTGGGGACAAAAGAGGAGAAGAAGAAGGAAAAGGTCGGCGATGAATCTGACGTGCCGAAGTCAAACAAGCCACCTTCAGGCGATGAATTTGACTCATCAAAGTCAGAGAAGCCATCTGCAGGCAATGATTCTTGTTCGTCAAAGCCAGAAGAGCCATGTGTTGAGGTAAAGGTCGAGAATTCTATTTTAACAATGGATGAGAAAAACTTTCCACCATTGTTGAACAAGAATTCGAAATCACCCAAGGCTGGTCAGGCTTGGGTGAATCTGTTTAAATGAAAAATCCTGACTAAAATTCTAATCGATAACGTCAATCAAACAAACGGTAAAAAGGTTTGTTTGTGGATCATGAATCGGCATCTGTCTAAAATTCTAATCGGTAACGTCAATCAAACAAACGGTAAAAAGGTTTGTTTGTGTTTTTCTTTCAAGTGGTATTAGACGAGTTTATATTTTTGCAACTGGTACAGAGGATTCTGGACTGCAAATGGTAAATCAAGGACATTAATTTGTACTTGGTTTTTCCTACTTTTGTGTAGAAAACAAGATGATGAAGTAACCCCGTACCTAAAATGTTTGGTAAACAAACTTATATTTTCCGGAAAACCATTTTGATTAAAACAAACTTAAGTGTTTTGAAATCATAATGGGAAAATAGTTTGTTGTCAGGGGGAGTTCTGATTGTTTATGTCAGGTGGATGGCGAATTGAAGCGATTCGATATCATGTTGTCACTTTATCTGTACAGTTTGTTTCAAATTTTCCCAGAAAATCAAAATTAAAACATATTTTGATTTTAGGGGGAGAAAAATTTTAAAAAATTAGAAAATTTGAAAATGTCAAAAACATTGAAAAATTGCAAAACTGAGTTTTGTTGCGAAATTAGAGGAAATGATAGTAAATCAGTGAACTATCACAGCATGCTAAAGAAATGAAATGTCAAATGTAATAAACGGTCTCACTGATGATGTGACGATAGGTTTTTGTACATTTAGTAGATTTATTCGGGATATAAACCTAAAATTTCAAACTTGTGAAATTCGTGGGGAACACTACTTGGATATATAGGTAACCCCTGAAATCTCGTTTGAAAGGTCTCGTATTCTGATATACTAGGTGTTTATACTCTATGATGTCTGGGGTATTATTCCGGGACTTCTGCTGAACGGTAGTTCTGACCTAGTCCTTGGCTAATACATTCCGCAAAATGCTTGAAACATAGCATAAAGCCCTCAGCTGATTAGACAATAAAATTGATAATCATCTGTTGTAGCTGAAAAGATCCTCTAAAGGGGACACACTGCTAAGTCGAAGCTGATATCTCTCTGCTGAACGGAAGTTCTGACCTGAGATCCCTCAGTTCTCGCATTTAACCCCTAATTTATGTACAGATATCATTGTAGTATTCTTGCCTGTAAGACTGAATATTGGGATTCTGGATACAGGAGTATATTCAAGAGGTGGGACACATGAATCGAACTAAGTTCATAAAACACTTAAATAATATCCTGAATAGATTGAAAATTGTATGAAAATTTAAGAGGACAACTATATCGTCAATCAACGTGAATCGTTTAGAACTTAAAATGTCTAAAAGCTTAACGGTGCGTGTGATGTGTCTCAAAAACTGATATGATCCTCTTACACAAACTCACAAAAATATGTTTGTACATATTTCATTTCTGCATTTAATTTCTGTCTTTACATTTATGTTTCTTATTTTGAAAAAATCCAAAAAGATTTTCGACAACTGATGTTGAAAAACTGATATTCAAAATCTCAAAGGCTAAACATGATGAACAGACAGGTTGGTTAATTGGTTTGAAATGTTTAAGATAATTCATTAATTTGAATTTGAATTAGAAATTGGAATGTTTCAAATTTTATCAGTTTTTAAATGTGATAATTCTCAAATGTTTAGTTGATTCATTAAGTTGAATCACAACTTTATTGGTTTGTAATAGAGAGGTTGAGATGTGCAGGTTTTTGAATTTGTTGATACGCAAAGCCAGGCGTCGATCCCAAAAGCACGGAAGCTTGACGAAAGGGGGGGCCTGAAGAGTCTGAAGAAAAAGAGCAACGGAAGCTGAAGACAGATCCACCGGGATTCTGTTCAAGCAAGAGGAACTCAAGAGAGAGAGAAAGACAAGTTGCTACGAGTTTCACTACGAGATTGACTACGGCAATATCCAAGGGGGAGATTGTTGATGCATTTATTGTCTATCGCCTTCGTCAATCCGAGTCGTAATGAGAAGCCGGAAGAAATCAAGCGCATAATGTCATATTTAGTTAGAAATGGCAAGGTGGCAAACTTGTAATTAATGAGAACTTTCATTAAGTTGCCTTGACCATATAAATAGGAGGTTATGTCATGATTTTAGTTAGCTTTTTTGAAGACTTTTCTCCATTTTAGAGATCTTGGATATTCAAGTTTAGAGAGAGAAAGTCTAGAGAGAGAAAGTAGTTGTAAACGTGATTTTGTACCGTACAAGTCAAATCTAGCAATGGAATCACGTTAGTAGTACGTTATCGTGTGTTCGGTCACGCTCGTTCACGGATTCCGCACGTGAAACGTACGTTACGCAATCGAACGGCGTCAAAACCGGTCCTACATTCTCCATGTTAACGTTCTGAACTATACTCGCCGGACTTTGCGTAGCCGTCAAACCGCTCCCCGCAAACAAGTTATAAAAATCTTGATGTTCCATTTTTAGTGTCAAATTTCCAAAAATGTTTAACTTTTTGATTAACAGGTTGTTTTTCAAAAAACTTTTAACACAGACTGAGTTTCCAACACTCGATCACGTACGAAATGGACTAAACGCTCAAAACATGATTTTTACACTAAAACAGGTCGTATAAGCGAAATCAGACTTTATGTGTAACAATGAGCGAAACCCCTGATGTTCACAAAAGCGAAACCAGTCACAGACCAAATGAGCGAAACCAGATTGTGACCTATGAGCGAAACCGTATGAGCGAAACCCAAGAGCGAAACCCAAAAATGACTCTATAAGCGAAACTTCAGGAGCGAAACCCCTAAAAATGACACAATGAGTGAAACCTCTCGAGCGAAACCCCTGATATTGCTAATGCCGTATAAGCGAAATCACTCAAGTACCGTATGAGTGAAACCTATTCACGAGCCATTTTAGGTCACTTTTAAGCTGTTTTTAGGTCTGAAAATCTCAAGGGTTTGTTATTAACCAGTTTTACACTATCTGTCCAAATCTCAGTCCATTTTGTCCGTCGGAAAGGTCAGAAACTCAAAAAGTGCTAGAAAAAACTTTGATTCGGGTCAACTAGCTCACAACTGGCTCTGATACCAATTGTAGGACCGTTATTGACAGTCGTGTGAGTCAATCAGAGCTAGCAACTACCGAAAATGTAGCGGAAATACAAAATCGGCATGAATCAAAGCAGAAATGGAGTAGAAACAGAAGTAATTCACTTTAAAACAGTTTTCTCATTCAATCTTCACAAAATACACGAGCAGCAGTTCGGCTACACTGGAGACATGAACGTACAAAATGAGAAAACAACTTGGGTATTTATAGGGGTGAGGGTTTCGCTTATGTGACATGTCCATATAAGCGAAACCTGCTAATTGGGATTTCGCTCATATGGCACAATGTCCATAAAAGCGAAACCTTGACATTAAAACCAAACTTTTGCATATCCAACCCCTATACAATACATAATTAACACATCTAGACCCTATACATTGATCAACTAAGACTAAGACGCAGGCTTTAGACATTCGTGCACTAACACATTGGTACTAGAACGAGAAGTAGAATGCTTTAGCCGAGATGTAGAGTTCTAGCCACAGGGTTGTCGTCGAGTCACTTGAGAGAGGGAAGAGTTAGGGTTTTGTGTGTTTTGTGTGTTTGCAAGAGAATGAGGGACATTCCCACTCATGGGAGTGTATACGTTCACCTATGTGAGTCGGGCCCCTCTTGGGCTTCGAAGGAGGTTTGGGCCGAGAACAAAGTATGGCTCGGATGTGGTGTGCGGCCCAAAGGGTTTGGTGCGACAAGATATAAACATACATATCATATTCACATAACACATAACACGTAATCATTTACTTATAACCAAATGTATAATATTCATGTAACATACAACGCATGACAAAAGGATAAATACGATGAAAGGTTCCTGGAAAATACGGGTTGTCACACTTATGACCCGTTACGACTCGTTAAGGTAGTTTACGCTACTTTAATGTGTTGTTCGCGCAAAAGCGCGTTCGGATGGTCTAACTAGCCCTATAATAAGTATTATATGCCCTAACATGTTTAATTATGTTGCATAATCAGTTTAGGTGTCAAAATTTCGGTTACATATGCTTAAAATGAAATTATGCGTAAAAAGGGCCTTTTAGTCATTTTCCTAAGGCATATAAACTTATCATACAACTAATTAAACTAAGTGACCATAAGGTTTACCCTCGGAAGGTTATTCCCTATACAACTATGGTCACAAAGTATGTTTGGTCGGATCCTAATGATTGACCAAACGGGTCGGGTTCGAAACTCTAAGCGGTTGTTTAGACCCCTTGACTTACGACCCTAAACAAGCACTAAACTAGAAGTGACGAGTTAAACATATCAAAACAAAGTGTTTTGATATCTGAAAATAGTTTCGTCACAAAATGCACATAATCGTGCATTTTGACCGAAACTTTGACTCGTCACTTCGACTAGTCAACGTGGTAATCAGTAGGTATAGTCGCAAGGGACTATAATCATCGTGATTACGCTCACGTTGCAAAGTTCAAACGAACTTTGTCTTGACCAAATCATGGTCAATGCTGAAAGTCAAACACTGTCTGACTTTCTTGCTTGAAATAAATAAACAAGCATGAAAGAACACTTGCAAGAATCCTAAGCTTGGAAAGAAGACTAAGAAGACTCAGATTTGAAGCCTCCAACCAATGTGGTAGCCTCAATTCAGAGCAAGAGTGAAGAAGAAAGAAAATGAGCAAGTTGGAATGATGAACTTCTTGGGTATTTATAGGAAATCAAGCACCCTTGGATCATTGCCAAGTGTTTTTGAGTTGTTCCAGGCATGATCATCAATATACACTTGTTAGGCACTGATTGGGGACTTGGGGAACACATAAACCAGCCCACAATACTCATAAACAATGTTTAAAACCAAGTTCAGCAGGTTGTTAATAAGTTTTCTACCAGCACCAGCTCTCGCGCCCCACGACAAATACAATATAATCTGTCGCGCCCCGCTAGAGATCCCAGACAGAAACTTTCAAACTTTGGCAAAACAGGTCCCTACATGCTCCAAACTTGTTTTTCGATGCGTTTAACCCCCATTAACCCATTTTCAAGGCTCTACAAGGATGTTAAAGCATAGGGGACTTGAAATATGCTTGGAAATATCATAGGTGTCGATTCATTTGGTCGTACGATCGCTTTATTCGGTTAATTACGATGAAACTCGAACGAACGCAAAAATGATCCAAATTGCGCGACGAATGTTATTTTTGCATTCCTATCACTAAAATACAATATTCTAGTGATTATAAAAATTTTTGGATGTTCAGAAAGCGAGATATGCGCGTATATGCAAACTTTCGCAGTTTTTTACGCTTTTAGTCCATATGATCAAATAAGCGTATTTTCGCATACCGAACCCCTCAAAACTTATTTCTAAGATATGTTATGGGTATTTAGGGTATGTTTAGCTTATGATCTTGTTCCAGAGTGTACTGATGTGTACAAAATGTAACATAAAAATTACATCAATTGTGGCATAAAACTAACCCTTTTTTAGTACTAATGTTGGAAAAAGTATGTTTTTGTCTTCCTTTTGTATTTTCAGGTCTAAATGAGCTCAAATGAACAAAAGAATCAAAAAGGCAGCTAAATCCAACATAAATACAAGAAAAGGAACAAACGTGGCATGCCCGACCCCCAGACAGCATCTTCCCAAGCAAAAACAAGAGAACAGAAAACTGAACACGCCCCGTGCTCAATGAGCACGGGGGCGTGCCCAAGTGTCAGCAGAAAAGAAAAAGTTGCAGAAGCTTCTATCACCCACCACGGGGGTGTGCCCACTGTACACGGGGCCGTGGTTAACTCCAAGATTCGTAGAATCTGAGGAAATCTTGATAGTACAGATACGCTTCTGCACACGGGGTCGTGCCCAACGGACACGGGGGCGTGGTCAACTAACGCAGACAAACTGCAATTAATGAAGAAAGAGAAGAGGGATGGACACGGGGCCGTGCCCGAGCTTCTATTCAGGCTATAAATAGGGGTGTTTGGCTCACTTGCAAGTCATCCCTTGGCACACCACCTCTCTCAGACTTCACCCACACATCACTACCACCACAACACCATCATCCACCACCATCATCCATCATCTATGATAGAGTGTGTGAGTCGTCTCAGGATCCAAGATTGATCGTAAGAGTTCTTGATAATCAAAGGCCATGTTTGCCTAAGTCTCTTACATCACTTGGTGAAGACAAGCATTTAGCGTAATACTTTTTATTTTTAATCTTTTCGCAATTTTTATTTGGTTATGTATTAATGACTTTAATAACTAGTTTTATATGTTGAAGGCGATTCTTCATTATCATTTGCCCGTGGTGTCTTCGCATTATTTTACTGTCTATATAAAATAAAAGATTTTCACCACGCATATCTCCACGGTCTATATGGAGATATGTTGGCTACCTGGTCGGGGATTAAGGGAATGGTTTGGTAAGAGTCTTGCCATTGTTCAGTGTATAGATCCTGCAAGGACCTGGGTCAAATTTAGTAGGACCTCCTTCAATACCCAATGGTATGGTATTGGATGGCGGGGGTCCAAACTCTTTGATCCCCTCATATGTAAACTACTATTAAAACTTTAACCCGGCTACTTAGGACTGTATCCCTGCTGACTCAAACTACTTAGCCGAGGGTAACGTCACCTTCAAAAGAGGGGCCTACCACATTATGCATTAATAACTTAATTAATTATCTTTCAATAATCCGACCCTTTAGGATTGTTATCCTTGCTGACTCAAACTACTGGGTTGAGGGTAACGTCACCTTCAAAAGAGGGGCCTACTACAATAACTAAGATAATCTCTTAAAAAGTGCAAAAGTGCAGAAATAATCAAAGGTTACACTAAAGGCGAGTCGGATCCTAGTGATTCATCTTGTCTATCTGTTTTTATTTATTTTATTTTTATTTTCAGCATTTTAGTTTTTATTTTATAGTTTAAAACATTTTTCCTAAATTTTTGATTTGATTAGACGTTGAGGATAAACCAGTATTAAAAGCTCTTGTGTTCTTGGACGACCTCGGTAACTTACCAACACTATACTACGCTCACGATGGGTGCATTTGCCCATATGTGTGTTTGGAGTTAGTAAATATCGTGTTTTATAAATTTAAAACTTGACTAAAGTTGTTAAAAAGGGCTAAAAAATATACATAAAAACATATCACACCAACTATGCATCAAGTTTTTGGCGCCGTTGCCGGGGACACAAGAATTTTACGAAAGCTTAAAATCAACGGCCTAATCAGTTTTTCTTTCTTTCTATTTTTTTAGGATTTTTCTAATTTTTCAGCTTCTGCAGAACTCAGCACAGGTCGTGCCCGCTGAACACGCCCCGTGCCCAATCTTTGGTACTGGCAATCCTGTTTTAAGTCAGACATTAAGCTGAACATGGGATCGTGCCCACTCAACACGCCCCGTGCCCAAGCGTCAGTTACTGAAAACAGAACCGTAAGATCTCGACGGTTGGTAATTTCTGACATAAACATGAGTGATACTGATATTTTTTACTTTCGGCACTCTTATGGTACTTGGTGTCAAATATTTGGTGGCCCCCATAAAGAATTAGAATGTTATTTTCTAAATTACAAGCCCCACCATATAGACCCATTGTTTTCCTATAGCCTTAAGAGGGGCGAAAGAAAAAAATAATCCCTATCTCTCCCTCGAATGCTCTCAACCAGACCTTCTAGGAGAAATGCTTCTTGATGAACTATTTCAATTAGAAGATCTAATTCTTAATTGGTTAAAAGAACTTGAGATAGATTTCAATTCATCTCAAGACGATACCCAATTAGAATTATCAAGATCGCATTCGGATAAAAACAACTTCGTTGTTCCCGACATCACCTATAACTCTAGAAAAGACTTGAACGATAGTCGTCCCTGTGTCGAATGTGCCGTGAAGGACTCCCCATCGACTTCGTTCGATGCATACATAGACCCGAGCGATTCGACATACACCTTCTTTAACGAGAGCCCTGAAAGGGTTGGACTTGTCCACCTACATTGAGCATAGGAATCACCCTCACCGACAACCTCTTGCGTTCTCGTCTTAATCTAGAGCAATTAAGGTATCTCAGGCACTTCGGTGTTGTTCCGTTCAGTAAGGAACCGCCCGATCCAGATAAGTTCCTTAGAAATAGTCGAAACTTCATAAACAGCCTCTAGACACGGGGTCGTGCCCAGGTCAGCACGCCCCCGTGTCCACCAAAAGATTCCTTTCTGACTTTTTATCAGAATACGGACAAAATGTGTCAGGATCCTGTCTGCACATGAGGCCGTGTCCAGCCGACACGAGGCCGTGTGCAGTGTGCTGTCGTTTTCTATAAATGCAGCCAAGAATCCTTCACATTTGGACCATTCCAGGGGCAGAGATTTGAGAGGATCTTCACATATACCATCCTAGGTATTTTCTAAAAGAAGGTTCTAACAACCATCTTGTCCTTTCCTCTTTTGTCCATTACCTTCTTCTCCATTTCTTTCACCTCAACACCTCCACTAGAGCTTGAAATTACCATGATTCCAAGCTTTATTGTGATGCTTGTTAAGTTTTTGTTCAAGGAATCTTGTTTTGCAACATTGTTTTAAGTTATTTCTGCTCAAAAATGCTTTAAAAGTTGGAAAAATAATTTAAAACTCCCAGATTCCTTGTTCCAAAAATCTGCAGAAAGGTGAACACGGGGCCGTGCTCATTGAGCACGGGGCCGTGTCCGAGGTTACTGTTTCATTAAAATAAACTCTTTTCCGTTTATTTTCGTAGAATGTCGAGCCAAAACAGTGGAACCTCTTCTGCACACTCCAGAAACAGTCGAAGGGAAAGAAGGTCTTCAATTGAAGCAACTCTCGTACGCTATGTAATGGCATTACGTGAGGCGCTTGATGAGATGAACTCGGTAGAGGAGGTCCTCATAGACCGTATAAATTATCTTACGGTGGGGTTGGAAAACAGTTTTCAAGAAATCAACCTCTTGCACCAGAGGTTGAACAGTCTTGTAACACCTCCCATGGAACCAATCCTCCCTCAAGAGGATTGGAACCTAGCACTTGGAGTCAACAATCCTACCGGATGGGATGACATTCCAGCGGAGCCTCCTCTTGAAGGTCTACAAGAAGTCCCGGTGGAGGTTGCACCTCCTCAGACCGACGCCAATGAGCCCGCCTTTCTTCTCCCAAGGGAGATAGAGGAATGGCTCGTCGACGTGTGAGGGACCCATACCCGGAGGAAGAAGTTCTTCGAGCCGCATTCAACTGAGGGAATTATCTTTTCAGAAATTTTGCTAATAAAATAACCTTTAGGCTAGAACTTCTTAGTTTAGACTCGTTGTGTTTCTTTTGACCTATTTTAATTTATTAGGATTATTATATAATTCTCTCTATGATTTAATAAATAATGGTTTTAGTTAATTTGGTGTTTGGATGATGTTGTAATGATTAAAACACACTCAAGATGGTGAAGGATAAAAAGGGAAACTTGCACCAGCACCCCATGCACAAAAACGGAACATCCCGAAGATTTTTCTTCATTACAGCAAGTTCAGCACGGGCCGTGCCCACCCAACACGGCCCCGTGTTGCACAATCTGCAAGAAATGCCTAGTTCAGGTAACTGGACACGGGGCGTGCTCACTGAACACGTCCCCGTGCCCAGGCTTCTATTTCTTTTTATCAATTTCTGTTACTGGTGATCTGAACACGAGGCCGTGCCCGGACACCACGTGGCCGTGTCCAGACGCCCAGTAACATAATTTTTTTGCTTTTTCACACCTTCAATCAACCTAAAAACTTATTTTTGGGATATATTGAGGACAATGTGTAATTGAAGTGTGGGGGGATGCTAAAGCCTTGAATTTTTGCAAATCCTAATCACAAGATTTACACAAAACCCTATTGGAACCGCTAATCACCCCAATTTTTTTTCAAAAATTTTCATTTTTTTTACTTGTCTTGAGTTAAGTTGGGAATTACAAGTTTTAAAAGGGTTATGTTTTTACAAATTTACAACCGATAGCGTCGTGATAAAAAGAACCAACATAAGAAAATTATGAAACGGCATGACAAATCTAGTTAAAATTTGATTATATACTTGATCACATAAAACCCATTCCCACAAAAGTGAGTTTTGAGCCTTTATTGAGCATATAAATACATATCTTTAAACCAAATGCTCATTTTTCATTTCTTATGTGAATAGCCGCTTGGTTTCTTACAACTCTAGAACTTGCCACGACGATACATTCCCGGTCCTTACCAACTTAAACCCAAGTAAGTAAATGATGGAGGCATTAGGACCTACCCATTATTTTTCTTTTTTTCTACCACCTACCCAAAATCCCCCTAGTTAACCCCTTTGAGCCTAAACCTTTTCATTTCTTAACCCAAAACAAACACCCTTTTACCCACCAAAACCTTTTTATTTTAAACCCTTATTTTAGTAACAAAGCTCGGTTTTTTTATGACTTCCTTAAAACTTCCTTAAAAAAATTGATAATGATGAAGCCAAAAGAAATAAACAAACAAGTTTATCAAAAAAAAAAGAACTTTGTTTGAAAGAAATGCTTCATCAAAATAAAAAGTTATGAAAAATAAAAAGTCTTACGAAAACCGATGCTTTTTACGCCTTTCGCCCTTTTTCTACTAACCACTAACCCAACCACCTACCTTTAACCCAAGTCTAACCCTTCACCCCAAAAGTCCTCTTGATATTTACAAAGGTTTATAGTTAAAAAGGAGTAGGATTGATTGCTTGGCAAGCTTATGGTAGAAGTAAGTTCCATGCCGCTCTTGAGTGTTTCACAAAAATACATTTTCGGCCGAGTGTTGAGTGATCTCCCATGAGGTATGTGAACTTGTATATAAATGGAATTTTAAAAAGGCATGTTATGCCCAAATAAGTAATTTATCTTATGTAATGTTTTAAATAAATCATGACGAATAGGATTGTAGATAAAATAAAAATAAAACCTAACAAAAATCTTGGAATCCCGACACTCTATGACAAGCCCAAAAACCTTCTCTTCTACCCATTCCATTTGGGAGTGAAAAGCCACATTATAAAGAGTTTTGCTTGAGGACAAGCAAAGATTCATGTGTGGGGGTATTTGATGTGTACAAAATGCAACATATAAATTACATCAATGGTGGCATAAAACTAACCCTTTTTTAGTAATAATGTTGGAAAAAGTATGTTTTTGTCTTCCTTTTGTATTTTCAGGACTAAATGAGCTCAAATGAACAAAAGAAGCAAAAAGGCAGCTAAATCCAACATAAATACAAGAAAAGGAACAAATGTGCCATTCCCGACCCCCCGACAGCATCTTCCCAAGCAAAAACAAGAGAACAGAAGACTGAACACGCCCCGTGCTCAATGAGCACGGGGGCGTGCCCAAGTGACAGCAGAAAAGACAAAGTTGTAGAAGCTTCTATCACCCACCACGGGGGCGTGCCCACTGGACACGGGGTCGTCGTCAACTCCAAGATTCGCAGAATCTGAGGAAATCTTGATAGTACAGATACGCTTCTACACACGGGGCCGTGCGCAGCGGATACGGGGGCGTGGTCAACTAATGCAGACAAACTGCAATTAATGAAGAAAGAGAAGAGGGATGGACACGGGGCCGTGCCCAATGGACACGGGGCCGTGCCCGAGCTTCTGTTCAGGCTATAAATAGGGGTGCTTGGCTCACTTTCAAATCATCCCTTGGCACACCACCTCTCTCGCACTTCACCCACACTCCACCACCACCACAACAGCATCATCCACCACCATCATCCATCATATAGTGTGTGAGTCGTCTCGGGATCCAAGATTGATCGTAAGAGTTCTTGACAATCAAAGGCCATGTTTACCTATGTCTCTTACATCACTTGGTGAAGACAAGCATTTTGTGTAATACTTTTTATTTTTAATCTTTTCGCACTTTTTATTTTGTTATGTATTAATGACTTTAATAACTAGTTTTATATGTTGAAGTCGATTCTTCCTTATCATTTGTCCGTGGTGTCTTGGCATTATTTTACTGTCTATATAAAATAAAAGATTTTCACCATTCATATCTCCACGGTCTATATGGAGATATGTTGGCTACCTGGTCGGGGGTTAAGGGAATGGTTTGGTAAGAGTCTTGCCATTGTTCAGTGTATAGATCCTGTAAGGACCTGGGTCAAATTTAATAGGACCTCCTTCAATACCCAATGGTATTGGATGGCGGGGGTCCAAACTCTTTGATCCCCTCATATGTAAACTACTATTAAAACTTTAACCCGGCTACTTAGGACTGTATCCCTGCTGACTCAGAATACTTAGCCGAGGGTAACGTCACCTTCAAAAGAGGGGCCTATCACATTATGCATTAATAACTTAATTAATTATCTTTCAATAATCCGAACCTTTAGGATTGTATCCTTTCTGACTCAAACTACTGGGTTGAGGGTAACGTTACCTTCAAAAGAGGGGCCTACTACAATAACTAAGATAATCTCTTAAAAAGTGCAAAAGTGCGGAAATAATCAAAGGTTACACTAAAGGCGAGTCGGATCGAAGTGATTCATCTTGTCTATCTGTTTTTATTTATTTTATTCTTATTTTCAGCATTTTAGTTTTTATTTTATAGTTTAAAACATTTTTTCCTAAATTTTTGATTTGATTAGACGTTGAGGATAAACCGGTATTAAAAGCTCTTGTATCATTGGACGACCTCGGTATCTTACCAACACTATACTACGCTCACGATGGGTTCACTTGCCCATATGTGTGTTTGGTGTTAGTAAATATCATGTTTTATAAATTTAAAACTTGACGAAAGTGGCTAAAAAGGGCTAAAAAATATACATAAAAACATATCACACCAACTACGCATCAGTACGTTGCTATACGAATTGGCAGACTTTTTGCAGTTTGTCGTAAATAGTCCCTTTGATTGAATAAACTTGTTTTTGTCATACCTGTTAGGCCGTCTCGTAGTGTGACACCTGTGTCACTTCAACCATCAAACAAATTCCAAAACAATGAAATATTGTATCTCATACTTGGGATTCGTAAAAATATGTGTATCATTTGCACACATCAACTCTTGTTCGATTTTAAGCTTTAAATCGCTCTCTGGAGGGTTATACGCGCTCTGATGCGTAAAAATGACCAGTTTAATCCAACGAACACTCCGGAATAGTGACATAGGCTTAACATACCTTAAATAACTTTTACATAACTTAGAAATAAGTTTTGAAGGCTTTGGTGTGGCAAAAACAAGTTAATTCGCTTACAGGGACTAAACTTGACAAACTGCGAAAGTATGCCAATTTGAACTGTAACGAACATTCCGGAACATGTCCATAAGTTAAACATACCATAAATATCCTTTACATAGCTTAGAAATAGGCTTTGAGGTGTTTGGTATGCTAAAACAAACTTTTGGATCATTCAGGGGCTAAAAGTGTCAAAAAGTGCACAAGTTTGCACTTTTGCGCATAACTTACGTCCTGAATACATCCGGGCATCCAAAAATTTATGTAAGCATCCTTATATTATGCCTTAGTGTATGCGCATTCCGTCGTAATTAACCGAACATCGCGACCGTACGGCCAAACGAACCGACATCCGGGATATTTTTGAGCACATTTTAAGTTCCCTATACTTTAACATCATTTTAGAGCTTTGAAATGGGGTTAACGGGGCTTAAACGTGTCAAAAATGCATCAAATACCAAGTTTTGGAGTTGCAGGGACCAAAACTGTAAATCTGCCAAACTAAGGGCTTACGGACCGTAAGCCAAAACCCATACGGTCCGTAAGGAGTCCCCAGTACAGCAGATTCATTGAATCCACTTGCAGTTGGCCTTTATTTCGTTCAAGAGGCAATGCCCTTTCACCCAATCAAGAGCCAAGGGCCATTGTCAGTAACCACAACATTTTGACAAGTGCACGGGCAAGATCATGGCACGATATTCGATAAACGATCCTAACGGTTCTACTTTTCCTATAAATACCCCCCCCCCTTGTTTCCAAAAACCCACACAATCTGATTAAAATGCTCTAAGTTGATGCCTTTGCTTCATAACTGAGCTCTTTGATCTAGATTAGCATTCGGGGACCCTCCGTAAGTATTCTTTCGCTCTTTTATTAGCTTTTCGAGTCCGAAAGTCAACGCTTTGTTGACTTTCTGCATTGACCAGCTTATGGGCAACCTGAAGTTCATGGAACTTCATAACGTGAGTGTGATCACGATGGTTATAGTCCGTAGTGACTATACCTACTGACTACCACGTTATCTAGGCTCAGTGACGAGTCGTAGTTTCGGCCAAAATGTGCATTTTTGCATATTTTGTAACCAAACTACTCGTGAGCATCAAAGCCGTTTGTTTTGATGCCAAACCTGTTTTCTAATCTTAGTTAAGCATGTTCTAACATGCTTAGCTCGTCACTTTTAGTATAGTGCTTATATAGGGTCGTAAGGTAAGCGATCTAAACCATCGCTTATACTTTCGAACCCGACTCATTTGGTCGATCATTAGGATCCGACCAAACACATTAGGTGACCATAGCTATAACCTTCTGAGGTTATACCTTGTGGTCGCGATGTTAGGCGTTCCGAACGCGTTCTACGCGAACGACGTGTTAAGGTAACATAAGCTACCTAAACGGGTCGTGATGGGTCGCAAGCACTTAGGTTAGGTTTCATTTTAGTATGTAGGCTTTGTTAAACCATATTACACGAGTCTCCATACTCGTTTGGTTTACGAACCCGCATACTATCTGATCCTTCCGATTTGGTCTGGTATATTAACATAGCTACCTATTAGGTGTCGTTTGATATCCCGTGATCTTTAGCATTATCTGGTTATTATACAAGAACTTCAAAGCAATCTCAGGTGAGTACATAGTTCCCCTCTTTTACTGTTTTCAACTGTTTTGGGGTGAAGCATGTGTACCTATCTATTATTTTCATGATTTCAAAGTATAATTGATTATACATGTTAGTATTTATCTTTTGACAAACTAAATGACTATCTATGGTTTAAACACTGATTTCTCGAAGATTATAAGATTAATTGTTGGATTGTACTTATTTTATTCATTCACCAGACCGATTGGTAGTATGATATAGTGCTATAGGACTAGACACCCCATTCCTGTTGTCATGGAATGTCTGAAACCAATTTGTTTCTCCATCCAAATAGGGATTTCCTTTGTGGTATCCTTATAGTCTCAAAGGTGTAGTTTGATGCACTAGGTCTGAATGAATTCTTAAATCGCACCTTTAAAGTATATTTTGATATACTCCCAAAAAGTATAGTTTGATATACTCTCATGTGTGGTATTGTATAGAACCAACCGATGCATTTTATCAACAAACCAAAACATATTTTTAATATGTTATTTACAAATCCAAAGTATACTGTTAATATGCTACTATAAGGTTATTCGTTTAACCTTACATTATTTTACAAAGCATAACTTTTGATTTATTCAAACACCTTGTTTTGTACAATTTTTACTTGTGGTTTAAGAAATCTCATTTCACTTACCATACATAACTTTTGTTTATACATTACATGGTTTACATTTAACTTGAGTTATACAATAATCTTGGACTATTGGTTTAAACATGAACATTCTATATTGGTGGTTTGGTTTGCGTAAGTGACTTAAGTGACGAGGCGGGTGTAATATGATACAAGCATGGTGTATACGCCGCTGGTATTTCCTATATATAAGTGTTTGTATGGTATCACATATCGTAGCGTTATTTGAATCATTTCAATTTAGGTCATATAACATTTTATACAAATAACACACTTTTCACAAGACAATGATTTACAAACGACTTATCTTATACAAACTCATTTTACATGGTTATTCATTGAACCACACATTGTTCTCTTATTTTTACATATCATCTGATTTTATCGTTTTTCAAATGATTTACAAGAAAAAGCAAATTACAAGGTTCATGACTGACTGTTATTAAACGTTTTCTTTAAACTCAAGTCATGAATCCCATTTTCACGAAACCTATGTATCTCACAGGCATTTTTATGCTGACGTACCTATTTTTACACATGTTTCAGGTGCCGTCTTGAGATAATTGTTGATATATGCTACATTTAAGATGGACTCGTGCCTTAGCAACTTTAAAACTTGGAAGATCATAGTTGTACTTATTTGATTGTATTAGAACAATGAGTCCATTTAATCAATAAAACAATATTTCAATTTCCATGTGTTATGAAACAATGATTCTGTTACAACACTCCCCGACGTTTCCGCCACGTTTTGTTGTTCCACGTGGTCGGGGTGTGACAGAAAAGTTGGTATCAGAGCCAATGGTTATAGGGAATTATGTTATTAGTAACGCTTTGACCTAGTCTATAACCTTCCTAGGACCCTAACGCGAGTTCACTTGCGTTTAGTTATAAAACAATACCGTCACCTATCCTTAGGCGACGACCACAACAAGAACATAAATTTCAAAACCGCTTTGAAAACTAATCATCTGTTCTAGGATGATTGATTACTAGGTTTTGAACCCTCTGTTATAAGGTTTTGAACCCCCTTGAATTTTCAAAACTCTCGTCAAAGTTTTGGGTCCTAAATAGTGTGAACACGTGCAAACTGGAAGAGTGAATGCCTGTACCCTGGGATTTCAGTCTAAGGTTAGAGTGTTCGTACAAATCCACATAATCGGACCAGTCACTCTTACCTGGGAACTCTTGGGGTGAGTGTCCACTTATAGGCGAGCATGTCTTCGCGATACACTATGAGGATCTATTTGCTTTGATTCAGCCTTGGTGCTGTTTGTTTGCTTCGTGGTTCAAACAAATGACCATCAACCATGACTATGGTCGCCCCACTCGACAAGGCTATCGAAAGGTACATCGACGGCCTGCCTGACTCGGTACAAGACATTATCACTGGTAGCAACCCTACCACACTCCGTTAGGCCATTGAGCTATCTGCAACCCTGACTGAATCCCATATCAGGAAGCGCAAGCTGTTTCGGAAGGGCGACTTAAGACCATCTGACAAGACTGCTCATGTGGAACCAAAGGAAGAAAATGCAGAGGTGTCCAAGAAGAAGAAGCGCAAAGCCTCTCAAAGCTACGCTGTAACTGCTCAAGACAAACAAGTTGCACCGAACCAGCCAGCACAACCTCGTAAAAGACAAAACTATGTTGGTACCGCACCTTTGTGCAACAAATGCAACCGTCATCATCTAGAGCAAGAGCAGTGTCACAAATGTACCCACTGTGGGCGGTTGGGACATTTGATCAATGTTTGTCGTTATGCAAATCAAGCTGCTGCAAACCCTACTGCTGTTCAAGCACGGTTCCCTCCGGGGTCATGTTATAACTGTGGTGACCTTACCCACTACAGGAACAATTGCCCAAGGCTTGTTAACATACCTCCAGCGCGTGGACGAGTGTTCAACATCAATGAGGCAAACATGAACAACGATGCAGCAGTGAACAATTAGTGTTTTGTGTTTCCTTGGTTGTTATCTTTTGACACTTCAAGACAATTCCGTTGTTACATTGTAAAACCCGTGAGGATCACAATGATATCAATCTAACTTTGTGAGAGTGCGGAAACCAAACACAAAGGTGATTCAAGAAACAATATATATAGATCGAATAAAACACAATGAATAACAAAACAAACCAAACTTGCATTCAACTTGAAGATGACTGATACAAGATCGGTAGGAACTCGGTTCCTTGCTATGTGTCGCCCCCTGCTTCTATTCAGTATCAACAACCCTTAATCTATTGATTAAGGGTGTTTAAATACACTACATAAGGGCCGAAACTACTCAAGCCCATGCGACACACTTACAAGCCCAACCCACATAAGATTAACCCAAAACATAATTAAACTAATTACAAGATCAATCCCTATATATTGTTAACTTGCATGAATAAACCTTTAGGTTCCAACAATCTCCCCCTAGGTTTATGCATACAAGTTCTTCTTGCTTCAGCTTCCTTGATGACCACCACTCATGTTATCCTTGTATCCACCAAATCCCTTCCTGTGAATATGCATCACAGAGGCTACAGCAGACGTCCACCCTTTAGCAATTTCTTCATATTTTTCGGTGGCTCGGATTTGGTTGCTTGCCAGTACTGCAAGATCTTCAGGTGCAAGATTCAATAAATCAATCTGATCCACCAGACAGTAACTTTCATCTCCATCACAAACGATCACAGCTTGACCAAGTCTTTCATTATATGCCCAGAAGTGCATCGTCTTCAACGCCCCTTTCGGAATCTTCCTTACCAACGGAATAGTCTTTTCTTTATCAGTAGCGGGCCAGTGTACTATCTTCATCCGCTTGTTGGTGTATGGATCCCTGATCCCTTTTGCTGGTTTAACTGTGGTATCTGCTGTACGCATCGAAGGAAAGCCTTTTGCCACTTCCCTTTTCAATCTCTCGAAGAACATATAACCAGGACCATTAGGCTTATCATCCACATAAGGTTTATTTACCAGGTCTGTCAAATCAACCTTAGTGAATGACTGAAATTGCCCTGATCGCTTGTACCATTCGACTGGTCCAACCTTCCTCTTAATCCACCATCGTTTACGGTCGTGATCATACCCCCAGCTAACTACACCAGATCTATTCCCTTTCTTGTCATAGAGAGTTTCACCCACATCCATCAAATGATGTGTAGCATGCGCATCTTCATCGTCAGGATTAGCATTCTTGTTTTTCAGAATTACAAACTCTCTCTTCTTCTTCAACCTTTCAGCTTTCGCCTTTTCTGCTTCTGGATCAGTAACCCGTTCAAAGTACTTTTCCATAGCAGCAGCTTTTTCAGCGTTATCCTTCTCGAAAGCTTTCTTTCTGTTCTCTACATCGGTGGGATCAGAAAACTCTTGACCAAACTTCTTCTCAAGTTTGCCTCGCAGATCATAAACAATATTGAATAACAGACCAACATCTCCCTGTAGTTGTTCAATTTGTTGATCCTTCTTCACAATAATGTCTTCAAGCTGTATGATCTTAGCATCTTTATGTATGGAATCTTGTTCGAGCACAACTAAACGCTTCTTCATTTCCCTCATACTTATGAACTCATCATCATCGCTTGAATCACTGTCAAAAGGCATTCTGAGTGGTTCAACAGGTCGTTTACCACTAGAACTGCCCGGTTCTTCATGAATGGTACCGGAAGATCCAGCACCAACAGCTTCAGAGGGCCTAGCTTCAGTATGAGTCTCAACATTAGATACAGCTTCAGCTTGAACTTCAACATTAGGCACAGCTTCATGTTGAACTTCAACATTTGCCATAACTGTATCATCACCTTGAGTTCCAGCATCAAACTCAAAGATGTTGTCTGTAGTGATCGTGGTAGTGGTGTCATCAACATTTCTTTCGAAATCAAAATTGTATAAACCTTCAGCATCATCAGCAACAGTAACAGATTGATCTTTCCTTTGTTCAATAAACATTCCAGGTCTCGGATCCCGTCTTTTCCTTTTTAGTGGAATATCATCAGAATCCCTTGGGCTTTCTTCAGGCTCTTCAGTAGACACTGACAGATTAGTAGGAGGATTACCCATCGTGTCAGTCACTTTCTTTAACAACAGAGCCAAGTTCTCAGCAGAAATCACTGGAGTAACAGTAGAAACGGTTTCAGCATTAGCTTCAGGAGGAAGCTCTATGTCATCATCATCAGAATCACACGTAATCTCAACACCTTCATCGTCAGAGTTGATGGTGATACGCTCTGGCTCAGGCTCATTTTCATCTCTTTGCTGGATGTCATGCTCTTCAGCTACTATGGCACGTGCTGGTACGGCTAGTGCCCTGACTGGATTCACAGCAACTTCTTCAGTCTCAGCAAACTGACCGAACTTCTCCAAAGCAATCAAACCTTCAAACTTCTTTTCTGTTCCTTTCTTTGTTGTAAGTGCTCCAAAACAAGAAGGACCCATGGGCTTTAATTCCAGTGTGTTTCCCGATCGCCTTAATTCAGGATACCGAGCATTCAGAATCATTTGTACAAACCTAGGATACATCAGAAACTTATCCTTTCTTAGCCCGATAGCATTCCTCTTCATTGCTTCTAAGACATATCGCGAATAATTGAACGGCTCATTTGTAATTACGCAGATCAATGCA
The DNA here is from genome assembly GCF_002127325.2 of Helianthus annuus. Taxonomy (NCBI): domain Eukaryota; kingdom Viridiplantae; phylum Streptophyta; class Magnoliopsida; order Asterales; family Asteraceae; genus Helianthus; species Helianthus annuus. The sequence continues at coordinate 122,028,165 of NC_035444.2, forward strand.
GCCGTTTGTGTTGTGTTTAGTTGATCAGTTCCTCCTCGGTTCTCAGTCATGCACAATAGGAACGTGTGCAATAATAAGCGCCAATATGGATGAACAAACTTCTTGACCAGGGGCGGAAATCTCCCTTCATAGCTTAGACGTGGCAAGATAGCTTCAATTACCCCAGCAGCAAGCTCGATTGGATCCGCTTCTTGATCATTAAACTGCAACACCTCCCTGATACCCTGCTCTGTCACAATAATCGTTGTTCCGTCAATTTCAGCAGCTATCGCTCCTTTGCCTTCAACTATTTCCACCTTCGCAGTCTTCCAGAAGTCTCGGATAAGACTTTCATACACTACCGGATTGTCTCGAAGAGCGTGAGCAATGCGGCATGTATTCAAGCCTTTAATCAAAGACGTGTACAACTCCTTGTGCTTTACAGGTGGGGGTGCCAAATACGCAACTTGATTGTGAGAAGCAATAAACTTGAGGTCCATTTTTCTGCAAATACACAAACAACACATAAGTTCCCAAATTTAACAGTGATAAAAATAAGAATTAAAAATAAACACTGTTACTGTTCACTCGTAACCATGAGTCGCAACTCAAAGTTTCGAGTCGAAACCATGAGTCGCAACCAGGATTACTGAGTCGCAACCATGAGATTGCGAGTCGCAACCGAACAAGATGAGTCGCAACCATGAGTCGCAACCGAACAAGATGAGTCGCAACCATGAGTCGCAATCTCGAGGTTGCGAGTCGTAATCGTTGGTCTCGAGTCCAGTTGTTCTTGATTTCGACTGGAATCTTCAAGAATTCGCCGGAAAACTCATCGGAATCTTCAAGAACTCGTCGGAAAACTCATCGGAAACTTCAAGAACTCGTCGGAAACCTGCAAAACTTGAACAATGACGTCATAATTTCTGTTGATGATCTACCTTAATTGCGAGTCGCAACCGGAATTCGAGTCGGAATCTTGATTTCGGCCGGAATTGTTGAGAGAAAATTAGAGAAGATTTCGAGTGAAATATGGTGATAATGACTCGTGATCAGCATTTATATGGCCAATGTTCTCATGGGCCCAAATTTGTTGGGCCTAGGCCTCATGAACTTGGGCTTAATATCTTTTAGCATTTTGGGCTAAATAAAATGATTTTCAAAGATAATTTCAACCAACCCAACTAAAAAATCTGATTTTTCAAAAATAAACCATTAACCCATTGAGCATTTTTGTTGCAAAATAAAAACCTAAAAAAACAAAAATAAATAATAAAATATTATTTACAAAATAAAATCAGGAAATTTGCATAGATGCTCAGGGATCAAATCACAGGGTCTCGGGCATGACTTCACTTATCAACACTGATCTACTTTAGAATAACCTAGACGATTGCCAGTATTTTTGTCCTCTTAAACTCATCTCCCTAGACCTTTTCCATATAACTGCCTGTACTTTAATTTATCATGTTTTGATATTTTAATAATGAACACCCAAACAAATACTAATCAAATCCCGGAATTATACACAGCTCACTCTATCATGCAAGCAGTTTCCCTACCACATATTTCACAAGCCCAATCCAAATTTCTGAAATCTTAACTGGGAATAGGTTGAGAGAAGAACAGAATAGATCTTAGAATGAGATGATATAATATACAGATCAAATGAGTTTTCTCAATTTGATATAGGTTTGTTGGGTTTCTTTTGGGCACTAGAGGGCCTCTTTCGGGTGTTTAATTGATCTACAGATCGACAACGTACAGCTAGGTCAGCATGTATCAGGATGCAGCAGAAGCTGACGTTGCCTAGCACCTCCAGGTCAGCATGTATCTGGATGCAGCAGAGGAGGTACACGACTTTTTCAGATAAGATTTCAGAATCAGACCGAAATTGTGTGTATCGGGAAAAACATACAAACATTCAAATAGACATGAGCTAATTCCAAGTGATTTTCTTTTCTGAGGTCATGTACTGGTTTAGTTCTGGACAGAAACAGCTAATGTTTCCAATCTTAAGGATAGAGCCTACCGACACATCATACTAGAGTCAGACTATTTCAATACTGGTCTTACGTGAGTCAGCCCTTAACCATAAAGTGAAAATTCATTTCATTTCCCAGTCCAGCCACACTTCCTTTTGAAACTCTTTTTGTATTTTTTAATTTTCCAATGTTTTTGTATTTTTCGATTTTTCAATGTTTTTGTATTTTTCGATTTTTCTCCCCCTAAATTTGTGCATAAATAAAAACTACCTAAGAATAGAAAACTGTATGAACAAATTTACCTACGAAAATACAAAACATGCTCAATCAGTAAAACGGATCATTTTTAGAAAATCCACAAGCACTCTGAATTTCGAGCTGCTGACAGGTTTAGTGAACAAATCGGCAGCATTTGCATCTGTGTCGATCTGTTCAAGCGTAATCAGACCTCTGTCAAAGCAGTCTCGAATGAAATGAACTTTAATATCAATGTGCTTGGTTTTGGAGTGAAAAACAGGATTTCTAACAATTTGTATTGCAGCATCATTATCACAGTAAATAGTAGTGTTAAGATATGTCAAACCATAATCCTGCAATTGATGTTGCATCCACACCACTTGAGAGCAAGAAGCAGAAGCAGCAACATACTCAGCTTCAGCTGTGGATATCGCTACCGTTTGTTGTTTCTTGCACTGCCAAGAAATGAGCCGATCACCCAAAAATTGACATCCCGCAGAAGTGGATTTCCTGTCACTGTCAGTACCTCCAAAATTGCTGTCAGAGAAAGCAAACAAGTCAAAATTGGAATCTCTCGGATACCACAGGCCAAACCGAGGTCGGCCTTTAAGATACCGAAAGATCCGTTTAACAGCAATAAGATGAGAAGTTTTAGGATTAGCCTGATAGCGTGCACAGTTGCAAACAGCAAACATGATGTCCGGACGGCTAGCAGTGAGATACATCAATGACCCGATCATTGACCTATATTGACGTTGATTTACAGACTCTCCTTCTTCATCTTCAGTCAACAATGGTCTCTCAGCCATAGGTGTCTCAGCAGGCTTTGCATCCGTGAACTTGAACTTTGCCAGCACATCATCCACATACTTCCCTTGATGAATCAGAATTCCTTGCGAACTCTGCTTGACTTGAAGGCCCAAAAACAGAGTCATCTCCCCCAGAGCACTCATTTCAAACTTTTTCTTCATAACTTTCTCGAATTCCTTGCATAGATCCTCGCTAGTTGATCCGAAAATAATATCATCAACGTAGATTTGAACCAAGATTTGATCACTGCCTATCCTCTTGATGAACAAAGTCTGGTCAATAGTGCCTCGTGTATATCCATGAGCCAACAGATGTTCTGTTAGGGTGGCATACCAAGCTCGAGGAGCCTGGTGTAACCCATACAGTGCCTTGTCTAACTTGTAGGCATAATCAGGATGATCTGGATGCACAAATCCTGGCGGTTGCTCAACAAAAATTTCCTCCTTCACATCTCCATAGAGAAACGCGGTCTTGACATCCATCTGATAGACAGTGAATCCCATGTATGACGCGTACGCCAAAAAGATCCGGATGGCTTCAAGTCGTGCAACCGGAGCATAAACTTCATCATAATCCAGTCCTTCGATTTGCCTAAATCCCTGAACCACCAGTCTTGCTTTGTTTCGAACAATGACACCTGCAGAATCCTGCTTGTTTCGAAAAACCCATCTAGTTCCAAGCTTACGCTTTCCTGCTGGCAACTTGACAAGCTTCCATACTCCAAGTTTTTCAAACTGGTTCAGCTCTTCGTGCATAGCATCTACCCAGCCAGGTTCCTGCAAAGCTATATCAATGGTTTTAGGTTCAATTTGAGAAAGATAACTAGAATATAAGCAAGTGTTAATGGTCCCTGATTGACTCCTGGTCAAAACTCCTGCATTTACAGGACCAATCACATTTTCGATTGGATGATTGCGTTGAACGCTCGTCGGTATGGCCAAATCTGGTACCGTCTCCTCTTCAGTGGTGGTGTTGCTACACTCCCCCTCATCAGGTGCACTTGTAGTGTGAATTACAGGAGAAGTGACTGTACAATCCTCAGGGATTGGATCAGGAAACATTGCAGAGTCACTGGTTGATGCACCTTCAGGGGATTGATTGACCACCGGTGTCGGTGTAGGATGTTGCGTGAACACCATTCCCGGCGGATCAACAGTATGATGCTTCACAATTTCATCTATCTGTACTTCGTCCTCTGTATCTTCAAACGACAATGGTTGTTTTGGAACTGATTCACCTGCAACTGAAACATCACTTGACAAAATGTTAAATGATTTAAACAGAGCAGAATAATCATATAACCAATCTGGACCGACTCTAGCGTCCGTAGCATTCTCTTCAAGCCATTCGATGTTGCACGACTCAACGACTTTCCTAGTTACTTTGTTGTATACCCTATAAGCAGAGCCTTTAGCATATCCAACAAAGTAACATTCGTCACCTTTGACTTCAAACTTTCCATTTGAGTCCATTAGTAATAACACACATGGACAACCAAAAATACGAAAGTGTGAAACCGAAGGTTTATGTCCTTCCAGAATCTCGTAAGGGGTTTTCATGTGACGTTTATTAACTAAAGCATGATTCTGGATATAACAAGCCGTGCTAACAGCTTCGGCCCAAAAGAAGCTAGGAAGCTTTGAATCAGCCAGCATGGTACGTGCTGCCTCAATTAGAGTACGATTCCTTCTTTCAGCCACTCCATTCTGTTGTGGAGTTCGAGGCGCACTGAACTGTCGATCAATTCCCTTTTCACTGCAGAACGTATCCAAAGTAACATTCTTGAATTCTGTTCCATTGTCTGATCGAATAACCTTCACCTTAGTACTCGCTTGATTTTCAGCCAATGTAATAAACTGTTTCACCAGTGCAGCAGTTTCGTTTTTGTGACTGAGAAAATACACCCATGTGTAGCGAGAGTAATCATCGACGATTACTAGACAGTAGGCTTTCTTCCCGATACTCAGCACATTCACTGGACCAAAAAGATCCATGTGAAGTAGTTCGAGTACAGCCTTTGTCGAGGGTACTGGTTTAGACTTGTGAGGTTTTCGATGAGCCTTCCCTTTCGCACAAGCAACACACTTCTCTACCAACATGAAATCCTTGATCGGAAGATCTCGTACCAGCTGACCTTTAGCTAGACGATTCAGATTTTTCATATTCACGTGCCCTAGTCGACGGTGCCACAATAAACCATCATGCTCTGAAATCTTCGAGAATAAGCAGGTGATCTCTTCACATGGCTTCTTGTTCATATCAATGACGTAAGCGTTTCCTTTTCTTTCAGCTGTCATCAAGAACCAGTCTTCTGGAATAACAATCCCAGGCTTGAGAACATGACAACCTTTCTTCGTAAAGTGAACTGAATTTCCTCTATCACAAATTTGCGAAATGCTCAACAAATTGTGCTTCAGTTCTGGAACATAGTTAACATTTTCAAAGCTGAGAACTCCGTTTTGAACAGTTCCTTTCAACGTGATTCTGCCAGATTCACCTCCCGCAAACGAGACATATCCACCATTAAATTCTTTGACATTCACAAGTTGGGATAAGTCTCCTGTCATGTGCCTGGAACAGCCACTATCCATGTACCAGAGGCGCACGGTAGTCCTCCACAGCTGTTCCTGCACGAATAGCGGGATTAGTTAGATTTAGGAACCCAGCCCATAGTGGATCTGGGTTTTCCTTGAGCATCGAAATACGTTACCCTCTGCCAAATTAAATTGTCTTTGTTTAAGAAATTTGATAAATTTGCATTGACAGAATTTTTATGAAGTGTATGAGGCAGATTGGAATGCTTGGCCTTGGGTTTAGGTTTCCAATATTGTTTAGACCAGTTGTTAGCATAATTACCAAACGCTTGAAATCTGTTTTCAGAAAAATGATTTTGCTGATTTTTATGTCTACGTTTGGCTGCATTCCAATCTTGATCAGAAGGCTTGACCTTACGATGGTCGTTCTTCATTGTCTTAGACTGATGAGTCGTCATTGACTTAGAAGGACCAGATCGATTTGGTTTGACTTTCTGATGCTGTGCATGTTTAGTTTTAGACTGCACAGAGGAAGATGGAGAGACACAGTTTCTGGCAATGTGCCCAGCTATCCCACAGTTGAAACAAATTTGCCGTTTCACTGCGGAAGATTTTTGACGATTCACAGAGGCTGCGGGTCTTTTGGGTCTTGTAGATGGAGCTTGCTTGTTCTGTTTTGATTTACTTGCTTGTGCCTTCCCTGAGCTTGTAGATACCTGAGGATCAGAATCAGAACTAGCACTGGCACAAGCATGAGAATCCGAAAAATTTGATTTTTCATTTTTAACTGCTTCATGAAAATCATTTTGATTAGAGTTTTCAGGTGTTGACCTATGATTTTCTTCACAATCATTTTCTTTTAAATTTTCATTTAAGAAAACTTCTTTCTCTTTTTGCAAATCATTTTGAGTTTCAGTCTCGATCGAAGCTGAGACGTCATCAACAAATTTCGATTCCTTTCGATCATTGTCATCCAATGATGTTCCCTCAGATTCATCAGTAGAAATATTTACTGAATTTGATTCACACGAAAAATCAGTATGTGATTGATTTTCCTGTGAAGCATCATCAGTGGTTTCACTGGATGTGTTCTGAGGAACATCGTTGGTCACACTATTTTCTCCTAGAGAATCAGAAATATCAGAATCACAACTTTCAGCAGTTTCAAAACAATCATCATCACACGCAGTTTTAAAAGGTTCATCACAAGCATTCACTGTTTTGCCCAAAACATCAGGCCCAAAAGAAGACGAAACATAACTATGAAAAGAGTTCAAAAACGCTTGTCCAAACACACAACCAGAATTAGTATCATCAAAAGAAGTTTTAGAAGAATCAGATTCTAAAACTTGTTCACTTCCAAACACATCTCCCCATATCACTTCAGGTACTTTATCTGCACATGACGAAGAACTGTTAGGATCAAAAGTACCCTTTGACACAAAACATGTCTCTGATTTTACCTGCTCTTCAGTAAATTTGCCATTGATTGATGACTTACTGTTTTTGGAACTTTCAACATTTACCGAGGGCTTATTATTTTTGGGTCCGTATGTCATTTTACTTTCATTCAGCATCTCCTCCTCGGTCATAGGCAAGTAGGTATAATTGTTATTGTACGGAGGAGGAGCCTGATTATAACCCAAACCCGACCCTTTCTTTTTAGAATAAGCCAGTTGTTGATCACAGAGATTCTTGACTAATTTACTGGAGGAATCAAATTTTTTAATATTTAACTCATTAATTTGATATTTATCCCGAACATCCTCCAGTTCCTTAGTTACCTCACACAATTTTTCTTTAACCATGATGAGTTGTGCCGTGGCTACACTAACATCGTCTTTGAGTTGGACGATATCCTTACGCTGAGCTTCGATTTTCTCTTTGAAAAGTTTTTCATTTTTCGTTAAAGTGAAATTTTTGCGTTTAATTTCATTATAATCTTCAATTAGCTCAGCGTTATGGATTCTATAGGCCTCAACTCGTTCCCTACATTCAGAAGTGCAAAAAACAGAAAGTACCTCTTCTTTGGTGAGACCCTTAACCGGAGCTGACAGAATTTGAGTCATGAAGGCGAAGTTTTCAGCTGACGACTCCTCCTCCTGTGCAGCCTTCACATCGTCACTCACAGAAGCATTGCTGGCCATGAAAGCGATATTGCTTGGGGTGGCTTGATTCTCAGGAGCTGAAATGTTTAATCTTTCGATCTCTGAACTCCAGTCAAAAGGCGAATCAGGCTGAACCACCAAAGCTTGGGCCAATCCCACTTGTGGGCTTCCACTGTTGACACTATCAGCAGGCACACCAGTTGTAGTCACAAGGGCTCTTTCTCGATTTGGTGTAACAGGAGCAGCAGGCTGAGCTGGAGTTTGTTCATCATTCACCTTGGGTTTCGTACAGTTTCTAGCCAAATGACCCTGTTCATGACAATTATAACAACGATATTCAAACGGCATCTTTACGGGTCCTGTGAACTTAAGATTTTGCCATTTGTTTTTCCCTGTCTTCCTCACAAAGTTTTTAGCTCTAAAAGCCGCCATAGCCATCTGCCACGTGATATCCATTTCTTCCACATCCTCTGGATGAATTTGATCCAAATCATCCATGGAAAACTTAGGAGGGTCAAGATTTCCCGAAGCAAAGGCGTTCATGCAATTTATGACAGATGCTGCAATTTCAAGATTTTCCTTTGACTGCCTAGAGAAGAAAGCAACCATTTCATTGCTAGCAACAGAAACAGAAGGTGCAGCAGAAGTCTTTCCAGCACTTGCAGGGGAAGCTTGAGTGGAAGACCCTGAGTTGTAGACATTTGCTGAAGTGGGAGCAGGTTTAGTATTGCGAAACATTTGGAATCCTCCTTGAGACAGAAGAGCTGTATTGCTGTCACTGGATGCAGTGGGGGCTATAGAAAAACCGGCAGCCAGCATGCTGTTCTTGTAGTTAGTCTCTCTCTGCTTGTCATCCAATTCACAAGCTTTAATATGCGAGATCATCTCAGACAGGGTGCATCTTGCAAGATCTTTTGTTTTCTTTATCATAGCAACATGATGATCCCAGCTCTTGGGTAATGCATTGAGAAGTTGCCTATTTGTCGAAGCATTTGTGGTGTGAATTTCTTCCATTTGCATTTGAGTCACCAGCTTGACAAACCTTTGGATCTGATTATCCACTGTTTCACCATAAATATGGTTGAAGTTGTTGAAATTCTGTTGCAGCAAGTTCCTTCTGCTTTCTTTCATGTCCTCATTACCTTCATACACTTCCACCAGAGAGTCCCAAAGTTCCTTGGCAGATTTACAAGTGCGAAATCCCATAGCAATGTTTGGACCCAAACCCATGGTCAGATAAGAAAGAGCTCTATCATCTTCTTCAACAATAAGCAGATCATCTTCCGTGTATTGATCACGAGGCTTCTTTACTTTGACTTCAGGTTCAGTAGGGCTTTCCATCATGATCTCTCTTGGTCCTCTCAATATGCTGCGCCATAGCTTGTAGTCTTTAACTTTCAGATGCTGTTCAAATCGCCATTTCCACTCGGGAAAGTCATTAGCATCAGTTAAACGTGGAATACGCGTTGTGGTTCCTAGCTTTGAATCCAATTCTTGTTGCTGAGTTAAAGCAGACAATTCACTGTTGGTGGTTGACATTTTTAATAAATCAGTTAATTAATTGATTGATTTAATTAAGTCCAAGTCAACAGTCCAAAAGTCCGTTTCAATTTGTCGTTGCGAGTCGTAACTGGGTTGCGAGTGGAATGTGCGAGTCGTAATGAGGTGATTTCGAGTCGTAATGAGGTGTTTGCGAGTCGTAATCGTAGACGGTTGCGAGTCAGGTCAAACTTGAATGCGAGTCGTAACCAATATGGTTGCGAGTCGTAACAGGACAGGATGAGCCGAAACCGTGGTTGCGAGTGATGATCAAAAAGCTGGTTGCGAGTCGTAACTGGGCGAGATGAACCGAAACCAAGGCTGATTGCGAGTCGCAACTAAACCGTGATGAGCCGTAACTGGGAGATTGCGAGTCGGAACCTGCAAAACAGAAAGTGATAAGGACTGTTTACTCGCAATCCCGATTTTTCAGCAGTTTCCAAAATTCAAAGATTTGGTAATCTTTGAATCTGTTGAACCAATATCCCGAGATTTCAGCAAACACCGAGACTGAAATCAAACAGAACCAAAATCAGTAATTTTTCAAGGAATTTTCAGGAACAGTCGATGAACAGATCTGCATACACACTTCAACAAATCGAATCAGTAAAATATGAGATTCTTGAATCTGATTGATATCAAACCGAGCCTTTGAATGGCTTCAATGGCTCTGATACCAATTGTAAAACCCGTGAGGATCACAATGATATCAATCTAACTTTGTGAGAGTGCGGAAACCAAACACAAAGGTGATTCAAGAAACAATATATATAGATCGAATAAAACACAATGAATAACAAAACAAACCAAACTTGCATTCAACTTGAAGATGACTGATACAAGATCGGTAGGAACTCGGTTCCTTGCTATGTGTCGCCCCCTGCTTCTATTCAGTATCAACAACCCTTAATCTATTGATTAAGGGTGTTTAAATACACTACATAAGGGCCGAAACTACTCAAGCCCATGCGACACACTTACAAGCCCAACCCACATAAGATTAACCCAAAACATAATTAAACTAATTACAAGATCAATCCCTATATATTGTTAACTTGCATGAATAAACCTTTAGGTTCCAACATACATAAATAAAGATTTGTTGTTTTTATTTCTGCAAAATTTATGCGTTTGTATGAATGCTTGATGAAACCTTATGATGTCAACCCAAAGACAAACTACTCGCATGGTTCTATCATATTATGATCACTTGTGATCTCCCCAAGAACCTTAAACTCTCGTTTCTTTTAAGAAACAAAGTCAAACTCTTATTGAGAATCCCTCTATCTTTATAGACAGATCCTTAAAAATCATTAAAGTACCAAATGAAATCCATGGATTGGATTCCTAGTGTGCTTTGAATATCCATACCTAAAGGTAACAAAATAAAGAATCAAGTTAACTAAATTTGTGCTTATGTGCTTTCTTACATGTTTTGTGGTTGTATATGATCCATCCAAATCCTCATAGAATCTTTCATATCTCATACGAGAGATTCATAATAGGATATCCAAAGATACTATCTTAAACCCTTAATGGACTTCAACATTGTAGTTAAGTCCCTCGGGTTATAAGGTATTATTCTATAATTGGACCTCTTGAATGGTCTGGTTAAACATATTGATTTTGAAAATCTGATTAGAAATATCATGTGATGATGTAACTAAAAATGATCCCTTAAGTGGTCTATTTAAAGAGATCGTACGACGGTCTAGTTAAGAAGATCATGTGTTGATCTAGTTAAAAAGATCGTTCGTTGATCTAATTAAAAGGGATCCTTTGGTGGTCTAGTCGAATCGCTTCATGTTTATTCAAGTAATTTTTCCTACGCATTATGAAATGGACTGTGCGGACTGTGCAAGGAATTACGTAATTTTGGAGGCCTACATAATTATGGAATTCAGTGCACAGGAGCCACAGGAAGCTTCATCATGTGTTAAGACCTAGTGACAAGAATAATGATACGGGAGAAGTCTCGGACTTCGACCAATGTCATTTATTCTCACGCTCCCCCAATTCTGATCTCAATCACACACCAAGTTTCCTATGACAAGTCTTCATAAGAAACGTTCTTCTGTCCGTAGTTCAAAATTTCATGTTTTATTATTACAAGGAATTCACTTTGAGGGTTAACAAATTCGCTAAGAGTCCTAACATGGACCCGAGTTTTACTTAAGGGTTCAAGGGATCTATTAGAAGGCGAAACCGTCACAACTGTCTTCACAAGTTTCCTCTAAAATTAAATTTCGGGACGAAATTTCCTAAAGTAGGGGAGACTGTGACACCTGTGTCACTTCAACCATCAAACAAATTCCAAAACAATGAAATATTGTATCTCATACTTGGGATTCGTAAAAATATGTGTATCATTTGCACACATCAACTCTTGTTCGATTTTAAGCTTTAAATCGCTCTCTGGAGGGTTATACGCGCTCTGATGCGTAAAAATGACCAGTTTAATCCAACGAACACTTCGGAATAGTGACATAGGCTTAACATATCGTAAATAACTTTTACATAACTTAGAAATAAGTTTTGAAGGCTTTAGTGTGGCAAAAACAAGTTAATTCGCTTACAGGGACTAAACTTGACAAACTGCGAAAGTATGCCAATTTGAACTGTAACAAACATTCCGGAACATGTCCATAAGTTAAACATACCATAAATATCCTTTACATTGCTTAGAAATTGGCTTTGAGGTGTTTGGTATGCTAAAACAAACTTTTGGATCATTCAGGGGCTAAAAGTGTCAAAAAGTGCACAAGTTTGCACTTTTGCGCATAACTTACGTTCTGAATACATCCGGACATCCAAAAATTTATGTAAGCATCCTTATATTATGCCTTTGTGTATGGCATGAGAAAAATCCATTCGTCGCGCAATTTGGATCGTCTTTCGCGCTTATGCGCATTCCGTCGTAATTAACCGAACATCGCGACCGTACGACCAAACGAACCGACATCCGAGATATTTTTGAGCACATTTTAAGTTCCCTATACTTTAACATCATTTTAGAGCTTTGAAATGGGGTTAACGGGGCTTAAACGTGTCAAAAATGCATCAAATACCAAGTTTTGGAGCTGTAGGGACCAAAACTGTAAATCTGCCAAACTAAGGGCTTACGGACCGTAAGCCAAAACCCATACGGTCCGTAAGGAGTCCCCAGTACAGCAGATTCATTGAATCCACTTGCAGTTGGCCTTTCGTTCGTTCAAGAGGCAATGCCCTTTCACCCAATCAAGAGCCAAGGGCCATTGTCAGTAACCACAACATTTTGACAAGTGTACGGGCAAGATCATGGCACGATATTCGATAAACGATCCTAACGGTTCTACTTTTCCTATAAATACCCCCCTTGTTGCCAAAAACCCACACAATCTGATCAAAATGCTCTAAGTTGATGCCTTTGCTTCATACCTGAGCTCTTTGATCTAGATTAGCATTCGGGGACCCTCCGTAAGTATTCTTTCGCTCTTTTATTAGCTTTTCGAGTCCGAAAGTCAACGTTTTGTTGACTTTCTGCATTGACCAGCTTATGGTCAACCCGAAGTTCATGGAACTTCATAACGTGAGTGTGATCACGATGGTTATAGTCCGTAGTAACTATACCTACTGACTACCACGTTATCTAGGCTCAGTGACGAGTCGTAGTTTCGGCCAAAATGTGCATTTTTGCATATTTTGTAACCAAACTACTCGTGAGCATCAAAGCTGTTTGTTTTGATGCCAAACCTGTTTTCTAATCTTAGTTAAGCATGTTCTAACATGCTTAGCTCGTCACTTTTAGTATAGTGCTTATATAGGGTCGTAAGGTAAGCGATCTAAACCATCGCTTATACTTTCGAACACGACTCATTTGGTCGATCATTAGGATCCGACCAAACACATTAGGTGACCATAGCTATAACCTTCCGAGGTTATACCTTGTGGTCGCGATGTTAGGCGTTCCGAACGCGTTCTACGCGAACGACGTGTTAAGGTAACATAAGCTACCTAAACAGGTCGTGATGGGTCGCAAGCACTTAGGTTAGGTTTCATTTTAGTATGTAGGCTTTGTTAAACCATATTACACGAGTCTCCATACTCGTTTGGTTTACGAACCCGCATACTATCCGATCCTTCCGATTTGGTCCGGTATATTAACATAGCTACCTATTAGGTGCCGTTTGATATCCCGTGATCTTTAGCATTATCTGGTTATTATACAAGAACTTCAAAGCAATCTCAGGTGAGTACATAGTTCCCCTCTTTTATTGTTTTCAACTGTTTTGGGGTGAAGCATGTGTAACTATCTGTTATTTTCATGATTTCAAAGTATAATTGATTATACATGTTAGTATTTATCTTTTGACAAACTAAATGACTATCTATGGTTTAAACACTGATTTCTCGAAGATTATAAGATTAATTGTTGGATTGTACTTATTTTATTCATTCACCAGACCGATTGGTAGTATGATATAGCGCTATAGGACTAGACACCCCATTCCTGTTGTCATGGAATGTCTGAAACCAATTTGTTTCTCCATCCAAATAGGGATTTCCTTTGTGGTATCCTTATAGTCTCAAAGGTGTAGTTTGATGCACTAGGTCTGAATGAATTCTTAAATCGCACCTTTAAAGTATATTTTGATATACTCCCAAAAAGTATAGTTTGATATACTCTCATGTGTGGTATTGTACAGAACCAACCGATGCATTTTATCAACAAACCAAAACATATTTTTAATATGTTGTTTACAAATCCAAAGTATACTGTTAATATGCTACTATAAGGTTATTCGTTTAACCATACATTATTTTACAAAGCATAACTTTTGATTTATTCAAACACCTTGTTTTGTACAATTTTTACTTGTGGTTTAAGAAATCTCATTTCACTTACCATACATAACTTTTGTTTATACATTACATGGTTTACATTTAACTTGAGTTATACAATAATCTTCGACTATTGGTTTAAACATGAACATTCTATATTGGTGGTTTGGTTTGCGTAAGTGACTTAAGTAACGAGGCGGGTGTAATATGATACAAGCATGGTGGATACGCCGCTGGTACTTCCTATATATAAGTGTTTGTATGGTATCACATATCGTAGCATTATTTAAATCATTTCAATTTAGGTCATATAACATTTTATACAAATAACACACTTTTCACAAGACAATGATTTACAAACGACTTATCTTATACAAACTCATTTTACATGGTTATTCATTGAACCACACAGTGTTCTCTTATTTTTACATATCATCTGATTTTATCGTTTTTCAAATGATTTACAAGACAAAGCAAATTACAAGGTTCATGACTGACTGTTATTAAACGTTTTCTTTAAACTCAAGTCATGAATCCCATTTTCACGAAACCTATGTATCTCACAGGCATTTTTATGCTGACGTACCTATTTTTACACATGTTTCAGGTGCCGTCTTGAGATGATTGTTGATATATGCTACATTTAAGATGGACTCGTGCCTTAGCAACTTTAAAACTTGGAAGATCATAGTTGTACTTATTTGATTGTATTAGAACAATGAGTCCATTTAATCAATAAAACAATATTTCAATTTCCATGTGTTATGAAACAATTATTCTGTTACAACACTCCCCGACGTTTCCGCCATGTTTTGTTGTTCCACGTGGTCGGGGTGTGACACGCAGGATCTGTTTGAGTAGAACGTGGCTGGATCGATCAGAATCAAGGTACGGAATCCCTTGATAATGTCAAAGAATCAACAACGACAAATTCAACGTTTAACGCGTCTGAATTCTATTCAAAGATACTGAAAATACAGAGGTTCCGATAGAAAGTCAGACAAGCAGAGCTTCCTTACAATGATCAGCAAAATGTCTTAAAGATCTAGCACTAACTTGCTATTTATAGGTAACCAGGGAAAGATTAAGTGTTAACCGATCGGATGGTGATCCGATCGGATGGTCATCCGATCGGATGGCCATTCGATCGGATGACATACGTCGTCCGTCGGATTTCACTTTTATAGATCAGCACCGTTCCCTGAGTTGTCTTGACACAAACATACATACATGTTCATACATATACAAAAATACATACACAGCACAAAATATACAAGACTCGATGCAGATGGAAGCTACAAACATATGTACTAACAGACTCCCCCTTCGATGTAGTTGTAGTTCCTTCCTGCATAGTCTTCACTCAGTCTTCCTGCTACGCCTTCGCTCCTTAGCTTTCTGTCGTTATTTCTCATCTCTTTCATTCCACCAATTTCGGTATTCAGGATCATCGTCGCTCTTTCTCTCCCACCGTGGGATCTTATTTTCTTCCTTCTCGATCGGTGTCTAGTCTGTTGGAGGAGGTCTCATCAGCTTGTATTTTCCAAGTTTCGCAGCTTTTTCAGCAATCGCCTTGAATCTTTCACTGCGCTTATAACTCTTCAAGAACTCATCAATCTCCAAGTCTCTCCACTTCGACTTCCAATATCTTCCAGAATTAATGTCTTTCGTGTAGCACTAATCCACTAATTTCTGATATTCCAGAGCTTGGATTTTGTCTGGCTTCTCATACACTATCTTGTTGTAGAATAAGCAATCAATATCCTTCTTGGAGCAGTTTACCAACCACATCGGGTCCAGCACACTAATCCTCCTCGATTCTCCAGTCCTCTTATCATACAAAGAAATTACCGCATCCGCTGTGCTCTGGTTGTACATCCAACCCTTAAGGTCTTCATAGAAGTCTTGCTCCATAGCACGTAGTGGCATATTTTTCAAACATCTCGGCGGCTTTATTATCAATGTAATATCTTTCTCACCTGTGACTGGATCAACTTGTATATCTTGTTCTGGATACTACAACTTCCAATCTGGAAATCTCTCCTTTGCTTACAGCTTAATGTAATCCCACAAGTGTTGATCATGCTGCTTCACATCCAGACCATAATAGAATTGTTTTATGTTCTTTGTTTGAACCAACTCTTCAACATCCCACCACGGGAGGGTTTTAATATCTGACAGAAATTCAAAGTATTGAACCCCCATTTCCCGTCTGATGGCATACACTTTTAGATCTTCCAGATAGCCCCATGATAAGATATCTCCCAAAGTTAAATCAGCATTCTACGTGAAGTACTGAAGAAGTCTTCTATATTTCCTTTCCTTGGGCATCATCTTGAACCATTTCTTTCTTTCTTTTGCCAAAGTTTCTCGTGGAACAGTTTGTGGAATGCCTTCAGTAGTGATCTTTTCCACAATTTTCCTTCTGATCTCTTCTTCATTCTGTTCCTTGAACATTTCAGCAAGAGTGGGAAAAGTTTCATCAACTCCAGAATAATGAAATACCGTATCGTCTTCAGAACTATCCGAACCATCTTCAACTATTACATCATTGTAATTATCAGCTTCATGAGCATACTTAAACTCATATTCCTTTTCAGGTGACGAAAGAATTTCATCTTCAATATCAAACTTGAACTTCCCGTCGCCTAAACCCAACTCTTCTAACATTTCAGCCCTAGACCTCGGTACCTCCAACTCCCCCTTAAATGGAGCATTTAAAAATATAACAGTTGGTTGTGTGAGGAATACCTGGTCTGCATGTTGTTTTCCAGAAGACGAAGACTCCTGGTGTTGATCCTCCTCTTGTTCGTTGATCTCGTCATTCAGAAAATCATCTATCTTTTGTTGAACAGAGGGATTCACAATCAATAACCCTGTTGACCCTTGATCATCATCATCTTCCTTGTCTATGAAATCATCCCATGAAGGATCATAATTATCAACTGCATCAAGCATATCTTCTAACTCTTCATCTACTTCTTCTTCCTCTTCTACTACTTTCTCTTCTTCTTTCCATCTTAGTAATAACACTTTAGGTTCTTTCACCTTTCTTTTTCGTTGTTCCACTTTTACAAGACGAATGATATCATCAAAGTTGTAAGATAGAGGAGTAGAATCACCAACAAGCACAAACCCTTTAGGATCCACTTCAGCATCTACCATTTCAACATCAGCTTGACTCGAAGAACCTCCAGCTTCTTGAGTTTCGACAATTAATTCTTTCTTCTTCTTTGTTGCATCTTCAGCTAAGTCTTTCTCTCTCTGAGCCCTTTGCTCTTCAACCCTTTGAATCTCCAAATTGTTGTAGATAGATTGAACGTTGATACCCAGATGTTGTTCAATCACAGTATATAACATATTAAGTTGCTCATCCTTCACTGTTTTATCAGCCCTTACTGCTTCCATCTCTAGCTTCATCGCTTTAAATTCATTTGTCGACGCTTCATGAAGTTCACTTAGCAATTGATTTAGCGTCTGATTTATCTCATTCAGTTTCTTGTTCTTCACATGCAGATCAGAAAATCTCTATTGATAGTAACTCAAACAGCGTTGCATTATCATCAACATCTCCTTCCATTTTCTTTATCTTCTTTGAATGTTTGATCATGACAGACTTTATCTCTTATTCACTTTAGAAAGCTCCTCAAGTTGCTTTTTCAATTCGTCATGTTCAGCTTCAGCTTTCTCTTTCTCTTTTTTCCAGAAAACTCATTTTCTTTTTCAGATTGTTGATAGATGCATCATGAAACATATCGAACTCATCACCAGAAAGAATATCGTCTTTTAAATTCACCTTGAATGTTGGGAAAACCTTCAAATAGATCAGGAAGAACGGTTTTCTTTGGCTTTGAAGACTCTGCAACCTCAGGATTTTTTGGTGGTGGTGATGGTGTAGAAACTCTTACTTCAGCACCTCCTTTCTTCTGAACCTCAACTTCAGGAATACTTTGTGTTTGAACTTCTGGAACTTTAGGAACTTCAACATTTTGATCTTTTTCAGCTTCAGGACCCTTTGAAGTTGTCACGTGCTTTTCACTTTTGCCGCTTTGACCTTCAGGAATAGTAGCACCTCCTTTCTTTGCCCTTACATTCCTCGGAATGACGCGTGTTTGAACAGCTTTGCGCTTTATACGAAGTTTCTTTTTCTCTTCAGCTGTTGGCATATATGTAGAATCTTCATCATCAGATCCTTTCTTCTTCTTTTTCTGATGTTTCTTCTTCAACTGAACCTTACCAACACCAATTCTTTAAATCTCTGATTCTGTTTCTATTGATTCATCATCAGCATCATCTGAGTCAGTATGTGCAACACCTTCGGGCTCCTTTTCTTTAACACCTTCAGCTTGAACACTTGCACTTTGAGCTTTTGCAACTGTAGCTTCAGTATGCTTTAAGTATTGTTCAAATGTCACCTTCGTCAAATCAATACCTTCTTGAGGTATATCAGCTGGATTCACCACTGGTTCATCTACCAATATTGGTTGTGATTCCCTTGAAGGACCTGCAAAACAAGCATTTGAATGTTCATTAGAATAAAATAACATTTAAAGATCTAACTTCTCTTATGACTCCCCCTTTCAACTATACCCTTAACAACTATCTTTGGTGCTGACACTTTAGGAGCATATATAGCTAGGGATGTCTTTGGTGTTCTCTTCCTCTTCCCGTTCTTCACAAACCCGTATCGAAGCTTTTTCTCATGCATCTCCCTCAAACTATATGTTTCATCTTCAGAGTTGCTATTTTCGTGTCTCCAAGCATCATTTTCTGGTGCAATGTAGTTTATGTTCAGAATCTTACATATCATTCTCTTGGCCCTTGGTTTAGATTCATCTTTCTTTAAACCTTTATATGAAGTTAGCCTTCCCAAAGTCTCAGCCCTCATATGACGTAAACCTAACAAATCAGCAGGATCCTTTGGAAGATCATTAACTTGATCATCTATCATCATTTGTACGAATCTGGGGTACATTATATACTTTTCACCCCTAATGTTATCAACTAGACGATCAAACAGTACTTTTTTTTTGGGTAACGGGTTACCCCGGTGATTCTATATATCAACAAAACCAATACAAAACAAGTAGTATGGAGAGTCCATACTAGTTCAAACATGGGGCATACCCCAGGAAAGTAAACCAAATAAATACACGACACCCAAATAAAACAACTAGACTACTGATCTAGAGGATCTAACAAAAGCACTATAAAATCAGCCGCCATCAAACAATCGAGTATCGCAGATCTCCCATGCACGAAGCAGCTCCCTCACCTTCATAGTGTCCTTGAACTTTACTCCCATAAGTTTATAGCGAACCGTATGAAGAATTATATCACATAAAACATCTGGAGGTCTTGTCTAGTTCTTGAAAAGTCTTGCATTTCTCTCTTGCCAGATAAAATAAGTAGTAGCTGCAAGGACCAACCTACTAACATAGTTGGAAGCCGATTTAGACCGAGACCTAGCCAGCATCCAGTCGATAATAGAGCTCCAATCAGAACCAACATTAGACATACCACCTTTGCTGCGAACCGAATTCCAAACTAGCTTCGAATAATTACAATCAAAGAAAAGATGAGCATGAGAGTCCGTATTAGCATAACACAAGAGACAACACATCATGTTCATATTTTTCCTCCTCGAAATATCCCACTGTAGGATTTTGTCTTGCGTCAAGAGCTTACGACGAATAACCAACCACATAAAAAACGCATGCTTCGGAATACACTAGGGAAACCAAATAAAATTCATCCAGTCCACCTCTTGATCTCGTTGCCAAACTGAATTCCCAACCTGAGAAGATGAGTGCTCAAAAAAATCATTACCATCTTTCCATAGAAGCTTATCTCGCTGGTTAGGGGCCAAATGAATGTGATCGATCTGATTAAGTACTGGAAAAAGATCTCTCCAAGCAACCGGCCATTTCCAAACACCATTAAGTTGAACATCTTGAACCGTATCACTAAGCCTGAAACCCGCTGAAGTGATAATTCTCGGCGAGAGAAAATTACCTAACGGCCCCAATTGACACCAAGAATCATACCAAGCCGAAGTCCTACTGCCATCCCCTAGCTTGGACCAAACAAAATCTCTAATGAAAGGTCTAAGCTGAAGGATCTTGCGCCAACTCCAGCAACAATTAGAAACATATTTACAAACCCAAAAACTCTTACCTCTTAATCTGTACGAATGAATCCAATCAACCCATAAGGACTGACGTTTAACCAAAATACTCCAGATATGAGAGGTCATAAGAGCTTTATTAACTTCGCCAATGCGACGAACCCCCAAACCACCTTCAAACTTAGGGACACAAACCGACTTCCAAGAAACCTTTACCTTCCCCTTTTGAAACGAACCAGCTGAAGACCATAGAAAATTCCTCATTTTCGCTTCCAGGTCTAAAATAACCCGAGTAGGAAGAATAAACGCAGAAGACCAATACACATGCATAGCCGATAGAACCGAGTTAATCAGTTGCAACCTGCCAGCAAATGAAAGGAATTTATTTCTCCAACTCATAATACGTTGGTCCATTCGTTCAACTAAAATGCTGCAATCTTTATATAAAAGCCTAGATGTAATAAGCGGAACACCCAGATAACGAACTGGCAACGATCCCTCCTCAAAAGGCATAATATCCAGAATCTGGGATTTAACATTAGAAGGCACATTACAAAAGAAACCCGTACTTTTCTGAATACTAGGCACCAATCTAGACATTTTTGTGAAATTTGTAAAAGAAGACATAATGCATTTGACTGAATTAATATCTCCTCTAGCAAACAAAAATATATCATCTGCAAAACAAAGATTAATAATCCGTTGTCTTTCACATTTATTGTGGAACCTGAAAGAAGCATCAATCCGCGTAGTATGCTGAAGGATACACGTCAACATCTCCATAACAAGAGTGAATAAATAAGGGGATAAAGGATCTCCTTGTCGAAGGCCCCGTTTCCCTTTTGAAATACCCGTAAATGTTACCATTGACACATATAGAATACGAAGCCGTTGAGACGCAGATCATAATCCATTGAGAGACATTGTATGGCCTATTAAGTACTAAGCATGTAATGATATTCATAATATAGTCCGATGTCTCATCATAAGCTCCTTTTTGATGTGACAAAGCATGCACAACACAGTGAATTAGGAACTTATATGGTGGACTAAATAAAGACTTAAGATATTTCCTGTTCACATGCACTGTAAAGCCCATTCTGTACCACAAACCCTTGCATAATCGTTCAGGAATAATGGTAGGATCATTATTACTGTCTCCTAATTCCAAAACTCTTCTTAAATCTCCAACATCAAAATTGATCTCAACATCTATATCTTGATCATTCTCGTCCTTCTTTCTAACAGCTGAACAAATCATCTTTTCATCCTCATCATATCTCACCAACCTCCAAAATCTTCTGACATGTGATTCATACACTATCGTTCTATCGGTTAAGGCCTTGACAATTCTACTCTCTCTTAAGAATTCTGCCATATCTTTAAATGGTGTAGTGTCTGTATAGTGTGCATCCAAAATACAATAAATGTTGTGAGATTTATCCCAATCTGTTGCTCTTGCCTGTAAGAATAAACAACGTTAGTGTTTGCCCAAAGTTCGAGACAAGAAATGAAAATTGTCAAAAATTTTGAAAACTTCAAAAAAATTTCTAACACTGGAAGTTCACACTCTATACAGTACCGAGGATCGGATGGTCATCCGATCGTATTGCCATCCGATCCGATGAACCATAAACATTAAAGTATAGAAACAAGTGTCATGTGCATTTGGATCGGATTGCCATCCGATTGGATTGTCACTCGAACCATGTGATAAATCAGATAGCACCTTTGACAAGTTAACTCTCTTGAGTGAGTGGTATGGATCGGATGGCCATCCGATCGGATTGTCACTCGATCCTTGACAAGTTTGAACAGATGATGAACAATTTTGTCATTATGTGATGTGGATCGGATTGCCACTCGATCATTGACAAGATAGTACAATGTTGAACAGGTATGTCATAGAATGATTTGGATCAGATGGCCATCCGATCAGATTGCCATCTGATTGAGATGCCATTCTAACCAAATCAACTTATAAACAATTAAGGCACAATTTTCAAGACAAGTACTTAGAAAATATTTCAAACATATAATGCATTGGATCGGATGGCTATCCGATCGGATTGCCATCCGATCGAGTTGCCACTCGATCAATGAACACTGAAGAACAGTTTGAACAAATTATGAACATCAAAATTTTTCTAAGTTAATCATAAAATTGAACACAGATCCATGTAGAGATTTTGCCGATTATCAAAACCCTATGTTCATTTTTCTCTAACTTAGCCTAGATTGGGTTTAATTTCACTTTTTGTGCACCGATAGCTGACACCTTTGTTAGTGCCTATGTCTGTGATAGGTCCGTAACAATCCGATTTCAGTCTTGGTTCGGTGAAAATAGTGAGACGGGTGATTCGAGCCATGAACAAAGATAAACAAACACTAAAAAGATAGATGAACAAATGATTTAACAATATAAACCTTCATTGATTGTGGTAAGAACAAATACAAAGATAATGGTCCACCCTGGGTGAGCTCCCCCGGGGTGGTGGCTCAGAAATGCACACCATACAAGTGAGGTTTTGTCCACTATATATAGCCCCTTGAGCCTTGTTTTCCAACCAAGCCGCCTCTTGCTTGGAAAACCTACTAAAGTCATTATAATATCTGACTATTACAAATGAAAACGGCAACATTTACAAAACAATAAAGACACTAAATAACGTTGGCGTAATTGATAACATCATTCTCCATTTTGACCCAACAATATTCCCCCGAGAATGATGCTATCAATTCTTCAAAGGATCTTCAAAAATAAATCTGACGTCGTCCTGGATTCTTCACAAATCGGCTAAATATCTAAAATCTTCATTGTCGTTTTCCCCCGCAAATGTAGACCCTCCTATATCTTGTCAATCAAAGCCCCGTATCTTATTAAAGATAATACTGTAATAGGCATATGATAGGGTTCGAACTCCAATGATAAAATTTAAATAATTAACTTCCTTATGAGAATCTTCAATTTTGTCAGATTGCTTGCATTCTACTCCGGATCCACCGCTAAAGTCGTTAAATTCCTTTCCAACTATCATTGGCCAATAAAATTAATCTTGAACTCCCGCCCAATCAAATCTCAGCCCGAAATGGCATCAAATATCTAGGCCCACAAATAAAAATATTCAAACGCACTTGGATCAGAAAAGATCCAAAAACACCCAAATAATAAAACCCATACCTAAGTACATGATCCCACCACGTTCAAAAAATGGATATCCAATAGGGATCGAAGGGCCCGTATATAATTTATTCAGCCATAAACAAATGAAGTCAACACCCAGCAAGGATTTGTAGCCACAAAAGATATCCAGGCCATTCCATCATCAGTGGGCCCCATGCCCCCACCGAATAATCAAACAATGTCAAAACTTTATGCTAATCATTGGGCCATGATGCACACAGGCCCATGCAAACATTCCTTGAAACCCTAGCCGCAATGTATCTTCCGACATCACCATGTCCACGTAAACCCGCCGTCAAACACCATCGGAATTTTAATTTTGATCGTCTCGAACCAGCTGTCGTCCGACATCCTTTGTGATTGAAAATAAACCCCACCGACAACTTCTACCTGCCAATGCCGTAGCTCATCGGATCGGAGACATAACATTTACCGAATAACCACATCCGATCTCTAAAACTTGACGAGCAAATGCAACCGGTACTAGAAAAACACCGAAAACCACCGTATACTGCCACCATAAACATAACTAGCCATCACTAAAAGTTTCTGAAAACTCGGTGGCCGGAGATGGCTTTTGTTCTGTTTCTACCGTCGTCGTCGTCTTCGATTGTCACCCAGCACCACCAACGTCCACAACCTCCACCATCAACATCCTTGGAACCCCACACAACCCTTATCAGTATTGTTATGCATAACCACGACTCTTATTAAAAACCACAGGAAACACCACCTACGTCATCCAAAACCTCAAATCCTATTACTACTATTGTTAAACCCATTGTTAACAACCACCATACATCCATCATCACCACCACCGTATCACTCATACTTCACCAGTTTTGTCTTTAAACCTTGGAAACAACTACGCTGGATGAGTCATGAACACTGATAAACTCGATGGAACAATGAAAACCCAAAAAAAAAAAATAAGAAAAAAACTTCAGATCTGCCGCATATTAACGTCTCCGGCGGTTTTCTAGTGAAGATCCGACCAAACCGAAAATGAAACGAGCCACCGAGGCTCTGATACCATGTGATAGTCCCATTATGATCCGATTTCCGTCTCAGTTCGGTAAATAATACGAGACGGGTGATTTTGAGCCAAGAACAATCAATAATAAACAAGAAAGATATACAAACAATGAATTAAACCAAAGATAATTTTTTTTGTTATCAAATTATCGTTGCGGGACTATCATTAATTTCATTGATTTGGATAAAGAAATACAAAACTAATCATCCACCCCGGGTGAGCTCCCCCGGGGTGGTGGCTCACAAATGCACGCCTCCAAGTGACGTTTACTCTACTATTTATAGCCCCTGAGCCTTGTCCTCCAAGCAAGCCGCCTCTTGCTTGGAAAACCAACTAAAATCACTAAATTATCGGACTACTACAAATAACAAACGTCACACAATATAAACAATAAAATCGCTAAACTCAAGCCGTCATAATTGATAACATCATTCTCTAATTTGACCCAACAGTCTGTTAGTGCATATGTCTGTCGACTTCGTCTTGTATCGAGTCTTGTATTAGATTAGATAGATCAGGGCATGAAAAACGAGAAAACATGTTAGAAGCCCATTTCGCACGAAATAAATAAGTCATTTCGCACGAAATGACTTTGTCATTTTGTACGGAATGAACCTGGTCATTTCGCTTGGGATGTTTCGTACAAAATAGGGCTGCCTATAAATAGGAGTGTCTTGGATCTCATTTGTAACTTTCTGTTCAGTGTCGAACTGCTGTCGAAGTGTCTACTCGCTGAAAATCACTGTTATATCAATCAAAAAGACAATTAAAGTGTATATCAAGCTGTTTCTACTCCGATACGTCTGTTTCCACCTTTCGTATTGGACAAAAACTCTTCTGAATGATTTGTTTGGTCGTGCAAATGATCCTTCAAGTGGTATCAGAGCTCAGGAGGAAGAGTTCTTACTAAATTCAGCTTGATTTCTTCAAAATTCTGTCTTCTACACCTTCTTTTCAAAATTAAACAAGTTTTCACGGTTAAAAGGGTTTGAATTTTACACATTATAAGTGAAACATTGTTTTAACAAAGCTTTGAAAGAATTGGACCTAAATTCGAACTAAAAACTGATTAATTTGACAAAATTCTGATCGAAAAGATGACATCAGCAGCATTTCACGTGGAATAGACCTTTCATTTCGCATGAAATCACCTTTGGTGATCTATTTCGCTTGAAAATTGGTGTCATTTCGTACGAATTGACAAGTATTTGTTCTATTTCGCACGAAATAGCTCATTTCGTGTGAAAATTTGTACATTTCGCGCGAAATTACCATTTCGTGTCAGTCATTCCGTGCGAAATCACTCATTTCGTACCAAAGGATCTATTTTGTTTGTAAAGGTCATTTTGTGTGAAGGCTTATTCCGTTTGAAGGAGCTATTTTGTGTGAAGGTTCATATCGCGTGAAATTGTTCATTTCGTTTGAAAGGCTGTTTTGTGACATTGCTTACCGAATCATGGAAGAAGAGTTTTATAATGCGTTTGCTACTGCCCCGAGTACTCCAGTTACCATTGCTCAGAGTATGAACATGGAAAATGAAACAGGAACTTTGCAAAAACCCCCGAAGCTAATGGGCATTGAAGAATACTATGGTTGGAAAGATCGGTGTGAAAATTGGGTTCAAGCAAATCATTTGAGATCTTGGGAGTGTATCGAGAAGAAGTATGTTAAGCCTCGTACAGATGTGGGAGTTAACAAAACAATTTTTGAATTGTCGGACAAAGAACGAGACATGTACAAAGCAGAAAAGATGATGATTAGTTTGTTACAGCAAGCTGTGAAAGAAGACATCTTCATATTACTTCAACGTGATAATACTTCACGTTCAATTTGGGAAGCACTTCGAATTAAGTTTAAGGGAAGTGAGAAGATGATCAGAAGTAAGAAATCATTGTTAAAAAAAGAGTTTGACTTGTTTTCAAGCTTACCGGGTGAAACAACAAAAATGCTGACTGAAAGATATTGCCATTTAGTACGATCAATGTCACTGTTAGATATTAACAAAGATCGTGAAGAATGGGTTGACAAATTAGCTGACGCTTTACCTCAGAAAGAATGGGGTACATATCTGATGATCTTAAAGAATACTCGAGAATATGATAAATTGACAATTTCCTAGTTTATTGAAAAGCTTGAAGGACAAGATCTAGAACAACAAAAGATTGCAAGAATGAACAATCCGAGTGGACAACAAGATGTCAAGATGTATTTCAAAGGTGGTGTTCAGAATGTTGAAGCAAGTCCAAAGGTACAAACAGCTTTCAGTGCAGAAAACTCATCGGGATCAGTTAACCAAAGCCCAAACAATAGCAGTGGTTTTTCTCCATATTCAAGTGTTAATCCGAAGGTTTCAACCTCAAGTTATCAGTCTCAGGGTTCAAACAACGGAAATGGTTATGTGATACAGTGCAACATCGCATTGCAACTTCAGAATGGTCAAAGTTTCTCTGAAGAGGTTGCTAAAAGCCATATGGCTTTACTTGCTACAGTGTAAGAATCATATGAGGGTTTGGTTGCAGGAAGGATTGGGAATCCTATGCTTACGAAAGAGGATTACGATCAGATTGATGCTGAGGAAATGGAGCTTATGGATATTAAGTGGTGTTTAGCGAGTGTGTTGAGGAGAGCTGAGAAGTTTAAGATAATTACAGGAAGAGATGATTTTCGTGATGCAAATGTGTCTACTTTAGTTTTTGATAAATCTAAAGTTACTTGTTTTCGATGCAGGGAAAAAGGACATTTCAAGAGGGAATGTACCAATGGGGAAGCAAGTGGAGCTAAGAATCCGTTCGGGAATAATGATTACTATCGAAAAGCTATATACCAACAAGTTGCTCAACAACCATCATCATCAAATGATATTGAAGATGGAAAGAAGAAGGCGATCGAAGAGTCAAATAAGAAAGCTTATTATGGGATAATAGATCAAGATGATGAGAAAGTGGCAGAAGGTTTAATTGGGACAAATATGTTCTTCCTAATTCAAAGTTAGGAGCATTCATTGCACAGATAGTTCAAGAACCAGATTTGATGAAGGAATGGATGGACATGTTTGCTAATGTTGAGAAAAGACAAGATGAAGAGTCTGTGTTTTCAGAAGAAAGCTCAGAAAAGACACAAGTGTTTGATCAATCATCAACCGATAACAGTGATGATGAAGAAGAAATGCATATAAACATTGGAAAATCACAATTTCTAACACCTCGAAAATTTGTGTCCAATAAATAAATGACACGTGTCGCATACGACAAAAATAATATAAACCCGGATTTAATTAAGATATGCGGCAGGATTTTCGAATATGCCGACATGTTAATTTTATACCTCTGAGCGACTTCGTCATTATAAATCCCGAGACCCTAAGCAAAATTTATAAGCATCTATTATATCTTAATCCGGTAATTACTAGTAATCAAAAGTGTCCAAGTGCTAATACTGAGTCTTAATGAAAATAATACAATCCAAATAATTGCTCATGACCCCATATTTGCCCCAATGAATGATACATGATGGAGTAGACATAACTGGTGCAAGCATGGGTTAAAAAGGGCCTCATACTGACTTGTTCCAGATTCAAAAATCATGCATATTGCAAGTTGACCATTCAAACCTTGAAAGGTTAATTTTTTTGCCTCTGTTAAGCGCTTACGGAACGTAAGGGTCCTGCCTTACGGACCGTAAGGGGGTGAAAGGGTAAAAATGTTTCCGCCATAGGCTTACGGACCGCAAGGGCCATGCCATACGGTCCGTAAGCGACGCCCAACGACAGAAAGTTGGCTGTTGGCTGTTTTAAGCGGTAAAACATTAATGCAAAGATTTTCCAGATATATGGGCGACCCCTAATCATCTTCTAGCACCAAGGGACAGTTGTTGATCATCAAGGAGCATGGGTAGGCCTTGTTGTAATGATCTTAAGGATCTACATTGCCTATAAAAGGCCACATTGTTGCAACAAGTTCCTCACACCTTCTTGATCACATCTGGAACTCAAGAACAACTCTCAACTCTTCTCTTATCTTGCATAGGACTTCAGTAAGTTGTTCAACCCTTTATGGTTTAGTTTTTGCTTAATTTTAGCTTAAAAGTCAATCCGTCGTAACTAACGGTTGACTTAACGGTTAATCACAAATGGTCCAGTGATTAACCGAATCAAAGGTAGTTATATGTAGGTATTCGTGTGGGCATTAAACCCTTAAAAAGGCACCCTTTGATTCCCACTCTAACTAGTTCAAATGACGAGTCAAACATGCTTAGAAAAAGTCAACAGAAAGCTATTTTGCGATTTTACACATAATCTGTAATGTAGATGACATGTAACCTGTTTAAACACTCATAAAACATGATAATAAGTATATTAACTAGTCTACGCTTGTTTGATCCTACCATTTACTCTTTTGACCCGGTTCGGAGCCGAAAGTCGCAAAGCTTTGACTTTTGCATTGACTTCAGTTCTGACCTGTTAAAGTATGATTTAGATATGCCTTAGGACTCTCGTAGGACCAGGTTACATGATGGTATAACCCTCTGTGACCGGTTCGTTGTTTGTACGAGTCTTTTCCACCTTTCCGTTAAATGCTTAAAAGTTGACCGTAACGCCCTTTTTAATTTAAAACTAGAATTTCGAACATGTGAAAGGACCATAACCTTGGTTACTGATTTCTAAGCATGTCCCTAAAATTTCACGTCAATCCGAGGTCCAGAATAGGAGTTATGCTAAATAGCGCAAATTTCGGAAACTTTAGTAATTTAATAGCGCAATTAGCATAACGCCTATCTAAACCCAGATTTCGACATCAAACCTTTTATACACTGATGCAAAATAACATTTTGGGATTTTTAAAGATTTTTAATTATTTTTATCCTGTTCATAACCTGCGGTTATGGCAACGATTCGGTAAATACCGAATATACCCTTTTCGGCCATAACTTGAGTTCTACAAGGTCTTTTGACCCGATTCCAGTTGCTACTGATTTTAAATAATAAATAAAGTATTTGAGACTTTATAAACTATTCGGGAAACTCAGATTTCCTGTAGAACTCAGAAACCTCTTTTATAATCTTTAAAAAGGACCGAAATACCCCTACGGGGCATAATACGAACTTAAACTCGTTACGGGCATTATGGAAGGTATCCTACTGATACCACAACCTCTTTAAAGCATATTGACTTAGGAAACCAGTGTAGGACTCTTACGGTTACCCGTTACGCCTTTTGCGCGCACGGTTCGGCTTATGTAACTAGTTTACATAAACTAGCCGAAACGGCTCAAACCATATTGTTTTGAACCTAAAATACAGAGTGTGATTATTATACCCCTATAAAACAACTCTTCAAACTTGTTCGGTCAAAATCACATCCCATTCCCGGTTTTCGCCTTTCACGCGATTAAACCGTATCTATCCTTTGAAACTGACCGGTCTAAGCTACGGCTAGATTAAAGACCCGTTAGGATTCTAATAGGTTATTTTAAAACCTTCGTTCCAGAATAGGAGACCAGTAAAAGCTATCTGTGATTTATTTCGATTAAGGATTTATACTTGCAAAGGTAAATACTTTTAACTTATTTTCTGTTATACGGGCTTGGGTTACGATATATAGTATACCGCTTGATCGGGCATCAGACTCTCCACCGATTGAGTGGGTAATTAAATAAATTTGATCGGCTCGTTTAAACAGTCTTGTTACTTAAAAGCCTTTGGGGGGTTAATGACCATGTCCCAGATATCCCTGGCATCATTTTACGAAATGGCCATGACCTTAGCGCGGAGTGTAGGTGTACACTCGTCAGTGCATAAATAGTCGATATGGTGTGTTTATTGATCTTTAACCCGGACTTGATCCGGGCTACTGAACGTATAAGGAACATGTAATTCTTTCACAAGATTATATATTTAAATAATTCTCCCAAGTTATAAAAGAGTTTGTGCCTTGTGCATTCAAATCAATTTTAATAAACATTTTTACAAAAGTGTCGGTTGAATGTATTTACCAGTGTAAACTGACGTATTTTCCCAAAAAGATTAAATGCAGGTACTAAACGTAATTGGCTGGCTATAGCTCCTTAGCATCTTAAAGAGTCTCGCAAGCTTAAGATGCCTTCGTCTGTTGAACAATACTTATATTTTTATTTGATCCCCTGTGGATACTTTTTCGACTATTCGTAATACATTTGATATTACAAACAATGGTTGAAATATAATTATCTTTATGCTTCTGCTATGCATTCATATATTGTGTGGTTTGACTATATTGTTGCCAACTACGTCACGGTAATCCCTCACCGGGCCCACCGGTGAGACACGTGGAAATCGGGGTGTGACAGGTTGGTATCAGAGCCAACACTGAGTGAATTAAACACTAGCCTTTGTGTTTAATCTCAGTTACGCAATTGCACATACTTGAGTCTAGACGTGAACATAGGACAAATTCGAATTGTTATTCCAATTGTCTTTTTAATGTTTATTGTTATTTAAAGTTTTGAAAGCAGGAAATATGGCACCTGTAATCAGACGAGGAAGAGGAGGAAGAGGAAAAGGGACGATCATTACTCACAATGATCACGAGGCTGGACCTTCGAACATGCGAGCTCCTTCCAGTACAAGGAGTGAAGAACCACAAAGACGAAGAAGAAACCTCTTTGAACCTGCGAGACATTCTACCTCGCATAGCTCAACACCCTCATACCGACATTCATTTGGACCAGATTCGGAAAACAATCCCAATAACCCCCAACCATCCTTTATACCTCTCCAGCGATCTGCTTCGCACCGTTCTTATGGCGATCCTTCACCTTTCTTCGTAGGACAGTTTAACCCGGCAGATTATGTCCAAGAGCCAATAGGGTATAACCCTTTAGGTCTAGAGGATCACTTTTCTGAAGATAATGCCATGGATATAGACGAGGATACAGATCTCGTCGAGCCTGCACGGGGTACTCCCAACCATCCAATCGAGATCTCGGACGGGTCATCCTTTCATGGAACACCCTATCAAGGTCCCGACAGCTACCAGGCGAGGTTTGACCAATGTAATTGGTACTTTACACCTTCACATCACTTCTCGCCTCAGGATCAACAGCAACAACAGGATCCTTCTGAGGATTCGCGGTTTGTGGCAGTTACGCCACCGCCACCGCCACCGGTTCAACCAGTAATTCTAGATCCGCCAAGGCGTAGAAGATCAGGCGCACGGATGTCTACCCGAGGAGGGGAATTCCACTTCAGCACCCCTCGCCACTCGAGTGCGAGTCACTTTCCGTCAGTACCTGAAGAAGAACCACAACTAGGGGCACCTTCTGGTCACCCTGCAGAGGTGAATTCTGCACCAGTTGCACCACCTCCGCCACCCTTCGGATATGACAATCCGATACCAGCGTACGGCGGTTCCACCGCGTACAATCCGTTTGAGCAGCCGACTGACACTCACTACAACTATAACTATGATGCCGATCCATACGTGGTAGCGACTAATTACAATGCTCTCCATGGAACCTCTTGGAGACCAGATTACTCAACTCATGGGTATCCAATACCTCCTAGACCTCCGGTTCAGCAACCGTCGCAGCAGCCACGTTTTTCTCCACCGGAGCAAGAAGAAATACTCCACCGTTTAACCGTGTGGAACGAGACTTCGAACAAGAACGTAAAAGTAATCGCGGATTTCTCAAGGGCCTAGCAAACCTGCTAAAAGGGAGGAAGAAACGAGATCATTAGTCTCCTTATGTATTGTTGTATTTGCAATTTAGTCCCTGCATGGACATTTGTCGTATTTCAGTCCCTACGTGGACTTATCTTTTAGTCCCTGCACGGACATCTATCTAGTATTGGTCCCTGCGTGGACTTGTTTTTCTATACACCTCTGCTGTGACAACTCGAAATTTAGAACCTTTCGTTGTAACTTGCTTGTACATTTTGTGACTAGCTGTCCGGTTAAACTTAATGATAACGTGAACCTTTTATGTGATAAGTGCTTTGTTACGTGTGTATTGTATATATATATATGTGTACGTGTTATATGTGAACCGAGAACCCGACACGAAACAACAAGGAACCCGACTCGAGACCATGAGGTCTCGAGTGAATAGTAATCGGTTTTGGGCCTTGGGCCGAGAACCTTTGGCCGGTTGGGCCTTTGGGCCGTGAACCCCCACTCGAAACCCACTAAGGGTGCAAACACTTGGAACTTGACTATAAATACACCACCTTAGTTATTTGTTACCATTTTGTTGAACATTAGAACACACACACACTTCTACCTTCTCTCCCACTAGAACTCTAGCACACAAACACATATCCAAGACTCTCGGATCCACTCGGTTGACACAAGAAACTCTCGGATTTGGACTTTGGATCGGCACACACACACACCTCACCAACCGGTTAGTATTTCTTGTTGGTTATTGTTGAATGCTTAGTGTTAAATATGTTCATGATGTGTTTGTGCTTGAATAAATGTATGATAAGATTATGTGATAATATGGTAGTTGAGTTATGCATGATATTTGAAAAGAAATCGGTTCATGAATGCTCTTGTTATATGTTGAAATTTGCATAAATGCTTGATGTTAAAAAATAGATTCATTGTATGATAAAAATGAAGGATGAAATCGGGTTGCACTTGTGATGAAATCGGACATATATAGAAACCGAGTTGTGTGTTATGTTTAGTGTTTTGATGATTGTTCATAGTTGTGGTTGATATAAGTGTTGAAAATGCTATGAACTTAATGAATATAAGTTTGAATATTTGAAGAACACTTTGAATGATAGTTGAAGATTGAAAACCCTTGTGATTTTGATCCATCTTTGACTAATAGCCTGATTAGGAAATATGTTAGTGGGATTCTATTGGTTATTTCCGGATTTGGGCCTGATTATATTGTACCACTAATCTGACTACATCTGCATCAACACGTGAACTTGAAAACGACTGCTACCGACTCGCAATCACCCGGTTGCGACTCGCAACCACAGCGTGATGACTCGAGACCACGCGGTTGCGACTCGCAACCATATCAGGACAAGCCGAAACCGCAGGTTACGAGTCCCGTTGCGACTCGAGACCTCAGCATGATGAACCGAAACCATGGTTGCGACACCGGTTGCGACTCGCAACCATCCATGATCAACACACAGCATGACTCGAGACCATGCTTGCGAGTCCGGTTGCGACTCGAGACCACACTTTTTGGGCCTTAGTTAATGGGCCAGACTGATGGGCTTCTGTGATTATCTGCTTTTACGTGTTTGGGCCTAAGTAGTTGGGCTGAACTTGTGAACCTTATGAGCTACTGTTGATACTGTGAACTGTTACTGCTAAACGTGCTTGCCAAACGTGTTGAACATTTGTGCACTACTTGGTTCGAATCTGATTATACGTGATATCCGTGTTAGGACGTTATTGACTACTTGCGACTTGATTGACTTTCTGTGATTAACTGCCGAGCAAACCAAGGTGAGTTCACACCCTTTACAAAGCATGGGATTCCCTGGGTTGGGAACGGGGTTAAGGAACGTGGATTCCTCGTCTACCTTGGGTAGGACGTCAGTGGTTCAGGAATGTGATTCCTCGTCCGGATGGACGGATAAACGTACTAGACTAAAACTCTATCACGAAGTCCCTCCTTTTTGTATCGACTAATCGCCGGGCCAATGGCGAGCGGGTCATTAGTTAGATAGCGCTATTTAGGTCTGACAAGCCTCACACCGTGCCGCAGAGGACGGGCGTGAACTAATGGATCTGGGGCACGTCAATGATGATAGACATTGATGTTTTCAGGGCACATAAACATGACTACAGTCAGCAATCGATACGGTAACGAGTCTAGTATACACATGGGGTAGCCCCCACGGCTGGAGAGCCGGAGTAACTGGGAACGAACATGTCACGTTTTTAAAATATGGGGTAACCCCCACGGCAGGATGCCAGATAAAGTAAACTGTTTTCGAAACAACTAAAACGAACGCCCACCCGTGAACTCACTCAACTAGTTGTTGACTCGTTACTACATGCTTTGCAGGACCATAGGTACTCAGTGGGAGCTTGCATGGAGGAGGATCGTTGTGGGACAGGGATTGCTACAAGACTATGTTTAACTTGAAATTTTTGGAACTTATGTTATAACTTTAAACTTATGCTTCCGCTTGCAACTTAAACTCATCTGTTTTTGAACACCAATCGTGATGGTTAAACTTTTATAAATACTTATATGCTTGTTCAGTATGATTGGTGGCTGGATCCTGGTCAGTCACGCCTCCAAGCGGTAGTACTCCGCTGGTGGGATTTTGGGGGTGTGACAGATTGGTATCAGAGCCATTGGTTATAGTGAACTTGGTTTTAATAAAGGAGAAACGTTTTTGTTAAAACCAGACTATAACCGGTTTAGTGCTCAACGGTCCACAACGACACTTCGCTCCTCATGCAAGGCTCGACGTTCTAGGTAATATGATGTATGTATATTGCCTACTTGTTAGTTGCGTAGTACATTGCTCATGGTATGCTTGATTAGTATGACTACTGTTGTTTGATCACGTGCGTGCTTACTCTGTCCTACTATCGTACTTTCGCGAACCTCTCTCACACGTATTACTCTTGTTTTGAAGAACCATGTCTGGACGCGTTAACATGACACAAGCCCAGTTGACGGCTTTGATCAACGAACGAGTTGCCGCAGCGCTCGCAGCTGCACACGCAGGAGGTATATCCTGCAGTCCGAAATTGTTCTAGGATCGTTTGGATCCTACTCTCGTGAACCAACCTTTGTGTTAAACTCTGTCTTTTCTTTCACCTACCTTAGGTCAGTATGCTCAGGCACCGGTGTGCACTTTTAAGACCTTTATGGACTGTCGACCCACAACTTTTAGCGGCACTGAAGGAGCAGTAGGTCTCCTACACTGGTTTGAGAAACTGGAGTCTGTGTTCGAAATGTGTGAATGCCCTGAAGCGCGCAAGGTAAAGTATGCTACTGGTACTCTCGAGGGTTTGGCTCTCACGTGGTGGAATGCTCAAGTGCAGATGTTAGGGTTGGTTGCTGCCAACGCCACCCCATGGGAAAACTTCAAGGAAATGATCAGGGAGGAATACTGCAGTCGTGACGACATTCACAAACTGGAAGATGAGTTCTACAATCTTAAGATGTCGGGATCGGAGATTGAGGCATACACTAAGAGATCGCATGAGCTTGCCTTGTTGTGTCCTACTATGGTGGATCCTCCGTATAAGCGAATTGAACTCTATCTCAAGGGCTTGGTGCCAGAAATCCAAAGTCATGTGACTTCAGCGAGGTTGACTACTATCCAGCAGGTTGTACAGTTAGCTCACCGTCTCACTGACCAAGCGGTGGAGCAGAACAAGTTACCGAAGCGTATAGGTGCTGCAACTACTTCTGGTGCTTCTAGTGGGGATAAACGGAAATGGGATGGAACTTCAAGTAGGGGTTCAACTTCGGTGCAAACTCAGTCTCAGCAGAGAAAGACGGACGATCACAAGAGCCCTAGTCAGCAATCGTCCGGTGGTCAAAGTCATGGTGGGTACAAAGGAAATCACCCCAAATGCAATCGTTGCAACCTACACCACAGTGGGCCATGCACCAGGGGCAACTGTCATCGATGCAACAAGCCTGGTCATGTTGCAAAGGATTGCAGAAGCGCATACCCCGTCAACCAGAATCGTCAGCAACCTCAGCAGAATCAGCGACAGCAGCAGGGTAACAACAAAGGGTGCTTTCAGTGTGGAGCTGAAGGTCACTTCAAGAAAGATTGTCCCCAACTAAACCAGAACAACAACAACAACAATCAGGGGAATGGTAACAATGGGAACAACAACAACAATGGTGCTAGGGGACGAGTGTTCGTGATTGGTCAAGGTGAAGCAAGGAATGATCCCAACGTGGTGACGGGTAAGTTCCTTCTCGACGACTTTTATGTTACAGTCTTATTTGATTCGGGTGCCGATACTAGCTATGTGTCACTAGAAGTTAGTAAGATGCTTAAGCGTATTCCTACACCCCTGAGCGACAAGCACACTGTAGAGCTAGCTAATGGTAAGAGTTTGGAAGCCTCACACGTAGTCAAGGGTTGCCAGCTTATTCTCGCTAACCAGACTTTCTCTATTGATCTTATTCCTATTGTCTTGGGTAGTTTCGACGTTGTCATTGGGATGGATTGGTTATCCCAACACCGAGCAGAGATCCTTTGCAACGAGAAGATCGTTCGTATTCCTGGTTTAGGCAGTGAACCTCTCATGATTCGTGGCGACAAGAGAAGTGCTGTTGAGAACATCATCTCTCTTCTAAAAGCCCAGAAATGCTTACGAAAGGGCCACACTGCGATTTTGGCTCTAGTTACTGATACCACAGAGAAGGAGAAGAAGCTAGAAGATTTTCCCGTTGTACGCGACTATCCTGAGGTATTCCCTGAGGAATTACCTGGTCTTCCGCCCCATCGCCAAGTCGAGTTTCAGATTGATCTAGCTCCTGGAGCCGCGCCTGTAGCCCGTGCACCTTATCGTTTAGCGCCATCAGAGTTGGAAGAACTCTCCACGCAACTACAAGAACTCTTGGATAAGGGTTTTATTCGTCCTAGCTCATCGCCTTGGGGAGCTCCAGTGTTATTTGTGAAGAAGAAGGATGGTACCTTCAGAATGTGTATCGACTATCGCGAACTCAACAAAGTGACTGTGAAGAATCGTTATCCTCTACCGCGTATTGACGACTTGTTCGACCAGTTGCAGGGGTCGAGTTACTACTCAAAGATCGATCTGAGATCGGGATATCACCAGTTGAGAGTTCGGGAAGAGGATGTCTCTAAAACGGCCTTTAGGACTCGATATGGGCACTATGAGTTTTTGGTCATGCCGTTTGGGCTGACGAACGCACCGGCAGTTTTTATGGATTTGATGAATCGAGTGTGCAAACCGTATCTGGACAAGTTTGTCATAGTCTTTATCGACGACATCTTGATCTATTCTAAGAGCAAAGAAGAGCACGAACAACATCTACGACTTATTTTGGAACTCCTTCGGAAGGAACAGCTTTACGCGAAATTCTCGAAATGCGACTTCTGGCTTCGTGAAGTCCATTTCCTAGGGCATGTGGTGAACAAGGATGGGATTCACGTTGATCCATCCAAAGTGGAATCTATTAAGAACTGGCCTGCACCCCGTACACCAAAGGAGATTCGCCAATTCTTGGGATTGGCAGGTTACTACAGGAGATTCATTAAGGATTTTTCTAAGATCGCGCAGCCTCTCACTTTGTTAACACAGAAAGGCGTTGTTTATCATTGGGGAAATGCACAAGAATTAGCTTTTCAGCATCTAAAGGATAGACTCTGTAGTGCACCTATCCTTTCACTGCCAGAGGGCACAGAAGATTTTGTGGTTTACTGTGATGCATCAATTCAAGGTCTTGGTTGTGTATTGATGCAACGAGATAAAGTCATAGCTTACGCCTCACGACAACTTAAAGTTCACGAGAAGAACTACACGACACATGATTTAGAGCTGGGAGCTGTTGTTTTCGCACTTAAACTATGGCGGCATTACCTGTACGGAACCAAGTGCGCCATCTACACCGACCACAGAAGTTTAGAACACATATTCAAGCAGAAGGAACTGAATATGCGGCAGCGACGATGGGTCGAACTGCTGAATGATTACGAGTGCTCTATCAGGTATCACCCGGGCAAGGCCAATGTTGTGGCAGACGCCCTCAGTCGAAAGGACACTACGCCTAAGCGCGTAAGAGCTTTACAACTCACGATCCATTCTAGTCTACCTTCGCAAATACGAGCTGCTCAGATAGAAGCACTGAAACCAGAAAACGTTAGAGCAGAAGCTCTACGCGGGTCAAGACAACGCTTAGAACAGAAGGAAGACGGCGCTTATTATGTAACAGGACGCATTTGGGTCCCACTCTATGGCGACTTACGCGAACTTGTGATGGATGAAGCGCACAAATCTCGCTACTCGGTACACCCTGGTTCGGACAAGATGTACCACGATATTAAAACTACGTATTGGTGGCCTAGCATGAAGGCCCACATAGCAACTTACGTCAGCAAGTGTTTGACTTGTGCGCGAGTCAAGACGGAATATCAGAAACCTTCAGGCCTACTCCAACAACCAGAGATACCACAATGGAAATGGGAGCAAATTTCCATGGATTTCGTTACTGGCCTACCTAGATCACAGCGCGGAAACGATACTATCTGGGTGATCGTGGATCGACTCACAAAATCCGCACACTTTTTGGCAATCAAGGAGACGGATAAGTTCTCCACTCTAGCGGAGATATACCTCAAGGAAGTTGTTTCAAGGCACGGGGTGCCCACCTCTATTATCTCTGATCGAGATGCACGCTTTACTTTGGAACTGTGGCAGGCAATGCACAAGTCTTTTGGATCACGTTTAGATATGAGCACAGCGTATCACCCACAGACGGACGGGCAGTCCGAGCGAACTATTCAGACCTTAGAAGATATGCTTCGCGCTTGCGTAATCGACTTTGGCAACAGCTGGGAAAGGCATCTGCCACTCGTAGAATTCTCGTACAATAACAGCTACCACACCAGCATTAAAGCTGCTCCGTTTGAGGCATTGTACGGACGTAAATGCCGATCACCCCTCTGTTGGGCAGAGGTGGGGGATAGTCAGATCACTGGTCCAGAACATGTGGTAGACACTACTGAGCGGATTGCTCAAATACGACAACGTATGGCGGCCGCTCGTGACCGTCAGAAGGCATACGCCGATAAGGGCAGGAAACCACTTGAGCTCCAGGTTGGGGAGCGGGTTTTACTCAAGGTTTCACCCTGGAAGGGTGTGGTTCGTTTTGGTAAACGCGGCAAACTCAACCCACGATACGTTGGACCTTTCGAAATCCTTGAGAAAATAGGCAAGGTGGCCTACAGACTGAAATTACCAGCAGAACTCGGGGCAGTTCACAACGTTTTCCATGTGTCAAATCTGAAGAAGTGTCTGTCAGATGAGACGCACGTAGTTCCTCTGAAGGAACTCACGATCGACGAACAGTTGAAATTCGTCGAAGAACCTGTCGAGATCACGGACCGGGATGTTAAGGTCCTCAAGAGCACTAGAATACCTCTTGTTCGAGTTCGTTGGAACTCACGTCGCGGCCCAGAGTTTACCTGGGAGCGCGAAGATCGGATGAAACAAAAGTATCCCCAACTGTTTGAGAACAGTACAAACGCTACTGAGGCTGAAGCTACGGAATTTCGGGACGAAATTCCAGATCAACGGGGGGTGGATGTGACACCCCAGGATAACCGGGAAAACCATGCAACTTGACTAGCTTCCTCAGTGAGTGCCATCAAATTTCGGGACGAAATTTCTTTCAACTTGGGGATGATGTGACAACTCGAAATTTAGAACCTTTCGTTGTAACTTGCTTGTACATTTTGTGACTAGCTGTCCGGTTAAACTTAATGATAACGTGAACCTTTTATGTGATAAGTGCTTTGTTACGTGTGTATTGTATATATATATATATGTGTACGTGTTATATGTGAACCGAGAACCCGACACGAAACAACAAGGAACCCGACTCGAGACCATGAGGTCTCGAGTGAATAGTAATCGGTTTTGGGCCTTGGGCCGAGAACCTTTGGCCGGTTGGGCCTTTGGGCCGTGAACCCCCACTCGAAACCCACTAAGGGTGCAAACACTTGGAACTTGACTATAAATACACCACCTTAGTTATTTGTTACCATTTTGTTGAACATTAGAACACACACACACTTCTACCTTCTCTCCCACTAGAACTCTAGCACACAAACACATATCCAAGACTCTCGGATCCACTCGGTTGACACAAGAAACTCTCGGATTTGGACTTTGGATCGGCACACACACACACCTCACCAACCGGTTAGTATTTCTTGTTGGTTATTGTTGAATGCTTAGTGTTAAATATGTTCATGATGTGTTTGTGCTTGAATAAATGTATGATAAGATTATGTGATAATATGGTAGTTGAGTTATGCATGATATTTGAAAAGAAATCGGTTCATGAATGCTCTTGTTATATGTTGAAATTTGCATAAATGCTTGATGTTAAAAAATAGATTCATTGTATGATAAAAATGAAGGATGAAATCGGGTTGCACTTGTGATGAAATCGGACATATATAGAAACCGAGTTGTGTGTTATGTTTAGTGTTTTGATGATTGTTCATAGTTGTGGTTGATATAAGTGTTGAAAATGCTATGAACTTAATGAATATAAGTTTGAATATTTGAAGAACACTTTGAATGATAGTTGAAGATTGAAAACCCTTGTGATTTTGATCCATCTTTGACTAATAGCCTGATTAGGAAATATGTTAGTGGGATTCTATTGGTTATTTCCGGATTTGGGCCTGATTATATTGTACCACTAATCTGACTACATCTGCATCAACACGTGAACTTGAAAACGACTGCTACCGACTCGCAATCACCCGGTTGCGACTCGCAACCACAGCGTGATGACTCGAGACCACGCGGTTGCGACTCGCAACCATATCAGGACAAGCCGAAACCGCAGGTTACGAGTCCCGTTGCGACTCGAGACCTCAGCATGATGAACCGAAACCATGGTTGCGACACCGGTTGCGACTCGCAACCATCCATGATCAACACACAGCATGACTCGAGACCATGCTTGCGAGTCCGGTTGCGACTCGAGACCACACTTTTTGGGCCTTAGTTAATGGGCCAGACTGATGGGCTTCTGTGATTATCTGCTTTTACGTGTTTGGGCCTAAGTAGTTGGGCTGAACTTGTGAACCTTATGAGCTACTGTTGATACTGTGAACTGTTACTGCTAAACGTGCTTGCCAAACGTGTTGAACATTTGTGCACTACTTGGTTCGAATCTGATTATACGTGATATCCGTGTTAGGACGTTATTGACTACTTGCGACTTGATTGACTTTCTGTGATTAACTGCCGAGCAAACCAAGGTGAGTTCACACCCTTTACAAAGCATGGGATTCCCTGGGTTGGGAACGGGGTTAAGGAACGTGGATTCCTCGTCTACCTTGGGTAGGACGTCAGTGGTTCAGGAATGTGATTCCTCGTCCGGATGGACGGATAAACGTACTAGACTAAAACTCTATCACGAAGTCCCTCCTTTTTGTATCGACTAATCGCCGGGCCAATGGCGAGCGGGTCATTAGTTAGATAGCGCTATTTAGGTCTGACAAGCCTCACACCGTGCCGCAGAGGACGGGCGTGAACTAATGGATCTGGGGCACGTCAATGATGATAGACATTGATGTTTTCAGGGCACATAAACATGACTACAGTCAGCAATCGATACGGTAACGAGTCTAGTATACACATGGGGTAGCCCCCACGGCTGGAGAGCCGGAGTAACTGGGAACGAACATGTCACGTTTTTAAAATATGGGGTAACCCCCACGGCAGGATGCCAGATAAAGTAAACTGTTTTCGAAACAACTAAAACGAACGCCCACCCGTGAACTCACTCAACTAGTTGTTGACTCGTTACTACATGCTTTGCAGGACCATAGGTACTCAGTGGGAGCTTGCATGGAGGAGGATCGTTGTGGGACAGGGATTGCTACAAGACTATGTTTAACTTGAAATTTTTGGAACTTATGTTATAACTTTAAACTTATGCTTCCGCTTGCAACTTAAACTCATCTGTTTTTGAACACCAATCGTGATGGTTAAACTTTTATAAATACTTATATGCTTGTTCAGTATGATTGGTGGCTGGATCCTGGTCAGTCACGCCTCCAAGCGGTAGTACTCCGCTGGTGGGATTTTGGGGGTGTGACATCTGCGTAGGTAATTATTTATTTAAAAAGTCCCGTTTAGGGCAGCGTGTAATCATATTTGAAGTTTATGGAATGTTATGTTATAAATTTCATTTTTGTTATTACGATATATGAAATAAATCAAAAATCATTCCTTTTAAATTTAAATCTGCCTAAGTAAAGAATCTTAAGTGTGAAACCTAGCCAGGTGTCTTTATAAGATCCGGCCAAGATGGTAAGACCTGACTAAAAGATTCAGATTCCAAGTTAACCTCTATAATCATGTTAACGTTCATGGCAGATGTGATTCGTTAAGATCGCACGCGTCATTCTTGTATAAGAATCCTTCTAAGGATTCCAAAGCCCAAATTAATGATTTATAAATCATGGGTTAAATCATCAATAAAGATGATCATTTATTAAAACATCCATTAGCGATGTAGTGCCTACGGGCCAAACTTATTAAACATCCGTTAGTGATGTAGTGCCTACGGGCCATAATTATTGTCATATAAGACAAAAGGCGGTGGTAGTCTATGACTCCCTGTCAGAAAAGGTAAAAGGACTATGGTTCAAACCTTCATGCCTTGATTCTCTGTAATCCCGGCTAATATTATAAAAACGTCCTCGTGACTAGGCTTTTATGCCACTAGCAATATTGTTTGTAATTAGGATAAGTTATATTCAAATCCTAAATAAAAGTGAGTAACAAATTAACCAGATATGGTCTTTGTTTACCCTGGTTAATGAATTGCCATAAAAGACAATTCCATAATAAACTCCCTAATAAAAATTTTTCGTTATCTTCTGTAACAGATTCAAGTTACCATGGCTGATCCTAGTGGGGAGAATAGTCATTCGAAGGAAGACGAATACGATAACGCCCAGGTTCATTTGACGGGCGCAGAATTGAAAGCTCTTATCGATAATGCTGTTAAGGCAGCCCTGGATCGACAATACGAGGAGTATACTGAATCCCGGAGCAGAACCATATCTAAACCACACTCAAAGCCGAAAACCCACTCAAAATCTCACAGCAAACCACCGTCCAAGCCTAAAAAGGACGATGATAATCACTCGTCCAATGAAAACAGTGTCCGTCCAGAAAAGGTTTATACTGATGCATCTCGCGCCAGAGGCTGCACCTACAAGTACTTCGTATCATGCAAACCCTGAGACTTCACTGGGGAGAAAGGAGCGGTAGATTGCATGACGTGGCTAGACGAGATGGACACCGTGGTGGACATCAGTGGCTGCGTAGAGAAATATGTGGTAAAGTTTGTTTCACAATCATTCAAGGGCGAGGCCCTAGCTTGGTGGAGGTCTTTGGTTCAGGCCTCGGGAAAGGCTGTTCTATACAGCATGACATGGGAGGAATTCATTTCTCTCATCAAGGAGAATTACTGCCCTCAACATGAGGTTGAAAAGATCGAGACCGACTTTCTATCGTTGGTTATGACGAACCTTGATTGTCAAGCTTACCTCACGAGCTTCAACACGATGTCCCGGTTGGTTCCGTATCTGGTAACCCCGGAGCCAAAGAGAATAGCTCGTTTTATCGGTGGGTTAGCCCCCGAAATAAAGGCAAGCGTGAAGGCCTCTCGGCCAGCGACCTTTAGATCTGTAGCCGACATATCTTTGTCCCTTACTCTTGATGCGGTCCGACAAAGATCACTGAGGAACAAAGAGGCTGAGAAGAGAAAGTGTGAAGATGATACTTCACGAAGGTCGGGCAAGAAGCACCGTGGAAACGGTGACAACAAGAGAGGGTCTGAGTCAAGGAAGGATGGGCAACAGTCTGGTGAGAAGCCCAAGTGCAAAAATTGCAAGAGACATCACTTTGGAAAGTGTAGACTCGAATCAAACTCGCAGACTCAGTCGAAGTCGTATGCTTGCGGGTTATGCAAGTCCAAGGACCACAAAACCGTGGATTTCAAAAAGATAAAGGATGCAACTTGCTTTAGTTGCAACGAGAAGGGGAACATTAAAACCAACTGCCCTAAATATGCCAAGAAGCCGAAAGAGGCCAAGAAGACCAATGCAAGAGTCTTCAGGATGGAGGCGAAAGAAGCAGTGCTAGACGATAACGTGATCACAGGTACTTTCCTAGTAAATGATATCTTTGCAAGAGTACTTTTTGATTCGGGCGCTGATAAGTCTTTCGTAGATCATAAATTTTGCAAACTGCTGAATATGCCTGTCAAAACCTTAAATGTGAATTATGAGGTAGAGCTAGCAGATGGCACCATAGAAACCGTCTCCACTGTGTTAGATGGATGTGAGATATCCATTAAGAACCACTCTTTTCCTCTATCTCTACTTCCCTTTAAATTGGCCGGTTTTGACCTAGTATTGGGTATGGACTGGTTATCTCAAAACCAGGCCCAAATCGTCTGCAACAGAAAGCAAGTGGTGATAAAGACTCCGTCTGGTGAATCGCTTACCATTCGGGGAGATACCCAGTATGGATTGCCTGAGCAAGTAACTATGCTCAAGGCTTCAAAATGTCTAAAGAAGGGTTGTGTCATCTACATGGCACAGGTGATTATTGAAGAGCCTAAACCGAAGATAGAAGACATTTCCGTCATTTCGGAATATCCAGAAGTTTTCCCTGAAGATCTACCTGGTCTGCCACCAGATAGGCAAGTGGAATTCAGGATTGATATCATCCCTGGAGCAGCACCTATTGCTAGAGCACCTTACAGGCTAGCAACAACCGAAATGAAGGAGTTGAGGACCCAGCTGGATGAACTGCTAGCTAAAGGTTTCATCAAACCTAGCTCGTCTCCCTGGGGAGTGCCAGTCCTGTTTGTCAAGAAGAAGGACGGATCGATGCGTCTGTGCATCG
This sequence comes from Helianthus annuus, assembly GCF_002127325.2. Lineage (NCBI taxonomy): Eukaryota > Viridiplantae > Streptophyta > Magnoliopsida > Asterales > Asteraceae > Helianthus > Helianthus annuus. The sequence goes on from NC_035444.2 coordinate 122,073,158, forward strand.
ATTATCGCGAGCTTAATAAGGTCACGATAAAGTATAGATATCCCTTGCCGAGGATCGACGATTTGTTCGATCAGTTACAAGGGGCAAGTTATTTCTCGAAGATTGACTTGAGGTCAGGCTACCATCAACTGAAAGTCAGAGATGAAGACGTACATAAAACCGCATTTAGGACTCGTTATGGTCACTATGAGTTCCTAGTGATGCCTTTTGGGCTCACAAATGCACCGGCTGCGTTCATGGATCTCATGAATCGCGTTTGCAAGCCGTACCTAGATAAATTCGTCATCGTTTTCATCGACGATATTCTTATCTACTCGAAGAACCGAGCTGACCATGAGAAACACCTTCGTTGTATTCTCAAACTCCTGCATCATGAGAAACTCTATGCCAAATTCTCTAAGTGCGAATTCTGGCTTCGAGAAGTCCAATTCCTAGGACATGTTGTCAGCGAGCGTGGTATCCAAGTGGATCCCGCTAAAGTAGAAGCTGTCATGAATTGGCAAGAGCCAAAGACGCCTACAGAGATTCGTAGTTTCCTGGGGTTAGCAGGATATTACAGGCGTTTCATTGAAAATTTTTCAAGGATTGCTGCGCCCTTAACTTCCCTGACCAAGAAGAAGGTAAAATTTGTTTGGGGCCCTAAGCAGCAAGAGTCCTTTGATATTCTGAAGCAAAAGTTGAGCAACGCTCCTGTGCTGACGTTACCTGAAGGTACCGAAGAGTTCGTAATTTACTGCGACGCATCACACACTGGCATGGGATGTGTGCTTATGCAAAAAGGCAAAGTTATTGCCTATGCTTCAAGACAGTTAAAGGTGCATGAAAAGAATTACACCACCCATGACCTGGAGCTGGGTGCCGTTGTGTTCGCACTAAAACTGTGGAGGCATTATCTGTATGGTATCAAGTTTGTGATCTATTCTGATCACAAGAGCCTTCAACATATGTTTAATTAGAAGGAGTTAAACATGAGGCAACGCCGTTGGATGGAGACTTTAAATGATTATGATTGTGATATCAGATATCATCCCGGCAAGGCGAATGTAGTCGCTGATGCCTTAAGTAGAAAGGAAAGGGTGAAACCCACCCGAATCAATGCCAAGAGCATTGAAGTGAAGAATAATTTGATTGAAAGGTTGTTAGCTGCACATAGAGAAGCTGTGTTGGAAGCTAACTATCCTAAAGAAAAGCTGGGAGTAACCGAGGAGCAGTTAACTCTTAGCAAGGACGGAGTTTTACGATTAAATGGATGAATATGGGTTCCAATTTACGGAGGACTTCGAGATGTCATTCTCCAGGAAGCCCATAGTTCCAAATATTCTGTTCATCCTGGAGCTGATAAGATGTATCAGGATTTAAAGGCAAATTATTGGTGGATAGGCTTGAAAAAGTCTGTAGCCGCTTATGTAGCCAAATGCTTGACTTGTGCGCAAGTCAAAGCTGAGCATCAAAAGCCGTCAGGCTTGCTACAACAGCCTGAACTTCCCGAATGGAAGTGGAAGTGTGTAACTATGGATTTTTATTACCAAGTTACCCAAAACGAGGAAAGGAAATGATACAATATGGGTTATCGTTGACAGACTGACTAAGTCAGCGCATTTCTTACCCATCAAGGAGACTTATAGCTCCGACATGTTAGCCCAGTTATACGTTAATAAGATTGTAGCCTTACATGGCATACCTGTGTCTATTATCTCCGATAGAGATACTAGATACACGTCTCATTTCTGGAAAAGCTTCCAGCAATCTTTGGGCACACGTTTGAATTTTAGTACGGCTTACCATCCTCAGACAGACGGTCAGAGTGAGCGTACTATTCAAACGTTGGAAGACATGATACATGCATGTGCTATCGATTTGGGTGGTAGTTGGGATAAGAACCTACCATTAATCGAATTCTCCTACAACAATAGCTACCATACCAGCATTAAGGCTGTGCCCTTCGAGGCATTATACGGTAGAAAGTGTAGATCGCCTGTTTGTTGGGCGGAAGTTGGAGATGTCCAATTATCAGGACCAGAGATAGTCTTCGAAACGACGGACAAGATTGTCCAGATTCGAGACCGTCTCAAAGCTGCCCGAGATAGGCAGAAGAGTTACGCTGATCCAAAGCGTAAAGATTTTCACTTCGAAGTAGGTGAAAAAGTGTTACTTAAAGTATCACCCTGGAAGGGGGTGATGCGTTTCTGTAAGAAAGCCAAACTAAGCCCGAGATACATAGGACCTTTCGAGGTTATCGAACGTGTCGGGTCAGTTGCCTATAAGTTAAACTTACCGGAGGAGCTCAATGGAATTCATAATGTGTTCCACATCTGCAATCTGAAAAAGTGCTTCGCTGACGAATCACTGGTAATTCCACATACAGATGTGCATATAGATGAGAGCTTAAAATTTGTGGAAAAACCTTTGTCGATTGAAGATCGATAGGTAAAGAAGCTTCGAAGAAAGCATGTGCCTATTGTTAAGGTCAAATGGGATGCCCGTAGAGGTCCCGAATTCACGTGGGAGGTTGAATCCACGATGAAAGAAAAATACCCTTATTTGCTTCAGTAAATCTCGGGTCGAGATTTATTTTAAGGGGGTGAGGATGTAACACCTCGAAAATTTGTGTCCAATAAATAAATGACACGTGTCGCATACGACAAAAATAATATAAACCCGGATTTAATTAAGATATGCGGTAGGATTTTTGAATATGCCGACATGTTAATTTTATACCTCTGATCGACTTCGTCATTATAAATCCCGAGACCCTAAGCAAAATTTTAAGCATCTAATATATCTTAATCCGGTAATTACTAGTAATCAAAAGTGTCCAAGTGCTAATATTGAGTCTTAAAGAAAATAATACAATCCAAATAATTGCTCATGACCCCATATTTGCCCCAATGAATGATACATGATGGAGTAGACATAACTTGTCACACCCCGACCAGGTAAAACGACAAATCGTGGCGGAAACGCCGGGGAGTGTTGTAACAGAATTATTGTTTCAAACCATGGATACGAAGAGCTTCATTTCATTAAATATTAAACATTGTTTTAAAGTTAAACAAGCAAATCAAACATAGACTAATATCATTATTAAATCACTAAGGCCTCGTCCGGTCCTAAGTGAGCATGCTTCCTATTCGCAATCAAGACTAAGCAACTTCACCTGAAACATATGTAAAAACAAAGTCAGCAAAGAAATGCTGGCGAGTACATAGGTTTTGCGTGAGTGTCAGATTCATGGCTCGTTTGCATGTCGAAATAACTCGTATAACTTCGTTATTCGACATTAGAAAACCTTGTTTTTGTAAAATATTTGTATTGTAAAATAAATAACCAAGCCAACAGTTTGGTTATAACTTATAAACCTCGATGCCATGAATCTTACTCCAAAACATTTGTTTTTGTACACCAAATCGGAAATCGTTCTCGTAATAAAACTCGTATGGTTTATATAGTTTGTAAACATCGTTGTGTGACATCGTTCAACCCGTACTTGTTATAGATCATCGTTCATTTGTTTAAATCATTCGAATCGTGTCAATTGTTCAAATCGTTCTCGTTTTAATTGTGAAAACTACTTTTGGTCGTCTCGTTAACAACATTTAAACCTTTGTGACTCGTTCATCGTTCCACTTGTTCTCGTATTAACAAACCACCAAAGGGTAAGTTAACAATCATCAGATTTGGTCGTTACCCACCTAACCCACACATAACCATGGGTCCGGTCTGATAACGGGATTTGTCGGATCCTATGGTACCATAACCTAATACTGGTCGGTTTGGCCGAAATTAATGAATGTCATTTGTTATGTAATTACAACCAACAAGCTCGTTCACATTATCGAAATCGTTATTAGTTTGATATAAACCATCTTACTCGTTGTGAAACCATCGTTAAAACATCGAAATCGTTTTGATACATATGAATCACCCCAAAACAATTGAAAACAGTAAAATAGGGGAACTATGTACTCACCTTCGGGTGCGTTTTTAAACGTTAACACAATCCCTCAATTGTTTATCCGCCCTAAATTAAATAAGAATGATTTTTAATAATCAAGAACCACACTTTGGCATGCAATTACTACTTATGGCACTTCTATTTTAATGTATATGAAACTGGACTGTTTTCGGACATTTAAATAAAATGGTTAACTTATTCTAACAATTCCCCAATTTTTACAGAACATCTTACACGAAGCAAATATTATTGTGTAAAAATATCTGGGTCTAGTTCATTACCATTATTTTATAAAAATTCATTTTCCCGGACTGAAGTCAGATTTGTTACTTTCTGACCGCAGTCTACGGAATAATTCACTAAAAATTAATCGCAAGTTCGATTGACGTAATTCCAGTTTGAGAGTCACGGAGACAACAGTGACCATCTACAGTATAAGTTTCATGATCTAATCCTACACAGAATCCAGGTTATGACTGAAAATAGGACGCACATTTTCAGCAGAAAAATTCATGTTAAGCTGCTGTTACAGAAAGGCACTTTAAAAATAGTAAACGGGGTCCAAAAATTACGATTCCGGTGTCATTAGAACCGTATTTTATAATAACACATTATAGACTTAAGAAAATAAAGTTTTTGTTAAGTTACGATGCAGTTACAGCCAGTTAAAGGTGGCTGGAAAAGCAGATCAGCATGCTGTTTTCAGTCTCTTATCATCATAAAGTGCGTTCGATTGATTCTGTTAACATGTTTAGCGATCACAACAATACTTACAGCAGATTATTACTTATTTATATCAGATTTATCAAGCAATATCATATTTCATTCATCATTTTAACACTACTTTAACCATACTCCATCTTTAGTTAGTTACACTTCAAGACTTGTTTATGTTCATTAGGATTTCCATCTTTTGACCTTTAAACATCATTAACCACATAAAAACATGAACAAGATGAAGATCTAAGGAACTTACTACTAGCACAAGGCTAGGGGAGTTCGAGTGTAGAAAAGTGGTGGATAAAAGAAAACGAGAGCAGTCCTTCGACTTCCGAACGCACCAAGCTTCGTTGTGTGTCTACTTGCACCCTTGTATGGTAATAGAATGGATGGAACAAGGTCAAATGATGGTGGTAGGGTGGTGGTTGATGGCTGCCGATTTAGGGAAGGAGGGAGGAGATGGAGTGTAGTGTTGAGTGTGGAATGATTGTCACACCCCCAAAATCCACACGCGGAGTATCACCGCTTGGGAGCGTGACTGACCAGGATCAAGCCACCAATCATATTGAACATGTAATTAATATTAAGTAAAATAAATGTAAACCATCCATTCAATGCGATAGGTGTTCAAAACATAACCATAGTTTCAAAGTGTAGCGGAAGCATAGTAAATAAACCAACAATAGTTAATAGTTTTAAATGTCATAATAGTTCAACGTAGAAACCACGATCCTTGCCCACAACGACCCGCTTCTCCAGTGCAAGCTCCAAGTACCTAACGATTTGCAAGGCATGTAACAGAATGATCAACAAACTAGTTGAGCGAGTTCACAGTAAGTAAATGCGTAACAGTAAGTAACGGGTGGCTCTACAGGGCCAATAGTAAGTTATACAGGTGGGGGCTTCCCATGTTATGTGACCACTAGACTATTCGTATCATCCCTGTTCTTCGTCCGAGAACAGTAGCGCGTATGGGGTGTGCGTAGGTTTTACGCACGTATCCTTCATAACCGAGGATAGAAGTAAGTAATGCGTACACGTAGGTTTTACGTGCGTGCCTGACATCCGAGGCAGTAATTGGCATGTGACCACGTAGGTGTTATCCCAACCTACGGAACCGTCCTGACATCCGAGGACCATGATAGGTGATAGTCTAGGAAAAGCATATATACGTTCTTAGTCAATGATAACCTTTAACCCATTCCCACGACCCGGGAATCCCATGCCTTAGTAGGGGTGTGAACTCACCTTGGTTTGCTCGGTATGCTAGGTTATGCACTCACAAGTAATTAATCATGTCCTATTGTATGCACGTATACAAATCAGTTCATGTTCGCAATGATACGCATGCAATCTAATGTCACATAGTGCTTGATAGCCAATATCATGCATCAATCATGTATCACATAACAGTCAGTTTGCATATCGGCACAACACGTATCATTTCACATTTAATCATCAGCTAGTGTACACGAATACAAATGTTAACATTCATCACCAAGCATGGCATGCCAAATAAATCAAGCATACATTCCATCATTCAAAGTATGTTTATAATCCCCCATTATCTTTCGACCCAACTGTTATCTTTCGACACAACAGTTATCTTTCGACATATTAGTTATCACAGTTATCTTTCGGACCAATTGTTATGTTTCGAACCAAATGTCATCTTTCGACCAAATGTCATCTTTCGGTCAACACTACTATGGTTCGGTCAATGCTATCCTTCGGTCAACACTACTATGGTTCGAAGGACAAGTATCTTTCGGTCACAACAACTATGTTTCGACTAACAAGTATCTTTCGGTCACAACTATGTTTCGAATAACTAATATCTTTCGATAAATATCAGTTACGTTTACTCAAAGTTTCCAAGTTTATCCGTGATTATCAATTAACACAAATTCAAGTATTCGGTTACCTCAGAATCGATCAAACAGGGAGTTTCATATTAAACCTCATGAACCCTAATTTAACCACATGAACAATAATAACACTTAATCATATTATGTTCCGGTTCCATGAACAATAAAAATTCCGAATTGCATAATATCACAGCCGATCCACAAAACATTATCATTAAACATCATCACAACAGATCCGATTAACATACACATCCGATTAACATCCATATCCGATTAGCATACATATCCGATTAACATCCATATCCGATTAACATACATATCCGGTTAACATACAAACAACATATTGCAAGACAATTGATAAATCATGAAATCATATACACTCAAAGCATCATCTATTAACATAAACAACATCACACACTAACCGAAAATCTGGATTACGGAACGAGATCTTCGAACAGAGAATGGGTCTGCTATGCCGTCACACACACACAATGGAACTAGGGTTTTTGAAAATAACTGTCGACTTACATGCATTCACGTATATAAAACGTATCACAGGAATGGGCCAAGCCCATTAGAAAGACTGGGCCGAAAGATGTCGAAGGATCCTATCTTTGTTCGAAGGATAGAGTCCTTGGTCGAAGGATATGTTTCGTGATCCTTCGAACCGAAAGTTGATCCTTCGAATCGAAGGTTATCTTTCGTGATCCTTCGATCTGTAAGTCATGTTTCGTGATCCTTCGAAGGTTGGACCTATCCTTCGGAGGATCTTTGTGTTTCACACTAACAAGTTCACACATTTGACAAGTTTCACAAATACAACCAAACAATCAAACCATAAATAACTTCATGGTAATCAATACATGATCGTGCAATAAATACGAAATAGAAATTTTGGAAATTTGAGTTGTCACATTATCCCCAACTTAAAAGAAATTTCGTCCCGAAATTTGGTACGCACTCACTGAGGAAGCTGGGTAAGTTACATCGTTCACTGGTTTTCCTGGGGTGTCACATCATCCCCCCGTTGATTTGGAATTTCGTCCCGAAATTCAGTAGTAGTAGCTTCAGCCTCAGAAGTGGATGCATTGGTTTCGAATAGCTGGGGGTACTTTTCTTTCATCTGGTCTTCGCGTTCCCAGGTATACTCTGGGCCACGCTGGGAGTTCCAACGAACTCGAACAAGAGGGATTCTCTTGTGTTTGAGGACCTTAACATCCCGGTCCGTGATTTCAACTGGTTCCTCGACGAACTGCAACCGCTCGTCGATAGTGAGTTCCTTAAAAGGAACTATAAGGGTCTCATCTGATAGGCATTTCTTCAGATTCGACACGTGAAATACATTGTGAACTCCACCGAGTTCAGCTGGTAGGTTTAATCTGTAGGCTACTTTGCCAATCTTTTCTAAGATTTCGAATGGTCCGACGTACCGCGGATTCAGTTTGCCTCGTTTACCAAATCGAACCACACCCTTCCAGGGTGAAACTTTCAATAAAACCCGGTCCCCGACCTCAAATTCCAATGGCTTTCTACGCTTGTCCGCGTAGGCTTTCTGACGGTCGCGTGCTGCCGCCATGCGTTGTCGTATCTGCGCAATCTTTTCTGTGGCGTCCACTACAATCTCTGGACCCGTAATTTGACTATCCCCCACCTCTGCCCAACAGAGAGGTGACCGGCATTTACGTCCGTACAATGCCTCGAATGGAGCGGCTTGAATGCTGGTATGATAGCTGTTATTGTATGAAAACTCCACTAAAGGGAGGTGCCTTTCCCAGCCGTTGCCGAAATCGATAACGCACGCTCGAAGCATGTCTTCTAGGGTTTGAATCGTGCGCTCAGACTGCCCATCCGTCTGAGGGTGATATGCTGTGCTCATATCTAAACGAGAGCCAAACGCTTTGTGCATCGCTTGCCATAACTCTGACGTGAATCGTGCATCCCGATCCGAAATAATGGAAGTGGGCACTCCGTGCCTCGAAACAACTTCTTTCAAGTAGATGTCTGCTAGGGTAGAAAACTTATCCGTTTCTTTGATAGCCAAGAAGTGAGCAGACTTTGTGAGTCGATTAACGATCACCCAAATAGTGTCATTCCCACACTGGGATCTAGGTAAGCCCGTAACGAAATCCATGGAAATTTCTTCCCATTTCCACTGTGGTATCCTGGGCTGTTGAAGTAGGCCTGCTGGTTTCTGATATTCAACCTTGACTCTCGCACAGGTCAAGCACTTGCCAACATAGGTAGCGATGTGGGCTTTCATACTTGGCCACCAGTATGTTGTTTTAATATCGTGGTACATTTTATCTGCCCCTGGATGTACCGAGTAGCGAGACTTGTGCGCTTCATCCATCACAAGCTCTCGTAAACCGCCATAAAGTGGGACCCAAATACGCCCCGTTACATAGTAGGCGCCGTCTTCCTTTTGTTCCATGCGTTGCCTTGAGCCGCGTAAGGCTTCAGCTTTGACGTTTTCGGGTTTCAGTGCTTCTAACTGAGCAGCTCGTATCTGTGCAGGAAGACTGGACTGAATAGTAAGCTGTAGCGCTCGCACGCGCTTAGGTAGAGTGTCTTTCCGACTGAGGGCATCAGCCACAACATTGGCCTTGCCTGGATGATACTTGATGGCGCATTCATAGTCGTTTAGAAGTTCAACCCATCTCCGTTGACGCATATTCAAATCCTTTTGCTTAAGAATATGCTCGAGACTCCTGTGATCGGTGTAAATCGTGCACTTGGTACCGTACAGGTAGTGTCGCCATATCTTAAGCGCGAAAACAACAGCTCCCAGCTCTAAATCGTGCGTCGTGTAGTTCCGTTCATGAACCTTGAGTTGCCGCGAAGCGTAGGCAATAACTTTATCCCGCTGCATCAATACACAACCAAGCCCCTGTATCGATGCGTCACAATAAACCACGAAGTCATCCGTGCCCTCTGGCAATGAGAGAATAGGTGCGCTGCAAAGCCTATCCTTTAAGTACTGAAAAGCGGTCTCTTGCGTATTACCCCATCTATAAACGACACCTTTCTGTGTTAGCATAGTAAGTGGTTGCGCGATTTTTGAGAAGTCTTTAATAAATCGCCTGTAGTAACCCGCCAAACCCAAGAATTGGCGTATTTCTGTCGGTGTACGTGGTGCTGGCCAGTTTCTGATCGAATCAACCTTGGATGGATCGACATGAATCCCATCCTTGTTCACCACATGGCCTAAGAAGTGGACTTCACGAAGCCAGAAGTCGCATTTTGAAAACTTTGCGTACAATTGCTCTTTTCGAAGAAGTTCCAAGATAAGACGTAAGTGCTGCTCGTGCTCCTCCTGACTCTTGGAGTAAATCAAAATGTCGTCGATGAAAACGATAACAAACTTATCAAGATAAGGTTTGCACACCCTGTTCATAAGATCCATGAAGACTGCAGGCGCGTTCGTAAGCCCGAATGGCATGACAAGAAACTCGTAATGACCGTAGCGAGTTCTGAAAGCGGTTTTGGAGACGTCCTCATCCCGGACTCTCAGCTGATGATACCCTGACCTTAAATCAATCTTGGAATAGTAACACGACCCTTGCAACTGGTCGAATAGGTCATCTATGCGCGGAAGAGGATAACGGTTCTTCACCGTCACCTTATTGAGTTCGCGGTAGTCGATGCACATCCTGAACGTACCGTCTTTCTTCTTCACAAATAACACTGGAGCTCCCCAAGGCGAAGAGCTTGGACGAATAAAGCCCTTTTCCAAGAGCTCTTGTAGCTGCTTCGACAGTTCTTCCAGTTCGGTTGGAGCTAAACGATACGGTGCGCGGGCTATTGGTGCTGCTCCAGGAGCTAACTCAATCTGAAACTCGACTTGACGATGAGGAGGTAAACCAGGTAAATCTTCAGGAAACACTTGAGGAAAATCACGCACAACTGGTATATCCTCCAGCTTCTTTTCCTTTGCTGATGCGTCAGTGACAAGTGCCAGAATGGCAGTATGTCCCTTTCGTAAACATTTCTGCGCCTTTAAGAAAGAGATGATGCCAACCACAGCACCACTCTTGTCACCTTGTACTTCGAGAGGTTCTTGACTGGAGCGAGGAATACGAATAACTTTTTCTTTGCATAAGATCTCCGCGTGATGTTGGGATAACCAATCCATACCGATGACGACGTCGAAACTACCCAAAACTATGGGTATGAGATCAATCGAGAAAGTCTGACCCGCTAGAACAATACTACAACCCTTGACTACCTGTGCGGCTTCTACACTTTTACCATTCGCTAGTTCTACGACGTGTTTGGTGTCTAGGGGTGTTGGTGTACGTTTTAATAATTTACTCATTTTCAATGACATATAGCTTGTATCAGCACCCGAATCAAATAAGACAGTAACATAAATATCGTCGAGAAGAAACTTACCCATAACCACATTGGGATCATTCACTGCGTCACCCCGACCTAGCACAAAAGCACGACCCCGAGCTTCGTTGCCATTGTTGTTGTTGTTTCCCCCGTTATTGTTGTTATTGTTCCCGTTGCCCTGATTGTTGTTGTTGTTCTGGTTCCTGTTTAGCTGAGGGCAGTGTCTCTTGATGTGACCTTCTGCACCACAATTATAGCACCCCTTGTTGCCCTGTTGCTGATTCTGCTGTGCCGGTGGCTGCTGCTGATCCTGATTCGCAGGACGAGGGCTTCTACAGTCTTTGGCCTCGTGACCCATCTTGAGGCATCTTTGACAACGGCCCTTGTTACACTGGCCGTTGTGGTGCCTGTTGCAGTTGTTACACTTTGGAAGGTTTCCTCGGTATCCACCCTGCCTGTGGCTACCTGACGACTGCTGGTTAGGGCTTTGATAGTTGCCAGTCTTTCGCTGCTGATTCTGGGACTGAACCGAAATTGATGTTTTGCTTGAATCCCCCTCCCATTTCCTCTTGTTGTCACTGAGGGTAACGGGAGTAGCTGAAGGAGTGACTGTAGCAGTAGCGCTGACGCGCTTAGGCAGTTTATTCTGATCCACTGCCTGATCGGTGATGCGATGAGCGAGACGCTGGATTTCCTGGATGTTGTTGAGGTTAGCCGAGGTAACGTGGCTCTGTATTTCTGGTGCCAAACCTTTGAGATACAACTCAATATGCTTGTATGGAGGGTCCACCATAGTTGGACATAACACAGCCAACTCATTTGATCTCTTGGTGTAAGCTTCGATTTCCGAACCAACCATTTTCAAGTTATACAACTCGTCCTCCAACTTGTGAATGTCTTCTCTAGTGCAGTATTCCCTCTTGATCAGTTCTTTGAAATCATTCCAGGGTGTGGCGTTAGCAGCTGCCAACCCTAAGATCTGCACTTGTGCGTTCCACCAAGTGAGCGCAATCCCTTCAAGTGTGCCAGTGGCGAACTTCACCCTGCGAGCCTCAGGGCATTCACACATTTCGAAAACCGACTCGAGCTTTTCAAACCAGTGGAGGAGTCCAACTGCTCCCTCCGTGCCACTGAACGAGCTAGGACGACAATCCATGAAATTCTTGAAGGTGCACCCAGGTTGTTGCTGAGCGGGTTGACCTATTGTGTACGAATAGGGCAAAGTTAAGTACGAGAATTAATGTAGGATCTAAAGATCCTAGTGTCTATACTGCAGGGTATACTACCTGCTTGGGCGGCTGCAACTGCCGCAGCAACGAGAGCCTCTAGCTGGGCTTGAGTCATGTTAATTCGTGCGGCCATTGATCTTCACATCAAAGGCAACATAAGTGAGAAACGTTCGCGAATAGTGCGATGACAGAAGAGTGTAAGCACATAAGTATTCTCATGCAATGACAAGTTGTGAGCAAGGTAATGTAAGCATACTACGAGCAAAGTTCTATGCAAATTCTAGCATGTAGGCAATAAACATAAACCTTAGTACCTAGGAAGTTGAGTCTTGCACGTGGAGCGAAGCGTCGTTGTGGATCGTTGAGAGCACTGTTCTGGTTATAGTCTGGTTTTAATAAAAACGTTTTTTTTTTCCATATTAAAACCAAGTTCTCTATAACCAATGGCTCTGATACCAATCTGTCACACCCCCAAAATCCACACGCGGAGTATCACCGCTTGGGAGCGTGACTGACCAGGATCAAGCCACCAATCATATTGAACATGTAATTAATATTAAGTAAAATAAATGTAAACCATCCATTCAATGCGATAGGTGTTCAAAACATAACCATAGTTTCAAAGTGTAGCGGAAGCATAGTAAATAAACCAACAATAGTTAATAGTTTTAAATGTCATAATAGTTCAACGTAGAAACCACGATCCTTGCCCACAACGACCCGCTTCTCCAGTGCAAGCTCCAAGTACCTAACGATCTGCAAGGCATGTAACAGAATGATCAACAAACTAGTTGAGCGAGTTCACAGTAAGTAAATGCGTAACAGTAAGTAACGGGTGGCTCTACAGGGCCAATAGTAAGTTATACAGGTGGGGGCTTCCCATGTTATGTGACCACTAGACTATTCGTATCATCCCTGTTCTTCGTCCGAGAACAGTAGCGCGTATGGGGTGTGCGTAGGTTTTACGCACGTATCCTTCATAACCGAGGATAGAAGTAAGTAATGCGTACACGTAGGTTTTACGTGCGTGCCTGACATCCGAGGCAGTAATTGGCATGTGACCACGTAGGTGTTATCCCAACCTACGGAACCGTCCTGACATCCGAGGACCATGATAGGTGATAGTCTAGGAAAAGCATATATACGTTCTTAGTCAATGATAACCTTTAACCCATTCCCACGACCCGGGAATCCCATGCCTTAGTAGGGGTGTGAACTCACCTTGGTTTGCTCGGTATGCTAGGTTATGCACTCACAAGTAATTAATCACGTCCTATTGTATGCACGTATACAAATCAGTTCATGTTCGCAATGATACGCATGCAATCTAATGTCACATAGTGCTTGATAGCCAATATCATGCATCAATCATGTATCACATAACAGTCAGTTTGCATATCGGCACAACACGTATCATTTCACATTTAATCATCAGCTAGTGTACACGAATACAAATGTTAACATTCATCACCAAGCATGGCATGCCAAATAAATCAAGCATACATTCCATCATTCAAAGTATGTTTATAATCCCCCATTATCTTTCGACCCAACTGTTATCTTTCGACACAACAGTTATCTTTCGACATATTAGTTATCACAGTTATCTTTCGGACCAATTGTTATGTTTCGAACCAAATGTCATCTTTCGACCAAATGTCATCTTTCGGTCAACACTACTATGGTTCGGTCAATGCTATCCTTCGGTCAACACTACTATGGTTCGAAGGACAAGTATCTTTCGGTCACAACAACTATGTTTCGACTAACAAGTATCTTTCGGTCACAACTATGTTTCGAATAACTAATATCTTTCGATAAATATCAGTTACGTTTACTCAAAGTTTCCAAGTTTATCCGTGATTATCAATTAACACAAATTCAAGTATTCGGTTACCTCAGAATCGATCAAACAGGGAGTTTCATATTAAACCTCATGAACCCTAATTTAACCACATGAACAATAATAACACTTAATCATATTATGTTCCGGTTCCATGAACAATAAAAATTCCGAATTGCATAATATCACAGCCGATCCACAAAACATTATCATTAAACATCATCACAACAGATCCGATTAACATACACATCCGATTAACATCCATATCCGATTAACATACATATCCGATTAACATCCATATCCGATTAACATACATATCCGGTTAACATACAAACAACATATTGCAAGACAATTGATAAATCATGAAATCATATACACTCAAAGCATCATCTATTAACATAAACAACATCACACACTAACCGAAAATCTGGATTACGGAACGAGATCTTCGAACAGAGAATGGGTCTGCTATGCCGTCACACACACACAATGGAACTAGGGTTTTTGAAAATAACTGTCGACTTACATGCATTCACGTATATAAAACGTATCACAGGAATGGGCCAAGCCCATTAGAAAGACTGGGCCGAAAGATGTCGAAGGATCCTATCTTTGTTCGAAGGATAGAGTCCTTGGTCGAAGGATATGTTTCGTGATCCTTCGAACCGAAAGTTGATCCTTCGAATCGAAGGTTATCTTTCGTGATCCTTCGATCTGTAAGTCATGTTTCGTGATCCTTCGAAGGTTGGACCTATCCTTCGGAGGATCTTTGTGTTTCACACTAACAAGTTCACACATTTGACAAGTTTCACAAATACAACCAAACAATCAAACCATAAATAACTTCATGGTAATCAATACATGATCGTGCAATAAATACGAAATAGAAATTTTGGAAATTTGAGTTGTCACAATGATGGAGTGATGGAATGGTGGTATTTATAGACCTTCCATATAGCATATTCCTGGCATATTCCTGGCATATTCCTGGCATATTCCTGGCATATTCCTGGCATATTCCTGGCATATTCCTGGTATATTCCTGGCATATTCCTGGCATATTCCTGGCATATTCCTGGCATATTCCTGGCATATTCCTGGCATATTCCTGACATATTTCTGGCATATTCCTGACATATTCCTGGCATATTCCTGGCATAATTCTGGTATATTCCTGGGTTTGCTGCGTTGTCTGCGTTTTGCAGTGTAAGCACTGTGTCGCGTAGGAACACACGGTACGCGCTTAAACTTGAAAAATAACGTTTTTAATTTACTTTTCAACACGAACCTGATTAAAATAAAATTTTAATCATAACATAATATTTGTGGGATTTAAATATCATCCGTGCGGTCACCAATGTTCGTTTCGCAGTTTTGTCGTAATTAGTTATTTAGTTCAAATAAACATGTTTTCGCCATACCGATACCTTCGAAACTTATTTCTAAGTTATGCGAGGGATATTTAGGGTATGTTTGGCTTACGTCACAGTTCCGGAGTGTACGTCGCGTTAAACTGATTGCGTTTAAGCACCAGTTTGCGTATAACCTTCCAGAAAGTGATTTAAAGCTTGAAATCGGTATCGAATCAAATTGTAAAATTAATAAACACAATTGCACATATAGTAACACCAAAATACACATAATAACACCAAAGCATATTGTTTTATTGATAACGGACAGTGTTTTATATAATACGATGATTACAGATCACAATTGTTACAGTCTCCCCTACTTTAGGAAATTTCGTCCCGAAATTTTACTTAGAGGAATCTTGTGAAAACAAATGCGGATATTTCTTCTTCATCTGGTCCTTATGTTCCCAAGTAAACTCGGGGCCACGTTTGGATTCCCAGCAAACCTTGACCAAATGAATCTGTTTGCCTTTCAACTGTTTGTATGTACGGTCCACTATCTCCACAGGTTTCTAGACAAAGTGCATCGTTTCATCGATTTGAATCTGGTCGAGAGGGACGTGAAGATCAGCATCAGCTAAACACTTTCGCAAATTGGACACGTGAAAAGTCGGATGAACATTTCCAAGCACTGGAGGTAGCTCTAGTCGATAGGCAACCTTTCCAATTCTTCAAGAATCTTAAATGGTCCAACATATCATGGTGCAAGTTTTCCTTTCTTTCCAAATCTCACCACTCCCTTCCAAGGTGACACCTTGAGTAGGACATGGTCTCCGACTTGAAATTCTACGGGCTTGCGTTTCAAATCCGCATAACTCTTTTGACGGCTTCTAGCTGTCACAAGATTATCGCGAATTTTCTTGATTTTGTCTGTTGCTTCCAGAATGATCTCAGGTCCAGTAAGCTGAGCTTCACCGGTCTCATCCCAACAGACAGGTGAACGACATTTTCGACCGTAGAGAGCTTCGAATGGTGCCATCTTAATGCTAGCATGAAACTATTATTGTATGAGAACTCGATCAATGGTAAATGAGAATCCCAATTACCACCAAAGTCTATCACGCATGCTCTAAGCATATCCTCCAAAGTTTGAATCGTTCTCTCAGATTGACCATCTGTTTGGGGATGATAAGCAGTGCTTAGATTCAGTTGGGTTCCCAAAGCAGATTGCATGGTCTTCCAAAAATGAGATGAAAATCGAGCATCACGATCAGAAATGATATCCAAAGGAACACCATGTCGTGATACAATCTCGTCTACATAGATCTTGGCAAGCTTTTCAGCGGGGAAATCCTCACGGATTGGTAAGAAGTGAGCAGATTTTGTCAAACGATCAACTACGACCCAAATAGCATCGTGACCTTTAGACGTACGCGGTAACTTGGTGATGAAATCCATTGCAATGTTCTCCCATTTCCAAACCGGTATCTCTGGTTGTACAAGCAAACCAGAAGGTCGTTGATGTTCCGCGTTGACTTTGAGACAAGTTAGGCATTTCGATACATACAAGGCAACATCCTTCTTCATACCAGGCCACCAATACTGGGTACGAAGATCCTTGTACATTTTATCAGCACCAGGATGGATAGAATATCGAGACTTGTGAGATTCGTCCATTACTAAGGTGCGAAGATCGTCCTGATTCGGAATCCACAAACGATTCTCAAAATAGAGTAAACCATCGTCTTTCCTTTCGAGTTTAAGCTCAAGTTGGAGCGGTATCTCATACTTCAATAAGTCTTTGATCACACAAGATCGTTGAGTTTGAAGGACGCGAAATCGAATATCAGATAGGGTTTGAACAGAATGAAGCTTGACTCGTTCCTTTCGACTAAGCGCATCGGCTACGACATTCGCCTTGCCAGGGTGGTAGCGGATCTCGCAATCATAATCGTTTAAGAGTTCAACCCAACGTCGTTGTCTCATGTTCAGCTCCTTCTAATTGAGAATATGCTGGAGACTTTTGTGGTCTGTGAAAACCACACACTTCGTTCCATAGAGGTAGTGTCTCCAGATTTTAAGTGCAAAAACTACAGCTCCAAACTCAAGATCATGAGTCGTATAGTTCTTCTCGTGAATTTTTAATTGTCTAGACGCATAAGCTATGACTTTACCACGTTGCATAAGAACGCAACCAAATCCTAGATTCAACGCGTCACAATAGATAACAAAATCATAGTTTCCCTCAGGCAGAGATAAAACAGGAGCATCACAGAGCTTTCGTTTCAGTGTTTGGAACGGTTCTTCTTGCTTAGGTCCCCACTCAAAAGGCTTATTTTTCTGAGTCAAAGCAGTGAGTGGAACCGAGATCTTCGAGAAATTAGAAATGAATCGACGATAATAACCAGCAAGACCAAGAAAAGAACGAACTTCTGTTGGTGTCGTTGGTGTATTCCAATCCTTAATTGCAGCAATCTTGGATGGATCTAAATGAATACCCTTCTCATTGATAATATGACCCAAGAACTGAACTTCCTTAAGCCAGAATTCACACTTGGAGAATTTAGCAAAAAGTTGTTCCTTCCTTAGGAGTTCCAATGTCAAACGAAGGTGTCGTTCGTGATCGGCTCGAAACTTTGAATAAATGAGAATATCGTCGATGAACACAATGATGAACTTATCTAAATAAGGTTTACAAACCCTATTCATTAAGTCCATGAAGATAGCTGGGGCATTCGTCAAACCAAAAGGCATGACAGTGAACTCGTAATGCCCATATCTTGTACGGAAAGCAGTTTTGGGAATATCTTCTTCGAAAATACGAAGTTGATGATACCCAGAACACAGGTCGATCTTCGAAAAGCATGAAGCACCTTGCAGCTGGTCGAAGAGATCATCAATTCTAGGTAGGGGATATCGATTTTTGATGGTAAGCTTATTAAGCTCATGATAATCGATACACATTCGAAAAGATCCATCTTTCTATTTCACAAAGAGGACAGGAGCTCCCCAAGGTGAAAAGCTCGGACGGATGAATCCTTTATCAGACAACTCTTGAAGCTGTTTTGATAACTCTTGCATTTCCAATGGTGCAAGACGATAAGGCGCCTTCGCAACCGGGTTGGCATTGGGTACAAGGTCAATATGAAACTCGACTTGACGAACTGGAGGCAAACCAGGCAGTTCATCGGGAAACACCTTTGGATAATCCCGAACAATCGGAATATCCTGAATACTCTTGCTCTCGCCTTTCTCCTCGGTGATATGTGCCAGGAAAGCGACATATCCTTTTCGCAAATAACTTTGAGCCTTCGTACACGACATAAGCTTCAATCCACCAGATGGTTTCTCGCCACGAACTTCCAGAACATCGCCAGACGGAAGAGGAATACGAACAATCTTATCGAAACAAACCACCTCAGCATGATGTTTGGTTAACCAATCGATCCCCACGATAATATCGAAGCTACCAAGTTGCATTGGCGTGAGGTCGATGGGAAAAAGATGGTTATCAAGGTTTAACTGACAATCACGGATAACAGAATCGAGAACAAGAGGTTTACCAGTAGCAACTTCGACAGTTAAGGGTTTCCTTAGTTTAGTTCTAGGTATCGCAAGCAAAGGCTCAAAAGATAACGAAACAAAACTTCTATCGGCACCAGAATAAAAAAGGATGGATGCAGGTCGATTGTTAACAAGAAACGTACCATTGACGACGAGGTTGTCAGCTCGCGCCTCGTTTGCATTCAGATTGAATACTCGTCCACGAGCGGGATTCGCATTCGCATTGACGTTGACATTCACGTTCGGATTTGCATTTGCATTTGCCAACCTCGGACAGTTGTTGCGGAAGTGACCATACTCTCCACAATTGAAGCATGAACCCGGTGGGAATCTAGCAGCATTCCCCTGAATTGGAGCTTGATTCTGAACAATCTGATTCTGACCCGAATGACAGACGTTGGCCAGATGCCCAAGCTTACCACACGTTGTGCATTGTCTACAAGCTTGTTGCGCAACATGATGACCGTTGCAGCGAGCACAATGGGGTGTGGTACCAGCATACACTTTCTTCGCAGGTTGTTGAGCTAGTGGGTTCTGAGGGTTCTGAGCAGTTTGTGCAGTTACTGCAAAATTCTGAGCACCCTTTCGCTTCCTCGACTTCTTCGATGACTCACCCTTCTTACCCTTACCCTTTTCCTAGTCTTTAGCAGAATCAGTTGACTTCTTCTTATCACCCTTGCAGGTAAGTTTACGCTTCCTGACTTGCGACTCAGTCAGGGTAGCAGTTAACTCGATCGCTTGGCGAACAGTAGTAGGATTAACGCCAGTCACAATGTCTTGTACGGAATCGGGTAACCCATCGATATACCTCTCTATCGCTTTCTCCAACGGGGTAACCATAGTAGGACACAAAAAACTGAGCTCCTCAAATCGATCCGTGTACGCACAGTGTTCTCCCCCATCTTGTTTTAGATCGTCAAACTCTCGTTCCAAAGTTCGAATTTCGTGACGGGGACAAAACTCTCTCATCATGAGAGCTCGAAGCTCTTCCCAGGTTTGTGCCAACGCTACTTCAGCACCCCTATCGCGCATCACTCCATTCCACCAAGTAAGGGCACGCTTCTCGAACACACTTGATGCAAATTCAACCTTACGCCCATTCGGACATTGCACATGTCTGAATGTGTTCTCGATACTTTCGAACCATTGGAGGAGTGCAGTCGCTCCTTGTGTCCCAGAAAACTTTAGCGGCTTAGCAGAGTTGAAACTCTTGAAATTGCATTGTGCATTGTTATTGTTGTTGTTGTTGTACAGCTCGTGGATTTGGGTCACAACGCCTGGGAGCACAGCAGCCATTTGCTGAGAGACAAGGGCTGCAATTTCTTCAGCGGTAAAAGGTTGTGCATCACGTCGAGGAGGCATCGTCTAACAAGGAAATATGAGAAACGTGTGAGGTCGACGATTGGGAAAAACAAAAGAGGTTTTGAAAATATCGACGAAATGTAAGGAAGGCGATCATTTGTTCGTTACCTCGAACAAACAAACGACACGCAGTGACTAATCAAAGTAATGAATCGAAATAATGTATCGCGAAGACATGCTCGCCTATAAGTGAACACTCACCCCAAGAGTTCCCAGGTAAGAGTGACTGGTCCGATTATGTGGATTTGTACGAACACTCTAGCCTTAGACAGAAAACTCAGGGTACAGGCATTCACTCTTCCAATTTGCACGTGTTCACATTATTTAGACCCAAACTTTGACGAGATTTGAAAACTCAGAAGGCACTAAGCCAAAAATGAATCAAAATGGGAGGGTTCAAAACCTTATAATGGAGGGTTCGAAACCTAGTAATCAATTATCCTAGAACGGATGATTAATTTTCGAAGCAGATTCGGATTTCGTTTTTTTTTAATCCTAAACGCAAATCAACTTGCGTTGGGGTCCTAGAAAGTTATAGTCTAGGTCGAAATTTTTACTAATAACTTAATTCTCTATAACCATTGGCTCTGATACCAACTCTTCTGTCACACCCCGACCACGTAAAACGACAAATCGTGACGGAAATGTCGGGGAGTGTTGTAACAGAATTATTGTTTCAAACCATGGATACGAAGAGTTTCATTTCATTAAATATTAAACATTGTTTTAAAGTTAAACAAGCAAATCAAACATAGACTAATATCATTATTAAATCACTAAGGCCTCGTCCGGTCCTAAGTGAGCATGCTTCCTATTCGCAATCAAGACTAAGCAACTTCACCTGAAACATATGTAAAAACAAAGTCAGCAAAGAAATGCTGGTGAGTACATAGGTTTTGTGTGAGTGTCAAATTCATGGCTCGTTTGCATGTCGAAATAACTCGTATAACTTCGTTATTCGACATTAGAAAACCTTGTTTTTGTAAAATATTTGTATTGTAAAATAAATAACCAAGCCAACAGTTTGGTTATAACTTATAAACCTCGATGCCATGAATCTTACTCCAAAACATTTGTTTTTGTACACCAAATCGGAAATCGTTCTCGTAATAAAACTCGTATGGTTTATATAGTTTGTAAACATCGTTGTGTGACATCGTTCAACCCGTACTTGTTATAGATCATCATTCATTTGTTTAAATCATTCGAATCGTGTCAATTGTTCAAATCGTTCTCGTTTTAATTGTGAAAACTACTTTTGGTCGTCTCATTAACAACATTCAAACCTTTGTGACTCGTTCATCGTTCCACTTGTTCTCGTATTAACAAACCACCAAAGGGTAAGTTAACAATCATCAGATTTGGTCGTTACCCACCTAACCCACACATAACCATGAGTCCGGTCTGATAACGGGATTTGTCGGATCCTATGGTACCATAACCTAATACTGGTCGGTTTGGCCGAAATTAATGAATGTCATTTGTTATGTAATTACAACCAACAAGCTCGTTCACATTATCGAAATCGTTATTCGTTTGATATAAACCATCTTACTCGTTGTGAAACCATCGTTAAAACATCGAAATCGTTTTGATACATATGAATCACCCCAAAACAATTGAAAACAGTAAAATAGGGGAACTATGTACTCACCTTCGAGTGCGTTTTTAAACGTTAACACAATCCCTCAATTGTTTATCCGCCTTAAATTAAATAAGAATGATTTTTAATAATCAAGAACCACACTTTGGCATGCAATTACTAGTTATGTCACTTCTGTTTTAATGTATATGAAACTGGACTGTTTTCGGACATTTAAATAAAATGGTTAACTTATTCTAACAATTCCCCAATTTTTACAGAACATCTTACACGAAGCAAATATTATTGTGTAAAAATATCTGGGTCTAGTTCATTACCATTATTTTATAAAAATTCATTTTCCCGGACTGAAGTCAGATTTGTTACTTTCTGACTGCAGTCTACGGAATAATTCACTAAAAATTAATCGCAAGTCCGATTGACGTAATTCCAGTTGGAGAGTCACGGCAACAACAGTGACCATCTACAGTATAAGTTTCATGATCTAATCCTACACAGAATCCAGGTTATGACTGAAAATAGGACGCACATTTTCAGCAGAAAAATTCATGTTAAGCTGCTGTTACAGAAAGGCACTTGAAAAATAGTAAACGGGGTCCAAAAATTACGATTCCGGTGTCATTAGAACCGTATTTTATAATAACACATTATAGACTTAAGAAAATAAAGTTTTTGTTAAGTTACGATGCAGTTACAGCCAGTTAAAGGTGGCTGGAAAAGCAGATCAGCATGCTGTTTTCAGTCTCTTATCATCATAAAGTGCGTTCGATTGATTCCGTTAACATGTTTAGCGATCACAACAATACTTACAGCAGATTATTACTTATTTATATCAGATTTATCAAGCAATATCGTATTTCATTCATCATTTTAACACTACTTTAGTTAGTTACACTTCAAGACTTGTTTATGTTCATTAGGATTTCCATCTTTTGATCTTTAAACATCATTAACCACATAAAAACATGAACAAGATGAAGATCTAAGGAACTTACTACTAGCACAAGGCTAAGGGAGTTCGAGTGTAGAAAAGTGGTGGATAAAAGAAAAAGAGAGCGGTCCTTCGACTTCCGAACGCACCAAGCTTCGTTGTGTGTCTCCTTGCACCCTTGTATGGTAATAGAATGGATGGAACAAGGTCGAATGATGGTGGTAGGGTGGTGGTTGATGGCTGCCGATTTGGGGAAGGAGGGAGGAGATGGAGTGTAGTGTTGAGTGTGGAATGATGGAGTGATGGAATGGTGGTATTTATAGACCTTCCATATAGCATATTCCTAGCATATTCCTAGCATATTCCTGGCATATTCCTGGCATATTCCTAGCATATTCCTGGCATATTCCTGGCATATTCCTGGCACATTCCTGGCATATTCCTGGCATATTCCTGGTATATTCCTGGCATATTCCTGGCATATTCCTGGCATATTCCTGGCATATTCTTGGTATATTCCTGGGTTTGCTGCGTTGTCTGCGTTTTGCAGTGTAAGCACTGTGTCGCGTAGGAACACACGGTACGCGCTTAAACTTGAAAAATAACGTTTTTAATTTATTTTTCAACACGAACCTGATTAAAATAAAATTTTAATCATAACAGAATATTTGTGGGATTAATCATCCGGGCGGTCACCAATGTTCGTTTCGCAGTTTTGTCGTAATTAGTTCTTTAGTTCAAATAAACATGTTTTCGCCATACCGAACCTTCGAAACTTATTTCTAAGTTATGCAAGGGATATTTAGGGTATGTTTGGCTTACGTCACAGTTCCGGAGTGTACGTCGCGTTAAACTGATTGCGTTTAAGCACCAGTTTGCGTATAACCTTCCAGAAAGTGATTTAAAGCTTGAAATCGGTATCGAATCAAATTGTAAAATTAATAAACACAATTGCACATATAGTAACACCAAAATACACATAATAACACTAAAGCATATTGTTTTATTGATAACGGACAGTGTTTTATATAATACGATGATTACAGATCACAGTTGTCACATAACTGGTGCAAGCATGGGTTAAAAAGGGCCTCATACTGACTTGTTCCAGATTCAAAAATCATGCATATTGCAAGTTGACCATTCAAACCTTGAAAGGTTAATTTTTTTTTCCTCTGTTAAGCGCTTACGGACGGTAAGGGTCCTGCCTTACGGACCGTAAGGGGGTGAAAGGGTAAAAATGTTTCCGCCATAGGCTTACGGACCGCAAGGGCCATGCCATACGGTCCGTAAGCGACGCCCAACGACAGAAAGTTGGTTGTTGGCTGTTTTAAGCGGTAAAACATTAATGCAAAGATTTTCCAGAGATATGGGCGACCCCTAATCATCTTCTAGCACCAAGGGACAGTTGTTGATCATCAAGGAGCATGGGTAGGCCTTGTTGTAATGATCTTAAGGATCTACATTGCCTATAATAGGCCACATTGTTGCAACAAGTTCCTCACACCTTCTTGATCACATCTGGAACTCAAGAACAACTCTCAACTCTTCTCTTATCTTTCATAGGACTTCAGTAAGTTGTTCAACCCTTTATGGTTTAGTTTTTGCTTAATTTTAGCTTAAAAGTCAATCCGTCGTAACTAACAGTTGACTTAACGGTTAATCACAAATGGTCCAGTGATTAACCGAATCAAAGGTAGTTATATGTTGGTATTCGTGTGGGCATTAAACCCTTAAAAGGGCACCCTCTGATTCCCACTCTAACTAGTTCAAATGACGAGTCAAACATGCTTAGAAAAAGTCAACAGAAAGCTATTTTGCGATTTTACACATAATCTGTAATGTAGATGACATGTAACCTGTTTAAACACTCATAAAACATGATAATAAGTATATTAACTAGTCTAAGCTTGTTTGATCCGACCATTTACTGTTTTGACCCGGTTCGGAGCCGAAAGTCGCAAAGCTTTGACTTTACACATTTACTCTGTGACCGGTTCGTTGTTTGTCCGAGTCTTTTACACCTTTCCGTTAAATGCTTAAAAGTTGACCGTAACGCCCTTTTTAATTTAAAACGAGAATTTCGAACATGTGAAAGGACCATAACCTTGGTTACTGATTTCTAAGCATGTCCCTAAAATTTCACGTCAATCCGAGGTCCAGAATAGGAGTTATGCTAAATAGCGCAAATTTCGGAAACTTTAGTAATTTAATAGCGCAATTAGCATAATGCCTATCTAAACCCAGATTTCGACATCAAACCTTTTATACACTGATGTAAAATAATATTTTGGGATTTTTAAAGATTTTTAATTATTTTTAACCTGTTCATAACCTGCGGTTATGGCAACGGTTCAGTAAATACCGAATATACCCTTTTCGGCCATAACTTGAGTTCTACAAGGTCTTTTGACCTGATTCCAGTTGCTACTGATTTTAAATAATAAATAAAGTATTTGAGACTTAATAAACTGTTCGGGAAACTCAGATTTGATGTAGAACTCAGAAACCTCTTTTATAATCTTTAAAAAGGACCGAAATACCCCTACGGGGCATAATACCAACTTAAACTCGTTACGGGCATTATGGAAGGTATCCTACTGATACCACAACCTATTTAAAGCATATTGACTTAGGAAACCAGTGTAGGACTCTTACCGTTACCCGTTACGCCTTTTGCGCGCACGGTTCGGCTTATGTAACTAGTTTACATAAACTAGCCCAAACGGGTCAAACCATATTGTTTTGACCCCAAAATACAGAGTGTGATTATTATACCCCTATAAAACAGGTCTTCAAACTTGTTGGGTCAAAATCACATCCCATTCCCGGTTTTCGCCTTTCACGCGATTAAACCGTATCTATCCTTTGAAACTGACCGGTCTAAGCTATGGCTAGATTAAAGACCCGTGAGGATTCTAATAGGTTATTTTAAAACCTTCGTTCCAGAATAGGAGACCAGTAAAAGCTATCTGCGATTTATTTCGATTAAGGATTTATACTTGCAAAGGTAAATACTTTTAACTTATTTCCGTTATACGGGCTTGGGTTACGGTATATAGTATACTGCTTGATCGGGCATCAAACTCTCCACCGATTGAGTGGGTAATTGAATAAATTTGATCGGCTCGTTTAAACAGTCTTGTTACTTAAAAGCCTTTGGGGGGTTAATGACCATGTCCCGGATATCCCTGGCATCATTTTACGAAATGGTCATGACCTTAGCGCGGAGTGTAGGCGTACACTCGTCAGTGCATAAATAGTCGATATGGTGTGTCTATTGATCTTTAACCCGGACTTGATCCGGGCTACTGAACGCATAAGGAACATGTAATTCGTTCACAAGATTATATATTTAAATAATTCTCCCAAGTTATAAAAGAGTTTGTGCCTTGTGCATTCAAGTCAATTTTAATAAACATTTTTACAAAAGTGTCGGTTGAATGTATTTACCAGTGTAAACTGGCGTATTTTCCCAAAAAGATAAAATGCAGGTACTAAACGTAATTGGCTGGCTATAGCTCCTTAGCATCTTAAAGAGTCTCGCAAGCTTAAGATGCCTTCGTCTGTTGAACAATACTTATATTTTTATTTGATCCCCTGTGGATACTTTTTCGACTATTCGTAATACATTTGATATTACAAACAATGGTTGAAATATAATTATCTTTATGCTTCTGCTGTGCATTCATATATTGTGTGGTTGGACTATATTGTTGCCAACTACGTCATGGTAATCCCCCACCGGGCCCACCGGTGAGACACGTGGAAATCGGGGTGTGACACAATTATCTCCTAAAAGTTTTAAATTTTTTTTTTCAGATAGACTAGAGAAGCTGAAAGAGAAACGAGCAGCAAAGGATAAGAAAAAGGCAAAATGCAAAAATGATGCTCAGAAAAGAAGACTGAACATAATGAAGGAGTTACAGTTGCTGAGAAGGTGGTTGAAGTAGAGAAGGTACTTGAAATTGAAAAGATAGTTGAAGTTGAAAAAGTCGTTGAGGTTACAAAACCATGTCTAAAGTGTTTGGAGCCATGCAAGCAGTGTGTAGAAAAGGATGAGAAGTATAGTGAGTGGGAAAAGATGAAAGAAAAATTGTTGTTTGATTTAAACTATGTGAAAGAGTCATATGATGTGTTGAACAGAACGGTGAATAGTCTGCAAAAGACGAATTTAGAAAGAGAAGATGCATTGGTCATGATGAATGCAGTGATGATGTCGAAGCAGAAAGCTATCAATCACTACATTGAAGAGTGTGCAAAGTTGAAACAAGAGTTGGAAACTGAAAAAATAGAGAATGAAAGAATCAGACGATTACTGCAAAGTTATTCGAGTTCTGATTATTTGATTGATCGAATTTATCCAACTGTTGCAGGTTTTGAAGCATTTCAGGATGAAAAGAAGACCTAAGAAAAGGATACTGGTAAGAAACAAAGTATCAGTTATAACAAGTGTCCGCCTCCGATATGGGAAGGTTATTCTCCTAGAAAACCAAATGAGGAGCAAGTCAAAAAGGCAGTCAATATAAAGTTAAAGTGTCACACCCCCAAAATCCACCATGCAGAGCATCACCGCTTGGAGGCGTAACATGACCAGGATCAAGCCACCAATCATATTGAACAACGTAATTTACGTAAATAAAACCAACCACAAGACACACGGTGACCAAAAGCAAGTTAACCAAGTTCAAATTAAACAGCGGAAGCATTAAAGGTAAAACCCAAAACATAAGTTCATAGTTCATAAGTTTAAAGTCCAAAACGTAGGTTTAATAAGTTCATAAGGATTAAATGTTTAGCACGGGACATAACAACCCGTATTCCACAACAACCTCCTCCTCGTGCAAGCTCCATAAGCGTCTAGCGACCTGTAAGGCATGTAACAATGAATCAACAACAAAGTTGAGTGAGTTCACGTTTGGTTGTTTTGTTTTAAGTTGTTTCCAAAAACGTGGTTTGTCTTTCGTTGGCATAATTGCCGTGGGGGTTACCCCATAGTTGAAAGTATGTTTAACCAGTTCCTTCTTTATTACCCAAACCATTTTCATGATCAGTGGGGGCTTCCCCATGTGAACTACTAAACCGTACCATATCGACTACTACGCAAGTAAGTTGTGCCCTACATCAGTGTCTATCATCACTGACAATTTGCCATAGTCCATTAGTACACGCCTGTCCGACTGGCACGGTGTGAGGCTTGTTAAACCTAATAGCGCTATTAACTAATGACCCGCTTGCCACTGGCCTCGGCCATTAAGTCGATATAAAATGAGGGACTTCATGATAGAGTTTTGTCTAGTAAGTTTTAAGGTTGTTGTCCTACCCAAGGAGGACGAACGTACGTATTCTGCCCAAGGAGAATACACAGGATTAATATTGGCATCCGACCCAAGGAGGATGGCCGTACATCTCCTACCCAAGGAGGATATGCAGATTCCGTTTTAATTCTTTAACCCATTCCCAATCCACTGGGAATCCCATGCCTTAAAAAGTGTGTGAACTCACCTCGGTTTGTTCGGCTAGATTAATTACTCTAAAAATCAGGAAATCAAGCACGTCCTAATAAGGTATAGATAACAATCAGTTTCTCATGCATAACACGTATCTTACGTACGGTTTATCTACTCATTACTTCTACCACGTACCACACAATTCTAATGTCATGGTACTTTGTTAAGTTGTATTATTTTACCCTAAAATAATATAACTGTCTCACAAAATAAGCAAGTATCCACACAAGTGTTCTAATATAGGATATATATTCTAAATATATATTTACCCATTTTTATTTACAAAAACCAACCTCCGACACTTTGTATTTTGTTACCAAAAATTATGACGAAGTTTATATTCGTAACACAAGTTATAAAATATACTTTGTAACGCTTGTTTAGAAAAATATTTTCTAAGTCTTGAGATTTTTAGAAAATTTCGCCAGAGTTTCCCCTAAAAACGGAGGTGTCCATGCTATTAAGCATATCTTTCTTTTCAAAATCAATCAACAACAATCCTTGAACCATTTTTACATTACCAAGAGCAAAATGTATGTGTTTCACACTAATCATGAACTTGATATTTTTCGAAAGGGCGTAGTAATTTAGTAATGCTTTTAGTAGACTTAGTTACCTTCCGAAACGTATTTATTTCTTTAAAAATCATTTTCTTGGAAATATTTTGTGTTTACAACTTGTAAGCAATTTTTGCCAAAATAAAACTCTTGAACTATTCTTGTAAATAAAACATTTCCATACTTGTCTTTATCTCTAAAAATAGTGTAAGTGTTTGTAATCGTCATGGTTTTCCAATAACCACTTTTCTAACTTGGTTTCTTACAAAAATCCTTTGTAAGCTCTTAGATTTACCAACTCATCAACTTACTAGTTAATTTATATTTTGTAAAAAAATCATTTTCATCAAGTTCATGTCTAACTAGAAAGTGGTTATTTTCCGTAACACGTAACCATTTTCTTTTCCTGTTAAATCATGTTTCCTAACATTATTTAACAAGATCATATGGTGATTAACATCACAAAACCAAAAATCATCATAAAACTAACA
This sequence comes from Helianthus annuus, assembly GCF_002127325.2. Classification (NCBI taxonomy): domain Eukaryota; kingdom Viridiplantae; phylum Streptophyta; class Magnoliopsida; order Asterales; family Asteraceae; genus Helianthus; species Helianthus annuus. The sequence goes on from NC_035444.2 coordinate 122,102,478, forward strand.
ACATACTGATGACTACATTAAACTAGTAGCATTTCACTTTCAAGTTAATGTTTTATGTTCAAGCTTCATGTAAAGTTTCATGTTCATCTTCTTAGTGTTCTTGTTCTTGTGATTTAAACATAATCATCATACTACATATTTTAACTAAGAAACAAGATGAAACAAGGTGTAACAAGACTTACTACTAGCACAAGGCTAGGGTAGAATCTAGTGAAGAAGATGAGGGGAAAAAGATGATGAACAAGCAAGAACAAGGCCCTTTAGAAGCTCCACAAGTTGCAAGCCTCTTGTATCCACCTTCTACACTTGAATGAAGCTTGTAAAATGGAGGATGGTGGTGCATTTATGGTGATGGGGTGGCGGGTTGAGGTGAGCCGAGAAAGGGAGAGAGAGTGAAGTGAGGGAGTGTGAAATGATGAAATATGGATGGTGATCTTCACACCATGCTTTATATAGATATTTCATATTTTTTAGTCATGTTTAAAAGCAAGCAATCCATTAAACAATTGTGACTAAATCATGAGCAAGATTGTGGTATGGTGTATGTAACACCCCCAAAATTCCACCTGCGGAAACCCCGCGAGGCGTGTTACGCATCAGAGTTCGAGCCACCAATCACATTGAACCAATGATAAATATTTAAATAAGTCATGACATTAATTACTAAAAATAAGATGTCAACATGATATCAATTCTCAAAAGTTGTGTAGCGGAAGCATGTAATCGTTTAGCAATCGTTTCATAATAATAATCAAAATCAATGTATTGTTTATAAGTGAATCCAAGAGTCTCGATCCATGACCACTCCAGCACTCCCAGATAGCAAGTCCATGTTCCAAGGTTAACGACCTACAAGCATGCAAACAAGTGTGTCAGACTACGCTGGTGAGTTCAAGGTTTTGTTAACTTGTTTTGTTACCAGATGTATGTTAATGCGATTCAATGTTGCGTTACGATGCCGTTCACGTTAGATACCCTAGGGAGTGTGCCCATATGTATCCGGGGAGTGGGTACCCCTTAACGACCGATGCTATGTTGTACCGTATGCAGCGTCAATGATGGGAATGCCTAACCCCAATGCCCGTAACCAGGCATTGGTCAAAGTCAAGGTATCAAACAACCTTGACAAGCTGTAGGAGGTCTTATATCCGCGTTGTATTCACAAGTTGTCCCAGTAATTAGTTCACGCCCGTCCTTACGGCCCGGTGTGAGGGTGCCAAACCTAATAGCGCTATCAACTAATTACCCCATTGCCTTACAGGCAATCCGGTAGATGATTGTTTCTATGTTCCAGTTGCTTACCCCAAGTTTCCCTTCCAAATGTTTACCAGTTGTCCCAAACCACCGGGATGCATGCTTGAGAAAATGCAATGAACTCACCTTGGTTTCGCTCGGTAAGATTATTTACTCGTTTATCAGTTTGATCAACCACGCCCTAAAAGGGTTATCGATACAGTCAGTTACAACTAATTCATGTACTTAGGATTCACATCAAACATATATAACATCACGCATGTCATAGAAGCATCCGAGCGATAGTACATTTACGATACATGTTCCTGCCCCAAATTCACACATCACATGTAAGCTAACAACTAACATCTCATTGAGCTATTCGTATGGTGCACCCCAAAATGATATATATGCATAAATATAACCACACCAACTTAACAGTTTTGTCATTCAATGTGACTAGGGCCCTAAACACATGATGCATACATAAACAATATACCTACCACTAATCAGCCCAGGTTACAGGAACCCATCAGCCCATTATATTGATTAAATTGGGTTGTTATTTAATTCCCAGTCCCCTAAGAGCCCAACCGTGTGCCTTGGACCAAGTGAAAACCCCGTTTACAATTCAACATTTACCCTTGTTTAGTTATGATTACATCCTGGTATTTTCATAAGAACCTAAATGTTTTACCCCCACTTGTGTAACCTGTCCCACTCAATTTAACTATCATTCAAAATATAAATAGTAGCCTCGTTTCCATGTATCAAGCAATTCAAGTAGCTGGCCAAATAGTAGCCTCGTTTCCACATTATTACCTGTCGGTTCCCTTATCCTCTATATTAGTAACATAATATATATGCAGACAATTAACTAGATCATATTTTCAATTTGATCAATTCATTTGATAATTATATATTTAAGTGTGGGCTTGTATAAATCACCACATACGAACAGTTTGTCATCAAATGTGTGAATATACATGTTTGGACATGAATTAAATATGAGTGGGACTCATACTTTTAAATTATATGTGGACTATATTCCCCCATCATGTGCAGACTGTGCACTCAAATAATTAGCTATACAAACATAATAATTATACTCAAACAAGCCTATTAATCTTGCAAGGGTAGACACCATTTTCCAATGAGAGTTATAAACTTTCAAACACATACTGTCACACCCCCAAAATCCACCCGCGGAGTACTACCGCTTGGAGGCGTGACTGACCAGGATCCAGCCACCAATCATACTGAACAAGCATATAAACAGTTATAAAAGTTTAACCAATACGATTGGTGTTTCAAATCAACAATTTAAGTTGCAAGCGGAAGCATCAGTTTAAAGTTATAACATAAGTTCAATGTTTTTAATTAAAACGTGACACGCAGCAATCCGTGTCCCACAACGACTCTCCTCCATGCAAGCTCCAGCTGAGTACCTATGGTCCTGCAAAGCATGTAGTAACGAGTCAACAACTAGTTGAGTGAGTTCACAGTTGGGTGTTCGTTTTAGTTATTTCAAAAATAGTTTCCTTTAACTGGCATCCTGCCGTGGGGGTTACCCCATAGTTTAAAAATGTGACTTGTTCATTCCCAGTTACTCTGGCATTCCAGCCGTGGGGGCTACCCCATGATAGTTATCAGGCATTTCGGCCGTGGGGGCTACCCCATGCATACACTAGACTCGTTACCATATCGACTGCTGACTGTAGTCATGTTTATGTGCCCTGAAAACATCAATGTCTATCATCATTGACGTGCCCCAGATCCATTAGTTCACGCCCGTCCTCTGCGGCACGGTGTGAGGTTTGTCAGACCTAAATAGCGCTATCTAACTAATGACCCGCTCGCCATTGGCCCGGCGATTAGTCGATACAAAAAGGAGGGACTTCGTGATAGAGTTTTAGTCTAGTACGAGTTATCCGTCCATCCGGACGAGGAATCACATTCCTTAACCATAGCCGTCCTACCCAAGGAGGACGAGGAACCCACGTTCCTTAACCCCGTTCCCAACCCAGGGAATCCCATGCTTTGTAAAGGGTGTGAACTCACCTTGGTTTGCTCGGCAGTTAATCACGGAAAGTCAATTAAGTTGCAGGTAATCAATTAGGTCCTATCACAGGTATTATTCGTATCAGATTCAAGTCAAGCAGTGCACGAATGTTCAACATGTATGGCAAACACGTTTGACAGCTCAAAGTATTTTCAATTATTAGTAGCACATCCGGCTCATAAATTCAGTCCAACTACTCAAGCCCAAAAACACGTAATAGCAGTTAACACTGAAGCCCATAAGTCCGGCCCACTAACTTAGGCCCATAACTAGGTAAGCCCACTAAGGGGTCTCGAGTCGCAACCGGACTCGCAAACGTGGTTGCGGGTCATGCTGTTTATGTTGCCCGTTGGTGGTTGCGAGTCGCAACCTGTGTCGCAACCATGGTTTTGGCTTGTGCTGTTTTGGTCTCGAGTCGTAACCGGGCTCGAAACCATGATCTCGGCTTGTCATGTTATGGTTGCGAGTCGTAACCAGGTGTTCTCGACTCGCAACTGGTGTCGCAATGTGGAGATTTCGAGTCGCAACCAGGGTTTCGACTCCCCAACATCTGCTGATTTCTGCACAGTTTGTACTATCCAATAGCATTTGAATATCATGCAACACAAACATTGTACTATCCACTAAAACATGTTTTATTGTCTAAACATTCATGAATTCAGATCAAACAAGCAGAATTCAAACATTCAAAGCACATTCAAGCTGTTCTTCGTGTTCTTTAATCACTCAAACACATATTCATCATATTCATAACATACTTAACCCTTATTCAACAAGATCATGAACTATCATTCACTATCATGCATCCTATCATGACAAACATATTCATTAGCCGATTCGTTTAATATAAACACCCAAACCTTTCGGATCCAAACCCAAGTACAACCGATAACATCATTTTCATTGAAGCATACTACACATTTTTATCATAACTAAGCATTAACTCTTCATCCTTATCAATCGGTTATAACACATAGTAATGAAAACACCTTTGAATCAATTATTTTGAACTTTGAACATCATGCATATCTCAACAACATCATCTTGTCAATTAGCTTTATCATGCATCACAAAACACAACAAGAATCAACCATATTCAACCATAAACATCGAGAAACACTAACCGGTTGATGAGGTGCGTGTGTGAGTCGATCCAAAGTCCAAATCCGAGGGTTCTTGTGCCAACCGATTGGGTTCGAGAGCTTGGAGGTGTGTTTGTGTTTCTAGGGTTTTAGTGAGAGTGTGTGTGTAGGAGTGTGAGTGTGGTTGCCCAAAGAGTGACAAGGTTGGCAAGGGGTTTGTATATATACTAGTTCCACAAGGTGCACCCTAAAGGGCTTACTAGCCGGTTAAGGAGGTCACGGCCCAATGGCCCAAACCGGTCACTAGGTTCTCGGCCCAAGGCCCATTCGGTTACTATACACTCGAGACCTCATGGTCTCGAGTCGGGTCCTTTGTTCTCGGGTTGGGTTCTCGATTCACTTATAACACGTATATACATATATGCACACAACAAGACACATTTCACATAAAAGGTTCACGTTTATCATTAAGTTAATCGGTTGACCAGTCACATAACGTACAAACATGTTACATCAAACGCAATGAAAGGTTCTAAATTTGGAGTTGTCACATCATCCCCAAGTTGAAAGAAATTTCGTCCCGAAATTTGATGGCACTCACTGAGGAAGCTAGTTAAGTTGCATGGTTTTCCCGGTTATCCTGGGGTGTCACATCCACCCCCCGTTGATCTGGAATTTCGTCCCGAAATTCCGTAGCTTCAGCCTCAGTAGCGGTTGTACTGTTCTCAAACAGTTGGGGATACTTTTGTTTCATCCGATCTTCGCGCTCCCAGGTAAACTCTGGGCCGCGACGTGAGTTCCAACGAACTCGAACGAGAGGTATTCTAGTACTCTTGAGGACCTTAACATCCCGGTCCGTGATTTCGACTGGTTCTTCGACGAATTTCAACTGTTCGTCGATCGTAAGTTCCTTCAGAGGAACTACGTGCGTCTCATCTGACAGACACTTCTTCAGATTCGACACATGGAAAACGTTGTGAACTGCACCGAGTTCTGCTGGTAGGTTCAATCTGTAGGCCACCTTGCCTATTTTCTCAATGATTTCAAAAGGTCCAACGTATCGTGGGTTGAGTTTGCCTCGTTTACCAAAACGAACAACACCCTTCCAGGGTGAAACCTTGAGTAATACCCGCTCCCCAACCTGGAGCTCAAGTGGTTTCCTGCCCTTATCGGCGTAGGCCTCTGACGGTCTCGAGCGACCGCCATGCGTTGTCGTATTTGAGCAATCCGCTCGGTAGTGTCTACCACATGTTCTGGACCAGTGATTTGACTATCCCCCACCTCTGCCCAACAGAGAGGCGACCGGCATTTACGTCCGTACAATGCCTCAAACGGAGCAGCTTTAATGCTGGTGTGGTAGCTGTTATTATACGAGAATTCCACGAGTGGCAGATGCCTTTCCCAGCTGCTGCCAAAGTCGATTACACAAGCACGAAGCATGTCTTCTAATGTCTGGATAGTGCGTTCGGACTGCCCGTCCGTCTGTGGGTGATACGCTGTGCTCATATCAAGACGTGAGCCAAAAGACTTGTGCATTGCTTGCCACAGTTCCGAAGTAAAACGTGCATCTCGATCAGAGATGATAGAAGTGGGCACCCCGTGCCTCGAAACAACTTCCTTGAGGTATATTTCCGCCAAAGTGGAGAATTTATCTGTTTCCTTAATTGCCAAAAAGTGTGCGGATTTCGTGAGTCGATCCACAATTACCCAGATAGTATCATTTCCGCGCTGTGATCTAGGTAGGCCAGTAACGAAATCCATGGAAATTTGTTCCCATTTCCATTGTGGTATTTCTGGTTGTTGGAGTAGGCCTGAGGGTTTCTGATATTCCGTCTTGACTCGCGCACAAGTCAAACACTTGCTGACGTAAGTTGCTATGTGGGCCTTCATGCTAGGCCACCAATATGTAGCTTTAATATCGTGGTACATCTTGTCCGAACCAGGGTGTACCGAGTAGCGAGATTTGTGTGCTTCATCCATTACAAGCTATCGTAAGTCGCCATAGAGTGGGACCCAGATGCGTCCTGTTACGTAGTAAGCACCGTCTTCCTTCTGTTCTAAGCGTTGTCTCGACCCGCGTAGGGCTTCGGCTCTAACGTTTTCTGGTTTCAGTGCTTCTATCTGAGCAGCTCGTATTTGCGAAGGTAGACTAGAATGGATCGTGAGTTGTAAAGCTCTTACGCGCTTAGGCGCAGTGTCCTTTCGACTGAGGGCGTCAGCCACTACATTGGCCTTGCCCGGGTGATACCTGATAGAGCACTCGTAGTCATTCAGCAGCTCGACCCATCGTCGTTGTCGCATATTCAGTTCCTTCTGCTTGAATATGTGCTCTAGGCTCCTATGGTCGGTGTAGATGGCGCACTTGGTTCCGTACAGGTAATGCCGCCATAACTTGAGTGCGAAAACGACAGCTCCCAGCTCTAAATCATGGGTAGTGTAGTTCTTTTCATGAACCTTGAGTTGGCGTGAGGCGTAGGCTATGACTTTATCTCGTTGCATCAATACACAACCAAGACCTTGAATTGATGCATCACAGTAAACTACAAAATCGTCTGTGCCCTCTGGCAGTGAAAGGATAGGTGCACTACAAAGTCTATCCTTTAGGTGCTGAAAAGCTAACTCTTGTGCATTTCCCCAATGATAAACAACGCCCTTCTGCGTTAGTAGAGTGAGAGGCTGTGCGATCTTAGAAAAATCCTTAATGAACCTCCTGTAGTAGCCTGCCAATCCCAAGAATTGGCGAATTTCCTTTGGTGTACGAGGTGCAGGCCAGTTCTTAATAGAGTCTACTTTGGATGGATCAACATGAATCCCATCCTTGTTCACCACGTGTCCTAGGAAATGGACTTCACGAAGCCAGAAGTCGCATTTCGAGAACTTTGCATAAAGCTGTTCTGTTCGAAGGAGTTCCAAAATAAGCCGTAGATGCTGTTCGTGCTCCTCTTTGCTCTTAGAATAGATCAGGATGTCGTCGATGAAGACTATAACAAACTTGTCCAGGTAAGGCTTGCACACTCGGTTCATCAAGTCCATAAAAACTGCGGGTGCGTTTGTCAGCCCAAACGGCATGACCAAAAACTCGTAGTGCCCATATCGAGTCCTGAAGGCTGTCTTAGAGACATCCTCTTCCCGAACTCTCAGCTGGTGATATCCCGATCTCAGATCGATCTTTGAATAGTAGCTCGACCCCTGCAACTGGTCGAACAAGTCGTCAATGCGCGGTAGAGGATAACGGTTCTTCACAGTCACCTTGTTGAGTTCTCGATAGTCGATACACATTCTGAAGGTACCGTCCTTCTTTTTCATGAAAAGCACTGGGGCTCCCCAAGGCGATGAGCTAGGACGAATGAAACCCTTATCCAAGAGTTCCTGTAGTTGCGTGGAGAGTTCTTCCAACTCTGATGGAGCCAAACGATAAGGTGCACGTGCTACAGGCGCAGCTCCAGGAGCTAGTTCAATCTGAAACTCGACTTGGCGATGGGGTGGAAGACCAGGTAATTCCTCAGGGAATACCTCAGGATAGTCATGTACAACTAGAAAATCTTCTAGCTTCTTCTCTTTCTCTGTGGTATCCGTAACTAGAGCCAAAATCGCAGGGTGGCCCTTTCGTAAGCACTTCTGGGCCTTAAGAAGAGAGATGATGTTCTCAACAGCACTTCTCTTGTCGCCACGAATCATGAGAGGTTCACTACCTAAACCAGGAATACGAACGATCTTCTCGTTGCAGAGAATCTCTGCTCGGTGTTGGGATAACCAGTCCATCCCAATGACAACGTCGAAACTACCCAAGACGATAGGAATAAGGTCAATAGAGAAGGTCTGGTTAGCGAGTACAAGTTGGCAACCTTTGACTACGTGCGAGGCCTCCAAACTCTTACCATTAGCTAGCTCTACAGTGTGCTTGATGTTCAGGGGTGTTGGAATACGCTTAAGCATTTTACTAACTTCTAGTGACACATAGCTAGTATCGGCACCCGAATCAAATAAGACTGTAACATAAAAGTCGTCGAGAAGGAACTTACCCGTCACCACGTTGGGATCATTCCTTGCTTCACCTTGACCAATCACGAACACTCGCCCCCTGGCACCATTGTTGTTGTTCCCATTGTTACCATTCCCCTGATTGTTGTTGTTGTTGTTCTGGTTCAGTTGGGGACAATCTTTCTTGAAGTGGCCTTCAGCTCCACACTGAAAGCACCCTTTGTTGTTACCCTGTTGCTGCCGCTGGTTCTGTTGAGGTTGCTGACGATTCTGATTGGCGGGATATGCGCTCCTGCAATCCTTTGCAACATGACCAGGCTTGTTGCACCGATGACAGTTGCCCCTGGTGCATGGCCCACTGTGGTGTAGGTTGCAACGATTGCATTTGGGGTGATTCCCCTTGTACCCACCATGACTTTGACCACCAGACGATTGCTGACTGGGGCTCTTGTGGTCGTCAGTCTTTCTCTGCTGAGACTGAGATTGCACAGAAGTTGAACCCTTGCTTGAAGTTCCATCCCATTTCCGTTTGTCCCCACTAGAAGTACCAGAAGTAGTTGCAGCACCTATGCGCTTTGGTAACTTGTTCTGCTCCACCGCTTGGTCAGTGAGACGGTGAGCCAACTGAACAACCTGCTGGATAGTAGTCAAGTTTGCTGAAGTCACATGGCTTTGGATCTCTGGCACCAAGCCCTTGAGATAAAGTTCAATTCGCTTATACGGAGGGTCCACCATAGTAGGACACAACAAGGCAAGCTCATGCGATCTCTTAGTATACGCCTCAATCTCTGACCCCGTCATCTTGAGATTGTAGAACTCATCTTCCAGCTTATGGATATCATCGCGACTGCAGTATTCCTCCTTGACCATTTCCTTGAAAGTTTCCCATGGGGTGGCGTTGGCAGCAACCAACCCTAGCATTTGCACTTGAGCATTCCACCACGTGAGGGCCAAACCCTCGAGAGTACCAGTAGCATACTTCACCCTGCGCGCTTCAGGGCATTCACACATTTCGAACACGGATTCCAATTTCTCAAACCAGTGGAGGAGACCTACTGCTCCTTCAGTGTCGCTAAAAGTAGTCGGTCGGCAGTCCATAAAGGTCTTAAATGTGCACACCGGTGCCTGAGCATATTGACCTAAGGCAGGTGAAAGAAAGACAGAGTTTAACACAAAGGCTGGTTCACGAGAGTAGGATCCAAATGATCCTAAAACAATTCGGACTGCAGGATATACCTCCTGCGTTTGCAGCTGCAAGCGCTGCGGCAACTCGTTCGTTGATCAAAGCCGTCAACTGAGCTTGTGTCATGTTAACGCGTCCAGACATGATTCTTCATAACAAGAGTAATACGAGTGAGAGAGATTCGCGAAAGTACGATAGTAGGACAGGGCAAACACACACGTGTTCAAACAACAGTAGTTATACTAGTCAAGCATACCATGGGCAATGTACTATGTATCTAACAAGTAGGCAATATACACATATCATATTACCTAGTATGTCGAGCCTTGCATGTGGAGTGGAGCGTCGTTGTGGACCGTTGAGCACTGTACCGGTTATAGTCTGGTTTTAACAAAAACGTTTCTCTTTTATTAAAACCTAGTTCACTATAACCAATGGCTCTGATACCAATCTGTCACACCCCCAAAATCCACCCGCGGAGTACTACCGCTTGGAGGCGTGACTGACCAGGATCCAGCCACCAATCATACTGAACAAGCATATAAACAGTTATAAAAGTTTAACCAATACGATTGGTGTTTCAAATCAACAATTTAAGTTGCAAGCGGAAGCATCAGTTTAAAGTTATAACATAAGTTCAATGTTTTTAATTAAAACGTGACACGCAGCAATCCGTGTCCCACAACGACTCTCCTCCATGCAAGCTCCAGCTGAGTACCTATGGTCCTGCAAAGCATGTAGTAACGAGTCAACAACTAGTTGAGTGAGTTCACAGTTGGGTGTTCGTTTTAGTTATTTCAAAAATAGTTTCCTTTAACTGGCATCCTGCCGTGGGGGTTACCCCATAGTTTAAAAATGTGACTTGTTCATTCCCAGTTACTCTGGCATTCCAGCCGTGGGGGCTACCCCATGATAGTTATCAGGCATTTCGGCCGTGGGGGCTACCCCATGCGTACACTAGACTCGTTACCATATCGACTGCTGACTGTAGTCATGTTTATGTGCCCTGAAAACATCAATGTCTATCATCATTGACGTGCCCCAGATCCATTAGTTCACGCCCGTCCTCTGCGGCACGGTGTGAGGTTTGTCAGACCTAAATAGCGCTATCTAACTAATGACCCGCTCGCCATTGGCCCGGCGATTAGTCGATACAAAAAGGAGGGACTTCGTGATAGAGTTTTAGTCTAGTACGAGTTATCCGTCCATCCGGACGAGGAATCACATTCCTTAACCATAGCCGTCCTACCCAAGGAGGACGAGGAACCCACGTTCCTTAACCCCGTTCCCAACCCAGGGAATCCCATGCTTTGTAAAGGGTGTGAACTCACCTTGGTTTGCTCGGTAGTTAATCACGGAAAGTCAATTAAGTTGCAGGTAATCAATTAGGTCCTATCACAGGTATTATTCGTATCAGATTCAAGTCAAGCAGTGCACGAATGTTCAACATGTATGGCAAACACGTTTGACAGCTCAAAGTATTTTCAATTATCAGTAGCACATCCGGCTCATAAATTCAGTCCAACTACTCAAGCCCAAAAACACGTAATAGCAGTTAACACTGAAGCCCATAAGTCCGGCCCACTAACTTAGGCCCATAACTAGGTAAGCCCACTAAGGGGTCTCGAGTCGCAACCGGACTCGCAAACGTGGTTGCGGGTCATGCTGTTTATGTTGCCCGTTGGTGGTTGCGAGTCGCAACCTGTGTCGCAACCATGGTTTCGGCTTGTGCTGTTTTGGTCTCGAGTCGTAACCGGGCTCGAAACCATGATCTCGGCTTGTCATGTTATGGTTGCGAGTCGTAACCAGGTGTTCTCGACTCGCAACTGGTGTCGCAATGTGGAGATTTCGAGTCGCAACCAGGGTTTCGACTCCCCAACATCTGCTGATTTCTGCACAGTTTGTACTATCCAATAGCATTTGAATATCATGCAACACAAACATTGTACTATCCACTAAAACATGTTTTATTGTCTAAACATTCATGAATTCAGATCAAACAAGCAGAATTCAAACATTCAAAGCACATTCAAGCTGTTCTTCGTGTTCTTTAATCACTCAAACACATATTCATCATATTCATAACATACTTAACCCTTATTCAACAAGATCATGAACTATCATTCACTATCATGCATCCTATCATGACAAACATATTCATTAGCCGATTCGTTTAATATAAACACCCAAACCTTTCGGATCCAAACACAAGTACAACCGATAACATCATTTTCATTGAAGCATACTACACATTTTTATCATAACTAAGCATTAACTCTTCATCCTTATCAATCGGTTATAACACATAGTAATGAAAACACCTTTGAATCAATTATTTTGAACTTTGAACATCATGCATATCTCAACAACATCATCTTGTCAATTAGCTTTATCATGCATCACAAAACACAACAAGAATCAACCATATTCAACCATAAACATCGAGAAACACTAACCGGTTGATGAGGTGCGTGTGTGAGTCGATCCAAAGTCCAAATCCGAGGGTTCTTGTGCCAACCGATTGGGTTCGAGAGCTTGGAGGTGTGTTTGTGTTTCTAGGGTTTTAGTGAGAGTGTGTGTGTAGGAGTGTGAGTGTGGTTGCCCAAAGAGTGACAAGGTTGGCAAGGGGTTTGCTATATATACTAGTTCCACAAGGTGCACCCTAAAGGGCTTACTAGCCGGTTAAGGAGGTCACGGCCCAATGGCCCAAACCGGTCACTAGGTTCTCGGCCCAAGGCCCATTCGGTTACTATACACTCGAGACCTCATGGTCTCGAGTCGGGTCCTTTGTTCTCGGGTTGGGTTCTCGATTCACTTATAACACGTATATACATATATGCACACAACAAGACACATTTCACATAAAAGGTTCACGTTTATCATTAAGTTAATCGGTTGACCAGTCACATAACGTACAAACATGTTACATCAAACGCAATGAAAGGTTCTAAATTTCGAGTTGTCACACATACTGACATATTCCAACACTCATGCTATTTGGCCCACCATGTGATCATCGAATATTAAGTCAATATCATCAGGTTGACATCATATGCCCATACATATATATCTAACTAGATACATCAATCGCATACACACATGATCATCAAATAGGGACTATTACAAGAATCTTCAGGCACATGTAAAACATACAACCCACATATAATTCAATTAAAGGCTTGCAAGATTATTTAACTATTACTGAATGATCATCAATTTCAAATAACTAAAATATTCATATAAAATAACTAACCAAGATACAAGATGAGAGCTGGATTATTGCAATCGGATGGCAATGACTTCGAGGAAGGGGAGGGGTTTTTACTGCCGTAACTTACTTAGGAGGAATATAGGGTTTGCAGTGGATCATCTAATAAGTCCCATGTATGTTACGTATACATAAGAGGGAAAGAGATGGGCCATTGTTTGCTTCATGATCTTGACGGCCCAATGTACCAGCGACCGGCCCAAGGTGGTTTAAGAACGATTACGGCCCAACTACACTAATTCGGTATACAAGAAGCCCACATACACATTCACTCGCACCCGATAATCATTTATGTTTAACCAGTTTAACCGAGTCCCGAGCGATTAACAGATTCACTAAAGCAAAGAGTGTGCAAAGTGATAATAATAATGAGGAATCGGAATCGCAGGATTGAAAGACACTAACCATGAAGTTCGGGTTGTCACATCATCCCCATCTTAAAAGAAATTTCGTCCCGAAATTTGGTACGCACTCACTGAGGAAGCTAGGTAAGTTATATCGTTTGCTGGTTTTCCTGGGGTGTCACATCCTCCCCATCTTGAAAGAAATTTCGTCCTGAAATTCACCAGTGATATCAAGAGTTGGTTCAATCCCTTGAACAATTGAGAACATTGAAGTTTTAACATATCCTTCCGTTCCTATGTGAACTTCAGTCCACGTATTGAAGTTTAACAAGCCCTCACGATTGTCATATGACTCATGCTAGCGAACCTTGACTTCTTAGCCCATGCTTTCGATAGGTTCCCTAATATATACAACTGATAATGACCTCAAATTCCGGTAAGGGTATCACCAGGGTTTCGTCGGGTAACCACTGCCTTAAACCTAGGGCATACATACCATTACGATAGTTATCCCGTTTCATCAATTAGCCTGAGTTTGTGAGCCAAGTCACCGTTTGTTCCAGTAATCCGAATGTCTCACGCGTCGTAAAGTAAGCTTGCCATGTTTTCTATAGCATACCGCACCCCCCAGGGTGGTGCTTTCGATTATGACACGTTTGCCTACAACAAACTCCCAGTGTTTCCTAAGCTAATCAGCTTTCCTAGCGCTCATGCGCTGCCATCAAACAATTTCCGATCTAAGCAATGTTCGAGAGTTTTGAGCTCAAGTCCTGGACCTGCGATTACGTTGTCAACTACATTAGTCCAGCAAGGAGATTAGAGTTACTCTCAAGGTTATGCCTCAGCATGGGCTGTATGTATACTATCATGGTGCAGCTGCATTAGAGCTTCTCCCCAAGATAAGTGTCCTTCCCAAACGTTTACTAAAGTCAGTTATGCACATACTTACAACATGCCTTCGTGTGCTCAGATGGTTCGTCACTTTGCTCGATTGTCCTACAGTAATGAGCAATGTTCATGTCAAGACATGAGCCAAAGGTGTGCGCCATGCCCGCCTTAAATTAGGTATAGTCCAATAGGTAATAGGAGTTGGCACCTCATGCCTATAATCCGTCTCTTCCAGAGAAATTTTCACAAGCTGAGAAGACTCATCAGTTCCCTTGACTACAAGGAGGTGTGCTGGTCACATTCAGCGATCAACGATTGTTACTGTTTGTGTTTCCATTTCGAGTTGTAAATAGACTAGTGGCAGCATTCATAACAGTCTGCTCCCATCTTCCACATAGGTGTTGCCAGTTTCTTATACTTCGCCTTGACTTTTCCCAAAGTCAAAAGTCATACCCATACATTGTTAGACGGGTTTTCATGCCCAATCATCAGTACAAGATTTACATGTCCAAACGTCTTTCTTTAAAATCCAGTTGAATAGAATTTTCGAAGCCGGTGTGTTTTGCTAACCACAACTTCCCTACCGTTGCTGTGAAGTGAGATTTATAGTTGTTCTATGAGTTAATGAATATCGTTCGTTTCACCAAGGTTGCTCTTCCATGCCCCGCATGGACTCAACTTGAAAATTCTCTCCCGTTAGTTCCCTAGTTTGTACAGAACGAGTTGTGTCAGGTGGGTTAGAGTCAATGGCGAGCTGCAAAGTCCATACACGTTCAGGTTCCACAGTCGTAATCCACTCAGAAGTTCCATCCAACGATGCCATTTACTGATTTAGCTCTTTCGAAACCAGAGTACACGGAAGGCCCTTGTGATCGGTCTAAGTAACGCATTTGGTACCGTCCAAGTAATGCCTCTGTGTAACTCCAAAGACCACGGTTTCCACCACCAGTTGTGTGTCATGCAGTTCTTCGTAAGTCGTTACTCTCTCGTGTTGCGTCGACGTGTAACTGGGACTCTGATTCAAAACATAATGATATACCACTGTATTACCCATGCCCTTGGGTAAAAATGAGGCTCAGTACCTTACTGAATTAGGATTCGAAAGCTGAAGAGACATCCTCATGTTCTGTCTTTCGCGAACACGGCACCCCACTGTGCTAAAGGGATCTAAGCTATGCGGCCTTCGAAATTCCTGTGATAAATCAAGCGGAACCAAGAAATCGTTGTATCCTCGAAGGACTTTTAGTGTCGATCAATTTCCAAAGAAAACGGGTCTTAGCGAGATTCACGTGCATTCCCACTTTGTTGATTACATTACCCAAAAGGTACCTCTCGAATTCAGAAGCTACATTTATCAAGACTTCGCGTGATGTGGCTCCTCCATCAGGACCTCCCAAATAGGATAAAAGTTGTCCATGTTGTTGCTTTCCCCCCGAAAAGGGTTCAAAATGTCACCCAATAGCACGGTCGGTTCACATGATCTATGAGGCTGCTGGTGTGATGATCGCTCTAAAGGTCTTGGAGTGCAAAGTTGTATGGCCGAATTGCGTCTGGTAAGCTTCTTTAAGAACTTTCTCCCCTTGGGTTTCCATCTAATAATAATGCGCTCGTAAGTTAATCCTTGAATGAAAGCTCGTCTCTTGTAACTAGTCGATCGGTTTTCGATACATGGCCGCGGCAAACGGTTCTCAACTGTCGTCTCGATGGGTGCTCGATAATTGGTACGTACACACAAAAAGGCTTATCTTCACGGATATAACTGGGGCTTCCCAAAGTGAGAATTAGGTCCGCCAAAACTCTTGTCCAACAGTTCTCGTAGTAGCTCATACAGTTCTTGCAACCCTCCTGGTGCAAGACGGTAAGAGTATGAGTATTCGGAGCTCCCTCTAATCGTGAGATCACTGAGATTCCGACTAACAGTTGTGGTAGTAGACCTGAAAGTTCCTCGAATTGCACACTGAGACGAGTCACAACAATTGGTGGATCCTCGATCCTATCTTACTTAGTCTTATCATCAGAAATAGTTGCTACTACAGCGGGGTCATCCTTCCATAGACGCTTCCGAGGCTTCCATTACTGACATGATGCTAATCTTTTCACAAATCTGGTACTTTAGAGCATCCAATGACGCTAAGTTTCTCCTCACAGGGTACGTCTGGGCGATATATCCCGACAACCAACCAACACTGACTACTGCGTCGTAACTACCAAGGATAGCAGAGGTAACACCGGTGTCGAATGTCTGTCCCCCGCAATATCGAGTTTGCATCCCAACCTACATATGCGGTTTCCGCCGACCTGCCGTCAGCCGGTTTCATAACAGGTTTGGTTTCAAGAAGCATCAGGGCTAAACGGAGTCAAGCCGAAGCGATTTGCTATCCATCCAAACTACCATGTTGTTATTGTCCTGTCGTCGCCCACGTCAATCCTAAATATCCTTTCGCGAACACCACTGCCGGTGTTATTGTTACAATCACACGGATTTCTACCATACTGTCATCGCTCCCTTGGTTGTTGTCGTCTTGAATTATCAACTACCATTACATGCCGCAGGCACCTTCATTCCCATACTGTAAGCTACTATTACAAGTACCTTGATGTCACGATAGTTGTTTGCTTCTAATGTTTTTGCTCGAAACAGGACTCTACGATCCTTCACCAACGATGTCCATCTCTTCATATTTCGTGCTAAGTTCCAGGGTGCTACTCGTTGTGTTGGAATTTACACAGTCCACATCCTGGTCGATTGTCATCGTTTACGTTTTGATCGATTCGTAAAAGTCGGCTCCCATAAGTTGCTGACTAGAGTTAAGTATTCGTTTGGAGTCAAATCGTTGATGTTCATTGTCAATAATTGGGGTCGTTCAAATGTTGAAGTCGGTAGAGTACTAAATTTACCCTTATGCCCATCGTTCTTACAAGTTGACTGGGTAAAACACGGTAGGTTTCCAGAGTGTTGCAGGTGTGACCGCCCTTCAGGGTCTGAGATGTGAGTATATTGAGTTCCAACAACAATGAGGAGTGAGGGGGAAAGAAAAGGGGTATAAACCAATCATGGACGCTGCAACATCCACTCAGGGACGTTCGTACAAGCACCTAGCATTCTACTTAGTTCGCTAGGCGTTCAAAGGGACGTTCAAGTAATACTCGATAGCATTGCGATTTCAAAAGGATTCAAAGAGAGGTGAGAAAGTCACATTTGAGTAGGAGACGATCACTGTTATGACTCCTATTAGTTTGTTACGTTTCACACTGATCAATTAACAGGGCGGAACCCCTCCTTCACTTGTTAAGCCTCACTGGGACTCGCATGCACCCCACATTATTATTATGTGTGCACCCACAATAATATTGTGATTTGCATGCTCATCTCAGCTCCTCCTAACTCATGTCGAATGGTTCCCCCAACTCGAATAGCAAACAAAGAGCATCACATAACATAAGTCACGAATGTTTAGGGAAATACCACCCTATCAGTCATATAACATGTGCTAGGGATACGTAAGTTCATACTATCGTGTTTAACGTGCACCAGCATGCAATATCATATGTAAGTGTCCACTAGTTACGTAGTACAATGAGTATACGAAAGACTAACCTTGCAATCTGGAGCTGAGTGTCATGATCGATTTTCGAAGGTGTTGGGTTATAGTCTGGTTTTACAAAAACGTTTTAAAACCTAGTTCACTATAACCAGTGGCTCTGATACCAACTGTAACACCCCCAAAATTCCACCTGCGGAAACCCCGCGAGGCGTGTTACGCATCAGAGTTCGAGCCACCAATCACATTGAACCAATGATAAATATTTAAATAAGTCATGACATTAATTACTAAAAATAAGATGTCAACATGATATCAATTCTCAAAAGTTGTGTAGCGGAAGCATGTAATCGTTTAGCAATCGTTTCATAATAATAATCAAAATCAATGTATTGTTTATAAGTGAATCCAAGAGTCTGGATCCATGACCACTCCAGCACTCCCAGATAGCAAGTCCATGTTCCAAGGTTAACGACCTACAAGCATGCAAACAAGTGTGTCAGACTACGCTGGTGAGTTCAAGGTTTTGTTAACTTGTTTTGTTACCAGATGTATGTTAATGCGATTCAATGTTGCGTTACGATGTCGTTCACATTAGATACCCTAGGGAGTGTGCCCATATGTATCCGGGGAGTGGGTACCCCTTAACGACCGATGCTATGTTGTACCGTATGCAGCGTCAATGATGGGAATGCCTAACCCCAATGCCCGTAACCAGGCATTGGTCAAAGTCAAGGTATCAAACAACCTTGACAAGCTGTAGGAGGTCTTATATCCGCGTTGTATTCACAAGTTGTCCCAGTAATTAGTTCACGCCCGTCCTTACGGCCCGGTGTGAGGGTGCCAAACCTAATAGCGCTATCAACTAATTACCCCATTGCCTTACAGGCAATCCGGTAGATGATTGTTTCTATGTTCCAGTTGTTTACCCCAAGTTTCCCTTCCAAATGTTTACCAGTTGTCCCAAACCACCGGGACGCATGCTTGAGAAAATGCAATGAACTCACCTTGGTTTCGCTCGGTAAGATTATTTACTCGTTTATCAGTTTGATCAACCACGCCCTAAAAGGGTTATCGATACAGTCAGTTACAACTAATTCATGTACTTAGGATTCACATCAAACATATATAACATCACGCATGTCATAGAAGCATCCGAGCGATAGTACATTTACGATACATGTTCCTGCCCCAAATTCACACATCACATGTAAGCTAACAACTAACATCTCATTGAGCTATTCGTATGGTGCACCCCAAAATGATATATATGCATAAATATAACCACACCAACTTAACAGTTTTGTCATTCAATGTGACTAGGGCCCTAAACACATGATGCATACATAAACAATATACCTACCACTAATCGGCCCAGGTTACAGGAACCCATCAGCCCATTATATTGATTAAATTGGGTTGTTATTTAATTCCCAGTCCCCTAAGAGCCCAACCGTGTGCCTTGGACCAAGTGAAAACCCCGTTTACAATTCAACATTTACCCTTGTTTAGTTATGATTACATCCTGGTATTTTCATAAGAACCTAAATGTTTTACCCCCACTTGTGTAACCTGTCCCACTCAATTTAACTATCATTCAAAATATAAATAGTAGCCTCGTTTCCATGTATCAAGCAATTCAAGTAGCTGGCCAAATAGTAGCCTCGTTTCCACATTATTACCCGTCGGTTCCCTTATCCTCTATATTAGTAACATAATATATATGCAGACAATTAACTAGATCATATTTTCAATTTGATCAATTCATTTGATAATTATATATTTAAGTGTGGGCTTGTATAAATCACCACATACGAACAGTTTGTCATCAAATGTGTGAATATACATGTTTGGACATGAATTAAATATGAGTGGGACTCATACTTTTAAATTATATGTGGACTATATTCCCCCATCATGTGCAGACTGTGCACTCAAATAATTAGCTATACAAACATAATAATTATACTCAAACAAGCCTATTAATCTTGCAAGGGTAGACACCATTTTCCAATGAGAGTTATAAACTTTCAAACACATACTGACATATTCCAACACTCATGCTATTTGGCCCACCATGTGATCATCGAATATTAAGTCAATATCATCAGGTTGACATCATATGCCCATACATATATATCTAACTAGATACATCAATCGCATACACACATGATCATCAAATAGGGACTATTACAAGAATCTTCAGGCACATGTAAAACATACAACCCACATATAATTCAATTAAAGGCTTGCAAGATTATTTAACTATTACTGAATGATCATCAATTTCAAATAACTAAAATATTCATATAAAATAACTAACCAAGATACAAGATGAGAGCTGGATTATTGCAATCGGATGGCAATGACTTCGAGGAAGGGGAGGGGTTTTTACTGCCGTAACTTACTTAGGAGGAATATAGGGTTTGCAGTGGATCATCTAATAAGTCCCATGTATATTACGTATACATAAGAGGGAAAGAGATGGGCCATTGTTTGCTTCATGATCTTGACGGCCCAATGTACCAGCGACTGGCCCAAGGTGGTTTAAGAACGATTACGGCCCAACTACACTAATTCGGTATACAAGAAGCCCACATACACATTCAATCGCACCCGATAATCATTTATGTTTAACCAGTTTAACCGAGTCCCGAGCGATTAACAGATTCACTAAAGCAAAGAGTGTGTGTCACACCCCGGCCGCGTATAACATGCAACCGCGGCGGGAACGCCGGGGAGTGTTGTGGACAGAATTAAATTGTTTCATGACCATGGCATACAAGTTGTATTTTATTTATAAACAAAGGTGTTACATTGTCTTGGAAAGAGAGTACGGATATTCAAAACATAATTAAGCTAGTTCAAACTTCATTTTTAGGCTCTAAGGCACAGGTCCGCCCTAGAATCATGATCATCGTCCTATGGAATAGCTCCTGAAAACACATGTGAAAGTAGGTACGTCAGCATAAAAATGCCTGTGAGATACATAGGTTTTGTGAAAATGGGGTTCATGACTTGAGTTTTAAAGAATGTTTAATAACAGTCAGTCATGAACCTTGTAATTTGTTTTGCTTTGTAAATCATTTGAAAAACGATAACATCAAACGATATGTATAGATAAGTGCAAGGTTAAATGAATAACCAAGTAAAATGAGTTGAATAAGATAAGTTGTTTGTGAAAATAATGTCTTGTGAAGAATATGTTACTTATGTAAAGTGTAATGTGTCTAAACTGAAATGACTTAGATAACGCCACGATATGTAATATTATACAAACATTTATATATAGGAAGTACCAGCGGCGTATCCACCATGTTTGTATCATATTACATACGCCCCGTTACTTGAATCATTTACCCAAACCAATCCACCATGTAAATTGTTCATGTGTAAACCAAATGTCAAGTGTTATTGTAATCCATGTCAAGTGTTTATGCTCAAGTGTAAACCACCAAATGTATATGTCAATGTCGACGTGTTTATGTTCAATGTAAATCATGTAATGTGTAATCCCAAAATGTATCATGTATGGTAAGCGAAATGTATCAACTAAAACCATATGCACAAAACAAGTCGTTGAAGTAAAACGTGGTTTAAATCAGCGTTATGTTCTGCGGGAAATGCATGCTCTATTGATATTAACATTTATGTGGTATTGTAAACTATGCATACATCCAAGCCTTGAGACTGCGGTGATAAACCCTTAAACAAATTAATGGTTTATCTAAGTTATGTATATCGAATTCGGTCATTCCTTCCGGTCCTATCAAACCCAGGACTTCAGGAATGGGAGTTGTCAATTCCTATGGTACCACTACCTACTAACGAACGGCGTAGCTAATGTTAATGAATGTATTGTCCCATGTTAAACAAACCAAATGTCATAGCAAAATGAAGGCATGTGATGTAAACAATTGTACTAAGTATGCTAAGTAAACATACGAAGCAGAAATGTTCATGTAAATCAATGTGTCCATATGCTGAGTAAACATATGCAACGGAAATGTTCATGTAAATCAATGTGTCCATGCTGAGTAAACATATGCAACGGAAATGTTCATGTAAATCAATGTGTCCATATGCTGAGTAAACATATGCAACAGAAATGTTCATGTAAATCAATGTGTACATATGCTGAGTAAACATATGCAACAGAAATGTAATGTAAATCAAATGTACTAAGTACGCACACAATGGGCATACATAGCATGAAATGTAATGAAATCGTGTACTATAATGTACTAACAACATAGCAGGCATATGATGTGGAAACATGTGTTTCACCCCAAAACAGTTTGGAAAACAGTAAAAGAGGGGTTCAATGTACTCACCTGAGATTGCTTTGAGTTCCTTGTATAATAACCAGATAATGCTAAAGATCACGGGATATCAAACGGCACCTAATAGGTAGCTATGTAAATATACCGGACCAAATCGGAAGGATCGGACAGTACGCGGGTTCGAAAACCAAACGAGTATGGAGACTCGTGTAATATGGTTTAACAAAGCCTACATACTAAAATGAAACTTAACCTAAGTGCTTACGGTCCATCACGAGGTATAACCTCGGAAGGTTATAGCTATGGTCACCTAATGTGTTTGGTCAGGTCCTAATGACCGACCAAATGGGTCGGGTTCGAAAGTATAAGCGATGGTTTAGATCGCTTACCTTACGACCCTATATAAGCACTAAACTAAAAGTGACGAGCTAAGCATGTTAGAACATGCTTAACTAAGTTTGAAAACAGGTTTGACATCAAAACAAACGGCTTTGATGCTCACGAGTAGTTTGGTGACAAAATATGCAAGAATGCACATTTTGGCCGAAACTACGACTCGTCACTGAGCCTAGATAACGTGGTGATCAGTAGGTATGGTCACTATGGACCATAACCATCGTGATCACGCTCACGTTATGAAGTTCCATGAACTTCGCATCGACCATAAGCTGGTCAATGCAGAAAGTCAACAAAACGTTGACTTTCGGACTCGAAAAGCGAATAAAAGAGCGAAAGAAGACTTACAGAGGGTCCCCGAGTGCAAATCAAGATCAAACAGCTCAGGTATGAAACAATGGTTTCAACTTAGAGCTTTAGGATCTGATTTTGTGATTTTTACACTAAAGGGGGGGGGGGTATTTATAGGAAAAGTGGAACCGTTAGGATCGTTTTATCGAATATCGTGCCTTGATCTCGTGCGTACATGTGTCCAAGGGTTAAATACACTGAACTTGGCCCTTGGCCCTTCATTTGGGTGAAAAGGCATCGCCCTTTGATCGAACGAAAGGCCAGATTCTGCATTAAATGCAAAATCTTTCTGTCAGACATCCCACGCGGCCCGCCTAAACATTTAGGCAAAACTCACGCGGGCCGCCTGGCCCTCTCTGATCTGCACCACTTGCAGAATTTACACATTTGGTCCCTGTTGCATGTTTAAGCTATTTCCAGCCCTTCTAAGACCTGTAAAGCCATCTTTAAGGCCCCAAAATGATGCCTAAACATTGTGGACATGAAACATGCCCAAAAATATGTCGGATGTCGGTTCGTTTGGCCGTACGATCGCGATGTTCGCTTAATTACGACGGAATGCGCATAAGCGCGAAAGACGATCCAAATGATGCGACGAATGGATTTTTCTCATGCCAAACACTAAGGCATAATATAAGGATGCTTACATAAATTTTTGGATGTCCGGATGTATTCAGAACATAAGTTATGCGCGAAAGTGCAAACTTATGCACTTTTTGACACTTTTAGTCCCTGAATGATCCAAAAGTTTGTTTTAGCATACCAAACCTCTCAAAGCCTATTTCTAAGCTATGTAAAGGATATTTATGGTATGTTTAACTTATGGACATGTTCCGGAATGTTCGTTACAGTTCAAATTGGCATACTTTCGCAGTTTGTCAAGTTTAGTCCCTGTAAGCGAATTAACTTGTTTTTGCTATACCAAAGCCTTCAAAACTTATTTCTAAGTTATGTAAAGGTTATTTAAGGTATGTTGAGTATATGTTGATGTTCCGGGGTATTTGTCGCATTAAACTGAGTACGTTTACGCACCAGTTTGCGTATAATTCTCCAGAAAGCGATGTAGAGTTTGAATTTGAACAAAAGTCAAAACATGAAAAATGCAAAACACAACCAAACAAACATTGGGATCAAATAACATTATTTTATTGATAATTTAACTGTTCATAATGATTACAAGCACAAATGTTACAGTCTCCCCTACTTGTGGAAATTTCGTCCCGAAATTTATTTAGAGGAAACTGATTGAAAAAGATGCGGATATTTTGCCTTCATTTGATCTTCACGTTCCCAAGTAAACTCGGGTCCACGCTTAGATTCCCAACGAACCTTGACCAAAGGAATGCGCTTGCGTTTAAGCCACTTGACTTCACGTTCCATGATTTCTACCGGTTTCTCAACAAACTTCAGTGTTTTATCAACACGAATTTCGTCAAGCGGTATGTGGAGGTTCTCATCAGCTAAACACCTCTTGAGATTGGACACGTGAAAAGTTGGATGAACATTTCCAAGTTCAGGAGGCAACTCAAGTCTGTAGGCTACCTTGCCGATTCTTTCGACGATCATAAATGGTCCAACGTATCTAGGTGCAAGTTTTCCTTTTTTTCCGAATCTGATCACACCTTTCCAAGGTGAGACCTTAAGTAATACACGATCACCGACTTAAAAATCCAAGGGCTTGCGTTTTAAGTCCGCGTAGTTCTTTTGACGGCTTCTAGCTGTCTGAAGGTTATCACGAACTTTCTTTACCTTTTCTGTTGTCTCTAAAATGAGGGCAGGTCCAGTAAGTTGAGCCTCACCGATCTCATTCCAGCAGACTGGTGAACGACATTTTCGACCATAGAGAGCCTCGAAAGGAGCCATGTTGATGCTGGAGTGATAACTGTTGTTGTAGGAGAATTCAATCAACGGAAGATGTGAATCCCAACTACCACCAAAGTCGATCACACAAGCTCTAAGCATATCCTCCAGTGTCTGGATTGTTCTTTCAGATTGACCATCCGTTTGCGGATGATAAGCTGTGCTCAGATTAAGTTGGGACCCCATAGCAGATTGCATGGTTCTCCAAAAGTGAGAAGTGAAACGAGCATCTCTGTCAGAAATGATGCTCAAAGGAACACCATGTCTAGCTACAATTTCATCCACGTAGATTTGAGCAAGTTTGTCAGCCGAAAAATCCTCACGGATTGGCAAGAAATGCGCTGATTTGGTAAGACGATCAACGATTACCCAGATGGCATCGTGACCTTTCTTTGTGCGCGGGAGTTTGGTAATGAGATCCATAGTAATGTTTTCCCATTTTCAGACTGGGATCTCTGGTTGCTCTAATAAACCAGAAGGACGCTGATGTTCAGCCTTAACCTTAAGACAAGTAAGGCATTTTGATACGTATAAGGCAATGTCTTTCTTCATACCAGGCCACCAATACTGAATACGAAGATCCTTATACATCTTATCTGAGCCAGGATGAATGGAATAACGAGACTTATGGGCTTCATCCATAAGCAAGGTACGCAGATCATCTTGGCTTGGGACCCACAAACGGTCCATGAAATAGTACGATCCATTGTCTTTTAATTCAAGAGCAGGTGTTATGTGATAAGGAAATTCCTTATCCATCGAGCCTTGTGAAACACAAGCTTGTTGAGCCTGAGAAATACGGGCTTGGATATCGGTTTGAATAACAGATTGGACACGTACACAATGAAGCTTAGTATGTTCCTTGCGGCTTAATGCATCGGCTACAACATTCGCCTTACCAGGATGGTAGCGAATCTCGCAGTCGTAGTCGTTTAGAAGTTCAACCCAACGTCTTTGCCTCATGTTGAGTTCCTTTTGATTGAAGATATGTTGAAGACTTTTGTGGTCCGTGAAAACCACACATTTTGTACCGTATAAATAGTGTCTCCAGATTTTGAGAGCGAAGACAACTGCACCCAACTCGAGATCATGAGTGGTGTAGTTCTTCTCATGTATCTTCAACTGCCTTGATGCGTATGCTATGACTTTGTTTCTTTGCATCAGAACGCAACCAAGACCTAATTTAGATGCGTCGCAATAAACGACGAAATCATCATTGCCCTCAGGCAATGTTAGGACAGGCGCGTCGCAAAGCTTTTGTTTCAAAGTCAGAAATGCTTCTTCTTGTTTGACTCCCCAATCAAAGGGCTTGTTCTTCTGAGTTAGAGCAGTTAGAGGAACTGCAATCTTTGAGAAATTCTCAATGAAGCGGCGGTAATAACCCGCTAGACCAAGAAAAGAACGAACTTCAGTAGGGGTAGTAGGCGTATCCCAATCCTTGATCGCACTGATCTTGGAGGGATCTACATGAATACCTTGTTCGTTGACAATATGTCCTAAGAATTGAACTTCTTTAAGCCAAAATTCACACTTGGAGAATTTGGCGAAAAGTTGCTCTTTCTTTAGGAGTTCCAATGTAAGACGAAGATGTTGCTCATGATCAGCTCGCGTCTTAGAATATATTAAAATGTCATCAATAAAAACGATGATGAACTTATCTAAGTAAGGTTTGCAGACCCTATTCATTAAGTCCATGAAAACAGCAGGAGCATTAGTCAAACCGAATGGCATGACTGTGAACTCATAATGTCCATAACGAGTACGGAACGCTGTCTTTGGAATATCTTCTTCATGCACACGGAGTTGATGATATCCAGATCGCAGATCAATCTTTGAAAAGTAAGAAGCGCCTTGTAATTGATCGAAGAGATCATCAATGCGAGGTAGGGGATATCGATTTTTGATGGTAAGCTTGTTAAGCTCACGATAATCGATACACATCCTAAAAGATCCATCCTTCTTCTTTACAAAGAGAACGGGAGCACCCCAAGGTGAAAAGCTAGGACGGATAAAACCTTTGTCGGAGAGTTCCTGCAGCTGTTTAGACAACTCTTGCATCTCGGACGGTGCAAGACGATATGGAGCTCTGGCAACGGGATTTGCACCAGGTACGAGATCAATACAGAACTCGACTTGGCGTGCTGGAGGTAGACCAGGTAAGTCTTCAGGGAATATTTCGGAATAATCCCGAACGACAGGAATATCTGAAATAGACTTACCCTTGCCTTTATCTGCTGTAACATGTGCTAAGAAAGCCACATAGTGCTTTCGCAGATACTTCCGTGCTTTAAAACAAGACATGAGTTTGAGACCACCGGCAGGCTTCTCACCACGAACTTGTAGGATCTCGCCTGTCGACAGCGGTATACGAACAATCTTCTCAGAACATACTATCTCTGCGCGATGCTTGGATAACCAATCCATTCCCACTATAACGTCGAAGCTTCCAAGTTGCATTGGCGTGAGGTCAATAGGAAAAATATGATCGTTAAGATTCAACTGGCAGTTGCGCAGAACAGAATTTAGAACAATGGGTTCACCACTGGCAACCTCTACTGTCAAAGGTTTACCTAGTTTCGTTCTAGACACGCGAAGCATTGTCTCAAAAGACAATGACACAAAGCTCTTGTCGGCACCCGAATCAAAAAGAACAGATGTTGGCTGATTATTAATAAAGAACGTACCGTTCACCACCTCGTTGTCTGCTTGTGCTTCTTGTGCATTCATGTTAAAGACTCGACCTCGAGCCGGTGCCGGATTCTGGTTTGCATTCTGGTTCTGGTTGACTAGTCTTGCACACCGATTTCTGTAGTGGGTCAGATCCCCACAATTATAACATGCACCTGGTGGGTAGTTTGGTCGTGCAGCCTGACCCTGTTGCTGAGCAACCTGTTGAGCAGGGTTCTGGACTGCGTGATTCTGAGCAAACCGACAAACATCGGCAAGATGACCCGACTTCCCACAGTTTGTACAGAAACGGCACTGATATTGTGGCTGGTGGTGACTGTTGCATCGATTGCACAAAGGTGCACTTCCTGAATAGGGTTTCTTGGCTGGAGGCTGTGCGGCTTGGTTGGGAGCTGCCTGGTTAGCTTGGGCAGTCACAGCAAAATTTTGGGAAGCCTTACGCTTCCTTGACCCCCTTGAGGAACCAGAATCCTTTCCCTTCTTGTTCTGACCTTTCTTGTTATCTTCCTTGTCAGCCGACTGTTTCTTGCCCTTGTCGCCCTTCCTGTGTAGTTTATTCTTTCGGATCTGCGACTCAGTCAACGTCGCCGATAACTCGATTGCCTGACGGAGTGTGGTAGGGTTGCTACCAGTAAGGATGTCTTGTACTGAGTCAGGTAGGCCGTCGATGTACCTTTCGATGGCCTTATCGAGTGGGGTAACCATAGTTGGGCAAAGAAGACTCAACTCCTCAAACCTATCCGTATAAGCCCTGTGCTCGCCACTATCTTGCTTCAAAACATCAAACTCTTTCTCCAACGCTCGTTGCTCATGACGAGGACAAAACTCCCTCATCATAAGAGCTCTCAGTTCAGCCCATGTCTGAGCTAGAGCAACTTCTGCACCTTGATCTGTCATAACCCCATTCCACCACGTAAGAGCCCTCTTCTGAAACACGCTCGAAGAAAACTCGACCTTGCGATTATCCGGACACTGCACATGACGGAAAGTGTTCTCGATGCTTTCGATCCACTGAAGAAGCCCAGTTGCTCCCTCAGAACCACTAAACTTGAGTGGCTTAGCCGAGCTAAAATCCTTGTATTTGCATGTACCATTGTTGTTGTTGTTGGCCTGGTTCCATTGAGCAAAGAGATTCGGAAATTGAGCAGCCATCTGCTGCGCAATAATCTCCGCCAGCTCGGCAGTAGCTATCTGGTTGTCGCGGCGAGGAGGCATTCTAGAAGAGAAAAACATGAAATGAAACGAGTGAGATGATTGGATGAAGAGAATGAGATGAAGCAAAATCAACAAAAGCAAAGATGGCGGTTATGCATCGCAAAGCAAATAAGCGACATGAAATGTTTAGTCAAAGTAAATGGGTCAGAATTAGTGTATCGCGAAGACATGCTCGCCTATAAGTGAACACTCACCCCAAGAGTTCCCAGGTAAGAGTGACTGGTCCGATTATGTGGATTTGTACGAACACTCTAGCCTTAGACAGAAAACTCAGGGTACAGGTATTCACCCTTCCAGTTCGCACGTGTTCACACTATTAACCCAATACCTTGACGGGATTTTTGAAAATCCAAAGGGGTTCAAAACCTTATAACAGAGGGTTCAAAACCTTACAATAGAGGGTTCAAAACATAGTAATCAATCATCCTAGAACAGATGATTAATTTTCAAAGCGGATTCGGAACGGAGTTCCCGTTGTGGTTATCACCTAAGGATAGGTGATGTGCATGTTTTAAACTCTAAACACAAGATAACTTGTGTTAGGGTCCTAGAAAGTTATAGTCTAGGTCAAAGCATTACTAATAACCTAATTCCCTATAACCAATGGCTCTGATACCAACTCTTCTGTCACACCCCGGCCGCGTATAACATGCAACTGCGGCGGAAACGCCGGCGAGTGTTGTGGACAGAATTAAATTGTTTCATGACCATGGCATACAAGTTGTATTTTATTTATAAACAAAGGTGTTACATTGTCTTGGAAAGAGAGTACGGATATTCAAAACATAATTAAGCTAGTTCAAACTTCATTTTTAGGCTCTAAGGCACAGGTCCGCCCTAGAATCATGATCATCGTCCTATGGAATAGCTCCTGAAAACACATGTGAAAGTAGGTACGTCAGCATAAAAATGCCTGTGAGATACATAGGTTTTGTGAAAATGGGGTTCATGACTTGAGTTTTAAAGAATGTTTAATAACAGTCAGTCATGAACCTTGTAATTTGTTTTGCTTTGTAAATCATTTGAAAAACGATAACATCAAACGATATGTATAGATAAGTGCAAGGTTAAACGAATAACCAAGTAAAATGAGTTGAATAAGATAAGTTGTTTGTGAAAATAATGTCTTGTGAAGAATATGTTACTTATGTAAAGTGTAATGTGTCTAAACTGAAATGACTTAGATAACGCCACGATATGTAATATTATACAAACATTTATATATAGGAAGTACCAGCGGCGTATCCACCATGTTTGTATCATATTACATACGCCCCGTTACTTGAATCATTTACCCAAACCAATCCACCATGTAAATTGTTCATGTGTAAACCAAATGTCAAGTGTTATTGTAATCCATGTCAAGTGTTTATGCTCAAGTGTAAACCACCAAATGTATATGTCAATGTCGACGTGTTTATGTTCAATGTAAATCATGTAATGTGTAATCCCAAAATGTATCATGTATGGTAAGCGAAATGTATCAACTTAAACCATATGCACAAAACAAGTCGTTGAAGTAAAACGTGGTTTAACTCAGCGTTATGTTCTGCGGGAAATGCATGCTCTATTGATATTAACATTTATGTGGTATTGTAAACTATGCATACATCCAAGCCTTGAGACTGCGGCGATAAACCCTTAAACAAATTAATGGTTTATCTAAGTTATGTATATCGAATTCGGTCATTCCTTCCAGTCCTATCAAACCCAGGACTTCAGGAATGGGTGTTGTCAATTCCTATGGTACCACTACCTACTAACGAACGGCGTAGCTAATGTTAATGAATGTATTGTCCCATGTTAAACAAACCAAATGTCATAGCAAAATGAAGGCATGTGATGTAAACAATTGTACTAAGTATGCTAAGTAAACATACGAAGCAGAAATGTTCATGTAAATCAATGTGTCCATATGCTGAGTAAGCATATGCAACGGAAATGTTCATGTAAATCAATGTGTCCATGCTGAGTAAACATATGCAACGGATATGTTCATGTAAATCAATGTGTCCATATGCTGAGTAAACATATGCAACAGAAATGTTCATGTAAATCAATGTGTACATATGCTGAGTAAACATATGCAACAGAAATGTAATGTAAATCAAATGTACTAAGTACGCACACAATGGGCATACATAGCATGAAATGTAATGAAATCGTGTACTATAATGTACTAACAACATAGCAGGCATATGATGTGGAAACATGGAAAGCATGAAAGTAACAGATAGGCACATGTGTTTCACCCCAAAACAGTTTGGAAAACAGTAAAAGAGGGGTTCAATGTACTCACCTGAGATTGCTTTGAGTTCCTTGTATAATAACCAGATAATGCTAAAGATCACGGGATATCAAACGGCACCTAATAGGTAGCTATGTTAATATACCGAACCAAATCGGAAGGATCGGACAGTACGCGGGTTCGAAAACCAAACGAGTATGGAGACTCGTGTAATATGGTTTAACAAAGCCTACATACTAAAATGAAACTTAACCAAAGTGCTTACGGTCCATCACGACCCGTTTAGGTAGCTTACGCTACCCTAACGCGTCGTTCGCGTAGAACGCGTCTGGAACGCCTAACATCGTGACCACAAGGTATAACCTCGGAAGGTTATAGCTATGGTCACCTAATGTGTTTGCTCAGGTCCTAATGACCGACCAAATGGGTCGGGTTCGAAAGTATAAGCGATGGTTTAGATCGCTTACCTTACGACCCTATATAAGCACTAAACTAAAAGTGACGAGCTAAGCATGTTAGAACATGCTTAACTAAGTTTGAAAACAGGTTTGACATCAAAACAAACGGCTTTGATGCTCACGAGTAGTTTGGTTACAAAATATGCAAGAATGCACATTTTGGCCGAAACTACGACTCGTCACTGAGCCTAGATAACGTGGTGATCAGTAGGTATGGTCACTATGGACCATAACCATCGTGATCACGCTCACGTTATGAAGTTCCATGAACTTCGCATCGACCATAAGCTGGTCAATGCAGAAAGTCAACAAAACATTGACTTTCGGACTCGAAAAGCGAATAAAAGAGCGAAAGAAGACTTACGGAGGGTCCCCGAGTGCAAATCAAGATCAAACAGCTCAGGTATGAAACAATGGTTTCAACTTAGAGCTTTAGGATCTGATTTTGTGATTTTTACACTAAAGGGGGGGGGGGGTATTTATAGGAAAAGTGGAACCGTTATGATCGTTTTATCGAATATCGTGCCTTGATCTCGTGCGTACATGTGTCCAGGGGTTAAATACACTGAAGTTGGCCCTTGGCCCTTCATTTGGGTGAAAAGGCATCGCCCTTTGATCGAACGAAAGGCCAGATTCTGCATTAAATGCAAAATCTTTCTGTCAGACATCCCCACGCGGCCCGCCTAAACATTTAGCCAAAACTCACGCGGGCCGCCTGGCCCTCTCTGATCTGCACCACTTGCAGAATTTACACATTTGGTCCCTGTTGCATGTTTAAGCTATTTCCAGCCCTTCTAAGACCTGTAAAGCCATCTTTAAGGCCCCAAAATGATGCCTAAACATTGTGGACATGAAACATGCCCAAAAATATGTCGGATGTCGGTTCGTTTGGCCGTACGATCGCGATGTTCGCTTAATTACGACGGAATGCGCATAAGCGCGAAAGACGATCCAAATGATGCGACGAATGGATTTTTCTCATGCCAAACACTAAGGCATAATATAAGGATGCTTACATAAATTTTTGGATGTCCGGATGTATTCAGAACATAAGTTATGCGCGAAAGTGCAAACTTATGCACTTTTTGACACTTTTAGTCCCTGAATGATCCAAAAGTTTGTTTTAGCATACCAAACCTCTCAAAGCCTATTTCTAAGCTATGTAAAGGATATTTATGGTATGTTTAACTTATGGACATGTTCCGGAATGTTCGTTACAGTTCAAATTGGCATACTTTCGCAGTTTGTCAAGTTTAGTCCCTGTAAGCGAATTAACTTGTTTTTGCTATACCAAAGCCTTCAAAACTTATTTCTAAGTTATGTAAAGGTTATTTAAGGTATGTTGAGTATATGTTGATGTTCCGGGGTATTTGTCGCATTAAACTGAGTACGTTTACGCACCAGTTTGCGTATAATTCTCCAGAAAGCGATGTAGAGTTTGAATTTGAACAAAAGTCAAAACATGAAAAATGCAAAACACAACCAAACAAACATTGGGATCAAATAACATTATTTTATTGATAATTTAACTGTTCATAATGATTACAAGCACAAATGTTACAGTGTGCAAAGTGATAATAATAATAATGAGGAATCGGAATCGCAGGATTGAAAGACACTAACCATGAAGTTCGGGTTGTCACAGTGTAGAATGTTGGGTGGGTCCTACTTGGGACCGAAATCGGTTTAGGGGGGTTGGTATAACATTTCCAACTAAATAGGTAATGGATAGTTAGGTTTCAAGTATTATGTTTATATACGTTAGCTATTTGATTTCCAGTGGGTGTTAGGGTGTTCGGGGACCACGACAAGCCAAGAAACAATGAAACAATGTTTTTGACAAAAATTTAGTGTTCCGGGTAATGTCCGGTTGTTCGGTTAGATACCGTTCCGTTAAAGTGTTTAATTATTCCGTAAAGTGTCTTTTATATATATTTTTATAATACTTTTAATTCCTGACACTCAGGA
The DNA here is from genome assembly GCF_002127325.2 of Helianthus annuus. Lineage (NCBI taxonomy): Eukaryota > Viridiplantae > Streptophyta > Magnoliopsida > Asterales > Asteraceae > Helianthus > Helianthus annuus. Next base: position 122,135,528 of record NC_035444.2, read on the forward strand.
AAGCTTACAAGACCATTTAGTAACTTTTCTGCACAAGACTAGTATGTTAACAAGCACACATGTAAGTATAACACAGTAATCAGAAAGCAGTTAAGTAATTCAGCGCAGTCATCAAGCACTTTAATTATCATTAATAAATTGTACGGATACATGGAATTATGAGGGTTGTCACATTCTCCCAGTGTTAAGAAATTTCGTCTCGAAATTTAGCACGTGGTTACTGAGGAAGCTAGTTAAGTTGCGTGGTTTCCTGGTTTTCCTGCGGTGTCACATCATCCCCCCGTTAATTTGGAATTTCGTCCCGAAATTCTGCAGTAGCTTCAGCCTCAGTAGTGGTTGTGTTTTTCTTAAACAGCTGGGGGTACTTGAGTTTCATTTGGTCTTCTCATTCCCAGGTGTACTCTGGGCCACGACGAGAATTCCAACGAACTCGGACGAGAGGTATTCTGGTGCGCTTGAGAATCCTAACATCTCGATCAGTAATCTCTACTGGTTCCTCGACGAATCGCAGCTGGTCGTCGATAGTGAGCTCCTTTAAGGGAACTATGAGGGTCTCATCTGACAGACACTTCTTCAGATTTGACACATGGAAAACATTGTGAACTCCGCTGAGTTCTTCAGGTAGATTCGGCCTGTAAGCGACCTTACCAATTTTCTCAATGATTTCGAATGGTCCGACATAACGCAGATTGAGCTTGCCTCGTTTGCCAAAACGAACTACACCTTTCCAAGGTGAGACTTTGAGTAGCACTCGATCCCCAACCTGGAACTCCAGTAGCTTTCTTCGCTTATCAGCATAGCTTTTCTGACAGTCACAAGCTGCCGCCATTCATTGTCGTATCTGAGCAATCTTCTCGGTTGTATCTACAACCAGCTCTAGGCCAGTGATTTGACTGTCACTAACCTCTGCCCAACAAAGAGGCGATCGGCACTTCCATCCGTACAATGCCTCAAACGGAGCGGCCTGGATGCTGGTGTGGTAACTGTTGTTATACGAAAACTCCACTAGCGGGAGGTGTTTTTCCCAGCCATTACCAAAATCGATTACACATGCCCTAAGCATGTCTTCAAGGGTCTGGATGGTGCGTTCAGATTGCCCATCCGTCTGTGGGTGATAAGCGGTGCTCATATCTAAACGTGAGCCAAAAGACTTGTTCATAGCTTGCCACAGTTCAGATGTAAAATGTGGGTAACGATGAGAAATGATGGAGATTGGCACTCCATGCCTTGATACTACTTCCTTTAGGTAAATGTCTGCTAGGGTAGAAAACTTATCTGTTTCCTTGATAGCTAGAAAGTGTGGAGACTTGGTCAGTCGATCCACGATCACCCAAATGGTATCATTTCCACGTTGAGATCTAGGCAGACCAGTAACGAAATCCATGGAAATTTATTCCCATTTCCATTTAGGTATCTCTGGTGGTTGAAGTAGGCCTGATGGTTTCTGATATTCAGTCTTGACTCTCGCACAAGTTAAACATTTGCTGACGTAGGTTGCTATGTTGGCTTTCATACCAGGCCACCAGTATGCAGTCTTGAGATCATGGTACATCTTATCCGAACCAGGATGTACTGAATAACGAGATTTATGTGCTTCATCCATCACAAGCTCGTGTAAGTCTCCATACAATGGAATCCAGATGCGTCCGTTAACATAGTAGGCGCCGTTTTCCTTTTGTTCTAGCCGTTGCCTCGATCCTCGTAGGGACTCAGCCCTGATGTTTTCTTCTTTCAATGCTTCAACCTGAGCATCTCGTATCTGGGTGGGAAGGTCAGATTGGATGGTAAGCTGTAACGCACGTACACGCTTAGGTATAGTATCCTTTCGACTGAGGGCGTCGGCCACAACATTGGCCTTGCCCGGATGGTATTTGATTGCGCATTCATAATCGTTCAAGAGCTCAACCCATCGGCGTTGTCGCATGTTTAATTCCTTTTGCTTGAAGATATGCTCGAGACTCCTGTGATCGGTGTAAATGGTGCACTTGGTACCGTACAGGTAATGTCTCCATATCTTAAGCGCGAAGACAACTGCTCCCAGTTCCAGATCGTGAGTAGTGTAGTTCCTTTTGTGAACCTTAAGTTGGTGCAATGCGTAGGCAATGACCTTGTCACGTTGCATTAATACGCAACCAAGTCCTTGGATGGAAGCATCGCAATAGACCACAAAGTCCTCTATGCCTTCGGGTAATGAGAGGATAGGCCCGCTACAAATTCTATCTTTCAAGTGCTGAAATACGGACTCCTGTGCGTCACCCCAACAATAGGTGACACCCTTCTGAGTCAGTGAAGTGAGAGGTTGCGCAATCTTTGAGAAATCCTTGATAAACCTTCTGTAATATCCTACCAAACCCAAGAATTGGCAGATTTCTGTTGGTGTACGGGGTGTAGGCCATTTCTTAATCGAGTCAACCTTGGATGGATCAACATGAATCCCATCCTTGTTTACCACATGGCCTAGAAAGTGGACTTCGCGAAGCCAGAAGTCACATTTCGAAAACTTGGCATACAACTGCTCTTTTCGAAGAAGTTCCAGAATAAGCCTCAGGTGTTGCTCGTGTTCCTCCTGACTCTTAGAATAGATCAGGATGTCGTCGACGAAGACTATAACAAATTTATCCAGGTAAGGTTTGCACACTCTGTTCATGAGATCCATGAAAACTACAGGTGCATTTGTCAATCCGAAAGGCATAACCAGAAACTCGTAGTGCCCATAACGAGTTCTGAATGCTGTTTTGGAGATGTCTCCCTCTCGGACTCTCAACTGATGGTATCCCGATCTCAAATCAATCTTGGAGTAATAACTCGACCCTTGCAACTGGTCGAACAAGTCGTCAATGCATGGAAGAGGATAACGATTCTTCACGGTCACCTTGTTGAGTTCGCGGTAGTCAATGCACATTCTGAAGGTACCATCAATCTTCTTCACGAATAACACTGGAGCTCCCCAAGGTGAAGAGCTAGGACGTATGAAACCCTTTTCCAAGAGTTCTTGTAGTTGCGTGGATAGTTCTTCAAGTTCTGATGGAGCTAGACGATAAGTTGCACGAGCTATTGGTGCTGCTCCAGGAGCTAGCTCGATTTGAAACTCGACTTGACGATGAGGTGGAAGACCAGGTAATTCCTCAGGAAATACCTCAAGAAAATCACGTACAATAGGTATGTCTTCTATCTTCCTCTCTTCCCAGGATGTATCAGAAACAAGGGCTCAAATAGCAGTGTGGCCCTTTCGCAAACACTTCTGGGCCTTAAGGAAAGAGATGATGCCGACAACAGCACCACTCTTGTCGCCACGAATTACGAGGGGTTCTTTACCAGGACGAGGGATGCGGATAATCTTCTCGTTGCAAAGAATTTCTGCTTGCTGACGAGATAACCAATCCATCCCAATAATGACGTCAAAACTACCCAGAACGATAGGAATAAGATCGATAGAGAAGGTCTGACCAGCTAGGACGAGGTTACAGTCCTTAACTATGTGTGTGGCTTCAAGACTTTTACCGTTTGCTATTTCTACCGTGTGTTTGGTGTTCAGAAGCATTGGAGTGCGCTTAAGCATTTGGCTAACTTTTAAGGACACATAACTAGTATCGGCACCCGAATCAAATAAAACAGTAACAAAGAAGTCGTCCAGGAGAAACTTACCTATCACAATGTTGGGACCATTCCTTGCATCTCCCGGACGAATCACGAAGGCACGACCTCGGGTGCCATTGCCATTATTTTTACCCCCGTTGTTGCCTCCATTGTTACCTCCATTGTTGTTCCCGTTTCCTTGGTTGTTGTTGTTCTGATTCTGGTTCAGTTGGGGACAGTTCTTTTTAAAGTGGCCTTCAGCGCCACACTGAATGCATCCTTTGTTGCCCTGCTGTTACTGCGGCTGGTGGTTATGTGGAGCTTGTTGTTGTTGTTGGCGATTCTGATTCGCAGGACGTGGGCTCCTGCAATCCTTAGCTTCATGACCCAGCTTGTGACATCTCTGACAATGACCCTTGTTGCACTGCCCGCTGTGGTGCAAATTACATTGATTGCACTTAGGGTGATGTCCCTTGTACCCACCCTGACCTTGATTCCCAGAAGACTGCTGACTGGAGCTTCTGTACTCATCTGTATTTCGCTGTTGGGACGGAGCTGAAGCAGAACCCTTGCCCAAATTTCCATCCCACTTGTCTTGTTATCACTGGGAGCATCAGTAGTAGTAGCGCTAATACGCTTGGGCAGCCTGTTCTGCTCAACTGCCTGATCGGTGAGACGATGAGCCAACCGAATGACTTGCTGAATGGTGCCAAGATTAGCTGAGGTCACGTGGCTTTGAATTTCTGGCACCAAACCCTTAAGGTACAGCTCGATACGCTTGATAGGAGGATCCGCCATAGTGGGACACAAGATAGCTAGTTCGTTTGACCTCTTTGTATATGCCTCGATTTCAGACCCCGTCATCTTCAAGTTGAAAAATTCCACCTCTAGCTTGTGGATGTCGTCACGACTACAATACTCTTCTTTGATCAGCTCCTTGAAGTCGTTCCATGGGGTGGCGTTAGCAACCGCCAGCCCTAGCAGTTGAACCTGTGCTTTCCACCAGGTTAACGCAGCACCTTCGAGCGTTCCAGTAGCAAACTTCACTCTACGATCCTCGGGGCATTCACACATCTCAAAAACAGACTCAAGCTTCTCAAACCAGTGGAGAAGACCTACAGCTCCTTCTGTGCCGCTGAAAGTACTAGGTCAGCAATCCATGAATGTTTTAAACGTGCACACAGGAGGTTGAGCATGTTGGCCTGTCGCGCGAGATTAAAAGACAAGGTTAAGCACAAGGGTTGGTTCGCTAAGGTAGGATCTAAACGTCCTAAGATGGGTTCATATGGCAGGTTATACCTCCTGCGGGGACAGCTGCGAGTGCCTCAGCAACTCGTTCATTGATCAAAGCCGTCAACTGGGCTTGAGTGAGGTTGATACGTCCTCCGCGTCTGCTCATGATCTTCACCACGAAGCAACGTAAGTGAGAAAAGTGTCGGGAAAGTGTGTAGGTGTGGAGTGACAGAAGAGAGTAAGCACACAAGGTTCAAATAGCAGTTATCACATTAACTAATGCATATCATGAACAATGTACCCTGTAACTAACAAGTAGGTAATATAAACATAAACCATATCACCTATGATGTTGAGTCTTGCACGTGGAGCGAAGCGTCGTTGTGGATCGTTTAGCACTGTACAGGTTATAGTCTGGTTTTATCAAAAGCTTTTCCCTTTTTAAAACCAAGTTCACTATGACCAATGGCTCTGATACCAATCTGTCACACCCCTAAAATCCACCATGTGGAGCATCACCGCTTGGAGGCGTGACATGACCAGGATCGAGCCACCAATCATATTGAACAACGTAATTTACGTAAATAAAACCAACCACAATACAATTGGTGACCAAAAGCTAGTTAACCAAGTTCAAATTAAACAGCGGAAGCATTAAAGGTAAAACCCAAAACATAAGTTCATAGTTCATAAGTTTAAAGTCCAAAACGTAGGTTTAATAAGTTCATAAGGATTAAATGTTTAGCACGGGACATAACAACCCATATTCCACAACAACCTCCTCCTCGTGCAAGCTCCATAAGCGTCTAGCGACTTGTAAGGCATGTAACAATGAGTCAACAACAAAGTTGAGTGACTTCACGTTTGGTTGTTTTGTTTTAAGTTGTTTCCAAAAACGTGGTTTGTCTTTCGTTGGCATAATTGCCATGGGGGTTACCCCATAGTTGAAAGTATGTTTAACCAGTTCCTTCTTTATTACCCAAACTATTTCCATGATCAGTGGGGGCTTCCCCATGTGAACTACTAGACCGTACCATATCGACTACTACGCAAGTAAGTTGTGCCCTACATCAGTGTCTATTATCACTGATAGTTTGCCATAGTCCATTAGTACACGCCCGTCCGACTGGCACGGTGTGAGGTTTGTTAAACATAATAGTGCTATTAACTAATGACCCACTCTCCATTGGCCTCAGCGATTAAGTCGATATAAAATGAGGGACTTAATGATAGAGTTTTGTCTAGTAAGTTTTAAGGTTGTTGTCCTACCCAAGGAGGACGAACGTACGTATTCTGCCCAAGGAGAATACACAGGATTAATATTGGCATCCTACCCAAGGAGGATGGCAGTACATATCCTACCCAAGGAGGATATGCAGATTCCGTTTTAATTCTTTAACCCATTCCCAATCCACTGGGAATCCCATGCCTTAAAAAGTGTGTGAACTCACCTCGGTTTGTTGGCTAGATTAATTACTCTAAAAATCAGGAAATCAAGCACGTCCTAATAAGGTACAGATAACAATCAGTTTCTCATGCATAACACGTATCCTACGTACGGTTTATCTAATCATTACTTCTACCACGTACCACACAATTCTAATGTCAAGGTACTTTGTGAAGTTGTATTATTTTACCCTAAAATAATATAACTATCTCACAAAATAAGCAAGTACCCACACAAGTGTTCTAATATAGGATATATATTCTAAATATATATTTACCCATTTTTATTTACAAAAACCAACCTCCGACACTTTGTATTTTGTTACCAAAAATTATGACGAAGTTTATATTCCTAACACAAGTTATAAAATATACTTTGTAACGCTTGTTTAGAAATATATTTTCTATGTCTTGAGATTTTTAGAAAATTTCGCCAGAGTTTCCCCTAAAAACGGAGGTGTCCATGCTATTAAGCATATCATTTTCTTTTCAAAATCAATCAACAACAATCCTTGAACCATTTTTACATTACCAAGAGCAAAATATATGCGTTTCACACTAATCATGAACTTGATATTTTTCAAAAGCGCGTAGTAATTTAGTAATGCTTTTAGTAGACTTAGTTACCTTCCGAAACGTATTTATTTCTTTAAAAATCATTTTCTTGGAAATATTTAGTGTTTACAACTTGTAAACAATTTTTGCCAAAATAAAACTCTTGAACTCTTCTTGTAAATAAAACATTTACATACTTGTCTTTATCTCTAAAAATAGTGTAAGTCTTTGTAATCGTCATGGTTTTCCAATAACCGCTTTTCTAACTTGGTTTCTTACAAAAATCCTTTGTAAGCTCTTAGATTTACCAACTCATCAACTTACTAGTTAATTTATATTTTGTAAAAAAATCATTTTCATCAAGTTCATGTCTAACTAGAAAGTGGTTATTTTCCGTAACACATAACCATTTTCTTTTCTTGTTAGATCATGTTTCCTAACATTATTTAACAACATCATATGGCGATTAACATCACAAAACCAAAAATCATCATAAAACTAACAACATACTCATGACTACATTAAACTAGTAGCATTTCACTTTCAAGTTAATCTTTTATGTTCAAGCTTCATGTAAAGTTTCATGTTCATCTTCTTAGTGTTCTTGTGATTTAAACATAATCATCATACTACATATTTTAACTAAGAAACAAGATGAAACAGGGTGTAACAAGACTTACTACTAGCACAAGGCTAGGGTAGAATCTAGTGAAGAAGATGAGGGGAAAAAGATGATGAACAAGCAAGAACAAGGCCCTTTAGAAGCTCCACAAGTTGCAAGCCTCTTGTATCCACCTTCTACACTTGAATGAAGCTTGTAAAATGGAGGATAGTGGTGGACTTATGGTGGTGGGGTGACGGTTGAAGGTGAGCCGAGAAAGGGAGAGAGAGTGAAGTGAGGGAGTGTGAAATGATGAAGTATGGATGGTGATCTTCACACCATGCTTTATATAGATAGTTCATATGTTTTAGTCATGTTTACAAGCAAGCAATCCATTAAACAATTGTGATTAAATCATGAGCAAGATTGTGGTATGGTGTAGAATGTTGGCTGGATCCTACATGGGAACGAAATCGGTTTACGGGGGGTTGGTGTAACATTTCCAACTAAATAGGTAATGGATAGTTAGGTCTCAAGTATTATGTTTATATATGTTAGCTATTTGATTTCTATTGGGTGTTAGGGTGTTCGGGGACCACGACAAGCCAAGAAATAATGAAACAATGTTTTTGACAAAAATTTAGTGTTCCGGGTAATGTCCGGTTGTTCGGTTAGATACCGTTCCGTTAAAGTGTTTAATTATTCCGTAAAGTGTCTTTTATATATATTTTTGTAATACTTTTAATTCCCGACACTCAGGAAAGCTTACAAGACCATTTAGTAACTTTTCTACACAAGACTAGTATGTTAACAAGCACATGTAAGTATAACACAGTAATCAGAAAGCAGTTAAGTAATTCAACGCAATCATCAAGCACTTTAATTATCATTAATAAATTGTACGGATACATGGAATTATGAGGGTTGTCACATAAAGTCCGAAACAACTGATGATTTACCAGAAAATATTGACGTCACGTTCACATCGTCTGACACTGATCATGAGTCTGAGTTAATAAAAAAGGTGGTCGATCAGGTGTTGGATAAAGATGAGGAGTCGGAGTCAAAGCCTGAGTCTAAAAGTTCGGGATCATCATCAGTTGAAAGTTCAAAATTGTTGGTCAAAAGGGTTTACAATAAAGAATTTCTGTTATCAAAAAATAATTTGATTAACGAACCAATCAAAGTGGCATATACATTGAATGATTCGGACAAATTATATTCTGATGAGGAATTTCCAATAAGAGGTGTTAAAACTGAAATGATCAAAAAGGTTTTCAAATTAACAGAAATTAATATTTCTGAAATAAAAGATGAATATCTTACTGAAAAACCTAAAAAATACACTTCAAGAGTTCAACAAAGATTGAACAAGAAAAAAGGTTACAGTTCTGGTTCTGGTTGTCAAAAGAAACCAAACCATAACAGTAATTTCAAAAAGAAAGGATTGGGTTTTGCTATAGAAAATGTGACACTTCGGGTTTTCCCGGGCAACCTTCTTGATTTAACATTGCGTGTACGTATATTATTAAATGAAAACTATGGATTATCTGTTATTATGTGTTGTATGTATGTATATTATATATATGTGTGTGTTACAAGTGAGCCGAGACCCCAAGGATCCGACTCGAGACCACCCCCGGTCTCGAGTGAACAGTAACAATCGGGCCGGTTGGGCCATGCAACCGAGAAGCCCATTCGAAACCCCTAACCCACTCGAGATGGATATAAAACCCTTGAGGGTGACCAACCCTTACAACTTTTACCATTGTCAAACACTCTCCCTCATCTCACTCACTCTCTCCTTCACTAAAACCCTAAAACCCTAAATCATCATCAACCTCCTCTCATCTCCTTCTCTCTCTCGGATTCAACTAAGGACTCTCGGTTCTAGCTTCGGATCCTAATTTGAAGCTTATTCTTCATATTATCACACCTTGAGCCTAGCCGGTTAGTATCTCCTTTGGTTGGATATTTAAAAGTTGTTGTTTATGTATGATGATTAGATAAGGTCCTTTCTTGATGATATGAGTAGCATGTTTTACTTGATTAACCATGTTTCTTCATGATTTATATATGAACGGTTTGGTGAAAAGAGGATTAGAACCATTCGGATTATGTTAAGTGTTATAGTGATCCTTCTATCTTAGCTATTTTGCTCATAAATGCTTGGTTGTGAAGGATGAACATGTGTGTGTATGAATCAATGTTTGATGATTATTACCATCCGATTTATAATGATAAAATAGGGCAAATATGGTGTTTAATGATTGTCTTATATGTCACATGATTCTGTTCATAAATCTCATGTTATGAAGTTGTGTTAAGAACCAAGGATTAAATGTTAGTTGATTTGTTTGAATATGCATGATGAACTACTTGAAGATCATGAAAAATATTTGAATATGCTATGTTTGATCTGAATATTTGGAAAATTAGACAACAAAACATGTTTGTGAATTTCTATTGGATAGTACACCAAATCACGATTACACAATTCTATTGGTTAGTACATGTGACAGGTTCTAGAAGGATTATGTGCACGTAACTGAGGTTGCGAGTCGAGACCTTTGGTTGCGACTCGAGACCACTTCATGACAACTTGAGACGGACTTCAGGGACTCGAGACCGGCAAGATCTCGGCTTGAGACTTCATGATCTCGACTCGAGATTGGACTCGAGACCCCTGAGGTTGTTACTCCTGACCAGCACCACTCGAGACCAAAACGTGATCACTCGAGATCTCTTGGTTGCGACTCGAGACCGTGTGTTCTCGAGTCGAGACCGCCTTGTCTCGACTGGGCTGCCTGTTTTGGTTATTGGGCCACAATGTGTTTAATTAGGCTACCTGTTTGACTGGAATATGTGTTGCTGACTGTGTAAATATTAGGGCCTGCCCAATAACCCAATGTATGGTTGTATGCATGCTATGTGTTAGCTATGTGTAGGTTATATGTGATTACTTGTACCCCAACTTGACCTATATTTGGTAACCATGCTAGGACGTGGTGACCAACGTGATTGACCGGGTAATTAAACTACCGAGCAACCCAAGGTGAGTTCACAACCTAAAGCATGCGTTCCCGGTGGTTTGGGAAACGGAACTAAAAACAACACTATCCCCTTATGAGGGATACAACTTACTTTTCTTCCCTTGTTATTGGGAACCTTTAGTTAATTACTGTTTATGCGGATTGCAACAAACGGCACTAAACGAAACTCTATCACTCAAGTCCCTACTACATAATACCGATTAGTCGCCGGGGCCAGGCAAACGGGTTATTAGTTGATAGCGCTATTTAGGTTTTACCAGCCTCACACCGTGCCCGCGTATGGGATCGGGCGTGAACTAATGTACTCAGGCATCCGTCAATGATGATAGAACATTGACATCGGGGCATCCTGCGGAAACGCAACGGTTACCTAGTGTTCGGTATTGGAAAAACAGTTTAGTCGCTAACTTTTGGGGTAGCTCCCCATGGCATGTATAAACGGATAAATTAACTGGTGAAACAAGTTTTTGGTAATTAAAACAGGACAACTAGTGAACTCGCTCAACATTATTGTTGACACCTTACTGCATGTTTTGCAGGTAACCAGTGACTGAGGAGCTTGCTGCTTGGGGATGTGTAGTGTTCGTCTACCCTGGTGTTGGGTGTTAAATATACATGAACTATGAACCTTGTTTAAAACTGTTTTACTTATGCTTCCGCTACTTACTACTATTTGAACTTAAAGCTTTAAGCTCTGAACATGATATTTGCTAACCGTATGGTTAGTAAGTATTACTTTGGTTACTAATTCAATTATTCAGTATAATTGGTGGCTGGATCCTGGTCAGTCACGCCCTCAAGCGGATGATACTCCGCAGGTGGAATTTGGGGGTGTGACAGAAAATCATAAAAATATGAAAAATTTTAAACCAAAAACAATATTTGTTTCAGGGTCCAGTTCTGAAGAAGAGAAGAAAAGCTCATTCTGGAAGCAGTCAAACAAAGCATTTCTTGCAGAAAAACAGAAGAATGAGAAGAATAGAGTTCATCAGAGAAAGGAGATAAGAACCTGTTACCGATGTCAAGAAGTTGGTCACATCGCCTGGAACTGTCCAAAGGCAACCAACACAAAACAGGAAGTTGTTTCTAAACTCAAAGAGAAAGTTGTTTCCGCCAATGGATGATGTCAACTTTCCACCATTGTGGACTGAAAATTTTAAACAAAAAGTTGGTAAGGTTGAGATTTCAAATCAATTCTATTCTGAAAAGAAAGAATTTGATGTCGAGAAAGCATTCAATGGAAATGTTAAAAAGATTTTTGGAAAAATGGTCGAGGGGAAGGCCAAAGGGGTAAAAGATTTTTATGAAGGAAAAATGAATGTTCAAACCCTGAGTGAAGTTGAGGATGTTACATCCAAGTTTGGTCAGGCTTGGATGTCAGTTTTTCGTATGTAAAAATCCTGACTTGCCGGAGTTCCCAAGTTGGTAATCGTGGAGCAGGAATCGGCATCATTCTTGAATATGTTTGTTTGGAAAAGTCCACAAGTGGTAAAACTTAAAAATGTCATATTTCAACTTACAAGTGGTATTGTTGAAGTGAACATACAAGTGTTCGTTCATACAAGTGGTTAATCAAGGTCATTAAGTTGAACTTGATTTAACTTTCATATTAGTGTTCGAAAAACAAAGTGATGAGTTTATCCCCTAACCTACAAATGGTTTGTGAAAATCAACAACACTTATTTTCTAGAAAAACCATTTTGATTAAAACAAACTTATGTGTTTTGAAATCATAATGGGAAAATAGTTTGTTGAAAGGGGGAGTTCTGATTGTGTATGCCAAGTGGATGGCGAATTGAAGCAATTCACAACAATTGTCATTTTATTTGTACAAGTTGTTTTCAAATTTTCTCAGAAAATCAAAATTGAAACATATTTTGATTTTAGGGGGAGTAAAAATTTAGAAAATTTCGAAAATTTGAAAAATCAAAAAACATGATAAAAATCCCAAAAGCCAAAAACATCGAAAATGAAAAAGAGTTTTAGTGTGAAAAAGAGGAAATGATAATACATCAGTGGACTATCACAGCACGCTAAAGAATTGGAAAGTCAAATGTGATAAACGGTCTCACTGCAGGATATGCCAGTAGGCTTTTACACATTCAGTAGATTGTTTTCGAGATATAAACTTAAAAATCAAACTTACTTATCTAGTGGGGAACATCTCTCGGATATATGGGTAACCCCCGAAATCTTGTTTGAAAGATTTTCTATTTCTGACATACTAGGTCTTTGTGCGTAATGATATCTGGGGTATTATACCAGGACTTCTGATTTTGCGGGAGCAATAGCCTAGTCCTCGTATAATACTTTGCATAGCTTTAATCATAAAGCCCACCCTCAGCATAAAAATGATAAAACATTGAAAAATGCTAATCATGTGCTGTTGAAGAAAAGATCCCCAAACAGGACACACCTAAAGTCGAGCCATCATCTCTCTGTACGAACGGAAGTTCTAACCTGAGCCCTCATGGTCTTGCATTACCCATTTACAGGTATCATTAGTGTACATTCACCTGTAAGACTGAATATAGAAGTCTGGATATGGGAGTATATTCTAAGGTGGGACACTCGAATAAGTTTAAAGTGCTTAAAACATTAATCTCGTATCTCAGAATAATTGAACTTTGTGTGAAAATTTAAGTGGATCAATATACTGACAATCTAAGTGAATCGTTTAGAACTTAAAATGTTTAAAGCTTAACGGTGTTAGTGATTTGTCTTATAAACTGATATGATCCTCATACACAAATTCACAAAAATATTTACAGACAATATAATCCTAGAATGTAAATATTTCTTTACTACTTTCTGTTAAAAACAAAATTACAAAAAGATTTTAGTGTGTTTTAGCATAAAGTTTTGAAAATCCAAAAAGATTTTATTTCATCTTATTTTCGACAACTGATGTTGAAAAGCTGATTTTCAAAATTTTAAGTGTTAAACATGATGAACAAAAGGTTTGGGAGAGTTTGTTTGAGATGAAAAATTGAATTTGAAAAGAAAAATGTTATTTCTACAAGTGGCTCATCAGAGATTAAAATTGTAAAAATCATTTCTTGGTTGATTGATACCTGCATGTGGTATATAAATTTCTCAAAATTTTAAATTTGTGAAATTTATTATGAGGTAGAGATGTGTGCAAGTTCTAGTGATTAAACCTGAGCAGAATGTGAGCCAAGTTATGATCTTAGTACTATTGATGCTGATGAACTTAAAGAATCAAGCGATCTGATCAAGAGAATTTGAAAGCTCGAGAATCAGATTGAGACTCAAAGTCTAGAAGATGATAGATCAACATCCATGGGGGAGATTAGTTGATAAAGTGAAGAGAGAGATTGAGGATGCTTATACTGTCAGATACTTCGGGAGAGAACGAGAAGACTGATAAAGACTGAAGATTGAAGACTCGACACTGAAGACATCGTCAACATCCAAGGGGGAGTCTGTTAGTGCATATGTCTGTCGACTTCGTCTTGTATCGAGTCTTGTATTAGATTAGATAGATCAGGGCACGAAAAACGAGAAAACATGCTAGAAGCCCATTTCGCACGAAATAGATAAGTCATTTCGCACGAAATGACTTTGTCATTTTGTATGGAATGAACCTGGTCATTTCGCTTGGGATGTTTCGTACGAAATAGGGCTGCCTATAAATAGGAGTGTCTTGGATCTCATTTGTAACTTTCCGGTTTCAGTGTCGAACTGCTGCCGAAGTGTCTACTCGCTGAAAATCATTGTTATATCAATCAAAAAGACAATTAAAGTGTATATCAAGTTGTTTCTACTCCGATACGTCTGTTTCTGCCTTTCGTATTGGACAAAAACTCCTCTGAACGACTCGTTTGGTCGTGCAAACGATTCTTCAACCTTCAATCTAATCTAGATTCAAATCTAAGATGTTTTATCCAAATTCCTTCGGTGAATCTCTAGATCTAAGGCCCGTGAACAAAACCCTATGTTTGGATTCTACCATAAAGCATCAATAAAGCCTAGATCTAAGATTATATGTTCGAACAGTCACCGACAACATGAATATCATCAAAAAAAAACTTCAAATTGAACAATGAAAATCAGTAAACTTACCTTTCCCATTGTAAAGGTTGAGCGTGCCAACAATCCAATGTGATGTGGAAAGCAAGAATGTGAAACAAGATCAAGAAAGTGAGAGAGTTTGACAGAGTGTCGGATGGTCAATCGAACGAGTAAAGGTTTGACTGGACACCATTGACTACTATTTATAGTAGTGACCAAGTGTCGGATGGCCATCCGATCGGATTGTCATCCGATCCAAACACCTCTCTTTGACTTCTGATGTTTTGACCTTTTGACTTTTTGCCGTTTTATCAGATTTGGTCAGTTTTATAGATCCACTTAAGTATCTAGGTCCAAATTAATGACCCTAGGCACTTAATTTGTCTACCAAGTCCAAGTTAATGACCTTGGTTGACGTGAAACGAAACAACTGACAAATTTGTTCAAATTTTTCAAACTCTTTTTCATGAAAAATTACAAGTGTCAAATTAATGAACTTGTATTGACTTTTGAATTTTACCAAGTTTTTCAAGATTAGCTCCCAACCCTGTCGTCCAGTTCAGAAACTCCCCGCTCTGCTTCATGACTGCGAGTCTGAAGATCAGCTTTCTACCTTGGTTAGTGGAAAAACTAAAGCAGAAATGTAAAATCTTTTTGGGATTTTAAGAAAGTTTAAACTGAAACACTAAGAAATCTTTTTGGGATTTGATGCTAAACAGAAATGAAATGAAATGCAGTGAGAGTACCGTTGAGCTTGTTAGGGGGTCATATCAGCTACCAACAAGCTACAAGTACCGTTGAGCTTGATTACACACTAAGTATTAAACAAATCACTTAGATTGCCGATATACTGATCCTTTTAAATTTTCATACAAATTTCAACTTATTCAGTATACGAATTAGTGTTTTAATAGTTTAACTTATACGCGTGTCCCACCTCATAATATACTCTCGTATCCAGACTTCTATATTCAGTCTTACAGGTGAACGTACAATAATGATATCTATAACGGGTAGTGCGAGGCCATGAGAGCTCAGGTTAGAACTTCCGTTCAGACAAAGAGATGATGGCTCGACTTTCGGTGTGTCCCGTTTGGGGACCTTTTCTTCAACAGCACATGATTAGCATTTTTTAATGTTTCATCATTTTTTATGCTGAGGGGAGGCTTTAAGATTAAAGCAGTGCAGAGTATTATACGAGGACTAGGCTATTGCTTCCGCACATAGACCTGGTATACGAGGACTAGGCTATTAAAGCAGTCCTGGTATAATACCCCAGATATCAATACGCACATAGACCTAGTATGTCAGAAATAGAAAATCTTTCAAACAAGATTTCAGGGGTTACCTATATATATCCGAGAGATGTTCCACACGAAATAAGCAAGAAATGATTTTAGGTTTATATCCTAAACAAATCTACTAAATGTATAAACCTACTGGCATATCATCAGCGAGACTGCTTAACACCTTTTAAACAACACATATCTTTAGCATACCATAATTGTCTAGCTGATGTACTATCATATCCCCTTTTTACACAGACTCTTTTTGGGTTTTCTATTGTTTTTGGATTTTGAAAATATCTCATGTTTTTGGATTTTTGCCATTTTTTATTGTTTTTGTATTTTCTGAAAATACATCTATCTCCCCCTAAATACCAAAACAACTAAACATTCGACAAACCAGTGCAGTCTGCTTCTCAACATCATCTACAGTGGTATTCTCATCAACGCTGAGTAACTCCTCCGCATCCGACAATAGCTTCATACCATTTAATTTTAAAAGATATTGAAAATGTGATCTATCAAAAGCTTTGGTATGCAAGTCTGCCTTTTGTTCACCGGTGTGGATTTTGTTAACTTATATCAACTTCTTCTCGAAGCAATCTCGGATGAAGTGATGACGAATTTCAATATTTTAGTTTTAGCGTGATGTACTGGATTTTTTGTTATGTTTATTGCTGCCTCATTATCAACAAAAATAGGTGAAGTAAGAAATTGCAAACCGTAGTCGCGCATCTGTTGCTGAATCCACAGGATTTGAGAGCAGCAGCTGTTGGCAGATACATACTCTGTTTCACATGTTGATAAAGCAACAGAGGTTTGCTTCTTACATTGCCACATGACAAGTCAGGGTCCGAAAATTTGGCATCCTGCAGTTGTTGATTTAGCATTAACTTTGCAGCAACCGAAGTCAGAATCAGAGTACCCTTCGAGCGTGAAGTCACCATCTTTTGGATACCACAACCCCAAGCTTGGGGTTCCTCTCAGGTAGCATAGGATCCTCTTGACAATGGACATATGTGAAGCTCTGGGACTCGATTGATATCGGGCCGCGAGGCAGGTTGGGTACATTATATCAGGCCTTGATGCTATCAAATAAATTAGTGAGCCGATCATGGAGCGGTATAACGTTTCATCGACCTTCTCTCCGGTGAGATCAGGGTTGATACCATGATTCGTTGCTAATGGGGTGGACACTGGAGCAATCCTGGACATCCCAAATTTTTCTAGAATGTCGTGAACGTACTTTTTCTGATGTATGAAGGTTCCCTCGGGCATTTGATCGACCTGTAGCCCAAAGAAGAACTTCATCTCACCCATTGAAGACATCTCGAACTTCTGCTTCATTACTTTCTCAAAATCTTTGCAGAGTTCTTCATTTGTCGACTCGAACATAATGTCATCAACATAAATCTGGACAATCAGAAGATGACCATCGATTTCCTTTGTGAAAAGAGTGGCGTCCACCTTGCCTCGGATAAAGTCGTTGGCAATCAAATGTTGAGAGAGCATCTCGTACCAGGCACTCGGGGCCTGATGCAAGCCATACAATGCTTTGTCTAGGAGGTAGACCTTATCTTTGTGAATTGGGTCAGTGAAGCCCGGTGGCTGTCCAACATAAACCTCCTATTTCACCTTGCCGTATAGGAATGCCGACTTGACATCTAGCTGATATACTTTGAATCATTTCCATGAAGCAAAAGCTAGGAAAATTCGGATAGCTTCAAGACGAGCAATCGGAGCGTAAACCTTTGTGAAGTCTATCCCCTCTTGCTGACTGAAGCCCTGTACCACGAGTCGAGCTTTGTTTCGAACAATAACCCCTCGATCGTCTCTTTTACACTTAAACACCCACTTCGTGTTTATTTTCCTATGACCATCAAGCAGGTCCACAAGTTACCATACACCAAGCTTTTCAAACTGACTCAGCTCCTCCTGCATTGCGTTGACCCATGAATCTTCAGTCAGTGCTTCCTTGTAGGTTCGCGGCTCAATCTGCGAAATGAAACAACTGAGTGAAAATTCAGTTTGTAAAGGAGCAACTTTAGTATAAAAGCAAGTAAGGCCATGGTCAATCTGGCTTCTGGTGCGAACGCCTGACTGCAGCTCTCCTATTATCAACTCTTCTGGATGGTATGAAAGAGTCCTCGGCATAACTTCGCCAGGAACATCCACCTCGCCTTCCAAATTAGTAACATTCTAATCCGCAACTTATTCATTGTCAAGAATTTTCTGATCTAAAGATTGGATTTGCTCCCCCTCAGACTCTGAATCACCACGATCAAAAGTAGGAATATCATCAGATTCTGAATTATCATTAACCACGGTCTGATTTTCAGGAGCAGGTTCGTGTTCCGAAGTAGTCGGAGTTTGCTGAACTTCATCATTCTCTCCAGTATGACTTCGACCAGCTACATCATCATTGTAAGTTTGTTGTTGACGTCTAGAAGACCTTGTCACACCCCCAAAATCCACTCGCGGAGTACTACCGCTTGGAGGCGTGACATGACCAGGATCAAGCCACCAATCATATTGAACATGCAAGTAATAAGTAAAAGTAAATGTAATTCAACCCAAACCAATATGAATGGTGTTCAAAACATAAGTGCAATATCAATGTTTAGCGGAAGCATAAAAATAAACCCAACATAAGTATGAATATGTAATGTCAAAATGTTTAATCACAGTATTCACGATCCTTGTCCACAACGACCGCGCCTCCCAGTGCAAGCTCCATGTATACCTAACGACCTGCAAGGCATGTAACAGAGAGTCAACAACTTGTTGAGCGAGTTCACAGTGGGTTGTTTAGTAATAGTGTTCATTTCGTAAAACGTTTGTTTGTTTAGTAACCCATGTATCGTTTATAATTACATCGTGGCCCTCCAGGCATGTTTGCGAAGATTAGTGGGGGTTTCCCATGTATTGTAGACTAGTTTTATTTGTATCGCGACCCTCCAGGCATGTATGCGAAGTTTAGTATCAGTATCGTGGCCATTCCAGGCATGTGTGCGAAGATCAGTATCAGTATCGCGGCCATTACAGGCATGTGTGCGAAGAGTAGTGGGGGCTTCCCCATGTATCACTAGTCTAGCAGTATCTATAAGTAACCTTTCCCAACCGAGGTCAGTATCTCATAATTCCCAACAACAACGTAAATACAGACAATCATCCAATCCCATTCCCTACCCCGGGAGTCCCATGCCTTGGTAAGAGTGTGAACTCACCTTGGTTTGCTCGGTTTGTTATTGTGCTTCTAGTGTTAATTAATGGTTAGGTCCGTTACACACGACCTAAGGTACATTGCACATAAACTCGATGTAAGTGTTTACGTTCAATTAAGGTTTACAATTCCTTGGTGTCCAAACAACTGTGTTCCATGTGATAATTGTTTACAAATTGACAAGAAATAGATTACACGTACATACAGTAACATCAGTAACATATAGTATCATACAGTAACATACAGTAACATACAGTAGCATACAGTAACATACAGTAACATACAATGGCAGGATAAGTGTTTTTCATTCAACATTTAACCCGATTCAAGCTCGGAATATTATTAAACTTGGGCCTTACAAGCATCAACAAACTCGGGCTATATAAGCATTAACAAAACTCGGATCAAGCACTACTTATAAAATTCGGACCAGGTTTTGTTGGACCGTTCCGATGACCTTAAACGTCAGTAGAAGTAGTTCATCTCAGTTTACAAAGGCGGAAACAAAGTAAACTAAGTCAAAACAGCTTGTTCCTTTCAATTTCTCTTTCTATTACTGATTGCAAGTCTTTACACGGATTTTGATACAAAACCGACAGCACCTTGACTCACAAACACACACATTCGTTACTGCTGACCGTTTGAACTGAACGACTATATATAGACAACCATCCTTCCGTTTGAATGGTGTTCAAACGACCAGACTTGTTCAAACGGTCAGGATTCAAACGACCGGAGATATATCAAACTGCCGGGTGAACTTCAAACGGCCAGGGTATGTTCAAACGGCCAGACATCCTAAAAGCTATACAAACCCTAATTTAATCTGTTTAAGCATCCGTTTAACCTATCTAGACACAAGACTTAATAAGACGTAGTCAGCAGACATTTCGTGCACCAACAGACTCCCCCTTGGATGTTGACGTAGTCTTCAGCGCCTGAGTCTTTAGTCTTGGTCTTTTCACAACTTTGTCTCTTCATTGTAACAACTCAATCTTCACAGATTCAATCATCTTTTCCGAGCTCCATCTTCAGACCTCCATTTTGCTGTTGATCCAGACTCCCCCTTTCACAGACTCCCCCTCTCAGTATGCTGGGATCTGAGGTTTCTGGTTCAAGCTTTGACAATTAGCTTCTGTGGGAATGATGAAGTCTCCAAACCTGTTACTCAACCAATAACATTAGACTTTATCTTTACAAACAATAAACACAAATTCAATCAGCTCTAGAAATCCACTCAAGTATTCAAGTTCAAGTTAATGACCCTGATTACTTGATTTATCTACCAAGTTCAATTTAATGACCCTGATTGATCTTTTGACGAAACAAACTGATTTAGTAAAATCATTTTCAACTTTTTCTGAAAATAACAAGTATCAATTTAATGAACTTGTTTTTGTCTTTGAAACAATTCAACTTCCAACAATGTAAGCTCTCCTCATTCTTCAGCTCAGAATCTCCTGCAGCTGCTTCATCTTTCTAGAATCCGACAATCAACTTTCCACTCTGGTTTGTCTAAAATAAAGCAGAAATAAAATCTTTTTGGATTTTGATATGATCTAAACTAAGAAATGAAATAACAGAAAACTTAAATTGTAGAAATTAAACTATTTACAAATTTATTTTTGGCGAGCGTGTCAGGGAATCATATCAGCTTTTCAGACAAATTACTAGTACCGTTAAGCTGCATTACATACTCAGATTTAAACAATTCACCTCGATTGTCGATATACTGATCCATCTTAAATTCTCACACAAACTTCAATCTATTCAGGATACCGTTTAGGTGTCTTAGAACTTAGATCAATTCATGTGTCCCACCTCTTGAATATACTCTCGTATCCAGAATCCCAATATTCAGTCTTACATGCAAGAATACTACAATGATATCTCTTCATAAATTAGGGGTTAAATGCGAGAACTGAGGGATCTCAGGTCAGAACTTCCGTTCAGCAGAGAGATATCAGTTTCGACTTTGCAGTATGTCCCCTTTAGAGGATCTTTTCAGCTACAACAGATGATTATCAATTTTATTGTCTAATCAGCTGAGGGCTTTATGCTATATTTCAAGCATTTTGGATAAAGTATTAGCCAAGGACTAGGTCAGAACTACCGTTCAGCAGAAGTCCCGGAATAATACCCCAGACATCATAGAGTATAAACACCTAGTATATCAGAATACGAGACCTTTCAAACAAGATTTCAGGGGTTACCTATATATCCAAGTAGTGTTCCCCACGAATTTCACAAGTTTGAAATTTTAGGTTTATATCCCGAATAAATCTACTAATTGTATGAAAACCTATCGACGCATCGTTAGTGAGACTGTTTAACTCATTTTGTCTATCCAAATCTTTAGCATACAGTAATTGTCTAGCTGATGTACTATCATTTTCCCTATATACACAAGCTCTTTTTCAGATTTTATCATGTTTTTGTATTTTTCATTTTTTACTGTTTTTGTATTTTCTGAAAGTATAACTATGTACAACTATCTATCTCCCCCTAAATACCTAAACACGTAAAAAATCGACAAACCATCACAGATTGTCTCTCGTTTCATCCGTAACAGTACTCTGATCAACGCTCACAATTCCATCCGACACTGAAAGCAATTTCATACCATTAAGTTTTAACAAATATTGAAACTGTTGGTGCACTACACCTGTTGATTGCGTCTAGGTGTCTAGGATCAGGTCTTATATCGTATTGTATAGCATAGGGCACGTAATACGAGAAAACAGGAGTATGTATAGGTTTTATATGCTAGGTCCGCTCATAGGGACATTAGGGTTATGGTTCGCTCATTTGTCAATTGTGGTCCGCTTATGTGGACTAAGGTGGTCCGCTCTTATGGTCATGTGACACATAAGCGGACCCAACTGCCTATATATAGGAGTCGTTTGAGCGGTCCTGATAAGATAGTAGTTGGATTCCACGCCGAAGCTCTGCCGGTGTGACGATCGAGCTGTAAAACGTTTCATATCAATAAAACAAGCAGTTAGGAGGAAGAACAAGCTATATCTACTTGCATATCTTATTATTCCGCATCTGAAACGCAAGAGACAACCTCTGAACGACTCGTTCGGGTCAGCAAACGATCCTATAAGTGGTATCAGAGCTTGGGAGGAGGTTTTCTGCAGATTATAGCCGGATTTCATCGATTTTTCTCACTTCTACACCTTCTTTTCTTCGTTCGGAAAGTTTTACCGGTCGGAATCGTCTCAAAATTTCAAGGATTGTACGCATCAGTATAACGACAAACCCTGGAAAGTTTCGTGTCAAAATTCGAAGTTTAAGTGGGTCAAATCATGTTCGTAATATGGTTCGCTCGTACTGACGTCATCAAGATCCGCTCTTAGATCACTGTCTGATTCGCTTTTCTGGTCTCAGCTGGTTCGCTCATCTGTACCGATTTTTCCTGGTTCGCTCGAAATTAGAAGTTTGGTCCGCTCCAAACTCATTTCTGATTCGCTCAAGAGTACATATCAGGATCGCTTATTTGATCATCTCGGTTCGCTCCAGAGATCAATTCTGGTCCACTTATTTGTCAAGACTGGTTCGCTTTTCAGACATTGCTTCAGCAGGTTCGCTCCATAGTGGTCCGCTCCAAAAAACATATTCTGGTTCGCTTATTTGGTTCATTTCTGGTTCGCTCGTGTGATCATTTCTGGTTCGCTCGTGTGATCATTTCTGGTTCGCTCGTGTGATCATTTTTAGTTCGCTTTTCTGTCATCTGTTTAGTTCGCTATGGATTCCGAGTTTTACAACGCTTTTGCTACATCGACTACTCCAGCCGCAATTGCTCAAGCAATGAATTTAGAAAACGAGACGGGAACGACTCAAAAGCCCCCTAGATTGATGAGCATTGAGGAGTATTATGGGTGGAAGGATCGGTTTGAAAACTGGGTTCAAGCAAACCATCTCAGATCGTGGGAGTGTATATTGAAGAAGTATACATTGCCTCGAACATATTTGCAAGTTATTAAAGAGATATCCGAGTTTACCGATCAAGAACGAGCAATGTATAGAGCCGAGAAAATGATGATTAGTTTGTTGCAGCAGGCTATAAAGGAAGATATATTCATCTTGTTACAGCACGACAAAACTGCTAAGTCGATATGGGATGCTCTTAGGGTTAAATTCGAGGGAAGCGAAAACATGATCAAAAGCAAGAAGGCATTGTTAAAGAAAGAATTTGATTTGTTTAGCAGTTTGCCGGGAGAGGATACTAAAAAGCTAATCGAGAGATACTGTCACTTAGTGCGATCACTATCGATGTTGGGAGTTGAAAAAGGTCGTGAGGAATGGGTGGATAAATTGGCTGACGCATTACCTCAGAAAGAGTGGGGAACATATTTGATGATTTTAAAGAATACTGGTGTGTATGACGGGCTGACTATTTCACAGTTCATTGAGAAAATCGAGAGTCAGGATCTTGAGCAGCAAAAGATCGCGAGAATGAACAGTCCGAGTGGTCAACAGGACGTGAAGATGTACTACCGGAGTAGTGTTCCAGTCACTGAGTCTGAAAGAAGTCTGAAGATTCAAACTGCGTTCAGTGCTGGTGATTCATCTGAAAAAGCTGATCAAGGTTCGAACAAGAGTAGCAGCGGGTTTTCATCGTTTCCGAGTGTGAATCCGAAAGAGACTAACACAAGTTTTCAGTCTCAGAGTACAAAAACTGGAAACGGATACGTGATTCAATGCAACATAGCTCTGAACCTTCCAGAAGGTCAAAGCTTCTCTGAAGACACTGCTAAAGATCACATGGCACTTCTGGGTTCAGTTCTGTTATCCTATGAAGGTCTTGTTGCTGGTCGGATCGGAAATCCTATGCTCACCAAAGAGGATTACGATCAAATAGACGCTGAGGAAATGGAACTCATGGATATCAAATGGTGTCTCGCAAGTGTTCTTCGACGAGCTGAGAAATTCAAAACCATTACCGGGAGAAATGACTTTCTAGATGCTCATGTTTCAACTTTAGGTTTTGATAAATCTAAAGTAACTTGTTTTCGATGCAGGGAAAAAGGCCATTTCAAACGGGAGTGCAAGGGAAGAGAAGCTAGCGGAGCACAGAATCCATTCGGGAAAGATGATTACTACCGCAAAGCTATCTATCAGCAAGTCGGTCAATCTCAAGAACCACAGACAGCTCATGGGAGGAAGATTGAAGATCCCAAGAGAGCATGTTTGGTAGATTTCAGCTGGAGTAATTACATATCATCTGAAGCCACAGCAGCACGCATTATCAATCAAGATGATGAGAAACTACCAGAAGGTTTCAGTTGGGATATGTTTGTGGATGAGAAGGGAGAGTTTAAAGCTTTCATTGCTAAGATCGTCCGAGAACCAGATCTGTTTGCTACTTGGATGAAATCTATTGGAGAGACTGTGAAGAGTGAAGATGATAAGTCTGTGTCATCTGATGAAGGTTCAGACAGTACTGATAAACTTTCAAAAAATTCTGGGGAAGTTTCAGAAAATTCAGACGAAGGTTTACAGGGTTCAGATGAAAGTTTACAGAGTACTGATGATTATGTACAAAATGAAAGTATTCCAGAAAAGGATGTTATGTTTGATAAAACACCGACTGATTCTGATGTATCTGATGGTGATTCTGATAAGTCTGTAAAATTTGATCAATCACCAGATCACAGCAGCAGTGATGATGAGGAAGAAAAACATATAAATATTGCAAAAACTCATCTATCTCCTGAAAGTTTTCATTTCTATTTTGCAGAAAGAATGGAGAAACTGAAGGAAAAACGAGTTGCTAAAGAACAACAAGCTGAATCTGAAGGTGATATTCAAAATGCTGAGAATGTTGCTGAGAAGATTACTGAGGCTGTGATAGAAGAAGAAAAAGTGGTAGAAGTTGTTAAAACAATCGAAGTTGAGAAGATTGTTGAAGTTGTTAAGCCATGTGAGAAGTGCTTGGAAGCTTGCAAGAATTGTGCAGCCAAAGACGACATCATAGATGAGTACGAGAAGAAAAAAGAGCAGTTACTGTTCAATCTCAATTATGTGAAAGAATCATACGATGTCTTGAACAAAACAGTAACTGGTCTTCAAAAGACAAACTCAGAGAGAGAACAAGCACTGACGATGTTGAATGCAGTTTTAATGACAAAACAAAAAGCAATAAACTTCTACATCGAAGAGAGTGCTAAGTGGAAGCAAGAGTTGGAGACGGAAAAGATAGAGAATGAGAGAATTAGACGCTTATTACAAAGTTATTCTAGTTCTGATTATCTCATTGATCGTATTTACCCAACTG
This sequence comes from Helianthus annuus, assembly GCF_002127325.2. NCBI lineage: Eukaryota > Viridiplantae > Streptophyta > Magnoliopsida > Asterales > Asteraceae > Helianthus > Helianthus annuus. The sequence goes on from NC_035444.2 coordinate 122,160,819, forward strand.
TTGCAGGTATGGAAGCTTTCAAAGATGAGAAGCTAAAAGAAAAGAAAGACTGTGGTAAGAAATCGACTGTTAGTTACAACAAATGTCCGCCTCCGATTTTGGATGGTTATTCACCTAAAAGACCAAATGAGGAGCAATTGGAAAAAGTAGTCAATATAAAGCTTAAAACCGACACAACTGACGTTTTACCAGATAACATTGATGTCACATATACCTCGTCTGATACTGATCATGAGTCTGAATTAATCAAAAAGGTGGTCGATCAGGTGTTGGATACTGATGAGGAGTCTGAGTCGAAATCTGGGTCTGGAAAGTCAAAGTCGTCAGTCAACAGTCAAAATTCATCGGATAAACGGTCTTATAGTAAAGAATTTTTTTTGTCAAAGGCAGATTTTAATGATGAAACATTCGAAGTTGTGTATACTTTGAATGGTTCGGACAAATTATATTACAATAAAGAGTTCCCAATAATGAGTATTAAAACGGAACTAATAAGCAAAACTTTCAAACTTATAGAAGTTAATATTCCAGAATTAAAAGTTTTGAAAAGTTTTGAAAAATCTAAAAAATATACATCTAGAATTCAGCAACGTTTAAATAAGAAAAAGGGCAACAATTCTGGTTCTGGTTTTCAAAAGAAACCTAACCAGAATCGTAGCTACAAAAAGAAAGGTCTTGGTTTTGTTCCACCAGAAAATGATAATAATATTAAAAATTTTAAAACAAAATCTGAATTTGTGTCAGGTGGAAGTGCTGAAGAGGAACAGCAGAAACCGTTCTGGAGACAGTCAAATAAAGAGTTTCTTGCTGAGAGAAAGAAAAATGGAGCTGATATATGTTATCAAAGAGAGACTAGAACGTGTTATAGATGCAATGAAGCTGGTCACATTGCATGGAATTGCTCGAAAAACGTCAACGCTAAACAGGGAGTTTCTCAGAAGTTGAAAGAGAAAGTTGTTGATGTTGACACACCAACCAATAGACCTAAAATTTTTGAGAATTCAAAATTCGAGGTTGGTGAATGTTCAAAGAAGAATAAATATGAGAAGAAAGGAAAAGAAAACCAGGTGTGGGTTGCGAAGAAAGGTGAAGTAAATGTCGGCGATGAATCTGGTTCCACAAAGCCAGAAGAGCCACAGGTTGAGAAGAAGATTCTAGTAAATGATGAGGAGTTTCCATCATTGAAGTTTGAGGAAGTGAAGAAGAAAGTGGGAAAAACTGAGATTTCTAATCAGTTTTATAAAGAAAAAGATGAATTTGATGTCGAGAAAACATTCAACGGGAATGTTAAAAAGATATTTGGAAAAATGTTGAGTGGGAGAGCTAAAGGGGTAAAAGATTTTTACGCGACTAAAAAAGCAACATACAACCCTACGGCTCAAGAGCTGAAGGCCATCAAGTCTGAGAAGACTTGGATGGAAGTCTGTTTCCCATGATAGTCGAAGGACTACGCCGGAGATCCCAAGTTTATATCGTGGATCAGGAATCGGCATCTTTCTAGTGTTTGGTTGTTTTGTTTTAAAAAGATTTTGAATAGTGTTTGTATTTTTTGCAGGTTGAATGACTACGCCGGAGCTTCCAGGTTGTTAATTGAGAAGCAGGAATCGGCATCTTTCTGAATAATTCGACAAAATGGTAAAAAGGTTTCTGTAGAAGTGTTATTCCTACAGCATAACCTACAAATGGTAGTTTTTGGGTACCTTCAAGTGGTAATCTTGATCTTACAAGTGGTATTTGTGGTTATATTTTGAGATGTTTGTAGTTTTACAAGTGGTACAGAAGGTTCTAAAATGCAAATGGTAAATCAGGGACATTAAATTGTACTTGATTTACTATTCATGGCAAGAGAAGCACAAGATGATGAACCACATCACCGTTTTTAAAATGATAGACCTACAAGTGGTTTTTATCAACACAAATTCATTTTCCGGAAAAATCATTTTGATTAAAACAAACTTAAGTGTTTTGAAATCTAAATGAGAAAATGGTTTGTGATAGGGGGAGTTCTGATTGTTTATGCCTAGTGAATGGCGATTTGATGTGATTCGATGTCAGTTGTCAAGTTTCTGTATAGTTTGTTTTACTTTTCATGTTTCTATTGGGTTAGAGTCTAGGTGTTTTCAAATTTCCTTTGAAATGTGTTTGCATTTTAGGGGGAGTAGAAATTTTAGAAAATCCAAAAACATTTGAAAATTTGAAAAAGCCAAAAACATGATAAAATTGAAAAATGAGTTTTGTTGCGAAACAGAGGAAATGATAGTATATCAGTGGACTATCACGGCACGCTAAAGAAATGTAAAGTTAAAATGTGATAAACAATCTTACTGCGGATGTGTCAGTAGATTTTCGCACATTTAGTAAATTGAAACGAGATATAAACCTAAATTCAAACTTGCTTGATTTGTGGGTAACTATTCTTGAATATATGGGTAACCCCCGAAATCTTGTTTGAAAGATCCCATATTCTGAGATACTAGGTCTTTATACTCAGTGATATCTGGGGTATTATCCCGGGACATCTGCTGAATGGAAGTTCTGACCTAGTCCCCGGATAATACTTTCTGCATATGCTTGAAAAAGCGCAGCCCTCAGCATGCTGATGAAACAATAAAATTGATAGTCGCTGCTGTTGAAATTCAAAAGATCCTCTAAAGGGGACCCACCAAAAGTCGAGCCGTCATCTCTCTGCTGAACGGAAGTTCTGACCTGAGCTCTCATGGTTTCGCACCTAACCCCTTTACAGATATCAGCTGTGGTATACTCACCTGTAAGACTGAATATTTGGGATCTGGATACGGGAGTATATTCAAGTGGAGTGATACACAATTAAGTTTAAGTTTCTAAAACATTAATATCGTATCTCGAATCAATTGAAATATGTGTTGAGAATTTAAGAGGACAAATATACTGACAATCTAGGTAAATTGTTTAGAACTTAAAATGTAATCAAGCTTAACGGTATTAGTGATTGGTCTCAAAAACTGATATGATCCTCTTGCACGAACTCATAAAAAATATTGTTTGTAAATATTACATTTCTGTATGTTTTTGTCTACATGTGGTGTCAGATAATATCTCTCAGAAAATCCAAAAAGATTTTAGTATGTTTTAGCTAAACTTTTGAAAAAGTCAAAAAGATTTTCGACAACTGATGTTGGAGAACTGATTTTCCAAATTCCGAGTGCTAAACATGATAAGCAGCATTTGAGGGGGAGTGTTTGTGTAAATCTAACTGTTTTTGTTAATCTAACCTTCTTCAAGTGGTTCATCATAGTCATATGAGAGTAGTCATGTATTGGTGCATAGTTATTTGAAATATTTGTGAAAGAAATTTATTTCGGGGTTGAGATTGTGCAGGTAGCCAGGTTTCGATATCTGAAGATCTCTAATAGAAGAGAGACAAGTTTTTGATCCTGGAAATCAATCCTTAAAGAACGAGTAGAGTCAGTTTCTGATACTGAAGATTATTTCAACTGATGATGCTGATGACCTTAAGGAATCAAGAGGTCTGATCAAGAGAATTAGAGTGGTTTAAAGCCAGACAACGATCCTGAAGATGTTACTGAAGAACAAAAGAATGCCAGTAAATCAAGAGGGGGAGTCTGAAGATTGAAAAAAGAGAAAGCCCAGAGACTGATCTAGACTGAAGATATGAAGACATAGTTTCGCTGTCAAGGTGTATTGGCGACTCCATCAACATCTGAGGGGGAGTCTGTTGGTGCACTCCATCTGTTGATTGCGTCTAGGTGTCTAGGATCAGGTCTTATATCGTATTGTATAGCATAGGGCACGTAATACGAGAAAACAGGAGTCTGTATAGGTTTTATATGCTAGGTCCGCTCATAGGGACATTAGGGTTATGGTTCGCTCATTTGTCAATTGTGGTCCGCTTATGTGGACTAAGGTGGTCCGTTCTTATGGTCATGTGACACATAAGCGGACCCAACTGCCTATATATAGGAGTCGTTTGAGCGGTCCTGATAAGATAGTAGTTGGATTCCACGCCGAAGCTCTGCCGGTGTGACGATCGAGCTGTAAAACGTTTCATATCAATAAAACAAGCAGTTAGGAGGAAGAACAAGCTATATCTACTTGCATTTAGTATTATTCCGCATCTGAAACGCAAGAGACAACCTTTGAACGACTCGTTCGGGTCAGCAAACGATCCTACAGAAACCGATTTGTATCAAAAGCTTTGGTATGCAAATCAGCTTTTTGTTCGTCAGTGTGGATTTTCTCAATTCGTATCAACTTTTTCTCGAAGCAATCGCGAATAAAGTGATGACGAATTTCTATATGTTTAGTTTTAGCGTGATGTACTGGATTTTTAGTTATATTTATTGCGGCCTCATTATCAACAAACAGAGGTGTGTTAAGAAACTGCAAACCGTATTCGCGCATCTGTTGCTGTATCCACAGGATTTGAGAGCAGCAACTGCTAGCAGAAACATACTCCGCTTCACATGTAGATAGCGCCACAGATGTTTGTTTCTTACACTGCCAAGTAACCAATCTCGGACCAAAAAACTGGCATCCTGCAGTTGTTGATTTCGCGTTGACTTTGCAGCATCCGAAATCCGAATCGGAATACCCTTCGAGCGTAAAATTGTCTTTTCTAGGATACCATAACCCCAATGACGGAGTACCTTTCAGGTAACGTAATATCCTCTTGACAATAATCATGTGCGATGCTCTCGGGTTAGACTGAAATCTTGCTGCGAGGCACGTTGGGTACATAATATCAGGACGTGAAGCAGTCAGATACATCAAAGAACCTATCATGGAACGGTAAAACGTTTCATCATCCCTGTCTCAGGTGAGATCAGGGTGAATCCCATGATTAGTCGCAAGTGGGGTAGCAGCTGGAGTAGAACTTGACATTCCAAAGTTCTCTAGAATATCATGCACGTACTTCGTTTGATGAATGAAAATTCCCTCAGGAAGTTGTTCAACTTGTACACCCAGAAAGAATTTCATCTCCCCCATTGATGACATTTCGAATTTCTGCTTCATCACCTGTTCGAAATCTTTGCACAAATTCTCATTCGTTGACCCAAAAATTATATCGTCCACATAGATTTGTACTATCAAAAGATGACCATCAACGACTTTAGTGAAGAGAGTGGCATCCACTTTTCCACGTATGAACTGGTTAGCGAGTAGGTGTTGAGACAAAGTCTCGTACCAGGCTCTCGGCGCCTGATGTAGACCATACAACGCTTTGTCCAGTAGATAAACTTTGTTCTTGTGGATTGGGTCAGTAAAGCCCGGCGGCTGACCAACATAAACCTCCTCTTTGACCTTCCCATAAAGAAACGCTGACTTTACATCCAGCTGATATACTTTGAAATTCTTCCAAGACGCAAATGCTAAGAAAATTCTGATAGCCTCTAGTCGAGCTACAGGAGCATAGACTTCGGTAAAATCAATCCCCTCCTGTTGACTAAAGCCCTGAACAACGAGTCGAACTTTGTTCCTTACAACCACTCCTCTGTCGTCCCTCTTACATTTGAAAACCCATTTTGTATTGATTTTCCTTTGACCCTCCGGAAAATCCACTAACTTCCACACACCCAACTTTTCAAACTGACTTAACTCTTCTTGCATCGCTATGACCCAAGAGTCTTCAGTAAGCGCCTCTTTGTAAGTTCTCGGTTCGACCTGTGAGATAAAACAGCTTAATGAAAATTCAGTTTGTAAAGGTGCTACTGTAAAATAAAAACATGTTAAGCCCTGGTCAATTTGACGTCTCGTGCGAACGCTCGATTGCAATTCTCCTATGATCAACTCCTCTGGATGATAAGACAGAGTTCGCGGCATCACTTCGCTTGGAACATCTACATTTCCCTCCAGATTAGTAACATTCTGCTCTGCATCTTGTTCACCAACTTGGTTTGTTTGACTTGATAACTGGATCTGCTCCCCCTCAAGATCTGAATCACCATGGTCAAATACTGGCATGTTATCAGCTTCTTGATCATCATTCACCTCCGACTGATTACCAGGAGCAACTTCATCATCATGTTCACCAGCATTACTAGGACCTGCTTCATCGTCATTTGAAGTTTCCCGAGGTCTTCTAGAATACTCCGCTGGGAACCTGAGCTGCGACTCTTACTCTCGCAAAATATCCAGCTCATCAAAGAAATCTTCTTCTTCCTCAGATTCTTCCCTCATGTCAAACGAATCCCAAAGTTTGTCATAATGATAACGCCATGAATCACCAGGATTCTGTGGTGGCATAGTGTAACCTTGACATTCAACATTCGCTGCTTCAATAATCCGCTTCTCACTTGGAACGAAGACACGTCGCATAGGACTTGAATAACCAACAAAGATTCCCTCAATGCTCTTCGAACCAAACTTTCCATTAGGCTCTATCACCGTACATGGTGACCCAAACGGTTCTAGATACTTCAAATTCGGCTTGCGTTTATTGAGTAGCTCAAAACACATCTTGTTGAATTTCTTGACAGTAAGAACTCTGTTGAGAGTATAGCATGCAGCAGAAACAGCTTCAGCCCAGAAATTAATTGGTAACTTAGAATCTGCAAGCATCGTTCTAGCTATCTCGATTAGCGTCCGGTTTTTGCGTTCTGCAACTCCATTTTGCTGCGGAGTGTACGGAGCACTAAACTCATGCAGTATACCTCTTTCATCACAAAATTCTTCCATCTTACTGTTTTTGAATTCAGTACCATTATCACTGCGAATTCTACAGATAAGCCTCTGGTACAGATTCTCAATTCTTTTAAACAACGCTATCAGGCTGTCAAACGTTTCGTCTTTGGATTTCAAAAACATAACCCAAGAAAATCTGGAATAATCATCAGTCACGACCAAACAGTAGGAATCTCCTGTTATACTCTTGACATTCACTGGACCAAACAAATCCATGTGAAGTCTTTCCAAAGGTCTTGGAACTGAATTAACTTGCTTTGTAGGGTGTGACTTTTTCTTCTGTTTGCCTTTGACACAACTTATGCACTCCCCTTCCAGATGAAAACCTTTGACATGCACTCCTGTGACCAAATCGTTATGCACCAAGTGATTCATTTTCCTTAAGTGAATATGCCCCATCTTTCGGTGCCATAACCTTGATTCTTTCTCCGTTGCTCTGGACACAAAACAATGAGCCTGACCCGTGGTTGTAGTAGCAACGCTCATATCCAACACGTACAGATCATTGACTCTTGGTGCCCTCATGATGATCCACTCTTCAGGTATCACAAATCCCGGTTTCAAGATCAAACATTCTTTGTCGGTGAAATGAGTAGTATACATCCTGTCACAGATCTGGGAGATACTCAGCAGGTTGTTCTCCAGCTCAGCGATGTAGTTTACTCTCTCAAACGTTATAATACCATTCGATAACGTTCCTTCACCTATGATCCTTCCTCCTTGATTACCCGCAAAACCCACGTAACCACCATTAATGTTATTCACATCATACAGCAACGCGGTCTTCCCTGTCATATGCCTTGACGCTCCACTATCCATTATCCACCTGGATACAAGTTTTGGAAGATCCTGCACATAACAAATCATCATTTAAACAACTTCAAGAAAGATGCCAATTCATGCTTCGCAATCCAGGAAGCTCCGGCAATTCAAATTGTTTAATCAAACATGGTGTCCACCCAGGCTTCATCAGCCTTAGGTGTAACCTTGACTCTTGCAATTTGAATTTTGAAATTTTCAGCCTTGAGAGGTGGAAAATTTGCATCATAATCAACCGTAATTGATTCTTCAGCCTTTTTCACCTCAGAAGTTGAAACTTTCTTCTCAACTTTTGATTCAATTTTAGGTTTCCATGCCTGTTGAATTACTGCAACCTTTTTGTAAAATTTACCATTTTGAGTTACCAACTTCTTTACGAGTTCATTTTTCACCTTGATGTTATCAATTTTAACATTCTTTTTCTCAACAAACATCGGTGTTTTACCCTTCACATCAACCTTCTTCTGTTGAACTTTCACAGCTTCAGTCTTAGGCTTCACATAAGTACACTTTCATGCAATGTGACCAACCTGGTCACACCTATAACAAGTACGAGTATCAGCTACCCGACTCGTGCCTTCAGACTGAGCCTGTGAAGCTCTCTTCTCAAAAAATTCTTTGTTAGATTTTGAAAAAATTTCTTTTTCTTCATCAGCAAGTGAACTTGAACTGTTCACAAACTTTTTCTTTTTGACAAACCTCTTGTTTGGAACATTCCTTTTCTGATACGGTTTACCCCCCTGATAACCACCCGACCAGTTGTTTCTGTTGTTATTGTAAAAACGTGGTGGATTAACAGATTTCTTGTTGTAAACCCTATCTTTCTTTCGACTCAGATTATTCACTGCTGACAACTCGACTTCAACCAGTTTAAAAACATTTGTCAACTTGTTCATATTTACATTCTCGATCGGAAACTCTGAATCTGAAAACAACTTATCCGATCCTGACATCTTGTACATGACAAGACCAGGCTCATCCTTTAAGTTGTTCTTGGACTTTTGTTTCGGAATGTATTTATCCAAGAAACACTCATCCTCCTCAGAAGTGTCACAATCCGGTTTAAGCACTTTGTCTATCACACTTTTCACCACATCATTTTGGACACCCTCGTCATTGGAAGACGTGAACGTGACATCAATGTTCTCAGGAATTTTAACATCACTTTCTTCCTCAATTTCCACTAAACTAGACTGCTTTTTCGTGTAGTTGTCTAAAATTGGCGGTGGAACTTTGTGAAACCCTACACCCGTTCCATCAGAAAACACATCCTCACCAGCTTTGTTTTTTCCTATGGGTTTAGGAACAATATGCTGCAAAACAAAGCTTGCTGAACTATAGCTGTTTAACTTCAACTGAATTCGTTCGTTTTCAATTTCAGCTTCTTGAACTTTGAGTTTCAGTTTAGCAATTTCATCCAGTTGTTCGTTAATTGATTCTTCTTTTATTCTTACCACAGCTCTTAGATGTTCATTTTCTTTATATGTTTTGCCATTTCGATCATCACTATCTTTCACAATACTTTTAAGTTTTTCGAATTTTTCAGAAATTTGACGGTTTTCAAGAATTAACTTTTCATTTTCACATTTAACTTTCTCATTTGAGCCGTTAATTCTTTAATCCGTTCGGTTGAAGCTTTTACGGTTTTGTCACGACCGAGAATCTGATCCTCAACGCTTTTAACTTTCGTTGTCAGATTCTTGATTTTCTCATTGTTAAGATACGTGACAGTGCTACAAAAATTGCATTGTTTAGTGCAATTTTTGCAGTCAGCATTTCCATCAATCTTGTTACCTGACGCATTTGTTGACACACTTTGACTGACCAGCCCCTTTGACTCAGTAAAAGAATTAGAGTCTACCTCAAGTGCTTTCGCGGCCAGCACCTTGTCAGCCATCTTTCCCAGATTTTCTGCCGTCAACTCCTGCGTAGTATCAATCAAGCCAGTATCAATTTGCTTTGCTTTCTCAAACTCTTCTTTTTCTTTCATTTCTTTCTCTTCTTTCTCCTTTCTCTCTTTTTCTTTCTCAAACTCTTCTTTTTCTTTCATTTCTTTCTCTTCTTTCTCCTTTCTCTCTTTTTCTTTCTCTTCTTCAATCATCTTCTCAGTTGGCGTTCCCCACCACTTGTGCTGCCAGTACTCATCATCTTCTTTTATCTCCTTGATGATGGCTTCCATATCGAGTGTGCTGTCATCAATTGCAATGTTTCCATACCGATCAAGATAGCATTCTCTGTCTGGATCCCATCTATTTGCTCTTCTTGCTTCCAGATAAATGCGAGAGATCCTCAAGATTCTGTTTTCGGCAATCATTTTTCGATAATAGTACTTCTGCTTGTCAGTACGATCATCTTTCCACGGAATCGGTTCATCATCATTCGCCATGAATGCGTAACCAACCGCATCTTCTTCCGGTAGAACTTCCTTACTCCAATCGTACCCCTCATCATCGTAAATCACAGCCAGAGCCCTTGATTTGTCTCTGTTATCTTCAGACTGCTTCAATCTAGGCGGCTCGGATTTATTCTGATGGTAGATTGCCTTTTTGTAGTAATCGTCTCTAAACGGATTCTCTGACTCATCAGCGTACGCGTTTCTGCATTCCCGCTTGAAGTGACCCTTCTGCTTACACTTAAAGCACGTCACCTTGGATTTGTCGAATCCTAACTTTGTAGACGGACCACCGATCGTTTTTCTCCCAGTAATCTCCATGAAGCGTTGTGCACGTCGAACTGCACTTGCCATCGCCCAACGAATGTTGATCAGTTCCATTTCTTCGGGATCTATCTGATCGTAATCTTCTTTCGTCAGATTTGTATTCCCGATCTTACCAGCCACCAACCCTTCATATGATTCCAACACAGATGCCAAGAAAACCATCTGTTGCTTAGCCGACTCCTCATCAAAATTCTGTGCGTTCTTCAAATCTATCGCGATGTTGCAAAAAAACTTCGCATCAGAACGGTTTGCAGAAGACGTAGATCCACTGTGATAACCACTGTGGCTTTCACTGCTTGGACTGCTTTGACTTTCTTTGCTTGCTGAAGAAACATTCTCAGCAATAAATGCAGTTTTAGGAGAAGCAGCTTTCGGCATCAAGCTTTTCGGATAGTACAGATCCAGGTTTTGCTGATAAGATGAGTGATTGATTTTGTGTGTTTTCTTCAGTTCTAGCTCATGACTTTCAAGTCTCTCAATCACCAAATCTGGAGTCAAATCTTCAGGAGCAATAGTGTTCTTCAACATCAGTGCGTAATATCTCCAATCCACTTCATCTGGTAATGAATCGAACAGTTTGTCAACAAGTTCTTCATCAGAATACGTGATCTTATGTCGTGCAAGCTCCAGCTTCAGATGACCGAACCTTTCAATCATTTTGCAAACCGATTCATTTTTAAGACAACCAAACATATCGAACTCTTTTCTAAGAAGTTTTGTTTTATTTTTTACAATCTCTTTACTTCCTAGACACTTCTTCTTGAGTTTTTCCCATAAATCTTTTGCATTGGAGTAGTCTATCAACGAAATGATGTCTTCCCGCACGGACTGAAACAGTAAAGCCACACACTTTTGCTCGGCTACAAATCCTTCAGTTTCTTCCGCTGATCTCAATGCTTCACCATTCTTCTTTCCATTTGCATATCCGTTTTTCATACTTTTCCAACTTGCAAATGCGAATGCCATCAGCCAGTCTTCGAACTTTGTAGACCACCTACTATAATCTTCTATAGCCATCAACTTCGGAGGTTTGTTGAATGTACCAAATGCGGTCTCCGACTCCCAAGCTTCTTTCTTTTTCTCTTTCGGTGGATCCTCGTTTGTATTGCTCGAAGACGTATCGTTGTTTCCAGAATTTCCCGTGAATGCGTACATGTCGCTGAATGGGTTCAAGAAAATATCGTCCATCGTGAATGTACCTGTAAAATCAGACAACACTTAGAAAACTTTTGGTTTTGGAAAATATCAGATTCAAACGGAACTGTTCAAACGGAATGGTCTTGTCCGTTTGAAATACCAATAGTTTCAAATGGAAAGTGTTCAAACGGTATAATTTCAAACGACAGTTTTTCAAACGATCACTTTCAAACGACCACTTTCAAACGATTGGTATGTTTTCAAACGATAGGACTTTTTCTCAAACGATAGGACTTGTTTTCAAACGATACGTTCAAACGGACTATGCCTTTTCAAACGAATGACGTCACTTTTATCGAACAGTTTCAAACGGACATGATGATTTCGGTAAGTTTTAGGTCGAATTTTAGTTCCAAATTGTCAAGGATTAGTTAATAGTGAATTTCGTTTGATATGTGAATGTTTCAAGCCATTTTAACCGTGACAACTATTCAAAATCAGAAAAGAAAGGTAGAAGTGAGATAATCCGGCGATTTCAAGCTGTATTTGGTATGAACTCCTCGTCCTGAGCTCTGATACCACTTGTTGGACCGTTCCGATGACCTTAAACGTCAGTAGAAGTAGTTCATCTCAGTTTACAAAGGCGAAAACAAAGTAAAGTAAGTCAAAACAGCTTGTTCCTTTCAATTTCTCTTTCTATTACTGATTGCAAGTCTTTACACGGATTCTAATACAAAACCGACAGCACCTTGACTCACAAACACACACATTCATTACTGCTGACCGTTTGAACTGAACGACTATATATAGACAACCATCCTTCCGTTTGAATGGTGTTCAAACGACCAGACTTGTTCAAACGGTCAGGATTCAAACGACCGGACATATATCAAACTGCCAGGTGAACTTCAAACGGCCAGGGTATGTTCAAACGGCCAGACATCCTAAAACCTATACAAACCCTAATTTAATCTGTTTAAGCACCTGTTTAACCTATCTAGACACAAGACTTAATAAGATGTAGTCAGCAGACATTTCGTGCACCAACAGACTCCCCCTTGGATGTTGACGTAGTCTTCAGCGCCTGAGTCTTTAGTCTTGGTCTTTTCACAACTTTGTCTCTTCATTGTAACAACTTAATCTTCACAGATTCAATCATCTTTTCCGAGCTCCATCTTCAGACCTCCATTTTGCTGTTGATCCAGACTCCCCCTTTCATAGACTCCCCCTCTCAGTATGCTGGGATCTGATGTTTCTGGTTCAAGCTTTGACAATTACCTTCTGTGGGAATGATGAAGTCTCCAAACCTATTACTCAACCAATAACATTAGACTTTATCTTTACAAACAATAAACACAAATTCAATCAGCTCTAGAAATCCACTCAAGTATTCAAGTTCAAGTTAATGACCCTGATTACTTGATTTATCTACCAAGTTCAATTTAATGACCCTGATTGATCTTATGATGAAACAAACTGATTTAGTAAAATCATTTTCAACTTTTTCTGAAAATAACAAGTATCAATTTAATGAACTTGTTTTTGTCTTTGAAACAATTCAACTTCCAACAATGTAAGCTCTCCTCATTCTTCAGCTTAGAATCTCCTGCAGCTGCTTCATCTTTCTAGAATCCGACAATCAACTTTCCACTCTGGTTTGTCTAAAATAAAGCAGAAATAAAATCTTTTTGGATTTTGATATGATCTAAACTAAGAAATGAAATAACAGAAAACTTAAATTGCAGCTTCTCAAACGACCAGCTATCCTTCAAACGGAAGGGCTTCATTCAAACGGCCAGCTTTGACTTTCCTTGATTCCTTGCCTAATCTGATCTGCAACAAGCCCGAGACTCGATATAAGACGAAGACAACAGATGACTGCACCAACAGACTCCCCCTCAGATGTTGACGAGTCTTAAGTGTCGAGTCTTCAACGACTTCAGTCTTTATCAGTCCTCTAAGCTTCTATCTCTCTGTCTTCAGACTCCCCCTCTCGATTTGCTGGTATTTCTTTGTTCTTCAGCAACATCTTCAGGATCGTTGTCTGGTTTTCACATCTCACAATTTTTCATCTAATCCTGCAAACGCTCTACCTCAAAGTAAATTTCTCTCACATACATATTTCAAACATAAACACATGTACTAACTCAGACTCTTCTTCAAAACAAACACGGATATTGATGAACCACTTGAAAGTGTAGATTATGAAAACATTTAATTCCAAACATACACTCCCCCTCAAATATTGCTCATCATGTTTAGCACTTGGAATTTTGAAAATCTGCTTTTCAATATCAGTTTGTCGAAAATCTTTTTTGAATTTTTCAAAATTTATGCTAAAACACACTAAAATCTTTTTGGATTTTTCAACGTAAAGAAATGAAGTGCAGAGAAGAAATATATACAAACAATATTTTTGTGAGTTCGTGTAAGAGGATCATATCAGTTTTTGAGACAAATCACCAACACCGTTAAGCTTCATTTCATTTTAAGTTCTAAACAATTTACCTAGATTGTCAGTATACTAGTCCACTTAAATTTTCACACAAAGTTCAACTGATCCGAGATATGATATTAATGTTTTAAGAACTTAAACTTATCCGTGTGTCCCACTACTTGAATATACTCATGTATCCAGATCCCAATATTCAGTCTTACAGGTGAATATACCACAGCTGATATCTGTATAGGGGTTGGATGCGAGGGCCGTGAGAGCTCAGGTCGATACTTCCGTATACGCAGAGAGATGACGGCTTCGACTTTTGGTGTGTCCCCTTTAGAGGATCTTTTAATTTCAACAGCAGCGACTATCAATTTTATTGTTTCATCAGCATGCTGAGGGCGATGCTTTTTCAAGCTTTGCGGAAAGTATTATCCGGGACTAGGTCAGTACTTCCATACAGCAGAAGTCCCGGGATAATACCCCAGATATCACTGAGCATAAAGACCTAGTATCTTAGAATAAGGGACCTTTCAAACAAGATTTCAGGGGTTACCTATATATCCAAGTTTGTGTTAACCCACAGAACAAGCAAGTTTGAAATTTTAGATTTATATCTCGTCACAATTTACTAAATATGTAAAAACCTACTGACATATCCACAGTAAGACTGTTTATCACATATTATCTTTCCAATTCTTTAGCATGTTGTGACAGCCTACTGACGTACTATCATTTCCTCTTTTCACAACGAAACTCATTTTTGAATTTTATCATGTTTTTGGCTTTTTCAAATTTTCTAATGTTTTTGGATTTTCTGAAATTTTCTACTCCCCCTAAAATGCAAACACATTAACGAAAATTGAAAAACAAACTGTACAGAAACATGACAACTGATATCGAATCACATCAAATCTCCATTCACTAGGCATAAACAATCTGAACTCCCCCTTTCAACAAACCATTTTCTCATTTAGATTTCAAAACACTTAAGTTTGTTTTAATCAAAATGATTTTTCCGGAAAATGAGTTTGTGTTTACCATTTTTAAGTTTACTACTTATGAAGCATGGGGATATGGTTCATCATCTTGTTTATCAATCTCATATGAATAGTAAATCAAGTACAACTTAATGTCCCTGATTTACCATGTGCAGTTCAGAAACCTCTGCATCACTTGTAAACATAATCTCTTCAAAGTATAACCAACAACTACCACTTGTAAGTAAACCCAAATAATATCACTTGTAGGTTTTACTGTAGGAATGAAACATCTACAGAAACCTCTTTACCACTTGTAAAATTAGTCAGAAAGATACCGATTCCTGCTTCTCAATTACCAACCTGGAAGCTCCGGCGTAGTCCTTTCACCTATAAAATTCATACACTATTCAAAACAAACTTTTCAAATACTAGAATGATGCCGATTCCTGATCCACGATATAAACTTGGGATCTCCGGCGTAGTCCTTAGACTATCATGGGAAACACACTTCCATCCAAGTCTTCTCAGACTTGATGGATTTCAACTCTTGCGAAGTGGGGTTGTATGTTGCCTTTTTAGTTGCATAAAAATCTTTAACCCCCTTTGCTCTCCCACTTAACATTTTCCCAAATATCTTTTTAACATTCCCGTTGAAGGTTTCTCGACATCAAATTCTTTTTCTTCATTGTAAAACTGATTTGAAATTTCTGTTTTACCTACTTTCTTTTTAATCTCCTCAAATTTCAGTGATGGAAAATCATCATCAGTCACTGAAATTTTCTTCTCAACCTGTGGCTCTTCTGGCTTTGTGGAACCAGATTCATTGCCGACATTCTTATCACATTTCTTAGCAACCCACACTTGGTTGTCTTTTCCTTTCTTTTCATACCTCTTTTTTGTAGAACACTCACCAACCTCAAAAGTTGAATTTTCCAAAACTTTAAGTTTTTCTGTTGGTGGTTCAGTATCAATAACTTTTTCTTTTAGTTTCTGAGAAACTTCCTGTTTCGTTTTGATATTTTTCGGGCAATTCCATGCAATATGACCAGCTTCATTGCATTTGAAACAGGTTCAAGTTTCTCTCGGATGAAATACTCCAGTACCATTCCTTCTCTTCTCAGCAAGAAATTCTTGATTCGATTGTCTCCAGAATGGTTTCTGCGGTTCATCTTCCGAGCTTCCACCTGACACAAATTCAGTTTTGATTTTAGAATTTTTCATATTTTTATCATTTTCTGGTGGAACATAACCTAAACCTTTCTTTTTGTAGCTACGATTTTGGTTAGGTTTCTTTTGAAAACCAGAACCAGAATTGTAACCCTTTTTCTTATTTAAACGTTGTTGAACCCTAGAAGTATATTTTTTAGATTTTTCAAAATTTTTCAAAACTTTTAATTCAGGAATATTAATCTCTATGAGTTTAAAAGTTTTGTTAATCAATTCTGTTTTAATACTCATAATTGGAAACTCTTTGTTGTAATATAATTTGTCAGAACCATTCAAAGTATAAACAACTTCGAATGTTTCATCATTCAAATCTGCTTTAGATAACAAAAATTCTTTACTGTAAGACCGTTTAACCGATGAATTTTGACTGTTGACTGACGAATTTGACCCTTCAGACTCAGATTTTGACTCGGATTCCTCATCAGTATCCAACACCTGATCGACCACCTTTTTAATTAACTCAGACTCATGATCAGTATCAGATGAGGTAAACGTGACATCAATGTTGTCTGGTAAAACGTCAGTTGTGTCGGTTTTTAGCTTTATATTGACTGCTTTCTCAAGTTGCTCCTCGTTTGGTTTCCTAGGAGAATACCCATCCCAAATTGGAGGCGGACACTTGTTATATCTAACAGTCGGTTTCTTACCACAGTCGTTCTTCCTCTTTGGCTTCTCAACTTGAAAAGCTTCCATACCTGCAACAGTTGGATAAACACGATCAATGAGATAATCAGAGGTAGAATAGCTTAACAATAATCGCCTAATTCTCTCATTTTCAATCTTTTCAGTTTCCAACTCTTGCTTCCATTTTGCATTCTCTTCAATGTAGAAATTTATCGCATTTTGTTTTGACATCAAAGTTGCATTCATCATTGTCAGTGCCTGTTCTCTTTCTGAGTTTGTCTTTTGGAGACCAGTTACTGTTTTGTTCAAGACATCATACGATTCTTTTACGTAGTTGAGGTTGAACAGTAACTGCTCCTTCTTCTTCTTGTACTCAGCTATAATGTCATCCTTTGCAGCACAATCCTTGCAAGTTTCCAAACACTTTTCGCAAGGCTTAACTACTTCAACAATCTTCTCAACCTCGATTGTTTTCACAACTTCAATCACCTTTTCAGCTTCAATCACCTTTTCTTCGTCTTTCAAAACTTCAGTAATCTTCTGAGCAGTGCTTTTAACTTTTTGAACATCACCATCAGATTTCTTTTGTTGTTCTTTAGCAGCTCTTTTCTCCTTCAGTTTTTCCATACGATCTGCAAAATAGAAATGAAAACTTTCAGGAGAAAGATGAGATTTTGCAATATTAATATGTTTCTCTTCTTCATCATCACTGCTACTGTGATCTGGTGATTGATCAAATTGAACCGATTTTTCAGAATCAGCACCTGAAACACCCGAATCAGACGGTGTTTTGTCAAATACAACTGCTTTTTTCTGAAACAACCTCATTCTGTACACTCTCATCAGAACTTGCTAAACTCTCATCTGATCCCTCTGAAATTTCTCCAGATCTTTCTGAAAATTCATCGGTACTTTCTGAATTCCCATCAGACGCAACAGACTTTTCATCCTCATTAGACACATTCACCCCAATAGATTTCATCCAGGTAGCAAACAAATCTGGCTCTTTGACAATCTTGGCAATGAATGCTTTGAATTCTCCTTTTTCATCAACGAACATATCCCAACTAAAACCTTCTGGTAGTTTCTCATCATCTTGATCGATTATGCGTGCTGCTTTGCCTTCTGATGTGCTAAAAGTGGTCTGATTAAATTAAATAAATTAAACCGTAAACTAGACTCTCTAAGTTTTAAATTTATAAACTAAGACTCTCTAAAACCTAGACCACGCAACCGACAAGTGTACCGGTCGATGTAGTATAGCCTAAGTAAGTCCGAGTATCGAACCCACGAGACTCTACTGACTACGTTAACTAGACTCTGACTAGACTGACTAACCTAACTGTACTTAACTGTTTTGTTGTTTGGGGGTTTTTCTAAATATCCTAAAATTACGACTAAAATAAACTAATTAACTAGACTAACTAAGACGCGACTTAGACGAAGATTGAGACCAGAGATGACGAATAACTACCTAAGTTAGAATCCTATTTAACTAGGAATGGATTTCTATTCGAAACTAAAGTGGCATGAAACCGGGATCTTCGTGTGCTAAACCCTAAGAAATCCCTACTAAGACCTCCCGACCCTTCTCAGGAAGAAACCTGTGAGACTCTACAGGGCTGTTATGACTACCGGTTGGTTAGACTTCCTCTCAGTCCTCTAACTTCTTTAAAAGTGCCTTAATCCGACAATCTACCTCTCAGCGAGAAAGTCTAAGGCAACTATGGATTTTAATTTAGTTTAATAGACACGAATAAGATTAGGGAACTAAGACCGATTTCTCTCAAAACCTAATCCTAGCTATATATCAAATCGAGACCTATTAATAACCTCGAGCCTCTCAGCGACAAGATTAGCAGAATATCAAGTTCTAAATATATTTTATTTACCGTTTCTAAGGTTATTGGCCAATTCACCCAAAGACTACCCGAACCCGCAAAGACTCGAACAATCAACACAAACCTATCCTATGAAAGACATTCAACAAGGTTCATGTGAAACAAATAAACAATCAATAATTAAAACAAGATACGCATACGCACTAAGTTAAAGATTCCAAAGTTCTTTACTTTTTAAGAAAAATCCATACACACGATAATAAACGAATAAAAATCCAAACTTTATTAAATAGTCATCTTAACCTAGGTAGTTCAATAAATTTAGCCAAGAACCATAACCAAGAATGCAATACAAGTCTCAAATAAATAACAAATCATAGTATCAAGTTGAAAGAAACACAAAGTCTAAAACTGAATACTAATAAATTGCAAACCCAGACTTAAATCTTGACCGCGGCTTGAACCCTTGAACCAATCTTCTCCTTGTCTTTAAAATTCGTCCCTCTGATCACGTCTAAAACTCCTCCCCAGTTGCCGTCTGATGTGCTCTGATTTATGTGCGGCCCCCCAGGTGTTTCCGTCTTCGTGCGTCTCTTTCCACAGGTATTTATTCGTCTTCAATATCGATTGGCTAATGTATAAACATAAAGGCCCAACACCCAGTTAACTTTCGAAATTCGTTGGGCTGAAGATGTTCTTGGCGGCCCACCTTTTAATTTCGTCTGATGCTGTATGTCCCATGATTCCATTGTGCCCACTTAAAGTATATTTGAATAGGGTTTCAATATAGAAAATATAATAATGCCCTTCACATCAAATTCACTTAACATGGTGGATTAAAGTCTTTTTTTTTTTTTTTTTTTTTTTTGCGGCACCTTTTCTAATAATACTATACATATTGGCTGGCTTTAATAGATAGCGGGTTCGGGCCACTCACAGAAAATAGCAGTAATTTCCATTCGGTCCTTGGCACCACATTCTGCCCAACTGACTGGTCATTTAATTGTTACTCTTTTTCGCTCCATTTGCACCAGGACCTGGCCAAACACAAAATAATGTAATATAACACTAAAACTAAATAAAAATAAATAAAACCTGTACAATAATTATACACTTTACACAGGACAAATATGTATATTTTACCCTACATCACCTTCAGATGATATGTAATCACTCCAGCTGAAATCTACAAAACATGCTCTCTTGGGATCTTCAATCTTCCTCCCATGAGCCGTCTGTGGTTCTTGAGATTGACCAACTTGTTGATAGATAGCTTTGCGGTAGTAGTCATCTTTTCCGAATGGATTCTGTGCTCCACTAGCTTCTCTTCCTTTGCACTCCCGTTTGAAATGACCCTTCTCCCTGCATCGAAAACAAGTAACTTTAGATTTATCAAAACCTAAAAGTAGATACATGAGCATCAAGAAAGTCATTTCTCCCGGTGATAGTTTTGAACTTCTCAGCCCGTCGAAGAACACTTGCAAGACACTATTTGATATCCATGAGTTCCATCTCTTCGGCGTCTATTTGATCATAATCCTCTTTGGTGAGCATAGAATTCCCGATCCGACCAGCAACCAGTCCTTCATAGGATAACAGAACAGAACCCAGAAGAGCCATGTGGTCTTTCGCAGTGTCTTCAGAGAAGCTTTGACCTTCTGGAAGGTTACGAGCTATGTTGCATTGAATCACGTATCCATTTCCAGTTTTAGTACTCTGAGACTGAAAGCTTGTATTTGTCTCTTTTGGATTGATACTCGGAAATGATGAAAATCCGATGCTACTTTTGTTAGAACCCTGATCAGCTTTGTCTGATGAATCTCCAGCACTGAATGCAGTTTGAATTTTCGGACTTTTCTCAGCTTCAGGAACTGGAATACTACCTTTGTAGTAAATTTTCACATCCTGTTGACCACTTGGACTATTCATCCTAGCGATCTTCTGCTGTTCTAGATCCTGACTTTCAATTTTCTCGATAAACTGTGAAATTGTCAGCCCATCATAAACACCTGTGTTTTTCAATATCATCAAATACGTGCCCCACTCCTTCTGAGGTAACGCATCAGCTAACTTGTCTACCCACTCCTCACGATCTTTCCTAATACTTAACATCGACATCGATCGAACTAGGTGACAATATCTTTCAATCAGCTTCTTTGTATCTTCTCCAGGTAAACTGCTAAATAGATCAAATTCTTTCTTTAGCAACGCCTTCTTGCTTTTAATCATATTCTCACTACCTTCAAACTTGACTTTAAGTGCATCCCAAATTGATTTTGCAGTTTTGTCATGCTGAAGTAGAATAAAGATGTCTTCCTTGATTTTGCAGCTTCTTTGTATCTTCTCCAGTTTTCTCGATTTCAAGCTGTATTTGGTATGAACTCCTCGTCCTGAGCTCTGATACCACTTGTTGGACCGTTCCGATGACCTTAAACGTCAGTAGAAGTAGTTCATCTCAGTTTACAAAGGCGAAAACAAAGTAAACTAAGTCAAAACAGCTTGTTCCTTTCAATTTCTCTTTCTATTACTGATTGCAAGTCTTTACACGGATTCTGATACAAAACCGACAGCACCTTGACTCACAAACACACACATTTGTTACTGCTGACCGTTTGAACTGAACGACTATATATAGACAACCATCCTTCCGTTTGAATGGTGTTCAAACGACCAGACTTGTTCAAACGGTCAGGATTCAAACGACCGGACATATATCAAACTGCCAGGTGAACTTCAAACGGCCAGGGTATGTTCAAACGGCCAGACATCCTAAAACCTATACAAACCCTAATTTAATATGTTTAAGCACCCGTTTAACCTATCTAGACACAAGACTTAATAAGACGTAGTCAGCAGACATTTCGTGCACCAACAGGTTTCATTTACAAAACTCAGACTATATAACATTCAATCAAAACTCGGACCAAACATTACTTATAAAATTCGGACCATACATCAATAACAAAGTTCAGACCAAACCCCCCCCCCCCCCCCACAAAAGCTCGGACCAAACACCACCTCTTAAAACTCGGACCATGTTTCAAGCCCAAAACTCGGACCATGTGATCACTACAAAGTTCGGACCATGTGTTCAATACAAAGCTCAGACTCAGGGAAATCAACTAAAATTCGAACCCCATGTAATGTTTAAAACCCTGACTCTCATAGTCACAATCATCGGACTTTGTGACTTCACAATGCCCGGACTGTTAACTCCAAACAACAACACACCAAATCAACAAAGCCAAATTATAGTTTCTGATGCAACAGTTACAATAAATCAGCACGATCAAAACCCTATTCTTCCATACGAATCAACCAAAAGTTTAACTATTCTAGCATGTGGATTGATCCTAGTCACAGGCAAATCATCAGACAATTACAAATCATCTTACAAACAATCTAAAGGATCAACTAATCACAGAATCATTGTTTGGAGAACTAGGGTTTGCATGAGATCAATTGAATAAGAATAACAACGTGTGATGTAAACATTACCTTAGATTTGACGTGGGGTTTGCTCTGGAAAGATTGAAAGATCAAAGATCAAGAGTTTAGAGGTTGGTGAAACCCTAAATGATTAGAGAACTTGCAACTGCTGTATCATTGGAATTGGTGAGAATGATTAGGGTTAAGGGGTTTTGTTTTATTTTCATCATTCACACTAAACACCCCTAACTAATAAATTTTCCCCCAAAGCACATAACCTTGTGTAATTTACAAATAAAGCATATAACTCACGCGTTTTTCATGCAACACACAAGTTAGCAAGTAGACTCATGTAACTAACCCTAGTTAAATGCAGTGCTGTGAATGTATATTAAATTAACTATGATTAGGTTAAAGTAATACCCTGAAGTTGCGGGTTGTCACAGACCTTTCTGGAAATCTTCCCTGAGATGCTTCACATTCTCGTAAAATATCCAAATCATCAAAGAACTCTGGCTCTTCTTCTAACTCGAATGAATCCCATAAGGTATCGTAGTTGAAACGCCATGAGTCTGCGGGCTTCTGTGGAGGCATAGTATAGCCTTGACATTCAACATGTTGTGCTTCGATGATCCGCTTGAGACTTGGAACAAAGACTCTTCTGAGTGGACTAGCATACCCCACAAAGATACCTTCTATGCTCTTTGAACCAAATTTGCCATCGGGATCTAGAACAGTGCAGGGAGACCCGAACGGCTCTAAATACTCGAGATTAGGATTGAGGTTGTTGATCAACTCGAAACATGTCTTGTTATGCTTCTTCACAGTAAGTACCCTATTGAGTGTATAGCAAGCAGCTGATACTGCTTCTGCCCAGAAATTAATTGGTAACTTGGAATCAGCTAGCATCGTTCTCGATGTTTCAATCAGCATTCTGTTCTTTCTTTCTGCGACTCCACTCTGTTGCGGAGTATAAGGTGCGCTGAATTCTTATTATATACCTCTTCTATCACAGAATTCCTCCATTCTGTTGTTCTTGAATTCTATACCGTTGTCGCTTCTTAGTCTACGAATTCGTGCTTGGTACAAATTCTCTATCTTCCTCAATAACCTCAGGAAACTCTCAGATGTTTAGTCTTTTGACTTCAAGAACGTCACCCACGAGAATCTCGAATATCATCAGTGACTACTAGGCAATAGAGATCACCCGTTATGCTCTTGACATTCACAGGACCACAGAGATCCATGTGAAGTCTTTCCAGCGGCTTCGAGACAGAGTTCATCTTTTTACTAGGATGGGATTTCTTCCGTTGCTTCCCCTTTATACAACTGATACACTCCCCCTCAAGATGAAAACTTTTCAAGTGAACACCTTTTACCAAATCATTATGCACCAGGTAGTTCAACTTACGTAGGTCAATGTGGCCCATCTTTTGGTGCCACAATTCTGACTCCTTTTCAGTAGCTCTTGTCATGAAGCAATGAATTTGACCTGTGGTAGTCGTAGCGACACTCATATCCAACACGTACAGATCATTAACTCGTGGAGCTCGCATGATGATCCACTCCTCAGGGATGACAAACCCTGGCTTCAGGATCATACATTCTTTGTCAGTGAAATGTGTCGAATACATTCTGTCACAGATTTGAGAAATGCTAAGTTAGTTATTCTCTAGCTCTGCTATGTAATTTACTCTTTCAAACGTGATAACACCATTTGATAATGTTCCTTCACCAATAATACGTCCTCCTTGATTACCAGCAAAACCGACGTATCCACCGTTGAACCCTCTAACATCGTAAAGCAGGGTTTTTCTCCTTGTCATGTGCCTGGATGCTCCACTATCCATAATCCATCGTGAGATAGATCTCGGGAGCTCCTACACATTTCAAAAACATTCAGTTAGATTTTGAAGCAACCCAAGCCTCCTTTGACTCGGGTAGCTTGATGTGGGTTCTTGTGGTGTACAATGGTGGGAAATTCTTGTCATTCATTTTAAGACTTTCTTCAGACCCGACCTCAACCTCTTTATACAAAAAGAATTCGTTTTTCGGAGGTTGACCAGATGGTTGGTCTTTCGTTGCAACATACTTATTCTTGGGTGAAGTAGAAGTTTGTTTTTCAAGTTTTCAGAAAAGTCCAAAGGTACATTCATCTTAACCGGTTTGGTTGAAGATGACTGTTTTTCAGAATCAAAAACCTTTGGTTTTTGAACATTTGATGTCTTAGCCTCAGATTTTGGCTTCCACGTTTGTTGTGAAGAAGTGACCCGTTTATAAAATTTATTAGTTTTCTTTACCGATTCTTTTACAGGTTCAGTTTTGACTTTGATGTTTTCATTTTTCAAAATCTTTTTCTCAACAAACATTGGAGCTTTTCCTTTCACATCGTTCTTCTTTCTTGGATTCTCGACAACCACAGACTTAGGCTTCGAATTGGTGCACTTTCTTGCAATGTGTCCAACTTCATTGCATTTGAAGCATGTGCGGGTGTCAACTTCCCGACTTCTACCTTCAGTCTGAGGCTGTGAGGCCTTCTTTGTAAAAAATTCTTCGTTTGATTTCGAAAAATTTCTGATTCTTGCTCGGAATGTGAACTTGAGCTTTTCACAAACACCTTCTTTTCGACAAACTTTTTGTTTTGAAAGTTCCTCTTTTGATTGTTCTTACCACCCTGATAACCACCCGACCATCTGTTTTGGTTGTTATTGTTAAAACGTGGTGGTACAGCAGGTTTTTTATAGTAAGATTTGTCTCTTTCAAAGTTCAACATTCTTTTGGAACTTTTCAATCCCTCAATCTCAGAAACTTCAATCTCCACAAGTTTGAAAACTTGTTTCAACTTGTCAACATTCACATTTTCAAGTGGAAATTCAATATCTGAATATAACTTATCAGAACCAGACATCTTGTACATCACAAGAGTAGGTCCGTCATTTGAGTTGTTTTGGGAATTTGATTTCGGAGTGTAGTTATTCAGAAAACACTCTTCATCTTCAGTCGAATCACTGTCAATTTTAAAACATTTTCAACCACATTTTTTATGACTTCAGACTGAACACTATCTTCATCGGATGATGAAGTGAATGTGATATCGATTATTTCTGGAAGTTTCTCAACATCAGATTTCTCATTTGTTTCAACTTCATTAGCCATCCCTCATTGTTTCATAGAAAAGTTGCTTAACACAGGTGGTGGAACTTGATGATATCCCACCCCCATTCCATCCGAGTACACATCTTCACCAGCTTTCTTCTTTCCAATTGGTTTGGGAACTATGTGTTGAAGAACAAAGCTCGCGGAGCTTTAACTGTTCAGTTTCAGATTGATTCTTTCATTCTCAATCTTAGCTTCTTGGAACTGAAGCTTAAGATTTGCGATCTCGTCTAAATGCTGGTTGATTTGTCTTTCTTTTGCCTGAAGAACTCCAGACAAATGAAAATTCTCTTAGGAATTTTTCCCATTTCGCTCATCAGAATCTTTTACTGTTCTTTTCAATTTCTCATAATTTTCTGAAATTTGTCTCTTTTCATGAATTAACTTCTCATTTCTTTCTTAAAGCGTTCAACATCAGTTTTATCTTTTTCTATCTTTTCAGTTAATTCTTTTATTCTCTCATTTGAAGCTCTCATCAGTTTATCTCGATTTAAGATTTGTTTTTCGACCATTTCGACTTTCTCAACCAGATCTTGGGTGTTTTTGAGTGTGAGATACGCATGTGTGTTGCAAACTTTGCATTATTTGAAGCAATTTTTGCCATCACTCTCTGTTTTAGCGCCATCAGTCTTACCTGATTCATTGTTTGAACCACTATTACTGACCTTGCTTGTTGACTCAGACGCAGATTTGGAATCTACCCCTAGATCTTTTGCCATAAGCACTTTGTCTGCCATCTTTGTCAGGTTTTCAGCCGTCATTTCTTTTGTGGTGTCGATTATCCCATTGTCGACCTTCTTTGACTTTAGCTCTTCTTCTTCGGCTTTCTTTGCAGCGTCTCTCTCTATTGTTCATCTTCTTGCTTTAAAGATTCTATGAGAGTTTCAAGCATGAGTGATGATGGTTCCGCAATTATGTTGCCTTTCTGATCCAAATAGCATTCACGATCCGGATCCCATCTGTTTGCCTTCTTGGCTTCTTTCCAAGCTCGATAGTTTTTATCCTTAATACTTTGAGCTATCATCTTTCGATAGGTGTATTTTTGCTCTTCAGTTCGTGTATCTTTATATGGTTGAGTTTGTGCCATGAATGCAAAGCCAACTGCATCATCTTCTGGCAAGAACTCGCTCCAATCGAAACCTTCGTCATCTTGAATCACAGCTAAAGCTCTCGACTTCTCCTTCGGAGTCTCCTCGATTTGCTTCATTATGGGCGGCTCTTCGCGATTTCAGTGATAAACAGCTTTCTTATAGTAGTCGTCATGAAATAGATTAGTTGTTTCATCCGCTGCTGAGTTTCTGAATTCCCGCTTGAAGTGCCCCTTTTGTTTACACTTAAAGCACGTCACTTTAGATTTATCAAAACCCAACTTTGTCGAAGGCCCTCCGATGGAATTTCTTCCCGTTATCTCCATAAACCGTTGTGCTCTCCTGATTACGCTAGCCATGCACCAGCGTATGTCGATTAATTCCATCTCTTCGGGATCAATCTGATAATAATCTTCTTTTGTCAAATTCGTATTCCCGATTTTCCCGGCGACCAAGCTTTCATATGATTCTAAGATCGAAGCAAGAAACACGATCTGTTGTTTCGCTGTCTCTTCATTAAAGTTTTGAGCATTGTTCAGGTTCACAACTATATTGCATTGAAAGACGTTTTTGGGAACATTCTGTTGTTGCTGATTCCCTGAAACAGATGAAGAAGAACCTCCATGATAACCACGGCTGGGTATAGAACTGTTGCTTTGTTTATCTTGAGTCATTGTGTTTGAGTTTTCAGCAGAAAATGCAGTCTTTGGTGAAGTGGTTTTCAGAATCATACTACCCCTGTAGTAGAGATCGACATTCTTTTGGTAAGGGGTGCTTTTGACTTTATTCATTTTCTTGATTTCCAACTCATGACACTCAAATCTTTCTATCAACCAGTCAACTGTCATTTCGGGCATTGCTTTTGTGTTTTTCATAACCAAAGCATAGTATTACAAATCCTTTTCATCTGGAAAGGATTCCAATAACTTCTCAACCATCTCTTCTTCGGTAATTGTGATCTCATGTCTGACGAGTTCTATCTTCAGATGACAGAAACGCTCGATCATCTTTAATACTGTTTCATTCCTCATACATGCAAACAAGTCAAACTCCTTTTTCAGCAGACGTTTATTGTTTTTCACTATATCTTCTCCTCCAATACACTTCTTTTCTTAGCCCACAAATGTTTTGAGTTTTCGTAGCTAATCAAAGAAATAATATCATCTCTAACAGATTGATGTAACAAGGCTACACATTTTTGTTCAGCAACAAATGTCTCTTGTTCAGTTTCATTCAAGTTTTCATAATCTTTTCTTCCAATATCGTAACCGTTCTTCATACACCTCCAACTTAGGTAAGTAAACACTTTCAACCAACCATCAAATCTTCATGCCCATCGGTTGTAGTCTTCAATCGCCATTAGCTTCGGCGGCTTGTTATACGTTCCATAGGCGTTGTCAACACTAAGCGAATCTACGATCGCCTTTTTCGGATTTGGATTGGTATTGGTGGTTGTATTTGTCGATTCATCTCCTGTGTTGAATGCAAATACATCACTGAACGGGTTTAGGAATTCGTCTCCCATTTTGAAAAACACCTGAAAAATTTCAAACACTTAGAAAAATTTTCACAATTTTCAAAAATTTCAAACTAATGCACTAGGGTCGAATGGTGATCCGATCGAGTGGTGATTCGATCGGATGACACAACCAAGTAACAATCGTTGGATTACCAAGTGTCGGATAGGTAAGTCTCAAATGGCGATCCGATCGGATGGTCGTTCGATCGAGTGACACTTAAACTATAAAAACTTTCAAACTTCAACACCACTTCAATCGGATGGTGATCCGATCAAGTGAGATGATGACATCAGCTAGTATATCAATGAACAGTCTAGGCCAATCCGATCGAATGGTGATCCGATCGGGTGGATGACATCACCAAGAGCAAAGAACACGACATAGTTTTTGATTGATTTGATTCAGTTTTAGTTCGAATTTTTCAATGAAACTTTGTAGGATTGATCTATGTTCAATTCCGATTCGAATGATATCAAAATTACTCAACTTCGTCCGTGAATTCTTGCTTAATTTTGAGTTTTTCGGGTTTTAAGGTGTGAAAATGTAAAAACTGCTAGAAATGAGGTAGAAGATGAAGAATTTGTCAAAATTTCCGGTGAAATTTGACAGAAATCGGCAGAAAACCGCTGAAAAGTCGGTGAATTTGTTGTTGTCGTCTCCGATTCAACCTCCTGTGGCTCTGATACCACTTGTTAGGCCGTCTCGTAGGATCTGTTCGAGTAGAACGTGGCTGGATCGATCAGAATCAAGGTGCGAAATCCCTTGATAATGTCAAAGAATCAACAACGACAAGTTCAATGTTTAACGCGTCTAAATTCTATTCAAAGATAGTGAAAATACAGAGGTTCCGGTAGAAAGTCAGACAAGCAGAGCTTCCTTACAATGATCAGCAAAAGGTCTTAAAGATCTAGCACTAACCTGCTATTTATAGGCAACCAGGGAAAGATTAAGTGTCACCCGATCGGATGGTGATCCGATCGGATGGTGATCCGATCGGATGGTCATCCGATCGGATGGCCATCCGATCAGATGACATACGTCGTTCGACGGATTTCACTTTAACAGATCAGCACCGTTCCCTAAGTTGTCTTGACACAAACATACATACATGTTCATACATATACAAAAATACATACACAACACAAAATATACAAGACTCGATGCAGACGGAAGCTACAGACATATGTACTAACAATACCAAACCCTTCAAAACTTATTTCTAAGTTATGTAAAGGTTATTTAAGGTATGTTAAGCTTATGTTGATATTCCGAAGTGTATGTCGCGTTAAACTGATTGCGTGTACGCATCAGTTTGCATGTAACTTTCCAGAAAGTGTTTAAGAGTTTGAAATCAAACAAAAATCAAAATGTGGAAAATGTCAAACATAATTAAACAAGTATTGGGATCAAAACACAATGTTTTATTGATAATTGAACTGTTTGGAGTTATAAAATGATTACATAAGCATAGATGTCACATTAACCTTTTAAGAGTTTGTTCGAAAAGCTAATGAGGAGATTGTCTAAGCTTATTCTAGATGTTAAATTAGAATTATTCTAAGTTGGTGACAAACTTATGACAATGGCATGTGTTGCTTTGGTCAGCTCGGAAGCTTATGTAAGCTAATGCAATATGAGTTGAATTCACTGATACAATGAGGTTGATCTTGTTCAATCATATGTGTAAGTGTCGTCATAAGTGATGTTACAGAAATGTTGATCAAATGGCAAGAAATGTGGGGGAGGATCCACTTAAGAAACAACCCTATAAGGGTATGTAGAAATGGTTCTCGTTAACCCATCTAGATGTTATCCAATAACACTTAAATGTGGGGGTGTCTTGCATTTGTACCATAAAATTTTGGCAATAAGGATTTTGTAATCCAATCTAACATTGCAAACAAACGATTAAGAGGAGGACACAAATGTCGTAGTGCATAATGGAGATGTGTTTGCCTTAAATGATAAATGTATCATTCTAAGACAAATATTATAACCAGATTCAGGTGGCCACTGAGGTTATAGTCTTAGAAGTTGACAATAGGCGATGTTAACTTTCAAGTTACAAACACGTCATAACAATTATCTCAACTGCAAAGTTATCTTTAGTGACTTGTCAAAGACAAAGATAATGTTATGAATCCAACAACATGAGGGTTTATTAGAGATCAAGTTGTGGAATGAGACTAAAGCCCATGGAAAAGGGTGTGTGAAGGAAACCTAACTTAGTTGACTGGAGATCCCAAGATCTAAGTTCAATAGGACAACCAATTCATATGCCTAAGGGTGGTCACTGTGGGGGCATAGTTGATATGCATAAGCTAGTATATATGGTTATATATACCTCCTAAACGATAAAAAGGTGTTTAAATACGTCCTAGTTCATTCCTATGAAATTTAGTGACAAATTGTGAGGCTAAGCATATTATGTGGTAAATGATTTTGCGTAGGAGTGGCAAAATGGGTGGGTTGGGTAGGTTTGGGTAATGGGTTAGGATGGGCATGGGTTAGAATGGGTTTGGGTTAGAATGGGTTTAGTAAGAAATGGGTTAGAATGGGTTTAGGTCAAGATGGGTTTTTTATCAAGATGGGTTTAGTAAGAAATGGGTTAGAATGGGTTTGGGTTAGAATGGGTTTAGTAAGAAATGAATTTATTCTAAGAAATCCAAAAAGACATAAAAAATCAAAAAAATAATAAAAAATTCAAAAAATTTAAAAAATAAAAAAAATAATAAAAAATAATAAAAAATCCAAAAAATTGTAAAAAATCAAAAAAATTCTAAAAAATCGAAAAAATTCTAAAAAAAATCAAAAAATTCTAAAAAATAAAAAATTCCAAAAAATCAAAAAATCAAAAAATAATAAAAAAATCCAAAAAATTCTAAAAATTCCAAAAAATTGTAAAAAATAAAAAAATTCTAAAAAATCGAATAAATTCTAAAAAAATAAAAAAATTCTAAAAAATCAAAAATATTCCAAATAATAAAAAATAATAAAAAAAATCCAAAAATTCTAAAAATCCTAAAATCAGAAAAAATTATAAAAAATAAAAACAAATTTAAAAAATCCAAAAATTCAAAAATATAAAAAAAAATTAAAAAATCAAAAAACTTCTAAAAAATAAAAAAATAATAAAAATCTCTAAAAAATAAAAAAAATCTAAGAAATAATAAAAAATACTAAAAATTCAAAAAATAAAAAAAATTCTAAGATATAATAAAAATCCAAAAAATCAAAAAAATAAAAAATTTTCAAAAAATAATAAAAAAATTCTGAAAAACCAAAAAAATCAAAAAAACAAAAAAAATCAAAGAAATTCTAAGAAGTAAAAAACTCTAAAAAATCAAAAAATTCTAAAAATCCAAAAAATTCTAAAAAATCTCAAAAATCATAAAATATTCTAAAAAATAAAAAAAAACCTTAAAAATCCTAAAAACATTTTTTATTTTTTTATTATTTTTTTTGATTTTTTTGAGTTTTTTTTTATTTTAAAGAATTTTTGGATTTTTTATTATTTTTTTATTTTTTAAGAATTTTTTTGTCTTTTTAAAATTTTTTGATTTTTATGATTCTTTTAGAATTTTTTATTATTTTTTTGATTTTTTAGAATTTTTTAATATTTTTTTATTTTTTTTGAATTTTTTGGATTTTTTATTATTTTTTTGATTTTTTTAGATTTTTTTTATTTTTTGAATTTTTTGTATTTTTTTGAATTTTTATTATTTTTTTTTATTTTTAGAATTTTTTGGATTTTTTTATTAATTTGTTGATTTTTTAGAATTTTTTGGATTTTTTTATTTTTTTGATTTTTTTAGAATTTTTTGGATTTTTTGTTATTTTTTTGATTTTTTAGAATTTTTTGGATTTTTTTTAATTTTTTTATTTTTATTATTTTTTTGATTTTTTGATTTTTTTCGAATTTTTTGGATTTTTATTATTTTTTTGATTTTTTATTATTTTTTTGATTTTTTACTATTTTTTTGATTTTTTTTTTGATTTTTTGATTTTTTTGATGTTTTGATTTTTTTTGAATTTTTTGGAATTTTTTCTTATTTTTTTGATTTTTTTATTATTTTTTGGATTTTTTAGAATTTTTTGGATTTTTATTATTATTTTTTATTTTTTAGAATTTTTTTTTATTTTTCTGATTTTTAGGAAAATTTTTATTATTTTTAAATTTTTTATTATCTTTAAAATTTTTATTATTTGTGAAGCCAACATGTACGAACACTCGAATAGGATGAAAAATCTGTTAGTGATGCTCTTTTTGAGTTATCCATGTACCTTGCGTAATACCCATCATAACCCACGAATTATTTTAAATAGATATCATATAACCCATCCTGACCCATCCTTAGTTATTTCTTAACCCATCCTAACCCATTCTCATTTTTAAAATGACCCAAAATAACCCAAAAAACCCAAATGGGTTTTATTTGCCAGGCCTAATTTTGCGTAATCATGGTAACCACGGTGCTTTTAATGATTTAAAGAGAATCACCTATGTTAGAGAGAAGTAGGGTCGCTTTGAATGGAATTGGGGGCACAATTCCTAGAGCTCTCACAGAACCAGGAAAGTGTTCCCCGACCATGATTGGACACGACTATAAGGGATGACCCGGCTAAGGAGGGTATTGTGTGAAGTGTATTGTCGTTTACACAAATGGGGGTTTGTTCAAGGACATCGTCCACAAACCACTAGGAGAGTAAGTATGCATCACAAAGGAAGGTTCTAAGCTAATACCTATCTATCCTACAATACTCAACTGTCGAGGTTGCATTGGAAGTTTTATGTGTTTTGAATGATCTCCTTCCATGTGGGGGATTGTTGGAAAATTAGTGGATGGATATTAGTTAATTTATAATTGAGTGAAATTATAATTACTAATTAAACTCTTCATATGGTGAAACTCTTGAGTAGAGTTTTATTGATGAAATTTGATGAGTTTTATTAGAGTTTAAGTCTATAATTATTGAGACTCTTAACTCTTCATATGGTAAAACTCTTGAGTAGAGTTTTATTGATGACATTTGATGAGTTTTATTAGAGTTTAAGTCTATAATTATTAAGGCTATGTGCCTAACTTGATGACATGAGAAATATACAAGAGAAGTTATTAGAAGAATACATGAATATATGGAGAGTTCTTGAAAAGAAGAAATACTTGAAGACCCATGTGTTGGGTACTTAGAGAGATATATTTTCTCTATTCAATTCCATCATCTTCATATCTTTAGTTTCCACAATTTCTAACACTATAATTTTATCCGGTGTAATCTCGAGCGCGTGGCCATTTCCGACAGTACATACTGCTTCGGGTGTTGTACCCTGGGAAACAGACGTGTCATCTTTAGTAGAGGCACGAAATCTGTTTTAAGGGAAGCGTGTTGAACACGTGCCTTAGCCACAACCGTCAACATCAATTTGTTCATTATTGCATCCAAGAAGGATTGCACAAGGAGACGCGGTTCAAGTTCTCGTAGCAGAAATTGTACAAGAAGACGCTTCTCAAGCTCTTGTCAAAGCCAACGATTTGAACTGATTTATTTAAATATGTTGTATTTCATATTTAATTTTGTATGGATTTGTACACGGTACTGGACCAATATCGACCAGATCCCCGCCATTAAAGTTATTTTTACTACTGCATCTACGATACATGTAATATTCATTAAAAATCAGATTGCCCTGCCACGAAGCACGGTTGTAACCTGCTAGTTGATATGAAACCACTCGAACAAATATTGAGTAACAAAAAAAGATAAAAGGTATGAGTCATTTTAGCTAGTGGAACAAATAATAAGACCCACCAATGCATCAAAGTTTTCATCTAGAAGAGACTTGTGTCATGTTTACATTATGTTGGTCGTTTAGTTATTTAGAAGAGAACAGGAGTCACCTTTATCTAACACATGGTGTTGTTAACCTCAAGTTTGAGTCACTTAGGTAGAATCTAAACACAAGATATAAAAAGTTCACATACTCATTATATGTATAAGTGTTTGTTAGTTTGGTGAATGGTAGCCATGTCAGCTTGCATTATTAAGTTGTATCCCAAGTTGAGAGGAAAAGAGTCAGCTTTGGATGTTAGTAGAAAAAGGTGAATGTTCACGGCTCCAATAGGGACCGAGGGGTGCCGGCCAAGACATGTGGACCGTTGATGTCAATTTTGAGTTAATGCATTTGAGTTGAATAAAAGCAATGTCCTTGAACCATCATTGCCCAATCCCACTCATGTTTTGTTTCTTCAATTATGGAAGCCTGGCCATTCTTCACTCTCTTTTTCCTATTTATGTTACTATTGTTTAGCACTTTTTTTCTTATTACTATATATTAATTAATATTATTATTACTATATATTACTATTAGAATTGAAATAAATAGTGATTTTAAAAATATTATATTATATTATATATTATTATTAAAATTGAAATTAATAGTGATTTTAAGATTATAATAATATATAGTTTTTTAATACTTTTATTATTTAATATTATAATAATAGTTATCTTCTTTCTTTTTTAACTTTAATCCTTTTTTTAATATCAGGGATTGGGATAAATTTGGTGTCAACCGGTATCGAACCAGTATTGGTATCGAAAATACTGGGACGGTCCTGTTCGATATGAGTACATGAAGATAAAAACCGGCACTAATACAGAAAACGCCAAAAGTTGGTGCCGAATTGATATTGGAAATATTTTGGTTCGAGAAATTCAGTGCTGCTAACCAGTACCATTTGCTCATCTCTGATCACAGTTACCGTATGAACAACGGTATCGTATAACTTTTTTTTGTTGATTTTTTCAACTTTTAATTTTTTCTTTTTTTAGTTTCAGGGGTCGGGATGAGATCGGTGCCAATCGATACAGAATCGGTACTGATACCGAAAATACCGGTTACGGTACCAGTATATGAAGGTAAAAAACGGTAGTGAACCATCACCAGGAACGCCAAAAGTCGGTACCGAATTGGTACTTAAGATTTTCCAGTTCGGCAAATTTGTTACCGGTACCCAGAACAATTTGCTTATCTCTTACAAACGGGTTTCATACGAACAACATCGTTACCATACAACTTTTTTGGTTGATTTTCTTTCGGTTATCTTTTAGTGTTTTTTTCTACATTTTATTTTTATTCTTGTTAGCAGTTTTGTTCGCAACACGCTCATAGTGATTTCAAAACACAGACTAAATAACAAAAGAAATTTGTCGCGCTTCTTTAAACCTAGTTTGTTAATAACATTAGCATGATAACATTAAGAATAAAATATTGAATATTATTAACCCAAATAAGCCTTTTAAGGTTAACTTAATATAAAATAACATACTCTCTTTAGGGCGACCTACTCTTCGGGGAGGCCGCCCCCTTAATTTTTTTTAGTGTTATACATGCGTGGAAATCCATTGCATTCCTGTAAAATTTTTCATTTGGCCCCATTGAACTCCTTAGATTTGGGTGAACTCACCATAGGGTCCATTGACTTCTCTTAAAACTGTTGAACTCGTCGAAGGTCGGGGGGTATGAACAAAATACAGAGATAAATGAGGAAGATAACGATGGGGTCAAACTTTAGGCTATGTTCATTGGTGACCTAATGTTAGATTGATCACCAATAAGACAAAAGTTTGAGTAATTAAAAAAAATTAAAAAAGAAATTCATACTAAGCAAAGTTGACAACCAGGTTGGTGGAGCAACCTTGGTTGCAACCCAAACTAATACCCCTAATAATATAATTAATCAAATAACTTATAATATTTAAACTTTAAAGAAAAACTAGATACACGGTATTTCTTAATTTTTTTTGGGAACATCCCGATATAATTTTTTAAAAAAACCGAGTTCGTTCAAAAACATATATTTTTATGTTGGGATATGTTGTGAATGTGTAAAATTGAGTAGGGTTGGATTGTGTTGGTGGAAGAAAAAGATATTATTTTTTAATAAAAGGTTGGGTTGAGTTAGGTTAACAATACATAGTCTTATAGAGATAACGGTTGTCACTTTTTTATATTGTTTTTTTTTCTCTTTCTTCAAAGGGTCGTATTATTAGCACACCTTGGGGGATTAAATCGACACCCTAAATGCGCATCGTATAGGCCTATACGATGCTTATTGAGGTGGGTTCAAACTTCTATGTCTGTCAATGGCTGACAATGTCCCCTTACCAAAAAGTAATACGCATCGTATAGGCCTATACGATGCGTATTGAAGGTGTCGATTTAATTTTTTAATTTTGCAAGGTAGCTTCTTGTCACGCGGTAGCTTTCCGTCGTGCGAACGAAGAAGCAGCACTTTGGACATTTGTCGGTCTTTAAACATCTAGGAAACATTATTTAAGAATACCCCTAATCGAAGCTATAGAATGAGATCCTCTACTATTGGGTTATCATCTTTCAACCCCATTTTACCTAAATTTATCGATTCTGTTTTTCAACAGCGATGTAATGCAATGATTCCTCTCAATTGAATAGACAGACACTTGCTTCATAGGACTCACTTGAATCGTCTCGGATGTAATAACAGTACGTTTAGCATCCGTTCCTGCTTGAATTGCAAAAAGCAATGGATAACAAAGATGAACATTGTATTTATCACGAAAGTACTGAACAACCGAGATAACAGCTCCGGTTTCATTAGCTGCATTTGGAACAGGAGAGTTGAAAAAACTGCAATTGGAATTGATCTTGGAACAACATATTCTTGTTACCATATGACACATGATAACGGACATCCATCAAACTCAAAAAGAAAACTTGTGTTTCCCATAGTCACAAACGATTGCGGTTTGTATTTCCCATAGCCACCGTTTCCGTAGTAAAAAACGGTTGCGGTTTGCACATTCAATCTTCATTGCTTCATTAAAATTAACAAGTCGGTCTCTTTGCACCGTGATCTTCATATTCTTGGTTCAATACCAACTCATCTTTAGTTGTGTTTGTTTGAGAACCTGATTTAGATACATAAATCTTGAAGCAAATATGTGGTTCCAAATTGGTTACAGAAACCACTAGTAGAAGAACCCGACACGTCTTCATGTTACGGAGAATATTCTCGAAATTGAAGGAAAAGGAAAAATGGTTGCTGAAGTTTCGTCTTCTATGACGATCCGAAACATTCCGAATAATTACAAAAAGATTTGTTGCGTACTGATTATTGAAAAGGTTTGTTGAAATCGAAAAAAAGAGTAAAAAAGATGAATTGAGACGTGCATTGTTTAAAGATTTGTTTATCACCCATGTGAGCATTGGAAGCCCGACAAACAGTCTTGCAATTATATCATGTTGAGATGTTTCTAACTAAACCCTTGAATCCCAATGCTTCTCTAAAAATATTTGTTTCTTTTGCTAGTGTTTCCCAAAGTCACAAACGATTGCGATTGGTATTTCGCATAGCCACCATTCCGTAGTAAAAAATGGTTGCGGTTTGCACATTCAATCTTCATTGCTTCATTAAAATTAACAAGGCGGTCTCGGTTGCATATTTTAGAGAGACCTTTAAGTACGGATCCTACAGCTGCATTTGGAACAAGAAGTCCAACAATCCGTTCATTATGTATTGTTGTCTAAAAAATATAAATGCACGCAACCAATTTGACAATCGTGACAGCTTATTAAAAGTATAAATCACCTCCAATCCTTTCCTGGTCAAATCACACACTATAAAGTTTAACTTATCATGTATTGTAGTTTAGAAAGATGACCGAATAGAGATCTGAATAAAAACTGTGGAGAACTTGTCCTTCAACATACGTTAAATACTCTAAATTACGAAAAGAAAACTCTAAAATACGAAACAAAACTCCAAAATATGCAAAAAATACGCTAAAATACGATAAAGTACACTAAAATACGATAAAATACGCTAAAATAAACTAAAATACGATAAAATACATGAAAATATGTTAAAATACGCTGCAATATGTTAATATACGTCATATTACGAAAAAATACATGAAAATACGTTAAAGTACACCAAAATACATAAAAGTACCCTAAAATAGGTTAAAATAAGCTAAAATACGTTAGAATACGCTCAAATACATCAAAAATACTATAAAATACACAACAATATGTTAGAATAAATCAAAATAGGCAAAAATACGTCAAAATACGTGACTAATGATATTTCCACACACGTATACATATAACACGGTACTATACAATACAAGTGGATTTCAAACAAAACTGTACGTAATCATAGAATACGATATTTGCACGCAACCGAACGGCACCGAAACGACGTATGTTGAAGGTATACGTCATAAAATGACAAAATATGCGAAAGTTCGGCAAAATCGACACGTATACGCGTCGAACCAAGGGAAACACGATAAAACTAAATTTGAAATAATGCCATATACGATCGTATAGGCCTATGTCGTATCATATATCGACTTAATACACATCGTATAGGCCTATACGATGCGTATTAAACTTTGAATTTTCTCAAAAATACCCCTGAATTAATCAGAAAAACAGGGGTATTTCAGTAAATTCCTTGATTAATACGCATCGTATAGGCCTATACGATGCGTATTAAAATATACATTTCTCAAAAATGTGTTTCAAATCAAGGGTTCCATCATTACAACCACTTGTTTTCAACGGGGATGTAATGCAATGATTCCTCTCAATTGAATTGAAAGACACTTGCTTCAAAGGACTCACTTGAATCATCTCAGAAGTACAGAACAACCGAAATAACAGCTTCGGATTCATCAGCTGCATCGTTTACCGTGGAATGCATCCTTATTTCTGTAAATCGCACAAACAAGCATGCCTTAAACGAGTCTAGAACACTCGTAATCCTCAACCGGCTTTGAAACCGGACGGAATCTATTAAGAAACTGTTCGATTTCACGGTGAGTGGAGAAATTAGTGACGGAGTGTAACACCCCAAAAACGGGTTTGGTAATCAAACTCCGTGAATACTAAAGGACGGGTAAAGTACCGTTAGTAGTAAAAAAAATAACCAGGTAAATAATTGGATTTAAATAAGAAATCCTAATAATTAAATACAAGCAAATCAAAGTTTTAAGAGTTTGAGTTTATAAGAGCCCGAGTTAACGGGACTTAAAATACAACGGGTTATAACTCCCGAACCCATTAAATTAACAAGGAATAATTAACCTAGTTATTAATATGTGATTAAGTTATAAATAATGGATTATAACTTAAATAGATCAAAATAAAACCTTGAGGGACTAAAAGTGGACAATTGGAAACAAGTTTATAATTAAAACTTAAAAACACCAAAACACACACATATGTTTGTGTTTTGGTCGATGTATACAGGAGAAAAAGGGGGGTTCCCTTCCAAGAACCCTAACTCACAAAAAATGCCAAAATCCAAGAGAAATCAAGCCGAGAATTTGGGGCTTTTAATAAAATCGTGATCACCAAGCTTAGGGGATCACAAGGTATGTTGAATTTTGATGTTTAGTGATATTTCGAATTTGTGATGAACATGCATGAACGAAATTCTTGCATGAATGTTCAATGTTATAGTGATATTAGTGTGGGCACAAGTCTAGGAACAAACCCTAGATGCAAACTTGTAGAATTGTGCCATAAACTAGTGATTTATCAAATAGCCAAGTATGAGCTAAGTGGGTTTTGTTGATTTGATGAAATTGATGTGTATAAACATCATATTAATTCATATGAATGAACTATTTGAACAAATTAGAGATTTTGTTAAGAGTTCATAAGTGATTAGAAGTGGGTTTTGACACAAGAGTTAAACCCATGGTTATGATGGTCAAAGTGTATATATGCATACAATGACTAAAATTACATGTTGATTTATGGTTACTTAAGGTATGAATTAGATAGCATGTTAGTAGAAGTAGCATCTCAAAAGATGACGCTCACTAAGTGGTTGAAAATATGCCTAAGTCGAGTCATGTGAACTTGTTAGTGTGTTCATATTTGTAAATTGGTGGTTTGACTTTTTAAAAGTCAAACCGACCTATGATAAGGTTCATTAAGAATAGTGGTAAAAGATTCATAAGGTGTGATGGTCATGATCTTGAATGACTAATCTAACCACCTTGAAAATGATGATGATAGTTTGACGCGTAACAAGCTAGGTGGAAGCTTGATGAGGGAGCGGGTCAAACGAATCACGAAGGAAAGGAAAAGCGTAGTTCGGATGCGAGGTAAGTTAAGCTTACACCCTTTTACTTTTATTACAAAATGCTTATTTGTGAGCATGGAATACGATTTATATTAAGTAAATGAAACATGATGTTCCGGCGCAATATAATGCTAGTCGGAACAAGCGAAAATGGCAGAAACCATAAATTATGGTAGAAAGGGGTAAAAATGGTGAAATGGTAATCCGGACAAGGGTTAACGAATAGATGAAGGGATTTAAAACGACACCATTTGGCATAAGTCACAATGGGCCAAATAAAACAAGAAACGACATTCAAGTTGGATGATTTCAAAAAGTAAACAGGGATAGGTTTAAGGGTGAAATGGTAATTAAGTGCCATCTTATAATGACAATTGGTCATTTTGACTAAACGGGTCAAATGGTGTTGTTAACACCATTTGTCAATAATATTTGATGATTGCTTGTTGAGTTTATGATCACAGGAATTAACACATGGTTAGCATTGCTATTATCTAGATATTAATAGCAAAAGGTATTAAAACGGGTCAATATGTTGATCCGAGCCAGGTACGCATAATTATGTTGTAGTTAAAAGTGTTATTTTGGTTGAATAATTGGTGAGAGTCCTTCATCGTAAAAGAAGGACCAAAATCGACCAAAACGCCCTTGTAGGCTAAATTGAACAAACAACCCTTAAGAGTTGTTTGGAAACGAATTTCATGATTAGATAGATACTTAGAATAAGTATAGAAGTTGAAAGATGTAATATTTAGTCAAATAGCTCTATTTGAGTCTTGCCGTAAAATAACAATCCGAAGGGCAAAACTCGGAACATATAGATATACACATTGTAATCCAACACACAAGGAGTTGTAGTTGAAGATTACTTGATAAGAAATGTAGGAATAAGATGCTAGAAATGAATGAAAGCGATTTCAAGCTTTAAAGTTAGTAAATACCCTTAACGGGTCAAAATAAGCATACGAGCGAAAATGGGTTTAAATTGTGTAATAAACCTATGATTAGAACCTAATATGGTATATAACATTTATTTGAAGAAGTGTAGATGATGTAGGAATCAAACAAATATGTTTGTTTGACAACATGCATAAACGGGTAAAATTTGATAAAAAGGTAACGAGTCGAAGGCTTGAAAGTCTCAAAATTTATTTATGTTGGATGTTGGATTTTAATTCCATATGATGGAGAATTAATTTACGGACGCGTAGGAAAAATAATCTGGTAAAACGGATCAATAACGAAGAAGTTATGGTCATTTCCGTGAAATCGGGTTGAGCTGGGTATGTACAGCAACAGCTGAAGGCAACAGTCTGTGAAAACAAGGGCTAGGCGTGACGCCTAGGCCCTTGGCGTCACGCGACGCCCCTAACTCCGGAAAATTTTTAAATTTTGCCCTTTTAACCCCTGTACTTATTTGAACTTAATATTTGACTATCAAAACTAACTTTTGAGTTGGTTTTGATCATAGGTGATCGCCAAGAATGCCCGGATGAAGATCAAGCGACGAGCAAGAACCGAACACGATTGCGAAATAAGCTTCCACACTATGTATCGTTGTTATGTTAAACGACGAACTTATTTATATTATGTTGAAAACTTTTAAATTGTAAAGGTTTTAGATTACTCGTATTTTCTAAGGATACTTAATCATAATTACATGTTTATTTTCGTTATTTTTACGAAAACCTTTAAAATAATAACAAGGGTGTTACAAGTTGGTAATCAGAGCCCAAGGTTGTTGACAAAATGTGTTCGGTTCGAGGCTTGATCACAAATCCGGTAAGTACATGTATATAGTAATGATTGAGTATGATTAAAGTGTTGAAGAACAACACATAGGGTTATCGTGTAATACACGATACATCAATCAAATCGATAAAGGATAGATATAGTCAATGAAATTACGTGTGTTGACACGTATAGTGGAAAAGCCTTGTATTATAATACGGGCGATTATTGATGACGACACTACTAACTTTTGTGAATATTTTAATTGAAGGACACTCGCATCTGAAGATGACGAGAGTTGGACAAATTACGGATATGAGGATGAAATGGATCCAATGTATGACAAGCAAAGCATACTCATCAAGGATCTAAATCGCGTAGCGATCACGAACAAGGTTAACGGAAAAAGGAGAGCCTGATAGAGCAAGCATTATCAGGTGCACGTTTTAAATTATTGCATAAATAAGTAATATGCAACAAATATATAGAAATTGAAAGTTGCATATGTAGATTGAAAACTTGGAAAAACCTGAATAGAAAACCTATCCGGGATATTGTTTCCAAGAAAAACAAATAGAGGCATTACTTACATGGGGTGTAATGTGAAAATTATAAAAAGGTCATGTATACCAGGTGTTGATCGCTTACTCTGGCCAAGTAAGTAGTGAACACGTGGTACCATGAACTTCTTATGATGGACACATTTATGTCTGATGTAGTAAGGGTGGGGTGAATGGGACTAACTTAAAAAGTACCCAAATGAATCAAAGGAGCAAAATATTTGATAATAATGTAAACGCACAGCCGGGTGACGGAAGCGTATTACATTAGGATGATGAGCCCGAGTGAAGGGACAAAGATTAATGTAAAATGACTAAGGTATGCAATTGGGAGGGGGTGCTTACACTCGAACCCGGAGAATGCAAATATGACTCTTAACGGGCCGATTTTGTAAAACGCCAAATTTAATAACAAAGTAGGAATATAAAAACGAAACGAAGTCATAATGCATACCGTAAGGGTTGCAATAATAACGATTTCGGTAAAACACCCGGTTGATGGGTAAGGAATTAAACGCATGCGTAGACTGAGAAACAGGAACGCGAAATAGAAAGTCAAAAGACTCGGAATATGAGTCATGACTAAAAGATGACAAGAAATTTCGCAAACGTAAATTTTGGTAATTACGTTCAACCATTTTAAAAATTGGACGGGTTAAATAAAGAATGAAGTTTGACATTCATAAGTGATGAAAATTCACCCAAAATGAGTCAAACAAGTCAATGAAGGAATAACGCTTAATATAATAGGAAAACGCAAACCGGTGAAACCGGAAAGCTAAAAACAATAAGATAGAAGGACCCGGGTAATGGGTGGTAAAGGAGTATAA
Source organism: Helianthus annuus (assembly GCF_002127325.2). Lineage (NCBI taxonomy): Eukaryota > Viridiplantae > Streptophyta > Magnoliopsida > Asterales > Asteraceae > Helianthus > Helianthus annuus. The sequence goes on from NC_035444.2 coordinate 122,203,747, forward strand.
GTGTGAACCGGGTAACGGTAAGCGTAGGACAAACCGACGTATAAATGACGTTAGAAGTCACGAAGACGGAAAAATAATTTGAAAGAAAACAATGTAGCCTTAGACTACGGTCAAGGTCAAACGAAATCCAAAAAGTAAAAGTGAATAATTCTAAACATAAAAAGGGGTGCCCTAACGCCATATGCGTATATAAACGTATATACATTGAATAAAGACTCGAATAAAAGATGATCTATGGAATCATCACAACCTACGGGATGTTAATTAGTGTAACGGTCTACGGGGCCAAAATGACCCACGGGTCATGAATTGAAGCAAAGGGATCATAAGGGCCTCGCCTTAAAGAGATAAAGGTCTAATAAAATAGCCCATAGACTAAGTGATAAAACCTATGGGCTAATTAGACAAAGCGAGGAAATAAATGGAGAATCCTCGCATAAAACAAAGACTAAAAAAGAATAAATTTTGGACTGTCAATATCCCGGTATGGATAATTGACAAAGGTTAAAGGGAAGACGCTAAACTAAAACTTCGGTTTTGGTAAGAAATAACGTTTCTACGAAAATGTATTATGATAGACGTATAAACGGTAAACATGAAAGATATAAGTCTTGGCACTGATTGGTGCAAGGTGATATATTCGAAAAGTAATATTTTCGAAAATAAAAAGTTGATATGAAATTTAGAATGACGTGACATGATCACGGTCAAGAAATGCAATGTGAGGTAGAATCACATTATAACCAAGCGAGCGGTGAAAGTAACTGGACTAATAAGTCTAGTTAGTGAGACCGGTTAAGGTCAGCAATTCAAATCAAGAAATTTTGGTTTGCTTGTAAGTAGTAGATTCGGTATAACCGAACCGAATAAATAAATTTGAAAACAAAAGAATTTGTGGCTAAAAGTGAAGGATTTCACTAAAGACCTTTAAACGGGTCAAAGTAACGGATTCATAAAGAATTCGATAGTATATGAAAGCGATGGATATCGCTAAGTTAACTAAACTAGTGGGAATAACGAGATTACGTTATTTCAAGTTGCACTATGTCGTATGAGATACGTAGACAATTAGTGACCAAAAAGATGTTACCATACTTATCTGGTAATACTAACAATTGGTTAAAGGTATAAGTAATGTTTAAAAGATTTCTCGGATCAAATACATTGAGTTTAAACTCAATGAATTATGTAAGAAAAGGTTTCGAGGACGAAACCTCTCTAAGGGGGGTAGACTTGTAACACCCCGAAAACGGGTTTAGTAATCAAACTCCGTTAATACTAAAAGACGGGTAAACTACCGTTAGTAGTAAAAAAAATAACCAGGTAAATAATTGGATTTAAAAAAGAAATCCTAATAATTAAATACAAGCAAATCAAAGTTTTAAGAGTTTGAGTTTATAAGAGCCCGAGTTAACGGGACTTAAAATACAACGGGTTATAACTCCCGAACCCATTAAATTAACTAGGAATAATTAACCTAGTTAATAATATGTGATTAAGTTATAAATAATGGATTATAACTTAAATAGATCAAAATAAAACCTTGAGGGACTAAAAGTGGACAATTGGAAACAAGTTTATAATTTAAACTTAAAAACACCAAAACACACACATATGTGTGTGTTTTGGTCGATGTATACAGGAGAAAAAGGGGTGTTCCCTTCCAAGAACCCTAACTAACAAAAATTGCCAAAATCAAAGAGAAATCAAGCCAAGAATTTGGGGCTTTTAATAAAATCGTGATCACCAAGCTTAGGGGATCACAAGGTATGTTGAATTTCGATGTTTATTGATATTTCGAATTTGTGATGAACATGCATGAACGAAATTCTTGCATGAATGTTCAATGTTATAGTGATATTAGTATGGGTACAAGTCTAGGAACAAACCCTAGATGCAAGCGTGTAGAATTGTGCCATAAACTAGTGATTTATCAAATTGCCAAGTATGAGCTAAGTGGGTTTTATTGATTTGATGAAATTGATGTGTATAAACATCATACTAATTCATATGAATGAACTATTTGAACAAATTAGAGATTTTGTTAAGAGTTCATAAGTGATTAGAAGTGGGTTTTGACACAAGAGTTAAACCCATGGTTATGATGGTCAAAGTGTATATATGCATACAATGACTAAAATTACATGTTGATTTATGGTTACTTGAGGTATGAATTAGATAGCATGTTACTAGAAGTAGCATCTCAAAAGATGACACTCACTAAGTGGTTGATAATATGCCTAAATCGAGTCATGTGAAATTGTTAGTGTGTTCATATTTGTAAATTGGTGGTTTGACTTTTTAAAAGTCAAACCGACCTATGATAAGGTTCATTAAGAATAGTGGTAAAAGATTCATAAGGTGTGAAGGTCATGATCTTGAATGACTAATCTAACCACCTTGAAAATGTTGATGATAATTTGACACGTAACAAGCTAGGTGGAAGCTTGATGAGGGAGCGGGTCAAACGAATCACGAAGGAAAGGAAAAGCGTAGTTCGGATGCGAGGTAAGTTAAGCCTACGCCCTTTTACTTTTATTACAAAATGCTTATTTGTGAGCATGGAATACGATTTATATTAAGTAAATGAAACATGATGTTCCGGCGCAATATAATGCTAGTCGGAACAAGCGAAAATGGCAGAAACCATAAATTATGGTAAAAAGGGGTAAAAATGGTGAAATGGTAATCCGGACATGGGTTAACGAATAGATAAAGGGATTTAAAACGACACCATTTGGCATAAGTCATAATGGGTCAAATAAAACAGAAACGACTTTCAAGTTGGATGATTTCAAAAAGTAAACCGGGATAGGTTTAAGGAGCGAAATGGTAATTAAGTGCCATCTTATAATGACAATTGGTCATTTCGACTAAACGGGTTAAATGGTGTTGTTAACACCATTTGTCAATAATATTTGATGATTGCTTGTTGAGTTTATGATCACAGGAATTAACACATGGTTAGCATTGCTATTATCTAGATATTAATAGCGAAAGGTATTAAAACGGGTCAATATGTTGATCCGAGCCAGGTACGCATAAATATGTTGTAGTTAAAAGTGTTATTTTGGTTGAATAATTGGTGAGAGTCCTTCATCGTAAAAGAAGGACCAAAATCGACCAAAACGCCCTTGTAGGCTAATTTGAACAAACAACCCTTAAGAGTTGTTTGGAAACGAATTTCATGATTAGATAGATACTTAGAATAAGTATAGAAGTTGAAAGATGTAATATGTTAGTCAAATAGCTCTATTTGAGTCTTGCCGTAAAATAACAATCTTAAGGGCAAAACTTGGAACATATAGATATACACATTGTAATCCAACACACAAAAAGTTGTAGTTGAAGATTACTTGATAAGAAATGTAGGAATAAGATTCTAGAAATGAATGAAAGCGATTTCAAGCTTTAAAGTCAGTAAATACCCTTAACGGGTCAAAATAAGCATACGAGCGAAAATGGGTTTAAATTGTGTAATAAACCTGTGATTAGAACCTAATATGGTATATAACATTTATTTGAAGAAGTGTAGATGATGTAGGAATCAAAAAAATATGTTTGTTTGACAAAATGCATAAACGGGTAAAATTTGATACAAAGGTAACGAGTCGAAGGCTTGAAAGTCTCAAAATTTATTTATGTTGGATGTTGGATTTTAACTCCATATGATGGAGAATTAAATTACGGACGCGTAGGAAAAGGAATCGGGTAAAACGGATCAATAACGAAGAAGTTATGGTCATTTCCGTGAAATCGGGTTGAGCTGGGTATGTACAGCAACAGCTGAAGGCAACAGTCTGTGAAAACAAGGGCTAGGCGTGACACCTAGGCCCTTGGCGTCACGCGACGCCCCTAACTCCGGAAAATTTTTAAATTTTGCCCTTTTAACCCCTGTACTTGTTTGAACTTAATATTTGACTATCAAAACTAACTTTTGAGTTGGTTTTGATCATAGGTGATCGCCAAGAGTGCCCGGATGAAGATCAAGCGACGAGCAAGAACCGAACACGATTGCGAAATAAGCTTCCGCACTATGTATCGTTGTTATGTTAAACGACAAACTTATTTATATTATGTTGAAAACTTTTAAATTGTAAAAGTTTTAGATTACTCGTATTTTCTAAGGATACATAATCGTAATTACATGTTTATTTTCATTATTTATATGAAAACCTTTAAAATAATAACAAGGGTGTTACACGGAGAAACTGTTCGACATAGACACGCATTAGGAAAGAAGCATATAATGATTCCTCTCAATTGAATAGATAGACACTTGCTTCATAGGACTCACTTGAATCATCTCGGAAGTACTGAACAACCAAAATAACAGCCTTGGTTTCATCAGCTGCATCGTTTACCGTGGAATGCATCCTTATTTCTGTAAATCGCACAAACAAGCATGCCTTGAACGAGTCTAGAACACTCGTAATCCTCAACCGGCTTTGAAACCAGATGGAATCTATTAAGAAACTGTTAGATTTCACGGTGAGTGGAGAAATCAGTGATGGAGAAACTGTTCGACACAGACATGCATAAGGAAAGAAGCATATAAAGAACCTTCAAAAGTTAGAGAATATACAGACTTCAAAAACTTATTTTATTAGCTATTATACCTCGTTTAATAGCAAGATAAAAAGAATGAGATATCGGCAGTTAGCTCGAAGAAGTTTCTCTCGATCAGGTGTTCCAATAGAATTCCCCTGTTAACAATGTCATGTTAATTGTTTCAGATGACATGCTTGGTAACATAGAGGAACACTTTCTTCTTTTGTTCTTCAATCTTTGTTACTTGTTAATGTTTTATTTTTTTCTACTTTTAGAAAGGTTTGACCACCTCACGACTGTAATAAAACGGAACATAATCCTAGATTGTCTAGAGAAGCGCTTTTATCATGTGTCATATGTTGGACGAAATATATGGATGGAAAGCCCGCATAGTTTGTTTAAAGGCTTTTATAATTTTACAGACGATTTAGAGAAACAAAGAATACGTTACGAGATTCTTCGAGAATTAGAAAAGGAGAAAATACGGAACGACAAGGGTGTTGGTCTTTTCTCCCACGTGTGATCCAGAGGTCGGTCTCGGGTGGGCATAAGATCCGTGGGCCCTATATTGTCGGATCAGTGACTCCATGGAAGATGTGATTAAGGTAAGCATGCCATATCATGTGTCATGTGTCATAAAACGGAACATAATCCTAAATTGTCTAGAGAAACGCTTTTATCATGTGTCATATTAGAGAAACATAATTTTACAGACGATTAAGAGAAACAGAGAATACGTTACGAGATTCTTCGAGAATTAGAAAAGGAGAAAATACGGAACGACAAAGGTGTTGGTCTTTTCTCCCATGTGTGAACCAGAGGTCGGTCTCAGGTGGGCATAAGATCCGTGGGCCCTATTGTCGGATCTATGACTCCATGGAAAATGTGATTAAGGCAAGCGTGCCGTAAAGTTGCACATGTTGTCAAGAAAAGCGCTTTTATCATGTGTCATAAAACGGAATATAATCCCAGATTGTCTAGAGAAGCGCGTTTATCATGTGTCATATTAGAGAAAAATAATTTTACAGACGATTAAGAGAAACAGAGAATACGTTACGAGATTCTTCGAGAATTAGAAAAGGAGAAAATATGGAACGACAAAGGTGTTGGTCTTTTCTCCCATGTGTGAACCAGAGGTCGGTCTCAGGTGGGCATAAGATCCGTGGGCCCTATTGTCGGATCTATGACTCCATGGAAAATGTGATTAAGGCAAGCGTGCCGTAAAGTTGCACATGTTGTCAAGAAAAGCGCTTTTATCATGTGTCATAAAACGGAATATAATCCCAGATTGTCTAGAGAAGCGCGTTTATCATGTGTCATATTAGAGAAACATAATTTTACAGACGATTTAGAGAAACAGAGAATACGTTACGAGATTCTTTGAGAATTAGAAAAGGAGAAAATACGGAACGACAAGGGTGCTGGTCTTTTCTCCCACTGTGCAAACTTGAAGAATCTCACCACTGTGCAAACGTAAAGAATCTCACCATATGACACATATTCGTGTGTAAAAGCTCGGAAAGATGACCTAGTAGAGATCTGAGTATACCCTTGGTAGGTGTTTATCACATGACACATGATAAAAGCGCTTCTTTAGACAATCTGGGATTATGTTCCGTTTTAATACGCCGCTTAAATCTCAGTGTGCAAACTTGAAAAATCTCACTGTGCAAACTTGAAAAATCTCACCATAACACATTGTAGACTGGTGGGTTTGAATGGTTTTAATATATTTCATCTTGGACTATCTAGTCTAATACTTGAAAATGGATATGATCGTGTCAAGATCTTTATCTATCATGTCATCGACCAACTACTCGAAATCCCTTTCGTTTCTCGGGTTCGCATTCGACACAACACAACAAAAAATAAACTTCAAAAAATCTGTGCCTTGATATGCATCGTATAGACCTATACGATGCGTATCAAGCCCGCCGCCAGACATAACCTACACCTGTCAGTCTGCCATGTCTTTTACTTTATTTCAATACGCATCGTATAGGCCTATACAATGCATATTGAATTGAAAATGTGTATGGATAGACAGGGGTATGCCATTAGAAACCCCTTCTTCAAAACCCGTACAACTTACTTTTATAATGGGAGTGACTTTATTATATTGTTTTTAGTTCTCTTTCTTCAAAACCTGTACAACTTACTTTTGTATATTATATTTATTACATTTTATATGTTATTTTACCTGAGGTGCCTTTAATTGTTTTATTTTACATAATATATATCCAACGTGTGGTTAAATTATTTGATGATGATATATGAATTAGATCTTACTAGATTTTTACTTGTTTCATCAGTTACGACAGTAACATCACGTCTTTGACTTCTTGACACACGTTACGATGATGACATAAACATGGGCTGCTCATGCGTTAGGTGACGCGTTTTCTACCTTGTTACACACACTACGTTAGTAATATTAACGTGGTTAGCCATAGATAAAAAGAGTATAATATCAATCACGTTGCGGTGTAATGTTGCAAAAAGTAGTTTAAGCAAAAGATTTGAGACTCCCACGTTGCGGCGGGGATGAACTCGATCAGTATCGGTGCGTGCACTATAGCAAAAAAATAAAAAAAAACTAAAAAAAATAGTCGTAACATGCCTAATGCACGGGTTGTTGTTTTATAATTTAATTTTTATTAGAACGTAAAATGGGAAAACCATTTTATAAAATATTACAATTGTTTAGTTGATTTTAGTTAAGTTAAGAGTTTAAAAAATAAAACAAAAAGTGCAGATATATAAAAGGCAAGGTAAAAATCATTTGTTGCTGCCCAATCATTTGCAATAAGAAAAAAGGAAAAAGATACCGTAGCAAGACTAAAATTTCATAACATTATATCCTAGTGCTGACTTAGTGATTGTATAAGTTTTAGGGATTATTAAATTTTGGGTTTAATTCTTAAAAGGTGGTCTTTCTAAAATTTATCGGGTTTTCTTCTGAATTGGTGTCAAGGCGTTATAGCCTAGTAGAGATGGATATGATCGAGGGGTTCCGCTGGTGAAACGATGTTACTTAAATGGTACGTCAATGATCAAAATTTGTCGTTCATAAAAAGGAGTAAAACAGCCACCGACCATTAGTTTTATTATATATATATATATATATATATATATATATATGTATATATATATATATATAGGGGAAGGTTCAAATGAAAACCACTAGTTATCGCGAAAACTCGAAAACCACTAGTTAGGTATAAAAAAAACTTTTTTTCAAAAAAGAATTTTTTTTAGTGCACATGTGTAATTGTACATATGTGTATGTGTACTACACATGTGAATTATTACACATGTGCACATAGCGATTATTAATAAAAAAAATTGAAAAAATGTTGTGTGTTTTTTAGGCTTTTTTAGTTAGTTTTCGAGTTTTCGCGATAAAAGTGGTTTTCATTTGAACCATCCCGTATATATATATAGGGTCAGGATTTAAAGAAAACGGTAGAAAGTGTGAGAACGGTGAGAACGCCTATGGATCTCCGATCAAAACAATCTATGAACTAGATTGGCGCGGTGACGTTTTCGTAAATAACATCAATATTATTACGTGGACACGCTTCATTAAGGGTAAAAAAAGGTAAAACATTATTTCTCACATAAAACGCCATTGAAAAATAAAACGCCAAATAAATAAAAAACGTCAATTTTATCAATGCATACTTTTTTCTGTGTTTTTATTTAAGCTCGCTAGATACAAAAACGCCACAAAATATGAAACACCATAATGTATAACGCCAAACCTTACATTCGGATAAATGTTAATTACATTTTTTGTTATAAAAATAATATCCCACCTAAACTACGCGCCAAAAGAATTCTATAAATAGAAACGTCTCACCACCTTCCGTTTATCACACCAAAAAAACACACAAAAAACACAGTGGTTCCTAAAAAATACAACTCAATGTAAAAACGCCAAAAAATACAACGATGGCAAACATCTTTTCTTTGATACTCAGTAATGTTTTGCATGAAGTTTCGCTAAATGATTTGTTACGTGAGTGCAGTAAGATTTTGCTGCATGAGATGGACAAAATTCAAAAAAGAGGGACTGATGACACCCATATGTCATTCTGTCATCTTTGTTCTTGAAGAAGGTTTGGACGATTAGAAGAGACCTATATCAGTGTAAATGCTACTTTGGCTTCGATGATTATAATAACGACGACGGGCAGATAGCATCCACCCACAAAGGGTTGATCTATGTCTCCAACATCCACAAAGACACTTCAACACATGAACAAAGAAAATAAACCACGCCAAACCCAAAATGCCATTTATTTGTGACAGTTCTTGCAGTTTCAAAAGAAAAAAGAGACTGATGACACTGAAGATTTAGATCATAAATTGCTTCTATTTTCTTTTTTTTTCTTTATCTGTTGTTTGTTTTGTAATTTCAGTTAATAAACAACAAAATTACATTAATACTATAATGAAAAAAATATAATAAAACGCCAAATGAGCAAATGCTTGTAAAACGCCATCATGCCATAAAAACGCCCCCAAAAAACTATCAAACTATAATAAAATTACTTTGAACAACTACTATTATAAAAAAAAAGCGTGAAACAATGTGCAAAGAATATAAAACAAAAAAAAGTCCAATCGTTATCTAAACGCCATTGGAAAACAAAACGCCATAATTACAGCCGTCAAGATTAGACGTGTTACACCATAAAAACAGTTGAGTCTGAAAACAAAACACGGTAACTGCAAAAACAGTAAAATGAAACGACGGAAAACAAAATTACTAACATTTATTATATTGAAAGCAAAATACTTGGGGAATTAAATTTATTTATCTTTTTCAAAACGCCATAATTACCTGTCATGCACGGGAAAAAAAGTCAATATAAAAGAAGACCATGAGAACACAAGCTCAAACATGCAAAAAACATTGACTAAAACGCCACATATTGTCCACAACGCCAAAAAACTTTAAAAATGACTAAGGTTATTGCATGGAGGTTTGAAAATAAAGAGAAACGATTCATCATAAAGTTCTCTGATAGGAGAAGGGTAAAGGTAAGGACAATAGAAGCCATGCTTGGAATGAATGAAGGTGTTCAGAGGGATATCTTGGCCCTTGGGGTTCTAATGGCCAACGATTGTGAAAGAACCCGAACTGTAATAAAAAGACTGAAGAGAAAATTTCCGGCAGAAGATGATGAAGATGATGATGATATTGACGATACTCCTCTATTAAAACTTAGTAGTTGGATGACATGAGAAAGAAGGAACGCTTGAAGTGACTTATAAAAATGGGGTGCAATATTCATTGCCAATGGAAGAAATGTTGAAGACAGGGTTGCTATCTATCATTGAACAACTCTGTGATTTAGCACCTTCAAACGATCCAAAATCCAAGGATGCAGCGATATTCAAGAATAGGCTGCAGCAAAGAAGAGACGAGCTAATGGCGTTATACGCAAATCTAAAATTTGATGATGATGAATATGAAGAAAGTGATGAACAAAGCGATGGGTACATCTCTGATGTAATCCCACCCACGGAAGACTATTAGTTTATTTTGATTTCGTATTATTGTAATTTTATAAAATATTAATCTATGGTAATCAGTTATTAACAAAAAGACCCAAAACGCCAAAAAATGACATGGAAAAAGCCATAACGCCAAAAAATTAACTATGTTACACAAAAAGAATTAATTCAACGAGAAGAAATCTGAGAAAAAACATTAAAACGCCAAGTAATTAATGATTCTAGATAACGCCAAAATTATCCTGCACGCAAAAAATAAAGCAGCATGTCAAACGCGAAAATCGAGAAAGGAGAAGAATACTAAAAAGACAAAAAACCACTCGGACCCTGATCATGTCCCGCGCCACGTGTTGGGCCAGGATACGTTCTCACCGTTCTCACACTTTTGGACGTTTTCTCCTGATCCCGTTTATATATATATATATATATATATATATATATATATATATATATATATATATATATATATATATATATATATATATATATAGGGTCAGGATTTAGAGAAAACGGTAGAAAGTGTGAGAACGGTGAGAACGCTTATTGATCATCAGATTAAAACACCAATTGTATTATGTGGACGCGCGTCATTAAGGGTAAAAAAGTAAAAAACCATTCCTCACATAAAACGCCATTGAAAAATAAAACGCCAAATAAATACAAAACGCCAATTTTTTCAATGCGTACTTTTTTCTGTGTTTTTATTTAAGCTCTCTGGCTACAAAAACGCCATAAAATATGAAACGCCATTATATATAACGCCAAAGTTTACATCCGGATAAAATGTTAACTACATTTTCTGTTATAAAAATAACATCTCGCTTAAACTACGCGCCAAAAAAATTCTATAAATAGAAACGCCTCACCACATTCCGTTTATCACAACAAAAAAACACAAAAAAAAAAAACACACAGTGGTTGCTAAAAAATTTACAACTCAATGTAAAACGCCAAAAAATAAAACGACAACAAACATCTTTTCTTTAATCCTCAGTAATGTTCTGCATGAAGCTTCATTTTACGCTAGAAAGATTTTGCTGCATGAGACGGACAAAATTGAAAAAAGAGAGACTGATGACACCCATATGTCATACTGTCATCTTTGTTCCTGAAAAGGGTTTGGATGATAAGAAGAGACTTATACCAGTGTAAATGCTAGTTTGGCCTCAATGAATATAATGAAGACCACAGGCAGATAGCATCCACCCACAGTGGGTCGCTCTATGTCTCCAACATCCACAAAGACACTTCAACATATGAACAAAGAAAATAAACAACGCCAAACCCAAAACGCCATTTATTTGTCACATTTCTTGTAGTTTCAAAAGAAAAAAGAGAGTGATGACACTGAAGATTTAAAATCATAAATTGCTTCTACTTTGTTTTTTTTTTTAGTTTGCTTTATCTATTGTTTGTTTTGTAATGTCAGTTAATAAACAACAAAATAATATTAATGCTATAATGAAAAATATAATAAAACGCCAAAATTAGCAAATACGTGTAAAACGCCATAATGCCATAAAAAAGCCCCCAAAAAACTACCAAACTATAATAAAAATAATTTGAATAACTAATATTATAAAAAAAACGTGAAACAATGTGCAAAGAATATAAAACAAAAGAAGTCCAATAGTTATCTAACCGCCATTGGAAAACAAAACGCCATAATTACAGCCGTCAAAAGATTTGACGTGTTACACCATTAAAACAGTTGAGTCTGAAAACAAAACACGGTAAACTGAAAAAAAAACCAGTAAAATGAAACGACGGAAAACATAATTACTAACATTTATTATATTAAATTTATTTATCTTTTTCAAAACGCCATAATTACGTGACATACGTGGGAAAAAAAAGTCAATATAAAAGAAGACCATCAGAACCCAAGCTCAAACACGCTAAAAAGAGTAAAACGCCACATATTCTCCAAAACGCCAAAAAAATTAAAAAATGGCTAAGGTTATTGCATGGAGGTTTGAAAGTAAAGAAAAACGATTCATCATAAAGTTCTCTGACAGGAGAAGGGTAAAGGTAAGAACAATAAAAGCTATGATGGGAATGAATGAAAATGTTCAGAAGGATATCTTGGCCCTTGGGGTTCCAAGAGACAACGATGTGAAAGAACAAGAACTGTAATAAAAAGACTGGAGAGAAAGTTTCCAGCAGAAGATGACGAAGATGATGATGATATTGAAGATACTCATATACCAAAACTTAGCAGTTGGGTATTGCATGAGGAAGAAGGAACACTTGAAGTAACTTATAAAAACGGGGTGCAATATTCAAGACCAATGGAAGAAATGTTGAAGACAGGGTTGCTATCTATCATTGAACAACTCTGTGATTTAACACCTTCAAACGATCCAAAATCCAAGGATGCAGTGATATTCAAGAATAGGTTGCAGCAAAGAAGAGACGAGCTAATGGCGTTATACGCAAAAATGAAATTTGATGATGAAGAATCTAAGAAAGTGAAGAACAAAGCGATGGGTACATCTCTGATGTAATCCTACCTACGGAAGACTATTAGTTTATTTTGATTTTCGTGTTATTGTAGTTTTATAAAATATTAATCTATGGTAATGAATTATTAACAAAACGATATAAAACGCCAAAAATGACATGGAAAAATCCATAACGCCAAAAGATTAACTATGTGACACAAAAAGAATTATTTCAACCAGAAGAAATATGAGAAAAAACAGTAAAACGCCAAATAATTAATAAATCTAGATAACGCCAAAATTATCTTGCACGCAAAAAATAAAGAAGCATGTCAAACGAGAAAATCGTGAAACGAGAAGAATACTAAAAAGACAAAAAAACCCCTCGGACCCCGATCATGCCCCACGCTACGTGTTCGGCCAGGATGCGTTCTCACCGTTCTCACATTTTTTGCGGTTTTCTCCTGATCCCGTTTCTATATATATATATATATATATATATATATATATATATATATATATATGCTAAAATGAAAACCAACTCCAGTTGTAAGAACTGAGAGAACCACTTTCTAGCCACTAACAACATGGATGGATGAGATTAAAAGTAACTAAAATTAATATTAATACAATTTTTCTTATTATGTCTTTAATATTTTAATCCAAAAGGGTAGTTTAGTAAAATTACTCTTTTTTGTCCTTTTGTCTTTATTATTTTTTTTTGTTTTATTATATTACTTTTTATTTTTTAAACATAATTTTTTTATTAAAAACATTTTTAAATTCAAATTTTTTAACAAAACATTTTTTTTGCACGCCGGGTTTTGCACGCCGTTTTTACGCCCGGATTTTCCACACATCGTTTTTTAACGCGTCGTTTTTGCACGCCGTTTTTTACGCTCGGCTTTTTCAAGCGTCATTTTTTTAACGCGCCGTTTTTTACGTCCCGTTTTAACGTGGCGTTTTTTACGTCCTGTTGTTTTCGCGGCGTTATTATGCCCCGTATTCACGCCCCTTGTTTAGGCGTCATTTATCACTCGGTTTTTTACGTTTTACAATTTACGTAGAAAAGTTTTACGTTTTACGTTAAAAAGTTTTTACATAAAAGTTTACGTTTTACGGTTTTACGTTAAAAAGTTTACGTTTTACGTTAAACTTTTTACGTTTTACGTTTTACGTTAAACTTTTTACGTTTTACGTTTTACGTTAAACTTTTTACGTTTTACGTTTTATGTTAAACTATTCACGTTTTACGTTTTACGTTAAACTTTTTACGTTTTTACGTTTTACGTTAAACTTTTTACGTTTTTACGTTTTACGTCCAACTTTTTACATTTTACGTTAAAAAATTTAGGTTTTACGCTAAAAACTTTAAGTTTTACGTTAAAAAGTTTACGGTTTACGTTAAAAAGTTTACTATTTTAACTTTTTTTTTACAAAACCTTTTTTTACCCAAAACAAACGCACCCAGAAATCGCAACTCGGTAGGTGTCTTAGATAGATTGTTATCATAATCGACTGGGAAAAAAAATAAAAAACCAACAAACAAAAATCAAAACAATGAGTGGATTCTTGAAAAAAACGTTTGTTGGCTCAGATTTTCGATAATTAGAGGCTGCAAAGTGGGGTTGCACGTTTAAAAACCTACCCTCCACCATCCTTGCCGCACCATTGTCATCAAAACATGCGTTTTTTTTTTTTTTTGCATCATCACCGCCACAAATCCGTCACATCAAACCCACATAGTTCACTGTTCCAAATCACTATAGAATCAAGAACACAGATCAAACACCCACCATTTTTCATAGAGAGAGAAACACATATCAACTGCCAAAAAATCAAAAACCTATCACTGCCAAAAAATCTCATAATTTGTGTTAAAAAAAGCGCAAATAGAAAAACTATCAGAATCAAAGAAAACACAAATCATAATTTGTTTCAAGAACATCTTACACAAAAAGAATCAAAGGAACACCATCGTCGTCGTAAAAAACCCAACACCGTCGCCATTAATCCTCACCGGCAACCTTCACCCCGTCGCCGGAGAAATGTGGGGGCCTCCATCACATGTGTGGATGACCCAATACCACCGTCGCCGTCACATGTGTGGGTGACCCACCATCACCGCCTTCGTCCACCGTCACTGTCACACCCCCAAAATCCACGAGCGGAGTATCACCGCAGGAGGCGTGACATGACCAGGATCAAGCCACCAATCATACTGAACAACGTATTTAAAGCAAATATAAAACCAACCACAACATAATTGGTGTCAAAACAAATTAACCAAGTTCAAGTTATCAGCGGAAGCATAATGTATAAAACCAAAACATAAGTTTTAAAAGTTCAAATGTTCAACATGGAATCCAACAGTCCATCTCCCACAACGACTCCTCCTTCTCGTGCAAGCTCCATAAAAGTACCTAATGACCTGCAAGGCATGTAACAACGAGTCAACAACAAATTTGAGCGAGTTCACAGTTGGTTGTCCATTGTAAAGTTGTTCCAAAAACCTTAAGTTCGTTCGAAAACCATGAGTTAACCATTTCCTTGTTTCCCAAACCAGTGGGGGCTTCCCCATGTTAACCACTAGACCGTTACCATATCGACAACTGACTGAAGTAAGTTGTGCCCTACGTCAATGTCTATCATCATTGACTAAGTGCCCAGATCCATTAGTACACGCCCGTCCTACCGGCACGGTGTGAGGCTTGTCAACCCTAATAGCGCTATCAACTAATGACCCGCTCGCCATTGGCCCGACGATTAAGTCGATATAAAAACGAGGGACTTCATGATAGAGTTTTGTCTAGTAAGTTTTTTGTTGTCATCCTTCCTACGGAGGAATGGAGGTACGTAATCTACCCAAGGAGAATACGTAGGTTTAATGTTGTCATCCTTCCCATGGAGGATGGAGGTACATATTCTACCCAAGGAGAATATGCAGGTTCCGTTTTAGTTTCTTAACCCATTCCCAAACCACCGGGAATCCCATGCCTTGTAGAAAGTGTGAACTCACCTTAGGTTAGCTCGGCAGATACACAAAATGGTCAATCGTGCTGCTAGTGGTCAACCACGTCCTAACATGGTTACCATACAAGTCAGGTCTAGGTTCAAGTAGTGCACAAAGGTTACACAATAAACTAACTAGTTTCGAACATGTAAGGATCATGGCAAACACTTAAGATCACATTTATCGCGTTAACAGACAAGTACACAACATATTCAAACTTATGCGACTCAAATGATTGGGTTCTGATGTGCGTGTAGTGTAATATATTTTTGGTGTATAATTTAAGCCCTTTTACACTTTTTAACCAAGTTTTAAATTTATAAAACACGATATTTACTAACACTAAACACACATATGGGCAAGTGCACCCGTCGTGAGCGTAGTATAGTGTTGGTAAGATACCGAGGTCGTCCAAGGACACAAGAGCTTTTAGTACCAGTTTATCCTCAACGTCTAATCAAATCAAAAGTTAGAAAAATGTTTTTAAACTAGAAAAATAAACTAACTAAAATGCTGAAAAATAAAATAAAAGTAAAAACAGATAGACAAGATGAATCACTTGGATCTGACTCGTGTGTAGTGTAACCTTTGATTATTTCCGCACTTTTGCACTTTTTAAGAGATTATCTTAGTTATTGTAGTAGGCCCCTCTTTTGAAGGTGACGTTACCCTCAACCCAGTAGTTTGAGTCAGCAAGGATACAATCCTAAAGGGTCGGATAATTAAAAGATAATTAATTAAGTTATTAATGCATAATGTGGTAGGCCCCTCTTTTGAAGGTGACGTTACCGTCGGCTAAGTAGTCTGAGTCAGCAGGGATACAGTCCTAAATAGTCGGGTTAAAGTTTTAATAGTAGCTTACTTATGAGGGGATCAAAGAGTTTGGACCCCCGCCATCCAATACCGGTGTGTATTGAAGGAGGTCCTACTAAATTTGACCCAGGTCCTTTGCAGGATCTATACACTGAATAATGGCAAGACTCTCACCAAACCGTTCCCTTAACCCCCGACCAGGTAGCCAACATATCTCCATATAGACCGTGGAGATATGAATGGTGAAAATCTTTTATTATACAGACAGTAAAATAATGCCAAGACACCACAGACAAACGATAAGGAAGAATCACCTTCAACATAAGAAACTAGTTATTAAAGTCATTAATACATAACTAAATAAAAAGTGCGAAAAGATTAAAAATAAAAAAGTATTACACTAAACACTTGTCTTCACCAAGTGATGTAAGAGACTTAGGCAAACATGGCCTTTGATTGTTAAGAACTCTTACGATCAATCTTGGATCCCGAGACGACTCACACACTCTATGATGGATGATGGATGATGGTGGTGGATGATGGTGTTGTGATGGTGGTGGGTGGTGGGTGAAGTGTGAGAGAGGTGGTGTGCCAATGGATGGTTTGCAAATGAGCCAATCACCCCTATTTATAGCCTGAACAGTAGCTCGGGCATGACCCCGTGTCCATTGGGCGTGTAACATTTGTGCTCGAAATCATTATGAACAGTTCAATTATCAATAAAACAATGTTATTTGATCCCAATGTTTGTTTGGTTGTGTTTTACACTTTTCATGTTTTGACTTTTGTTCGATTTTAAACTCTACATCGCTTTCTGGAGAATTATACGCAAACTGGTGCGTAAACGTACTCAGTTTAATGCGACAAATACTCCGTAACATCAACATATACTCAACATACCCTAAATAACCTTTACATAACTTAGAAATAAGTTTTGAAGGCCTTGGTATGGCAAAAACAAGTTAATTCGCTTACAGGGACTAAATTTGACAAACTGCGAAAGTATGCCAATTTGAACTTAAACAGACATTCCGGAACATGTCCATAAGTTAAACATACCATAAATATCCTTTACAAAGCTTAAAAATAGGCTTTGAGAGGTTCGGTGTGCTAAAATAAACTTTTGGGTCATTCAGGGACTAAAAGTGCCAAAAAGTGCACAAGTTTGCACTTTCGCGCATAACTCACATTCTGAATACATCCGCACAACCAAAAATTTATGCAAGTATCCTTATTTTATGCCTTGGTGTTTGGCATGAGAAAAATCCATTCGTCGCGCAATTTGGATCGTTTTTCGCGCTTATGCGCATTCCGTCTTAATTAACCGAACATCGCGATCGTACGGCCAAACGAACCAACATCCGACATATTTTTGAGCATGTTTCATGTCCACAATGTTTAGGCATCATTTTAGGGCCTTAAAGTTGGCTTTATGGGCCTTAGAAGTGTTAGAAATGGCTTAAATATGCAACAGGGACTAAAACTGTCATTTCTGAAAGTTGTGCTGATCAGACAAGGCCAGGCGGCCCGCCTGAGTTTTGTGTGTATCCTGACGCGGGCCGCGTCAGCCCTGCAGATGCAGAAACTCGTTTTTTTGCTGATTTTGGCCTTTCAATCACTCCAAAGTGCAATGCCCTTTCACAATCTCTGGAGTTAGGGTCATTATATGATACCACAACATCTTGACAAGTGTACGGATTAGATCGTGGCACGATATTCAAGAAACGATCCTAACGGTCTTACTTTTCCTATAAATACCCCCCCCCATTTGTGTTAAAACCCACAAAACTGATCAAAGAGCTATAAGTTGATGCCATTGCTTCATACCTGAGCTCCTGGATCAAGTTTAGCTTTCGGGGACCCTTCGTGCCGTTTGATATCCGTGATCTCTATCAGTATTTGGTTGTTATACAAGAACTTCAAAGCAATCTCAGGTGAGTACATAGAACCCCATCTTTTACATGTTTTCAAGGAGTTTATGTGAGTACATAGACCCCTCTTTTACTGTTTTCCAAACTGTTTTGGGGTGAAACACATGTGCCTACTTGTTACTTTCATGCTTTCCATGTTTTTACATCATATACCTGCTATGTTCGTTAGTACATTATAGTACATGATTTCGTTACATTTCATGCTATGTATGCCCATTGTGTGCGTACTTAGTACATTGTTTTACATTATATTTCATGCTATATATGCCCATTGTGTGCATACTTAGTACATTGCTTTACATTACATTCCATGCTATGTATGCCCATTGTGTGCGTGCTAGTACATTGTTTCACATTACATTTCATGCTATTTATGCCCATTGTGTGCATACTTAGTACAATTGTTTACATCACATGCTTTCATTTTGTTATGACATTTGGTTTGTTTAATATGGAACAATACATTCATTAACATTAGCTACGCCGTTCGTTAGTAGGTAGTGGTACCATAGGAATTGACAACTCCCGTTCCGGATATCCTAGGTTGGTATGGATGAAAGGAATGACCGAATTCGATACACATAACTTAGATAAACCTTTAATTTGTTTAAGGGTTTATCGCCACAGTCTCAAGGCTTGGATGTATGCATTTTCACAATACCGCATAAATGTTTGTATCAGTATAGCATGCATTTGTTCCACAAAACATAACTTTGATTTAAACCATGTTTTACTTCAATACCTTGTTTTTGTGCATTTTACATATGGTTTAGTTGTTATATTTCGCTTACCATACATGATATATTTTGGGTACACATTACATGATCTACATTAAACATAAACATTTTGACATTAATATACACATTTGGTGGTTTACATTGAACATAGACATTTCGATATTCTTTACACAATAACACTTGACAATTGATAAATAAAATGAAACTTTAATTTCCATGGTTATGAAACAATTAATTCTGTCCCAACACTCCCCGACGTTTCCGCCGCGGTTGCATGTTATACGCGGTCGGGGTGTGACAGGGCGCGGCCCCGTGTCCATCCTCCTTCTCTTTCTTCATTAATTGCAGTTTGTCTACATTAGTTGACCACGCCCCCGTGTCCGCTAGGCACGACCCCGTGTGCAGAAGCGTATCTGTACTATCAAGATTTCCTCAGATTCTACGAAACTTAGAGTTGACCACGGCCCCGTGTCCGTTGGGCACGCCCCCGTCGTGGGTGATAGAAGCTTCTACAGCTTTGTCTTTTCTGCTGACACTTGGGCACGCCCCCGTGCTCACTGAGCACGGGGCGTGTTCAGCCTTCTGTTCTCTTGTTTTGCTTGGGAAGATGCTTTCGGGAGGTCGGGCATGCCACGTTTGTTCCTTTTCTTGTATTTATGTTATATTTAGCTGCCTTTTTGCTTCTTTTGTTTATTTGAGCTCATTTAATCCTAAAAATACAAAAGGAAGACAAAAACACACTTTTTCTAACATTAGTACTAAAAAAGGGTTAGTTTTATGCCACAATTGATGTAATTTATATGTTGCATTTTGTGCACATCAAATACCCCCACACTTGAATCTTTGCTTGTCCTCAAACAAAACTCTTTATAATGTGGCTTTACACTCCCAAATGGAATGGGTAGAAGAGAAGGTTTTTGCGCTTGTCATAGAGTGTCGGGATTTCCAAGATTCTTTATTAAGTTTTATTTTTATTTATTTACAATCCTATTCGTCATGATTTATTAAAAACATTACATAAGATAAATTACTTATTAGGGCATAACATGCCTTTTTTAAAATTCCATTTATATACAAGTTCACATACATAACGGGGGATCACTCAACACTGGGCCGAAAATGTATTTTTAGTGAATCACTCGAGAGCGGCATGGAACTTACTCCTACCATAAGCTTGCCAAGCAATCAATCCTCCTCCTTTTTAACTATACACCTTTGTAAATATCAAGAGGACTTTTGGGGTGAAGGGTTAGGCTTGGGCTAAAGGTGGGTGGTTGGGTTAGTGGTTAGTAAAAGGGCGAAAGGCGTAAAAAGTGTCGGTTTTTGTAAGACTTTTTGATTTTCAAAACTTTTTATTTTGATGAAGCATTTCTTTCAAACAAAGTTGTTTTTGATAAACTTGTTTGTTTATTTCTTTTGGCTTCATCATAAATTTTTTTTTTCATAACCAAGTCATAAGAAAAACCGAGCTTTGTTACTAAAATAAAGGGTTTAAAATGAAAAATGGTTTAGGTGGGTAAAAAGGGGTGTTTGTTTTGGGTTAAGAAAAAAAAAGGTTTAGGCTCAAAGGGGTTAACTAGGGGGATTTTGGGTAGGTGGTAAAAAAAAGAAAAATAATGGTGTAGAAATAAAAAAAGGGGTTAGTCCTAATGCCTCCATCATTTACTTACTTGGGTTTAAGTTGGTAAGGACCGGGAATGTATCGTCGTGGCAAGTTCTAGAGTTGTAAGAACCAAGTGGCTATTCACACAAGAAATGAAAAATGAGCATTTAGTTTAAAGATATGTATTTGTATGCTCAATAAAGGCTCAAAAACTCACTTTTTGTGGGAATGGGTTTTTATGTGATCAAGTATATATAATCAAATTTTAACTAAACTTGTCATGTCGTTTCATAATTTTCTTATGTTGGTTCTTTTTATTACGACGCTATCGGTTGTAAATTTGTAAAAATATAACTTTTTTAGAACTTGAAATTCCCAAATTAAACCTAGACAAGTAAAAAAATGAAAATTTTTGAAAAAATTTGGGGTAATTAGCGGTTCCAATAGAGTTTTGTGTAAGGCTTGTTAATTAGGACTTGCAAGATTTAAGGTTTTAGCATCCGCCCACACTTAAATTACACATATTTGGCAGAAATATGTAAAATTGTCCCAGCGCCGTAGCGCCTGGTACTCGAACATTGGTTTGAGAGGGTCCTAAGGAAAAGGATTTATCGTGCTACTTTGAAATCTGATGGTGTTTTTCGTAGCAGCCCCTCCAATCAATTGGTATCCGATTGAAGCATAGAAATAGTTGCAGGACGTATCGACGGAAAAGAAAGTGCGCAATGTGTCCCAAAAATAAGTTTTTAGGTTGATTGAATGTGTGAAAAGGTGTGAAAAAAAAAAAACAAAATTTATGTTACTGGGCGTCTGGACACGGCCCCGTGGTGTCCGGGCACAGCCCCGTGTTCAAATCGCCAGTAACAAAAGTTTGTAAAAAGAAACAGAAGCCTGGGCACGGGGGCGTGTTCAGTGAGCACGCCCCGTGTCCAGTTACCTGAACTGGGCATTTTCTGCAGATTGTGCAGCACGGGGCCGTGTTGGGCGGGCAAGGCCCGTGCTGAACTTGCTGTAATGAAGAAAAATTTGTCGGGTGGCTCTGTTTTGGTGCATGGGGTGCTGGTGCAAGTTTCTCTTGTTATCCTTCACCATCCCGAGTGTGTTTAATCCATTACAACGTCATCCAAACACCAAATTAACTAAACCCGTCATTCATTAAAACATAGAGAGAATTACATAATATTCCTAATAAGTTAATATTCTAGATAGATAGGTCAAACACAAGAAATCTAAACCAAGAAGTTCTAGCCTAATATTTTATTCTATTAGCAAAATTTCCGAAAAGATAATTCTCTCGGTTTGATACGGCTTGAAAACTTCTTTCTCCAGGTATGGGCCCCTCACACGTCGGTGAGTCACTCATCTATCTCCCTTGGGAGAAGAAAGGCGGGATCATTGGCATCGGTTTGAGGGGGTGCAACCTCCACCGGGACTTCTTGTAGATTTTCAAGAGGAGGCTCCGCTGGAATGTCATCCCACCCGGTAGGATTGTTGATTCCAAGTGCTAGGTTCCAATCCTCTTGAGGGAGGATTGGTTCCATGGGAGGTGTTACAAGAATGTTTAACCTCTGTGCAAGAGGTTAATTTCTTGAAAACTGTTTTCCAGCCCCACCGTAAGATAATTTATACGGTCTATAAGGACCTCCTCTACCAAAGTCATCTCATCAAGAGCTTCACGTAATGCCATTACGTAGCGTACGAGAGTTGCTTCAATTAAAGACCTTCTCTCCCTTCGACTGTTTCTGGAATGTGCAGAAGAGGTTCCACTGTTTTGACTTGACATTCTCTGAAAATAAACCGAAAAGAGTTCATTTTGATGAAACAGTAAATTGGAGACGGTCCCGTGCTCAATGAGCACGGCCCCGTGTTCACCTTTCTGCAGATTTTTGGAACAAGGAATCTTGGAGTTTTAAATTATTTTTCCAACTTATGAAGCATTTTTTAGAAGAAGTAACTTAAAACAATGTTATACAACTTATTTTTAACAAGATTCCTTGAACATAAACCCAACAAACATCACATTAAAGCTTGGAATCATGGTGATCTCAAGCTTTAATGAAGGTGTTGAAGCAAGAAGGATGAAGAAGAAGGTAATGGATAAAAGAGGAAAGGACAAGATGGTTGTTAGAACCTTCTTTTAGAAAATACCTAGGATGGTATGTGAGAAGATCCTCTCAAATCTCTGTCCCTGGATGGTCCAAATGTGCAGGATTCTTGGTTGCATTTATAGAAAACGACAGCACGCTGGACTCGGCCCCGTGTCGGCTGGACACGGCCCCGTGCGCAGGCAAGATCTTGACACATTTTGTCCGTATTCTGACAAGAAGTCAGAAAGGAATCTTTTGGTGGACACGGGGGCGTGTTGACCTGGGCACGGCCCCGTGTCTAGAGGTTGTTTATGGAGTTTCTCCTATTTCTAAGGAACTTATCCGGATCGGGAGGTTCCTTACTGGGTGGAACAACCCCAAAGTGCCTAAGATACCTTAATTGCTCTAGGTTAAGACGAGAACACAAGAGGTTGTCGGTGAGGGTGATTCTTATGCTAAATGTAGGTGTACAGGTCCAACCCTTTCCCGGTCTCTCGTTAAAGAAGGTGTATGCCGAATCGCTCAGGTCTATGTATGCACCGAACGAAGTCGATGGAGAGTCCTTCACGGCACAATTGGCACAGGGACGACTATCGCCCAAGTCTTCGCTAGAGTTAAAGGTATTATCGGGAACAACGAAGTTGTTTTTATTCGAATGCGATCCCAACAATTCTTCTTGGGTATCGTCTTGAGATGAATCAACGAAATCCACCTTAAGTTCTTTTAACCAATTAAGAATTAGATCTTCTAATTGAAATAGTTCATCAAGAAGCATTTCTCCTAGAAGGTCCGGTTGAGAGCATTCGAGGGAGAGATAAGGATTATTTTTACTTTCGCCCCTCTTAAGGCTACAGGAAAACAATGGGTTTATATAATGGGGCTTATAGTTTAGAAAATAACATTATAATTCTTTATGAGAGCCTCCACATATTTAACACCACGCACCATAAGAGTGCCGAAAGTAAAAAGTATAAGTATCACTCATGTTTATGTCAGAAATTACCAATCGTCGGGATCTTACGGTTCTGTTTTCAGTAACTGAAACTTGGGCACGGGGCGTGTTGAGTGGGCATGGCCCGTGTTCAGCTTACTGTCTGATGTAAAACAAGTTGCCAGTTCCAAAGATTGGGCACGGGGCGTGTTCAGCGGGCACGGCTCGTGCTGAGTTCTGCAGAAGCTGAAAAATTAAGAAAATCGTAAAAAAAAAAAAACAGAAAAATTAGAAGAAAACGATTAGGCCATTGATTCCTAACTTTCTTAAAATCCTTGTGTCCCCGGCAACGGCGCCAAAAACTTGATGTGCGTGTGTAATATATTTTTGGTGTATATTTTAAGCCCTTTTATATTTTTTAGCCAAGTTTTAAATTTATAAAACACGATATTTACTAACACTAAACACACATATGGGCAAGTGCACCCACCGTGAGCGTAGTATAGTGTTGGTAAGATACTGAGGTCGTCCAAGGACACAAGAGCTTTTAGTTCCGGTTTATCCTCGACGTCTAATCAAATCAAAAGTTAGAAAAATGTTTTTAAACTAGAAAAATAAAACTAACTAAAATGCTGAAAAATAAAATAAAAGTAAAAATAGATAGACAAGATGAATCACTTGGATCCTTCTCGTGTGTAGTGTAACCTTTGATTATTTCCGCACTTTTGCACTTTTTAAGAGATTATCTTAGTTATTGTAGTAGGCCCCTCTTTTGAAGGTGACGTTACCCTCAACCCAGTAGTTTGAGTTAGCAAGGATACAATCCTAAAGGGCCAGATTATTGAAAGATAATTAATTAAGTTATTAATGCATAATGTGGTAGGCCCCTCTTTCGAAGGTGACGTTACCCTCGGCTAAGTAGTCTGAGTCAGCAGGGATACAGTCCTAAATAGCTGGGTTAAAGTTTTAATAGTAGCTTACTTATGAGGGGATCAAAGAGTTTGGACCCCCCGCCATCCAATACCGGTGGGTATTGAAGGAGGTTCTACTAAATTTGACCAAGGTCCTTTGCAGGATCTATACACTGAACAATGGCAAGACTCTTACCAAACCGTTCCCTTAACCCCCGACCAGGTAGCCAACATATCTCCATATAGACCGTGGAGATATGAATGGTGAAAATCTTTTATTATACAGACAGTAAAATAATGCCAAGACACCACGGACAAACGATAAGGAAGAATCACCTTCAACATAAGAAACTAGTTATTAAATTCATTAATAAATAACCAAATAAAAAGTGCGAAAAGATTAAAAGTAAAAAGTATTACACTAAACACTTGTCTTCACCAAGTGATGTAAGAGACTTAGGCAAACATGGCCTTTGATTGTCAAGAACTCTTACGATCAATCTTAGATCCCGATACGACTCACACACTCTATGACGGATGATGGATGATGGTGGTGGATGATGGTGGTGGATGATGGTGTTATGATGGTGGTGGGTGGTGGGTGAAGTGTGAGAGAGGTGGTGTGCCAATGGATGGTTTCCAAATGAGCCAAGCACCCCTAATTATAGCCTGAACAGTAGCTCGGGCACGGCCCCGTGTCCATCCTCCTTCTCTTTCTTCATTAATTGCAGTTTGTCTGCATTAGTTGACCACGCCCCCGTGTCCGCTGGGCATGACCCCGTGTGCAGAAGCGTATCTGTACTATCAAGATTTCCTCAGATTCTGCGAATCTTAGAGTTGACCACGGCCCCGTGTCCGCTGGGCACGCCCCCGTGGTGGGTGATAGAAGCTTCTACAGCTTTGTCTTTTCTGCTGACACTTGGGCACGCCCCCGTGCTCACTGAGCACGGGGCGTGTTCAGCCTTCTGTTCTCTTGTTTTGCTTGGGAAGATGCTGTCGGGAGGTTGGGCATGCCACTTTTGTTCCTTTTCTTGTATTTATGTTAGATTTAGCTGCCTTTTTGCTTCTTTTGTTCATTTGAGCTCATTTAATCCTGAAAATACAAAAGGAAGAGAAAAACACACTTTTTTCAACATTACTACTAAAAAAGGGTTAGTTTTTTGCCACAATTGATGTAATTTATATGTTGCATTTTGTGCACATCAGGCTCGCACACGTTTAATAGCCCAACAGTCTTGTGCGATTCAATAGATTAAGCCCAAAAAGGTAACCGACCCAACCTGTTGTGCATCCAGCACAATCTTGTGCGACTCAGAACGGGTTGTGCGATCCCATGCAAACCCGGCCCAAACATGCAGCCCAAGCCTATACGACCCAAACAATTAAACAGATAATCAACTTATGCGGCCCATATAATCTTGTGCGAGCCAAGACAACTTGTGCGATTGAGTTTTTGGGCTTTAAAGCCCAACAGCATAATGAGGTTCAACAGATGTGTGTGGCCCAAGACTTGTGCGATCGGCACCACCTTGTGCGATCCACTTGTCTTGTGCGATCATGCAGTTCTAGGTTGTACACTATGCTTCAATGGTTGTACCTAACTTGTGCGACTAGAGCTTGTACGATCAGATCAGATCTTTTGCGATCTGGTCTTGTGCGACCGACAACCTTGTTCGATCAGTTATGTGATTTTCCTAAAATCATGCAACAGTTTCCTAATTCTCATTCATTCAATCAAATCATCACTAACAGTTTCCATCTCTACTTTAATCGATCAAATCATGGTTCTCATCACATAATTTATATGAACTCTAATCATATTCCAAACATATGCAACAACTTATACATTGAACTATCAAATCATTGGATTCAAATCATCATACAACACTTCATACTCGATCATGCCTTTAACCCAAACACATACACACAGCCGATTACATTGCATCCATTTGGTTCTTAGATCAATCACATGCAATCCGATTTACGTAAACATCATCACATAAACCCTAATTCCAAATCAACACTAGTTTCACAATTACCATATAGGTTCGGTTCGATCATTTAAAGGCATCAACCAATTATATATATCATTTGTTCATACATTAACACAACATCAGAAAACATTCATCATTCATACTAACAACCCTAGCTATCACATCAAATCATGGAATTATAATACCATCTAACAAAACAATAACCATGAAACACTAACCAGTTAGAAGGTAAAACAAGGATGATCCGAACAAGAAGGTCTTCAAGAAAGAGAGGTGGGGCCGTCGGCTTCGAGAGAGAGAGAGAGAGTGAGAGAGAGAGAGAGAGAGAGGCTTAGGGTTTGTTAAACTTTGTGTGTTTTGGTGAAGTGTAGAATTTATACTAACACACTAGGTTTTATTCGAACTAAGGGAGTGGGCCGAACCCTTCATGGGCTGCCCTTATGGTTCGAGTACAAGAGTGTGGCCCGAATGGGCTTGTGCGATTACATACATACATTACACAAGATCACATAACACGTAACACGTATTCATTAAAACCAACATATCAACTTGTCATATAGAGTTCATACACGTTACATTAAACACAAAGACAGGTTCTGAAATACGAGTTGTCACATCATCCCCAAGTTGAAAGAAATTTCATCCCGAAATTTAGCACGTACTCACTGAGGAAGCTAGTTAAGTTGCATGGTTTTCCTGGTTTTCTTGGGGTGTCACATCCTTCCCCCGTTGGTTTGGAATTTCGTCCCGAAATTCCGTAGTAGCTTCAACCTCAGTAGTGGTTTCGTTGTTCTCGAACAACTGGGGATACTTGTGTTTCATCTGGTCTTCTCCTTCCCAGGTAAACTCTAGGCCACGATGGGAGTTCCAACGAACTCGAACAAGAGGAATTCTGGTGCGCTTGAGAATCTTAACGTCTCGGTCAGTAATCTCTACTGGTTCCTCGACAAATCGCAGCTGATCATCGATAGTGAGCTCCTTGAGAGGAACTATGAGGGTCTCATCTGACAGACACTTCTTCAGATTTGACACGTGGTAAACGTTGTGAACTCCGCTAAGTTCTGTAGGTAGGTTTAGCTTGTAGGCCACTTTGCCTGTTTTCTCTATGATTTCGAAAGGTCTAAGATAGCATGGATTCAACTTTCCCCGCTTGCCAAAGCGAACTACACCTTTCCAAGGTGACACTTTAAGTAGTACTCGATCCCTAACCTGGAACTCGAGTGGTTTCCTGCGCTTATCAGCGTAGCTTTTCTGACGGTCACGAGCTGCCGCCATTCGTTGCCGTATCTGAGCAATCTTTTCCGTTGTGTCTACGACGAGTTCAGTGATTTGGCTGTCGCCAACCTCTGCCCAACAAAGAGGTGATCGGCACTTTCGTCCGTACAGGGCCTCGAATAGAGCAGCCTGGATGCTGGTGTGGTAACTGTTGTTATACAAAAACTCCACTAACGGGAGGTGTCTTTCCCAGCCGTCACCAAAGTCGATTACACATGCTCGAAGCATGTCTTCAAGGGTTTGGATAGTTCGTTCAGACTGCCTATCCGTCTGTGGATGATACGTCGTGCTTATGTCTAAACGCGAGCCAAAGGACTTGTGCATTGCTTGCCACAACTCAGAGGTAAAACGTGAATCACGATCGAAAATGATAGAGGTTGGCACCCCGTGCCTAGCAACCACTTCCTTCAGATGGATGTCCCCAAGTGTAGAAAACTTATTTGTTTCCTTGATAGCCAGAAAGTGTGCAGATTTTGTCGATCGATCCACTATCACCCAAATGGTATAATTTCCGCGTTGAGATCTGGGCAGGCCAGTAACGAAGTCCATGGAAATATGCTCCCATTTCTATGTCGGGATCTCTGGTTGTTGAAGTAGGCCTGATGGTTTCTGGTATTCGACCTTGACTCTAGCACAGGTCAAACATTTACTGACATAGGTCGCTATGTTAGCTTTCATATGGGGCCACCAGTACGTAGTCTTTAGGTCATGGTACATCTTATCCGAACCAGGATGTACTGAGTAACGAGACTTGTGCGCTTCATCCATCACAAGCTCACGTAGATTACCATAGAGTAGAACCCAGATACGCCCTGTCATGTAATAAGCGACGTCTCCCTTTTGTTCTAACCGTTTCTTCGATCCTCGCAGGGACTCAGCCCTGATGTTCTCTGTTTTCAATGCTTCGACCTGAGCATCGCGAATTTGAGCGGGAAGGCTAGAGTGAATGGTAAGTTGTAACGCACGTACACGCTTAGGTTTTGTTTCCTTACGACTGAGAGTGTCTGCCACGACATTGGCTTTGCCTGGATGGTACTTGATTGCGCATTCATAGTCGTTAAGGAGTTCGACCCACTGACGCTGTCTCATGTTCAACTCCTTCTGATCGAAGATATGCTGGAGGCTCTTGTGATCGGTGTAAATAGTGCACTTGGTACCGTACAAGTAATGCCTCCATATCTTGAGAGCAAACACCACTGCTCCCAACTCCAAGTCGTGAGTAGTGTAGTTCTTTTCGTGAACTTTGAGTTGTCGGGATGCGTAAGCAATGACCTTTTCACGTTGCATCAACACACAACCTAGTCCCTGAATTGACACGTTACAATAAACCACGAAATTGTCTGTGCCCTCAGGCAATGAGAGAATAGGTGCACTACAAAGCTTCAACTTCAGTTGCTAAAACGCGGATTCCTGAGCATCACCCCAATGATAGGTGACACCCTTCTGGGTAAGAACAGTAAGAGGCTGCGCGATCTTCGAGAAATCTTTGATAAACCTTCTGTAGTAACCCGCCAAACCCAAGAATTGACGGATTTCAGTTGGAGTTCTAGGTGCAGGCCAATTCCTGATTGAGTCGACTTTGGATGGATCAACATGTATCCCATCCTCATTCACCACGTGGCCTAGAAAATGGACTTCACGAAGCCAGAAGTCACATTTAGAGAATTTAGCATACAGTTGTTCTGTTCGAAGGAGTTTCAAGATGAGTTGCAGATGCTGCTCGTGTTCCTCCTGACTCTTGGAATAGATCAGGATGTCGTCGATGAAAACAATTACAAACTGATCCAGGTAAGGTTTGCACACTCGGTTCATAAGATCCATGAAGACCGTAGGTGCGTTCGTCAGCCCGAAAGGCATAACCAGAAACTCGTAATGTCCATAACGAGTTCTGAATGTTGTCTTAGAGATGTCCTCGCCTCGGACTCTCAGCTGATGATAGCCCGATCTCAGATCGATCTTTGAATAGTAGCTCGATCCTTGCAGCTGGTCGAATAGGTCGTCGATACGCGGAAGAGGATAACGGTTCTTCACGGTCACCTTGTTGAGCTCACGATAGTCGATACACATACGGAAGGTACCATCCTTCTTCTTCACAAACAAGACTCGAGCTCCCCAGGGCGAAGAGCTATGACGAATGAAACCCTTATCCAAGAGTTCTTGCAGTTGAGAGGATAATTCCTCTAGTTCTGATGGGGCTAGACGATAAGGTGCACGAGCTATGGGCGCCGCTCCAGGAGTTAGCTCGATTTGAAATTCGACTTGACGATGAGGCGGAAGACCAGGTAATTCCTTAGGAAATACCTCTGGAAAGTCGCGTACAAGAGGGATGTCTTCTATCTTCTTCTCTTTCGTTGAGGTGTCGGTAACAAGAGCTAATATGGCAGTGTGGCCCTTTCGCAAACACTTCTGGGCCTTAAGAAAAGAGATGATGCCCACGATAGCACCACTCTTGTCACCACGAATAACGAGAGGTTCCTCAGCGGAATGGGGAATGTGGACGATTTTCTCCTTGCAAAGAATCTCCACTTGATGTTCAGATAACCAATCCATCCCAATAACAATGTCGAAGCTACCAAGAATGATAGGAATGAGGTCGATAGAGAATGTCTGATTTGCAAGCACAAGATTACAACCCTTAACTATGTGAGTGGCTTCAAGACTTTTAGCGTTTGCTAACTCTACTATGTGCTTGGTGTTCAAAAGTGTTGGGGAACGCTTAAGCATCTGACTAACCTTTAAATACACATAACTGGTATCAGCACCCGAATCAAATAAAACAGAAACATAGAAATCATCCAGTAGAAACTTACCCATCACAACGTTGGGATCGTTCCTCGCATCTCCCTGACTAATCACGAACGCACGACCCCTGGCGCCATTGCCATCATTACCTCCATTGTTACCCCTGTTGTTTCCATTCCCTTTATTGTTGTTGTTGTTTTGATTCGGGTTCAATTGGGGACAGTTCCTCTTGAAGTGGCCTTCAGCACCACACTGAAAACATTCTTTATTGCCCTGCTGTTGCTGCTGCTGCTGGTTCTATGGAGCTTGTTGTTGTTGCTGGCTATTCTGGTTTGCAGGATATGGGCTCCTGCATTCCTTCGCTGCGTGACCAAGCTTGTTACATCGATGGCAGCGACCCTTGTTGCACTGCCCACTATGGTGCATGTTACATCGATTGCACTTAGGGTGGTTCCCCTTGTATCCACCCTGTTCCTGATTCCCTGCAGACTGCTGACCGGGGATCTTGTAGTCGTCAGTCCTTCATTGCTGAGACTGAGACTGAACGGAAGTAGAACCTTTACTCGAATTTCCATCCCATTTTCGCTTGTTGTCACTAGGAGCATCCGAAGTAGCTGTAGCACTAATACGTTTAGGTAGCCTGTTTTGCTCCACCGCCTGGTCAGTGAGACGATGAGCTAGTCGTATAACTTGTTGAATGGTTCCAAGGTTAGCTGAAGTCACATGGCTCTGAATTTCTGGCACTAAACCTTTGAGGTACAGCTCGATGCGTTTGATGGGAGGGTCCACCATCGTAGGACACAAGATAGTCAGCTCGTTTGATCTCTTCGTCTATGCTTCGATTTCAGACCCTGACATCTTCAAATTGAAAAACTCCACCTCTAGCTTGTGGATGTCATCACGATTGCAGTACTCCTCTATAATTAGCTCCTTGAAGTTGTTCAATGGGGTGGCATTAGCAGCTGCCAACCCTAGCATATCGAACTTGCGCTTTCCACTAAGTCAGTGCGATGCCTTCAAGTGTTCCAGTAGCAAATTTCACCCTTCGAGCTTCAGGGCATTCACACATTTCGAAGGCCGATTCAAGCTTCTCAAACTAGTGAAGAAGGCCTACTTCTCCTTCTGTGCCGTTGAAGGTACTGGGTCAGCAATCCATGAATGTTTTGAATGAGCATACAGGTGGCTGAGCATGCTGACCTGTTGCGTAAGAAAGAAAAGACAAGGTTAAGCACGAGAGTTGGTTCATGAGGCTAGGATCTAAACATCCTAGGATATGTCGAAATGGCAGGTTATACCTCCTGCAAGGGCTGCTGTGAGTGCCTCAACAACTCGTTCATTGATAAGAGCCGTCAGCTGGGCTTAAGTCAAGTTCAGACGTCCACTCATGATCTTCACATCGAAGGAAACATAAGTAAGAAAGGTGTCGCGAAAGTGCGTAAGTGTGGAGTGACAGAAGAGAGTAAGAACACAGAGTTCAAGTAGCAGTTGTTATACTAACTAAACATACCATGATCAATGCACTACTTAAACTATCAGGCAGGCAATACAATCACAAACCATATCACCTATTACGTTGAGTCTTGCACGTGGAGCGAAGCGTCGTTGTGGATCTTTGAGCACTGTACAGGTTATAGTCTGGTTTTGTCAAAAAGCTTTTCCCTTTTTTGAAAACCAAGTTCACTATAACCAATTGTCACACCCCCAAAATCCACCTGCGGAGTATCACCGCTTGGGAGCGTGACTGACCAGGATCAAGCCACCAATCATATAGAACAATATATATAGTAAAAGTAATTGCCATTAAACCCAACCAAATCCATATGAAAGGTGTTCCAAAACATAAGTATGTTATCACAGTTTAGCGGAAGCGTATAAATAAAACCCATCATAATAAAGTATCAAATGTCGTAAGTGTTTAACAAGACAATCACGATCCAAGCCCACAACGACCAGCTCCTCCCTGTGCAAGCTCCATGTATCTAACGACCTGCAAGGCATGTAACAGAGGATCAACAACTAGTTGAGCGAGTTCACAGAAAGTAAATGCGTAATAGTATATTCGTTTGTAACATGTGGCTCTACTGGGCCGATAGTACGTTCT
The DNA here is from genome assembly GCF_002127325.2 of Helianthus annuus. Classification (NCBI taxonomy): domain Eukaryota; kingdom Viridiplantae; phylum Streptophyta; class Magnoliopsida; order Asterales; family Asteraceae; genus Helianthus; species Helianthus annuus. Next base: position 122,236,406 of record NC_035444.2, read on the forward strand.
ATTGGTGGGGGCTTCCCATGTTGTATAACCAATAGACTATTCGTAACCATAAGTGTTCTACATATCCCGAGAACAGTAACACGTACAAGTTTACGTAGGTTTTACGTAAGTAATCCTTCACAACCGAGGATAGGGGTACGCGGGGGTTTACGTAGGTTTTACGTAAGTAATCCTTCACAACCGAGGATAGGGGTACGCGGGGGTTTACGTAGGTTTTACGTAAGTGCCTGACACAACCGAGGCAGTAGTGAGTATAATTTCACGTAGGTTTTACGTGAGTATCCTTCACAACCGAGGATAGCAAGTAGCATAAGTATACGTAGGTTTTACGTATGTGTCCTGCACAACCGAGGACGATGGTATGGTAGTCTAGTAATAGAGTAAGTACGACTCTATTCAATCTCATTCCTTCAATCCCAATTCCCGTGCCCTGGGAATCCCATGCCTTAGTAAGAGTGTGAACTCACCTTGGTTTGCTCGGTATGCTAAGTTATGTGCTCATAATCAATCAGTCAAGTCCTATAGTGTGCATGTATACTCAATCAGTTCAAGTTCGTAAAGTTTCACATACTATCAGTATTACAGAGTAATTTGGCAGTTAAATATCACATAACAGTTTGTCAATCATACCAGGTTCAGAGTTACATGCAAGTTCCTTAACCTAGTTATCATATATCATGCCCAACAGAGTTAATGTATTTATTAACTGAGTTAATGAGCTTAACAGATTTAACAACTTAGCATGATTAGAATACATAACAGGTAGAGTAAACGGACAGTTATAGTTAACTAATAGAGTTAACAAGCAAAGTTAACAAGCTAATAAAGTTAACTACTTAACAGGGTTACATCATTTAACAGAGTTAATGAACTAATAGAGTTAACTGAACTAACAGAGTTAATGTTTAACAGTTACAGAACTAACACGGCCGAAAACTCTCTATGGGCCGAAATCCAAACTTGGGCCAAAATCACCTTAGCCGAAATCACCTAAGGTGATGTCCTTTGTGTGGAGATTTCGTTGGGTATAAGGGTGACGAAAACACCTATGGGCCGAAAACACATGGGTGACGAAATCCTTTGGATTTCGTTGAGGTGAGTTTTCGTTGAACATCATGATCATCAACATCAACAGTTATGAAACAAAACCCTAATGGTCATCAAGCATAACAGTAAACATGTATCAAGATCTAACCAATCATTACATGCACAGTTTGACCCATCAGTTTATGTTGTGCCGCCTAAAACAAAACTTTGATTAGTTACATGATTCCACAAAAGTCAAGTTCCCACAAGGATTAATCATTACCCTCTGACTCATAGCATCATAACTTTTATCAAAACCAACATCCATGACTGACAATAGTTAATGTTTACATGCTGTTATTTGATCTAATACGTGAAGTGGGCTGCAGCTTTTATTCACATGACACATCCATTTTAACAAGTCACCAAGATTTAACACATAATGTCTAACAATCTAATCCACATAACAGCATTCATCATATCAGAATCATTCACTAAAAGTCATCGGCACAAGACATGTTGTCGGTTCATCATCATCATCATGATAAACAATAATCAAAATTGAAAACCAAATACAATCAGATGCATAATCAGTCATGACCTAATCGCATATATATTCAATCCATGAACAAAACTGTTACTACATAAAATCAAACAAATAATCACAAGTGTTTTTAATCCACTACACGAACAAGAATCACACTAACCGAAATAGAAAGTAGCGGATTGATGGCACAAGAAGGTTTCGTAGGCTTGTAGTTGCCGTCACAGTTAGAGGAGTGTTCTAGGGTTTTGCCGATCGCGAGTTATCACGTAAAGTCTCAAATCAAAACATATACTAAATCGGAAGTGGGCCAAGGCCCATTTGGTTTTCGTTGGCCACCTTTGGGACGAAAACACTTAGGTGTTTTCGTGAGGTGTGTGTTTTCGACAATAACAGTTGAAGAAAATAGTTAAAGTGTTTTCATCACTTGAGTTTACGTGGGTAGGGGGTTGGGGCATTCGGCTATGGCTCCACTTTATTATTAAATCTTGTTATTAAGTGAACTAGCAATATAACCATACAAACATATATCAACAAATACAGTTATGTTGCACCTCAAATACTCAAATCAAACACAATACGATTGAACGTATTACAAACGTGTACAGTTGTGAAACAAACCAGTCGTGCAAACAAACGAACAATTAGTGTGCGATTAATGCAAAGGTGTAAATCTTGGAAACTCGAGTTGTCACATTATCCCCAACTTAAAAGAAATTTCGTCCCGAAATTTAGCATGCGGTTACTGAGGAAGCTAGGTAAGTTGTATCGTTTACTGGTTTTCCTGGGGTGTCACATCATCCCCCCGTTGATTTGGAATTTCGTCCCGAAATTCTGTAGTAGCTTCAGCCTCAGTAGTGGTTGCATTGGTTTCGAATAACTGGGGGTACTTTTCTGTCATCTGGTCTTCGCGTTCCCAGGTGTACTCTGGGCCACGTTTGGAGTTCCAACGAACTCGGACAAGAGGGATTCTCTTGTGTTTGAGGACCTTAACATCCCGGTCCGTGATTTCAACTGGTTCCTCGACGAACTGCAACCGCTCGTCGATGGTGAGCTCCTTCAAAGGAACTATGAGGGTCTCATCTGACAGGCACTTCTTCAGATTTGACACGTGAAAGACATTGTGAACAGCACCGAGTTCAGCTGGTAGGTTTAGCTTGTATGCCACTTTGCCAATCTTCTCTATGATCTCAAACGGTCCGACATACCGCAGATTTAGTTTGCCCCGTTTGCCAAAATGAACCACACCCTTCCAGGGTGAGACTTTTAGTAAAACCCGGTCCCCGACCTGAAATTCCAACGGTTTCCTACGCTTATCCGCGTATGCTTTCTGACGGTCGCGTGCTGCCGCCACGCGTTGTCGTATTTGTGCAATCTTTTCTGTGGCGTCCACTACAATCTCCGGACCCGTGATCTGACTATCCCCCACCTCTGCCCAACAGAGAGGTGACCGGCATTTGCGCCCGTACAATGCCTCGAATGGAGCGGCTTGTATGCTGGTGTGATAGCTGTTATTGTATGAGAACTCCACCAAAGGGAGATGCTTTACCCAGCCGTTGCCAAAATCAATAACACATGCCCGAAGCATGTCTTCAAGAGTCTGGATCGTTCGCTCAGACTGCCCATCCGTCTGAGGATGATACGCTGTGCTCATGTCTAACCGTGAGCCGAAAGATTTATGCATCGCTTGCCATAGTTCCGACGTGAATCGTGCATCCCGATCCGAAATGATGGAGGTGGGCACCCCGTGCCTCGAAACACACTTCTTTAAGATAAACGTTTGCGAGAGTGGAGAACTTATCCGTTTCCTTTATAGCCAGGAAGTGTGCAGACTTGGTGAGTCGATCCACGATCACCCATATAGTATCATTCCCCCGCTGAGATCTGGGTAGGCCTGTAACAAAATCCATGGAAATTTCTTCCCATTTCCATTGCGGTATCTTGGGCTGCTGAAGTAGGCCCGCTGGTTTCTGATACTCCACTTTGACTTTTGCACACGTCAAACATTTGCCGACGTAAGTTGCTACGTGGGCCTTCATGCTAGGCCACCAATATGTAGTTCTGATGTCGTGATACATTTTATCCGAACCTCGATGTACCGAGTAGCGAGACTTATGAGCTTCATCCATCACAAGTTCTCGTAAACCGCCGTATAGTGGTACCCAAATACGCCCTGTTACATAGTTGGCGCCGTCTCCCTTTTGTTCTAATCGTTGCCTCGAGCCGCGTAAGGCTTCAGCTTTGACGTTTTCTGGTTTCAATGCTTCTACCTGAGCATCTCATATCTGTGCAGGAAGACTAGACTGAATAGTGAGCTGCAAGGCTCGTACATGCCTAGACAGAGTGTCTTTTCGACTGAGAGCGTCAGCCACAACATTGGCTTTGCCTGGATGGTACTTGATGGCACATTCGTAATCATTCAGTAGTTCAACCCATCATCGTTGTCGCATGTTCAATTCCTTCTGCTTGAAGATATGCTCGAGACTCCTGTGATCGGTGTAAATAGTGCACTTGGTACCGTACAGGTAGGGTCGCCATATCTTGAGCGCGAAAACAACAGCTCCCAACTCTAAATCATGTGTAGTATAGTTCCGTTCATGAACTTTAAGTTGCCGCGAAGCATACGCAATGACTTTATCCCTTTGCATCAATACACAACCAAGACCCTGAATCGATGCGTCACAATAGACCACAAAATCGTCCGTGCCCTCTGGCAACGAGAGAATAGGTGCGCTGCAAAGCCTATCCTTTAAGTACTGGAAAGCAGTTTCCTGAGTGTTGCCCCAACGGTAGGTGACACCCTTCTGTGTCAGTAGGGTAAGCAGCTGTGCGATCTTTGAGAAGTCTTTGATGAATCGTCTGTAGTAACCCGCCAAACCCAAGAATTGGCGTATTTCCGTTGGTGTACGCGGTGCAGGCCAGTTCCTGATCGAATCTACCTTGGATGGATCAACATGAATCCCATCCCTGTTCACCACATGGCCTAAGAAATGGACTTCACGAAGCCAGAAGTTACATTTTGAAAACTTGGCGTATAGTTGTTCCTTTCGAAGAAGTTCCAAGATAAGACGTAAGTGCTGCTCGTGTTCCTCCTGACTCTTGGAGTAGATCAGGATGTCGTCGATGAAAACGATGACGAACTTGTCAAGATAAGGTTTGCACACCCTGTTCATAAGATCCATGAAAACTGTAGGCGCGTTCGTCAGCCCAAATGGCATGACCAGAAACTCGTAGTGACCGTAGCGAGTTCTGAATGCGGTTTTGGAGACGTCCTCATCCCGGACTCTCAGCTGATGATACCCTGACCTCAAATCTATCTTGGAGTAGTAGCTCGACCCTTGCAACGGATCGAATAAGTCATCTATACGAGGAAGAGGATAGCGGTTCTTCACTGTGACCTTGTTCAGTTCGCGATAGTCTATGCACATTCTGAAAGTGCCATCCTTCTTTTTCACGAATAATACTGGAGCTCCCCAAGGCGAAGAGGTTGGACGTATGAAGCCCTTATCCAAGAGCTCTTGTAGTTGCTTAGACAGTTCCTCCAGTTCAGTTGGAGCTAAAAGATACGGTGCGCGGGCTATTGGTGCTACTCCTGGAGCTAGCTCGACTTGAAACTCGACTTGACGATGAGGCGGTAAACTAGGTAAATCTTCTGGAAACACTTGAGGAAATTCGCGTAAAACTGGAATATCCTCTATTCTTTTCTCTCTCGTCGATGCATCTGTAACTAATGCCAGAATAGCAGTGTGCCCCTTTCGTAAACATTTCTGTGCCTTCAAGAAAGAGATGATGCCAACCACAGCACCACTCTTGTCGCCTTGAACTTCGAGAGGTTCCTTTCCCGTACGAGGAATACGAATGATCTTCTCCTTGCATAGGATCTCCGCCTGCTGCTTGGATAACCAATCCATGCCGATGACGATGTTGAAACTACCCAGAACTATTGGAATAAGATCAATCGAGAAGGCCTAACCCGCTAGAACGATGTTACAACCCTTGACTACATGCGTGGCTTCTACACTTTTACCATTTGCTAACTCTACGACATGTTTGGTGTTTAGGGGTGTGGGTGCACGTTTTAACAATTTACTCATTTTCAAAGACATATAACTCGTATCCGCACCCGAATCAAACAAAACAGTAACATAAAAGTCATCCAGGAGAAACTTACCCATGACTACGTTGGGATCATTCCTGGCATCACCCTGCCCTAACACAAAAGCACGACCCCTTGCTTCGTTGCCGTTGTTGTTCCCACCATTGTTGTTGTTGTTGTCGTTTCCCTGGTTGTTGTTATGGTTGTTGTTGTTCTGGTTCCTGTTTAACTGAGGGCAGTGCCTTTTGAAGTGCCCTTCTGCGCCACAATGAAAACACCCCTTGTTGCCCTGTTGCTGATTCTGCTGTGCTTGTGGCTGCTGCTGATTCTGGTTCGCAGGCCGAGGGCTTCTACAATCCTTGGCCTCATGACCCATCTTGAGACATCTTTGGCAGCGACCCTTGTTACACTGGCCACTGTGGTGTCTGTTGCAGTTGTTACACTTCGGAAGGTTCCCTCGATATCCGCCCTGCCTGTGACTGCCTGAAGAGTGCTGACTGGGACTCTGATAACTGTCAATCTTTCGCTGCTGAACCTGTGACTGAACTGAAGCTGATCCCTTGCTGGAATCCCCATCCCATTTTCTCTTGTTGTCACTGGGAGTAGCAAGTGTAGTAGAAGTGGTAACGGTAGCAGTAGCGCTGATACGTTTAGGCAGTCTGTTCTGATCCACTGCCTGATCTGTGATACGATGAGTGAGGCGCAGAATAGCCTGAATGTTGTCAAGATTAGCCGATGTCACATGGCTCTGTATCTCTGGCGCTAATCCCTTGAGGTACAACTCAATGCGCTTGATTGGAGGGTCCACCATAGTTGGACACAGCACAGCCAGCTCGTTCGACTGTTTAGTGTAAGCTTCGATTTCTGACCTAGTCATTTCAAATGATAAAACTCATCCTCCAGCTTGTGGATGTCTTCCCGAGTGCAGTATTCACGTTTAATCAGTTCCTTGAAGTCATTCCAAGGGGTGGCGTTAGCAGCTGCCAACCCTAAGATCTGCACTTGCGCGTTCCACCAAGTTAGTGCAATTCCTTCCAGTGTGCCAGTGGCGTACTTCACCCTGCGAGCCTCAGGGCATTCACACATTTCGAACACAGACTCGAGCTTTTCGAACCAATGGAGGAGTCCCACTGCTCCCTCCGTGCCACTGAACGTGCTTGGACGACAGTCCATGAAGTTCTTGAAAGTACAGACAGGTTGTGGGGCGTGTTGACCTGCTTGAGCAGCTGCCAGTGCCGCAGCAACTTGTTCATTAACGAAAGCCGTCAACTGGGCTTGTGTCATGTTAATACGTCCAGCCATGATCTTCATAGCAAAAGTGTCATAAGTTAGGGTGGTTCACGAATAGTGCGATGACAGAAGAGAGTAAGCACGCAAGTGTTCTCAAGCAATAACAAGTAACGAGCATTGAAATCTAAGCATACTACGAGCAAAGTTCTATGCACTTCTAGCAAGCAGGTAATAAACATAAACCTTATTACCTAGGGTGTTGAGTCTTGCACGTGGAGCGAAGCGTCGTTGTGGATCGTTGAGAGCACTGTTCTGTTTATAGTCTGGTTTTAATAAAAACGTTTTTACCATATTAAAACCAAGTTCTCTATAACCAATGGCTCCGATACCAATCTGTCACACCCCCAAAATCCACCTGTGGAGTATCACCGCTTGGGAGCGTGACTGACCAGGATCAAGCCACCAATCATATAGAACAATATATATAGTAAAAGTAATTGCCATTAAACCCAACCAAATCCATATGAAAGGTGTTCCAAAACATAAGTATGTTATCACAGTTTAGCGGAAGCGTATAAATAAAACCCATCATAATAAAGTATCAAATGTCGTAAGTGTTTAACAAGACAATCACGATCCAAGCCCACAACGACCAGCTCCTCCCTGTGCAAGCTCCATGTATCTAACGACCTGCAAGGCATGTAACAGAGGATCAACAACTAGTTGAGCGAGTTCACAGCAAGTAAATGCGTAATAGTATATTCGTTTGTAACATGAGGCTCTACTGGGCCGATAATACGTTCTATTGGTGGGGGCTTCCCATGTTGTATAACCACTAGACTATTCGTAACCATATGTGTTCTACATATCCCGAGAACAGTAACACGTACAAGTTTACGTAGGTTTTACGTAAGTAATCCTTCACAACCGAGGATAGGGGTACGCGGGGGTTTACGTAGGTTTTACGTAAGTAATCCTTCACAACCGAGGATAGGGGTACGCGGGGGTTTACGTAGGTTTTACGTAAGTGCCTGACACAACCGAGGCAGTAGTGAGTATAATTTCACGTAGGTTTTACGTGAGTATCCTTCACAACCGAGGATAGCAAGTAGCATAAGTATACGTAGGTTTTACGTATGTATCCTACACAACCGAGGACGATGGTATGGTAGTCTAGTAATAGAGTAAGTACGATTCTATTCAATCTCATTCCTTCAATCCCAATTCCCGTGCCCTGGGAATCCCATGCCTTAGTAAGAGTGTGAACTCACCTTGGTTTGCTCGGTATGCTAAGTTATGTGCTCATAATCAATCAGTCAAGTCCTATAGTGTGCATGTATACTCAATCAGTTCAAGTTCGTAAAGTTTCACATACTATCAGTATTACAGAGTAATTTGGCAGTTAAATATCACATAACAGTTTGTCAATCATACCAGGTTCAGAGTTACATGCAAGTTCCTTAACCTAGTTATCATATATCATGCCCAACAGAGTTAATGTATTTATTAACTGAGTTAATGAGCTTAACAGATTTAACAACTTAGCATGATTAGAATACATAACAGGTAGAGTAAACGGACAGTTATAGTTAACTAATAGAGTTAACAAGCAAAGTTAACAAGCTAATAAAGTTAACTACTTAACAGGGTTACATCATTTAACAGAGTTAATGAACTAATAGAGTTAACTGAACTAACAGAGTTAATGTTTAACAGTTACAAAACTAACACGGCCGAAAACTCTCTATGGGCCGAAATCCAAACTTGGGCCAAAATCACCTTAGCCGAAATCACCTAAGGTGATCTCGTTTGTGTGGAGATTTCGTTGGGTATAAGGGTGACGAAAACACCTATGGGCCGAAAACACATGGGTGACGAAATCCCTTTGGATTTCGTTGAGGTGAGTTTTCGTTGAACATCATGATCATCAACATCAACAGTTAAGAAACAAAACCCTAATGGTCATCAAGCATAACAGTAAACATGTATCAAGATCTAACCAATCATTACATGCACAGTTTGACCCATCAGTTTATGTTGTGCTGCCTAAAACAAAACTTTGATTAGTTACATGATTCCACAAAAGTCAAGTTCCCACAAGGATTAATCATTACCCTCTGACTCATAGCATCATAACTTTTATCAAAACCAACATCCATGACTGACAATAGTTAATGTTTACATGTTGTTATTTGATCTAATACGTGAAGTGGGCTGCAGCTTTTATTCACATGACACATCCATTCTAACAAGTCACCAAGATTTAACACATAATGTCTAACAATCTAATCCACATAACAACATTCATCATATCAGAATCATTCACTAAAAGTCATCGGTACAAGACATGTTGTCGGTTCATCATCATCATCATGATAAACAATAATCAAAATTGAAAACCAAATACAATCACATGCATAATCAGTCATGACCTAATCGCATATATATTCAATCCATGAACAAAACTGTTACTACATAAAATCAAACAAATAATCACAAGTGTTTTTAATCCACTACACGAATAAGAATCACACTAACCGAAATAGAAAGTAGCGGATTGATGGCACAAGAAGGTTTCGTAGGCTTGTAGTTGCCGTCACAGTTAGAGGAGGGTTCTAGGGTTTTGCCGATCCCGAGTTATCACGTAAAGTCTCAAATCAAAACATATACTAAATCGGAAGTGGGCCAAGGACCATTTGGTTTTCGTTGGCCACCTTTGGGACGAAAACACTTAGGTGTTTTCGTGAGGTGTGTGTTTTCGACAATAGCAGTGGACGAAAATAGTTAAAGTGTTTTCATCACTTGAGTTTACGTGGGTTGGGGGTTGGGGCATTCGGCTATGGCTCCACTTTATTATTAAATCTTGTTATTAAGTGAACTAGCAATATAACCATACAAACATATATCAACAAATACAGTTATGTTGCACCTCAAATACTCAAATCAAACACAATACGATTGAACGTATTACAAACGTGTACAGTTGTGAAACAAACCAGTCGTGCAAACAAACGAACAATTAGTGTGCGATTAATGCAAAGGTGTAAATCTTGGAAACTCGAGTTGTCACACCAATGGCTCTGATACCAATCTGTCACACCCCCAAAATCCACGAGCGGAGTTTCACCGCAGGAGGCGTGACATGACCAGGATCAAGCCATCAATCATATTGAACAACGTATTTAAAGCAAATATAAAACCAACCACAACATAATTGGTGTCCAAACAAATTAACCAAGTTCAAGTTATCAGCGGAAGCATAAAGTATAAAACCAAAACATAAGTTTTAAAAGTTCAAATGTTCAACATGGAATCCAACAGTCCATGTCCCACAACGACTCCTCCTTCTCGTGCAAGCTCCATAAAAGTACCTAACGACCTGTAAGGCATGTAACAACGAGTCAACAACAAAGTTGAGCGAGTTCACAGTTGGTTGTCCATTTTAAAGTTGTTCCAAAAACCTTAAGTTCGTTCGAAAACCATGAGTTAACCATTTCCTTGTTTCTCAAACCATAACCAGTGGGGGCTTCCCCATGTTAACCATTAGACCGTTACCATATCGACAACTGACTAAAGTAAGTTGTGCCCTACGTCAATGTCTATCATCATTGACTAAGTGCCCAGATCCATTAGTACACGCCAGTCCTACCGGCACGGTGTGAGGCTTGTCAACCCTAATAGCGCTATCAACTAATGACCCGCTCGCCATTGGCCCGGCGATTAAGTCGATATAAAAATGAGGGACTTCATGATAGAGTTTTGTCTAGTAAGTTATTTGTTGTCATCCTTCCTACGAAGGAATGGAGGTACGTAATCTACCCAAGGAGAATACGCATGTTTAATGTTGTCATCCTTCCCATGGAGGATGGAGGTACATATTCTACCCAAGGAGAATATGCAGGTTCTGTTTTAGTTTCTTAACCCATTCCCAAACCACCGGGAATCCCATGCCTTGTAGAAAGTGTGAACTCACCTTAGGTTAGCTCGGCAGATACACAATATGGTCAATCGTGCTGCTAGTGGTCAACCACATCCTAACATGGTTACCATACAAGTCAGGTCTAAGTTCAAGTAGTGCACAAAGCTTACACAATAAACTAACATGTTTCAAGCATGTAATGATCATGGCAAACACTTAAGATCACATTTATCGCATTAACAGACAAGTACACAACATATTCAAACTTATGCGACTCAAATGATTGGGCTCGCACAAGTTTAATAGCCCAACAGTCTTGTGTGACTCAATAGATGAAGCCCAAAAAGGTAACCGGCCCAACCTGTTGTGCGTCCAACACAATCTTGTGCGACTCACAACGGGTTGTGCGATCCCATGCAAACCCGGCCCCAACATGCAGCCCAAACCTATACGGCCCAAACAATTAAACAGATAATCAACTTGTGCGGCCCATATAATCTTGTGCGAGCCAAGACAGCTTGTGCGATTGAGTTTTTGGGCTTTAAGGCCCAACAGCATAATGAGGTTCAACAGATGTGTGTGGCCCAAGACTTGTGCGATCGGCACCACCTTGTGCGATCCACTTGTCTTGTGCGATCATGCAGTTCTAGGTTGTACACTGTTCTTCAATGGTTGTACCTAACTTGTGCGACTAGAGCTTGTACGATCAGATCATATCTTGTGCGATCTGGTCTTGTGCGACCGACAACCTTGTTCGATCAGTTATGTGATTTTCCTAAAATCATGCAACAGTTTCCTAATTCTTATTCATTCAATCAAATCATCACTAACAGTTTCCATCTCTACTTTAATGGATCAAATCATGGTTCTCATCACATAATTTATATGAACTCTAATCATATTCAAAACATATGCAACAACTTATACATTGAACTATCAAATCATTGGATTCAAATCATAATACAACACTTCATACTTGATCGTGCCTTTAACCCGAACACATACACACAGCCAATTACATTGCATCCATTCGGTTCTTAGATCAATCACATGCCATCCGATTTACATAAACATCATCACATAAACCCTAATTCCAAATCAACACTAGTTTCACAATTACCATATAGGTTCGGTTCGATCATTTAAAGGCATTAACCAATTATATATATCATTTGTTCATACATTAACACAACATCAGAAATCATTCATCATTCATACTAACAACCCTAGCTATCACATCAAATCATGGAATCATAATACCATCTAACAAAACAATAACCATGAAACACTAACCGGTTAGAAGGTAAAACAAGGATGATCCGAACAAGAAGGTCTTCAAGAAAGAGAGGTGGGACTGTCGGCTTCGAGAGAGATAGAGAGAGAGAGAGAGAGAGAGAGAGAGAGAGAGAGAGAGAGGCTTAGGGTTTGCTAAAGTTTGTGTGTTTTGGTGAAGTGTAGAATTTATACTAACACACTAGGTGTTATTCGAACTAAGGGAGTGGGCCGAACCCTTCATGGGCTGCCCTTATGGTTCGAGTACAAGAGCGTGGCCCGAATGGGCTTGTGCGATTACATACATACATTACACAAGATCACATAACACGTAACACGTATTCATTAAAACCAACATATCAACTTGTCATATAGAGTTCATACAAGTTACATTAAACACAAAGACAGGTTCTGAAATACGAGTTGTCACAGTCACCGACACACCCCCGCCGCAGTTCACCCACCGTTCACCACCACACCGCCGTTCACCCACTGTTACAAACGCCTTACACCCACCGTTCACTACCACACCGCCACAAAAAAAAAACACAACCAGCGAGAGAGAGAGAGAGAGAGAGAGAGAGCATATCTGAGTTCTGTGTGCGTGTGACGATGGAGGTGGGGTGTGTGGCGGCGGTATTCAGTGTGGCAGAGTGACGACGGAGGTGGGGTGTGTGGCGGCGGTATTCTGTGTGGCAGAGTGACGACGGAGGTGAGGTGTGTGGCGGCGGTAGGGGTGACGAGGGAGGTGGCATCAACATAGATCCAACAGGTGGAAAGAAGAAGAGCAGGGGATTCAAAAATGGTGGAAAGAAGATCTGTGATTCAAATTAGAGAGAAAGAGTTGAAGATAGAAGTAGATGAGAAATGAGAGATGAGAGAGGTATTTAAAGTCAGGTGACTTTAATGAAGAGAGAGGAAAAATTTGACATTTGGGGTAAATGACTAAAATACCCTTTAGGTTGGCATAATCTGATTGGTTGAGAGTGGTTCTCATGGTTCTTACAATTGAGGATGGTTTTCATTTTAGCGGCTCCCTTCCCTATATATATATATATATATAGGAGAAGGATCTGTTAGGAACCACCCTTTATTGTGAGAATCACGAGAATCAATGTGAACACAAACAAAAAACACCTAAAAAATCTAAAAAATACCCAAAATTTTTGTTTTTTACTATTTTTTTTTTTGGGAAAAATCGCTATATTTCGTCAATAACACAAAAAAATTCAAAAAAAAAAAATCGAGTAACGGTTATCCATGCACATATGCAGTTGTATCGTTTCTTTGACAAATTCCGTAATTCATTACAAATATCAGACAATTGCACTTTCATTTACACTATCATTCATAATACACTACTTTTTACATTAACAATAATAGAAATGCACATGTGCATCTATATGTATGAACTTGTTATAACATTAACAACACTAGAAATGCACATGTGCATCTATATAGATGAACATGTTATAACGTGTTTTAGTACACCACTTTGAATACACATTCCCTTTTATCTATCATACCATCCATACTACACTACCATTTGTAATACAATACCATTGCTTTTTCCCATCCATAATACAATATTATTACCAATATTTCACTTTATTATATGTACATCAACACCCTTTATACCATCCAAACAACATATTACATCATAAAGTGACAAATATAATCAAACCATCAACCACTAGATATAACTAACCAAAACACATGTATGCCTACTTCATCATTTAAAATCACAAACTTTTTGTACCAAAACACCTTATTTCATGTTGATACATATAGATGCACATGTGCATCTATAACTGTTACTCGAAAAAAAAACGTTTTTTTTTTGTAACAAAATATAGCAATTTATATAAGAAAAATATTAAAAAAATTGTAGGTTTTTTGGATTTTTTAAGGTATTTTTTTGTGTTCACATTGGTTCTCGCGGTTCTCGCAATAAGGTTGGTTCTCAAATGAACCTTACCCTATATATATATATATATATATATATATATATATATATCTATATACTATATAATAAACATATCCAAAGGACTTCTTAAGGTCCTTGAAATTTCCTTAAAACACCTCTAAAGCATGCTGTACAAGTCTTTTAAGCACCAGAAAACATTACTTTCCTATTATACCCTTCTATACTAAAAAAACACGGGATACCTATTGCGTTTAGGGTTCATTCATAATGCATCCTCATTATCCGCCCCATCTTCCTTCCCCGTTCTCTCTCCATTTTCCAGAAACCCTAAAATCGCAAGCCGCCTCCTCCTGTACAAACACACATTCTTATGAAATCAGAGAGATGAAACTTCGGTGTAGTTGCAGTCGGTGGAAAAAAGATCCAGGTAGTTTTTTCCGCTGAATGTTCTCTTAGATCTACCGGACCATCATCGACTTTTAGGGTTTTTTGTTGTTTTGTTGTAGATGAAGATGGAACGGTGGAGATACACGAGCCAGAAGGATGAAGCCTTGCAGATCTGAGTTTTTAGCTACATTCAAGAACAGTACAAAAACATTCTTGCGTCAATAAGAATGATGAAGCTTCGGTGTAATTGAAATCAGGTAGTTTTTTTCTATTTTCTACGGAAGGTTTTCTCAGACCTACCGGGTAACCTTAATTTTTGACATTTTTGATTGTTTTGTTGTAGATGAAGATGGCAAGCAAAACTTTGCAGATCTAAGACTTTTTCTTTCTCTAATAACTTTGCAGGAAACAAGCAGAGCTAGGGAATATGACAAGCCCGGATCTGATAGGTTTGCTTCTGTATGGTTGCAATCGGTGGATGAAGATGCAAATCAGGTAGGTTTTTTCTATTTTCTGCTGAAAGTTTTCTCAGATCTACCGTGCTACCGTTAAATTTTGACGTTTTAGGTTGTTTTGTTGTAGATGAAGATGGAGTGATGGAGATGACAAGCAAAACTTTGCAGATCTGAGTTTTTATGGTTGTAAACCCTATATATTTTTACGAATCTTCTAATTTGTTTTTGAAATTTTTGATTTTTTCAGTTGTTTAGTGGATGATTGTGGCATTAGGTTCACTTGAGATGTGATTTCTTGTATGTTGAAGGCTATGATGATTTAGCTCTCCGCTTTAGCAGGTCTGTTAACTTCATATACCCATCTTTATTTGTCATTAGTTTCATTTTGAATTGATTAACTGTTGATTTCAGGGTGCAAGTTAAGATGCACGTGCAATGCTCTTGATGTAGGATAGAGTTAGGGCCACTATTGGTGTAGTTTCCTACCCTAAGTTTCAAGCGGGTTCTATTTCTAAAGGTACAGATATCTAATCTTGCACCAATTACTGTTATTTCCGAGCCCTAATTTGTGTTTTAATTTAAAGTTTTAGTTACATTTTCTTGTTTTTCTCAAATTATTTATCAATGAATCGAAAGCCCAAAGTTTGTGATTCAAAACTGGAAGATTGCTGGTTTAATTTGATGGGTTTGTTTTTGAACTTGTAGTTTTTATGTACTGCTGATCTTGTTTGTATCTCCAAAAGTGCAGTCGGCTTACAATCCGTACACTGAGCCGAGCAAGAAATATACACCAGGCCAACTATGATACTTTATGGCATTGATAACATCCGAGATCTCTTCGGTCACAAGGTATGCACAATTGCATTAATCTGTTAATAATAATGAAAAACCGGTGGTGTGATTCTATTTTCGCTTTTTTGCAGGTGGATCTTGGCCTCGTTAAGAGTAACCCTATATGTCGTATTGGCTTATAATACAAATGCTAGGATGAATGGTCGGTTAATAAACATTAACTATCAGTTTTTGATTTTGGCTGCATAATATGCTATATTTGCAGTCTGATCCAAATATAAAGAGTTTCAGTCTTTGGCTGCTACTCTTCCTGATTATGCAAGGCCAATGGATGACGGGATTTATCGCGTTGTTGATATATAGCTAAAAGTAAGAAGTAGCTCAGAACTAAAGGTGGAAATATGGACGGGTTGGGTAACAAGTCAAAATCGGGTAATTTCTGGGACAGGCCTAACAATAAACAGGCCAGGGAGGAGAAATGCATTCCGACCGCAAACAATTAAGGAACTAATTCACGCTTTCAATGATGCTAGAGATGATAGTACAATAGGAGTTATTATTCTCACTGCAAAGGTACTTTTTTTTTTCTTTTCTAATAACACAGCGAATATTATGAGTGAACATATGATTGGTTCAGGGAACCAAAGCTTTCTGTAGTGGTGGTGAGCCGAGGCAAGAGACACGAGCTTGTTAAACGACATGTTTCGTGTAACCGACAGGAAGGTGATAATTGTCATTATAATTTATAAATTTTATTGATGTAATCATGTAATATGCTTTTTGATTTGTTATACTTTTTTGTAGATATTATGGTGGAAACAAACACATCGATGAACTGGAAACACTTTGTCAAAAGAGGTCCTTAGCAGCGTTTCACTTGGATGAAAATAAGTGGGTGTAAATATTCAACCGTTATCTGGATGTTCATAGATCAGCGGTTGAGAGACAACTGGGCTTTGATTCATGCCGTTGATCAAGCTAACAGGCTCAATGTGCCTGTTGCGGACTTGCGGTTGTGTTTAATTTGTTCGATCAGTTTCTTGGTGCAAAAGCTCGTCAGTTGGGGTTTATGCTTAGGGGGTTGCAGCAGCTGAATCATGAGATTGAAGAGACGCTTCATATACCTTTTTTCTTGTTTCAGGTGAGTAATGCATTGGTTTATTTTTTAATTAACTTGTTTATTACTATTGGCCATGGGCTTTCTGGTTTATAGGGGTGTTAAATAGGTCGGGTTCGTGGGCTGACGAGCTTGGGTGGCAGGTCCAACCCAAACAAGACACATCACATAGACATGTCCGTGGGTTCAACCAGAACCAGAAACTGATATCCAAGTCATTCATACTAAATCCAAACTTGTGAATTTATTGTGTCGTGTCATGATTCATGCCCCTATGATTTTTTTTCCCAAAAATTCATATTGATTTCATTTGAGTTGAAACTTCATTTGATTAACCACAGAAACTAAAAGTTTGTAATAATTAACCACAGAAACTAAAAGTTTGTAATGATGTGTTACTAATGTTTTTTAGAACCTGATTTAAGAATATATGTTTGATCCAGGGAGAGGCAGTTGACACTATTCCAAGTTTTGTTAAAGAATGTGGAGCTTCACTTTTGATAACCGACCCATTTACCACTTTTGTTAAAAGAATTTGGAGCTTCGCTGTTGAAATAGCGGTCTATCTAAATGACAAGGTACTTGATGAATCATCAATTCTTTTTATGCGTCTTTGCAGAAATCTTGATGTGGCAATTTCGACCCATTTTCTTATAACCACGTCGATTTGGTTATGTTTTACCCCTAACAGGTTAAATGGATAGAATAAAAATAGCTAATATGGGTCACACGGGTTATTTAAAATGGACAAAAATGCATCAATGTTGTTTAACGTAGTTTTTGTAATCATATTGATACATTTGTTATTCAAAACCGATGACAAATGTTTTTCAAGTCATCCAATCCGACCCATCCAAGCCATCTGGATTTAAAAGCCTTCTTTGTCAGTCTTCCTAGATTTTGTTATTCTTTACATCTCAAATCATACATAGACGACACGTAATGTATTTATATTCGTGATTGCAGGGCTTCGCATTTTTAAAGAAGTAAAAGATAATAATTCAAGTGATTGGGTAAGTTTCCCTATTATTTACAAACGTTAAAAATGTTTGGAAAACTTATTTTTTGAATAATTTCTATTATTGTTTTCAGCAGTAGGCTGGTCGACCAGCTATAATGGAAGTTGGTGCGGTTAAGCGAACTTCAGAGGCCGTATTTAGCACTTTCTAATTTTCCTAGAAAAGGTATCAACAGTTATTAAGGGAACTTAAGGCCTGGAAGACTTAGGTTGCTCATAAATTCTAATGCGTGTGTATGTGTAGGTACATAGAAGAGACTGGTCATACCTCTTAAAAACAGTCTGGCATCACATAATGTGTAGCTTTGGAAGTTACCAACTGAATTCATTCTCGAGGCGTGCATTGCTACGGTTAGTGTGATGCCTGATTTCTACAAAACTCATATCTAATTTTTTTTAAATATCCTTCTATTTGATGTTAACCAGTCAAAAGAGGCAGGCTGCAAGGTTAGACAACCTCCTATATACCCCAGGTGTAGATTTTTCATGTTTTTCTGACTGGCCCCGGAGATTATTGTATTGGGGCATTTGTAACTCATAGTCTATATGAGTCAATTACGGAAGCCTTAGATAGCGATTTAGGCACCAAAAAGGTGAATTTTTTTCGGTTTAACCCATTTAGCCCAATTTTTAGTTAATTTATCTTTATTTTATCCATTTGGCCCACTTTTTTGTTAAAAAGATTACTTTAATTCTACAAAAGAATACAAGAATCTTATCTGGATCTTATGGCTACAAGGATTGTGATGATAACATTTAAGAAGTATTTACATCACTGCAATACCATTTTTGTTCTGTTTTGTTGGCTTAAGATTCAAGTGGAAGCATAGCAATTTCAACTTGTTTGTATTAAAATTGGTTGATTCAGGTTGTATTTGTTTGACAACAGGTCAAACGGGTCAAAAGTCTTGTAAATTATTATTATATAAAAAAACTTTTTTTATTATATCTAATTCATTAAATATTTATAACAGACTAGATGGAATGACCGATGGAGGACTCATTTCAACTCGCGTCATACTTTTTTGAAGGGCATGTTTTGGCATGCTTATGGCGTTGTAAACCAATTGGCCGACCAACAAAAAGGTGAAAAAATGGATCGGCCATTTTGAAGGGCATGTCGGAACCCGTTGAAACGATGAGAGGATTGATAAACCAACAAAACCGAATATGGCGTTGTAAAACCGACCTTAAACTATATTAATTGCATCCTTTAGTATTATCAAATTGCTACATCAATTTCAAATTTAGGTATATTAATAATATGAAATTAACATATTAAATAAAGTTTTTTACTCAGTCAAGAACATGTTACACTAAATGTAATATAATCGGAAAAAAAACGTTTTCCTCAAATCTTAGCACTTTTACAATAATAGTAACATTTAAAATTTAGAGATATAGAAAGATGAATCCATCCCAAGTTCTACACCTTCCATACTTTAGAGCTAAATTATTAACCACAAATGATCGACGTAGTGTATGAGTAAACCACACTTCTTTACACACTTAACATATCGTAATTGATGTTACAATGACGCACTAGCATAAATACTATATAATATATCACAGGATAACATTGGCGAATTTAGAAAAAACGTAAAGGTGCAACGTTTTAAAAATTTCTTTTCTATAGGAGCAGCGAAATCAAAAAAACGTCAATTTTTTCCAAACTTTGCACTACTGGCGAAACATCAAGGGGTAACGACGGCTACCCCTACTCTCAAGCTACATCCACCCTTGTGATTAATAACTAATAGAACACGAGTACCGCATTGCAAGTTGTCGCCGCCACAAAAGTGAGCATTTTTGAGTCAACATGTTCCCCTCTCCTAAATTAATATGCATGTTTAATGCCCATTTGGTTATGGCTTAAAACCGAACCGCCCCGTACATACCCTAAACTCACCAACCTAAGTGATACGTTTCCCGCCGCATCGCGCGGGTAAATGACTAGTATATATATATATATATATATATATATATATATATATATATATATATATATATATATATATATATATATATATATATATATAGGGAGCCGCTAAAATGAAAACCACCTCCAGTTGTAAGAACCATGAGAACCACTCTCCACCAATCACAATCAGCTAACGAAAAGGGTAGTTTGGTCATTTACCCTAAATGTCTAATCTCACCCCTCTCTCTTCATTTAATTCACACCCTCTTTCCTCTCTCCTCTCTCCTCTCTCTTTCTTTGAAATTTATATCACGTAGACAATTTCATCTTTCCATTAATCTCTCTCTCTCTTTCTTTTCAATACAGACTCTCTCTCTCTCTTTTCCTTTATAAAACTCCATTGATGATACCATTCATTTTAAAATCTCTGCATATTCTCTCTCTTCAAATCCACCATCTTGATGAGAGAAAGATCAGAGAAGGAGATCGCCCCTGTTTCCGGCGACAACCCCGCAGCCAAACACCCTCTCCCCTCCGTCTATACCGTAATCGCCCCCTTCGAAATGTTCTGCACAGTAATCGCCGCCGGCTGGAACTCATACACCCCCCCCCCCATCTTCTCCTGTGAGCCGTAACCCTTCATCTCCCTCGCTTCATCTTCTCCGGTGAGCCGCAACCCCATCTTCTCCGGTGAGCCAAGTGGTGGTCGTTTGTGCGACTTGGGGTTTCGACTTGTTCACCACCGGAAATCTGGTGGTGGTGGTAGGCAGAGATCGGTGATGGTGGTGGTGTGGGGTAGAGGTGGGCGACGGTGTTGGTGGTAGTGGCGTTAGGGTTGGTGGCGGTGGGGGGTTTTTTGGTGGTGTGTGGCAGAGGTGGGTGACCGGTGGTTTTGTGGGGAGAAGGTGGTGGGGCAGGTGGTGTGTTTGGAAGCCGGTGGTGGGGCAGGTTCCCTCCGCCGCCGTCTCCAGTTCCCTCCGCCGCCGTCTCCGGTTCCCTCCTTCTCCTTCGCCGTCTCCGGTGGTGCCAAGACGTGGTGGATGGTGGGTAACCGGGACGATCGTGGTGGATGGTGGGTGAGCGTCTTGGTGGTTGGGTGCTTACCTGAACCCTAGGTGTTTGCTTTTGTTTCCCCCAGATGGTGTTTGCTTGTTTTGGGATTTTGGTCTGGTACCAAGCCGGCCGGTCAACCTTTCGTGAGTCCCAAAGGTTCAATTTGTTTCTGTTGTGTTACAATTACACAAAATTGGTTGTTATTGTTGCTGGGTTTTACTTTGATTTGATATTGGGTTTTTACTTTGATTTGATCTTGGGTATATGCTGGGTTTTACTTCGATTTGATCTTGGGTATATGCTGGGTTTTACTTTTGATTTGATCTTGGGTATATGCTGGATTTGATCTTGTGTGATGTTTGTCTGCTACTTTTGATGTTTACGGCGGATTTTTTATGATGCTGGTTATTTTGATTTGATCTTGTGTGATGTTTTGGATCTTTTGGGCGATGATGATGCAAAAAAAAAAAACCCGTATATTTTAATGACGAGGGCGCGGCAAGGATGGTGGAGGGTAGGTTTTTGAACCTGCAACCCCTTCTTGCAGCCTCTGATTATCGGAAAAATCTGAGCCAAAACATCGTATTTTTTAAAGATTCCACTCGTTTTTTTATTTTTGTTTGTTGGGTTTTGTTTTTTGTTTTTTGAGGTGTCGATGATGATAACAATATATCTGAGACACCTCTCGAGTTTGCGATTTCTGGATGCGTATATAAAATGTAAATCGTAAAAAGTTTTACGTAAAACGTAAATCGTAAAAGTTTTACGTAAAACGTAAAACGTAAAAAGTTTTAACGTAAAATGCAAAACGTAAAAAGTACAAAGTTTTACATAAAGCGTTAAACGTAAAAAGTAAAAAGTTTTAACGGAAAACGTAAAAAGCTTTAACGTAAAACGTAAAAAGTTTTACGTAAAACGTAAAAAATTTTTAGTAAAACGTAAAAAGTTTTACGTAAAACGTAAAAAACCGGGGCGTAAAACGTAAAAAAACGTTAACGTAAAAAACCAGCAAGTAAAACGTAAAAAACCGGCGCGTAAAACGTAAAAAACCGACGCGTAAAACGTAAAAACGTAAATCGTAAAAAGTTTTACGTAAAACGTAAATCGTAAAAGTTTGCCCCACTTTGCCAATCTTCTCTATGATCTCAAACGGTCCGACGTACCGCGGATTTAGTTTGCCCCGTTTGCCAAAACGAACCACACCCTTCCAGGGTGAGACTCTTAGTAAAACCCGGTCCCCGACCTGGAATTCCAACGGTTTCCTACGCTTATCCGCGTATGCTTTCTGACGGTCGCGTGCTGCCGCCATGCGTTGTCGTATTTGTGCAATCTTTTCTGTGGCGTCCACTACAATCTCCGGACCCGTGATCTGACTATCCCCCACCTCTGCCCAACAGAGAGGTGACCGGCATTTGCGCCCGTACAATGCCTCGAATGGAGCGGCTTGTATGCTGGTGTGATAGCTGTTATTG
Organism: Helianthus annuus; assembly: GCF_002127325.2. NCBI lineage: Eukaryota > Viridiplantae > Streptophyta > Magnoliopsida > Asterales > Asteraceae > Helianthus > Helianthus annuus. The sequence continues at coordinate 122,258,635 of NC_035444.2, forward strand.
TATGAGAACTCCACCAAAGGGAGATGCTTTACCCAGCCGTTGCCAAAATCAATAACACATGCCCGAAGCATGTCTTCAAGAGTCTGGATCGTTCGCTCAGACTGCCCATCCGTCTGAGGATGATACGCTGTGCTCATGTCTAACCGTGAGCCGAAAGATTTATGCATCGCTTGCCATAGTTCCGACGTGAATCGTGCATCCCGATCCGAAATGATGGAGGTGGGCACCCCGTGCCTCGAAACAACTTCTTTAAGATAAACGTCTGCGAGAGTGGAGAACTTATCCGTTTCCTTTATAGCCAGGAAGTGTGCAGACTTGGTGAGTCGATCCATGATCACCCATATAGTATCATTCCCCCGCTGAGATCTGGGTAGGCCTGTAACAAAATCCATGGAAATTTCTTCCCATTTCCATTGCGGTATCTTGGGCTGCTGAAGTAGGCCCGCTGGTTTCTGATACTCCACTTTGACTTTTGCACACGTCAAACATTTGCCGACGTAAGTTGCTATGTGGGCCTTCATGCTAGGCCACCAATATGTAGTTCTGATGTCGTGATACATTTTATCCGAACCTAGATGTACCGAGTAGCGAGGCTTATGAGCTTCATCCATCACAAGTTCTCGTAAACCGCCGTATAGTGGTACCCAAATACGCCCTGTTACATAGTAGGCGTCGTCTCCCTTTTGTTCTAATCGTTGCCTCGAGCCGCGTAAGGCTTCAGCTTTGACGTTTTCTGGTTTCAATGCTTCTACCTGAGCATCTCATATCTGTGCAGGAAGACTAGACTGAATAGTGAGCTGCAAGGCTCGTACATGCCTAGGCAGAGTGTCTTTTCGACTGAGAGCGTCAGCCACAACATTGGCTTTGCCTGGATGGTACTTGATGGCACATTCGTAATCATTCAGTAGTTCAACCCATCGTCGTTGTCGCATGTTCAATTCCTTCTGGTTGAAGATATGCTCGAGACTCCTGTGATCGGTGTAAATAGTGCACTTGGTACCGTACAGGTAGTGTCGCCATATCCTGAGCGCGAAAACAACAGCTCCCAACTCTAAATCGTGTGTAGTATAGTTCCGTTCATGAACTTTAAGTTGCCGCGAAGCATAGGCAATGACTTTATCCCTTTGCATCAATACACAACCAAGACCCTGAATCGATGCGTCACAATAGACCACAAAATTGTCCGTGCCCTCTGGCAACGAGAGAATAGGTGCGCTGCAAAGCCTATCCTTTAAGTACTGGAAAGCAGTTTCCTGAGTGTTGCCCCAACGGTAGGTGACACCCTTCTGTGTCAGTAGTGTAAGCGGTTGTGCGGTCTTTGAGAAGTCTTTGATGAATCGTCTGTAGTAACCCGCCAAACCCAAGAATTGGCGTATTTCCGTTGGTGTACGCGGTGCAGGCCAGTTCCTGATCGAATCTACCTTGGATGGATCAACATGAATCCCATCCCTGTTCACCACATGGCCTAAGAATGGACTTCACGAAGCCAGAAGTTGCATTTTGAAAACTTGGCGTACAGTTGTTCCTTTCGAAGAAGTTCCAAGATAAGACGTAAGTGCTGCTCGTGTTCCTCCTGACTCTTGGAGTAGATCAGGATGTCCTCGATGAAAAGGATGACGAACTTGTCAAGATAAGGTTTGCACACCCTGTTCATAAGATCCATGAAAACTGTAGGCGCGTTCGTCAGCCCAAATGGCATGACCAGAAACTCGTAGTGACCGTAGCGAGTTCTGAATGCAGTTTTGGAGACGTCCTCATCCCGGACTCTCAGCTGATGATACCCTGACCTCAAATCTATCTTGGAGTAGTAGCTCGACCCTTGCAACTGATCGAATAAGTCATCTATACGAGGAAGAGGATAGCGGTTCTTCACTGTGACCTTGTTCAGTTCGCGATAGTCTATGCACATTCTGAAAGTGCCATCCTTCTTTTTCACGAATAATACTGGAGCTCCCCAAGGCGAAGAACTTGGACGTATGAAGCCCTTATCCAAGAGCTCTTGTAGTTGCTTAGATAGTTCCTCCAGTTCAGTTGGAGCTAAACGATACGGTGCGCGGGCTATTGGTGCTGCTCCTGGAGCTAGCTCGACTTGAAACTCGACTTGACGATGAGGCGGTAAACCAGGTAAATCTTCTGGAAACACTTGAGGAAATTCGCGTACAACTGGAATATCCTCTATTCTTTTCTCTCTCGTCGATGCATCTGTAACTAATGCCAGAATAGCAGTGTGCCCCTTTCGTAAACATTTATGTGCCTTCAAGAAAGAGATGATGCCAACCACAGCACCACTCTTGTCGCCTTGAACTTCGAGAGGTTCCTTTCCCGTACGAGGAATACTAATGATCTTCTCCTTGCATAGGATCTCCGCCTGCTGCTTGGATAACCAATCCATGCAGATGACGATGTCGAAACTACCCAGAACTATTGGAATAAGATCAATCGAGAAGGCCTGACCCGCGAGAACGATGTTACAACCCTTGACTACATGCGTGGCTTCTACACTTTTACCATTTGCTAACTCTACGACATGTTTGGTGTTTAGGGGTGTGGGTGCACGTTTTAACAATTTACTCATTTTCAAAGACATATAACTCGTATCCGCACCCGAATCAAACAAAACAGTAACATAAAAGTCATCCAGGAGAAACTTACCCATGACTACGTTGGGATCATTCCTGGCATCACCCTGCCCCAACACAAAAGCACGACCCCTTGCTTCGTTGTCGTTGTTGTTCCCACCATTGTTGTTGTTGTTGCCGTTTCCCTGGTTGTTGTTATGGTTGTTGTTGTTCTGGTTCCTGTTTAACTGAGGGCAGTGCCTTTTGAAGTGCCCTTCTGCGCCACAATGAAAACACCCCTTGTTGCCCTGTTGCTGATTCTGCTGTGCTTGTGGCTGCTGCTGATTCTGGTTCGCAGGCCGAGGGCTTCTACAATCCTTGGCCTCATGACCCATCTTGAGACATCTTTGGCAGCGACCCTTGTTACACTGGCCACTGTGGTGTTTGTTGCAGTTGTTACACTTCGGAAGGTTCCCTCGATATCCGCCCTGCCTGTGACTGCCTGAAGAGTGCTGACTGGGACTCTGATAACTGTCAGTCTTTCGCTGCTGAACCTGTGACTGAACTGAAGCTGATCCCTTGCTGGAATCCCCATCCCATTTTCTCTTGTTGTCACTGGGAGTAGCAAGTGTAGTAGAAGTGGTAACGGTAGCAATAGCGCTGATACGTTTAGGCAGTCTGTTCTGATCCACTGCCTGATCTGTGATACGATGAGCGAGGCGCTGAATAGCCTGAATGTTGTCAAGATTAGCCAATGTCACATGGCTCTGTATCTCTGGCGCTAATCCCTTGAGGTACAACTCAATGCGCTTGATTGGAGGGTCCACCATAGTTGGACACAACACAGCCAGCTCGTTCGACCGTTTAGTGTAAGCTTCGATTTCTGACCCAGTCATTTTCAAATGATAAAACTCCTCCTCCAGCTTGTGGATGTCTTCCCGAGTGCAGTATTCACGTTTAATCAGTTCCTTGAAGTCATTCCAAGGGGTGGCGTTAGCAGCTGCCAACCCTAAGATCTGCACTTGCGCGTTCCACCAAGTTAGCGCAATTCCTTCCAGTGTGCCAGTGGCGTACTTCACCCTGCGAGCCTCAGGGCATTCACACATTTTGAACACAGACTCGAGCTTTTCGAACCAATGGAGGAGTCCCACTGCTCCCTCCGTGCCACTGAACGTGCTTGGACGACAGTCCATGAAGTTCTTGAAAGTACAGACAGGTTGTGGGGCGTGTTGACCTGCTTGAGCAGCTGCCAGTGCCGCAGCAACTTGTTCATTAACGAAAGCCGTCAATTGGGCTTGTGTCATGTTAATACGTCCAGCCATGATCTTCATAGCAAAAGTGTCATAAGTTAGGGTGGTTCACGAATAGTGCGATGACAGAAGAGAGTAAGCACGCAAGTGTTCTCAAGCAATAACAAGTAACGAGCATTGAAATCTAAGCATACTACGAGCAAAGTTCTATGCAGTTCTAGCAAGCAGGTAATAAACATAAACCTTATTACCTAGGGTGTTGAGTCTTGCACGTGGAGCGAAGCGTCGTTGTGGATCGTTGAGAGCACTGTTCTGGTTATAGTCTGGTTTTAATAAAAACGTTTTTCCCATATTAAAACCAAGTTCTCTATAACCAATGGCTCTGATACCAATCTGTCACACCCCCAAAATCCACCTGCGGAGTATCACCGCTTGGGAGCGTGACTGACCAGGATCAAGCCACCAATCATATAGAACAATATATATAGTAAAAGTAATTGCCATTAAACCCAACCAAATCCATATGAAAGGTGTTCCAAAACATAAGTATGTTATCACAGTGTAGCAGAAGCGTATAACTAAAACCCATCATAATAAAGTATCAAATGTCGTAAGTGTTTAACAAGACAATCACGATCCAAGCCCACAACGACCAGCTCCTCCCTGTGCAAGCTCCATGTATCTAACGACCTGCAAGGCATGTAACAGAGGATCAACAACTAGTTGAGCGAGTTCACAGAAAGTAAATGCGTAATAGTATATTCGTTTGTAACATGTGGCTCTACTGGGCCGATAGTACGTTCTATTGGTGGGGGCTTCCCATGTTGTATAACCACTAGACTATTCGTAACCATAAGTGTTCTACATATCCCGAGAACAGTAACACGTACAAGTTTACGTAGGTTTTACGTAAGTAATCCTTCACAACCGAGGATAGGGGTACGCGGGGGTTTACGTAGGTTTTACGTAAGTAATCCTTCACAACCGCGGATAGGGGTACGCGGGGGTTTACGTAGGTTTTACGTAAGTGCCTGACACAACCGAGGCAGTAGTGAGTATAATTTCACGTAGGTTTTACGTGAGTATCCTTCACAACCGAGGATAGCAAGTAGCATAAGTATACGTAGGTTTTACGTATGTGTCCTGCACAACCGAGGACGATGGTATGGTAGTCTAGTAATAGAGTAAGTACGATTCTATTCAATCTCATTCCTTCAATCCCAATTCCCATGCCCTGGGAATCCCATGCCTTAGTAAGAGTGTGAACTCACCTTGGTTTGCTCGGTATGCTAAGTTATGTGCTCACAATCAATCAGTCAAGTCCTATAGTGTGCATGTATACTCAATCAGTTCAAGTTCATAAAGTTTCACGTACAATCAGTATTACAGAGTAATTTGGCAGTTAAATATCACATAACAGTTTGTCAATCATACCAGGTTCAGAGTTACATGCAAGTTCCTTAACCTAGTTATCATATATCATGCCCAACAGAGTTAATGTATTTATTAACTGAGTTAATGAGCTTAACAGATTTAACAACCTAGCATGATTAGAATACATAACAGGTACAGTAAACGGACAGTTCTAGTTAACTAACAGAGTTAACAAGCAAAGTTAACAAGCTAATAAAGTTAACTACTTAACAGAGTTACATCATTTAACAGAGTTAATGAACTAATAGAGTTAACTGAACTAACAGAGTTAATGTTTAACAGTTACAGAACTAACACGGCCGAAAACTCTCTATGGGCCGAAATCCAAACTTGGGCCAAAATCACCTTAGCCGAAATCACCTAAGGTGATGTCCTTTGTGCGGAGATTTCGTTGGGTATAAGGGTGACGAAAACACCTATGGGCCGAAAACACATGGGTGACGAAATCCCTTTGGATTTCGTTGAGGTGAGTTTTCGTTGAACATCATGATCATCAACATCAATAGTTACGAAACAAAACCCTAATGGTCATCAAGCATAACAGTAAACATGTATCAAGATCTAACCAATCATTACATGTACAGTTTGACCCATCAGTTTATGTTGTGCCGCCTAAAACAAAACTTTGATTAGTTACATGATTCCACAAAAGTCAAGTTCCCACAAGGATTAATCATTACCCTCTGACTCATAGCATCATAACTTTTATCAAAACCAACATCCATGACTGACAATAGTTAATGTTTACATGCTGTTATTTGATCTAATACGTGAAGTGGGCTGCAGCTTTTATTCACATGACACATCCATTCTAACAAGTCACCAAGATTTAACACATAATGTCTAACAATCTAATCCACATAACAGCATTCATCATATCAGAATCATTCACTAAAAGTCATCGGCACAAGACATGTTGTCGGTTCATCATCATCATCATGATAAACAATAATCAAAATTGAAAACCAAATACAATCACATGCATAATCAGTCATGACCTAATCGCATATATATTCAATCCATGAATAAAACTGTTACTACATAAAATCAAACAAATAATCACAAGTGTTTTTAATCCACTACACGAACAAGAATCACACTAACCGAAATAGAAAGTAGCGGATTGATGGCACAAGAAGGTTTCGTAGGCTTGTAGTTGCCGTCACAGTTAGTGTTCTAGGGTTTTGCGGATCCCGAGTTATCACGTAAAGTCTCAAATCAAAACATATACTAAATCGGAAGTGGGCCAAGGCCCATTTGGTTTTCGTTGGCCACCTTTGGGACGAAAACACTTAGGTGTTTTCGTGAGGTGTGTGTTTTCGACAATAGCAGTGGACGAAAATAGTTAAAGTGTTTTCATCACTTGAGTTTATGTGGGTAGGGGGTTGGGGCATTCGGCTATGGCTCCACATTATTATTAAATCTTGTTATTAAGTGAACTAGCAATATAACCATACAAACATATATCAACAAATACAGTTATGTTGCACCTCAAATACTCAAATCAAACACAATACGATTGAACGTATTACAAACGTGTACAGTTGTGAAACAAACCAGTCGTGCAAACAAACGAACAATTAGTGTGCGATTAATGCAAAGGTGTAAATCTTGGAAACTCGAATTGTCACACCAATGGCTCTAATACCAATCTGTCACACCCCCAAAATCCACGAGCGGAGTATCACCGCAGGAGGCGTGACATGACCAGGATCAAGCCATCAGTCATATTGAACAACGTATTTAAAGCAAATATAAAACCAACCACAACATAATTGGTGTCCAAACAAATTAACCAAGTTCAAGTTATCAGCGGAAGCATAAAGTATAAAACCAAAACATAAGTTTTAAAAGTTCAAATGTTCAACATGGAATCCAACAGTCCATGTCCCACAACGACTCCTCCTTCTCGTGCAAGCTCCATAAAAGTACCTAACGACCTGCAAGGAATGTAACAACGAGTTAACAACAAAGTTGAGCGAGTTCACAGTTGGTTGTCCATTTTAAAGTTGTTCCAAAAACCTTAAGTTCGTTCGAAAACCATGAGTTAACCATTTCCTTGTTTCCCAAACCATAACCAGTGGGGGCTTCCCCATGTTAACCATTAGACCGTTACCATATCGACAACTGACTGAAGTAAGTTGTGCCCTACGTCAATGTCTATCATCATTGACTAAGTGCCCAGATCCATTAGTACACGCCAGTCCTACCGGCACGGTGTGAGGCTTGTCAACCCTAATAGCGCTATCAACTAATGACCCGCTCGCCATTGGCCCGGCGATTAAGTCGATATAAAAATGAGGGACTTCATGATAGAGTTTTGTCTAGTAGGTTATTTGTTGTCATCCTTCCTACGAAGGAATGGAGGTACGTAATCTACCCAAGGAGAATACGCATGTTTAATGTTGTCATCCTTCCCATGGAGGATGGAGGTACATATTCTACCCAAGGAGAATATGCAGGTTCTGTTTTAGTTTCTTAACCCATTCCCAAACCACCGGGAATCCCATGCCTTGTAGAAAGTGTGAACTCACCTTAGGTTAGCTCGGCAGATACACAATATGGTCAATCGTGCTGCTAGTGGTCAACCACGTCCTAACATGGTTACCATACAAGTCAGGTCTAAGTTCAAGTAGTGCACAAAGCTTACACAATAAACTAACAGGTTTCAAGCATGTAAGGATCATGGCAAACACTTAAGATCACATTTATCGCATTAACAGACAAGTACACAACATATTCAAACTTATGCGACTCAAATGATTGGGCTCGCACAAGTTTAATAGCCCAACGGTCTTGTGTGACTCAATAGATGAAGCCCAAAAAGGTAACCGGCCCAACCTGTTGTGCGTCCAGCACAATCTTGTGCGACTCACAACGGGTTGTGCGATCCCATGCAAACCCGGCCCCAACATGCAGCCCAAAACTATACGGCCCAAACAATTAAACAGATAATCAACTTGTGCGGCCCATATAATCTTGTGCGAGCCAAGACAGCTTGTGCGATTGAGTTTTTGGGCTTTAAGGCCCAACAGCATAATGAGGTTCAACAGATGTGTGTGGCCCAAGACTTGTGCGATCGGCACCACCTTGTGCGATCCACTTGTCTTGTGCGATCTTGCAGTTCTAGGTTGTACACTGTTCTTCAATGGTTGTACCTAACTTGTGCGACTAGAGCTTGTACGATCAGATCATATCTTGTGCGATCTGGTCTTGTGCGACCGACAACCTTGTTCGATCAGTTATGTGATTTTCCTAAAATCATGCAACAGTTTCCTAATTCTTATTCATTCAGTTAAATCATCACTAACAGTTTCCATCTCTACTTTAATGGATCAAATCATGGTTCTCATCACATAATTTATATGAACTCTAATCATATTCAAAACATATGCAACAACTTATACATTGAACTATCAAATCATTGGATTCAAATCATCATACAACACTTCATACTCGATCATGCCTTTAACCCGACACATACACACAGCCAATTACATTGCATCCATTCGGTTCTTAGATCAATCACATGCCATCCGATTTACATAAACATCATCACATAAACCCTAATTCCAAATCAACACTAGTTTCACAATTACCATATAGGTTCGGTTCGATCATTTAAAGGCATTAACCAATTATATATATCATTTGTTCATACATTAACACAACATCAGAAATCATTCATCATTCATACTAACAACCCTAGCTATCACATCAAATCATGGAATCATAATACCATCTAACAAAACAATAACCATGAAACACTAACCGGTTAGAAGGTAAAACAAGGATGATCCGAACAAGAAGGTCTTCAAGAAAGAGAGGTGGGGCCGTCGGCTTCGAGAGAGATAGAGAGAGAAAGAGAGAGAGAGAGAGGCTTAGGGTTTGCTAAACTTTGTGTGTTTTGGTGAAGTGTAGAATTTATACTAACACACTAGGTGTTATTCGAACTAAGGGAGTGGGCCGAACCCTTTATGGGCTGCCCTTATGGTTCGAGTACAAGAGCGTGGCCCGAATGGGCTTGTGCGATTACATACATACATTACACAAGATCACATAACACGTAACACGTATTCATTAAAACCAACATATCAACTTGTCATATCGAGTTCATACAAGTTACATTAAACACAAAGACAGGTTCTGAAATACGAGTTGTCACAGTCACCGACACACCCCCGCCGCAGTTCACCCACCGTTCACCACTACACCGCCGTTCACCCACTGTTACAAACGCCCTACACCCACCGTTCACCACCACACCGCCGCAAAAAAAAACACAACCAGTGAGAGAGAGAGAGAGAGAGAGAGAGAGAGCATATCTGAGTTCTGTGTGTGTGTGACGATGGAGGTGGGGTGTGTGGCGGCGATATTCAGTGTGGCAGAGTGACGACGGAGGTGGGGTGTGTGGCGGTGGTATTCTGTGTGGCAGAGTGACGACGGAGGTGAGGTGTGTGGCGGCGGTAGGGGTGACGAGGGAGGTGGCATCAACATAGATCCAAAAGGTGGAAAGAAGAAGAGCAGGGGATTCAAAAATGGTGGAAAGAAGATCTGTGATTCAAATTAGAGAGAAAGAGTTGAAGATAGAAGTAGATGAGAAATGAGAGATGAGAGAGGTATTTAAAGTCAGGTGACTTTAATGAAGAGAGAGGGAAAATTTGATATTTGGGGTAAATGACTAAAATACCCTTTAGGTTGGCATAATCTGATTGGTTGAGAGTGGTTCTCATGGTTCTTACAATTGAGGATGGTTTCATTTTAGCGGCTCCCTTCCCTATATATATATATATATATATATATATATATATATATATATATATATATATATATATATATATATAGGAGAAGGATCTGTTAGGAACCACCCTTTATTGTGAGAATCGCGAGAATCAATGTGAACACAAACAAAAAATACCTAAAAAAATCTAAAAAACACCCAAAATTTTTGTTTTTTACTATTTTTTTTTTTGGAAAAATCGCTATATTTCGTCAATAACACAAAAAAATTCAAAAAAAAAATTCGAGTAACAGTTATCCATGCACATATGCATTTGTATCGTTTCTTTGACAAATTCCGTAATTCATTACAAATATCAGACAATTGCACTTTCATTTACACTATCATTCATAATACACTACTTTTTACATTAACAATAATAGAAATGCACATGTGCATCTATATGTATGAACTTGTTATAACATTAACAACACTAGAAATGCACATGTGCATCTATATAGATGAACATGTTATAACGTGTTTTAGTACACCACTTTGAATACACACTCCCTTTCATCTATCATACCATCCATACTACACTACCATTACCTCCTACCATTTGTAATACAATACCATTGCTTTTTCCTATCCATAATACAATATTATTACCAATATTTCACTTTATTATATGTACATCAACACCCTTTATACCATCCAAACAACATATTACATCATAAAGTGACAAATATAATCAAACCATCAACCACTAGATATAACTAACCAAAACACATGTATGCCTACTTCATCATTTAAAATCACAAACTTTTTGTACCAAAACACCTTATTTCATGTTGATACATATAGATGCACATGTGCATTTTTAATATTGGTAATGTAAACAGTAGTGTATTAAATATGGTAGTATAAATGAAAGTGCATTTTTGTACTACTTGTAATATATTATGGAATTTGTCCAAGAAATGATACATATGCACATGTGCATCTATAACTGTTACTCGAAAAAAAAAACGTTTTTTTTTTTGTAACAAAATATAGCAATTTATATAAGAAAAATATTAAAAAAATTGTAGGTTTTTTGGATTTTTTAAGGTATTTTTTTGTGTTCACATTGGTTTTCGCGGTTCTCGCAATAAGGGTGGTTCTCAAATGAACCTTACCCTATATATATATATATATAGGGAGCCGCTAAAATGAAAACCACCTCCAGTTGTAAGAACCATGAGAACCACTCTCCACCAATCACAATCAGCCAACGAAAAGGGTAGTTTGGTCATTTACTCTAAATGTCTAATCTCACCCCTCTCTCTTTATTTAATTCACACCCTCTTTCCTCTCTCCTCTCTCCTCTCTCTTTCTTTGAAATTTATATCACGTAGACAATTTCATCTTTCCATTAATCTCTCTCTCTCTCTTTCTTTTCAATACAGACTCTCTCTCTCTCTCTTTTCCTTTATAAAACTCCATTGATGATACCATTCATTTTAAAATCTCTGCATATTCTCTCTCTTCAAATCCACCATCTTGATGAGAGAAAGATCGGAGAAGGAGATCGCCTCTGTTTCCGGCGACAACCCCGCAGCCAAACACCCTCTCCCCTCCGTCTATACCGTAATCGCCCCCTTCGAAATGTTCTGCACAGTAATCGCCGCCGGCTGGAACTCATACACCCCCCCCCATCTTCTCCGGTGAGCCGCAACCCTTCATCTCCCTCGCTTCATCTTCTCCGGTGAGCCACAACCCCATCTTCTCCGCTGAGCCAAGTGGTGGTCGTTTGTGCGACTTGGGGTTTCGACTTGTTCACCACCGGAAATCTGGTGGTGGTGGTAGGCAGAGATCGGTGATGGTGGTGGTGTGGGGTAGAGGTGGGCGACGGTGTTGGTGGTAGTGGCGTTAGGGTTGGTGGCGGTGGGGGGTTTTTTGGTGGTGTGTGGCAGAGGTGGGTGACCAGTGGTTTTGTGGGGAGAAGGTGGTGGGGCAGGTGGTGTGTTTGGAAGCCGGTGGTAGGGCAGGTTCCCTCCGCCGCCGTCTCCAGTTCCCTCCGCCGCCGTCTCCGGTTCCCTCCTTCTCCTTCGCCGTCTCCGGTGGTGCCAAGACGTGGTGGATGGTGGGTGACCGGGACGATCGTGGTGGATGGTGGGTGAGCGTCTTGGTGGTTGGGTGCTTACCTAAACCCTAGGTGTTTGCTTTTGTTTCCCCCAGATGGTGTTTGCTTGTTTTGGGATTTTGGTCTGGTACTAAGCCGGCCGGTCAACCTTTCGTGAGTCCCAAAGGTTCAATTTGTTTCTGTTGTGTTACAATTACACAAAATTGGTTGTTATTGTTGCTGGGTTTTACTTTGATTTGATATTGGGTTTTTACTTTGATTTGATCTTGGGTATATGTTGGGTTTTACTTCGATTTGATCTTGGGTATATGCTGGGTTTTACTTTTGATTTGATCTTGGGTATATGCTGGATTTGATCTTGTGTGATGTTTGTCTGCTACTTTTGATGTTTACGGCGGATTTTTTATGATGCTGGTTATTTTGATTTGATCTTGTGTGATGTTTTGGATCTTTTGGGCGATGATGATGTAAAAAAAAAAACCCGTATATTTTGATGACGAGGGCGCGGCAAGGATGGTGGAGGGTAGGTTTTTGAACCTGCAACCCCTTCTTGCAGCCTCTGATTATCGGAAAAATCTGAGCCAAAACATCGTATTTTTTAAAGATTCCACTCGTTTTTTTTTTTATTTTTGTTTGTTGGGTTTTTTTTTTTTTTTTGAGGTGTCGATGATGATAACAATATATCTGAGACACCTCTCGAGTTTGCGATTTCTGGGTGCGTATGTAAAATGTAAATCGTAAAAAGTTTTACGTAAAACGTAAAAAGTTTTAACGTAAAATGCAAAACGTAAAAAGTACAAAGTTTTACATAAAACGTTAAACGTAAAAAGTAAAAAGTTTTAACGTAAAACGTAAAAAGCTTTAACGTAAAACGTAAAAAGTTTTACGTAAAACGTAAAAAAAATTTAGTAAAACGTAAAAAGTTTTACGTAAAACGTAAAAAACCGGCGCGTAAAACGTAAAAAAACGTTAACGTAAAAAACCGGCAAGTAAAACGTAAAAAACCGGCGCGTAAAACGTAAAAAACCGGCGCGTAAAACGTAAAAACGTAAATCGTAAAAAGTTTTACGTAAAACGTAAATCGTAAAAGTTTTACGTAAAACGTAAAACGTAAAAAGTTTTAACGTAAAATGCAAAACGTAAAAAGTACAAAGTTCTACGTAAAACGTTAAACGTAAAAAGTAAAAAGTTTTAACGTAAAACGTAAAAAGCTTTACGTAAAACGTAAAAAGCTTTTAGTAAAACGTAAAAAGTTTTACGTAAAACATAAAAAACCGGCGCGTAAAACGTAAAAAAACGTTAGCGTAAAAAACCGGCGCGTAAAACGATAAAAAACCGGCGCGTAAAACGTAAAAAACCGTTAGCGTAAAAAACCGGCGCGTAAAACGTAAAAAACCGGCGCGTAAAACGTAAAAAACCGGCACGAAAAACGTAAAAACGTAAAAAACGTTAACGTAAAACTTTTTTACGTTCCGTAAAAAAAACGCTCGTAAAAAAACGGGCCGTAAAATACGGAACGTAAAAAACAACGCAAAAAAAACGGGGCGTAAAAAAAGTTGGGCAAAACAAGGCGTAAAAAAAATTGGGCGGAGACGAAGCATAAAAACGGCGCGCAAAAAAACGTGTAAAAAACGGCGCGTTAAAACGACGTGTAAAAACATGTAAAAAACGACGTTAAAAAAAACGGCGCATAAAAAAACGGCGTTTTAAAAAAACGGCGTAAAAAAACGGCGTTAAAAAAACGTCGTTAAAAAAACGGCGCGTAAAAAACGGAGTTAAAAAAACGGCGCGTAAAAAACGGCGTGTTAAAAAACGGCGTTAAAAACGACGCGTAAAAAAAAAGTAAAACGTAAAAAGTTTAACGTAAAACTTAAATTGTAAAAAGTATAAACATTTTATAAAAAAAATCTGAATTTAAAGGGGGCGTAAAAAAACGGCGCGTAAAACGGGCCGTATGAACGGCACGTAAAAACGGAACGCTAAAACGGCGAGTTTAAAAAAAACGGCGCGTAAAAAATGGCGTTAAAAAAACGGCGCGTAAAAAAATGGCGTTAAAAAAACGGCGTTAAAAAACGGCGCGTAAAAAACGGCGTTAAAAAACGGCGCGTAAAAAATGGCGTTAAAAAAACGGCGCGTAAAAAATGGCGTTAAAAAAACGGCGCGTAAAATCGGCGTTAAAAAACGGCGCGTAAAACGGGACGCTAAAACGGCGTGTTAAAACGGGAGGCTAAAAAAACGGCGCGTAAAAACGGGGCGTAAAAAAACGGCGCGTAAAACGGGACGCTAAAACGGCATGTTAAAAAAACGGCGTTAAAAAACGGCGCGTAAAAAATTGCGTTAAAAAAACGGCGCGTAAAAAACGGCGTTAACAAACGACGTTAAAAAACGGCGCGTTAAAAAAATGTCGCATTAAAAAAACGGCGCGTAAAAACGACGGTTGAAAAAACCCGGCGTGCAAAAACCGGCCCGCAAAAAAAATTGTCTTTGTTAAAAAAATTTGAATTCAAAAATGTTTTTACTAAAAAAATCTTTTAAAATAATAAAAAGTAATATAATAAAACTAAAAGGTAATATAATTTTTTTAACAAAGACAATTTTTTTTGCGGGCCGGTTTTTGCACGCCGGGTTTTTTCAACCGTCGTTTTTACGCGCCGTTTTTTTAATGCGACATTTTTTTAACGCGCCGTTTTCTAACGTTTTTACTAAAAAAATCTTTTAAAATAATAAAAAGTAATATAATAAAACTAAAAGGTAATATAATAAAACAAAAAAGTAATAAAAAATAATAAAGGCAAAAGGACAAAAAAGAGTTATTTTACTTAAATACCCTTTTGGATTAAAATAATAAAGACATAATAAGACAAAATCTATTTAATATTAATTTTTGTTACTTTTAATCTCATCCATTCATCTTGTTGATCCAAAGGCTAGAAAGTGGTTCCCATGATTTTTACAACTAGAGGTGGTTTTCATTTTAGCGATCCCCTATATATATATATATATATATATATATATATATATATATATATATATATATATATATATAGGGGATGGTTCAAATGAAAACCACTTTTAACGCGAAAACTAACTAAAAAAAGCCTAAAAAACACACAAAAAAAAAATTTCAATTTTTTTAATAAAAATTGCTGGTTTTTATATATAAAAAAAACTTTTTTTCAAAAAAAAAAAATTGTGTAGTGCACATGTGTAATAATACAATGTGTAGTACACTTACACATGGGTGGTATTACACATGTGAACTACACAAAATTCTTTTTTTTTTTTTTGAAAAATTTTTTTTTATATATAAAAACCTGCGAAATTTGGTTTGCAAAAAAAAAAAAATTTGTATTTTTTTTGGCTTTTTTTAATTAGTTTTCGAGTTTTCACAATAACTAGTGGTTTTCATTTGAACCTTCCCCTATATATATATATATATATATATATATGAAGGTTCAAATGAGAAACACCACGAGTTTTGAGAAATTTTTCTTCCCGCGCGAGTTGGGCTAAATTTTTTTTGCACAAACGCAGATGAAAATATTATAAACACATCTGTAAATAAAAAGTAAAAAAAAAAAAAAAAAATCCGTCGAGTCGGTAGTTTTGACAGTTTTAACTGATACAAGTTTTTTTTATGCGTTGGTATAAATTTTGTAGGATATAAATATTTTTTAAGCCTCATGTAAATATGGGTATGCGGCATTTTTTAATTTTTTTTGCTGAAACAAGTGATTTTTATGACTTTTGAGAAGTAAAAAATGGGAAAAAACATTTTGGATGGCTTAGTTCTCACGGTTCTCAAAACTCAAGGTGGTTCTTATTTTAACCCATCCATATATATATATATATATATATATATATATATATATATATATATATATATATATATATATATATATATATATGTGTGTGTTTAGGTTCAAGAGTGCACACTAGTGTATTTGCGAACTGAACTAATCCTGGCCATACACGTGTGTAAATCAATGGCCAGGATCTGTTCACTCAGTTCGCAAATACACTAGTGTTCACTCAAAAATCCCAACCTTATTCCGAGAACCATCAGAACCAATGTGAACACAAAATAAAATCTAAAAAAAATAAAAAAAAGCACTCAAATTTTTTTTAATATTTAAAAAAAATCGCTATATTTCGTTACAAAAAAAAAAAAAAAAAACTTTTTTTTTCGAGTAACAGTTATTCATGCACATGTGTATATGTATCATTACTTCGATAAATTCCGTAATACGTTATCAGTAATAGGAAATTGCACTTTAATTTACAATATCATCCGTAATACACTACTTTTTACATTACCAATATTCAAAATGCACATGTGCATCATTAGATATAACCTGTTTTTCGAGTAACAGTTATCCATGCACATGTGCATATGTATCATTACTTCGACAAATTCCGTAATACGTTATCAGTAATAGACAATTGCACTTACCATCCGTAATACATTACTTTTTACATTACCAATATTCAAAATGCACATGTGCATTATTAGATATAACCATGATATAACGTGTTTTTGTTGGTGCATACATCTGTCGACTTCGTCTTGTATCGAGTCTTAGACTATGATTGTTAGATCAGGGCACATTGTACGAGAAAATGTCAAAGTTTAGGTTGATAACAAGCTGATTTCGCTCCTAAGGTTGATTTCGCTCCAAATGTTTTATTTGCATTTTCGAGTGGAATCACAATGTTCTGATTCCGCTCCTATTGACACTTGGACGTTTCGAGCGGAATCACGAGTACTATAAATAGGAGTTCAGGAGCGAAATCAAACAACTCTTCCTTGTATTCCATACCGAAGTGCTGCCGGTGTGACGTTTGCGTGTAAACTGTTAAAATCAATACAAAAGTGTGTTAAAAGTGAATTACTAGTTGTTTCTACGTCAGTTACTTGTTTTCCGCACCTGTAACTGATTAAAACTCCTCTGATAGACTCGTTCGGGTCAGCAATCGATCCTACAAGTGGTATCAGAGCTCAGGAGGAGGAGTTATGTAGAGATTAGCTGGATTTCATCGAGATTTCTTGTTTCTACACCTTCTTTCATCAGTTCAGAAAGATTTAACGGTCAAATCTGGTTCAAATTGGATCCCCAAAAGTTTCATTGCTAAAATCGGACCAAAAATGGACAAAATGGATCCCCGAACTGATCTCGCTCGAACGGATGATTTCTGATTCCGCTCCTGTGATACACCTAATGTCTGATTCCGCTTCAAAATTACTTGCTAATTCCGCTCGTAATTGAGGTTCCGCTCCAAAACTTAGTGTCTAATTCCGCTCCAGGCTGCTAAACTAGAGATTCCGCTCCAAATTTGCTGTTAATTCCGCCCCAGACTGACAATTTGGTGATTTCGCTCCAAATAGCATCTGTTGATTTCGCTCCAAGTTACAAAAATTGTGATTTCGCTCCAGATTACAAAACCAGATTTCGCTCGAAAGTTATTTGTTGTAATTTCGCTCCAAAGATCGCATTTGGGATTTCGCTCGAATTTGTTATTTGTTAATTCCGCTCGAAAGCTACTGTTTTGAAAAACATGATAAGTAAACATGGATTCTGAATTTTACAACACATTTGCAACAACCCCGACTACTCCAGCTGACATTGCTAAGAACATGAACATGGAAAATGAAACAGGAACAATGCAAAAACCTCCGAAACTTATGGGAATTGAAGATTATCAAGGATGGAAGAAGCATTTCGAGAATTGGGTTCAGGCGAACCGTTTAAAAGCCTGGGAAAGCATTGAAACTGTATATGAGAGGCCACAAAACTCAGTGGGAGTTAATAAAATCATTTCAGAATTCACAGAGCAAGAAAGAGAAAGTTATAAAGGAGAGAAAATGATGATCAATCTATTACAACAAGCTGTTAAATTGGATATATTTGTGTTGCTTCAACATGATGACAGTGCTTATTTTATCTGGGAAGCACTTAAAAATAAATTTGAAGGAAGTACAGAAATGCTACAGAGTAAAGCAGCTTTGTTGAAAAAGGAGTTTGAATTGTTTACTTGTATGCCTGGTGAGACAACAAAGACTCTCATTGAGAGATATTGTCATCTTGTACGCACCATGTCATAGTTGAAGATTACAAAAACTCCAGCAGAATGGGTAGAAAAGCTTGCTGATGCATTACCACAAAAGGAATGGGGAACATATCTGATGATTCTGAAAAATTCTAGACAGTTTAGCAGATTATCAATTGCTCAGTTTATTGAGAAGCTGGAGGCACAGGATCTTGAACAGCAGAAAATTGCCAGAATGAACAATTCAAGCAATCAGCAAGATATCAAATTGTACTATAAAGGAAATGTTCAGACAGTTGGAGCGAGTCCAAAAATCCAAACAGCATTTAGTGCAGGAAATTCATCCGGAACAGGCAGTCAAAGCTCAATCAATACTAGTGGATTTTCAAATGTGAATCCTCCAAGTGTTCAAAGTGCATCTGTTGGAAATGGGCATCTGATTCAGTGCAATGTAGCTTTACATCTTCAAAATGGACAAAATTATTCTAAGAAGTAATGAAAAGTCATATGGGATTACTAGTTACTGCATTAGAATCTTATGAAGGGTTGATTGCCGGAAAAATTGGTAATCCGATGCTCACAAAGGAAGATTATGATCAGATCGATGCAGAGGAGTTGGAACTAATGGACATTAAATGGGCCTTAGCTAGTGTTTTGAGGAGAGCAAAAAAATTTAGAATGATCATAGGAAGAAGTGATTTCTTGGATGCAAATCTTTCTAATTTAGGTTTTGATAAATCTAAAGTTGTCTGTTTTCGTTGCAGGGAGAAAGGCCATTTTAAAAGAGAGTGCAAGAATCAGGAGCCGAAAGGAGCAAAGGATTCGTTTGGAAAAGATGATTATTATAAGAAGTCCATATATCAACAAATCACTTACCAACCGCATCAGCAAAAGGAGTCACAAACTGCTCATGGAAAAATGATCGAAGATGCAAACAAGAAGGCTTACTGTGGCATCATTGATCAAGAAGATGAGAAAATGGCTGAAGGATTTAGCTGGGACAAGTACATTTCAGCTAATTCAAATGTTCGAGCTTTTATTGCTCAGATTGTGCAAAAGCCAGAGTTGATGAAGGAATGGATGGATGTGATGTCGGATGATGAGGAGAGTCAAGATGGAAAATCTGTGTCTTCTGAAAGTAGTGATGATGATGAGGAGCTTGATCAGATAAATAATGGAAAAACTCATTTATCATCTGATCGTTTTGAATTTTATTTTGCAGATAAACTTAAGAAATTCAAAGAGAGGAAAGCTGCAAAAGAATTGAAAGAAGTCAAAGTGATTGAGAAGATTGTGGAAGTGGAAAAGATAGTTGAAGTTGAAAAGATTGTGGAGGTCGAGAAGATTGTTGAAGTTACGAAACCATGTCTCACATGTTTGAAATTTTGCAAACAATGTGAAGTAAAAGATGAGAGGTTTAGTGAATCGGAAAAGATGAAAGAAAAATTGCTATTTGATGTGAAGAATTTGAAAGAATCATATGATGTTTTGAACAGAACAGTGAATAGTCTGCAAACAACAAACACTGAAAGAGAAAAAGCATTGAAAATGTTGAATGCAACAATGATGTCAAAGCAGAAAGAGATAAATTTATACATTGAAGAATGTGCGAAATGGAAGCAAGAGCTGGATACTGAAAAGACTGAAAATGAAAGAATTAAACGTTTGCTGAAAAGTTATACATGTTCTGAATACTTAATTGACAGAATTTACCCTACTGTTGCAGGTTTTGAGGCATTTAAAGATGAACAACCAAAGAAGAAGAAGGATACTGGTAAGAAACCGTGTGTTAGCTATAACAAGTGTCCGCCTCCGATTTGGGAAGGGTACTCGCATAGAAAACCTAACGAGGAACAACTAAAAAGGGCGGTCAATATAAAGTTAGAGTCCGAGATAACTGATGTATTACCCGACAACATTGACATCACGTTCACCGCGTCCGACACAGATCATGAGTCCGAATTAATTAAAAAAATGGTTGATCAGGTGTTGGATAAGGATGAGGAGCCAGAGTCTAAGTCTAAGTCCGAAAGATCATGTTTGTCAGTCGGGAGTTCGAGTTCGTCCGGGAAAAGTTCTAAATCGTCGGGAAAACGGGTGTATAGTAAACAGTTTTTGTTGTCAAAATCTAATTTGAATGACGAAGCATTTGAAGTTGTGCATACTTTGAATGATTCTGACAAATTATATTTTGATGAAGAGTTTCCAATAAGAAGTGTTCGATTTGAAATGATCAAAAAGGTTTTCAAAATGACAGAAATTAATATTTCTGAAATAAAAGATTTAAATCTTACTGAAAAACCTAAAAAATACACTTCAAGAATTCAACAACGGTTAAACAAGAAAATGGGTTACAATTATGGTTTAGAATTTCGAAAGAAACCTAACCATAAGTGTAATTTCAAAAAGAAAGGTCTTGGATTTGTTCCACCTGAAAATTATAAAAATGAGAAAATTTCTAAAAATATAAAATTTGTTTCAGGTCCGTCTGCTGAAGAGGAAAAGAAGAGCTCAGTCTGGAGACAATCAAATCAAGAATTTCTTGCTGAGAAAAAGAAGAATGAAGTTCAGAGAAAAGAAACCAGAACCTGTTTTAGATGCAATGAAGTTGGTCACATTGCATGGAACTGTCCTAAAACAACCAACACAAAACAGAAAGTTTCTGGAAAACTGAAAGAAGTTGTTGTTGATAAAACCGAACCACCAACTGAGAAGTTTAAAGTGTTTAAAAACTCTACATATGAAATTGGTGAATGTTCGAAAAGATTTTACAGGCGAAGTGTGAAACTTGACAATTAGAAGTGGATTGTTAAGAAATCTGAAGTAAAATCTGGTGATGAATCTAATTCCACAAAATCAGAGGAGCCACAATTTGATGAGAGTGATGAAAACTCAGTTACTTCAATGGATGATGAGAACTTTCCACCATTGAGAACTAAAAATTTTGATGTTGAAAAAACTTTTAATGGAAATGTGAAGAAAATTTTTGGAAAGATGGTAGATGGGAAGGTTAAAGGGGTTAAAGACTTTTATGCTAAAAAGAAAGCAACTTATGCCCCAACTAAATCTGAATTGAAATCACCCAAGGCTGGTCAGGCTTGGGTGGACATTTTCTTTGCTTGAAAAACCTGACTTGCCGGAGATCCCAAGGTTGTAATCGTGGATCAGGAATCGGCATGTTTCTTAAAAATTGATTGTGTAAATGAATCTTAAAGTTTGTTAAATTTTACAGGTTGTTAATTGCCGAAACTTCCAGATTGGTAAGTGTGAAGCAGGAATCGGTATCTTGATTGGTAAAATGGTTGGTGTAGACGATATATTCCTACAATTGATTTAGTGTTGTTTTTACAAGTGGTACAAGTGATTCGTCAAGGTCATTAGTTTGAACTTGATGTAATATATATGTTTGAAAGACAAGATGATGAACCTTATCCCCAAGTCTACTAATGGTAAACCTACAAGTGGTAAAAACAAACTCATTTTCTGAAAAAATCATTTTGATTAAAACAAACTTAAGTGTTTTGAAATCATAATGAGAAAATAGTTTGTTAAAAGGGGAGTCCTGATTGTTTATGTCAAATGGATGGAGATTTGAGGCGATTTGATGTCGGTTGTCATGTTTCTGCACAGTTTGTTTTCAATTTTCTTTAATGTGTTTGCATTTTAGGGGGAGTAGAAAATTTCAGAGAATACAAAAAACACTAGAAAATTTGAAAAAGCCAAAAACATGATAAAATTCAAAAATGAGTTTTGTTGTATAAAAGAGGAAATGATAGTACAACAGTGGACTGTCACAACATGCTAAAGAATTGGAATGTAAAAATGTGATAAACAATCTCACTGTGGATATGCCAGTAGGTTTTTGCACATTTAGTAGAATGTGACGAGATATAAATCTAAAATTCAAACTTGCTTATTCTATGGGTAACAACTTCTTGGATATATAGGTAACCTCTGAAATCTTGTTTGAAAGGTCCCTTATTCTGAGATACTAGGTCTTTATACTCAGTGATATCTGGGGTATTATTCAGGGACTTCTGCTATATGGAAATACTGACCTAGTCCCCGCATAATACTTTCTGCAAAATGCTTTGAAATATAAGCTCGCCCTCAGCAAATTGATTAAACAGTAAAATTGATAATCATTGTTGTTTAAATAAAAGATCCTCTAATGGGGACACACCAAAAGTCGAAGCCGTCATCTCTCTGCGTATACGGAAGTATCGACCTGAGCTCTCACGGCCCTCGCAATTAACCCTTTACAAATATCATCTGTGGTATACTCACCGGTAAGACTGAATATTGGGATCTGGATACGGGAGTATATTCAAGTAGTGGGACACACGTATAAGTTTAAGTGCTTAAAACATTAATATCGTATCTCGGAACAGTTGAACTTTGTGTGAAAATTTAAGTGGACCAATATACTGACAATCTAGGTGAATTGTTTAGAACTTAAAATGAAATAAAGCTTAACGGTGTTGGTGACATGTCTCAAAACTTATATGATCCTCTTACACAAACTCACAAAAATGTTGTTTGTAAATATTACTTTACTGCATTTTAATTCTCTTTTACAAAATACAAAAAGATTTTCAGTGTGTTTTAGCATAAATTTTGAAAAAGTAAAAAAGATTTTTGATAACTGGTGTTGGAGAGCTAATTTTCAAAATTCCTAGTGCTAGACATGTTCATCATTTGTGTATAGAGAGGGAGTCTGTGTTAGTGCATGCCTCAATACTTGATATGTGTTAATGTGTAAAATTTACTTTGAGGTAGAGATCGTGCAGGAAGATAGCTGAGCCAGGTTGATCGATCCTGAGAAGCTTATGTGTTAGAGAGTCAGATTACAATACCTGAGGATTCTAATTGAAGAAAGCCAGGCAACGATCATGGACCAGTGAAAGTCACACTACGATCCTGAAGCAGATGTTGCTGAAGAGCTAAAGGAATACCAGTACATTGTTAGGGGAAGTCTGTAGTTGCTGTTAGAGAAAGAGAAGCCCAAAGACTGATCAAGACTGAAGATGCGAAGACTCGACACTTAAGACTCGTCAACATCTGAGGGGGAATCTGTTGGTGCATACATCTGTCGACTTCGTCTTGTATCGAGTCTTAGACTAGGATTGTTAGATCAGGGCACATTGTACGAGAAAATGTCAAAGTTTAGGTTGATAACAAGCTGATTTCGCTCCTAAGGTTGATTTCGCTCCAAATGTTTTATTTGCATTTTCGAGCGGAATCACAATGTTCTGATTCCGCTCCTATTGACACTTGGACGTTTCGAGCGGAATCACGAGTACTATAAATAGGAGTTCAGGAGCGAAATCAAACAACTGTTCCTTGTATTCCATACCGAAGTGCTGCCGATGTGACGTTTGCATATAAACTGTTAAAATCAATACAAAAGTGTGTTAAAAGTGAATTGCTAGCTGTTTCTACGTCAGTTACTTGTTTTCCGCACCTGTAACTGATTAAAACTCCTCTGATAGACTCGTTCGGGTCAGCAATCGATCCTACAGTTTTGGTACAAAAAGTTTGAGATTTTGAATGGGGAAGTAGGCCCATATACATGTTTTTTGGTTAGTTATATCTAGTGGTTGATGGTTTGGCTATAGTTGTTACTTTATGATGTAATTTGTTGATTGGATGGAATAAATGGTGTTGATATACAAGTAATAAAGTGAAAATATTGGTAATGGTATTGTATTATGGATGGTAGGAGGTAATGGTATTGTATTATGGATGGTAGTAGGTAATTGTAGCGTATTATGGATGGTATGATAGTTGAAATGAAAAATGTATTCAAAGTAGTGTACCAAAACACCTTATTTCAAGTTGATACATATAGATGCACATGTTCATTTCTAATATTGGTAATGTAAAAAGTAGTGTATTACATATGGTAGTGTAAATGAAAGTGTAATTGTCTAATATTTGTAATGAATTACGGAAGTTGTCAAATAAATGATACATATGCATATGTGCATGGATAACTGTTACTCGAATTTTTTTTTTTTTAAATTTTCTTTTTTTATCATTCACGAAATATAGCGATTTTTCCAAAAAAAATAGTAAAAAAAATTGGGTTTTTTTTTTTAGATTTTTTTAGGTATTTTTCGTTGTGTTCACATTGGTTCTCGCAATAAAGGGTGGTTCCTAACGGATCCTTCTCCTATATATATATATATATATATATATATATAGGGGATGGTTCAAATGAAAACCACTTTTATTGTGAAAACTCGAAAACTAACTAAAAAAAGCCTAAAAAAACACACAAAAATTTTTTTTTTCAATTTTTTTTTATAAAAATCGCTAGTTTTTATATATAAAAAAAACTTTTTTTCAAAAAAAAAAAAAAATTTTGTGTAGTGCACATGTGTAATAATACACATGTGTAGTACACATACATATGTGCAGTATTACACATGTGCACTACACAAAATTTTTTTTTTTTTTTTGAAAATTTTTTTTATATTAAAAAACCTGCGAAATTTTGATTGCAAAAAAAAAATTAAAAAAAAAATTTTTTTGGATGTTTTTTTGGCTTTTTTTAATTAGTTTTCAAGTTTTCACAATAACTAGTGGTTTTCATTTGAACCTTCCCCTATATATATATATATATAAATATATATATATATATATATATATATATATATATATATATATATATATATATATATATATATAGGGTAAGGTTCATTTGAGAACCACCCTTGTTGTAAGAACCGCGAGAACTAATGTGAACACTAAATAATATCTAAAAAAAATCAGAAAAGAACTCAATTTTTTTTAATATTTTTTATAAAAAATCGCTATATTTCGTTAACAAAAAAAACCTTTTTTTTTTCGAGTAACAGTTATCCATGCACATGTGCATATGTATCATTACTTCGACAAATTCCGTAATACGTTATCAATAATAGACAATTGCACTTTAATTTACAATACCATCCGTAATACACTACTTTTCGCATTATCAATATTCAAAATGCACATGTGCATCATTAGGTATAACCATGATATAACGTGTTTTGGTACAAAAAGTTTGTGATTTTGAATGGAGAAGTAGGCCCATATACATGTTTTTTGGTAAGTTATATCTAGTGGTTGATGGTTTGGTTATAGTTGTCAATTTATGTGTAATATGTTGATTGGATGGTATAAATGGTGTTTATATACATGTAATAAAGTGAAAATATTGGTAATGGTATTGTATTATGGATGGTAGGAGGTAATGGTATTGTATTATGGATGGAAGGAGGTAATGGTAGTGTATTATGGATAGTATGATAGATGAAAGTGAAAGTGTATTCAAAGTAGTGTACCAAAACACCTTATTTCATGTTGATAAATATAGATGCACATGTGCATTTCTAATATTGTTAACGTAAAAAGTAGTGTATTACACGTGGTAGTGTAAATGAAAGTTAAATTGTCTAATATTTGTAATGAATTACGGAATTTGTCAAAGAAATGATACATATGCACATGTGCATGTTTGTGTATTATGGATGGAATGATAGATGAAAGAGAAAGTGTATTCAAAGTAGTGTACCAAAACACCTTATTTCATGTTACACATATAGATGGCCATGTGCATTTCTAATATTGTTAACGTAAAAAGTAGTATATTACATGTGGTTGTGTAAATTAAAGTACAATTGTCAAATATTTGTAATGAATTACGAAATTTGTCAAATAAATGATACATATGCACATGTGCATGGAGAAACTGTTACTCGAATTTTTTTTCTTGAAATTTTTTTTATTATCAACGAAATATAGCGATTTTTCCAAAAAAAATAGTAAAGAAATAAAATTTTTTGGGTGTTTTTTAGATTTTTTTAGGTATTACTGTTTGTGTTGACACTGGTTCTCGCGGTTCTCACAATAAAGGGTGGTTCCTAACGGATCCTTCTCCTATATATATAAACGGGATCAGGAGATGTTAGGACCGGTTTTTGACTCCGAAACGATTGCGTATGACACGTTCGACGTGCGGAATCCGTGAACGTGCGTGACCGAACACACGAGAACGTACTAAATCTGTAATTCTATTCAAAGATATGAAATCGTACAATCACGTGAATCACCTCTTGCACTTTCTCTCTCTACTTTCTCTCTCTAGGATCCAAGCTCTCCAAAGTAGCAAATGTGCAAAAGTCTCCAAAAGTTCTAAATGAGAACCCTAATGGTTCTATTTATAGGCCAAGGTGATAAGGAAGGTTTCCTTATTTACAGAAATGCCACCTTGCCTTTTCTATTAAAATATTACAAAATAATCCTAGATTTCTACAGTTTCAGCTACAGTTTGAATTGACGGAGGCGATAGACATTAATGCACCAACAGAAATCCCCCTTGGATATTGTCGTAGTCAATCCGTAGTTAAACTCGTAACGACTTGTCTTTCTCTCTCTCTGGGTCTTCTTGAAAGTTTAACACATCTTCAGCAACATAGACTCCCTCTTTCTTGAACAGAATTCCCGTGGATCTGTCTTCAGCTTCAGCTGCTCTTTCAGTAGACTCTTCAGGCTCCCCCTTTCGTCAAGCTTTCGTGCTTTTGGGATCGACACCTGGCTTTCCGGATACAAGCTCCTTTAGGATAGTTACCTGGTACCTTGAATGCACGCTTCCTCTTGCGTTGAGCTCGTCTTCAGACTCCCCCTTAGACTCGGCTATCAGGATCGTAGTCTGGTACTACATCTGCAAATCTCAAACGTTTATAAGTACAAACATTTTGAAATTTTCCAGAAATCGTAATCTGGCTCTTTTGAACTTTCTAAATTACTCCCCCTATCAACAATCTTTATTGATTTGGCAGTATTTAAGCATCCAAAATCGAAGGCTCTTTTCAACAGATTTTAACAATATGAGCATCCAAATCCCTCACAGTTAATCATCCAAGTCCAAATTAATGACCTTAGAGATCTCACAAACTGTTTTTGATTTTTGATTTAAAAATTTCAAGTTTCAAATTAATGAACTTGTTTTATTTTCAGAAACACGATCAGCGTACTTAGATTTTGAAACTCAGCTTTCAGACATCGGTTGTTGAAAATAAAATGGAATCAAAATATTTTTGAATTTTTCTGAAACATAAAGCATTAAAGAAATATTTACAAACATATTTACAGACAATATTTTTGTTTGAGTTCGTGTCAGAGGATCATATCAGTTTATAACAAATCACTAGCACAGTTGAGCTTTTAAACACTTTAAGTTCTATACGATTCACTTAGATTGTCAGTATACTAATCCACTTAAATTTTCACACAAACTTCAACTGTTTTGAGATACGAGATTAGTGTATTAAGGACTTAAACTTATTCGCGTGTACCACCTCAGAATATACTCCCGTATCCAGATCCTACTATTCAGTCTTACAGGTGAGTATACCTAGATGATATCTGTAAAGGGTTAAATGTGAGGCCATGAGAGCTCAGGTCAGAACTTCCGTTCAACAAAGAGATGATGGCTCGTCTGTCTTTCGGTGTGTTCCCTTTAGAGAATCTTTTCTTCAACAGCACATGATTAGCATTTTTCAATGTTTCATCGTTTTTTATGCTGAGGGCGATGCTATATTTCAAGCAAGCAGAAAGTATTATACGGGGACTAGGCCATTGCTTCCGCAAAATCAGAAGTCCCGGGATAATACCCCAGATATCACTAAGCATAAAGACCTAGTATCTCAGAAAGAGGGGTCTTTCAAACAAGATTTCAGGGGTTACCTATATATCCGAGAGATGTTCTCCATGAAATAAGTAAGTTTGAAATTTAGGTTTATATCTCGAAAACAATCTACTAAGGGTGTAAAAATCTACTGGCATATCATCAGTGAGACCGTTTATAACATTTAAACATTCCATTTCTTTAGCGTACTGTGATTGTCTACTGATGTACAATCATTTCCTCTTTTTACACAAAACTCTTTTTCATTTTTTAATGTTTTTTGTCGTTTTTCAATAATTTTTCAATTCAAAAATGAGTTTTGTGCTTTTTCAAATTTTCTAATGTTTTTGTATTTTCTGAAGTGAAATTTTTACTCCCCCTAAAATTCAAAACATTTAAAGAAAATTTGACAACCTGATACTGATAGCTTTGTTTCGCTATCCATTTTCTGCTTTTTGTGCACGGATGTGCAGAGAATTTAACGTACCCCCATGATTTACAACACATTGATATTTTACAGTTTGAAAACCGTTTTTCAATCTTGTGAAATTAATCATGTTTGTTCCGCCGTGAGGGTTTCGGCATATTCAATCAACATATATTTTTTTTTTATTTTTTTTTAATTTTTGACAAAATAAAAAAAACATATTTTTGATATTTTTAAATTTTTTCAGTTTTTAGGGTTTTTGACATATTGTTTATTTATATACAGAAAACAAACAAACTCCCTGTTTCAACCATCGCAGGGATCAACAGCCTCCTCCTCGCGTGCCAGGCTGCTTCGATTCTCTTTTGGTTGACATTCAGTTTTCTTCAGAAGCACCTGCACATTCAAAGTATTCAATTACTTGAACAATTTAGCTGAGGTCTGTTTGACCTTAGGTACTTTAACACAATATGCTTCATTTAACTTCGGAAAATCTTTGTCATTCTGTACAAAGACTTTGTCAATTTTGACTTCAACTTTTTCATCATTTACCGAAGTCATTTGTTTCTTAACACTCCATGTTTGACCTTTAGGAGTACCTCGTTTGTAAAAATGTGACTCTTTTTGAACATTTTGATTTTGAACAACTTTTGGTTTCCAAAACTGATTTGGTTTTGTTGCATCAACAGTTGTTTTCCAACTTTGTGTTGTTCTAAATCTTGGTGTCACAAGTTTCCATGTTTGTTGTGAGTCAGCCTTTGACATTTTCGGCTTCCAAGTTTGCTTTGTTTCAAACTTGGTTGACTTCTGGTTCACAACATCAGACTTATTTTTCTTTTCAACACCAACAGGTTTAAGATTTGTACACTTGGGAGCAAGATGTCCTTTTTGATCACATTTAAAGCATGTTCTTTTTGAGACATCTTTGACCTGTGGTTTTTGCTTTTTCTTTTGAGCAAGAAACTCTTCGTTAGACTATCGTCTAAATTGGAGTTCTTTCTCTTCTTCTGAACTTGTCCCATGAACAAATTTCATCTTTGTCTGATAATTTGGAGTTTCATTTTTATTCCAACTTTGTTTCTTCTTATAACCCAACCCAGCCTTTATGTTTTTCTTCTTGTAACCAGGTTTGTTATAAAAAGTTTTCTGACCTTTTCCAGCAAATTTTGGAATTTCAGACTTTTCAATCTCTACCATTTTGAAAACTTTGTTGATTTTATCTGAAATCACATTTTGAATTGGGAATTCATTATCCGAAAATAGTTTGTCTGATCCAATCATGGTATAGACCAATCCTTTTGAATCATCATTCACAACTCTTTTAGATTTTGACTGTTTAAGATAACTATCATGAAAACTTCCCTCATTTTCATCTTGTTATTCAGACTTATCTGTTTTGGTAGACTCCTCTGCTAGAACACTTTCAACAACCTTACCGACCACCTCTGAATCACTGATGTCATCAGATTTGGTGTAAGTCACATCGATGTTGTCGGGTAACTGGTTAACCATGTTTATTGCTTTTTCCACCTTCTCGCTATCATAGAATGTATAATTATTCTCCAACGGTGGTGGAACCTGATGGTATTCAGACTCAATTCCCTTTTTGTTCTTTTCTGACTCTTTTCCATCGGGTGTGATGTTGAAAATACGTTCCAGAATATATGACGATGAATGGTAATTTTGCAATTTATTGACCAACTTTTCTTTATCTGCCAATTCTTGTTTAAGCTTAGCAACATCATCAATATATTGGTTTAAAACTCTTTGTTTATCTTCAAATCTAGCTTCAAGAAATTTAGTATTTCTTTGACAAGCACACAATCTATCATCTAAACTTTTAACTTTACTTTTCAAAGTTTCATACGCTTCTTTTACAGTATGATATGACAATTTCATTCCATCATATTCCTTTTGTAACTCTTGAATTGTTTTATCTTTTGGAACACATTCGTTGCAAACCGCTGAACACTTTTCTGTCAGTATTTTATTTTCATTTTCAAGATCATCACATTTTTATTTTAACCTTTCATTTTCTTATTTCAAAAACTTTTCATTTTCAATCATTTTGTGACATTTATCTTTGAAAATCTTTTCTATTTTAGAATTCAATGTCTCTGATTTTAAGCTTTTCATCCTTTTCAGCACAAGCACTGCACGTTTCCATGTATTTCTTGCACTGTTGTTCAACTTTATGATCAGAAGAATCATTTTGAGTTGTTACCTCAGTGATTGGCATTGTGGCTTCTTTTGCTTGTTGAGTCAGATCTTCTTCAATCACCTGTTGTTTCTCTTCAACAGCTTCCTCAACC
Organism: Helianthus annuus; assembly: GCF_002127325.2. NCBI lineage: Eukaryota > Viridiplantae > Streptophyta > Magnoliopsida > Asterales > Asteraceae > Helianthus > Helianthus annuus. Next base: position 122,289,185 of record NC_035444.2, read on the forward strand.
TTTTCATCAGCTTTCTTCACTTCCATCACCAGCTTTTCACTCTCATTCACAATCTCCTCAACTGTCTTCTTCTTCTTCTTCTTCTTCTCCAAACTGGCATATATCACCTTCCTAATGCCTTCTTCAACTTTCTCCTTGTACCTTGGAATCTCCCTAAGGCCTTTGCACCAAACACTTACAGTAGGTATAGCAGCAACTAATGCTTCAAGGTCAACCTTCTTAGGATCAACCGTCGGGTTTCCTTGAGGATCAACATAACATTCTTTTTCTTTGCTCCACCTGCCTGCTAGTGTTGCTTATTTGTAGGCATCATATACATCATCCAGTCTAAGACGAGCATGCCTTTCTTCTCGACTTTGTTTTATTTCAGCCATGATGTTTCTCGTTTATCAACTCGAATCACACCTCTTGATCACCTAAAATGATCAAACAAAAACGATCAGTTCAAACACTTATCAAACAACTTGAATCGGACGGATATCCGAACGAGTGAGTCAACACAAGTCAACAGTGATAATAATCAGTGCTGTCCGATCGGGTGGGAAAGCTGTTCGATCGGACTGGAAAGCTGTTCGATCGGACAGGGTGATGTTCGATCGGTTGGGAAGGCTGTTCAATCGGACAGGGTGCTGTTCGATCGGTTAGGAAGGCTGTCCGTTCGGCTTGCAGTATTTTGAATAGGGTGTCCTTGAAACGGCTGGTAACTCGAACGGTCTGCTGTTCGATTGATTGTCACTACACGACAAGTATGTTGTCCGATCGGCTGATGATATGACTTGAATAGAGTGAGTTATCCGTTCGACCCTCTGTTCGATCGATCAGCACTACACGACAAAAATTTCCAAACTAAAACACGTATATCGAAGATATCATGAGCGTCCCTCACATTTGACTCTCAAAACAAGTCATATGCAAACCATTAATATTGCGACAATCACATGCAAACTGACAACAACTTTGAATCAAATGAATTCAATTGGACCGTTCAATCTTTTGATCATATCACCATTAAAGTGGCCGACAATGATGAATCAAATTTTTATTCCTATTGGGCCGCTAACAAATTCAATACTACACATGCAATCCTTGATTAAAATAATAAGATCATGGCCGACAACAACATATCAACTTTAATCTCATAGGACCTCCATTTTAGTGATTCATGCATCGATATATTAATTTAAGACATCACGTGACATTGATTATTAATGAGAATTATAACAGTTGTCAGAACAATTGCAGAATATGTTGACTTAAATGACGAGTATTGCTGACCGATTGGTTGGGATATGTCGGTCGATCGGACAGGAATGCTAGCCGATTGGCTAGGCTGTCCGATCGGTTAGGTCAACAAGTCAAACTTATTAAATGCTATAAAAGGTGTTGCAGTGGAACGGACAGGCTGATCGATTGGTTAGGTCAACACGTCAAATGCTTTAATGAGTTGTAAAGTGTGTCAATGGAACGGACAGGCTGATCGATCGAACAGCTTGTTCGATCAAGTAACACTAATGCTGTTTGATCGGACAACATGCATGAACAACCATGACAAACATTTCAGCTAAGTCGGCCAGAAAATCTCAGATTTCTCCCAAACGGCTTGGAATTTTAACCTGAAAATTTGTAGGCTTGTAGATCAGATAATTTCGCACAACATATCCAAAAATTAGTAATTTTTAACCGTGAAAAGTCGTTTAATTTGGTGATTTTCAGATAAAAACGTGAAAAGATGTAAAGATGAAGAATTTGTGCAAATCTGAGTGAAATTTTGATCTGAATTCAATGAAATCCTGTGCGATTCCGTGCGTTTGATCCGTGCAATCGAGCTCCTGCTCTGATACCACTTGTTAGGACCGGTTTTCGACTCCGAAACGATTGCGTATGACATGTTCTATGTGACACCCCGTTGAAACACGCTAGCTTGGCAGTGGCTGCCTTAACTTTCGGGACGAAAGTTCTTAAAACTTGGGGATAATGTGACACTCTAGGTTTTTCCGAACGAACACCTTGTAATATTTTGTGTATATATATATAAATATTATTAAATGGAAACGTGACTTGTACATGATATGTGTGATATGTACGTAATATATATATATATATATATATATATATATATATATATATATGTATGAGAGCCGAGACCACGACTCGAGACCATGACTCGCAACCACTCGGTTACGAGTGGGCCACTCGGTCTCGAGTGGGCCTCTTGAGCCGAAACCGGTTTGGGCCGAAAACCCCCTAGCCCAACTCGAGATCCCTAGTATAAATCCCAACCTTTTCCCCACTTGCTTCATTTTGTTGCACAAACATATCCACACTTCTTCTAGTCTCTCTCACTAGAAAACCCTCTACAAACACCACTTTCCTTCTCCAAAATCTCGGTTCAAGCTTGGAGCAAATCGGTAGGAATCTCGGTTAAGGAATCTCGGACAAGACCATCACTCGGACACTTCATCTCCTCTCATTTTCTTCCTTTATTTCGGCTCATTCTTCTTCTTCACAACCGGTTAGTATTGTTATTATGTGCATAAGATTTAGGTTGAATGGACTAGAAAGTGTTTAGTTAATAGTGTTGTGCATGAGTTTTCAAATGATTTGTGAGTATTTCACCATATGTGTATACCATGTTAGGATGCTTGTTGAAATGTTCAAATGACTAGTTGTATGTTCAAACTAAATGGTAGATAAATTGGAGATGAATGATGGATTCTTATGATCAAACATGTTCTTGTATGAAAAATGCTATTTAAAGATGATGAACCTAGGATGGTGTGTAATTCATGAACTAGTTGGTGTATGTTTTCTTTGAATATGAAAACCCCAGAATTTTGAATATGGATGAACATGTTGAATGATAGTTGAAGATGTGAAAACCCTTATGATTTGATCCATTTTTACAAATAGACAGATTAGGAAAACTTGTTTCTTAAACCTCATTGGTTGTTTCCTAATCTGGGCCTGATTGCATAGTACATTTCGGACTGATGGTTCTGCATCATCACGTGTACATGAAAGGGACAGCATTACGACTCGCAACCATAGCATGACAACTCGAGACCACGCCGTTGCGACTCGCAACCATAGCATGACAACTCGAAACCTCACGATTGCGACTCGAGACTACGACGGTTGCGACTCGCAACCACAGCGTGACAACTCGAGACTACGACGGTTGCGACTCGCAACCACAGCGTGACAAGCCGAGACCTCCTGGTTGCGACTCGAGACCTTCTGGTTGCGACTGGGCTGTCCACTTTGGTTATTGGGCCATAATGTGTAATATGGGCTACCTGTTAACTGGACTATGTGTTCTGTTTGAATGTGTGAATGTTAGGGCCGGCCCAATAACCCCATGACTGTTTACTTGTATGCATGTTACGTGCCAGTTATGTGTATAGATTATACGTGAATGCTTGTACACCAAACCTGACCTATACCGGTACCCATGTTAGGACGTGGTGACCAGCGTGTTTGACAAGTAACCTAATCTACCGAGCAACCCAAGGTGAGTTCACAACTTAAAAGCATGCGTCCCGGTGGTTTGGGACACGAGACTAAAACAACCCTATCCCCTTGTAAAGGGGATACCATTTACATTCCTTCCCTAGTTACTGGGAACAAACTTACTTTTCCTTCCCTTGTCATTGGGAAACCTTTGGTTAATTACTGTTTATACGGATTGCAACTAACGACACTAAACGAAACTCTATCACTTAAGTCCCTACTACATAATACCGATTAGTCGCCGGGGCCAGGCGAACGGGTTATTAGTTGATAGCGCTATTTAGGTTTTACCAGCCTCACACCGTGCCCTGGTTTGGGATCGGTCGTGAACTAATGTACTCAGGCATCCGTCAATGATGATAGAACATTGACATCGGGGCATCCTGCGGAAACGCAACGGTTACCTAGTGTTCGGTATTGGAAAAACAGTTTAGTCGCTAACTTTTGGGGTAGCTCCCCATGGCATGTATAAACGGATAAATTAACTGGTGAAACAAGTTTTTGGTAATTAAAACTGGACAACTAGTGAACTCACTCAGCATTATTGTTGACCCCTTATTGCATGCTTTGCAGGTAACCAGTGACGAAGGAGCTTGCTGCTTGGGAACGAGTAGTGTCTGTCCACCCTTGTGTTGGGTGTTACCTTATTTTGAACTATGAACTTGTTTAAACTGCCTTACTTATGCTTCCGCTACTTATTACTGTTTGAACTTGAAACCTTAAACTCTGAACTTGATATTTGCTAATCTTATGGTTAGTAAGTATTACTTTTTGTTATCAATTTAACTATTCAGTATAATTGGTGGCTGGATCCTGGTCAGTCACGCCCTCGAAGCGGGTGTTATCCGCAGGTGGATTTTGGGGGTGTGACAGATTGGTATCAGAGCCATTGGTTATAGTGAACTTGGTTTTAAAAAGGGGAAAATCTTTTTGAGAAAAACCAGACTATAACCCGTGACTCGCGACGACACTACACTCCAAGTACAAGGCTCAACACTTTTGACCTCATAGCTCGGACCAGTGTTTACTTGTTTGCTTACTTTATGTTTCCTGTTTTGCTATACATACTAGTATGCCTAAATTAGATAGATACACCTCTCTCTTCTATCTCATTCTCGCTACACTACGGCATCACACTCATACTGTGTTTTCTGGTTATGAAGACAATGAGTGGACGTGGAAGAGGAAACATCAACATGACTCAGGCTCAGTTCACTAACCTGCTCAACACAGTGGCTGCAGCTTTCGCAGCTCACCCTATAGGTAAGCTCGTTGTTTTAGGATGTTTAGATCCTACCGTCACATCGTCTTTTCGCCTCTAAGTCTATACGCTTCGCTTCTCACGAACAGGTCAGCATGCACCTGCGCAACCACCCGTGTGTACTTTCAAAACTTTCATGGATTGCAAGCCTCTCCCTTTCAACGGCACTGAGGGTGCCATAGGCCTTCTACATTGGATTGAGAAAGTTGAAGCTGTCTTTGCTGTCTGTGAATGTCCCCCTGCAAATTAGGTGAAATTTGCTACTGCTACGCTTGAAGGAAACGCGCTTTCTTGGTGGAAGGCGCAAATTCAGATGTTTGGTTTGGAAACTGCTAATGCTACTGCGTGGGAGGATTTCAAGGACATGATTAAGGAGGAATACTGTCACCGGGATGACATCCACAAGCTTGAGAATGAGTACTATGCGCTTAAGATGGTTGGGTCAGAGATTGAAACCTACACCAAGTTGTCCAATGACTATGCTGCTCTTTGCCCAAACATGTCTCGACCTATGTATCGAAGAATCGAACTGTACATCAAGGGTTTGGCTCCAGAAATTCGAAGCCATGTAACTTCAGCCAACCACACTACCATTCAGCCGATCGTTCGACTCGCTCACAAACTTACTGATCAGGCCGTAGAAGAGGGCAGGTTGCCCAAAAGGATCAGTGCTACTGTCGGAACTTCTAGTGACAGCAAGCGTAAGTGGGAAGGAAGTCAAAGCAAGGATGCTAACCCCACTCAGGCCCCAACACAGCAAAGGAAAACTGAAAACAACAAAGGCACTCAGCAACAGGGTGGCTACCGGAGAAGCTACCCTAAGTGCAACAAGTGTAACAGACACCACAATGGGGCATGTAACAAGGGCCAGTGTCAGCGATGCCACAAGATGGGGCACGAAGCCAAGGATTGTAGAAGTCAGTTCCCAGCAAGACAGAATCAGCAACAACCCCAACAGCAACAGCAGCAGGGAAGCGACCGAGCATGTTTTAAGTGTGGAGCTGAGGGGCACTTTAAGAAGAATTGCCCTGAACTGAATCAGAATCGCAACAACAATCAGGGAGCTGGAAACAACAATCAGAACAACAATGCTGGGAATGGTGCTAGAGGAAGGGCTTTTGTGATTGGAGCTGGAGAAGCAAGGAATGACCCCAATGTCGTGGCGGGTAAGTTCCTACTCGATGATCGTTATGTTTCTGTGTTATTTGATTCCGGTGCCGATGCTAGTTATGTGTCCCTACGTATTAGTAAGAAGCTTAAGCGTCCGCTTTCGTTACTAAGTTCTCCGCATATCGTCGAGTTAGCTAATGGTAGAAACATCGAGTCCTCACATGTTATCAAGGGCTGCAAACTAGAATTGTCTGGTCAGACATTTAGTATCGATCTTTTCCCTGTTACTCTTGGAAGCTTCGACGTCGTCGTTGGTATGGATTGGTTATCCAAGCATCGCGCTGAGATCCTCTGTCAAGAGAAAGCAGTACGTATTCCCCGCCATTCTGGCAAACCCCTCATTGTACAAGGTGGCAAAGGTGGAGAAATCTCCGGCGTTATCTCTTTCTTGAAGGCCCAGAAGTGTTTACGAAAAGGGCACACCGCTATCTTAGCACTCGTCACCGACACCCACGAAAAGGAAAAGAGGATTGAAGATTTTCCTGTAGTACGCGACTATCCCGAGGTATTTCCTGAAGAACTACCTGGACTCCCTCCCCACCGTCAGGTCGAATTCCAAATCGAGCTAGCTCCCGGAGCAGCGCCTATAGCTCGTGCACCTTATCGACTAGCCCCCGCAGAATTGAAGGAACTCTCTACTCAACTACAGGAACTATTGGATAAAGGGTTTATCCGTCCTAGTTCATCGCCCTGGGGAGCACCGGTACTCTTTGTTAAGAAGAAGGATGGCACGTTCCGAATGTGCATTGACTATCGTGAGCTGAACAAGGTTACCATCAAGAATCGTTACCCTCTCCCGCGAATCGACGATTTGTTTGATCAACTGCAAGGATCGAGTTACTATTCTAAAATTGACTTGCGATCAGGCTATCATCAGCTAAGGGTCCGTAATGAAGACATCTCCAAAACGGCATTCAGAACTCGTTATGGTCATTATGAATTCCTCGTTATGCCCTTTGGAATGACCAACGCCCCTGCAGTGTTCATGGATCTTATGAACCGAGTGTGCAAACCTTACCTCGACAAATTCGTGATCGTGTTTATAGACGACATCCTGATCTACTCGAAAAGTCAGGAAGAGCATGAACAGCACCTACGCCTTATCCTCGAACTCCTTCGCAATGAGCAACTGTATGCCAAGTTCTCGAAATGCGACTTCTGGCTTCGAGAAGTCCATTTCCTTGGGCACGTGGTTAACAAGGATGGAATCCACGTCGACCCAGCTAAGATCGACTCAATAAAGAATTGGCCTACCCCTAAGACTCCGACCGAAGTCCGCCAATTCTTGGGACTAGCAGGATACTATCGAAGATTTATCATGGGATTTTCAAAGATCGCTCAGCCTCTCACGGCTCTTACTCAGAAGGGTATGGTTTATAAATGGGGTGAAGCTCAGGAAACCGCATTTCAGAAACTAAAGGATAATCTCTGTAGTGCTCCTATTCTCTCGCTGCTTGAAGGCACTGACGACTTCGTGGTTTACTGCGATGCATCCATCCATGGGCTCGGTTGTGTGTTAATGCAACGCGACAAAGTTATTGCTTACGCCTCTCGACAACTTAAGACGCACGAAAGGAACTACACTACGCACGACTTGGAACTAGGAGCAGTGATCTTTGCGCTTAAGATATGGAGACATTACCTGTACGGTACCAAGTGCACCATTTACACCGATCACAGGAGTCTCGAGCATATTTTTAGGCAAAAGGAATTAAACATGCGACAACGTCGATGGGTCGAACTTCTGAATGATTATGAATGTGCCATTAAGTACCATCCGGGCAAGGCCAATGTCGTGGCAGACGCCCTCAGCCGAAAAGACACTACGCCCAAGCGCGTGCGAGCGTTACAACTTACTATCCAGTCTAATCTTCCTACCCAGATTCGAAATGCTCAGATTGAAGCTCTGAAACCGGAAAACATCAGGGCTGAGTCCCTGCGAGGATCGAGACAACGACTAGAGCAAAAAGAAGACGGCGCCTACTGCATGGCAGGGCGCATTTGGGTCCCACTTTACGGAGATCTGCGAGAACTGGTGATGGACGAAGCCCATAAGTCCCGTTATTCAGTACATCCTGGTTCAGATAAGATATACCACACTTAAGGACCACTTACTGGTGGCCTGGCATGAAAGCCCACATAGCAGCTTACGTTAGCAAATGTTTGACCTGCGCAAGAGTCAAGACTGAGTATCAGAAACCAGCAGGCCTACTCCAGCAACCCGAAATCCCGAAGTGGAAATGGGAGCAAATTTCCATGGATTTTGTTACGGGGCTACCTAGATCCCAACGCGGGAATGACACTATTTGGGTGATAGTAGATCGATTGACTAAGTCTGCACACTTTCTGGCCATTAAGGAAACAGACAAGTTTTCTACCTTAGCAGAAATCTATTTAAAGGAAGTAGTCTCCAGGCACGGGGTGCCAACTTCTATTATTTCCGACCGAGACGCTCGTTTTACTTCCGAGTTGTGGCAAGCTATGCACAAATCCTTTGGCTCACGTTTGGACATGAGCACCGCTTACCACCCACAAACGGATGGGCAGTCTGAACGCACCATCCAAACCCTGGAAGACATGCTTAGAGCATGTGTGATCGATTTTGGCAAGAACTGGGAGAAGCATCTACCGTTGGTGGAATTCTCCTACAACAACAGCTACCACACTAGCATTCAGGCGGCACCTTTTGAGGCATTGTACGGTCGTAAATGCCGATCACCTCTTTGCTGGGCAGAAGTCGGTGACAGTCAACTCACAGGCCCAGAACTGGTGGTAGATACAACGGAAAAGATTTCCCAGATCAGGCAACGCATGGCGGCAGCTCGTGACCGTCAGAAAAGCTACGCTGATAAGCGTAGGAAACCACTAGAATTCCAGGTCGGGGACCGGGTTCTACTTAAAGTCTCACCCTGGAAGGGTGTGGTCCGTTTCGGTAAACGAGGCAAGCTGAATCCACGATATGTTGGACCATTCGAAATTACCGAGAAAATCGGTAAGGTTGCTTATAGATTGAACCTGCCTGCAGAGCTGAGTGCAGTGCACAATGTTTTTCACGTGTCCAATCTGAAGAAGTGTCTGTCAGATGAAACACTCATAATTCCTTTCAAGGAACTCACTATTGATGAACAGCTACACTTTACTGAGGAACCGATTGAGATCACGGATCGAGAGATCAAAACCCTCAAACGTAGCCAGATACCTCTCGTGCGAGTTCGTTGGAACTCACGACGTGGCCCAGAGTTTACCTGGGAGCGGGAAGACCAGATGAAGTCCAAGTATCCCCAGTTGTTCCCAAACGAAACCCCCAGCACTGAAGCTACAACTGAATTTCGGGACGGAATTCCAAACTAACGGGGGGATGATGTGACACCCCGTTGAAACACGCTAGCTTGGCAGTGGCTGCCTTAACTTTCGGGACGAAAGTTCTTAAAACTTGGGGATAATGTGACACTCTAGGTTTTTCCGAACGAACACCTTGTAATATTTTGTGTATATATATATAAATATTATTAAATGGAAACGTGACTTGTACATGATATGTGTGATATGTACGTAATATATATATATATATGTATGAGAGCCGAGACCACGACTCGAGACCATGACTCGCAACCACTCGGTTGCGAGTGGGCCACTCGGTCTCGAGTGGGCCTCTTGAGCCGAAACCGGTTTGGGCCGAAAACCCCCTAGCCCAACTCGAGATCCCTAGTATAAATCCCAACCTTTTCCCCACTTGCTTCATTTTGTTGCACAAACATATCCACACTTCTTCTAGTCTCTCTCACTAGAAAACCCTCTACAAACACCACTTTCCTTCTCCAAAATCTCGGTTCAAGCTTGGAGCAAATCGGTAGGAATCTTGGTTAAGGAATCTCGGACAAGACCATCACTCGGACACTTCATCTCCTCTCATTTTCTTCCTTTATTTCGGCTCATTCTTCTTCTTCACAACCGGTTAGTATTGTTATTATGTGCATAAGATTTAGGTTGAATGGACTAGAAAGTGTTTAGTTAATAGTGTTGTGCATGAGTTTTCAAATGATTTGTGAGTATTTCACCATATGTGTATACCATGTTAGGATGCTTGTTGAAATGTTCAAATGACTAGTTGTATGTTCAAACTAAATGGTAGATAAATTGGAGATGAATGATGGATTCTTATGATCAAACATGTTCTTGTATGAAAAATGCTATTTAAAGATGATGAACCTAGGATGGTGTGTAATTCATGAACTAGTTGATGTATGTTTTCTTTGAATATGAAAACCCCAGAATTTTGAATATGGATGAACATGTTGAATGATAGTTGAAGATGTGAAAACCCTTATGATTTGATCCATTTTTACAAATAGACAGATTAGGAAAACTTGTTTCTTAAACCTCATTGGTTGTTTCCTAATCTGGGCCTGATTGCATAGTACATTTCGGACTGATGGTTCTGCATCATCACGTGTACATGAAAGGGACAGCATTACGACTCGCAACCATAGCATGACAACTCGAGACCACGCCGTTGCGACTCGCAACCATAGCATGACAACTCGAAACCTCACGATTGCGACTCGAGACTACGACGGTTGCGACTCGCAACCACAGCGTGACAACTCGAGACTACGACGGTTGGGACTCACAACCACAGCGTGACAAGCCGAGACCTCCTGGTTGCGACTCGAGACCTTCTGGTTGCGACTGGGCTGTCCACTTTGGTTATTGGGCCATAATGTGTAATATGGGCTACCTGTTAACTGGACTATGTGTTCTGTTTGAATGTGTGAATGTTAGGGCCGGCCCAATAACCCCATGACTGTTTACTTGTATGCATGTTACGTGCCAGTTATGTGTATAGATTATACGTGAATGCTTGTACACCAAACCTGACCTATACCGGTACCCATGTTAGGACGTGGTGACCAGCGTGTTTGACAAGTAACCTAATCTACCGAGCAACCCAAGGTGAGTTCACAACTTAAAAGCATGCGTCCCGGTGGTTTGGGACACGAGACTAAAACAACCCTATCCCCTTGTAAAGGGGATACCATTTACATTCCTTCCCTAGTTACTGGGAACAAACTTACTTTTCCTTCCCTTGTCATTGGGAAACCTTTGGTTAATTACTGTTTATACGGATTGCAACTAACGGCACTAAACGAAACTCTATCACTCAAGTCCCTACTACATAATACCGATTAGTCGCCGGGGCCAGGCGAACGGGTTATTAGTTGATAGCGCTATTTAGGTTTTACCAGCCTCACACCGTGCCCTGGTTTGGGATCGGTCGTGAACTAATGTACTCAGGCATCCGTCAATGATGATAGAACATTGACATCGGGGCATCCTGCGGAAACGCAACGGTTACCTAGTGTTCGGTATTGGAAAAACAGTTTAGTCGCTAACTTTTGGGGTAGCTCCCCATGGCATGTATAAACGGATAAATTAACTGGTGAAACAAGTTTTTGGTAATTAAAACTGGACAACTAGTGAACTCACTCAGCATTATTGTTGACCCCTTATTGCATGCTTTGCAGGTAACCAGTGACGAAGGAGCTTGCTGCTTGGGAACGAGTAGTGTCTGTCCACCCTTGTGTTGGGTGTTACCTTATTTTGAACTATGAACTTGTTTAAACTGCCTTACTTATGCTTCCGCTACTTATTACTGTTTGAACTTGAAACCTTAAACTCTGAACTTGATATTTGCTAATCTTATGGTTAGTAAGTATTACTTTTTGTTATCAATTTAACTATTCAGTATAATTGGTGGCTGGATCCTGGTCAGTCACACCCTCGAAGCGGGTGTTATCCGCAGGTGGATTTTGGGGGTGTGACATTCTACGTGCGGAATCCGTGAACATGCGTGACCGAACACACGAGAACGTACTAAATCTGTGATTCTATTCAAAGATATGAAATCGTACAATCACGTGAATCACCTCTTGCACTTTCTCTCTCTAGGATCCAAGCTCTCCAAAGTAGCAAATGTGCAAAACTCTCCAAAAGTTCTAAATGAGAACCCTAATGGTCCTATTTATAGGCCAAGGTGATAAGGAAGGTTTCCTTATTTACAGAAATGCCACCTTGCCTTTTCTATTAAAATATTACAAAATAATCCTAGATTTCTACAGTTTCAGCTACGGTTTGAATTGACGGAGGTGATAAACATTAATGCACCAACAGGAGAAAACGCCAAAAAGTGTGAAAACGGTGAGAACGGATCATCATTATACACGGTGAGAACTGTTCATCCATACTAAGTATCTCCTTGATTGTCTTGACTTTCACCATTCTCCTATCACAGAACTTTAGGACAAAACGTCTCTCCGACCTCTCAAACCTCCATGTAATAACCTGAGCCATTTTTTATAGTTGTATGGCATTTTAGACAATGTGTGGCGTGTTAGAGAATGCGTGGAGTATTAAGCTTTGTTTACCTGTTCTTCTTATATAATCATATTTTTTTGCCGCCAGTAGGATGCAGTCCTATAATGTGACAGGTAATTATGGCGTTTTGAAAAGATAAATAAATTCAAGTACCTATGGAGTGGTTTTTTTAATATAATAAATGTTAGTATTAATGTTTCCGTCGTTTCAGTTTATTGTTTGTAGTTATTGTTTGTTCAGTTTCATCTGTTAAGGCTGTAACACGTCTCATCTTTTAGATTTTGGCGTTTTGTATTTTTAATGGCATTTAGATAAAGATGACACATTGTTCTATTCTCTTATACATTGTTTTATACATTTTTTTCGGTTTTTAATAATACTTGTCTAATGTCACACCCCGACCCGCAGCGGAAAGGTACCGGGGCATGATGATTGCCCATAGCTCATGACAACTAATTATTGTTACAATATTTAAAGCATATCTATTTAAATAGTCACATAACATATAATAATCAAAATTGTTCATACATCGTTCAAAACAAACATATCAAGATTTCAATTTATTTTCCTAAGGCCCATGCTACATGTCCACATCACTTGATCATCAACTTTGAAAACCTGCACCATGTTAGAAAAATATATTTTTGGGTCAACAAATATGTTGGTGAATAATTTCCTCCGTTTTATAGAAAATAGTTTTATATTTATTTCTTTTTTAAAAAAATATTATTAACATGCACCTCAAGGTTAGTGTATAAATGGTCTCATATAATCAACATAGTCAACATATTCATAAATCCAAATTTACCAAACAAGAATACACCATCAATAACAACACAAACAACCAAAATAAATAGACTCCTGATAATAGTGTGCATTAGGCTCAAGCCCCGAGGAGCGAGTCTAATACTGTTGGCGATACTAGGCTACAACCCATGGCCGTGGGGAACCTAGTCAGCCGTGTGGATCCACTAGACACAATAGCATGCAATAGACTTGACATCAAATATCATATAGAATAATAGAATACAGATAAGACGTTCACATAGTAACACTTGATCATAGCATGTTAAGTAAATCGAAAAGTGTAACATGATGCACCCTAAAATTTGTAAAAGATTAAAAAAGGGGGAAAGTGGAAGAAATTACTCACAGGTTGCGAAGAGTTAATCCACGAGAATTTACCGCACGAAAAGGGAACTGTTTATATCTAAATAATAACCGCAATGTAAATAAACGAAATACTAAACGTAAGGATAACCTATTAATTTTAGAAAATTGGATTCTCCTATTTGGGGACTTAGAATTATATTTACTCAACCAAAATAACCAAATCAATTATTATATGATTTTAGAATATATTAAAACGACAAAATCATGAAATCACCACTTTAATGGTTTTCAAATATGTGATAAAGCCAATAATTGAATAAGTTCATAAAACTCATTTAATTATCATATATAATAGATTTAGTGATTATCACATATTTTAATCTAAAATAATAATTTTGTAGTGGGAATTATTTGTATAATAATTTCACAAAGTCTTTACCAAAACTATAGAAACAATTTATAAAAGTTCTATAACAATTAAATAATCAGTAAGAATTAATAAAAGTATTTATAAAATCTATTTGTGATAATATGGTATTTTTAAGTTATTAGAATCTATATATAAACCATAATAAATCCAATTTAAATTTATATATTCCCAAAAATTAAGGAAAGGTTTATAAAAATTATCTAGTGTTCATATAATCTGAAATAATCAACAAAATATTTATTGAATTTATTTAAGACTATCTTGTATTTTCATTTGATTTAACTAGTGATTGAAATATAAATAATTCACTAAAATTCCAATTGATATCTAGAAATTTCCAAAATTTACACATAGTACACTAGTATGATATATAACAATATTATACTTTCAACTTCATCAAAACACAAGTGTAAATTTAAAAGCCCCAAATTCTAATAGCGAAGAACCCTAATTTTAACGAAAATTAAATTCAAATAATTCAGCCTTCTGTCACTGAAATTGATAGAGGGCTTTTGTAGAGAATAAAAAATAAAGCACAATAGGCTTTGGAATTACCTGAAAAGATTGAGAATTGAAGGAGATATCGTCCGCACAAGCTACAAGCCCTAGAATTTTCTTCGATTAAATTCTCGATGTAGAAGTGATGAAATGGAGAAGTTTCAGTGGGGTTTTACATGGTTTGATCAGGAGAATGAATGTTAAAAGTTTTAGAAGCCAATTCCACGATTTGACTGAAAACCCACATGTTGAACAAAAGCTTTCATGGTGATAATGGTTGATTCAATTCAGATGAATATGGGACGATTAAAGATCAAGAAAAACATTAACTCTAAGTTATACATTGCTAAGGATGATTATCAGACTTAATTGGTCATTAAAATTGATGTTCGAAACATTTTGGGTTCCATTTTCACGTCCTTTCGCGTTTAAGGTCAACAAAGGAGGAAGATGATGGGTTTTAGGCTCTGAGGTTGTGTTTAATTTTCATGCATCAGGAGTTCTTTACACAAAATGCAAGATGGTGGAGTAGTTGAGCTGTCGTTTGTTTTATGTGGTGTACCCGGGTTAGAAACCCATCCCACACATTGTTTTCCTTTTTTTATCTTGATTTCAGCTCCGATATGTGTACATTTGAATTAGCTTAGTTCTTATATAACAAATTAAGATAGTTAATAACATTAATTAACATTATATAATTAAATTCTAACAAACTTAACTAGGTTTGCTAACCGAGTTAGTTAAATTGTTTTTAATATATAGTTTCCACTATTTACAAAAACAGCCCCTTAACTTGTAACTTTGATATTTCGACGGTTTTAATCCTTTTAAGTTAAAAACTTGCTTTTAACCACCAATTTTAACGTAGTTAATTATTTCCTTTATAGCTATTAACTGAACTAACTGAGTTTCGCGTATAACTTCAAGTTTTAATCTGACGCAACACGTGGTGATTGATTTAATAATATAATAAGTAGAGTAATATAAATTCTTATTTTTATTTTATTGATAAAGGTCCAATTTTACAATACGGGTCGGATTTCGGAGGTCCGATTTTTGATGGATGTTACATCTAAAGTAATTTTATTATAGTTTTTGAAGTTTGGCGTTTGTGGCATCTTGGCATTTTACAAGAATTTTTTTAGAGAAATAGTGTATTTTTTAACGAAAAATTAGATAACAAACCATAGAAAAAAATAGAAACGAAAAAAATAAACTGTATCCAATCTCTCTCCCAAATCTTCATTGTTATCAGTCTCTTTCTTCTTTTGAAACTACAGGAATTGTCACAAATATATGGCGTTTTGGTTTTGGTGTGGTTTTTTGTTGTTCTTGTGTTGAAGTGGCTTTGTGGATGTTGGAGACATAGATCGACGCCGTGTGGGTGGATGCTATTTGCTCATAATCTTCATTATCATCATGGAGTCCAAGTAGCATTTACATTGGGATCGGTCTCTTCTTCTTATCCAAGCCTTCTTCAAGAACAAAGAACACATATGACATATTCTGTCATCAGTCTCTTTTTCTCGAAGATTTGTCCATGTCACGCAGCAAAATCTTACTGAGTTACACCCCTCAGTTAACAATCCATTCAGCGAAACTTCACGCAAAACAATACTGAGTATCCAAGAAACAATGTTTGCCATCTTTGATTTTTTTTAACTTTTTTGGCGTTTTACAGTGAGTGGTATTTAGGAACCATGACGTTTGTTTTTTATGTGATCAATGAAAGGTGCTGAGACGTTTCTTATAATACAACGCGTAGTTTAGTCGGAATATTATTATAATACATGCAATTAATAAAGTATCCGTCGTTTCAGTTACTAGTTACTGGTTGTATTTTTTGTTTTGCTCAACTTTATCTTTTAAGTGTGTAACACATCCCATCTTTCAAGTTTGTCGTTTTATATTTAATGGCGTTTTAGTAGGCCAAGATGATAAAATACACTAAGTAAAACACATAAAAAACTACAAAGGAAAAATAGTTTTTATTATTTGGCGTTTTGTATTTAGTTGGCGTTTTATATTTAATGGTGTTTTATGTAAGAAACAATGTTTACCCTTTTTACCCTTAATGAAACACGTTCCAAGTAATAAAATTGATGTTATTTACGAAAACGCCACCGGCCAATCTAGTCCATAGACTGTTTTAATCTGACGATCCATAAGCGTTCTCACCATTCTCATGCTTTTCACCGTTTTCCCTAAATTCTGACCCTATATATACATACATATATATATATATATATATATAGAAACGGCTTCAAGAGAGAACGGTGAAAAGTGTGAGAACGGTGAGAACGGATCCTGGCCCAACACATGGCAGGGGGCGCTATTGTCATGCGGGGGTACGATTGTCCTTTTATACGCTCTCTCCTTATTCGCGTTATAAATCTCTTTCGAATTAAAACTCCAAAGATTTATTGTTAGTTGTTACCTCCTTTGCAAGCTTTCTCAGATCTATGGCGTTTAACGTGGATTCTGTTCGACAAAGTAAAATTCGTTGGCATTTTCTATGTTTGTTCCAGTAAATCATGTAACAGATATGCGTTTTGTTCTTTTATCATTGTTTCATTGGTTTTTTTTGTATTAGTATTTTTATAATGTGTTGTATGATTTTCAATAGCGTTATTCAATTATGCAATCTAATCGCGTTTTAATTGTTATTTAAACAATTATTAAGAACTGCCAATTGGAGTTTTCAATATTAATTTTAATTTTCGTTTACGTTCTAGTATATTTCTTATGTTTTTACGATCATTGGCGTTTTACATCTATTTGATTAGTTTTGAATTTTATTTAGTAGTATTTGTGAACATCAGTTATTACTATTTTGTTAATTTGTGTAAACATCAGTTTTGTTAATTATGGCGTTTTCATTATGATGTTATATTTTGTTAATTATTTATGTTGTTAAGTGTTTTTAATTATTCATCTCCTGGCTTTTTTATCATGTCGTTTTTAAATTATGTGTTTATTATGTCTTGTTTATTATTCAATTAATGGTGTTTTAATATATAATGTTATTATGGGACATCACTGTGTTTTTCTGATTTTTCTGTTCCTCACTGTGTTTTCTCAGATGAAGTTTCTTCCTCGAGTCAAAGGCTTTGCCCCAAAACTGGATTACCATTTATCATTCCCGACGTCAGTGAAGAAATGAAGCCCACAATGGACATGGTATTCTCAAGCCTCGATGATTGTTATTCAATGTATGTTAAGTATGCCAAGGAGTGTGGGTTTTCAGTCAGGAAAGGGACTACAAAGACAAACTCTAAAGGTGTCTTACATATTAAGTATTACTTGTGTACGAGATCTGGGTTATACAAGGACAAGAAGGTTGATACGTTGGACCCAAATCAAAAGGAGCGAGTAGTGCGATCCAACTGTTCAAAGAGGACTGATTGTGGTGCACTGTTGTATCACCCCAGTGTTTTCGAAAGTCAAAGTAAAAGTCAAGATTGAAGTCAAAGGAAGAAAAGATCGCTAATTACGATCTGTCACTCCTTGCTCAATTACTGTTTTGACTTCTTTGACTGTAATTAGTCTATTTTATGTTTTTACGTTAGTTGTATTATGTGGAGTCATTAATTACAATCGAAGTAATCGAAGTATATTTCCCGATACGAACCACTTTATGACTGTGAATAATAGGAAGTAACAATGCGATAAAGTCAATTGATCAATAATCGAACTAATCTAATCATCATCGAACTCGAAACTCGAATATCGCAAGGATTGGTTATTGTTATACGTGCGTGTGTGCCTTATGTGTTACTTGTGCATGTTTTACTTTATGTGATGTGTGGTAATCAATCGAATTGCAATCGAAACCCAATCGAACTCAGTGGAAATCGAATTATGATAATTGGAGGCGGAAAGACAGCGCGAAATATAGATGCTTGTGTCTTAGATATAGTAGTTGGGATTAAAAGTAATTTGAATAGAAAACTCCATCGTATCCTCATCGGTCGCAATCGAAATCGAAATATCAGAAATCATCGCGCCGAACACTCGAATCAGGCAGCTGAACGATCAGGCTACCAGCCGATCGAACAGCCAGCCGATCGGACTGCTGTCCGACCGGACAGGCTGTCCGATCGAGCTGCCTGGCCGATCGGCCAGCCTTTACCTCTTTTGGCATCCTATAAATACCCCTGTCATTGTCAAACTTTCTACTTTTGGAAACCTCTGTCCGACCAGCACGCTCAGCTCACATTTTCTCAGATTTCTCTCGATTCCGGTAAGATTTCGTCCTATATCTTGTACTTTCTTGATCTACACGTACTCTTACACCTTTCTATCTTTCAAATCTTAACTTTTAACCGTGAAATCATCAAGATTCAAGTGTTCTAGGATGATGTCATCATGGGTTCTTGAAGAAACAAACAAAGATCCTTCACGGATCTAAACATATTCACGGTAAAAAGGGATTGAAAGATTGTTTTCCAACTTTCTTTCAAATCTTTTACACTCAATACCTCCAAAACCGATAGAAAGGGAGCTTGTGCCGACTTACTAACCATTTCGGTGGTTGCGTGACTCAAGATCCGGAATCTATCCACGAGGTTCACCGATTTGGTGTTAAACGTTAAACACCGTCTCGAACCGTTCATCAACCGGATTTGGGTGATTCCTGTCCGATCAGGAGAACCAAGTAAAGACGAGGTTCTGTGGTTTGACTCGTTGCCAAAATACCTCGATAAAACGACAAACAATCAGAATAACCAAGTGTTAGACAAACAGGCTGACCAGGTCAAGGTGCTGACCGATGGGACTGCTGTCCAAACGGACAGCCAGCCGATCGGACAGTTAGCCGATCGACTAGCCAGCCGATCGGCTAGCACATGGTCCCACACTTAATCAATTTATTTGAAGATTGGGTATTGACGAACTGCTATTCGATCGGACTGCCGTCCGATTGGATTACTCTTCAGATCATAAGATACTTGACTTCAACACTTAATCGATTTTTCAAAATGTTCGACGCACTAGGAGTGCCACCTGATCGAACAGCCGTCCGATCAGGTGACAACCTGCTGAGAACTTGTCTGCTGAAGTACCTGATCGATCGGGTTGCCGGCCGATCGAACGACCGTCCGATCGACCGACCTGAATGGTAAAGATACTTCAAGGTTTTCAAATGCTACAACGAAAACTTCAAAAGTTAAACCATCATACACAAACACATCCTACTCAAAGGAAGGAACAATCCACTCGAACAGCCATCCGATCGAACTCCCGTCCGACCAGACAGCTGTCTGAACGGACTGTCAACCAAACGGTCAGCCGTCCGATCGACCAGCTGTCTGATCCCTCCAACACTTGTTTCCGTTTTGCGCGTTGCTTATCGTTATGCTATCGAACTATTCAGGCTAATCTTACTCTCAAGCGCTCCCTTCAATCCATCAACCGCTGTGAGTATACTCGATCCCTTTTTGCTTTATGCACTTTTGGGTGTTACATACGTTACTTATACGAAATCACATCAAACACACTACACAATGCTTTAAACGCTAACCGTTACCGCATGTATTACGTGACTAAATTAATGATTGTTGTTATGTTTACACGTGGAATGTTGTCTACCTGCCTTAACGACGATAGTACTATAGTTTGGACTCAGCACCCGTTCACACGGGGGTTGTTAAGGACAATTATTTGCATGGATTACGGTGGTAATCATGTACTGCGAACTGCCTCGGGCAGTCAACCCGCAGTCATTGGTATCGATAGATCCATGTCGATAATTAACATGCATCGTTTTCCTCTGTGTACGTGCTGGTTATGCGTAAACTATTTCGAACTCTATTATGCTATTATCAAACTTGTATGCTCACCTTTACATTTTATGCATTGACTTTACTTTAACGTATGTGACAGGTGCTTAAGATGCTTATCTGCTAGGAAAGCGGGGCTAGAATAAAGCTCTAGAGCCCAACAAATAGTTGTCTGTAGTAGTCAAATTAAGGGTCTCTAGAAGCAGATAAACAATTGTTGTTTATTTAAATCTGAGTTGTCGGAACAGAATATTTGCCTGGATTTTGCCTGTAATAATTTATGTACTGTTTGAGATACGGTATGGGACGTATTATTTAAATTGAATAGTAATGATAATTGTTATGGAAACTTCTGGACAATCTGTTTCGCTCAGTGCCATGCCTCGATGATTCCGCCATCAGTTGGGGTGTGACAGATTGGTATCAGAGCCATAACTATAGGGAATTAGGGAAGACTCGACCTAGTCCGGGTCGATGTCTTAGAGACCTAGACTATAGTTAGGACTCAATAGGCCAACTCGTGCATGTCCATTAGGGACTATGTATGAGCATATTACTATCCTTTGTTATCTTCGCCTACGCTACACATCACCGCACTCGAATTTTCAATAATGAGAAAGCGATTTAGTCAAGATTAGGTGTGAAAACCGCAAACTCTCGACTAAATTGCATGATCAACGCTGTTTTATCAACTTATCAATGATCTCTTCATTATTCTTTTTCAATAACGAACGCTTGTTCAACGGGAGAATTATACCAAACTAGGAGTGAAATCCATATTTTGATGAATAATCTCCTCTATTTTACTAAAATCAAGGGAAAGTTGTTAAGCTAGGGGTGAAACCCTAACCTTGATGGCTTGCCCATGGATTCTACCCAAAACTCTCACCAAAGTCTCGACGGACTCCAACGACCTGAACTCACAATACGGCTAAAGGGATGTGCGGCGGATGCACATGAATCGAGGCAAAGGCCCTATCCTGAAGGTCAAAAATGTGTACGACAGATTCTTGAGAATAGTCAAATCACTTTGGGTATTCAATGTCTAATAGCCGCAGACAATCTTGTAACACCTCGAAAATTTATGTCCAATAATATATGAACACGTGTCATAAGCTCTGAACGTGTGAAAGAATACTTTAGAGGGACTAAAGTTGACAAATGGGGAAACTATGTGAATATAAGGGTCCAAAGTGTCAACAATGGATAAATATATTCAAAAATAGCCCCACACCATGTTTATACCTTCAAACGAATAAATCATGGATCATACAAAGCTAAATATGAAAGAAAGTGATGAATTACAAACTACAGGGCTATATGTGTCAACATGTGCAAAGTATACCTCTGAGTGACCTTTTGGCAGACCCGAAGCTTTGTAACGATAAAATATACTCACTAGAATATGTGGTTAAAATTTCATAAAGTTTCGTTATAGTATGAAAAAGTTATGATCAAATTCGTGTACGAGGGGTTAAAAGCGTCAACGTTAAATTCTAAGGCCTTATGAGTGGTTACAAGGTTAGTCAAGGACTTAACCAAGTTAGTAAAAGTCCCAAGGTCCTTAAAAATCAAGTTAGAAGGTTGGAAATGCAATTTAAGGGCTTAAAACCACGTTACAAAGGACCAGGGACCAAAAGTGCAATTTGTAAAACTTGTTTGGCAGGTTCTGCAGGTCCAGGCGACCCGCGTAAAGGTCCCCTAAGACCTTACACGGCCCGCGTCAGGGTGCCAGCGACAGAAATAACCTGCAGCTGCCTGCTAAAGCTGTTAACTGACTTAAAACTCTTGTTTTCTTATACCAGAGGTCTCTTCAATGGTTTTTCATGCACTAGGGGCACTTGGACTGATCTTGTAACATGTATAGACTATGTTGGCACCATCTTATGCAATCAAAATGCATATATAAGAACTTGAAGTTGTAAACATTTCTTGCATTCATTCACAACTTTGCATAAGTTCACTTCTGGAGCTCTCTGATCAGCAAGCCAACTTCTTAGTGATCCCTGAGCATAATTAGGTCTCTTGTAAGTGTCCTTAACCTTTCTAAATTCATTTTAGCTTAGTTAATTAGCTAAAAGTCAAACCGTCGTAATTAAGGTTTGACTTCGAGATTAGTCAATGATTACTCACTAATATCTCGAATTAAAAATACCTTTAAGTAGGTAATTATGTGGGTAACAAACCCCTAAAAGGTAATTTCCAGATTCCCACTTTAACTATGTTAATTGTCGAGTCAAAGATGATTATAAAAAGTCAACAGAATGGTTATTTGCAAATTAATGCATAATTATCAATGTAGGATACATGCAACCTGTTTGATCATTAAAATAACTTGGTAATTAATGTAAGAACATGTCCCAACATGTTCAACTCGACAATTTTTAGTTTAGGCTCGGTTTGGAACCGAAAGTTGCAAAGTTTGACTATTGCTTTGACTATCAGTTCTGACCCGTTTAAGCCAAGTTTAGGATTGCCTTAGAGCTTCTTTTGGACCTATTTGCATGTTAGTAAACTCTGAGATTATACAACTTGGTTCATTAGATATCCTATTCACATGCATGTTTCCGTTAATCGCTTATATGTTGACCATTATGCCCATTTGACCTTAAAATGAGATTTTTGGAAAAGTAAAAGGGTAGACACCTTAGATACTGATTTATAAACTTGCACCTAAAATTTGAGATCAGTTTGAGGTGTAGATTAAGAGTTATGCTCATTAGCGTAAATTAGAGCTTCTTTAGTAATTAAATGGCATAAATTGCATATAGTATATCTAAACCCAAATTTTTATACAAAACCTTATACCTACTGTTATAGAATAATATTTTGGGATTTTTGGAGATTTTTATTTATTTTTAGACTGAGCATAACTTAGTATTCTAAGATTAATTCGGTTAATGCCGGTTTTACCCTTTTAAGCCATAAAATGAGTTTTACAAATCCTTTGACCCCAAACCTTTTTCCACTGATTCAATATGTTAAATAAATTATTTTGAGCCTTCTGGAATATTAAAAATATCAGCTTTTTATATAAAACCCGGAAATGGCTCCAAATCGCCTTTTTAAGCATTTTTAACGACTAAGCATGTATTAGAACTTTATTAAACATATAGGGTTGAAACTTACTGATGTAATCAGTAAAATTTTATATTTTAAACAGTAGGAAAATATTTTTAAACTCAGAATATCAGTTTTGACCCTTTAAGCATATGTGAAATTACCAAAATGTCCCTACGGAGCATAGTATGGTTATAAGTTATAAATTTCACATATATTTGATACCCTACTGTTATGACTTAGTAAATTAAGCATATTTGCTGATTTATTCAGACCTATAACTCAGAATACTAATTAAACTCTTTTACACCCTTTAAACTTATTTTCCCTATACGGGCTTGGGGTACGGTATATAAAATACCGCTTGGTCGGGGAATTGACCTTAACCGGTCGGTGGTTAAGTGTTGTCAAATTAACCCGTTTAAAAATGATGTTTTGTTTGTTTAACGCCTTTGGGGGTTTAATGACCATGTCCCGGATATCCTTGGCATCATTCAAAGAATGGCCACGACCTTAGCACACGGGTGTAAGCGTACACCCGTAGTGCATCTCAATAAAGTATAATCGTCGGTCGAGAGAAGTCTTGCGGCGGAATTATATAAAGTGGTGTGTCTATTAATCTTTAACCCGGTACGACCCGGGCAACTGAACGCATAACAGACATGTAATTCTTTTACAAGATTATAAGCAAATAATTATCCCAAGTTATAAAAAGTTTTGTGCCTCGGGCATTTAAATCAATTTTTAAACATTTTCAAAATGAGTCAGTTAAATTGTATTTACTAGTGTAAACTGACGTATTTTCCAAAAAAGCTAAGTGCAGGTACTACGCGTAATAGGCTAGCCACTCCTTAGCATCCATAGAAGTCTCGCAAGCTTAGGATGCACGAAGTCTGTTGAAATAAAGTTTCCTCTTTTGTTTGGATCCGCCTGTGGATCTATTTCAACTATTTTGTGATACTTGGATATTACAATATTATTAAGTTGAAATAAATCTTTCTTTGCTTCCGCTGTGCATTTATATATTGTATGTTTGACTATGACGATATCAACTACGTCACGAACCCCCACCGGGCCCACCGGTGACACGTGGAAAATAGGGGTGTGACAGGTTGGTATCAGAGCCAACGCTGAGTGAATTAAACACTAGCCTTCTGTGTTTAATCTCAGTTAAATAAATGCACATTCCTCGAGTTCCGAGTCAAGACAAAGAACATAGGACAAACTCTGTTTTGTTTTATTTCATTTTGTTTTTATTTTATTATATATATATATATATATACATACATATATATATATATATATATATATATATATATATATATATATATATGTTGTATCATTTTGTTGACAGGTTTAATCATGCCACCACAAATGAGACGCGGACGGGGAAAGGCTCCTTTCACGAGCCACGATCATGAAGCCGGGCCCTCACACCGGCGAACACCTTCCATCACGATGAGTACGAGCCCACAAGAGCCGTGGAGGCTCTACGTTGAACCCGGGAGGCGGTCAGTCTCCCTCAGTTCCTCACCTTCATATCAGGATTCTTTTGGGCCCCAATCAGAGAATGAGCCCAACGACCAACCACCTTCTTTCATACCCTTACAGAGGTCTAACTCTCACCATTCCTTTGACGACCCTACCCCTATCTTCCAAAGCCGGTTCAACCCGGCTAATTTCATTCAAGAACCCGTGGGTTTTAACCCACTAGGACCCGAGGATCACTTCTCGGGTGAAAATGACATGGACGAAGACACGGATCCCGTGGAACCTGCGACCGGGACTCCGAACCACCCCATCGAGATCTCAGATGGGTCTTCATTTCATGGATCGCCTTATCACGGTCCGGACAGCTACGAGGAGAGGTTCTGGAATATTGACTGGTATTTTACCCCCTCTCACCACTCGTCCCCTTATCAGCAGCAGCAGCAACAACCTGAGATTCCCACTTGGAAATGGGAAATGGTGACGATGGATTTCATCACCAAGTTGCCAAAGACAAAGAAAGGAAATGATACTATATGGGTCATAGTTGATAGACTAACTAAGTCAGCACATTTCCTACCCATTAAAGAGACTTACAGCTCCGATATGTTAGCCCAACTGTACGTGGATAAGATTGTATCCTTACATGGCGTACCAGTATCTATTATCTCAGATCGGGATACTAGGTACACGTCTCATTTTTGGAAGAGTTTCCAACAGTCTCTGGGTACCCAATTGAATTTCAGTACGGCTTACCATCCTCAGACGGATGGGCAAAGTGAGCGTACTATTCAAACGTTGGAAGACATGCTGCGTGCATGTGTAATTGATCTAGGTGGTAGTTGGGACAGGCATCTACCTTTGGTCGAGTTCTCCTACAACAATACCTACCATACCAGCATTCAGGCTGCACCTTTTGAGGCACTATATGGTAGGAAGTGCAGAACGCCCATCTGTTGGGCAGAAGTAGGGGATACTCAATTATCAGGTCCTGATATAGTATTTGAGATGACGAACAAGATTGTCCAGATTAGTGATCGCCTAAAAGCTGCCCGCGATAGGCAGAAGAGCTATGCTGATAAGAGGCGAAAACCTCTCAAGTTTGAGGTTGGCGATAAAGTTTTGCTCAAAGTGTCGCCCTGGAAAGGGGTGATGCGATTTGGTAAGAAAGGTAAGTTAAGCCCAAGGTATATAGGACCATTCGAGATCATTGAATGCATTGGATCAGTGGCTTATAAGTTAAACTTACCTAAAGAGCTCAGTGGTATTCATAACGTATTCCACGTCTGCAATCTGAAGAAGTGTCTAGCTGACGAGTTGCTAGTCATACCACACGCACATGTGCACATAGACGAGAGCTTAAAATTTGTGGAGAAACCTGTGTCGATTGAGGATCGACAGGTAAAAAGGCTTCGAAGGAAGCTTGTGCCTATTGTCAAGGTGAAGTGGGATGCCCGCAGAGGTCCTGAATATACGTGGGAGTTAGAGTCCACGATGAAAGAGAAATACCCTCAATTATTTCCATTAATCTCGAGGTCGAGATTTCTTTTAAGGGGGTGAGGATGTAACACCTCGAAAATTTATGTCCAACAATATATGAACACGTGTCATAAGCTCTGAACGTGTGAAAGAATACTTTAGAGGGACTAAAGTTGACAAACAGGGAAACTATGTGAATATAAGGGTCCAAAGTGTCAACAATGGATAAATATATTCAAAAATAGCCCCACACCATGTTTATACCTTCAAACGAATAAATCATGGATCATACGAAGCTAAATATGAAAGAAAGTGAGGAATTACAAACTACATGGGCTAAATGTGTCAACATGTGCAAAGTATACCTCTGAGTGACCTTTTGGAAGACCCGAAGCTTTGTAACGATAAAATATACTCACTAGAATATGTGGTTAAAATTTCATAAAGTTTCGTTAACGTATGAAAAAGTTATGATCAAATTCGTGTACGAGGGGTTAAAAGCGTCAACGTTAAATTCTAAGGCCTTATGAGTGGTTACATGGTTAGTCAAGGACTTAACCAAGTTAGTAAAAGTCCCAAGGTCCTTAAAAATCAAGTTAGAAGGCTGGAAATGCAATTTAAGGGCTTAAAACCACGTTACAAAGGACCAGGGACCAAAAGTGCAATTTATAAAACTTGTTTGGCAGGTTCTGCAGGTCCAGGCGACCCGCGTAAAGGTCCCCTAAGACCTTACACGGCCCGCGTAAGGGTGCCAGCGACAGAAATAACCTGCAGCTGCCTGTTAAAGCTGTTAACCGACTTAAAACTCTTGTTTTCTTATACCAGAGGTCTCTCCAATGGTTTTTCATGCACTAGGGGCACTTGGACTGATCTTGTAACATCTATAGACTATGTTGGCACCATCTTATGCAATCAAAATGCATATATAAGAACTTGAAGTTGTAAACATTTCTTGCATTCATTCACAACTTTGCATAAGTTCACTTCTGGAGCTCTCTGATCAGCAAGCCAAGTTCTTAGTGATCCCTAAGCATAATTAGGACTCTTGTAAGTGTCCTTAACCTTTCTAAATTCATTTTAGCTTAGTTAATTAGCTAAAAGTCAAACCGTCGTAATTAAGGTTTGACGTCGAGATTAGTCAATGATTACTCACTAATATCTCGAATTAAAAATACCTTTAAGTAGGTAATTATGTGGGTAACAAACCCCTAAAAGGGTATTTCCAGATACCCACTTTAACTATGTTAATTGTCGAGTCAAAGATGATTATAAAAAGTCAACAGAATGGTTATTTGCAAATTAATGCATAATTAGCAATGTAGGATACATGCAACCTGTTTGATCATTAAAATAACTTGGTAATTAATGTAAGAACATGTCCCAACATGTTCAACTCGACAATTTTCAGTTTAGGCTCGGTTTGGAACCGAAAGTCGCAAAGTTTGACTATTGCTTTGACTATCAGTTCTGACCCATTTAAGCCAAGTTTAGGATTGCCTTAGAGCTTCTTTTGGACCTATTTGCATGTTAGTATAACTCTCTGAGATTATACAACTTGGTTCATTAGATATCCTATTCACATGCATGTTTCCGTTAATCGCTTATATGTTGACCATTATACCCATTTGACCTTAAAATGAGATTTTTGGAAAAGTAAAATGGTAGACACCTTAGCTACTGATTTATAAACTTGCACCTAAAATTTGAGATCAGTTTGAGGTGTAGATTAAGAGTTATGCTCATTAGCGTAAATTAGAGCTTCTTTAGTAATTAAATGGCATAAATTGCATATAGCATATCTAAACCCAAATTTTTATACAAAACCTTATACCTACTGTTATAAAATAATATTTTGGGATTTTTGGAGATTTTTTTTTTTATTTTTAGACTGAGCATAACTTAGTATTCTAAGATTAATTCGGTTAATGCCGGTTTTACCCTTTTAAGCCATAAAATGAGTTTTGCAAATCCTTTTGACCCCAAACCTTTTTCCACTGATTCAATATGTTAAATAAATTATTTTGAGCCTTCTGGAATATTAAAAATATCAGCTTTTTATATAAAACCCGGAAATGGCTCCAAATCGCCTTTTTAAGGATTTTTAACGCATAAGCGTGTATTAGAACTTTATTAAACATATAGGGTTGAAACTTACTGATGTAATCAGTAAAATTTTATATTTTAAACAGTAGGAAAATATTTTAAACTCAGAATATCAGTTTTGACCCTTTAAGCATATGTGAAATTACCAAAATGTCCCTACGGAGCATAGTATGGTTATAAGTTATAAATTTCACATATATTTGATACCCTACTGTTATGACTTAGTAAATTAAGCATATTTGCTGATTTATTCAGACCTGTAACTCAGAATACTAATTAAACTCTTTTACACCCTTTAAATGACCAAAATGCCCTTATGAGGCATAGTTTGGGTTTAAAACCATTTGGGGCATAATGGAAGGTATCATTCTGATATCACAACATATTTTAGGCATATTAACTTCAGAAACTTGTATTTGACTCGTATGGTTACTCGTTACGCACTTTACGCGTTCGGATCGGCTTATGTAACTAGTTTACTCATTTTAGCCGAAACGGGTCAAACTATATTATTTTGGTCTCAAAATCCAGAATGTGATTATGTTACCCATATTAAACAAGCATGCAAGCTTGTTGGGTCAAAACCACATTCTAAAACGGTCTTCGCCTTATCATGCGTTTAAAAGCGTAATCTTTATATAAAACTAACCGGTCTAAGCATAAGACCCGTTAGGATTCTAATAGGTTATTAAAACCTTAATTTCCAGATCTAGGAGCCCAGTAAACGCTACGTGCACTCGCTGTATTTGATTTATACTTTGCTCAGGTAAATACGTTTAACTTATTTTCCCTATACGGGCTTGGGGTACGGAATATAAAATACCGCTTGGTGGGGAATTGACCTTAACCGGTCGGTGGTTAAGTGTTGTCAAATTAACCCGTTTAAAAATGTTGTTTTGTTTGTTTAACGCCTTTGGGGGTTTAATGACCATGTCCCGGATATCCTTGGCATCATTCAAAGAATGGCCACGACCTTAGCACACGGGTGTAGGCGTACACCTGTAGTGCATCTCAATAAAGTATAATCGTCGGTCGAGAGAAGTTTTGCAGCGGAATTATATTAAGTGGTGTGTCTATTAATCTTTAACCCGGTACGACCCAGGCAACTGAACGCATAACAGACATGTAATTCTTTACAAGATTATAAGCAAATAATTATCCCAAGTTATAAAAAGTTTTGTGCCTCGGGCATTTAAATAAATTTTTAAACATTTTCGAAATGAGTCAGTTAAATTGTATTTACCAGTGTAAACTGACGTATTTTCCAAAAAGGCTAAGTGCAGGTACTACGCGTAATAGGCTGGCCACTCCTTAGCATCCATAGAAGTCTCGCAAGCTTAGGATGCACGAAGTCTGTTGAAATAAAGTTTCCTCTTTTGTTTGGATCCGCCTGTGGATCTATTTCGACTATTTTGTGATACTTGGATATTACAATATTATTAAGTTGAAATAAATCTTTCTTTGCTCCCGCTGTGCATTTATATATTGTATGTTTGACTATGACGATATCAACTACATCACGGAACCCCCACCGGGCCCACCGGTGACACGTGGAAAATAGGGGTGTGACAAATCTATTTCTGGATTTTTACGTGTTTCGATTCTGAGCCCGCGACTGCTGACTCTGATGACTCGTTGACTTTATGTGCTTATATGAGTTTAACTGTTTCTGTGTTTAAAATTTTGAGATTTATTCGATTTTTGCACTCATTTCGATCGACACACACAACCCGCATTGCTCTCCTATCTCAATACGCCAACAAGTCGCTACAATAAGAACGACATTATGCTACGATATACGCTTATACTATACTACTCGATATGCTATATGCGATCGCTATATTCGAACGACTCGCGGACTTTGAATAATAGGTTTCTGTATTCTGACTGCTTTTGGTGATTTTGTGATTACGTGCTTCTGTGATTGTGTGCCCTACGTGCTTATGTGCTTCTGTGGCTACGTGAATCTGTGGTTATGTGCCTATGTGTTTGTGTGATACATGCTTCGACGTGTTCCTAAGCTTTAGTACATAGTAGACGTGTGAGGTGAGATTCGATTATGATGTGTCTGAGACCTACGACGATGTCTGTTGCAGACAATGTCGTCATCTGTACACCGAACCCCACTTACTCGCCAAGAAAAGAGAGACAAACGTCTTGCTGCTATCATTGCCAAGCAAGTAGCAAAGGCTGTGAGCGAAGTGTATGAGAACGTCAACAAATCATTTGAGGAGTCGAGAACTGAAGCTCCCAAAGATGCTGCCAAGACTGTTTTCAGCTTCAAACAGTTCAAGGCATGCGGACAAAAGGAATTCACTGGAGAAGATGGCCCTACAGCTATGTTTCAATGGTTTGATTCCATCGAAGTCACTCTGCGCCAAAGCGGCTGTCCAGAAAATCTCCCTGCCCTAAACGCAACCGGCGTCTTCAAGTCCCGCGCTCTAGACTGGTGGACGGTCGAACGAAACAAACGCAGGAATGATGCAGCTTATGAGCTGACTTGGGAAGAGCTGAAAGCCATTATGATGGATGAATTCCGCCCTCCCCATGAACGCCAAAAGCTGGAGGACGAGTTTTGGAACATTAAGCAGAAGGATGGAGACAACGCTGCCCTGACTGCTCGCTTTAAGCAGCTCAGCATTATCTGTCACGACCAAGTCAAGACGCCAGAGATAGCAATCAAGAAGTACATTCGAGCTCTACCCGACTGTGTTGCCGATTTTGTTCACGCCGCAAAGACCTCATCAGTTGAAGAAACTTACCTGCTTGCCGCCGAAATCAACGACAAGCGAGTAAAAGCTGGTTTCTGGGATAAGCCCTCCAAGTCTCTACACCAAGCCACCACTGCACCGACCGCTGAAACCGCCCCTGCTCAACCGTCCAAGCCATCGCGCCGCAAGAAGAAGAACAACAACAGCAGCTCCAGCAACAAGAACTGTGCTGTCACTACCACTGCTGCTCCCCTGCAAGCCATACCGGCTCAGCAGCAGTCTCATCATTGACCAGCACCAGTTACTCATGCACCGCCAGCAAAGCGTGCATACACAGGTCCCCACCCGCTCTGCCCGACATGCTCATGTCATCACCCGGTGGGTCTTGCCTGTCGTTTCTACGCTCATTGCAATTTGTACGGTCATTTCACTGCCAACTGTCGCTATGGTCCCCGTAACACCACAGCTCCTGCCACTGCTCATGAAGCTCTACTCCCAGCCCCGCAAGGCCAACACGCGGCTCAGGCACCCGCGATCAATGCTCGAGTCTGCTTTGCATGTGGTGATCCTAACCACTTTGCAAACATGTGCCCAAACAGGGTTGTGAAGCAAGAGCCCCAGCAGCAGCAGCAGCAGCAGCCTCAGCAGCAGCAATAAGCAGCAGCAACAAGCGGCACGCGCCAGAACCTTCAACATCAATGCTCGTCAAGCCCAGGCAGACAACAAAGTGGTTAATGGTACGTTCCTTTTGAATGGTATTTATGCATCGTGTTTGTTTGATACTGGAGCCGATAACTGCTTTGTGTCGTTTAAATTCGAGAAGCTCCTTAGTCGTAAGCGCTCTTATCTGCCCTCGTCATTCGAAGTTGAAGTCACTACTGGAAGAACTGTCGCCGTTAATTCTGTTCTTCGTGATTGTACCCTCGAGCTCAACAATCACATCTTCCCAATCGACCTCATTCCGATGCAACTCGGAAGTTTTGACGTCATAATAGGCATGGACTTTCTTTGTGAAAACCATGCTGAAGTTGTATGCTTCGACAAGATGATTCGATTCTTGCTCGCGAACGGTGATTTACTATGTGTCTATGGCGAAACAGCTTCGAAAGGTCTCAAGCTCATGTCATGTGTCCAAGCTAGCAAGTATCTCTGCAAAGAATATAGAGCTTTCTTGGCTAACATTGTAGTAGCGGAGGAGGTAAAGAAAAGGAAGAAAGAAGTCAAAGACGTCCCAGTGGTCCGTGAATTTCCTCAGGTGTTCCCTGACGATCTTCCTGGACTACCGCCAAGTCGTGATATCGGCTTCCGTATCGATCCCATTCCTGGAGCCAACCCTGTTGCCAAAGCTCCTTATCGACTCGCGCCATCCGAAATGCGTGAACTCTCGAATCAACTCCAGGAGTTACTTGAGAAAGGCTTTATTCGCCCGAGCACCTCTCTTTGGGGCGCGCCAGTCCTCTTCGTTAAAAAGAAGGATGGGTCGTTCAGGATGTGCATCGACTACCGGGAATTGAATAAGTTAACCATCAAGAATCGCTATCCCCTACCCTGTATCGACGATTTCTTTGATCAACTGCAAGGTGCTACGTGTTTCACGAAGATCGATCTACGCTCAGGCTATCATCAGCTACGTATTCAAGATGAAGATATACCCAAAACCGCTTTTCGCACTCGCTACGGCCACTACGAGTTCGTTGTTATGCCTTTTGGTTTAACCAACGCCCCCGCGGTCTTCATGGATCTGATGAATCGCGTGTGTAAACCATATCTTGACCGATTCGTCATCGTGTTCATCACGATGTCTTGATCTATTCCAAATCGAAAGCCGAGCACACGCAACATCTACGGTTGGTTCTCGAACTACTCCAGGGGAATCAACTCTATGCCAAGTTCTCAAAGTGTGAATTCTGGATAGAGGAGGTTCAGTTTCTGGGTCATATTGTTAATAGTCATGGTATCCATGTCGATCCCGTGAAGATTGAAGCAGTTAAGAGTTGGATCACGCCAAAGAACCTGCCAGAAGTCCGTTCTTTTCTCGGACTAGCAGGCTACTATCGACGATTTATCGAAGGATTCTCAAAGATCGCTGTACCGCTTACCGCCCTTACGCATAAAGACAAGACTTTTGTTTGGGGAACTGAACCAGAGTCTGCTTTCCAAACCCTCAAGCATAAGCTTTGCAATGCTCCTGTTCTCACATTGCCCGATGGGAACGATGGTTTCATTGTCTATTGTGATGCTTCCAACCTTGGTCTTGGTTGTGTTCTCATGCAACGGGACAAGGTCATAGCTTACGCGTCTCCTCAGCTCAAAATCTACGAGAAGAACTATACAACCCATGATCTCAATCTAGGCGCAGTTGTTTTTGCGTTAAAGATTTGGCGACACTACCTGTATGGTACAAAGTGTACGATCTTCACCGATCATCGGAGCCAACAACACATCTTTAATCAGAAGGAACTTAATATGCGTCAACGCCGATGGGTAGAACTTCTCAATGATTACGACTGTGAGATTCGTTATCACCCAGGCAAAGCAAACGTCGTTGCCGACGCACTCAACAGACGGAGTTATTTGCTCAGCATTCGTAATACCCAAGCCCAATACGATCTCGAAGCCCTCATCCGCGAAGCCCAGCATGCCTGTTTTAATGAACGAACTCTGAAGAGGGAAAGAATCTATCACGATGGAGCTCAGCTTGTAGGCAAATCGAATGGGATCTTCTATTTTCTGGATAAAATTTGGATCCCTAAGCGGACTGAACTACAAAAGATTTTGATGGACGAAGCCCACAAATCTCGGTATTCTATTCATCCCGGTGCCGATAAAATGTACCAGGATCTTCGTTACAAGTACTGGTGGCCGGGAATGAAAAGGGATATCGCCCTCTACGTTGGGAAGTGCCTGACTTATGCAAGGGTCAAGGCTGAACAACAAAGGCCCTCTGGCTTACTCGAGCAACCCCCGATCCCTATATGGAAATGGGAGAGTATATCTATGGACTTCATAACAAAACTTCCGCACACGTCATCAGGTCACGACAGCATTTGGGTTGTTGTTGATTGTTGGGATTGAACCCTACCAAAGGAACAGATAATTAAAGCCAAAACTGGATCAGAGCAGTAGATCCAGAATAAGCAGATGTCATGCTTCAAATCTCTCCCCTTTAAAGTGGTTTCAACATCTGCTGACCTCCAAACTACTGATCTCTACTAAACTGCTGATCTACAACTACTGCCCAAGACAAAGGCTGATGATAGACTTAAAGCTCTGTTGTTCAATCTACTGCCTTGAGTCAAGCTCTGCTGATCATGATAAGTATTGTTGGGTTCACATCAGTGGAAGGATGCAGCAGTAGTTTAGATGTCTTTATATATTGTATTGTAATAACAGTTGTTAGCATAGCAGTGTTTGTATAGGTCAGATGTTAGAGTTTGTTAGGAGGTTAGATGTCACTTTCATGGTGATGTCAGCTTAGATGCTTCAGTGGTTTGCTCGTGCCTATAAATAGGACAGTGCCTATAAATAGAACAGTGCTCTGTACTATTCTATTAGCTCTTTCACCATCTTCTTCCTGCACGAACAAATACTGTGAGCTCAGGCTGAGGAGGAGTTTGTGCATACTTGCAAAATTGTAATCGTTGTTGAAATTAAATTAAATTCAATCATTCGGTTCAATGTTAAAGTTGTATGTTAAAAGCAATTCTCCTGTTTGATTGTGAAAAGTTTGCTTCCATCTTAATTCCGCTGCACAACTCATTCATCTTCATCTTAATTCAAACGTAAAACACAATCAAAACCAAACTCAGATCCTAACAATTGGTATCAGAGCTTGGACAGTCAAATTTGATTTAACAATCATTTTGACATAAATAGTTCAGCATGCAATCGTTGATACTGATAGTTTGTTTGTTTTGTTGAAAAACCGAGCAAGGTTTAATCATCATCAAAGTTGATTAATCAGTTCCTGTAAAACAACCAGGATGACGTCACAATCGCAAGATGATAAGAATAACATTGGCTCTCTTTTCAAACCACCTATGCTTAAACGTAATGAATACAACATCTGGGAGAGAAGGATGGGTCACATCCTTGCTCAACAGAATACTGGATGTTGGAGGTCTGTTGTTTTTGGTCCTCATGTTCCTATGGTGCCAAGTGCTGAGGATGCAAAGAAGTTCGTACCTAAACCAACTGAAAACTATACTGAAACTGATTTTCAAAAGTTCGAACTCGATGCCAAAGCATTTAGCATCATAGCATCTGCATTACCCAATGAAATCTATGCTGGGCTGTTACATTGTAACAGTGCCAAAGAGTTGTGGGATGCATTGAAAGAACAATTTGGGGGTACAGAAGAGGTTATTGAAAACAAAAGGGAAATTCTGAATCAGCAGTATGAAACATTTTGTCACATCAAGGGTGAATCATTAACCCAACAGTTTGAACGTTTTAGCTATCTCATTAGTGAACTAAGGCTTGTTAAAGTTACATTTCCAAATGCAACTCAAAATAACAGGTTTCTTAGATCACTACCTGATAAATGGGACACAATTGCTTTTGTCACTAGAAATTCAGCTGAGTTCAAAGATCTGACCCTGACCCAACTCCATGGTAGACTCCTGATCTATGAAAGGGAGTTAAACCAGAAAAGGAAGCTACAAGAGTCTGGTAAAGTTGTTGATGATTATTCATTTGGCAGCACAGCTCTTTTTGGTCAGGAAGAATCTGGTAGCAGTAGTAAGGATCAGAGTTATGATCATTTTATAGACATAACTACTGGTGGAAATTTTAACAACTCTGATTCTCACTCTGCAAATTATGCTTTCACTGCAAACTGTGAAAACCGGATATCAGATAACTTGTGCTTTGAACTCAATGATTTGCAACATTTTGATCCCACTGACTTAGAAGAGATGGACATTTTGCATCAATTGGCTTTGCTTAGTGATAGAACAAGCAAATTCTACAAAAGAACAGGGAGAAATTTCCCAGGGCTTCATGGGAATTTAAAGGTGGGGTTGGATAAGTCAAAAATCAAGTGCTACAAGTGTAATAGGCTAGGTCATTTTGCTAGGGAATGCAGGAGTCAAACCACTGGTCCAATAATTACTCATCCCAGCTTAAACCTGTTAGGATCGGAGGCTCTCATGGTTGTGTTTGTTTGTATAAATTGAACATTCAGAGAATATAAACCAATGAAAAGTGCAGCGGAAATGAATACAAACTTTTGTTAAACACAATCCAAAGAAGAGAATAGTTTGATAAACAATTGCTTTTCATCAGTCGAAAGGTTACAAAGCAAATCAAAAGATTACAAGCATGCTTACAATACTAAACTCCCCCTCAGCCTGATACTACAAGGTTGGTTGTACAAGATGAAAGGATTGGACTGAAGAAGAAGAATCCACTCAGTCAATCAAATGTAACAGTACAGAGTACTTGTTACATTTATAGACAGTCCAAACTACTGACGCATCTCAGCTGACGTCACCATGAAAGTGACATCTAACAACCTAACAAACTCTATCTACTGATCTATACAACTACTGCTTTGCTAACTACTGATTTTCCATAATATTACATAAGATGAATAAAACTGCTGCTGCATCATTCCACTGCTGTGAACCCAGCAGTACTTGTCATGATCAGCAGTGCTTGACTCAAGGCAGCAGATTGAACAGCAGGGCTTTTAGTCTTCATCAGTCTTTGTGTTGATCAGCAGTTGTAGGTCAGCAGATGTTGATAGAGGCGGTACTTTGGAGTATATCCGATGTTTGAGCCACCTTCAAGGGGAAAGCAAAGTGTAAACTGCTGCTTATTGTGAGTCCACTGATGTGATCCGGTTTTGGCTTTCATTATATGTTCCTCTGGTAGGGTTCAATCCCAACAATCTCCCCCTGTAACAGATAATGCCAAAACCCTTCATTATTCTAGACCTTTATTCCTCATCAGAAGTTCCTTAGCTTGTTCTTTAAACTCTTCTTCAAAATTCTTGGAACTTAGGTCATCTTCATCCCTACACAGTGTAAGTTCAAGGAGATCCTGCAAATCCTCAAGACTCAGGCCAAGAGCTTCTTTCCTTGAGATGTACTTCACTTCACCATTGGTTCTGACCAGAGTCAATACGTGGGTCTTTCGATCAGATATCCACTTTAGTATTTTTAAACCTAATGGGTTTCTTGGGAGAGATTTATTCTTAGATGAGTTTGGAGATGTTGGCCTTGTGAAAACTTGCAGACTTTCAGACATTCTTTTGAAGGCCATCTCAATGACTTTGTTAGCTGCAGCTATGTCTTCTGCAGTCTCTTTTTCGATCAGCTCTTGCCTTTCAAAGTCAGTCATGCCTGTTGTAGTGTTTGGTGATGCAGGCTTGGTTAATACCTTCTTAAAAAGGTTCTGAAGCTTTGTTGAGTTCTCTTCTTTTAATCCCATTTTCATGATGGCATCATTGAAGTACTCAGCTTCCTTTTCCTTGACCTCTTCTTCAGACAGTTGTTTTCCTTTTTCTTGGTTTGACACAAGAGTAGGATTATCTGCTGATTTGAACAGTGTTTTGAGGCTTTCAATCTGCTATTCAAGCTTCATCATTTGTTCACGTTTCTTTGAAGCACCTGAAACAGTTATCTTCCTTTTCTTTAGCCTTTTATAGGCTTCATCAGTCTGCTGCTTTGACCATTTTGATATGGCTTCAGCAGTATCCATTTTTGTATCCACCAGCTCCTTTTTCTTTCCTTTATACTCAGCAGTTAGGTCAGCAATGATCTATTTGTATTTGCTCCAGTTTGGAGCATTCTTCTTCTTTGTAGGATTATTCTTGATTTATTCAATCCTTTCTGCCTCATGCTTTAAAGCAACTATTGGCCATTCTTCAAACCGTTTTTCTTTAGCAGGATAGAATTTCTCTTTCATGATGTAGGCTAGATATTGTTTTCTTAACTTTTTTCATTGAGCAGCCTTTTCTTTGTTTAGTTCTTGTGCAAACTCTTCTATCTGCTTTACTTTTGTGAGGAAGAAATCCACTCTTTTAGCAATGCCTTCGTCACTTAAACTTTCACTTTCTCTCTCAACTTTAGCTCTTATTTTAGCTTGCCTTGCCTTGATCTTGAGGTAATCATCCTTATCCTCTGGTGCCATGTAGCCTATGAGTGAGGAGAATCTTCTTTTTGAAGGATCTTCTTCTGTATAGAATTGCCTCATCTCATTTTTGATAGCTCAAGTTCCAGTGGATATTTTGCAGCATTAGGATCATGTATGCCCTCATCGGCAGAGATTGGCTTTCTTTTTCTGTTGAAGAGCTTTGGTTGTGATGTAGAAAAGGTGAGAGCAGTGGTGGATGGTTGACTAACAGCTGTTGAAACAACTGGTGCCTCAACCGCTGTTGTCATTACAACTACTGATGTATCAGCAGATGAGTGGCTGACTAACAGTAGTTGGAACAACTGGTGTTTCAATCACTGTTGTCATTACAACAGATGTTATAACATCTGCTGTCTTCTGCTTTTTGGCAGGAGGTGATGATGGGTTGGCTGTTTTTGATGGTGATGGTGGTTTTGGTGCTGTAGACACAGATGGTGGTGGAGTAGTAGTTGTGGTGGTGTGTGGTGATGTGGTGTGTGTTGATACTACAGTTTTGGTTTGACTATTTTCTGGCTCAACATACATACCATCATCAATTCCCTTTTTCTTCCACTTGATCTTCTCCCCCTTTTTGGCATTATCTGGGAAGGGTTCATTCATGAAAAGAACAGCGGAGGGAACCTTTTTAGAGACACTTTGAATGTGAGCCTTTATAGCTTTAATATCTACCCGAGTATCCTTGAATCTTGATTCCACCATATTTGTCAGCTTTTGAACATGTATGGCATGCTGCTGGTCTGCAATCTGTTTTTGTCATTCCAGCAGTGGTTGGAATAGGTTCCATAACTCATTTGCAGCAGGTGCCTGTTGAGCAGGTACTTGAGCAGGAGGAGCAGTGGATTGGGCTTTTTGAGCTTTTAACAGCTGCTGCACCATATCTTTTATTTTAGAAACAAAGGTTTCAAGGTTTTCGACCCTGCCCGTCAATTCCTGATATTTTGAATCATCACCAGAATTAACAGGATCATCTGAATCCCCACCAGCAGTGGTTGTACCAAAGTGTGACTTTGGAACTGAATCCCAGAAGTCATTCATTGATGCCCCTTGTTCTTGGTACTGGGGACTTCTTTCTTCAACACTAGATAACCTTTTGAGGGTACCAGAGGGCAATACATACTCACTGGTGGTTATCATAGGTGTTATTGTAGAAATTGCCTTCAAGGGAGTCTTACTAATGAAACAACTGCCCAAATGCAGATCTGTTGATCCAACATTTGTAGTTGATGCTCCGCTTGAACTACTTACAGGAGTTACTTGTAACTCCTGCAATGTAACCTCCTTAGTTGTTGCTGGGATAACAGAAATGTCAACATCAGACCCAGTCACCTGTTGAAGTATACTCTTAGTGATAGGTGTTTGAGAGGAACTGGTTTGTGTCTGAGTAACATCAGCTACATGCAACAAGGGTATAGTGGATGGTGGTATTATATGGGGTGAGGGTAAAGGGGTTGAAAGAGACATGTCCTTGGGATCAGGACTGTGGAAGATGGATCCGAGTGGGTCCAGAGCTTCATATTGTGGGGTCCTTGTGCTTACAACCTGATCCTTTTGTGAGGATGCAGGAGGAGTTTGAGGCAAGGGTTGAGATCTTTCTTCATCTGCTGTGAGGAAGTAGCAGCAGTGGTTATTGGTGACTTTTGTGCTGTCACTGGCATTGACTCTGGGATCTCATCTTCCAGAGTTGCCTTTGGTTTGGGTTTGGTGGGCTTTCTGGATGTTTTTCTTTTTGTCTTTTTAGTGGTGGCAGGTGTGGGTTTCAAAACAGTGGGTGTGCTGCTTTGATCACCTGGAGCAGTGGGCTCAGCAGCAGATACCTGAGGAGCAGTTTCATTTGCTAAATTCTGCTCAGGCACCTCTGCGTTTGTTCTTATTGGTGCCAACATTCTAGAGAATGTTTCAGGTGTTAAACAGTTTATTTTAAAAGAAGCACCTTGTTTGGGCAAATCTGCATCTTTCTCTACAAATTTTTGTTCAAAGTAGTAGCTTAAAAATCTTGGAAAGATCAGAAATGCCTTATTATCAACATTTTTTTTTACCAAATCATCAAATATTTCCTGGGAGTAATTAAAATTTTCATTGTTTAAAATTGCATACCCCAGGCATTGAATTTTTGTTGGTATTTCATTAAAAGACGTTTTATTAGAAACACACATTAACAGTGTGTGAAATAAAAATCTGGGTGTAGAAGGAAAATAACCCTTTTGTAAGGTATCCCTTTTTGGTTGCTCTGCATAGCCCCTGTTCATGAAATCCTTTTTCAACTCGGTTTTAGAAAATGAGGTTTTACCTTTCAAGTCATCGAGTTTGAAGACTTCAGAAATAGATTATGGAGAGATTTGAACCTTCTTACCCTGTATCGAGGAGTTGATGGCTGTGATGATGTCTCCTTGTTTTTCAAGGGTGGCATTTTTCCAGAACTCTCTCTGGGTTTGAAGATAAATGGGAGCGTCTGCTATTAACAAAGTTTTATACTTTGATGCAGATAGGGTATCAATGATGGAGTCGAAGGTGTTGTCAGTTGTGGGTTTTGTGAGTATGCCCACATAATTGTGATGGGCTTTGTAACGGATTTCTATGGTTTCTACGACCATTTGAGTGGCGTCTGTTGGGGTGGAGGAAGAAGATGGTTTTGATTTTGACTTCGATTTTTGTTTCGTCATTTTTGATGAAAAAGATCGAAGAAAGTTTTTGTGAAGAAGAGTGGGAAACTGCTTTAAGAAGAGAATTTTTGGAATTCAACTCGACAGTGTGAGCCCCTGTTTGGGTTTAATCAGGGTTTTATTTTAGGGAAAAAGTGAATGCTGATGTGGCAGCGGTTATAATGATCTGACGGCTAAAAACCTGACCACGTGTCAACACCTGATGAAAGAGTAAATAATGGAGGACGGTTGTTTTGACAGCCACTGATGGATCAACCATCAGTAGTTACAACGGTAACAAAATGAGGCAGTGGATGATTTTTACTATCAGTGGATAGTATATCAGTGGATAGAACAATGATTTTGAACATCAGTGTTTTTCAAGATTTTCAAGGAGCAGGGGTTGACTTTCAGCGGTGAACAGACTTTAGAGAGCAGATGTTGAGGCACAGCTGCATTTAAGGTACAACAGTGGTAGAAAGCAATAATGAAGGTCATCAGTATAACAATTGTTTGTGCCGCAGTGTTTTGACTTTTGACAAATAATTTTAGCATCTGCTTGATTAGATGTGGGTATTGATTTTGTCTTGTGTAAACACAATATCATGTCCAACATATGTTTAGCTTCAGAAACGCTATACTCAACAATTTACATTTTAGATGTAAATTCTCAAGTTTAAATTGTCAACAGTTATCTCATAAATCTTTGTTCAAGGCTTTGCCACATGTTCATTATCCCTGACAGTGGTTCAACATCCCAGATGATGAAGACTTTTCTACTAAGGCTACTCAATTTGTGTCTAATTATTTGAATTAGAACATGAGTATCTCAGTAGTTCAAAATCAATTCGCAATCAATTGATGATCTGTGACAAACAAACTTGAGCTTAACATGACTTTGACATGTGTGCCATTTCCTTTTGATCAGATTTAGGGATAGTAATTTCACACAAAAATAAGAAAATTACATCCTGACCGGTGAGAAAACTTTTACTAACAAAAATGAGTAAAAGTCCAAAATATATTATTCAGAAAAAGAATGAAGTAATATATCCGGTTTTATTT
The DNA here is from genome assembly GCF_002127325.2 of Helianthus annuus. Taxonomy (NCBI): domain Eukaryota; kingdom Viridiplantae; phylum Streptophyta; class Magnoliopsida; order Asterales; family Asteraceae; genus Helianthus; species Helianthus annuus. Next base: position 122,331,007 of record NC_035444.2, read on the forward strand.
GAGAAAAACACCTTAAGAAATAGTTAAAGGATGTTTTGAAAATAACATCAAAAGGATCTGACAGCTTTTCAAGTAAGAACATAATCATATCATTCTCAAGTTATTTTGACCATTGTTTAGGGTCATTTTCTTGACAATTGATTGTAAATTCTTCTTTTAAGGTCAATCACTGGAGATGCCATTGTTACCTGAACGATTCCTGTATTTGATGAAAGCACACAGTTGCAGATGACCACTGTCTACCCAACTTTGACCTCATAAGTGTTTTATGCTTATACTCTTTTTCTTTTGGCTTCAAGAGTTTTGAGATAAGCACACTTTTGAGTTTTGTTCATTTTCTTCTTCCCTTTTTACCCTTCCCATTCATAAGATACTTACTAGGAGGTTTTCATGAAAGAATCCTCAATCCAATATCATTTTCAGCAATGTTTTGAGAGATCTGGCCACATTTGTACATGTTTTATTACCAATTCTCACATTACATATGATTTGGACAGTTTTGACCCCATATTTTCTTCATGTGTTTTAACAGAGTTGATTTGGTCCTTTTGAGGATTCTCAACCTGCCTTTTAACACATAAGATTTCATGACTAAAGTTTTATTTCCCTCTTTCTAAGTTAGCAAAACACTAGTGCTTATTATGAACATAGGTTTTGTTAATCTGAGGTTCATACTTTAGCATAAAACATGATGAAATCATCACAAATTTCATAACAATAGTTGAAATCAATTTTGAATGAAGATATATCATAGTTACCAGATAAGTTTCCAGATCTGGACACTGTGAGCGATTTGTGCATGACATCACTTGTTGTTTGAAATTTGTGAATCTTATGACATCTTGGTTGTTTTACAGAGAATCAGATTCATCATTTTGAACATGATTTCACTTGCTCTGTTTTTCAACTAAATACAACCAACCTTAGTATCAATGATTTTGAGCTGAACTATAATGTCAAATTGATTGTTAGATCAAATTTGACTGTCCAAGCTCTGATACCAATTGTTAGGATCGGAGGCTCTCATGGTTGTGTTTGTTTGTATAAATTGAACATTCAGAGAATATAAACCAGTGAAAAGTGCAGTGGAAATGAATACAAACTTTCGTTAAACACAATCCAAAGAAGAGAATAGTTTGATAAACAATTGCTTTTCATCAGTCGAAAGGTTACAAAGCAAATCAAAAGATTACAAGCATGCTTACAATACTAAACTCCCCCTCAGCCTAATACTACAGGGTTGGTTGTACAAGATGAAAGGATTGGACGGAAGAAGAAGAATCCACTCAGTCAATCAAATGTAACAGTACAGAGTACTTGTTACATTTATAGACAGTCCAAACCACTGACGCATCTCAGCTGACGTCACCATGAAAGTGACATCTAACAACCTAACAAACTCTATCTACTGATCTATACAACTACTGCTTTGCTAACTACTGATTTTGCATAATATTACATAAGATGAATAAAACTGCTGCTGCATCATTCCACTGCTTTGAACCCAGCAGTACTTGTCATGATCAGCAGTGCTTGACTCAAGGCAGCAGATTGAACAGCATGGCTTTTAGTCTTCATCAGTCTTTGTGTTGATCAGCAGTTGTAGGTCAGCAAATGTTGATAGAGGCAGTACTTTGGAGTATATTAGATGTTTGAGCCACCTTCAAGTGGAAAACAAAGTGTAAACTGCTGCTTATTGTGAGTCCACTGATGTGATCCGGTTTTGGCTTTCATTTTATGTTCCTCTGCTAGGGAATGCAGGAGTCAAACCACTGGTCTAATAATTACTCATGCCAGCTCAAACCCTAGACCACAACAACAAAGCACTGTGCACTATACCCAATATACCCCTGCAGCACATGTTAACACTGCTCACTATGCTGCAACCCCTGTGCCTATGCATTATGTTCAAACCACTGTTCCACAAATTCAGTATGTTCAAGCCCCTGTTCCTCAGGCACAAGTGCAACCTGTTGCACCTCAACAAGCTGCTCCAACAGTGGTACAACCAGATCATCAAAGTTTTTTCACTCAAGGCTTTGTTGATTGGAGCAGTATGCCTGATGAACTTGGTGATGAAAATTTTGCTCTCTATGCTTCTAATGATGCTTTTGATAATGAATTTTTTTTGATGGCTTTAGAGACAATACCGGAAGGGGTAGAAACTGAAGGTGAACAGCTAAGTGCTGAAACAGTGGATGAAGTTGCTGAAGCAGTGGTTACTGTAGTGGCTGGTGAAATACTGCTGGGAGAACATTCAGAAACTCTGATTGAACCACTGTCTGACCCCTGGTCCAAAGAAGACAAAGTGAAAGAGGAAAGGAAGAAAGCTGGTGAGGAAGAAGTTAGAGCTGATGGAGAAGGTGATCATCAATGTGATTGTGCCATGATGGCTGCTCCCAAGGTAACACCTCAAGTTCTTGAAAAACTGTGTTCAGACAAATGTATTATTGCATTTGCTAACATTAAAGAGGTAAATGAAAACCTTAGGGATAAGGTCTTGTCTGATGAAGTCAAATTTGAAAAGTCATTAAAAGAACTTAGAAACAAATTGGCTGAAAAAAATAAAGAGATCAGCAGTCTCAAAGAAGAGCAGAGCATAACCAAAACTCAACTCCAAACTATGGTAGAAAAATACCAAGTTTGCAAAAAGGAGTTGGAGTCCACCCAGATCACCTGTGAAAGATGGGTGGAATCTTGTAAAGGGTATGAGGTTATGCTTGCAAAACAGCTTGAAAGCAATGTCAAGTTTGGTATAGGACACAGAAAATATGATGATCTTGTAAACACTGTTGAAAAACAAGCTGGTTCAACTGAAATAATACCAACCAACAAGAATGGCCAAGAGGTTAAAATAACTGACAAACTTGGTAACAAAATTACTCTGGAAAGATCTGTGGGATCCTCAACATTTGAGGAGATTGAGAAATATCAATTTAAACCCACATGGTCTGATGAGTGTGGCATCCTGGAAAACTTCAAACCAATGGATTTCACAACCACTGATGGTGTAAAAGCTCCAAAAGCAAAGGTTATTCCTATCAAAGATATCCCAACAGTGGTTCAAAACTCTGTTGCAAAGGAATCTGAGAAAAGGAAGAAGAGAGAAAAGATTAAAAACCTGTTTTGTGATTTTTGTGAAAAAAGGAATCATCTAACAAAAGACTGTTTTCATCTAAAAGCACATGATCCAAACAAAATAAGTGTCATTGTACCTGCTGAAAGCTGCACCATCTGTGGTAAAAATAACCACAAAACTAAGGAATGTGTGTATCTCAAAAACTTTGATGAGAAAAAGATTGAATATATTGCAAAAACATCCTTAAGTTCATCAGCATCATCTGTCAAATTCACCAAGAAACAACCACTGTTTGTCCCAGTCCAAACAGCTGTCACAAAACAGCTGAATCAAACATCTGTTCAAAGAGATGTTCAAGTGACTGATGCACCTCCTACCAATCAATTCAGGAGAGGCAAAGGACAACCATCATACCAAAGGATCCCACATGTTTATGAGGCTTACAAAAAGCCCTCTAAACCAAGAGTGAACATGCATCCTTTTGGTTATCAACAGGTGATTGGCCAAGACCCCCAACAGTGGTTAGAGAAAAACATTCCAAAAATTGTTCAAGCCCCTGAGCTAACCACTGTCCATGCATCTGCCACCATCCCAGACACTGTTGAGACCCCATCCAAAGCCTTATTGGCTTCGGAGACCCTAATGAACTAATCCTTTTCCTTCATGTGCAGGGAGCTTCTGTATGCTTAGATAGTCTTTGGTATATAGATAGTGGAGGCTCCAGGCACATGACAGGATGTAAAGCCCTACTCAAAGATTTCAAAATCCATGGAAGGGGTGATATATCCTTTGGGAATAATAGTAAAGGGAAAGTTCTGGGGTCTGGTACAGTTCAGTCTGGAAATGTAAAATTTGAAAATGTCAATCTGATAGACAATCTGAAATTCAACCTCCTGAGTGTGTCACAAATGAGTGAAAAGGGGTATGGGTCATTCTTCACAAAGGAGTGTTGTAGGATTGTTGGACCAGAAATGGTTGAAAAGATTGAAGCAATAATAAAAACTGGAAAAACAAAACTTGTTGCTCAAAGAAGTGGCAATGTTTATGTTGTTGATATGTCAAAATAGTGTCCCAGAACTGATGCCTGTCTGTTCTCAGCTGCCTCTAACAAAGAGACAGAACTTTGGCACAGAAGACTGGGGCACACAAATCTCAAGACAATCACTGAAATTTCAAAAAATGGCCTAGTAAGAGGCTTACCACAAAAATTGTATTCATGTCCTGAGCATTGTGTTTCCTGTTTAAAAGGAAAACAACATAAAAGCTCCTTTAAGTCCATTGAAGAGTCCAAAACAACCCAGTGTTTGCAAATGCTGCACATGGATTTGTTTGGCCCAGTTCAAGTCATGAGTCTCAAAAAGAAGAGATATTGTTTGGTTATTATTGATGACTTCTCTAGGTTTACATGGACTTTCTTTTTACACTCAAAAGATGAGACTGCGGGCATTTTGCAAGACTTTGTGACACAGGTTAAAAAGCAATTTGACCTTCCAGTCAAAGTCTTCAGGAGTGACAATGGCACAGAATTCAAAAATAAGGAGTTGGATGCCTTTTGTGTGAAGAAAGGGATTGTAAGGCAGTACAGCATCCCTAGAACACCAGAGCAAAATGGGGTAGTTGAAAGCTGCTAGGACCATGCTTGCTGACAATGGCACAGAATTCAAAAATAAGGAGTTGGATGCCTTCTGATTGAAGCTGCTAGGACCATGCTTGCTGACTCAGGTTTGCCTTTGACCTTCTGGGCAGAGGCAGTAAACACTACTTGCTATGTCTAAAACAGAGTTTTGATCAACCCCAGGCACAAAAAGACTGCTTATGAAATTCTGTATAAAATCCAACCACTGATCTCATACTTTAAAGTATTTGGCTGCCTATGTTTTATTTTGAATTTAAAAGATTCCATCTCAAAATTTGCAGCCAAAGTAGATTGTGGTTATCACCTGGGATACTCAACCAATGCCAAGGCCTACAAAGTGTTTAATACACGGACCAAAGCAGTGGAGGAGACTTTGAATGTAAAGTTCAATGAACTTTCATCAATGAAAATCCCAGCAAATCCTGCTGATTTGTTTGATCTTGATAAATTCACTTTTGAAAACACTGCTGTCAAGACTAACAGTGCAGGTCCATCATAGGATTCAACACCAGACTATGGGTATGAAATCATCATCCCTCAAAAGTCTGTCAAAATGGGAAGAGCAGCAGATGTTCAAAACAGTTGTCAAAGCTCGACCACTGCTACCTCAATAGTTGTTGACCAAAGTAGCCCCTTAACCCCTGCTTCCACATCATCAAACACTGTTGATAAAAGTCCTCAAACAGTGGATCAAAGTAAGCATGTGTCCACACCTTTACCTCCTATTCCACCACCTTTTGAAGCCACTGCTGGATCATCAAAGTCACCAGCAGTGGTTAGCTCAGATGATACACATCTGCAGCCTTCACCAACAAATGCCATTATCCCATACCAAGGAGAGTTAATCCTCTTGAAATCTCATCCACCAGACCAAATTATTGGCAACATCAATGAAGGGGTGCTCACAAGAAGTCAATCCCAAAACATTTGTCTTTTTGCTGGTTTTCTATCTCTCCATCAGCCAGTCAAGTACCAAGAGGCACTGAAAGATAATAACTGGGTAGAAGCCATGCAAGAGGAGCTGCAACAGTTCAAAAGACAACAAGTATGGGAGCTTGTACCACTGCCAGAGGGTATAAGTCCTATTGGCACAAAGTGGGTCTTCAAAAACAAAACTGATGAAAGGGGCATTGTTGTCAAGAATAAAGCCAGGCTTGTGGTTCAAGGTTACAGACAAGAAGAGGGCATTGACTATGATGAAACTTTTGCCCCTGTAGCAAGACTTGAAGCTATCAGATTATTTCTGGCCTTTGCTGTCAACCACAACATCAAGGTGTATCAAATGGACATTAAATGTGCATTCCTCTATGGTAAGATACAAGAAGAGGTTTATGTCTGTCAACCTCCATGCTTTGAGGATCCATTTAATCCAAATCATGTCTTCAAGCTGAATAAAGCTTTGTATGGCCTGAAATAAGCACCAAGGGCCTGGTTTCTCAGATAGTGACTTTGCTAGATGTGACAAGACAAGGAAGTCCACTTTAGGAGGGTGCCAATTCCTAGGCAATTGCTTAGTGTCTTGGCAAAGCAAAAAGCAAGCAGCTGTTTCCACATCCACTGCTGAGGCAGAATATATAGTTGCTGCAAGTTGTACAGCCCAACTGCTCTGGCTTCAAAATCAGTTACTGGATTTTGGTATCACTGCCTTGAAGACACCACTCATGTTGGATAGCCAGGCAGCAGAAAATATCATCAAAAATCCAGTTTCTCATTCAACCACCAAACACATTGACATCAGACATCACTTTGTGAGGGATAGCTACGAAAAAGGTTTGATTTCTCTGCATCATGTTCCAACTAAGGATCAGCTGGCAGATGTGCTAACCAAAGCATTAGACACATCCACCATTGAAAGCTTGATCTCTAGGATTGGCATGCTAAACATGGAATAACAGGCAAAATCCTGTTTTTCTATGAATAAAAGCATTAAAGTGTTTTCAGAAAATCAAAAATCCAACCTTAAAAATAGCTAAAAATGAATTTTTCATTAAGATCCTAAAAGTCTGCCATAACCACTGATGAGTTTAAAAGTCTGCTCTACTTCAAAAGTCTATCCACTGCTGAAAGTAATCCCCTGTTCCCCTATTCCTTTGATAAGCACTGTTGTTCAAAATCAGTGTTGTATCCACTGATGTGCTATCCACTGATAGTGAAAATCATCCACTGTTCTCATTACCGTTGCAACCACTGCCTTCATCAGTAGTTTTCATAAAAGTACTGTCCTTCACTTCATCAAGGGATGGCACGTGGACAGTACATAGTGGTCAGACCTTTTGTAACCGCTGCCACGTCAACATTCACTTTTTCTCCATAAAACCCCCTTTTAAAACCCAAACAGGGTTTTTCTGTCGAATTGAATTCTTAAAAATTCTCTTCTCAAAGCAGTTTTTCTTCACATTTCATCAAATTCCTTCACAAATTTCTTCGATTGTCTTCTCTAAAATGACTAAATCGAAGTCTTCCGCAAAATCATCTTCCAAAGAAGCCTCTCAAAATGCCAAAACGACAGAAATTCCACACAAACCATCTCATAATCTTCTCGGTCTTCTCATAAAACCCGGCACCACCGATGCTTTCGACTCCATTCTCGATATGATGACTGCTTCAAAGTACAAAACTTTGTTGACAACAGATGCACCAATTTACTTGACAACCCAAAGAGAGTTTTGGAAAAATGCAACCCTTGAAAAACAAGGTGAGATTGTCACTGTCATTAACTCTTCTCTAAAGGGCAAACCTGTCAAAATCACACCACAATCCATCTCGGAAGTCTTTGAACTCAATGATCAAGAAGGTAAAAATTCTTTTCCCAATAATGAGTTAAAAATTGACTTCATTGAAAGAGGGTATGCAGATACAATGATGAAGAGGGATACCGTACAAAAAGGTTACTTCCCTCCTGCAATAAGATTTTTATTCCATACCCTGCTAATGTGCGCTTCAAATAAAACAACTTCTTTTAATGAAATACCATTAAAAATTCAAAATCTGGGATATGCTGTTCTTCAAGATGAAGATTTCAATTACTCTCAGGAAATTTTTAATGATTTAGTTAAAAATGTTGAAAATAAGTCATTCTTACTGTTTCCAAGATTTCTCAGTTATTATTTTGAAAAGAAATTCAGTATGGATGACATTTCTAAAATAAACCAAGGTGAATCTTTTCAAATGCACAGCTTAACTGCTGAAACTTTTACAAGAATGTCAACCCCTTGCAAAACACATGCAGAGGTGCCTGAGCAGAATTTAGCAGCAAACACTGCTCCTCAGGTATCTGCTGCTAAGCCCACTGCTGAAGGTGATCAAAGCAGCAGAACAACTGCTTTGAAACCCACACCTACAATCACCAAAAAGCCACAGAAAAAGAAAACTCAAAAACCCCCCAAACCTACAAAAAAGGCAACTCTGGAGGATGAGATAACAGAGCAACTGCCTGTGACAACACAAAAGTCACAAGAAACCACTGCTGCTACTTCCTCATAGCAGTTGGTAGAAATATCTCACATCATGGCTGAAACTCCTCCTATTTCTTCTCAAAAAGAACAGGTTGTACAACAAGGGACACCACTCTATGATGCTCTGGAATCACTTGTTTCCATCATCCACAGCCCAATGCCCGGGGCAAATTCTCTTTCTACACCTACCCTCACATCCACAATTCCACCAAATACAAAAATTCTGTTGGATGCAATTGATTTGAACCAGGCACAAACCAGTCCTTCTCAATCACTTGTTCATGAGAATATACCTCAACAACAGACTGGGCCTGATGTATCAATCCTTGCTAACCCACCAACACAACCTGAGTAGGTTACACCCCTTGAGTTACAAGTAACTGTTGGTGGTATTCCAAGTGAAGCAGCCACTACAAGTGTTGAACCCACTGGTTTACACTTGGACAGTGGTTACATCAATACGACTTCCTTGGAGGCAATTCCATCTATAGCACCTCTGCTAAACACTGGTGAGTTTGTTTTAACCACTGGTACTATCAAAAGGTTATCAAGTGCTGAAGGAAGAAGTCCCCAGTACCAAGAAAAAGGGGCATCAGTGGATAATGCTTGGAGTACACTCCCTGTATCAACCACTGATACAACCACTGTTAGTGGGAAATCAGATGATCCCATTCAGTTGGGTGCGGTTTAAAATACCAGGAATTGACGGCAAGAGTTGAAAAACTAGATACTTCTCTTGCAGAAATCAAAGAAATGCTGCATCAGTTGTTGACAGAACCAACGCTGCAATCCCCTGCTGTTCCATCTCAAGCACCTGCTCCACCACAAGCATCTGCTGCAAATGAGATATGGAACTTATTTCAACCTTATCTCCAACAACAACAACAAATGGCTGATCAGCAACAAGAAAAACATGTCCAAGAGCTGAGAAACACAATGGAGTCTAGGTTCAAGAACACACAAGCTTACATCAAGGCTATAAAGGCCCATCTATTGACAACCATGGCACTGCTCCTCCAACTGTTCTATTCATTGATCAACTGCCCCCAGATAATGCCAAAAAGGGGGAGAAAATTCAGGAGTAGAAAAAGAAGGGTATAGATGATGGGTTATATGTTGAACCTGAAAAGGATGCTATGACCAGAAACATTCCCTTGCTAGATGGTAGCAAAAAGGTTGATGTTACCCAAAATGCAATTGATGAAGGAGTAGCAAGTGTAAAAAGGGATAGAGCGGCAAAGGATATGTCAAGGTAGAATGAGGAGAAAAGAGCTTACATGGAGCTGAATGCGCAGGGTTGTTCTGGGCTAAAGGATGTTCAAAATCCTGTGCCAAAAAGAAATCCTATTAGAAAAGTAAGGGAACCCAAGTCCACACAATCCAGACTCACAAAGCATACTCCAAAACCACCGTCCAAAAGCCCCTAACATCAAACCTCCACCCAAACAGTTGTTGTAACTCCTGCTGTATCAACATCTGCTGGTACTTCAGTTGTTTCAACATCTGCTATCACTTCAACACACACCACAACCACTGCCTTACCACCACCACCTTCACCACCAAAAACAACATCTCCACCATCACCTCCTGCCAAAAAGCAAAAGACAGCAGATGTTACAACATCTGTTGTAATGACAACAGTGGTTGAAACACCAGTTGTTTCAACAGCTGTTAGCCAATCACAAATCACTGCCACTCAAACCACCACCACTGTTCCACCCAAAACATCATCTGCCTCTCCTACAATAAAAAGGAGAAGGATTCTCATACCAGATGATGATTCTCCATCACCACCACCAACATCTTCAAAATCTCTATCACTTGTTACAATACCCAAGCCTATTCCTCTCTCAACAGCTCAAATTCAAAAGTCCTTACCTCCTGCAGGTGTTCAATTTCCTCCTGAACTTATAACAGTTAGAGAAGAAATCAAGTCTTTTTATTATGAGGACGACCCTGCTAAAAGGAGTTTGCCATCAGTTGAAGGATATCCGAGGCCAAACAATATTGAAGAATATTTGAAAGTCAAAGCTAAACAAGCAGAGGATATCTCAAAAAGAAATGCTCAAGGAAATTCCGATAGAGAAATTCAGCAGAATTACCAATTCTTGCTCACACAAGTCATATCCTTAGGGCAATTTGCAAAAAATGTGTGTCAACAAATCTCAGAGAGAGCAGATAAAACTCTAAGAAAAGACTACATTGAAAGCATCATGGCAACCAAGAAGTACAAAGGAGAAAAACACATGTACAAAGAGTGGACCATTCCTGTGCTTGAAAGTGAAGCTACCAGGATTCAAGAAATGACCAAGAATAAGGTCAAGCACACTCCTCCAGATTGGGCAAAGTTCAAAAAGAATGTATGTGACAACCCTCATAAAGTGCTTGATGACTGTGTTGAATTACATAACTATTTTCTGATTACAGCGTCATACTTACATGTCCTTGTTAACGTACTAGCCTTGTACAGAAAAATTGACTAAATGGTCCTGAATGTTTTCCTAAGTGCCGGGGATTAATTGTGTTACAAAAATATATATAAAAGACACTTTAAGGAATAATTAAACACTTTAACGGAACAGTATCTAACTGGATAACCGGACATTACCCGGGACACCAAATTTTTGCCAAACACATTGTTTCATTATTTCTTGGCTTGTCATGATCCCTGAACACCCTAACACCCACTAAATTCCCTACTAGCTAACATGTGGAATATTATACTTGGAAGTAACTAGTATTTACCATTTAGTTGCAAAATTTACAACCAACCCCCCTAAACCGAATTCGGTCCCCAAGTGGACTCACCATATATCCACACCATACTCCACATCCTACTCCTAGATTTCATTCTAATTTAATATTAGATTGTTTCTTGTTGTTATTAAAAAAATATGTAGTAAATCTTTATAAGGATGGCATGGAGATCACTAACATCATTTCATATCCTTCATAAGATTTCACTCTCTCTTCCACTCTCCTCTCTCCCTCTCTCGGCCACACCCATAACCGCCACCATCACCACCATTCCACAACCATCTTCATCCATTTTCAACTCCCATTCAAGTGTTAGAAGGAGCTTTGTGAAGCTTGGAGCTTGTGGATCACCTAGGAGCTTCATACATTGCTTTTCACCATCATTTTTCACCATCTTTTTCTAGAGATTCATCCCTAGCCTTTGTGCTAGTAGTAAGTTCTTGTCAAACTCTTGTTCATCTTGTTTTCATAGTTAAAGTTGTAGTATGATATGAATGTTCATAAAATTAAAGAACTAGAACACTAAAAGAGTTTAAAGAAGAAACTTGAACATAAAAGTTTACATGAAGATGAAATTTTGTAGTAGGATATTGTAGTAAACATCTTGTTGATTGTATGATGATTCTTGGTTATGTGGTGTTAATCACCATATGGATCTTGTTAAATGATGTTTAGGAAAATGATTTAACAAGACTAGGAAGATTATTATGTGAAACATGAAATAATCATCTTCTAGTTTATAAATGAACTTGATAAAAATGATTTTTCTTGAAATATAAATAAAAAAAGTAAGTTGGTGATCATGTAGATCCGGGTTTTTATAAAAGACTTTTCTAAAAAAATCAAGTTCAAGAATCGATTTTAAAAAGATTATGACCTTTACTCACACTTACACCATTTTAGTGGTAGAATAAGTGTAGAAACCTTTTATTTACAAGAAGGGTTCAAAAGATTAATCTTTGCAAAAATTGTTTACAAGTTGTAAACACTAAATGATCTTAAGAGAATGATTTTTAAAGAAATAATTACGCTTCGGAAGGTAACTAAGTCCACTAAGAGCTTTACCAAGTTACTACGCGTTTTCGAAATATATCAATTTCATGATTAGTGTGTAACACATATATTTTTTCCCTTGGTAATGTAAAGATTGATTGTTGATGATTGTTGAATGAATTTTGAAAAGAAAATGATATGCTAATAAGCATGGACACCTCCGTTTACAAAGGAAACTCTGGCGAAATTTTCTAAAAAATTCCAACACTTAGAAAATATTGTTCTAAACAAGCGTTACAAGTATATTTTATAACTTGTGCTTCGAATATAAACTTCGCCATAATTTTTGGTAACAAAATACAAAGTGTCGGAGGTTGGTTTTTGTAAATAAAAATGGGTAAATATATATTTAGAATATATATATATCTTATATTAGAACACTTGTGTGATTACTTGTTTATTTGTGAGATAGTTATATTATTTTAGGGTAAAATAATGTAACTTAACAATATAACTTGACGTTTGAACTATGTGGTATGTGATAGAAGTAATGAGTAGATAAACCGTGTGTAAGATACGTGTTATGCATGAGAAACTGATTGTTATCTGTACCTTATTAGGACGTGCTTGATTTCCGGATTTATTTGAGTAATTAATCTAACCGAGCAAACCGAGGTGAGTTCACACACTTTCTAAGGCATGGGATTCCCGGTGGTTGGGAATGGGTAAAAGAATTAAAACAGAACCTACATATCCTCCTTCGGTAGGATATGTACCGCCATCCTCCTTAGGTAGGATGCCAATATTAATCCTGCGTATTCTCTTTGGGTAGAATACGTATGTTCGTCCTCCTTGGGTAGGACAACAACCTTAAAACTTACTAGACAAAACTCTATCATTAAGTCCCTCATTTTATATCGACTTAATCGCTGAGGCCAATGGCGAGCGAGTCATTAGTTAATGGCGCTATTAGGTTTAACAAACCTCACACCGTGCCAGTCGGACGGGCGTGTACTAATGGACTATGGCAAACTGTCAGTGATGATAGACACTGATGTAGGGCACAACTTATTTTCGTTAGTAGTCGATATGGTACGGTCTAGTAGTTCACATGGGGAATCCCCCACTGATTATGGATATGATTTGGGTAATATAGAAGGAACCGGTTAATCATACTTTCAACTATGGGGTAACCCCCTGTGACAACCCTCACTAAACCAGGTATCCGTACTATTTAATTAATAATTAATTTCTGCTTAATTACTGTGCTTAACTGAAATTGCTGATGAACTGCTACTTGATTTCTGATACTTGTATATTCCTGCATCATACTTTACATACTGTCACTACATTATTTACATGTTGAACCTTAGTGACAAACATGATGCACAAAAGCACAGTAGCACTTTGAACGGATAACCTATTGAACATGCTGATAAAGCCAGCATCAGGCAGACACTGCCTCTAAGGCCTGCATGAGCCAGAAATATTTTTACTACACCCACCGTGAGTGTAGGGATACAAGGATTGAAGAACTGCGTCTCTAGGGATAAGATATAATGACCGGATGTGCCTAGGACATACATTAAGCACAAAACTCAGTACTTTAACTAAATTGGGCATTTGGATAACAAATAAAGTGCCAAAACATGGGAAAAATATTACTAGACGCTTTCCAAAGTGTCGGGAATAAGTTGTGTCACTAAAAAGGGAATTAACGACACTTAAAAGCTTTGTTAAGCGCTTTAACGGATTACTATCCAACCGAACAACCGGACTTTACCCGGGATATAAAAATATTGTCATTTTCACTATTAATCTTTTTCTAAGCCAGTTAGGATCCCTGAGCACCCTAACACCCGCCATAAAGCACATCACACAACTAACCGAGTTAACTACTTAACTAACTTATGTAACCTAACTATTAACCTAACTAATAGTTACAAATGGACCAAGACCCCCCCCTTGCCAACCGACCCCGACTAGAGGGGAACACCCTTGTACCATTTTTGAATATTAAATTCCTCAATGTTTAATATCTAGATAACATACGATCCAATGGTCCATGATCTCACAAATTGTCTATAAGTTCAAGTCTTGAACCAACATCACACACACTTAACTTTGCACCACACTCACTCTCTCTTTCCCTCTCTACAAGTCACGGCCGAACACCCCCTTGGTCATCCCACCATTTTTCGATTTTGATCTTCATATTCCAAGCATACACAAGAGTCAAGGGTCACGTATTAGGAAGCTTGGTGCACTCGGAGCTCGAAGGACCTCTCTATCTAGCTTTTATCCACCTCTTTTTCGCAGAGATTCTTCCCTAGCCTCGAGCTAGAGGTATAACACTTAAAACACCCTCTCGAACTAATCTAAGGTGGTTAATAAGATTTGTAACGGTTAAAACTCGGAAACTTGCATTTTGAATCTTTAAAGTCTTCTAAATACATGAATCTTGTTGGTTAAAAGCTTAATAATTGTGTAAAGGATGTAGTACTTGAAAGATGTGATGATTTAGGCCCGATCTACGTGGTGGTAGCTCGGATCACTATTTAACCCGGTTCCGTTAAGATCATGGATCTTGACATAAGCTTGTTTCGGACGGTACAAGGGTTAAAAGGTGAAACTCTACCACACGAGAAACATGAACTTGTGTAAAAGTATTTTTACTTGTAAAATAGTGTTTAAAACTAGCAGATCTACGTATCTGCAAGTGGTATTTTCAAAGGACCAAGTGTCAAGAAAATCATGTTTTCTAAAGGTCGGATAACACACTAACAAGTATGATTATTACAAACCACAAGTGTATAAACACTTGTGAAATGAAAGATCCGACAAAATAACAATCTTTGTGAAAGATGACGGGAAGTTGTAAAGATGGATTTATTCTAAAAACGAGGTTTTTACAAGATTAAGTTACTTTATACAAAGATCCACAAAATATAACGGGATCTACACTATAGTTTTCGGAAAAACCACAAGTTCATGTGATTATGCGATTTACATACTTGTCGACTAGTTTGATGTGTCGGAAATTGATTGATTGATTAAAGAAGTGTTGAAATGATTTTGTAAAAGAAAATGATACGCTTGAAAGTGTGGCCACCTCCAGTTACAGGGGAAACTCTGGCGAAATTTTTCTAAAAACCTAACACTTAGAATTATTTACAAGTGTTAGAATTATTTTGATGTGTTTTCAAAATATATTTCGCCCCGACTTTATTTACAAATATTCGGAGGTGGGATTTTCACAAAACTAAACGTGATAAATGTATATATTCGGTAAATATGTTTTCACAACACTGTTTATGATTATTTTGTGAAAATACACAAATATTATTTTTAGAGTAAAAACAATATTTACAAACGTTGACGAATCCAAAATAATACGAACGCTTTCACGATAAACATATAAGTTACAACGGTAATTATTATTACCACACGATTACTAAAACGTAACTTACGCATTATACGGAAATAATTATGAACGCGTATTTTATCAACGTATTATTTTTGGAAAATTATGTGAAGTGGAAATATAATATTTTTGAGAAAAATATTTATATTTGGAATTAGAAATGAAGATATATTAAGTGAGACTTAATATTATAAATTGAACGCACATGTATTAAATCCCCCATCCTTGGGAAGGATATTAACTACCAAGTACATGCAAAATATAAACACGAAATAGTTGTCTAACTATTTCCCAAAAACCTAAACTATAAAGCTAAGGCACGGCCATTCGTCTAATAGAATTAGTACATGTAGGTCGTCGCACAGCAGACATTCGGAGTACTTGGTAGAGACGCACTGACTGTGAGTTCATGTCCCCCTTTTCTCCTAACTGTTTTCAGTTTTCTAAACTGCGGGGGTGAAATACATGTTACTATGATTATGAATAAGTTTATACATGGTATGGTTAGCATAAGGAGGTTTGTTACTTAGATCATGTGAATGGGTAGGCGGAAACTTGAGGTCATTAATCCTCAGGGTAGGACCGAGGGGCAGGAGCGATAGATCTATTTGGGTGTAGCGAGCCCAGTCCCAGGCCCAGCATAACGGACCTTGGGATGACTTTGTACCCGACGCATAAATCTGCTAGGTTTGAGCCTTCCTACTTGCACTTCACACATATCAATGGCCTTGCAAACCATTGGTGATCTCTTTTTCCTTATTTGCTACATACCCGGATTTTTGATAAATACAAAGGTTTATTTACTCACTTACACATGAACTCGCTCAACATTATTGTTGATTTTTTTTTCAACTTACATGTATTTCAGGGAATTAAAAGGTCTGGCACGGTATGACACGTTTTCCCGCTGCACTAGTTTCCAAGGTCATCCGGGGTTTAGGGAATGTGACTCTTTCCTGGACAAGTCACAGTCCTTAAACTGTGTTTATGTTATGTTTAAGTTGTATTGTTTGTTGAACAAGGTTATGGTTGTTAGGGTGTGATCCCGTTTTAAACAATGATATTGTATTTGGTTTTAAAACTTAATGGATGATTCTTGCATGTTTTTAATTCATATAGCTTTGTTATGATTAAGCTATGGTATTAAGAAGTCACACCAAATTAACCACGCTTCCGCAAAGCCAGGGTGTGACAGCTTGGTATCAGAGCTCTGATCATAGCGAACTAGGATTCTTTCTCGAGTCTAGACTATGATCACTAGGGCTCTCACGAAAACATTTTTACTGCATACCACTTAAGTCCAGATCCAAAACATTTTTTTACAAACAAATGTTGAGCACATTTCCTTTATTATGTTAGGCTCAGTCTTGGAGGCTGAGGCTCGGTCTTGGAGGCCGAGGCTCGATCTTAGAGATCGAGGTAGATGGCTAGTAAGACTAGGAAGAGTAGGCTCAGTCATGAAGGCTGAGGCTCGGTCATGGAGGCCGAGGCTCGATCTAGGAGGTCGAGGTGGATGATAGAGCAGTCTTAGAGACTGGAAGGAATTTGGCTAGTGGGACTAGGAATGTCAGTCTTAGAGACTGGGAAGAATTTGGCTAGTGGGACTAGGAATGTCAGTCTAGGAGACTGGGAGGCTAGTGGGACTAGGAGAATTATTTGATTGTTTATTGTTGACTTACATATTTATATGAATATACGATTGATTATTATACGTATGTGTGTTTGTGTTACAAACGTCATGCCTTCATCATGTACTAGAAAGATGGACACTACGAATCCCATGGCCATAGTATCAGACGACATAGTTTCATCGGAGCACGAGGAGTACATTTCCGATACTACCGGCACAGACAATGACGACTTTCAGCCCTTTTGCGCTGCCTGAAGTCATAGCAGAGCCTACTGATGGCCATCTTGTTGGGAATTTGCCACTCGCGGTGATCCCTGCTCCTGTGCCCCTTGCCGCTTATCCTGTTGTTGACATGCCCCCCCCCCCCCGACGTGGCCTCCGACGACGATAACGATCTACTAGAGGAGGACCCATTCGAGGGCGAGACCCTATTGCTGCTGGTATTAGCCTACTACTTGCGGACGCTCCTGCGGGGGAAACTCATGCCCATTCCCCTGTCCCAGACTCATTTGAGTTGCTGACATCCGCATTTTCGCATATATAGGGAGTGCAGCACCATTCACACAACGCCGACCCTGATACGGCATCATCGGCTGCACCGGTTCCCGCACATAGCTTTGAGTTTGATCACAGTATTGAGGGTAATCCTGTTCTTCCATCTGGTTTTGATCCAGACCATGACCTTGAGTTCATACGCTTAGGCCAGCCCTTGGAGGATCCTGTAACCCCCTGGGATGGTTGATCCAGCTGATTTTGAGATGGAGTTGGTTGATCCGGAGCCAGCCGTGGCCCCTGAGCCAGGCGTTGCTCCTAACACCGCATTGGAGCATGATCCTGTTCATGCCGATGCACCTGTTGTTGCTCCTTGATTGATCATCTTCTTGGACGAGAGAAAATTTGGGGTAACTGTGCAAGACAATTTATTATTACGGGGGCCCACGTAATAACGACTTGTAGTGCACAGAAATCCTGGTGGACTCTGCGAGTCAAGCTAATGAAAACCAATGTAGCAGGAAATAACTAAAACACGAATGACCAAGGCGATGTAGCCTCGAGTTCATTCTATTACAAGCAACAAGCCAAATTGGCAAGCCTATGTGAAGGCTCGGAAATTTATTTCCCCACCCATACATTGAGTATATTTACGTGTAAAATTGGGTGATTACATAATGGCATATGGTGCTATGCATCTCATAGACAATTGCAATGTTGTCTAACCCGCTTCATGCCATTTCGGCAGAAGAGAATGCCACCCAGGCGTGACACAAACACCAGTACGTTGCCAAGGATAGAAGCCGAGCTGCAAAAACGCAACTCACAGGCAATTGCACGACATGAAGCCCTCCGCTTTAAGCACAGTGATGGCACTAATGGAAATAACCCTCCAATTGACTGCACCT
The DNA here is from genome assembly GCF_002127325.2 of Helianthus annuus. Taxonomy (NCBI): domain Eukaryota; kingdom Viridiplantae; phylum Streptophyta; class Magnoliopsida; order Asterales; family Asteraceae; genus Helianthus; species Helianthus annuus. Next base: position 122,349,381 of record NC_035444.2, read on the forward strand.
ATGAGCAGCTCCTGAACTGCAAGCCCTTGAACTTCGACGGAATAGGAGGCGCCATTGCATTTGTTCGTGGTCCGAAAAGATTGACTCCATTCTAAGAATGACTTGCCCCAACAGAGTGTTACCTCTACCTCGGGGTCATTTCTGGATGGCACACTCTCATGGTGGGACCATTAGGTTCAGGCCCTTAGCACAGATGCTGCTTATGCACTGAGCTGGGACGAGCTCAAAGAAATGATTGAGAAGAAATGTTGTTCTAGGACTGGAATCCAGAAGTTTAAGGTGGAGTTCTGGAACTTGAAAATGGACGAACCAGAGATTCCTTAACATGTCCAGCAATTGCACGACTTGCCTAGGGCCGTCCCCTACAAAGTCATTGTTGTTGTATGATACAGTTATGTACGTGTAAGCTTTACATTGTGGTCTCGATTTGTGGTAACGCAATCGCAGTATTCTCATCACTTGTGATGTTTGATCTATGGTTTATGTTCTATGACATGAGATGTTATGTGGCTGATTTATTGATAGCATGAGATGTTATGTGCTGATATTGTTGAATACATACGTACATTTTACCTGCTACGACCTAACCTACGTGAAACATCTTTTAGAAGATGCCACCAAGACGCGAAATGCGCATGCCCACCTCAGAGGCGGAACTTCAAGAGATAATTGCTGCAGCTATATCACAGCACGAGGCCCTACGCTCCGAACCTAATAGAGGCACCTCAAAAAATAACGGTTGTTCCTACTGGCACTTCCTCAACTACAAGCCTCCGAAGTTCGACGGCACTGGGGGTGCCATAGCTTTTGTGAAATGGATTGAAAGTCTGGAATCCATCTTTCGAATGAGTGGTTGTACGCCAGAACAACAAGTCCCATACGTTTCTGAGTTGTTTCAAGATGGAGCTCGATTATGGTGGAATCTTCAGGTTCGAATAATGGGCCTAACTACAGCATACGCGTTAACTTGGGATGAGTTGAAAGGAATAATGCGTAAGAAGTATTGCTCCCAAGCGGAAACCTAGAAGTTGGAAGGGGAATTCCAGAGCCTGGTGATGGAAGGTCCAAAAATGTTGGGATACATGCAAAGACTTCATGACTTGGCACGAGTTGTTCCCCACTTAGCGGAACCAGAAATGAGGAAATTGGGACAGTTCATTTGGGAACTGGCACCACAAGTCTTGAGCTTGATGGTAGCATCTACGCCACCAACAACTATTGCTACAAGCAAGATGGGTTTGGCACTCGTTACGGAAGCCATTAGACTAGAAAAACTTGCAAACCCTGATAGGGAGACTCAGGTAGAGTCGTCTGGAAAGAACAAAAGGAAGCTTACCGAAGATACCCGAGCGAATAATGATGAACAAAGATCTATTTGAGGTTGTTTTGACTGCGGAGACAAAGGGCATTTCAAGAAAGATTGCCCTAACAACAGATAGGCCAATGATAAGATTTACTTAGAAACTAAATCAAGACGTGCTGGGTGCAAGTATCACCATGAATGTGGATGTCGGAAGCCTAGGTGCGGGAGAAAAGGGCACAACAAGGATGGTTGCGGGATGAAGAGTCTCAGACAAGGAGAAAACCGTAACAACGCTCAAGGTGGAAGCAGGAAAGGAAATGGCCGAGTGCTAGGATGCTTCCATTATGGGGATATTGGACATCTTAAGAGAGAATGCCCGAAGTTGAAACAAGACCGTGAAAGAACACCCAGCATCGGAGTTTGTGAAGCATGCCAGGATCCAGGCGTGATTACTGGTACGTTCTTTAACAACCAAAACTTTTGCATCTATTTTGTTTGATACTAGTGCCGATCATAGCTTCGTGTCACTAGAATTTAAGAATATTCTTGGTTTGACGCCTAGTAAGTTAGACGTCCCATATTCGAGCGAATTAACAAATGGAAAACTAGTGGAGACCAGTGAAGTTGTCCAAGGATGTGTGATGGAATTCGGAGGGCACGGGTTTACGCTAGGCTTACTACCAGTCTAGTTGGGAAGCTTCGACGTGGTAGTAGGAATGGATTGGTTGTCAGGAAACAAGGCCGAGATAGTTTGTCATGAAAAGGGTCGTTCGTATCCCGACCGAAGATGGCGAAACAATTGTGGTTCACGGAGAGAAGCGTGATACGCCGTTAAGAATTATCAGCTGCTTGAAGGCGCGAAAGTGTTTGCAGAAGGGATGTGCTGCCTTCCTGGCACACATTGTGGATAGGAAAGCTAAAGAACCGAAGATCGAAGACATCCCTGTCATAAGGGAATATCCAGAAGTCTTCCCAGAAGACTTGCCTGGATTGCCGCCTCAGAGGCAAGTGGAGTTTCGCATTGACTTAGTTCCAGGCACCGCGCCTGTGGCTAAGGCACCTTACAGACTTGCTCCGTCTGAAATGCAGGAACTGTCGACACAACTTCAAGAGTTGTTAGACAAGGGATTCATCCGACCGAGCTTCTCGCCTTGGGGAGCTCCAGTTTTGTTTGTCAAGAAGAAGGACGGTAGTTTCCGTATGTGCATTGACTACAGAGAGTTGAACAAGCTGACGATCAAGAATAGGTATCCCCTGCCAAGAATCAATGATCTGTTTGACCAACTACAAGGTTCAAGCTTCTATTCAAAGATCGATCTTCGATCTGGATACCATCAGCTACGGATACAGGAGGAGAGTATCCCGAAGACAGCCTTCAGAACTCGATATGGACACTACGAGTTTCTCGTTATGCCATTTGGTTTGACAAACGCACCTGCAGTGTTCATGGATTTGATGAATCGAGTTTGTAAGCCGTACTTGGATAAGTTCGTGATTGTATTCATCGATGATATTTTGATTTATTCAAAGACGAAGGCTGAGTACGAGCAGCACTTAAGAGCCATTGTGGAGCTGCTAAAGAAGGAACAGTTGTACGCCAAGTTCTCTAAGTGTGAGTTTTGGCTGCGAGAAGTGCAATTTCTTGGACACGTGGTGAATGGAGATGGAATTCATGTTGATCCCACAAAGATCGAGGCGATCAAGGATTGGGAAACGCCAAAGACGCCAACCGAGATTCGGTAATTCTTGGGTTTGGCTGGCTATTACCGCAGATTCATTGAGGATTTTTCAAAGATCGTTCAACCATTGACGCTCCTCACTCAGAAGGACAAGAAGTTTGATTGGGAAATCAAACAGGAAGAAGCGTTCCAGATATTGAAAAGTAAACTTTGCAACGCGCCATGTAACATTTGTGCTTGTAATCATCATGAACAGTTCAATTATCAATGAGACAATGTTATTTTATCCCAATGATTGTTAGATTGTGTTTCACATTTTTCATGTTTTGACTTTCGTTCAATTTCAAACTCTACATCGCTTTCTGGAGCATTATACGCAAAATGGTGCGTAAACGTACTCAGTTTAATGCGACAAATACTCCGGAACATCAACATATACTCAACATACCTTAAATAACCTTTACATAACTTAGAAATAAGTTTTGAAGGTTTTGGTATAGCAAAAACAAGTTAATTCGCTTACAGGGACTAAACTTGACAAACTGCGAAAGTATGCCAATTTGAACTGTAACGAACATTCCGGAACATGTCCATAAGTTAAACATACCATAAATATCCTTTACATAGCTTAGAAATAGGCTTTGAGAAGTCTGGTATGCTAAAACAAACTTTTGGATCATTCAGGGACTAAAAGTGTCAAAAAGTGCCTAAGTTTGCACTTTTGCGCATAACTTACGTTCTGAATACATCCGGACATCCAAAAATTTATGTAAGCATCCTTATATTATGCCTTAGTATTTGGCATGAGAAAAATCCATTCGTCGCGTCATTTGGATCGTCTTTCACGCTTATGCGCATTCCGTCGTAATTAAGCGAACATCGCGATCGTACGGCCAAACGAACCGACATCCGACATATTTTTGGGCATGTTTCATGTCCACAATGTTTAGGCATCATTTTAGGGCCTTAAAGATGACTTTTCAGGTCTTAAAAGGGCTGGAAATGGCTTAAAAACGCAACAGGGGCCAAAAGTGTAAATTCTGCAAGTGGGCAGATCAGAGGACTTCAGGCGACCCGCGTAAGGATTGCCCAAACTTGAGGCGGGGCGCGTGAGACTGTCAGACAGAAGATTTTGCATTTAATGCAGAATCTGGCCTTTCGTTCGATCAAAGGGCGATGCCTTTTCACCCAAATGAAGGGCCAAGGGTCAAATACACTGAATCTAACCCCTGGACACGTGTACGCACTAGATCAAAGCACGTTATTCGATAAAACGATCCTAACGGTTCCACCTTTCCTATAAATACCCCCCCCCTTTTGTGTAAAAACCCACAAATCAGATCTAAATGCTCTAAGTTGATGCTTATGCTTCATACCTGAGCTATTGGATCTTGATTAGCACTCGGGGACCCTCCGTAAGTCTTCTTTCGCTCTTTTATTCGCTTTTCGAGTCCGAAAGTCAACGTTTTGTTGACTTTCTGCATTGACCAGCTTATGGTCGATGCGAAGTTCATGGAACTTCATAACGTGAGCGTGATCACGATGGTCATGGTCCGTAGTGACCATACCTACTGATCACCACGCTATCTAGGCTCGGTAACGAGTCGTAGTTTCGGCCAAAATGTGCATTCTTGCATATTTTGTAACCAAACTACTCGTGGGCATCAAAGCCGTTTGTTTTGATGTCAAACCTATTTCTAAACTTAGTTAAGCATGTTCTAACATGCTTAGCTCGTCACTTTTAGTTTAGTGCTTATATAGGGTCGTAAGGTAAGCGATCTAAACCATCGCTTATGCTTTCGAACCCGACCCTTTTGGTCGGTCATTAGGATCCGACCAAACATATTAGGTGACCATAGCTATAACCTTCCGAGGTTATACCTTGTGGTCACGATGTTAGGCGTTCCGAGCGCGTTCTACGCGAACGACGCGTTAGGGTAGCATAAGCTACCTAAACGGGTCGTGATGGACCGTAAGCACTTAGATTAGGTTTCATTTTAGTATGTGGGCTTTGTTAAGCCATATTACACGAGTCTCCATACTCGTTTGGTTTACGAACCCGCGTACTGTCCGATCCTTCCGATTTGGTCCGGTATATTAACATAGCTACCAATTAGGTGCCGTTGATATTCCGTGACCTCTCGCATTACCTGGTTATTTCACAAGAACAACAAAGCAACCTCAGGTGAGTACATAGAACCCCATCTTTTACTGTTTTCTAAACTGTTTTGGGGTGAAACACATGTGCCTATCTGTTACTTTCATGCTTTCCATGTTTTCACATCGTATATCTGCTATGCTCATTAGTACATTATAGTACATGATTTCATTACATTTTTTGCTATGTATGCCCATTGTGTGCGTACTTAGTACATTGATTTACATAACATTTTTGCTGCATATGTTTACTCAGCATATGGGCACATCGATTTACATGAACATTTCTGTTGCATATGTTTACTCAGCATATGGACACATTGATTTACATAAACATTTCTGTTGCATATGTTTACTCAGCATATGGACACATTGATTTACATAAACATTTCTGTTGCATATGTTTACTCAGCATATGGACACATTGATTTACATGAACATTTCTGCTTCGTATGTTTACTTAGCATACTTAGTACAATTGTTTACATCACATGCCTTCATTTTGTTATGACATTTGGGTTGTTTAACATGGGACAATACATTCATTAACACTAGCTACGCCGTTCGTTAGTAGGTAGTGGTACCATAGGAATTGACAACTCCCATTCCTGAAGTCCTGGGTTTGATAGGACTGGAAGGAATGACCGAATTCGATATACATAACTTAGATAAACCTTTAATTTGTTTAAGGGTTTATCGCCGCAGTCTCAAGGCTTGGATGTATGCATAGTTTACAATACCGTATAAATGTTATTATCAATTGAGCATGCATTTTCCGCAGAACATAACGTTGATTTAAACCGCGTTTTACTTCAACGACTTGTTTTGTGCATATGGTTTAAGTTGATACATTTCGCTTACCATACATGATACATTTTGGGATTACACATTACCTGATTTACATTGAACATAAACACGTCGACATTGACATATACATTTGGTGGTTTACATTTGAACATAAACATTTGACATGATTTACAATAACACTTGACATTTGGTTTACACATGAACAACTCACATGGTGGATTGGTTTGGGTAAATGATTTAAGTAACGTGGCGTATGTAATATGATACAAACCTGGTGGATACGCCGCTGGTACTTCCTACATATAAATGTTTGTATAATATTACATATCGTGGCGTTATCAAAGTCATTTCAGTTTAGACACATTACACTTTACATAAGTAACATATTCTTCACAAGACATTATTTTCACAAACAACTTATCTTATTCAACTCATTTTACTTGATTATTCATTTAACCTTGCACTTATCTATACATATCATTTGATGTTATCGTTTTTCAAATGATTTACAAAGCAAAACAAATTACAAGGTTCATGACTGACTGTTATTAAACATTCTTTAAAACTCAAGTCATGAATCCCATTTTCACAAAACCTATGTATCTCACAGGCATTTTTATGCTGACGTACCTATTTTCACATGTGTTTTCAGGAGCTATTCCATAGGGCGATGATCATGATTCTAGGGCGGACCTGTGCCTTAGAGCCTAAAAACGAAGCTAGACTAGTTTAATCATGTTATAAACTTTGTATTTTCCTGTTTTGAAACAATGGAACACTCTTGTCAATAAATAAAATGTAACTTTAATTTCCATGGTTGTATAACAATTAATTCTGTCCACAACACTCCCCGACGTTTTCCGCCGCGGTTGCATGTTATACGCGGTCGGGGTGTGACAGAAGAGTTGGTATCAGAGCCAATGGTTATAGGGAATTAGGTTATTAGTAATGCTTTGACCTAGACTATAACTTTCTAGGACCCTAACACAAGTTGTCTTGTGTTTAGAGTTTAAAACATGCACATCACCTATCCTTAGGTGATAACTACAACGGGAACTTCGGTTCCGCATCCGCTTTGAAAATTAATCATCTGTTCTAGGATGATTGATTACTAGGTTTTGAACCCTCTATTATAAGGTTTTGAACCCCTTTGGATTTTCAAAAATCCCGTCAAAGTGTTGGGTTAATAGTGTGAACACGTGCGAACTGGAAGGGTGAATGCCTGTACCCTGGGTTTTCTGTCTAAGGCTAGAGTGTTCGTACAAATCCACATAATCGGACCAGTCACTCTTACCTGGGAACTCTTGGGGTGAGTGTTCACTTATAGGCGAGCATGTCTTCGCGATACACTAATCCTGGCCCATTTACTTTGACTAGACATTTCATGTCGCATATTTGCTTTGCGATGCATAACCGCCATCTTTGCTTTTGTTGCTTTTGCTTCATCTCATTCTCTTCATCCAAACATCTCACTCGTTTCATTTCATGTTTTTCTCTTCTAGAATGCCTCCTCGACGCGACAACCAGATAGCTACTGCCGAGCTGGCGGAGATTATTGCGCAGCAGATGGCTGCTCAATTTCCGAATCTCTTTGCTCAATGGAACCAGGCCAACAATAACAATGGTACATGCAAATACAAGGATTTTAACCAGGCTAAGCCACTCAAGTTTAGTGGTTCTGAGGGAGCAACTGGGCTTCTTCAGTGGTTCGAAAGCATCGAGAACACTTTTCGCCATGTGCAATGTCCGGATAATCGCAAGGTCGAGTTTTCTTCGAGCGTGTTTCAGAAGAGGGCTCTTACATGGTGGAATGGGGTTATGAGAGATCAAGGTGCAGAAGTTGCTCTAGCTCAGACATGGGCTCAACTGAGAGCTCTTATGATGAGGGAGTTTTGTCCTCGTCATGAGCAACGAGCGTTGGAGAAAGAATTTGATGTGTTGAAGCAAGATAGTGGCGAGCACAGGGCTTATACAGATAGGTTTGAGGAGCTGAGTCTTCTTTGCCCGAATATGGTTACCCCACTCGATAAGGCCATCGAAAGATACATAGACGGCCTACCTGACTCAGTACAAGACATCCTTACTGGTAGCAACCCTACCACACTTCGTCAGGCGATCGAGTTATCAGCGACGTTGACTGAGTCGCAAATTCGAAAGAATAAATTGCACAGGAAGGGTGATAAGGGCAAGAAGCAGTCGGCTGACAAGGAGGATAGTAAGAAAGGCCAGAACAAGAATGGAAAAGATTCTGGCTCATCAAAGAGGTCAAGGAAGCGTAAGGCTTCCCAAAATTTTGCTGTCACTGCCCAAGCAAACCAGGCAGCTCCCAACCAGCCTCCAGCAAAGAAACCCTACTCAGGAAGTGCACCTTTGTGCAATCGATGCAACAGTCACCACCAGCCACAATATCAGTGCCGTTTCTGTACTAACTGTGGGAAGTCAGGTCATCTTGCCGATGTTTGTCGGTTTGCTCAGAATCACGCAGTCCAGAACCCTGCTCAACAGGTTGCTCAACAACAGGGTCAGGCTGCACGACCAAACTACCCACCAGGTGCTTGTTATAACTGTGGGGATCTGACCCACTACAGAAATCGGTGTCCAAGACTAGTCAACCAGAACCAGAATGCAAACCAGAATCCGGCACCGGCTCGAGGTCGAGTCTTTAACATGAATGCACAAGAAGCACAAGCAGACAACGAGGTGGTGAACGGTACGTTCTTTATTAATAATCAGCCAGCATCTGTTCTTTTTGATTCGGGTGCCGACAAGAGTTTCGTGTCATTGTCTTTCGAGACAATGCTTCGCGTGTCTAGAACGAAACTAGGTAAACCTTTGACAGTAGAGGTTGCCAGTGGTGAACCCATTGTTCTAAATTCTGTTCTACGCAACTGCCAGTTGAATCTTAACGACCATATTTTTCCTATTGACCTCACGCCAATGCAACTTGGAAGCTTCGACGTTATAGTGGGAATGGATTGGTTATCCAAGCATCGCGCAGAGATAGTTTGTTCTGAGAAGATTGTTCGTGTGCCGCTGTCTACAGGCGAGATCCTGCAGGTTCGTGGAGAGAAGCCTGCCGGTGGACTCAAACTCATGTCTTGTTTTAAAGCACGGAAGTATCTGCGAAAGCACTATGTGGCGTTCTTAGCACATGTTACAGCAGATAAAGGCAAGGGTAAGTCTATTTCAGATATTCCTGTCGTTCGGGATTATTCCGAAGTATTCCCTGAAGACTTACCTGGTCTACCTCCAGCACGCCAAGTCGAGTTCCGTATTGATCTCGTACCTGGTGCAAATCCCGTTGCCAGAGCTCCATACCGTCTTGCACCGTCAGAGATGCAAGAATTATCTAAACAGCTTCAGGAGCTCTCCGACAAAGGTTTCATCCGCCCTAGCTTTTCACCTTGGGGTGCTCCCGTTCTCTTTGTAAAGAAGAAGGATGGATCTTTTAGGATGTGTATCGATTATCGTGAGCTTAACAAGCTTACCATCAAAAATCGATATCCCCTACCTCGCATTGATGATCTCTTCGATCAATTACAAGGCGCATCTTACTTTTCAAAGATTGATCTACGATCTGGATATCATCAGCTTCGTGTACATGAAGAAGACATTCCCAAGACAGCGTTCCGTACTCGTTATGGACATTACGAGTTCACAGTCATGCCATTTGGTTTGACTAATGCTCCTGCTGTTTTCATGGACTTAATGAATAGGGTCTGCAAGCCTTATTTAGATAAGTTCATCATCGTTTTCATTGACGACATTTTGATATATTCTAAGACGCGAGCTGATCATGAGCAACATCTCCGTCTTACTTTGGAACTCCTAAAGAAAGAACAACTTTTCTCCAAATTCTCCAAGTGTGAATTCTGGCTTAAAGAGGTTCAATTCTTAGGACATATTGTCAACGAACAAGGTATTCATGTAGATCCCTCCAAGATCAGCGCGATTAAGGATTGGGATACACCTACTACCCCTACTGAAGTTCGTTCTTTTCTTGGTCTAGCGGGTTATTACCGCCGCTTCATAGAAAATTTCTCGAAGATTGCAGTTCCTCTAACTGCTCTAACTCAGAAGAACAAGCCATTTGAATGGGGAGTCAAACAAGAGGAAGCGTTTCAGACTTTGAAACAAAAGCTTTGCGACGCACCTGTCCTAACATTGCCTGAGGGCAACGATGATTTCGTCGTTTATTGCGACGCATCTAAATTAGGACTTGGCTGCGTCCTGATGCAAAGAAACAAAGTCGTAGCATACGCATCAAGGCAGTTGAAGATACATGAAAAGAACTACACCACTCATGATCTTGAGTTGGGTGCAGTTGTCTTCGCTCTTAAGATCTGGAGACACTATTTGTACGGAACAAAATGTGTGGTTTTCACTGACCACAAAAGTCTTCAACATATCTTCAATCAAAAGGAACTCAACATGAGGCAAAGACGTTGGGTTGAACTTCTAAACGACTACGACTGCGAGATTCGCTACCATCCTGGTAAGGCGAATGTCGTAGCCGATGCATTGAGTCGCAAGGAACGTATTAAGCTTCATTGTGTACGTGTCCAATCTGTTGTTCAAACCGATATCCAAGCCCGTATTTCTCAGGCTCAACAAGCCTGTGTTTCACAAGGTTTAATGGATAAGGAATTTCCTTATCACATAACACCTGCTCTTGAACTGAAAGACAATGGATCGTACTATTTCATGGACCGTTTGTGGGTCCCAAGCCAAGATGATCTTCGTACCTTGCTTATGGATGAAGCCCATAAGTCTCGTTATTCCATTCATCCTGGCTCAGATAAGATGTATAAGGATCTTCGTATTCAGTATTGGTGGCCTGGTATGAAGAAAGACATTGCCTTATACGTATCTAAATGCCTTACTTGTCTTAAGGTTAAGGCAGAACATCAGCGTCCTTCTGGTTTATTGGAACAACCGGAGATCCCAGTTTGGAAATGGGAAAACATTACTATGGATCTCATTACTAAACTCCCGCGCACAAAGAAAGGTCACGATGCCATCTGGGTAGTCGTTGATCGTCTTACCAAGTCAGCACATTTCTTGCCAATCCGTGAGGATTATTCAGCTGACAGACTTGCTCAAATCTACGTAGATGAAATTGTAGCTAGACATGGTGTTCCTTTGAGCATCATTTCTGACAGAGATGCTCGTTTCACTTCTCATTTTTGGAGAACCATGCAATCTGCTATGGGGTCTCAACTCAATTTAAGCACAGCTTATCATCCGCAAACGGATGGTCAATCTGAAAGAACAATCCAGACACTGGAGGATATGCTTAGAGCTTGTGTGATAGACTTTGGTGGTAGTTGGGATTCACATCTTCCATTGATTGAATTCTCCTACAACAACAGTTATCACTCCAGCATCAACATGGCTCCTTTCGAGGCTCTCTATGGTCGAAAATGTCGTTCACCAGTCTGCTGGAATGAGATTGGCGAGGCTCAACTTACTGGACCTGCCCTCATTTTAGAGACAACAGAAAAGGTAAAGAAAGTTCGTGATAACCTTCAGACAGCTAGAAGCCGTCAAAAGAGTTACGCGGACCTAAAACGCAAACCCTTGGATTTTCAAGTCGGTGATCGTGTATTACTTAAGGTCTCACCTTGGAAAGGTGTGATCAGATTCGGAAAGAAAGGAAAACTTGCACCTAGATATGTTGGACCATTCAAGATCGTCGAAAGAATCGGCAAGGTAGCCTACAGACTTGAGTTACCTCCTGAACTTGGAAATGTTCATCCAACTTTTCACGTATCCAATCTCAAGAGGTGTTTAGCCGATGAGAACCTCCACATACCGCTTGATGAAATTCGTGTTGATAAAACACTGAAATTTGTTGAGAAACCGGAAGAAATCATGGAACGTGAAGTCAAATGGCTCAAACGCAAGCGCATTCCTTTGGTCAAGGTTCGTTGGGAATCTAAGCGTGGACCCGAGTTTACTTGGGAACGTGAAGACCAAATGAAGGTAAAATATCCGCATCTTTTTCAATCAGTTTCCTCTAAATAAATTTCGGGACGAAATTTCCACAAGTAGGGGAGACTGTAACATTTGTGCTTGTAATCATCATGAACAGTTCAATTATCAATGAGACAATGTTATTTTATCCCAATGATTGTTAGATTGTGTTTTACATTTTTCATGTTTTGACTTTCGTTCAATTTCAAACTCTACATCGCTTTCTGGAGCATTATACGCAAAATGGTGCGTAAACGTACTCAGTTTAATGCGACAAATACTCCGGAACATCAACATATACTCAACATACCTTAAATAACCTTTACATAACTTAGAAATAAGTTTTGAAGGTTTTGGTATAGCAAAAACAAGTTAATTCGCTTACAGGGACTAAACTTGACAAACTGCGAAAGTATGCCAATTTGAACTGTAACGAACATTCCGGAACATGTCCATAAGTTAAACATACCATAAATATCCTTTACATAGCTTAGAAATAGGCTTTGAGAAGTCTGGTATGCTAAAACAAACTTTTGGATCATTCAGGGACTAAAAGTGTCAAAAAGTGCCTAAGTTTGCACTTTTGCGCATAACTTACGTTCTGAATACATCCGGACATCCAAAAATTTATGTAAGCATCCTTATATTATGCCTTAGTATTTGGCATGAGAAAAATCCATTCGTCGCGTCATTTGGATCGTCTTTCACGCTTATGCGCATTCCGTCGTAATTAAGCGAACATCGCGATCGTACGGCCAAACGAACCGACATCCGACATATTTTTGGGCATGTTTCATGTCCACAATGTTTAGGCATCATTTTAGGGCCTTAAAGATGACTTTTCAGGTCTTAAAAGGGCTGGAAATGGCTTAAAAACGCAACAGGGGCCAAAAGTGTAAATTCTGCAAGTGGGCAGATCAGAGGACTTCAGGCGACCCGCGTAAGGATTGCCCAAACTTGAGGCGGGGCGCGTGAGACTGTCAGACAGAAGATTTTGCATTTAATGCAGAATCTGGCCTTTCGTTCGATCAAAGGGCGATGCCTTTTCACCCAAATGAAGGGCCAAGGGTCAAATACACTGAATCTAACCCCTGGACACGTGTACGCACTAGATCAAAGCACGTTATTCGATAAAACGATCCTAACGGTTCCACCTTTCCTATAAATACCCCCCCTTTTGTGTAAAAACCCACAAATCAGATCTAAATGCTCTAAGTTGATGCTTATGCTTCATACCTGAGCTATTGGATCTTGATTAGCACTCGGGGACCCTCCGTAAGTCTTCTTTCGCTCTTTTATTCGCTTTTCGAGTCCGAAAGTCAACGTTTTGTTGACTTTCTGCATTGACCAGCTTATGGTCGATGCGAAGTTCATGGAACTTCATAACGTGAGCGTGATCACGATGGTCATGGTCCGTAGTGACCATACCTACTGATCACCACGCTATCTAGGCTCGGTAACGAGTCGTAGTTTCGGCCAAAATGTGCATTCTTGCATATTTTGTAACCAAACTACTCGTGGGCATCAAAGCCGTTTGTTTTGATGTCAAACCTATTTCTAAACTTAGTTAAGCATGTTCTAACATGCTTAGCTCGTCACTTTTAGTTTAGTGCTTATATAGGGTCGTAAGGTAAGCGATCTAAACCATCGCTTATGCTTTCGAACCCGACCCTTTTGGTCGGTCATTAGGATCCGACCAAACATATTAGGTGACCATAGCTATAACCTTCCGAGGTTATACCTTGTGGTCACGATGTTAGGCGTTCCGAGCGCGTTCTACGCGAACGACGCGTTAGGGTAGCATAAGCTACCTAAACGGGTCGTGATGGACCGTAAGCACTTAGATTAGGTTTCATTTTAGTATGTGGGCTTTGTTAAGCCATATTACACGAGTCTCCATACTCGTTTGGTTTACGAACCCGCGTACTGTCCGATCCTTCCGATTTGGTCCGGTATATTAACATAGCTACCAATTAGGTGCCGTTGATATTCCGTGACCTCTCGCATTACCTGGTTATTTCACAAGAACAACAAAGCAACCTCAGGTGAGTACATAGAACCCCATCTTTTACTGTTTTCTAAACTGTTTTGGGGTGAAACACATGTGCCTATCTGTTACTTTCATGCTTTCCATGTTTTCACATCGTATATCTGCTATGCTCATTAGTACATTATAGTACATGATTTCATTACATTTTTTGCTATGTATGCCCATTGTGTGCGTACTTAGTACATTGATTTACATAACATTTTTGCTGCATATGTTTACTCAGCATATGGGCACATCGATTTACATGAACATTTCTGTTGCATATGTTTACTCAGCATATGGACACATTGATTTACATAAACATTTCTGTTGCATATGTTTACTCAGCATATGGACACATTGATTTACATAAACATTTCTGTTGCATATGTTTACTCAGCATATGGACACATTGATTTACATGAACATTTCTGCTTCGTATGTTTACTTAGCATACTTAGTACAATTGTTTACATCACATGCCTTCATTTTGTTATGACATTTGGGTTGTTTAACATGGGACAATACATTCATTAACACTAGCTACGCCGTTCGTTAGTAGGTAGTGGTACCATAGGAATTGACAACTCCCATTCCTGAAGTCCTGGGTTTGATAGGACTGGAAGGAATGACCGAATTCGATATACATAACTTAGATAAACCTTTAATTTGTTTAAGGGTTTATCGCCGCAGTCTCAAGGCTTGGATGTATGCATAGTTTACAATACCGTATAAATGTTATTATCAATTGAGCATGCATTTTCCGCAGAACATAACGTTGATTTAAACCGCGTTTTACTTCAACGACTTGTTTTGTGCATATGGTTTAAGTTGATACATTTCGCTTACCATACATGATACATTTTGGGATTACACATTACCTGATTTACATTGAACATAAACACGTCGACATTGACATATACATTTGGTGGTTTACATTTGAACATAAACATTTGACATGATTTACAATAACACTTGACATTTGGTTTACACATGAACAACTCACATGGTGGATTGGTTTGGGTAAATGATTTAAGTAACGTGGCGTATGTAATATGATACAAACCTGGTGGATACGCCGCTGGTACTTCCTACATATAAATGTTTGTATAATATTACATATCGTGGCGTTATCAAAGTCATTTCAGTTTAGACACATTACACTTTACATAAGTAACATATTCTTCACAAGACATTATTTTCACAAACAACTTATCTTATTCAACTCATTTTACTTGATTATTCATTTAACCTTGCACTTATCTATACATATCATTTGATGTTATCGTTTTTCAAATGATTTACAAAGCAAAACAAATTACAAGGTTCATGACTGACTGTTATTAAACATTCTTTAAAACTCAAGTCATGAATCCCATTTTCACAAAACCTATGTATCTCACAGGCATTTTTATGCTGACGTACCTATTTTCACATGTGTTTTCAGGAGCTATTCCATAGGGCGATGATCATGATTCTAGGGCGGACCTGTGCCTTAGAGCCTAAAAACGAAGCTAGACTAGTTTAATCATGTTATAAACTTTGTATTTTCCTGTTTTGAAACAATGGAACACTCTTGTCAATAAATAAAATGTAACTTTAATTTCCATGGCTGTATAACAATTAATTCTGTCCACAACACTCCCCGACGTTTTCCGCCGCGGTTGCATGTTATACGCGGTCGGGGTGTGACACGCCAATCTTAGCCCTACCAGAGGGTACAGATGATTTTGTGGTATACTGCGACGCATCGCGTCAAGGATTGGGTTGTGTGTTGATGCAACGCCAAAAGGTTATTGCCTACGCGCCACGCCAACTGAAGGCACATGAAAAGAACTATACCACACATGATTTGGAGCTAGGCGCCGTAATTTTTGCATTAAAGATCTGGAGACACTACCTTTATGGTACGAAGTGCACAATCTTCACAGATCACAAGAGCCTCCAACACATATTCAACCAGAAGGAGTTGAATATGAGGCAAAGACGATGGGTAGAACTGTTGAATGACTACGACTGCGAGATTAAGTATCATCCAGGGAAGGCGAATGTGGTCGCCAATGCCCTAAGTCGAAAGGAGAGAATCAAGCCCATAAGGGTTAGGGCTTTGGAGATGGTTATTCGAACCGACTTTCCTCTGCGCATTCGTGCCGCGCAGAAGGAAGCTCTCAAAGAAAGAAACCTTGGAGAAGAGTATCTCCGTGGGATGGAGAAGTTATTGGTACCAAACAGGGAAGGAACGTTGTGTTTTGAGAAAAGGATTTGGGTTCCTCTGTTTGGTGGTTTAGGGAAGGTTATTTTCGATGAAGCTCACAAGTCGCGGTACTCTATCCATCCTGGAGCAGATAAGATGTACCAGGATCTTAAAGATTACTATTGGTGGCCTAGGATGAAAGGCGATGTTGCTAATTATGTGAGCAAATGTTTAACATGCGCCAAGGTTAAGGCGGAATACCAGAAGCCTTCGGGACTTCTGCAACAACCAGAAATTCCCAAGTGGAAGTGCGCATAAATCTCCATGGATTTTATTACGAAGTTGCCAAGAATGCCAAGAGGCCATGACACTATTTGGGTAATAGTGGATCGCTTAACGAAGTCAGCGTACTTCTTACCTATCCGAGAGAAGGATAACACGAGCAAACTGGCCGAAATTTACATGAGAGAAATTGTTACACGCCATGGAGTACCTCTCTCAATCATCTCCGATAGAGACGGAAGGTTCGTATCAAGGAATTGGCAATCCTTCCAGGAAGCTTTTGGCTCAAAGTTGAATCTAAGCACTGCTTTTCACCCGCAGACCGACGGTCAAAGCGAGCGGACGATACAGACTTTGGAAGATATGTTGAGAGCATGTGTTATGGATTTGGGCGGTAGCTGGGATAAATATTTGCCATTGGTCGAATTCTCATACAACAACAGCTACCACACCAGTATTGGTGCCGCGCCATTCGAAGCTTTATACAGGCGCAAGTGCAGATCACCGCTTTGTTGGTCTGACGCAGGTGATAGACAGTTGGTTGGTCCTGATGGGGTCCAGGAAACCACAGACAAAATTGCACAGATCCGAGATAGCATCAGTGCGGCTCGTGATCGACAGAAGGCTTACGCGGGTCGAAATAGGAAGCCTCTAGAGTTTGAGGTAGGTGATATGTTTTGTTGAAGGTATCAC
This sequence comes from Helianthus annuus, assembly GCF_002127325.2. Classification (NCBI taxonomy): domain Eukaryota; kingdom Viridiplantae; phylum Streptophyta; class Magnoliopsida; order Asterales; family Asteraceae; genus Helianthus; species Helianthus annuus. The sequence goes on from NC_035444.2 coordinate 122,366,501, forward strand.
CCTGGAAGGGTGTGGCACGCTTTGGGAAGCGTGGAAAGTTGAATCCGCGATGTATTGCTCCGTTCAAGATCTTGGAAAGAATTGGGCTAGTAGCATACAAGTTGGACCTACCTGCTGAACTGAATGGAGTTCACGATACATTCCATGTATCCAACCTGAAGAGGAGTCCAACTCAAGTCACCGTTGCCATTCCCACTGACGAGATTCATGTTGACGACACGCTCCATTTCGTTGAAGAACCTGTTGAGGTTACGGATTGGGAAAGTGAACAAGACCCGCCGGAGCAGTGTCAAACTCATCAAAGTTTGTTGAAACGCCAAACATGGTCCTGAATTCACCTGGGAAAGTGAGGACCGAATGAAAGAGAAATACCCCCACTTATTTCCTAAGAACCCTGCTTCTACAAGCAGAACTTAAAATTTCGGGACGAAATTTCTTTAACGGGGGGGAGAATGTGACAACCCTCACTAAACCAGGTATCCGTACTATTTAATTAATAATTAATTTCTGCTTAATTACTGTGCTTAACTGAAATTGCTGATGAACTGCTACTTGATTTCTGATACTTGTATATTCCTGCATCATACTTTACATACTGTCACTACATTATTTACATGCTGAACCTTAGTGACAAACATGATGCACAAAAGCACAGTAGCACTTTGAACGGATAACCTATTGAACATGCTGATAAAGCCAGCATCAGGCAGACACTGCCTCTAAGGCCTGCATGAGCCAGAAATATTTTTACTACATCCACAGTGAGTGTAGGGATACAAGGATTGAAGAACTGCGTCTCTAGGGATAAGATATAATGACCGGATGTGCCTAGGACATACATTAAGCACAAAACTCAGCACTTTAACTAAATTCAGCATTTGGATAACAAATAAAGTGCCAAAACATGGGAAAAATATTACTAGACGCTTTCCAAAGTGTCGGGAATAAGTTGTGTCACTAAAAAGGGAATTAACGACACTTAAAAGCTTTGTTAAGCGCTTTAACGGATTACTATCCAACCGAACAACCGGACTTTACCCGGGATATAAAAATATTGTCATTTTCACTATTAATCTTTTTCTAAGCCAGTTAGGATCCCTGAGCACCCTAACACCCGCCATAAAGCACATCACACAACTAACCGAGTTAACTACTTAACTAACTTATGTAACCTAACTATTAACCTAACTAATAGTTACAAATGGACCAAGACCCCCCCCTTGCCAACCGACCCCGACTAGAGGGGAACACCCTTGTACCATTTTTGAATATTAAATTCCTCAATGTTTAATATCTAGATAACATACGATCCAATGGTCCATGATCTCACAAATTGTCTATAAGTTCAAGTCTTGAACCAACATCACACACACTTAACTTTGCACCACACTCACTCTCTCTTTCCCTCTCTACAAGTCACGGCCGAACACCCCCTTGGTCATCCCACCATTTTTCGATTTTGATCTTCATATTCCAAGCATACACAAGAGTCAAGGGTCACGTATTAGGAAGCTTGGTGCACTCGGAGCTCGAAGGACCTCTCTATCTAGCTTTTATCCACCTCTTTTTCGCAGAGATTCTTCCCTAGCCTCGAGCTAGAGGTATAACACTTAAAACACCCTCTCGAACTAATCTAAGGTGGTTAATAAGATTTGTAACGGTTAAAACTCGGAAACTTGCATTTTGAATCTTTAAAGTCTACTAAATACATGAATCTTGTTGGTTAAAAGCTTAATAATTGTGTAAAGGATGTAGTACTTGAAAGATGTGATTATTTAGGCCCGATCTACGTGGTGGTAGCTCGGATCACTATTTAACCCGGTTCGGTTAAGATCATGGATCTTGACATAAGCTTGTTTCGGACGGTACAAGGGTTAAAAGGTGAAACTCTACCACACGAGAAACATGAACTTGTGTAAACGTATTTTTACTTGTAAAATAGTGTTTAAAACTAGCAGATCTACGTATCTGCAAGTGGTATTTTCAAAGGACCAAGTGTCAAGAAAATCATGTTTTCTAAAGGTCGGATAACACACTAACAAGTATGATTATTACAAACCACAAGTGTATAAACACTTGTGAAATGAAAGATCCGACAAAATAACAATCTTTGTGAAAGATGACGGGAAGTTGTAAAGATGGATTTATTCTAAAAACGAGGTTTTTACAAGATTAAGTTACTTTATACAAAGATCCACAAAATATAACGGGATCTACACTATAGTTTTCGGAAAAACCACAAGTTCATGTGATTATGCGATTTACATACTTGTCGACTAGTTTGATGTGTCAGAAATTGATTGATTGATTAAAGAAGTGTTGAAATGATTTCGTAAAAGAAAATGATACGCTTGAAAGCGTGGCCACCTCCAGTTACAGGGGAAACTCTGGCGAAATTTTTCTAAAAACCTAACACTTAGAATTATTTACAAGTGTTAGAATTATTTTGATGTGTTTTCAAAATATATTTCGCCACGACTTTATTTACAAATATTCGGAGGTGGGATTTTCACAAAACTAAACGTGATAAATGTATATATTCGGTAAATATATTTTCACAACACTGTTTATGATTATTTTGTGAAAATACACAAATATTATTTTTAGAGTAAAAACAATATTTACAAACGTTGACGAATCCAAAATAATACGAACGCTTTCACGATAAACATATAAGTTACAACGGTAATTATTATTACCACACGATTACTAAAACGTAACTTACGCATTATACGGAAATAATTATGAACGCGTATTTTATCAACGTATTATTTTTGGAAAATTATGTGAAGTGGAAATATAATATTTTTGAGAAAAATATTTATATTTGGAATTAGAAATGAAGATATATTAAGTGAGACTTAATATTATAAATTGAACGCACATGTATTAAATCCCCCATCCTTGGGAAGGATATTAACTACCAAGTACATGCAAAATATAAACACGAAATAGTTGTCTAACTATTTCCCAAAAACCTAAACTATAAAGCTAAGGCACGGCCATTCGTCTAATAGAATTAGTACATGTAGGTCGTCGCACAGCAGACATTCGGAGTACTTGGTAGAGACGCCCTGACTGTGAGTTCATGTCCCCCTTTTCTCTTAACTGTTTTCAGTTTTCTAAACTGCGGGGGTGAATACATGTTACTATGATTATGAATAAGTTTATACATGGTATGGTTAGCATAAGGAGGTTTGTTACTTAGATCATGTGAATGGGTAGGCGGAAACTTGAGGTCATTAATCCTCAGGGTAGGACCGAGGGGCAGGAGCGATAGATCTATTTGGGTGTAGCGAGCCCAGTCCCAGGCCCAGCATAACGGACCTTGGGATGACTTTGTACCCGACGCATAAATCTGCTAGGTTTGAGCCTTCCTACTTGCACTTCACACATATCAATGGCCTTGCAAACCATTGGTGATCTCTTTTTCTTTATTTGCTACATACCCGGATTTTTGATAAATACAAAGGTTTATTTACTTACTTACACATGAACTCGCTCAACATTATTGTTGATTTTTTTTTCAACTTACATGTATTTCAGGGAATTAAAAGGTCTGGCACGGTATGGCACGTTTTCCCGCTGCACTAGTTTCCAAGGTCATCCGGGGTTTAGGGAATGTGACTCTTTCTTGGACAAGTCACAGTCCTTAAACTGTGTTTATGTTATGTTTAAGTTGTATTGTTTGTTGAACAAGGTTATGGTTGTTAGGGCGTGATCCCGTTTTAAACAATGATACTGTATTTGGTTTTAAAACTTAATGGATGATTCTTGCATGTTTTTAATTCATATAGCTTTGTTATGATTAAGCTATGGTATTAAGAAGTCACACCAAATTAACCACGCTTCTGCAAAGCCAGGGTGTGACACCCCCACGGCAATTAAGCCAACGAAAGACAAACGATGTTTTCAAAAACAACTTAAAACTAAACAACCAAACGTGAACTCGCTCAACTTTGTTGTTGGCTCGTTGTTACATGCCTTACAGGTCGTTAAATGCTTATGGAGCTTGCACGAGGAGGCGCTTGTTGTGGAATATGGATTGTTATGTTCCGTGTTAAACATTTAATCCTTATGAACTTATTAAACCTACGTTTTGGACTTTAAACTTATGAACTATGAACTTATGTTTTGGGTTTTACCTTTAATGCTTCCACTGTTTAATTTGAACTTGGTTAACTAGCTTTTGGTCACCAATTGTATTGTGGTTGGTTTTATTTACTTAATTACGTTGTTCAATATGATTGGTGGCTCGATCCTGGTCATGTCACGCCTCCAAGCGGTGATACTCCGCATGGTGGATTTTGGGGGTGTGACAGATTGGTATCAGAGCCATTGGTTATAGTGAACTTGGTTTTAAAAAGGGAAAAGCTTTTGATAAAACCAGACTATAACCTGTATAGTGCTCAACGATCCACAACAACGCTTCGCTCCACGTGCAAGACTCGACACAATAGGTGGTACGATTTATGTTATATTGTCGGCTAGATAGTTCACACTGTGCATTAATTAACGTAATGATTGCTACTTGAACCTTGTGTGCTCACTTTCATTGTGAAGATCATGAACAGATGAAGAGGACGTATCAACCTCACTCAAGCCCAGTTGACAGCTTTGATCAATGAACGAGTTGCTAAGGCACTCGCAGCTGTCCCTGCAGGAGGTATAACCTGCCATATCAACCCATCTTAGGACATTTAGATCCTACCTTCGAAACCAACCCTTGTGCTTAACATTGTCTTTTATTCTCGCGCCACAGGTCAACCTGCACAACCTCCTGTGTATACGTTCAAAACATTCATGGATTGCCGACCTAGTACCTTCAGCGGCACAAAAGGAGCTGTAGGTCTTCTTCACTAGTTCGAGAAGCTTGGGTCTGTTTTTGAAGGTGCTGCGTTAACCTGGTGGAAAGCACAGGTTCAACTACTTGGGCTGGCGGTTGTTAATGCCACCCCATGGAATGACTTCAAAGAATTGATCAAGGAAGAGTATTGTAGTCGTGACGACATCCACAAGCTAGAGATGAAATTTTTCAATTTGAAGATGACGGGGTCTGAAATCGAGGCATACACAAAGAGTTCGAACGAATTAGCTATCTTGTGACCCACTATGGTGGATCCTCCTATCAAGCGTATCGAGCTGTACCTTAAGGGTTTGGTGCCAGAAATTCAAAGCCACGTGACCTCAGCTAATCTTGGCACCATTCAGCAAATCATCCGGTTGGCTCACCGTCTCACTGATCAGGCAGTTGAGCAGAACAAGTTGCCTAAGCGTATTAACGCTACTACTATTGATGCTCCCAATGATAACAAGCGCAAGTGGGATGGAAATTCGGGAAAGGGTTCTATGTGACACCTGTGTCACTTCAACCATCAAACAAATGCCAAACCAAGGAAATATTGTATTTCATACTTGGGATTTGTATAAATATGTGTATGCTTTGCACATATCAATTCTTGTTCAATTTCATACTCTACAACGCTTTCTGGAGAATTATACGCAAACTGGTACATAAACGTACTCAGTTTAATGCGACAAATACTCCGGGAGACCATCATACACTTAACATACCTTAAATAACCTTTACATAACTTAGAAATAAGTTTTGAAGGCTTTGGTATGGCAAAAACAAGTTAATTCGCTTACAGGGACTAAACTTGACAAACTGCGAAAGTATGCCAATTTGAACTGTAACGAACATTCCGGAACATGTCCATAAGTTAAACATACCATATATATCCTTTACATAGCTTAGAAATAGGCTTTGAGGGGTTTGGTATGTTAAAACAAACTTTTGGATCATTCAGGGACTAAAAGTGTCAAAAAGTGCATAAGTTTGCACTTTCGCGCATAACACACGTTCTGAATACATCCGGACATCCAAAAATTTATGTAAGCATCCTTATATTATGCCTTAGTGTTTGGCATGAGAAAAATCCATTTGTCGCGTCATTTGGATCGTCTTTCGCGCTTATGCGCATTCCGTCGTAATTAAGCGAACATCGCGATCGTACGGCCAAACGAACCGACATCCGACATATTTTTGGGCATGTTTCATGTCCACAATGTTTAGGCATCATTTTATGGCCTTAAAGATGGCCTTACAGGTCTTGAAAGGGCTGGAAATGGCTTAAAAACGCAACAGGGGCCAAATATGTAAATTCTGCAAGTGGTGCAGATCAGAGGGGCCAGGCGGCCCGCGTAAGGTTTGCCCAAATGTGTAGGCGGGCCGCGTAAGGATGTCTGACAGAAGATTTTGCATTTAATGCAGAATCTGGCCTTTCGTTCGATCAAGGGGCGATGCCTTTTCACCCAAATGAAGGGCCAAGGGCCAAGTTCAGTGTATTTAACCCCTGGACACATGTACGCACGAGATCAAGGCACGATATTCGATAAAACGATCCTAACGGTTCCACTTTTCCTATAAATACCCCCCCCTTTAGTGTAAAAATCACAAAATCAGATCTTAAGGCTCTAAGTTGGAACCGTTGTTTCATACCTGAGCTATTTGATCTTGATTAGCACTCGGGGACCCTCCGTAAGTCTTCTTTCGTTCTTTTATTCGCTTTTCGAGTCCGAAAGTCAACGTTTTGTTGACTTTCTGCATTGACCAGCTTTTGGTCAATGTGAAGTTCATGGAACTTCATAACGTGAGCGTGATCACGATGGTTATGGTCCATAGTGACCATACCTACTGATTACCACGTTATCTAGGCTCAGTGACGAGTCGTAGTTTCGGCCAAAATGCGCATTCTTGCGTATTTTGTAACCAAACTACTCGTGGGCATCAAAGCCGTTTGTTTTGATGCCAAACCTGTTTCTAAACTTAGTTAAGCATGTTCTAACATGCTTAGCTCGTCACTTTTAGTTTAAGTGCTTATATAGGGTCGTAAGGTAAGCGATTTAAACCATCGCTTATACTTTCGAACCCGACCCATTTGGTCGGTCATTAGGACCCGACCAAACACATTAGGTGACCATAGCTATAACCTTCCGAGGTTATATCCTGTGGTCGCAATGTTAGGCGTTCCGAACGCGTTCTACGCGAACGACGCGTAAGGTAGCATAAGCTACCTAAACATGTCGTAATGGACCGTAAGCACTTAGGATTAGTTTCATTTTAGTATGTAGGCTTTGTTAAACCATATTACACGAGTCTCCATACTCGTTTGGTTTTCAAACCCGCGTACTGTCCGATCCTTCTGATTTGGTCCGGTATATTAACATAAGCTACCTATTAGGTGCCGTTTGATATCCCGTAATCTTTAGCATTATCTGGTTATTATACAAGAACTCCAAAGCAATCTCAGGTGAGTACATAGTTCCCCTCTTTTACTGTTTTCTGAACTGTTTTGGGGTGAAGCATGTGTACCTATCTGTTATTTTCATGATTTCCAAAGTATAATTGATTATACATAATAGTATTTATCTTTTGACAAACTAAATGACTATCTATGGTTTAAACACTGATTTCTCAAAAATTACAAAAGTAATTGTTGGAATAGTACTTATTTTGTTCACCAGACCGATTGGTAGTATGATATAGCGCTATAGGACTAGACACCCCATTCCTGTTGTCATGGAATGTCTGAAACCAATTTGTTTCTCCATCCAAATAGGGATTTCCTTTGTGGTATCCTTATAGTCTCAAAGGTGTAGTTTGATACACCAGGTCTGAATGAATTCTTAAATCGCACCTTTAAAGTATATTTCGATATACTCCCAAAAAGTATAGTTTGATATACTCTCATGTGTGGTATTGTACAGAACCAACATATATTTTGTAATCATCCAAAGCATATTGTGATATGTTACTTACATAACTAAAACATAGTTTAATATGTTATTTATCACATCCAAAGCATATACTGATATGTTAGTTACAAAACTAAAACATGGTTTAATGTGTTATTTATAAATCCAAGGTATACTTGTAATATACTACTGAAAACTATTATTTTGAACAACTAAAGTATATTTAATATACTATCTATCAAACGATTTGGTTTTGGTTAGTGTTTAGATAACGGAACGAGTGTAATGTGATGAAAACATGGTAGATACGCCGCTGGTACTTCTTATATATAAGTGTTTTCATTGCATTACATACCGTGGCGTTATTTAGTACACTTGGGTTAACAATATTGGAACTGAAATATATTTTAATATATTACTTATTCAGCTTTCTTAAAACCAAGGTATATTTTATATATACCATAAACGTTTTATTAAAACATTGTTTTTCAAACAACTTAACTTATACAAACTCATTTTACATGGTTATTCAGTTAACCATACATTATTCTCTTATTTATACATATCATCTGATCCTATCGTTTTTCAAATGATTTACAAGACAAAGCAAATTTACAAAGTTCATGACTAAACATTTCTCAAACATAAGTCATGAACTCCGTTTTCACAAAACCTATGTATCTCACAGGCATTTTTATGCTGACGTACCTATTTTTACACATGTTTCAGGTGCTGTCTTGAGATGATTGTTGATACATGCTACATTTAGGATGGACTCGTGCCTTAGCAACTTTAAAACTTGGAAGATCATAGTTGTACTTATGTGATTGTAATAGAACAACAAGTTCATTTAATCAGTAAAACAATATTTAAATTTCCATGTGTTATGAAACAATGATTCTGTTACAACACTCCCCGACGTTTCCGCCACGTTTTGTATGTTCTACGTGGTCGGGGTGTGACAGAAAAGTTGGTATCAGAGCTCATGGTTATAGGGAATTAGGTTATTAGTAATGCTTTGACCTAGTCTATAACCTTCCTAGGACCCTAACGCGAGTTTACTTGCGTTTAGTCATAAAACAACACCGTCACCTATCCTTAGGCGACGACCGCAACAAGAACATAAATTTCAAAACCGCTTTGAAAACTAATCATCTGTTCTAGGATGATTGATTACTAGGTTTTGAACCCTCTGTTATATGGTTTTGAACCCCTTTTGAGTTTTCAAAACTCTCGTCAAAGTTGGTCTAAATAATGTGAACACGTGCAATCCGGAAGAGTGGATGCCTGTACCCTGAGTTTTCTGTCTAAGGCTAGAGTGTTCGTACAAATCCACATAATCGGACCAGTCACTCTTACCTGGGAACTCTTGGGGTGAGTGTCCACTTATAGGCGAGCATGTCTTCGCGATACATTATTTTTGACCTATTTGCTTTGATTAATCACCAGGTCGTTTGTTGCTTTGTAGTAACAGACAGACGGCCACTATCCTTGCTTTCATCAGATTTGTTTCATCTCATTCTTTCCGTCTAATTCTCTCACTCTTTTCCTCTCATGTTTCCTCTTTTAGAATGCCTCCTCGACGCGACAATCAGATGGCGAATGCCGAACTGGCGGAAATCATCGCGCAACAAATGGCTGCTGCCTTCCCAATTCTTTATGCTCAAATAACTCAAGCCATCAACAACAACAATGCTCCATGCAATTTCAAGATTTTTAACTCGGCTAAACCGCTCAAGTTTAATGGTTCTGAGGGAGCAACTGGTCTTCTTCAATGGTTCGAGAGCATTGAGAATACTTTCCGTCACGTTCAGTGTCCTGAAAATCGCAAGGTCGAGTTTTCTTCGAGTGTGTTTCAGAAGAGGGCTCTTACGTGGTGGAACGGGGTTATGAGAGACCGCGGTGCAGAGGTTGCATTAGCACAGACTTGGGCCGAGCTTAGGGCTCTTATGATGAAGGAGTTCTGTCCTCGTCATGAGCTTAGGGCTCTAGAAAGGGAATTTGACGATTTAAAGCAAGACAGTGGGGAACATCGAGCCTATACTGATCGCTATGAGGAATTGAGCTTGTTATGCCCTACTATGGTTACGCCTCTGGATAAGGCGATTGAGAAATACATTGATGGGCTTCCTGACGTAGTTCAGGACATCGTTACTGGCAGCAACCCTACTACTGTCAGACAAGCCATTAAATTGGCTGCCACTCTGACTGAATCCCAAATCAGGAAGCGCAAGCTGTTTCGGAAGGGCGACTTAAGACCATCTGACAAGACTGCTCATGTGGAAACAAAGGAAGAAAGTGCTGAGGTGCCCAAGAAGAAAAAGTGCAAAGCCTCTCAAAGCTACGCTGTAACTGCTCAAGACAAACAAGTTGCACCAAACCAGCCAACACAACCTCGTAAAAGACAAAACTATGTTGGTACTGCACCGTTGTGCAACAAATGCAACCGTCATCATCTAGAGCAAGAGCAGTGTCACAAATGTACCCACTGTGGGCGGTTGGGACATTTGATCAATGTTTGTCGTTATGCAAATCAAGCTGCTGCAAACCCTGCTGCTGTTCAAGCACGGTTCCCTCTAGGGTCATGTTATAATTGTGGTGACCTTACCCACTACAGGAACAATTGCCCAGGGCTTGTTAACATACCTCCAGCGCGTGGACGAGTGTTCAATATCAATGAGGCAAACATGAACAATGATGCAGCAGTGAACAATTAGTGTTTTGTATTACCTTAGTTTCTATCTTTTGACACTTCAAGACAATTCCGTTGTTACATAAATAAAGATTTTTTGTTTTTATTTCTGCAAAATTTATGCGTCTGTGTGAATGCTTGATGCAACTTTATGATGTCAACCCAAAGACAAACTACTTGTATGGTTCTGTCATATTATGATCACTTGTGATCTCCCCAAGAACTTTAAACTCTCGTTCCTTTTAAGAAACAAAGTCAAACACTTATTGAGAATCCCTCTATCTTTATAGATAGATCTTCATAAATCGTTAAAGTGCCAAATGAAATCCATAGGTTGGATTCCTAGTGTGCCTTAATATCCATACCTAAGGATAACAAAATAAAGAATCAAGTTAGCTAAATTTGTGCTTATGTATTTTCTTACATGTTTTGTGGTTGTATGTGATCCATCCAAATCCTCATAGAATCTTTCATATCTTCATACGAGAGATTCATAATGGGATATCCAAAGATACTATCTTAAACCCTTAATGGATTTCAACAGTGTAGTTAAGTCCCTCGGGTTATAAAGTATTATTCTATAATTGGACCTCTTGAAAGGTCTGCTTAAACAGATTGATTTTGAAAATCTGATTAGAAATATCATGTGATGATATAAAAAAATGATCCCTTAAGCGGTCTATTTAAAGAGATCGTACGACGGTCTAGTTAAGAAGATCATGTGTTGAACTAGTTAAAAAGATCGTTCGTTGATCGAATTAAAAGGATCCTTTGGTGGTCTAGTCAAATCGCTTCATATTTATTCAAGTAATTTTTCCTACGGATTATGAAATGGACTGTGCGGACTGTGCAAGGAATTACGTAATTATGGAGGCCTACATAATTATGGAATTCAGTGCACAGGAACCACAGGAAGTTTCATCATGTGTTAAGACCTAGTGACGAGAATAATGATACGGGAGGAGTCTCGGACCTCGACCAATGTCATTTATTCTTACACTCCCCCAATTCTGATCTCAATCACACACCAAGTTTTCCTATGATAAGCCTTCATTAGAAACGTTCGTCAATCAGTAGTTCAAAATTTCATGTTTTACTATTTCAAGGAATTCACTCTGAAGGTTAACAAATTCGCTAAGAATCCTAACATGGCCCAGGGTTTTACCTAAGGGTTCAATGGATCTATTATAAGGCGAAACCTTCACAGCTGTCCTCACGAGTTTCCTCTAGAATTAAATTTCGGGACGAAATTTCCTAAAGTAGGGGAGACTGTGACACCTGTGTCACTTCAACCATCAAACAAATGCCAAACCAAGGAAATATTGTATTTCATACTTGGGATTTGTATAAATATGTGTATGCTTTGCACATATCAATTCTTGTTCAATTTCATACTCTACAACGCTTTCTAGAGAATTATACGCAAACTGGTGCATAAACGTACTCAGTTTAATGCGACAAATACTCCGGGAGACCATCATACACTTAACATACCTTAAATAACCTTTACATAACTTAGAAATAAGTTTTGAAGGCTTTGGTATGGCAAAAACAAGTTAATTCGCTTACAGGGACTAAACTTGACAAACTGCGAAAGTATGCCAATTTGAACTGTAACGAACATTCCGGAACATGTCCATAAGTTAAACATACCATATATATCCTTTACATAGCTTAGAAATAGGCTTTGAGGGGTTTGGTATGTTAAAACAAACTTTTGGATCATTCAGGGACTAAAAGTGTCAAAAAGTGCATAAGTTTGCACTTTCGCGCATAACACACGTTCTGAATACATCCGGACATCCAAAAATTTATGTAAGCATCCTTATATTATGCCTTAGTGTTTGGCATGAGAAAAATCCATTTGTCGCGTCATTTGGATCGTCTTTCGCGCTTATGCGCATTCCGTCGTAATTAAGCGAACATCGCGATCGTACGGCCAAACGAACCGACATCCGACATATTTTTGGGCATGTTTCATGTCCACAATGTTTAGGCATCATTTTATGGCCTTAAAGATGGCCTTACAGGTCTTGAAAGGGCTGGAAATGGCTTAAAAACGCAACAGGGGCCAAATATGTAAATTCTGCAAGTGGTGCAGATCAGAGGGGCCAGGCGGCCCGCGTAAGGTTTGCCCAAATGTGTAGGCGGGCCGCGTAAGGATGTCTGACAGAAGATTTTGCATTTAATGCAGAATCTGGCCTTTCGTTCGATCAAGGGGCGATGCCTTTTCACCCAAATGAAGGGCCAAGGGCCAAGTTCAGTGTATTTAACCCCTGGACACATGTACGCACGAGATCAAGGCACGATATTCGATAAAACGATCCTAACGGTTCCACTTTTCCTATAAATACCCCCCCCCCTTTAGTGTAAAAATCACAAAATCAGATCTTAAGGCTCTAAGTTGGAACCGTTGTTTCATACCTGAGCTATTTGATCTTGATTAGCACTCGGGGACCCTCCGTAAGTCTTCTTTCGTTCTTTTATTCGCTTTTCGAGTCCGAAAGTCAACGTTTTGTTGACTTTCTGCATTGACCAGCTTTTGGTCAATGTGAAGTTCATGGAACTTCATAACGTGAGCGTGATCACGATGGTTATGGTCCATAGTGACCATACCTACTGATTACCACGTTATCTAGGCTCAGTGACGAGTCGTAGTTTCGGCCAAAATGCGCATTCTTGCGTATTTTGTAACCAAACTACTCGTGGGCATCAAAGTCGTTTGTTTTGATGCCAAACCTGTTTCTAAACTTAGTTAAGCATGTTCTAACATGCTTAGCTCGTCACTTTTAGTTTAAGTGCTTATATAGGGTCGTAAGGTAAGCGATTTAAACCATCGCTTATACTTTCGAACCCGACCCATTTGGTCGGTCATTAGGACCCGACCAAACACATTAGGTGACCATAGCTATAACCTTCCGAGGTTATATCGTGTGGTCGCAATGTTAGGCGTTCCGAACGCGTTCTACGCGAACGACGCGTAAGGTAGCATAAGCTACCTAAACAGGTCGTAATGGACCGTAAGCACTTAGGATTAGTTTCATTTTAGTATGTAGGCTTTGTTAAACCATATTACACGAGTCTCCATACTCGTTTGGTTTTCAAACCCGCGTACTGTCCGATCCTTCTGATTTGGTCCGGTATATTAACATAAGCTACCTATTAGGTGCCGTTTGATATCCCGTAATCTTTAGCATTATCTGGTTATTATACAAGAACTCCAAAGCAATCTCAGGTGAGTACATAGTTCCCCTCTTTTACTGTTTTCTGAACTGTTTTGGGGTGAAGCATGTGTACCTATCTGTTATTTTCATGATTTCCAAAGTATAATTGATTATACATAATAGTATTTATCTTTTGACAAACTAAATGACTATCTATGGTTTAAACACTGATTTCTCAAAAATTACAAAAGTAATTGTTGGAATAGTACTTATTTTGTTCACCAGACCGATTGGTAGTATGATATAGCGCTATAGGACTAGACACCCCATTCCTGTTGTCATGGAATGTCTGAAACCAATTTGTTTCTCCATCCAAATAGGGATTTCCTTTGTGGTATCCTTATAGTCTCAAAGGTGTAGTTTGATACACCAGGTCTGAATGAATTCTTAAATCGCACCTTTAAAGTATATTTCGATATACTCCCAAAAAGTATAGTTTGATATACTCTCATGTGTGGTATTGTACAGAACCAACATATATTTTGTAATCATCCAAAGCATATTGTGATATGTTACTTACATAACTAAAACATAGTTTAATATGTTATTTATCACATCCAAAGCATATACTGATATGTTAGTTACAAAACTAAAACATGGTTTAATGTGTTATTTATAAATCCAAGGTATACTTGTAATATACTACTGAAAACTATTATTTTGAACAACTAAAGTATATTTAATATACTATCTATCAAACGATTTGGTTTTGGTTAGTGTTTAGATAACGGAACGAGTGTAATGTGATGAAAACATGGTAGATACGCCGCTGGTACTTCTTATATATAAGTGTTTTCATTGCATTACATACCGTGGCGTTATTTAGTACACTTGGGTTAACAATATTGGAACTGAAATATATTTTAATATATTACTTATTCAGCTTTCTTAAAACCAAGGTATATTTTATATATACCATAAACGTTTTATTAAAACATTGTTTTTCAAACAACTTAACTTATACAAACTCATTTTACATGGTTATTCAGTTAACCATACATTATTCTCTTATTTATACATATCATCTGATCCTATCGTTTTTCAAATGATTTACAAGACAAAGCAAATTTACAAAGTTCATGACTAAACATTTCTCAAACATAAGTCATGAACTCCGTTTTCACAAAACCTATGTATCTCACAGGCATTTTTATGCTGACGTACCTATTTTTACACATGTTTCAGGTGCTGTCTTGAGATGATTGTTGATACATGCTACATTTAGGATGGACTCGTGCCTTAGCAACTTTAAAACTTGGAAGATCATAGTTGTACTTATGTGATTGTAATAGAACAACGAGTTCATTTAATCAGTAAAACAATATTTAAATTTCCATGTGTTATGAAACAATGATTCTGTTACAACACTCCCCGACGTTTCCGCCACGTTTTATATGTTCTACGTGGTCGGGGTGTGACATTCTATTTCAGTTCCGTCTCAGCAGCGAAAGACTGATGACCACCAGAGTCCTGGTCAGCAATCTTTTGGTAGTCAAGGACAGGGTGGATACCGAGGGAACCACCCCAAGTGCAACCGGTGCAACAAGCATCATAGCGGGCCGTGCCACAAGGGTTGTTGCCTGAGATGTAACAAGCTGGGTCATGAAGCCAAGGATTGTAGGAGCCCATGTCCTGTGAATCAGAATCGCCAACAACAACAACCAGCTCCACAGAACCACCAACAACAGCAACAGCAGGGCAATAAAGGATGCTTTCAGTGTGGTGCTAAAGGCCACTTTAAAAGGAACTGTCCCCAGCTGAACGAGAATCAAAACAACAACAACAATCAGGGGAACGGGAACAACAATGGAGGCAGCAATGGAGGCAACAACGAGGGTAACAATAATGGCAATGGCGCCCAAGGTCGTGCCTTCATGATTGGTCAGGGTGATGCAAGGAACGATCCCAACGTTGTGATGGGTAAGTTTCTTCTGGACGACTTCTTTGTTGCTATTTTATTTGATTAGGGTGCCGATACTAGTTATGTATCTTTAAAAGTTAGCCAAATGCTTAAGCGCACTCCAACACTTCTGAACACCAAACACACGGTAGAAATAGCAAACGGTAAAAGTCTTGAAGCCACACACGTAGTTAAGGGCTGTAACCTCGTCCTAGCTGGTCAGTCCTTCTCTATCGTTCTGGGTAGTTTCGACGTCATTATTGGGATGGATTGGCTATCTCAACATCAAGCGGAAATTCTTTGCAACGAGAAGATTGTCCGCATCCCTTGTTCTGGTAAAGAAACCCTCGTAATTCGTGGCGACAAGAGTGGTGCTGTTGTGGGCATCATCTCTTTCCTTAAGGCCCAGAAGTGTTTGCGTAAGGGCCACACTGCTATTCTAGCCCTCGTTTCTGATACATCCTCAGAAGAAAGGAAGATAGAAGACATTCCTATTGTGCGCAACTTTCCTGATGTATTTCCTGAGGAATTACCTGGTCTTCCGCCTCATCGTCAAGTTGAATTCCAAATCGAGCTAGCTCCTGGAGCAGCGCCTATAGCTTGAGCACCTTATCGTCTAGCTCCATCAGAACTTGAAGAACTGTCCACGCAACTACAAGATCTCTTGGAAAAGGGTTTCATACGTCCTAGCTCTTAGCCTTGGGGAGCTCCAGTGTTATTCGTAAAGAAGAAAAACGGTACCTTCAGAATGTGTATTGACTACCGCGAACTTAACAAGGTGACCGTGAAGAATCGTTATCCTCTCCCATGCATTGATGACTTATTCGACCAGTTGCAAGGGTCGAGTTATTACTCTAAGATTGATTTGAGATCGGGATACCATCAGTTGAGAGTCCGAGAGGAAGACGTCTCCAAAACAGCATTCAGAACTCGTTACGGCCATTACGAGTTTCTAGTTATGCCTTTCGGATTAACGAATGCACCTACGGTCTTCATGGATCTCTTGAACCGAGTGTGCAAGCCTTACCTGGATAAGTTTCTCATAGTCTCCATCGACGACATCCTGATCTATTCTAAGAGTCAGGAGGAACACGAGCAACACCTGAGGCTTATTCTGGAACTTTTTTGAAAAGAGCAGTTGTATGCCAAGTTTTGGAAATGTGACTTCTGGCTTCGCGAAGTCCACTTTCTAGGCCATGTGGTAAACAAGGATGGGATTCATGTGGATCCATCCAAGGTTAACTCGATCAAGAACTGGCCTGCACCCCGTACACAAATAGAAATCCGCCAATTCTTGGGCTTGGCTGGATATTAGAGAAGGTTTATCAAAGATTTCTCAAAGATTGCGCAACCTCTCACTTCACTAACTCAGAAGGGTGTCACTTATCGTTGGGGTGATGCACAGGAATCCACGTTTCAGCACTTAAAAGACAGACTTTGTAGCGCGCCTATCCTCTCATTGCCTGAAGGCACAGATTATTTTGTGGTTTATTGCGACGCTTCCATCCAAGGACTTGGTTGCATGTTGATGCAACGTGACAAGGTCATTGCCTACGCATCATGCCAACTTAAAGTTCACGAAAGGAACTACACTACGCACGACTTGGAATTGGGAGCATTTGTGTTCGCACTTAAGATATGGAGACATTTCCTATACGGTACCAAGTGCACCATTTACACCGATCACAGGAGTCTCGAGCACATCTACAAGCAAAAGGAGTTAAACATGCGACAACGTCGATGGGTCGAACTCTTGAACGATTACGAATGCGCTATCAAATATCATCCGGGCAAAGCCAATGTTGTGGATGACGCCCTCAGTCGAAAGGATACTATACCTAAGCGTGTACGTTCGTTACAGCTTACCATTCACTCTAGCCTTCTCGCTCAAATACGAGATGCTCAGGTTGAAGCGTTGAAAGCAGAAAACATCAGGGCTGAGTCCTTACGAGGATCGAGGCAGTGGCTAGAACAAAAGGAAGACGACGCCTACTATGTTAACGGGCGCATCTGGGTTCCACTTTATGGAGACTTACGCGAGCTTGTGATGGATGAAATGCACAAGTCTCGTTATTCAGTACATCCTGGTTTGGATAAGATGTACCACGATCTCAAGACTACATACTGGTGTCCTAGCATGAAAGCCCACATAGCAACCTACGTCAGTAAATGCTTGACTTGTGCCAGAGTCAAGACTAAATATCAGAAACCATTAGGCCTACTCCAACAACCAGAGATACCTAAATGGAAATGGGAGCAAATTTCCATGGATTTCGTTACTGGCCTGCCTAGATCTCAATGCGGAAACGATACCATTTGGGTGATCGTGGATCGACTGACCAAGTCTGCACATTTTCTGGCAATCAAGGAAACGGATAAGTTTTCTACTCTAGCAGACGTCTATCTAAAGGAAGTAGTATCAAGGCACGGAGTGCCAACCTCCATCATTTCTGATCGTGACTCATGTTTTACATCTGAATTATGGCAAGCTATGCACAAGTCCTTTGGCTCTCGACTAGACATGAGCACGGCATATCATCCACAGACGGATGGGCAATCTGAACGCACCATCCAAACCCTTGAAGACATGCTTAGGGCATGTGTAATCGACTTTGGTAATGGCTAGGAAAAACACCTCCCGTTAGTGGAGTTTTAGTATAACAACAGTTACCACACCAGTATCCAGGCCGCTCCATTCGAGGCATTGTACGGACGGAAGTGTCGATCACCTATTTGTTGGGCAGAGGTTGGCGACAGTCAAATCACAGGCCCAGAACTTGTAGTGGATACAACCGAAAGGATTGCTCAGATACGATAGCGAATGGCGGCAGCTCTTGACCGTCAGAAAAGCTATGCTGATAAGCGAAGGAAACCACTCGAGTTCCAGGTTGGGGATTGTTGGTGCAGTCATCTGTCAACTTCGTCTTAGTGTCAAGTCTCAGTTACGGAGCGGATCTGATCAGGCATGACATCACGAGTGACATCACCCAAGTGACATCACAAGTGATGTCATGAACTCACAAAAAGGAGTTTAGCCGTTTAAATGTCTAAAGGTTTAAGAAATATCAATTCACAAGAAGACAAAAACATATTGTCTAGTTATTGTTTATTGGACCATTTGGTGGTCCAATGAAATGTCTTCATCATGAGGTCCAATGAAAGCTCACCTATCAAATATCCAATGAGTGAAGATTATGGACTTGGAAGTCAACTGTGAAGGTTTCAAAGATATGTCAAAGTTTAAAAGCTGAATCGCCTTTACGGCAACATGTTCTGAACCGCTTGAAAGACATGGTCTGGATCACTTTAAAGTCACGGCTGAACCGCTTTTACGGCAGTCCATTGGAGCGGTTCACATGTAGTATAAATAGGTTAGTTGTCAAATCATTTGTAACGGTTCAGAATCTTGTACCGAGGTATTGCCGGTTTTCCTTGTAAACGTAAACAGTGTAAAATCAATATACAAGAGGTTTAGAGTGTGAATCAAGCTGTGTACGCATCCGTTTCTTTGTTTCCGCCTCTGAAACGGAGTTGAGCTCTTCCGAACGACTCGGTTAGGTCGAAATCCGATCCTACAATTGGTATCAGAGCCAAGGAGGAGGAGATCTCGCATATACAGCTCGTTTCTCATCAATTTTCTTCTTCTGCACCTTCTTTCTTACGTCAGACCAAGATTTCACGGTCCGTTTTGGCTGATTTTTGGATATATGATGCGCGTTTACCTGATCTAAAACCCTACCAAGTTTCAGCTCGAAATTCCAAGCCATTTGGGAGATATAGAGGTTTTTCGGACCGAATTTGCAGGTGTGGTTCGCTCTTAGAACACCTGGATCGCTTTTGTGGTTCGTTTTTAGAACACCTGGATCGCCTTTGTGAACATTCCTGGATCGCTCCAATAATCACGTGAACCGCTCATATGTCATACGTGGATCGCTTTTATGTCACTAATTGTGGGTCGCTCATAATTACTTGAACACTGTGAACCGCTCTTGTGGACTAGTATGGATCGCTTATGAATCATCTTCTTCACGTGACTGTCTAATCTTGCAGGTGTTGTGGTCGGTTGCATGTTAGAGACAAAATTCTAGTGGTTGATAAAGCTTGTTGCCATCTCTTTTGCACGCCAATCAATTGAAGTTGTCGGAATATTGTCACCGCCCCACTAAGTTTCTTGGCCAATCAGAGAATTAAGACTAACCACGTTTTAAACCAAATCATTATTCCAGCCGCCCATTAAAACCGCCCAAACAGCCCAATACATACCTTTTATTTGACGCCCAATTGACCCAATTACTTATTAGGAAGTGTAAATTGTTTGACGGCCACTGTCACCACATCAACCCATAGTTGATTTTCATTGGTAATTTGTTGCCGCCCATTTAAAACAAATCATCGCAACCATTGGCCCTATAAGATTCAAATGTTCACCGACCCACTATAAGATTGCAATCCGAGATCATAAAAAATTATCCACCTTTATGCTTTGCACCGTCTCTCTAACCCAATAGGCCCACTCCACCGCAAAATCAAATCATTAGATACAAAGCCCATTTTTTTGTTTGCTATTCCATTTCTTTTAATGCCACAGCTTATTTTAGTTAAATAGAATCGCACAGAATATTCATTGGTTCGAGTATCAGTATTATACTGTTATTTGACAAATTTTTAAACTGATTGTGTTTTGATTGTTTGTTTCAGGTGTTTCACGAGGTGAATCATTTCATTCGAAAGGGGATCTAGTTTGAATTTGATATTTCATTTTAAGTGACTGTCTCGATAAACGTGTTTCCGAATCATGGACTTAAAATTCTTTAATATGACTAGTGAAACAGTTAATAGAATAAATGTATTAAAGAAAGAATTTGACTCGTTTTCAGGTTGTCCAGGAGAAAGTACAAAGAGTATCATTGAGAGGTATAGTCATCTTGTTCGCTCAATGTCTGAGAAGGGTATTCAGAAAAATCCAAATGAATGGGTTAAGAGATTAGCCAATTCCATACCTCAACAAGAATGGGGTACATATCTGTTGGATTTAAAAAGAAATGGAGAATACTCTAGATTGTCAATTTGTCAATTCATTCAGAAGCTTGAAGAACAAATGGAGAACAATGATGTGAATAAGAAGAATCAAGAAGAAAAATCTGTTTCATCCGATGAAAGTTCAGAAGAATCAATTGTTGTTGATCAAACATCAACTGATTCTGGTTCTTCAGATGAAAGTTCCGAAAGAGCATTCGTTTTTGATCAAACATCATCCAACTCTGGTTCTTCGGATGATAGTTCTGACAAATTAGTAGAGTTTATTGAAGCAGAGACTGAAGCTGAGAAAGTTGTTGAAGTGGAAAAAATCATAGAGATCGAAAAGATTGTTGAAGTCACAAAACCTTGTCTTACATGTTTAGAGTCTTGTAAACAATGTATAGAAAAAGATGAGAGGTTTAGTGAGTTAGAAAAGTTGAAAGAACAATTGTTATTTGATGTAAAGAACTTGAAAAAGTCGTATGATGTATTGAACAGGCATGTGAATGGTCTGGAGAAGACTAACTCGGAAAGAGAAAAAGCTTTGAAGATGTTGAATGCTACCATGATGACAAAGCAAAAAGAGATCAACATGTACATCGAAGAATGTGCAAAGTTGAAGAAAGAGTTGGAGACTGAAGCAGCAGAGAATGAAAGAATCAGAAGATTGCTGCAGAGTTACAAAGGTTGTGACTACGTAATGGATAGAATTTATCCAACAGTTGAAGGTTTCGAAGCATTTAAAGATGAACAACCAAAGAAGAAAACGGATACTGGTAAGAAACAGGGTGTCTGTTATAATAGGTGTCCGCCTCCGATTTGGGAAGGGTACTCGCCTAGAAAACCAAATGAGGAAGAACTAAAAAAGGCGGTCAATATTAAGTTAGTATCCGAGATAACCGATGTTTTACCGGACAATATTGACGTCACATTCACAGCGTCCGACACAGATCATGAGTCCGAACTGATAAAACGAGTGGTCGATCAGGTGTTGGATAAGGATGAGGAGTCAGAGTCAAAGTCCGAGTCCGAAAGTGCGTGTCAGTCAGTCGGGAGTTCGAGTTCGTCTGAAAAGAGTTCGAAATCATCGGGAAAACGGGTGTATAGTAAAGAATTTTTATTATCAAAATCTAATTTGAATGACGAAACGTTTGAAGTTGCATATACTTTGAATGGTTCTGACAAATTATATTTTGATAAAGAGTTTCCAATAAGAGGTGTTAAACCCGAAATGCTTAAAAAGGTTTTCAAACTAAAAGAAATTAATATTTCTGAAATAAAAGATGAAAATCTTATTGTAAAACCTAAATTTTACACCTCAAGAGTTCAACAACGTCTAAACAAGAAAAAAGGTTACAATTCTGGTTCGGGTTTTCAAAAGAAACCAAACCAAAATCGTAGCTACAAAAAGAAAGGACTTGGTTTTACTCCACCAGAAAACTATAAAAATGGAAAATTTTCTAAAAATACAAAATTTGTTTCAGGAACAAGCTCGGAAGAGGAAGCAAAAAGTCCATTCTGGAAACAATCTAACCAAGAATTTCTAGCCGAGAAGAGAAAGAATGGAGCTTACGTGAAGAAAGAAACCAGAACCTGTTTCCGATGCAATGAAGCCGGTCACATTGCATGGAACTGTCCAAAAGCGATAAACACAAAACAGGGAGTTTCTGGAAAATTGAAACAAGTTGTAGTTGATAAAACCGAACCACCAACTGAACAATTTAAAATTTTCAAAAATTCAACATTTGAAGTTGGTGAGTGTTCGAAGAGATTTTACAGGCGAAGTGTGAAACTTGACAACCAAAAATGGGTTGTTAAGAAATCTGAGGTAAAATCTGGCGATGAATCTGATTCCACAAAATCAGAGGAGCCACAGTTTGATGAGAGTGATGAAAACTCAGTTCCTTCAATGGATGACGAGAACTTTCCACCATTGAGGACTGAGAATTTTAAAAGAAAAGTTGGAAAGACTGAAGTCTCATATCAGAATTATTCTGAAAAGGATAATTTTGATGTTGAGAAAGCTTTTAACGGGAATGTAAAGAAAATTTTCAGTAAAATGGTTGATGGGAAAGTGAAAGGGGTAAAAGACTTCTATGCTAAAAAGACAGCAACATACACCCCAACTAAATCCGAATTGAAATTACCCAAGGCTGGTCAGGCTTGGGTGGACATTTTCTTTGCTTGAAAAACCTGACTTGCCGGAGATCCCAAGTTTGTAATAGTGGATCAGGAATCGGCATCATTCATGTACTTTGAATTTATATGAAAAATTCTTAAAATTGTAAAACTTTACAGGTTGAATGACTACGCCGGAGCTTCCAGGTTGGTAAGTGCGAAGCAGGAATCGGCATCCTGATTGGTAAAATGGTGTTGTAGACGTAACATTCCTACAAGTGGTTATTTTTACAATTGGGTTAGAGATTGCTTGATTGCAAATGGTAAATCAGGGACATTAAATTGTACTTGATTTACTATTCATGATAAAAGATAGACAAGATGATGAATCACATCCCCGTTTTTAAGATTGATAAACCTACAAGTGGTTGTTATCAACACATATTCATTTTCCGGAAAAATCATTTTGATTAAAACAAACTTAAGTGTTTTGAAATCTTAATGAGAAAATGATTTGTGATAGGGGGAGTTCAGATTGTTTATGCCTAGTGAATGGCGATTTGATGTGATTCAGTGTCAGTTGTCAAGTTTCTGTATAGTTTGTTTTACTTTTTATGTTTCTAGTAGGTAAAAATTTAGAAGTTTTCAAATTTTCTTTAAAATGTGTTTGCATTTTAGGGGGAGTAGGGGAAATTTCAGAAAATCCAAAAACATTTGAAAATTTGAAAAAGCCAAAAATATGATAAAATTCAAAAATGAGTTTTGTTGCGAAAAAGAGGAAATGATAGTACATCAGTGGACTATCACGGCACGCTAAAGAATTGTAAAGTTAAAAAGTGTTAAACAATCTTACTGCGGATGTGTTAGTAGATTTTCGCACATTTAGTAAATTGAAACGAGATATAAACCTAAATCAAACTTGCTTAATTCGTGGGTAACTATTCTTGAATATATGGGTAACCCCCGAAATCTTGTTTGAAAGGTCCCGTATTCTGAGATACTAGGTCTTTATACTCAGTGATATCTGGGGTATTATCCCGGGACTTCTGCTGTATGGAAGTACTGACCTAGTCCCCGGATAATACTTTTTGCTAAAGCTTTGAAACATAAGCTTCGCCCTCAGCATGCTGATGAAACAATAAAATTGATAGTCGCTGCTGTTGAAATGCAAAAAGATCCTCTAAAGGGGACCCACCAAAAGTCGAGCCGTCATCTCTCTGCTGAACGGAAGTTCTGACCTGAGCTCTCACGGTTTCGCATCTACCCTTTACAGATATCATCTGTGGTATATTCACCTGTAAGACTGAATATTTGGGATCTGGATACGGGAGTATATTCAAGTGGAGTGATACACAATTAAGTTTAAGTCTCTAAAACATTAATATCGTATCTCGAATCGATTGAAATTTGTGTTGAAAATTTAAGAGGACAAACATACTGACAATCTAGGTAAATTGTTTAAAGCTAAAAATGAAATCAAGCTTAACGGTGTTGGTGATTTGTCTCAAAAGCTGATATGATCCTCTTACACAAACTCTCAAAAATATTGTCTGTAAATATTTCTTTACTGCATTACATATTTCTTTATTTCAAAATCCAAAAAGTTTTTCAGTGTGTTTTAGCATAAAATTTTTGAAAAATCAAAAAGATTTTCGACAACTGATGTTGGATAGCTGATTTTCAAAATTCCGAGTGCTAAACATGATGAGCAATGCTTGAAGGGGAGTGTGTGTGTGAAATTAATTGTTTTCATAATCTAACCTTTTCAAGTGGTTCATCACAATCTGTGTTTGTTTTGATAGAGAATCTGTTTTGATGTAAGTTCATATGCTTGATAAAAATTTGTGAAAGAAATTTACTTTGTGGTAGAGTTGATGCAGGAAATCCAGGCGTTGATCCTGAAGATGTTGCTGAAGATCAAAGAAATGCCAGCAAATCGAGAGGAGGAGTCTGAAGACAGAGAGAGAGAAGTCCAAAGACTGATAAAGACTAAAGTCGTTGAAGACTCGACACTTTAGACTCGTCAACATCTGAGGGGGAGTCTGTTGGTGCAGTCATCTGTCAACTTCGTCTTAGTGTCAAGTCTCAGTTACGGAGCGGATCTGATCAGGCATGACATCACGAGTGACATCACCCAAGTGACATCACAAGTGATGTCATGAACTCACAAAAAGGAGTTTAGCCGTTTAAATGTCTAAAGGTTTAAGAAATATCAATTCACAAGAAGACAAAAACATATTGTCTAGTTATTGTTTATTGGACCATTTGGTGGTCCAATGAAATGTCTTCATCATGAGGTCCAATGAAAGCTCACCTATCAAATATCCAATGAGTGAAGATTATGGACTTGGAAGTCAACTGTGAAGGTTTCAAAGATATGTCAAAGTTTAAAAGCTGAATCGCCTTTACGGCAACATGTTCTGAACCGCTTGAAAGACATGGTCTGGATCACTTTAAAGTCACGGCTGAACCGCTTTTACGGCAGTCCATTGGAGCGGTTCACATGTAGTATAAATAGGTTAGTTGTCAAATCATTTGTAACGGTTCAGAATCTTGTACCGAGGTATTGCCGGTTTTCCTTGTAAACGTAAACAGTGTAAAATCAATATACAAGAGGTTTAGAGTGTGAATCAAGCTGTGTACGCATCCGTTTCTTTGTTTCCGCCTCTGAAACGGAGTTGAGCTCTTCCGAACGACTCGGTTAGGTCGAAATCCGATCCTACAGGGATCGAGTGCTACTTAAAGTCTCGCCTTGGAAAGGTGTAGTTCGTTTTGGCAAACGAGGCAAACTCAATCCGCGTTATGTCGGACCGTTCGAAGTCATTGAGAGAATTGGCAAAGTCTCCTACAAGCTGAATCTTCCGGCAGAACTCAGCGGAGTTCACAATGTTTTCCATGTGTCGAATCTGAAGAAGTGTCTGTCAGATAAGACCCTCATAGTTCCTCTCAAGGAACTCACTATCGACGATCAACTGCGATACGTCGAGGAACCAGTAGAGATTACTGATCGAGATGTTAAGGTCCTCAAGCGTACCAGAATACCCCTTGTTCGAGTTCGTTGGGATTCCTGTCGTGGCCCAGAGTATACCTGGGAACGAGAAGACCAAATGAAACTCAAGTATCCCCAGTTGTTTAAGAAAAGTGCAACCACTACTGAGGCTGAAGCTACTACAGAATTTTCGGGACGAAATTCCAGACCAACGGGGGGATGATGTGACACCCCAGGAAAACCAGGAAACCACGCAACATAACTAGCTTCCTCAGTAACCACGTGCTAAATTTCGGGATGAAATTTTCTTAACAGAGGGAGAATGTGACAACCCTCATAATTACATGTATTCGTACGATGTATTAATGTGAATTAAAGTGCTTGATGACTGTGTTGAATTACATAACTATTTTCTTATTACTGCGTCATACTTACATGTGCTTGTTAACGTACTAGTCTTATACAGAAAAATTGACTAAATGGTCCTGAATGTTTTCCTAAGTGCCGGGGATTAATTGTGTTACAAAAATATATATGTAAAAGACACTTTAAGGAATAATTAAACACTTTAACGGAACAGTATCTAACTGGATAACCAGACATTATCCGGGACACCAAATTTTTGCCAAACACATTGTTTCATTATTTCTTGGCTTGTCATGATCCCCGAACACCCAAACACCCACTAAATTCCCTACTAGCTAACATATGGAATATTATACTTGGAAGTAACTTGTAATTACTATTTAGTATCAAAATTTACATCCAACCCCCCTAAACCAAATTCGATCCCCAAGTGGATCCACCATATATCCACACCATACTCCACATCCTACTCCTAGATTTCATTCTAATTTAATATTAGATTGTTGCTTGTTGTTGTTAACAAAATATGTAGTAAATCTTTATAAGGATGGCGTGGAGATCACTAACATCATTTCATATCCTTCATAAGATTTCACTCTCTCTCCCACTCTCCTCTCTCCCTCTCTCGGCCACACCCATAACCGCCACCATCACCACCATTAGACAACCATCTTCATCCATTTTCAACTCCCATTCAAGTGTTAGAAGGAGCTTTGTGAAGCTTGGAGCTTGTGGATCACCTAGGAGCTTCATACATTGCTTTTCACCATCATTTTTCACCATCTTTTTCTAGAGATTCATCCCTAGCCTTTGTGCTAGTAGTAAGTTCTTGTCAAACTCTTGTTCATCTTGTTTTCATAGTTAAAAGTTGTAGTATGATATGAATGTTCAAAACACTAAAGAACTAGAACACTAAAAGAGTATAAACAAGAAACTTGAACATAAAAGTTTACATGAAGATGAAATGTTGTATTAGGATATTGTAGTAAACATGTTGTTGATTGTATGATGATTCTTGGTTATGTGGTGTTAATCACCATATGGATCTTGTTAAATGATGTTTAGGAAAATGATTTAACAAGACTAGGAAGATGATTATGTGAAACATGAAATAATCATCTTCTAGTTTATAAATGAACTTGATAAAAATGATTTTTCTTGAAATACAAATAAACAAAGTAAGTTGGTGATCATGTAGATCCGGGTTTTTATAAAAGACTTTTCTAAAAAAATCAAGTTCAAGAATCGATTTTAAAAAGATTATGACCTTTACTCACACTTACACCATTTTAGTGATAGAATAAGTGAAGAAACCTTTTATTTACAAGAAGAGTTCAAAAGATTAATCTTTGCAAAAATTGTTTACAAGTTGTAAATACTAAATGATCTTAAGAGAATGATTTTTAAAGAAATAATTACGCTTCGGAAGGTAACTAAGTCCACTAAGAGCTTTACCAAGTTACTACGCGTTTTCGAAATATATCAAGTTCATGATTAGTGTGTAACACATATATTTTTGCTCTTGGTAATGTAAAGATTGATTGTTGATGATTGTTGAATGAATTTTGAAAAGAAAATGATATGCTAATAAGCATGGACACCTCCATTTACAAAGGAAACTCTGGCGAAATTTTCTAAAAAATTCCAACACTTAGAAATTATTGTTCTAAACAAGCGTTACAAGTATATTTTATAACTTGTGCCTAGAATATAAACTTCGCCATAATTTTTGGTAACAAAATACAAAGTGTTGGAGGTTGGTTTTTGTAAATAAAAATGGGTAAATATATATTTAGAATATATATATATATATATACATATATATATATATATATGTATATATATATATCTTATATTAGAACACTTGTGTGATTACTTGTTTATTTGTGAGATAGTTATATTATTTTATGGTAAAATAATGTAACTTAACAATATAACTTGAAGTTTGAACTATGTGGTATGTGATAGAAGTAATGAGTAGATAAACCGTGTGTAGGATACGTGTTATGCATGAGAAACTGATTGTTATCTGTACCTTATTAGGACGTGCTTGATTTCCTGATTTATTTGATTTATTAATCTAACCGAGCAAACCGAGGTGAGTTCACACACTTTCTAAGGCATGGGATTCCCGGTGGTTGGGAATGGTTAAAAGAATTAAAATGGAACCTACATATCCTCCTTGGGTAGGATATGTACCGCCATCCTCCTTGGGTAGGATGCCAATATTAATCATGCGTATTCTCTTTGGGTAGAATACATACGTTCGTCCTCCTTGGGTAGGACAACAACCTTAAAACTTACTTGACAAAACTCTATCATTAAGTCCCTCATTTTATATCGACTTAATCGCCGAGGCCAATGGCAAGCGGGTCATTAGTTAATAGCGCTATTAGGTTTAACAAACCTCACACTGTACCAGTCGGACGGGTGTGTACTAATGGATTATGGCAAACTGTCAGTGATGATAGACACTGATGTAGGGCACAACTTATTTTCGTTAGTAGTCGATATGGTACGGTCTAGTAGTTCACATGGGGAAGCCCCCACTGATCATGGATATGGTTTGGGTAATATAGAAGGAACTGGTTAATCATACTTTCAACTATGGGGTAACCCCCACGACAATTAAGCCAACGAAAGGAAAACCATGTTTTCGAAAACAACTTAAAACTAAACAACCAAACGTGAACTCGCTCAACTTTGTTGTTGACTCGTTGTTACATGCCTTACAGGTCGTTAAATGCTTATGGAGCTTGCACGAGGAGGCGGTTGTTGTGGAATATGGATTGTTATGTTCTGTGTTAAACATTTAACCCTTATGAACTTATTAAACCTACGTTTTGGACTTTAAACTTGTGAACTATGAACTTATGTTTTGGGTTTTACCTTTAATGCTTCCGCTGTTTAATTTGAACTTGGTTAACTAGCTTTTTGTCACCAATTGTATTGTGGTTGGTTTTATTTACTTAATTACGTTGTTCAATATGATTGGTGACCCGATCCTGGTCATGTCACGCCTCCAAGCGGTGATACTCTGCATGGTGGATTTTGGGGGTGTGACAATGTACCTGATAAAAAGGTAGAGCTGAAGAGAATGAAAGAGGAATTAGCTACTGCTGATTATGGGTCTTTGAATCAAGTTATGAGATGGAAAGAAGATAAAGTCAGCGCTACCCACAAAAGTTTGGAGAAATTAAGAAAGACAGATCCTACTGCTTCACAAAAGCCTGACTATCCTGAAGCAGAGGTTTCAAAAAGACCATCAAAGCTTCAAATCAGGAGATCCACTACTCCAGCTGGTGCAGCCATCTTTAAAAGAAGGCCACAAAAACAGTTAGGTGCTGAAACAATCTAAGATCTAATGGCTGGTGATGACCTTGTAAAAGAGGACATTAAAATAATGATTGAAGAAGATCTTGGATTGGAACAATCTGCAAGTACTGCTCAGACAGTCATGAATAGGCCTGCATCACCAAACACCTCATCCAATAAAAATCTCCCAAGAAACCCATCATACTCAAAGGTACTAAAGTGGAAAACTGACAAATAGACCCACGTACTGACATTGCTCAAGTCTAGTGGAGAAGTGAAGAATATATCAAGGGAACAAGCTCTTGTCCTGAGTCTTGAAGATTTGCAGGATCTCCTTGATCTTCCATTTAGCAGGGATGATGATGACACAGATGCCTTAGCCTTTGAACTTTAACTCAAAGGGCAAATAAGGGAACTGCTGATGAGGCAATAAAGAACTACATAATAATGAAGAGTTTTGGCATTATCTGTTCCAGGGGGAGATTGTTGGGATTGAACCCTACCAAAGGAACAGATAATTAAAGCCAAAACTGGATCAGAGCAGTGGATCCAGAATAAGCAGATGTTATGCTTCAAATCTCTCCCCTTGAAAGTGGTTTCAACATCTGCTGACCTCCAAACTACTGATCTCTATTAAACTGTTGATCTACAACTACTGCCCAAGACAAAGGCTGATGATAGACTTAAAGCTCTGATGTTCAATCTACTGCCTTGAGTCAAGCTCTGCTGATCATGACAAGTATTACTGGGTTCACATCAGTGGAAGGATGCAGCAGTAGTTTAGATGCCTTATATATATTGTATTGTAATAACAGTTGTTAGCATAGCAGTGTTTGTATAGGTCAGATGATAGAGTTTGTTAGGAGGTTAGATGTCACTTTCATGGTGACGTCAGCTTAGATGCTTCAGTGGTTTGCTCGTGCCTATAAATAGAACAGTGCTCTGTACTGTTCTATTAGCTCTTTCACCATCATCTTCCTGCACGAACAAATACTGTGAGCTCAGGCTGAGGGGGAGTTTGTTGCATACTTGCAAAATTGTAATCGTTGTTGAAATTAAATTCAATCATTCGGTTCAATGTTAAACTTGTATGTTAAAAGCAATTCTCCTGTTTGATTGTGAAAAGTTTGCTTCCATTTTAATTCCGTTGCACAACTCATTCATCTTCATCTTAATTCAAACGTAAAACACAATCAAAACCAAACTCAGATCCTAACATTGATCGTTTAACCAAATCAGCCCACTTTTTATCAATATGGGAAGACTACAAGGTAGAACGATTAGCCCGAATCTACACCGACGAGATCATTTGTAATCATGGGACGCCTCGTGACATCATCTCTGACCGTGATGCTCGGTTTACCTCGCGATTGTTGGAAACGTTTCAAGCAGCTCTTGGTACTACGCTTAACTTGAGTACCGCATTCCATCCGCAAACCGACGGCCAGACTGAAAGAACGATCCGTACTCTTGAAGATATGCTCCGTTCGTGTGTCATAGACTTCGGTGGTAATTGGGACAAATACCTATCGTTAGTCGAATTCTCGTACAGCAACAGTTATCATACCAGCATCCAAATGGCACCGTTCGAGGCTTTATATGGAAGAAGATGTCGATCGCCTATTGTATGGCACGAGATCGGTCACTCGCAATTAACCGGTCCTGAGCTACTACAGGAAATGACTGACAAAGTCCTCCAAATTCGAGACAACTTGTTGGAAGCTCGGAGTAGACAGAAAAGTTATGCCGATAAACGACGCAAGCCCCTTGAATTTGACGTTGGCGACTATGTACTCTTAAAGGTTGCACCTTGGAAGGGTGTGGTCAGATTCGGCAAGAAAGGGAAACTAGCGCCTCGATATGTTGGACCTTTTAAGATTCTGGAAAGGATCGGAAACGTCGCCTACAGACTCGAACTACCGGAGGAACTTAATAACGTCCACCCGACTTTCCACATGTCAAACCTTCGAAAGTGCCTGGCTGAGCATGATTTAATTGTACCGCTCGATGACCTTCAAATAAACGAAACACTACACTTCATGGAAAAGCCTGTTGAAATCATGGATCGCCAAACCAAGCAACTCAGACGCTTGCGCATTCCTATTGTGAAGGTCTGATGGGAAGGTAAACGAGGCGCAGAGTTCACTTGGGAACTCGAAAGTGATATGAAGGCGAAGTACCCGCAGTTGTTTGATACGGCTTTGACCTAATTTCGGGACGAAATTCCCTAAACAAGGGGAGGCTGTAACACCCCAGTGTTTTCGAAAGTCAAAGTCAAAGTCAAGATTGAAGTCAAAGGAAGAAAAGATCGCTAATTGCGATCTGTCACTCCTTGCTCAATTACTGTTTTGACTTCTTTGACTGTAATTAGTCTACTTTATGTTTTTACGTTACTTGTATTATGTGGAGTAATTAATTACAATCGAAGTAATCGAAGTATATTTCCCGATACGAACCGCTTTACGACTGTGGATAATAGGAAGTAACAATGCGATAAAGTCAGTTGATCAATAATCGAACTAATCTAATCATCATCGAACTCGAAACTCGAATATCGCAAGGATTGGTTATTGTTATACGTGTATGTGCGCCTTATGTGTTACTTGTGCATGTTTTACTTTATGTTATGTGTGGTAATCAATCGCAATCGAAACCCAATTGAACTCAATCGAAATCGAATTATGATAATTGGAGGCGGAAAGACAACGCGAAATATAGATGCTTGTGTGTTAGATATAGTAGTTGGGATTAAAAGTAATTTGAATAGAAAACTCCATCGTATCCTCATCGGTCGCAATCGAAATCGAAATATCAGAAATCATCGCGTCGAACACTCGAATCAGGCAGCTGAACGATCAGGCTACCAGCCGATCGAACGGCCAGCCAATCGGACTACTGTCCGATCGGACAGGCTGTCCGATCGAGCTGCCTGGCCGATCGGCCAACCTTTACCTCTTTTGGCATCCTATAAATACCCCTGTCATTGTCAAACTTTCTACGTTTGGAAACCTCTGTCTGACCAGCACGCTCAGCTCACCTTTTCTCAGATTTCTCTCGATTCCGGTAAGATTTCGTCCTAAATCTTGTACTTTCTTGATCTACATGCACTCCTACACCTTTCTATCTTTCAAATCTTAACTTTTAACCGTGAAATCATCAAGATTCAAGTGTTCTAGGATGATGTCATCATGGGTTCTTGAAGAACTTCATGTTTTGGCCTCAATCCACCAAGAATAACTTGGATCTTACCGATTTCCACATAAACAAACAAAGATCCTTCACGGATCTAAACATATTCACGTTAAAAAGGGATTGAAAGATGGGTATCCAACTTTCTTTCAACTCTTTTACACTCAATACGTCTAAAACCGATAGAAACGGAGCTTGTGCCGACTTACTAACCATTTCGGTGGTTGCGTGACTCAAGATCCGGAATCTATCCACGAGGTTCACCGATTTCGGGTTAAACGTTAAACACCTTCTCGAACCGTTCATCAACCGGATTTGGGTGATTCCTGTCCGATCAGGAGAACCAAGTAAAGACGAGGTTCTGTAGTTTGACTCGTTGCCAAAATACCTCGATAAAACGACAAACAATCAGAACAACCAAGTGTTAGAC
Organism: Helianthus annuus; assembly: GCF_002127325.2. Taxonomy (NCBI): domain Eukaryota; kingdom Viridiplantae; phylum Streptophyta; class Magnoliopsida; order Asterales; family Asteraceae; genus Helianthus; species Helianthus annuus. Next base: position 122,399,501 of record NC_035444.2, read on the forward strand.
GAACAGGTTGACCAGGTCAGGGTGCTGACCGATCGGACTGTTGTCCGAACGGACAGCCAGCCGATCGGACAGTCAGCCGATCGACTGGCCAGCCGATCGGCTAGCACATGGTCCCACACTTAATCAATTTATTTAAAGATTGGGTATTGACAAACTACTATTCGATCGGACTGCCGTCCGATTGGATTACTCTTCGGATCATAAGATACTTGACTTCAACACTTAATCGATTTTTCAAAATGTTCGACACACTAGGAGTTCCACCCTATTGAACAACCGTCCGATCAGGTGACACCCTACTGAGAACTTGTCTGCTGAAGTACCTGACCGATCGGGTTGCCGGCCGATCGAACGACCGTCTGATCGACCGACCTGAAAGGTAAAGATACTTCAAGGTTTTCAAATGCTACAACGAAAACTTCAAAAGTCAAACCATCATACACAAACACATCCTACTCAAAGGAAGGAACAATCCACTCGAACAGCCATCCAATCGGACTCCCATCCGACCGGAAAGCTGTCCGAACGGACTGTCAACCGAACGGTCAGCCGTCCGATCGGACTACCGTCCGATCGACCAGCTGTCCGATCCCTCCAACACTTGTTTCCGTTTTGCGCGTTGCTTATCGTTATGCCATCGAAATATTCGGGCTAATCTTACTCTCAAGCACTTCCTTCAATCAATCAACCGTTGTGAGTATACTCGATCCCTTTTTGCTTTATGCACTTTTGGGTGTTACATACGTTACTTATACGAAATCACATCAAACACACTACACAATGCTTTAAACGCTGACCGTTACCGCATGTATTACGTAACTAAATGAATGCTTGTTGTTATGTTTACACGTAGAATGTTGTCTACCTGCCTTAACGACAATAGTACTATAGTTTGGACTCAACACCCGTTCACACGGGGGTAATTAAGGATAATTACTTGCATGGATTACGGTGGTAATCATGTATTGCGAACTGCCTCGGGCAGTCAACCCGCAGTCATTGGTATCGATAGATCCATGTCGATAACTAACATGCATCATTTTCCTCTGTGTACGTGCTGGTTATGCGTAAACTATTTCGAACTCTATTATGTTATTATCAAACTTGTATGCTCACCTTTACATTTTATGTATTGACTTTATTTTAACGTATGTGACAGGTGCTTAAGATGCTTATCTACTAGGAAAGCGAGGCTAGAATAAAGCTCTAGAGCCCAACATATAGTTGTCTGTACTACTCAAATTAAGGGTTTCTAGAAGCAGATAAACAATTGCTGTTTATTTAAATCTGAGTTGTCAGAACAGAATATTTGCCTGGATTTTGCCTGTAATAATTTATTTACTGTTTGAGATACGGTATGGGACATATTATTTAAATTGAATAGTAATGATAATTGTTATGGAAACTTCTAGACAATCTGTTTCGCTCTGTGCCATGCCCCGATGATTCCGCCATCGGTTGGGGTGTGACAACTGTTATGTGTACTTTTTGAGGCTGGATCATGGAAGGTGTATAAGTTTGTCGAGGAGCACAATCATGAACTTGTTGAATGTCCTGATAAGCATTTTCTTCTAACTGAACGACACCTCACTCAGCTCCAGAAGCATGTTATACACAGCATGTCTAAGCTGAATTTGGGTCCCGTCAAGGCGTTTAATACTATGAAGACTTGTTTTGGGGGTTTTAAAGACGTGGGTGCAAGTAAAGTTGAATATAAGAACTATAAGAGGCAAATTAACTTGTTTATAGGGGAATGTGACGCCGATATGATCGTGAGACATTTGAATGAAAAAAAAACATTCCCAACCTAATTTCTCGTATGATTACATCATAGACAAACAGAATCGTTTGAAGGGACTTTTTGGTGTGACGATCAAGCCAAACGTAATTACCACGTGTTTGGTGATGTGATTTCGTTTGACGCCACGTATCGTTCCAACAAGTAATATTTTATAATTCAACTTCTTTTGTTTTTGGCGTTTTATTAGTTTACATGCAATGGCGTTTTATTATTTTACATGCAATGGCGTTTTATTAGTTTACATGCAATGGCGTTTTATTATTGTTTCAGTTCTCATGGCGTTTTCATATGCAGATACTCTATGGTGTTTGTACCTTTCACTGGTATAGACAATCATCACTGCAATGTTACATTTGGTGCAACATTATTGACGTCGGAAACTACTGATACGTATATTTGGTTGTTGAGAGTTTTTCTAAAAGCTGTTGGTTTTCAACCAAAAGTTGTTGTCACTGACCAAGATCCAGCAATGAAGAAGGCTATTTCTGTTGTATTTGTTGACACAAGGCATCGGTTATGCATGTGGATGCATAAACTTTCTCTGAAAGTTGTTATGCTTTTTTTACCTTTGGCGTTTTAGGATACACTGCGTTTTAAAATACATGGCGTTCTTTACCTTGTTAGTGTTTTTTTAATTAAGTTTTGTCTTTGTGTTTTTTATGCATGGCGTTTTCGTGTTATACATAGGTTGGTGTTAGGTTATGCAATTCCACCAATTTTAAAGAACGTATTTGTGGTGTTGTGTGGACGGATATTCTCACAACTGTAGAGTTTGAATCAGAATGGGAAGCGGTTATCACAGAGTTCAATTTGGCAGATAATGACTGGCTATCTGATATTATTGCACTTAGGGAATCTTGGATGCCTGCATATTATAGAATGGAGGAGATGTTTGGTCTTATGCGAACGACATCGAGGTCGGAGAGTGAGAATCATTTTTTTGGTCAAGTGTGCAATTCGAAAGCTACTCTTGTTGAGTTCATGACGCATTACGAGACTGCAATAGAAGCACAGCGTCACACACATCGGAAAAATGATCATGAATCTCGATACAAAAAACCCCAGTTGAAGAGTAGTTACAAATTGTTGGAAGGGCAAGCTGTTGACATATACACAAAAAGTATTTTTTGTGATGTTCCAGCTGAGCTTATTGGAGTTGTGAATTGCATAAATCAACGTTACGAAGATCAGTCTGATGGGTTTGTTAAGTTTTACGTAAATGACTTCCAACAGCCTTGTACATCCTTATTTGAGGTAAATAATGGCGTTTTGGTTTTTATAGTTTTTTCTATTAATGGCGTTTTATCATATGTAAGGTGTTTTTTTTTTTTTTACTTTTTAGACAAACATTCTATGCATGGCGTTATAGAGATATTGTTTTTAGTGTTTTTCAGGTAATGTTCCGTAAGTCTGATTGCACATGCAGTTGCTCATGCAGGCGTTTTGAATAGTTTGGTTTGCTATGTAGACATATATTCTATGTTTTGAGAATTATGGACATTAGGGAATTTCCAAAACAATACATTCTGAATAGATGGCGCAAAGAGGCTTCCCCAAACTGCTCTCCTGAATACTCAATTAATCATGAATATATGACCGAGCTTGATCCTGATGTGCAAAGTATGATGCGGGATATTATTTTTTCAACGGAATATACTTTGAACTGTTTATCTGGTAATAAAGAGGAGCTATCCTTATACAAGGATCATGTTCAATCTTATATGAAGAAGGTTCAAGATATGCAGATTGTTGCTCCTCCCGCTAGTACTTGGGATAGATTTGCCGAGATAACCGGTCAATATAAAAACGACAAGAATCCGATAAGAGTCCCTGTTGGGTATAAATCCAAAGGTTCTGGTCCTCGGAAGTGCCTGAAATCTAAACAGAAGATAGCAATCAACAAAAAGAAATCAAAGTCGAAACCCGGGGCCAAAGAAAGACAGTGTCAGAACTGCAAAGGCTATGGACACGACGCATCGACATGCAAACAGGCCGTAATTAAAAGAAGATCGACAAGGTCTTAGAGAGCCAGTGAAGAGTAGTTTGGCGTTTTGTATTTTTCATTCTTACAGAACACACACAGATGGTCTTCGAGAGCCAGTGTAGAGTAGTTTGGCGTTTTGTATATTTCAATCCTACAGAGCACAGAGAGATCTCAGTTTGGCGTTTTACATCATTTTTATACATCAATTTTTTCCATCTTTTTTTCCTTCCTATTTGTTCATAACATGCTACTTCGAAGTTACATAACAAACAATATAAGATCGGACAAGGAAATCAAACGCCAAAAAAAAACAATAACGCCACTAAATAAAACTATCATAAACTTCTAATTTTGGTCATGTTAAACTCAATAATGTTTTACTGAACGAGATGGATAACATTGTTAATCCTCAGTCAAGAAAGATGTCTAACAATGTTATCCATCCCATTTAGCTAAACTTTATTGAGAACAAAAACTGAATCTCCATGGAATGGCGTTTTTGAAGTTTTGTGGTTTTTGTATGTTTTGGCGTTTATATTGAGGATCTTGCTCATTACATAGAGCGAAAGTTTTTGGAGAAAATAGTGTATATCAAAGAAACATGGATTGAAATCTTTGATATTTGGATTTTTTGGCGTTTCTAAGATGAATGGTATAGAGGAAAATATAGGTTTTGGGGTTTTGGTGTGGATTTTAGTACTTCTGAGAGTTTGTTTATATAGTAAGTTTTTGGCGCGTATTTTAGGCGTGATTTTTATTACAGTAAATGCTAGTAATTATGTTCCGTTGTTTCAGTACTGTTTGTTCAGCTTTATCGGTTAAAAACAAAGTTTGGCATTTTATATCTAATGGCGTTTATATTATGATAAAGTGTGCTATGTGTGTTAAGGCGGGATTTTAGTAGCGTGAGTTTGGCGTTTTGTGTAGAGAAGTCAAAAGACCCTTTTACCCTTAATGAAGCGCGCCAGATTAATAAAAGTGATTTTATTTACAAAAACGCCACTGCGTCATCTAGTCCATAGATTGTTTTGATCTGACGATCCATAAGCGTTCTCTCCGTTCTTACACTTTTGGGCTTTTTCTCTAAATCCTGACCCTATATATATACATATATATATATATATATATATATATATATATATATATATATATATATATATATATATATATATATATATATATATATATATATATATATATGAGTAGGGTTCGCACGGAAAGTGTGTTTTTCCTAGAAAGTCTAGGAAGCGATCTGGTCCATCCGATTGATTAAATCAATGGCAATCTTGTAATATTTGAGTTTAATTAATTGATTGTTTTAAATGAGTAGGGGCAATCTTGTCAATGGCCGTGTTTTAAATCAATTAGATAACCGCCCAGTTCCTAAATTCAAGCAATTTTCTCTCTCTCTTTCTCCAAACCCATCTTGGAAACCCCAATCCCTACCAAAAATAACTACAATCATGGAAGAAGATAACTTTAGAAACGATGGAGAGCATCGGATCAAATTAAAACACTTCTCCATCTCCACCATCTCCGAGTTCATCATCACCATTCAAATATTGTTCTTATCATCTCCGTTTTCTTGACGATGTGTTTTAACGCAAGCAAATTAATACAGCTGTGTTTTAGCAGCAAGCAGATTCATACAGTTGTGGTTTAGCATCCAGATTTATACAGATGTGTTTTAACAGCAAGCAGATTCATACAGTTGTGTTTTAGCATTCAGATTCATACATGTGTGTTTTAACAGCAAACATATTTATACAGTTGTGTTTTAACAGCAAGCAGATTCATACAGATGTGTTTTAACAGCAAGCAGATTCATACAGTTGTGTTTTAGCATTCAAATTCATACAGTTGTGTTTTAACATCCAGATTCATACAGATGTGTTTTAACAGCAAGCAGATTCATACAGTTGTGTTTTAGCATTCAGATTCATACAGTTGTGTTTTAACAGCAAACAGATTCATACAGTTGTGTTTTAACAGTAAGCAGATTCATACAGATGTGTTTTAACAGCAAGCAGATTCATACAGTTGTGTTTTAGCATTCAGATTCATACAGTTGTGTTTTAGCATCCAGATTCATACAGATGTGTTTTAACAGCAAACAGATTCATACAGTTGTGTTTTAGCATTCAGATTCATACAATTGTGTTTTAACAGCAAACAGATTCATACAGTTGTGTTTTAACAGCAAGCAGATTCATACACTTGTGTTTTAGCATTCAGATTCATACAGTTGTGTTTTAACAGCAATCAGATTCATACAGTTGTGTTTTAGCGTTCAGATTCATACAGTTGTGTTTTAACAGCAATCAGATTCATACACTGTGTTTTACCATCTTTATATTGTGGGATCTATAAAAAAAATTGACTTTAGCCCTGTAAACTGTTAAAACACAGCACCAAGAACATGCTGATAAATTCCAGTAATCTTCTGAACAATGGAATATGCGATGTAATGTGACATGGAATTTTAGTTAATGAACACATTGACCTCCAGATTTGAATTCGAAAATAATAAAAATTCCGAAAATCATGGAATTTTAGTTAATGAAGATTACATTCCAAAAATAAAATTAAAATGTGAAATTACATGATAGCCCTTCTACTTAAAATTCCTCAATGACACATGTCCAATTCGTATTCCTTCCTAGACTTTCTAGGAAAAATAGACTTTCCACCCAACTCCTACTCATATATATATATATATATATATATATATATATATATATATATATATATATATATAAATATATATATTATAAAGCATATAGAAAGGACCACTTAAGGTAATTTGCCATTTCCCTTAAAACACCCTTAATGCATGATGTACATGTGTTTAAAGCACATGAAATAAAAAATGGATTTCACTTTCCAATTATACCCTTGGTCACTCAAGAATACAAGCATGATGTACAATGGTTCAATTCACAAAATTATCACACTAGAATCTCGCCGCCTCTTTGTTATTTGGCTCCATCATTTATGTATTTTGAAATTTGAATTTTGAAATATGGTTTTGAATCACTTTTAGATCTCACCGCTTCATTTCTTCTTCAGCTTCTACCCTTTCCTTTCTCTCCCTCACATTTGTCCCAGGAATCTCAATGGATTTCATTCCAACTCCTAATCCACCAATTCCCCTTGATCCAAACTTATCCTCATCAAAAGCCGCCAAAGGCTTGAAGACTTTGATATCTAATCTGAATGGTATTGGGTCCCCTATGAAGCCCCTTGTAAACGACGCTCACACAAAATCGATGATTTTAGGGTTCATGTGAGTTCTTCTTTCGATTGAACTCTTTTTTTTTGTTTTTCCCACTATTTTATGAGATCTAGTACAATAATTTGCTCTAATTTTATGAATAGTTAACAGTTTTGGTAGTCTGATGAGGAAATTTAGCATCATGTTATGAGTTGCCGGTAATTCGTAAGTCTAAAGTTTTAGTTAACTGTGAACACATCAGTAATCCTTTTTTCGTATTTTTATTTTGTGGTTCTGATTGTGTTAAGTTGCAGGTTGCATTAGCTATTACAAGTGACGACCCCCAGAGAGACATGAAGCCCTAGGTTGCTCGGTATGCAGAGTTAAGCATTCATATTTCCTTTTCCACGTATTGTTTTTTTATATCTAACATAAATGCTACGAATAACCCTAGAAGTTGATATTTATAACATCAAAACGTATGAATGTAATGGATTAGACTGCCTCTAGGATGTATGCTTTGCTATTTATTAATTTGGAAGCTCGCTTTAGTTTCATTTTGGAATATGAGGTTTTGCTTCTGGCCTTTTACCCTTTTTATGAATCTGGGACCTGGGTGGCTTTAGAATAAGATTTTATTTGGAAGATTATTGTCTGGTGTGGCTTGTGCAAAAAAAAATGTGGATTGAACTTCTAACTAGGTTTTTAGTAAAGACCAAGTAAACTCTAATAGATAGATTGGTATCGGCTGGTGATAGCGGTTTGATAGTTTGGTTATTATGTTTAAACTGGTTGTTCTAAACTGAAATTTTATATTGGAAATTTTAAAACAGGTTTTTTTAAACTTAAATTTTGTATTGGAAATTTTAAAATGACATTAATTGTTAATGAATATAAAATAATGTCATCTTGTTTGGTTTATATGACATTTTTTCAAGTTCTAAACAGCTTACCGGACGGTTAAAATCACTAAAACGAACTTTTAAGTAAACCAAATAACTTCTAAACTGGTCAACTTGTTTTAGTGTGGTGGGTTTGTAGGTTTAGCGATTCATGAACACTTCTAAGTATTGTCTAAACTTGATATTTGAGATAAATATTGAATATCAATTTTCTCTATCCTAATGCTTTGTTTGTTATGTGTAATCGAAGGGGTTGATGGAATCAATCGTTTGGGGAACCATTCTTGATGGTAATTTGGGAGGGTGAGACATTAGTTGAAGTTGAAGTATGGATACATAAGAAGTTACAGGTTCTAGATGAGGAGTTTTCCAAGGTATACACACTTCTTGGCAAGTAATATTTCTATTTTTTACCAATTAAAATCACGTTAGGGTGGATCAAATGTCTTGTCCGGCTCTGAAAATTAGGAGTTGGGTTTTGGATGTTTGTTGGCTGGGTCAGCCTGGCCGGTAAAAACAGTTCAATATTGGTGTTTTGTGGTTTGACAGGAACTGCAGCGACCAATAAGTAGTGCTCATGTGATTAGAACAGAAGCTGCACGGCCATTGGCGCAGCTGCAGTTCAGGCAGAAGTTTCCCCCTACCCTGAGAACCACTTCAAGTTTCAAACCACCATGTCATTCGGTTCAACCACCAGATGGGTGGGTGGAAATCATAGTGTCCCCTGGAATCAGGACATGAATACATTCATCTACAGTTCAAGTAAATATTTTAACTTTGGGTGATTTTTAAGCCATTTAAACGGTTTGCATACAACAATACTGCAGGTCATATGCTTTAAAATGCATTTTGGGTGATTTTAACTTCATGTGACCTACTTGGTTAGTTTTCTTAGTTAGATTATGAGTTAAATAGACCAATTCAGTAGTTGGTCACCTTTATTTCAAGAAAATATTTGTTTATGCCCATATTAACCCTAGAATATGAAGCTATTAGACCTGTGGTGCTTCATTATGTACATCTTAGTTCAAAATTAAGGCAAAATTGCATTCTGTTCATAAGTTAGATGTATAATTGTGACTTTTATGGTCAAACAATCCAGTATTTCCAGTAATAAACAATTAAACATCAATCCCTAAATGACAAAACAAAATCTTTCACTAACAGACCAGTTAGTAAAAAGTAGCTACAGAAAGCGATCAAAGACTCGTTAACTATTATATTTAACGCATAAAACCTTGTACATGATAAACAGGTCAAAATTACCCATTATAGATAAATTTTCTATACAAACTGACTCGATTCATAACAGAATGTGTCAAAGTCACAACGAGTGAACTCTTGCAAGAAATCAATTGGTTACTTGAATGTGACTTAGAGTTATGAGGCGATTGTGTTTTCGCTAAATATAGTAGCCTCTAAGCCTATGGAATTGCATCGCGGGATGTGTATTGCAACTCGGTGTTTTGTTGTCTGTATTTACATTATATATTTTAGAGTGGAAAATGTAGTAGTTTTACATATTTTTGTTGTATTGAAGTGTCGAGAAGGGGCAGGCGGAACCGGTTTCTGCCGATACGTTAACAAAGGAGTTGTTGGATACAAATAAATGCTATCTTCTGGATTGCGAGGCTGAAATATACATATGGATGTGGAGAAGTATTTCTCTTGATGAAAGAAAAGCCGCAAGTGGAGTTGCAGAAGTATAATATAACTCTTTCATTTTTCTCGAGCTTCTTGCACATGGGGAGAAGTACTTCTCTGTAACACCAAAAAAATATAGATTTTATATATATAATAAAACTCGGTAAAAGATAAAATAACTAGGATAAATAACCTAGTTAGTCACGAGTTCTTGAAATTAATAAGAAATCTAGTTAAGAAAGACCCTTTATAAAACTTTAACAAGTGAAGGGGCTAATGTTGACAAAAGTTAAAATGGGTTTTATTTATTAAAAACAAAACACCAAAACACACACTAAAGCGTGTGTTATAGTCGTGTAAATCACAGGAGCCAAAAGAGCTCTCAAAATCCCAAACCCTAGCTTACAAAATTGATCAAACAAGAAGGCAAATCAAGTTCAAATCAAAAACCAAGCTCAAACTAGTGATCACTCAAGTGAGGGGATCACAAGGTATGTCGAATTTAGTTTTTTTTTTTTTTTGTTTCGTTTTGATTACTTGATGAACACATGAAATAGAAATCTGAACTTGAATGTTTGATTTTTGAATGAAGTTATGATAGATTCATGATTAAGAACAAACCCTAGTCAACAATTCGATGCATTAGTATCAATGGATATGAGATTCATAATCATCCATTTATGTATTAAATGGGTTTTGTAGAAAGATGATGAACACTAGAATTATGATTATCAGTCTAGTGTTTTTTGAGCTCCATGAAATAAGTCTAAGTGTTGATGTGTAAACTAGATATTTGAAATTGTGAAAAATGCTCAAAATTGGCTAAATAACTAGTCATGAAACTTGATTATTGATTTTGTAAAATTATGCCCTCTAGGTGTTTGTTGAAATACCTAAAAGAAAACTAGATGTTGAAATTTTGAGTAAAAATGCATATTTGAATGTGATGGTGAATTATGCGTTATAATAAATAATAAGAGTTCTAAATAAGTCGTTGATTGAACTCTATAGACAAAGGAATTGAATCTTCAAGCAGACGAGCCAGAGTTGATACATGCTTGAAGGAAAAGCACTAAAGGTAAGAAACTTTTGGTTTCGTTACAATATGCATAAACAATGGTATTAGAAATATTAATGGGATTGTAGTGTGAAATGCGAGTTTGGTAAGTCAATGAAGTGACGAAGTTCACTCGACAAACCGAACAAGTCAAAATAAACGGTTAAAGCATGTTTGGAATGTCAATAAAGTGATGTAACACACTCGACAACCAAACGGGTTAAAATAGTTAATTAGATATGTTTGTTGATAATATTGTTTATTTAGTCTTGTTTGGAATGTAAATAAAGAGATGTAACTCACTAGATAAAGAAACGGGTTAAAATAATGGTCGAAATGGTAGTGTTCGAAGTGACTTAAACGTCACTCGTTAAATTTGAGTTATAAAAGCGTAAACCATGGAATGGAAGTGATACGCTAAGGTTGACAAGCCCGGGAATGGGTAATTATGGTTAGAAACCAATGTTGATGAATTATGCAAGTACGTAACTATGGTCTCGTTACTTTATGTTTGATTATGAACTTTAGTTAGTAGACTTGAATTAGTATGACATTCGAATTTGGTAGGTGTCAAAATGACGAAGTGCATTAGACAAAGTAACGGGTCAAAACATTTGTTGGAATAAGTTTGGTATGTTGATAAAATGGAGGTTTCCATTAGACGGCCAAACGGGTCAAACAATGGTTAAAATTGGTAGTATTGAAGTGACTTGAATGTTACTCGATGATTGGGAATTTTGAAAGCGTGAAACCATGGAATGGTAATGATACGCCGAAGTTCACAAGCCCGGGGAATGGGTAAAAAAATACTTAGAAGTAATAATGAATGACTAACATGTAATGTAAAGTACAAAACAAACGGGTCGAATAATCGAACAGGGATTTATAAATTATTCGTTTATAAACCAGGTTTCAATGCGAGTAAATAGGATAAAGAGATGCGTATTTTTATTACGGACGCGTAGGAAAAAGAATCGCCTAAAATGGACTAGTAGATAGAAAGTTATGGCCATTCAAAGTTTGATTTTTGAAAAAAAATGGAGCTGGGAGAATATGCAGGTCCAGTGAGTGGACCTGCTGGAAAAACATCTCCCCCGCGGCACGCGACAGGGTGTTGTGGGTCTGGCGCGACACGTCGGGCCGCTCACGGCCCGCGAACTATTTGAAGGAGTCTCTCGCGTGGCGCGAGAGACCTAGTTCCGAAATTTTATTTTTGTTTTCATTTGTTTGATATTAGAACTTGGTTATACTTGTTTATATGTTGTCAAAACTAACTTTTAAGGTGGTTTTGATATTAGGTGAAGATGGTGATATCCCGGATGGTGATCAAGCAAATGTCAAGAACCTTAACACAATACTTTTGAAGCTTCCGCATTAATATATTTTGTTTTAGTTGAATATGGAACATGTAACTCTTGATGCCACATCATGTATGTTTTAAACTAGTAGGGATGTTAATCTTAAATACTTTAATCATGTATGAACATTAAACTTAACAAAGTTTTTTTGTTAATCCGTATTTTTATAACAAAATACGTATCTGGTATTAAATTCGTTTTACATGTTGCAATACTTATTTAAAAACCTTGTTTTGAAAAGTATGGTATTGCGACATAATTAACCAACTTAAATCAAATTGGATATGATTTATAAAATCTCGTAGCCATGATTCTTAAGTCCAAAACATTTGTTTTATGAAATCAAATTGTAAAACATATAGTAGAAACTCGTTAACAAAACTCGTGTGGTTTATATTATTCAGAAAACATCATTGTGTGACATTGTTTAAAAATCGTTTACCCAAGTGATCTAGATAACACAACGATATATAATGTGTTAAAAACACTTATATATAGGAAGTACCAGCGGCGTATCCACCATGCTTTTAACACATTACACCCGCCCCGTTACCTAATTACTTCCCTAACCCAATGGTTCAGACAGTTACAAATGGTTCACATATGTCAAATGGTTACAAATGGTTCATATCAATCCAATGATTATAAATGGTTCACATACATCCAACGATTACAAATGGTTCCCATACATCGAATGGTTACAAATGGTTCACATCATTGAGTGGTTACAAATGGTTCTCATAAATCAGAGGTTACAAATGGTTCAAACAGTTCAAAATGTAAAACAATGGGCTAGCATGTTAAGTGAACATACATAGCAAAACATAATGAAATCATGTACTAATAGTGTACTAATGAACATAGCAAGTATATGATATGAAAACATGGAAAGCATGAAAGTCCATGTGTTTCATCCCAAAACGTTTGAAAAACAGTAAAAGAGGGGTCTATGTACTCACTTGAGGGTGCTTAGAAGTCTTGAACAACAACCAAGGAAAGCTAGAGGGATCACAGAATCAAACGGCACCTAATATAGGTAACTATGTTAATAAACGGACCTAATCAGAGGATCGGGTAGCATGAGGGTTTGTAAACCAAATGAGTGTAAGAACTCATGCAATATGGTTTAACAAAGCCTACATACTAAAACGAAACCTATGCTAAGTGCTTACGACCCAATACGACTCGTTAAGATAGCTTACGCTACTTTAACGCGTCGTTCGCGTAAAACGCGTTCGGAACGCCTAACTAGTCCTATGACAAGTATTATATGCCTTAACATGTCTAATAACGTTACCTAATCAATTTAGATGTCAAAATTTAGGTTACATATGCTTAAAATGAATTTATGCGCAAAAAGGGCATTTTGGTAATTTTCCTAAGGCATATAAACTACCTATCATACAACTACTTAAAAGAAGTGACCATAAGGTATAACCTCAGAAGGTTATTCCCTATGCAACTGTGGTCACTAAACATGTTTGGTTGAATCCTAATGATCGACCAAATGGGTCTAGTTCGAAAGTCTAAGCGGTTGTTTAGACCGCTTGACTTACGACTCTACATAAGCACTAAACCTAAAGTGATGAGCTAAACATGTTAAAACATGTTTAACGAAGTTAGAAAACAGGTTTGGTATCAAAACAAACGGTTTTGATACCTAAAAGTAGTTTGGTTACAAAATACGCAAGAATACGCATTTTGGCCGAAACTACGACTCGCCACTATGCCTAGATAACGTGGTAATCAGTATGTATAGTCATAAGAGACTTAAACCATCGTGATTATGCTCACGTTATGAAGTTCAAACGAACTTCGTATTGACCATAAACTGGTCAATGCAGAAAGTCAAACAAAGTTTGACTTTCACGCTAAAAAATGCATAAAAGAACGAAAGAGGACTTACAAAAGGTCCAAGGAGGTTTGATCCAATTTATTCTCAGGTATGAAGTGCAAGACTTCAACTTAGAGAATGAAAATCAGATCAAATGTGAGTTTGAGAGCAAAGGGGGTGGGGTTTATATAGTTTTTGCACAACCGTTAAGATCGTTTATCGTAAAACGAGCTTCGATCTCATCCGTACACGTGTGCCCATGGTTTTGTGAAACCATGGGAGCCCCTAGTTTCATTAAAACCATGTGAAAATGAGGGGAACAGCTGGAACAAGCTGGAATTTAGATTTTTCATTTTGGTCCCTTCCTAAGATAACTATGGCAGAATGTCAATTTTGGTCTTTGAATGTGCAAAACATGGTTTTTGATGCTTTTTTGACACGTTTAAGCCCCGTTAATCCCATTTCAAGGCTCTAAAATGAAGTTAAAGTATAGGGAACATGAAACATGCTCAAAAGCATCTCGGATGTCGGTTCGTTTGGTCGTACGGTTGCGTTGTTCGGTTAATTACGACGAAACACGAACGAATGCGAAAAACGATCCAAATTACGCGACGAATGGAATTTTATCATGCCAATCACTAAAATAAAATAATTTAATGATTACATAAAGTTTTGGATGTCTGGATGTATTGAGAACGTAAGATATGCGCGAAAATGCAAACTTATGCGCTTTTTGATGCTTTTAGTCCCTGAATGACCAAAAAGTTTATTTTAGCACATCGAACCCCTCAAAGCCTATTTCAAAGCTATGTAAAGGTTATTTAGGGTATGTTTAACTATTGGTCATGTTCCGGAATGTTCGTTACTGTTTTGGTCAAAAATCACACAAGGATAATGCAACCAAACTCTCTGTTAACGGGGAATGATGCTTGTAATGATGAATAAAGAAAAGGATCACTTATATGTAAACTGCACAAGTGACACAAAGATTTATACGAGGAAAAAGCCCTTGATCAATGAATGATCTCCGGCATAAAAAACCTCGGGTGATGGAAACTACCGATCACCAAACTTCAATATAACAAACAATGTTTACAACTTTGGATGATAACGAGCTAGGTACAAGGATCACTATGGTGTAGTATGCTAGAGCGTGTAAGAAATGTGTTGTCCCTTCCGAATGCTTGAGAGTGCCCTTTATATAAGTGTATGTGGTTGAATTTAGGTAAGTCCCCTAACTACTAGCTCGTTACCCCTTTAGAAAAAGAAGTAAATTTAGCCTAACTAATTGCCCGTAATTTGTGCTAAGTTTCCATATTCTTTACAACGTCTATTTCTGGTCATGCCTGTGCGAAATTAGCGTGAAAGATTCCTTAATAATGCTGCCAAGACCAGTTCCAACTCGTAATTCCTGCAAAACAACATTAAATTCAAAGAGAACAATCGTTAGTATGAGGATCCTTAGCATGATCCATGATCCTGATCCTGAAGCTCTTCTGAGGATCACTATCTGCCACAGAAACAAGGATCACTGTTAGGATATCATGTAAGGATCACAGGTCATTAAAAATCCTGCCCTAACAATTGCCCCCAAAATATAAGGAGTAATTATATAATATTAACGAGTTATATTTTGCTGATCTTATCTGTAACTAACTCAACGGATATATAGCCGTTGTAAACGAACTATCCGTTGTACTCCTGACGTCACGGAGATGACAGCCCTGCATAAATCATGATTATAAATAAAGATAGGGATAGGATCGTTTGCATTTAAAATCAAGAACTTCTCCCTTTATAACCGTAACTAGAGGATTGAACAGGTATTCCCCTTCATCTTCTCTCTTGTTTGCTCTGTTTTTCTTTTCGTATCTATTTCGTTCAAAAAATGTTGCTCCGGAATTCTCCTGCCAAGGATCAGCAGAAAGAAAGCCCCTTCAAGAGCCAAGGGATCATCACAAACTCTGCTAAAGAACGCTGCATCTTCGTTGATCCTCAAATTGACAGGATTCGGTGCTGTTTTCCTGCAAATACTGTGTTCAAAGCCTATGATCCTACTGCCTTGAGCGATCACACCTCCGATTCATGGGTTGCCTTTCCTGTGACCCCGTTTGCCATAGGTTACACGTATCCCTTTCCAGCCTTCACCCAGGCCTTCTTCTCTTTGACCGGCATATCTTATATCCAGGCTATGCCGATGATCTGGAGGGTTTTGTATACCCTTGAGAGGATCATCGAGCAAGAGGGGATAGACTTAGGTATGGCCGAGTTAGGTGAGCTGTACGATCTGACCACCTTTGGTTCCCATCGTTATCTGTTCAAACGTAGACCTGGGGAGGAGCATCCGATCTTCAAGGCTACCAAGAATGATACTAACTGGAAGCAGCGGTTCTTTTTTGTGAGGAGAGATACCATCCCTGATGGGAAGGATTTACCCAAGAAGTGGGCTACCCACGGTAGGATAGAGGATCCTGGAAGGATCACCGTAGAGCTTATCCTTTAGTATAAGGATCACTGATATTCTTTTGTTTTCTCGTTGTGCAGCTATCTCCGTTTCTCATCTTAGGTTGACTCCTGCTGCAAAAGTGAGACTTTTGGCCTTCAAGAAGCTTGATCCTGAAATAAGAACTTTCAAGGTTACCACCCAAGATTCTCAGGAAGTATCCTCCGGTTCTGTCACAACGTCAAGTAAGTATCCTTATTTAAAGAGTAATTATATAATGAAAGTCAAATAAAATTAAGATACTTATCTTGTTTTGGTTGTGTAGGTGCTGGAAAATCCACTAAGTCAGCTTCGAAGTTCAGCATCACCGATCTCACTAACGTCAAATCCTCAAGGAAGAAGACTCCTGCTAGCCCAAGTGCTTCTATCCCCAAGGCACCTATTAGGGGAAAGGGAGGCAAGAAGAGAAAGGCCTCTGAAGCTGAGGATTTGCAAGGTCTGACCCTGCTCCGCCAACAGTGTCTGGGTTACTTGAACGAGGTAAGGATCACTGTCCCTGCTTGTGTATCCTGCTAGTTTTGAGGATTACTTGTTTCTTATGTTACTCCTTGTCTTCCTTGTAGAAATTTGCTGAGATAGAGACATATGTTGGCCACGTTGAGGATCAGGATCGCCAGATTGCTGACCTTCAACAGGTTGGTGTGTTGAAGGATCTCAAGATAGCTGATCTTGAGAAGGAGCTTCAGGCCACCAAGGGGGAAGCCACCAAGATGCTAATCAACTTCGACTATGAGAAGCACGAGATCACCCAGGATGCCAAGGTCTCTGTCGCGATAGCTATGTACAAGATCCAGCTGCAAATGGCCATGGAAGCTCAGGATCCTGCTTTTGACAACAGCACCTAGGACGTCGAAGGCTGAAAGGCTAGGCTGGCTGAACTGGAGGATGATGAAGAGGCTGAGGAGATCCCGATGCTTGAGGGTGGAGGCACTGGCAAGGACCAAGGTGGTGAGGCAAGCGGAGCTGGAGGTGATGGTGCAGCGAAGGATTGAGCTGCAGGATTGGGCGATGATGGAAATTTCGAGACTTAGCCGGAGCCCAATTTTTTTTGTTTGGTGGTTGTTTGTTTGGATAGTTTGATGGTTTGTACTTTGAACAATAGTTTTTAGGGTAAGGATCCATGATCCTTTTGAACAATAGGTAGGATAATAGGTGGTGGAGGGATCCTCTGTTTGGGGGATGAAGCCACTTGTTATCCCGCCGATCTTTATTTCCTGCACTGCTATGACCGCATGAACAATGGACACCCTTTGCCAACCCATGTGGACGGGCCACGTTTTGCTGGTAGAAACGTGGGTTGGCAATTTTGACAACTTTAAAGGGTTAAATATTGTGACAACTCGAAATTTAGAACCTTTCGTTGTAACTTGCTTGTACGTTTTGTGACTAGTTAAAATGATAACGTGAATCTTTTTATGTGATAAGTGCTTTGTTACGCGTGTATTGTATATATATATATGTGTGTACGTGTTATATGTGAACCGAGAACCCGACACGAAACAACGGACCCGACTCGAGACCAAGAGGTCTCGAGTGAATAGTGACCGAATAGGCCTTTGGGCCGAGAACCTTGTGGCCGGTTGGGCCTTTGGGCCGTGAACCCCCACTCGAAACCCACTAAGGGTGCACACACTTGGAACTTGACTATATAAACTACCCTTAGTTAGTTTTTACCACTTGTTGAACATTACAACACACACACTCTCCTACTTCTCTCTCTCACCTAAACTCTAGAACACAAACACACTTCATCATTCTTGGATCTTTGGACTTGGATCGGCTCACACACACACCCGGTTGGAAGCTTTTCACACACCCTCGAAACCCATAACCGGTTAGTGTTCTTAATGCTTTGTTGAATGTTAGTGTGTTCATGTTATGTTTGTAAGATGAGATTATGTGACAATATGTTAAGATGAGTTATACATAATGTTTTGAAAAGAAATCGGTTCATGAATGTTTCTTGTTATTAGTTGAACTATACATAAATATTTGATGATGAAAATGGGTTCATTGTATGTTAAAAAGGGTGAATGATGATATTGGTTACACTTGGATTAGATCCGAAAAGTTTGGGTGTTTATACTATGAAAATCGGCTAATGAATATGTTTGTCAAGTAGGATGCATGCTAGTAAAATTGTATCTTGATAGTTGTTCATGATTTTGGGTGAATAAGTGGTTAATATGTTATGAACTTGTTGAATATATGTGTTTGAATATGTGAAGAACACTTTGAATGATAGTTGAAGATTGAAAACCCTTGTGATTTTGATCCATCTTTGACTAATGGCCTGATTAGGAAAAATGTTAGTGGATTTCTATTGGTTGTTTCCGAATTTGGGCCTGATTATATTGTACTATTTGGCTGACTACATCTGCATCAACACGTGAACTTGAAAATGACAGCTTACCGACTCGCAATCACCTGGTTGCGACTCGCAACCACAGCGTGATGACTCGAGACCACGCGGTTGCGACTCGCAACCATAACAGGACAAGCCGAAACCACAGGTTACGAGTCCCGTTGCGACTCGAGACCTCAGCATGATGAACCGAAACCATGGTTGCGACACCGGTTGCGACTCGCAACCATCCATGATCAACACACAGCATGACTCGAGACCATGCTTGCGAGTCCGGTTGCGACTCGAGACCACACTTTTTGGGCCTTAGTTAATGGGCCAGACTGATGGGCTTCTGTGTTAACTGCTTTTACGTGTTTGGGCCTAAGTAGTTGGGCTGAACCTGTGAACCGTATGTGCTACTGTTGATTTAGAATACTGTTACTGCTAAACGTGCTTGCCAAACGTGTTGAACATTTGTGCACTACTTGGTTCGAATCTGATTATACGTGATATCCGTGTTAGGACGTTATTGACTACTTGCGACTTGATTGACTTCTGTGTTTGACTGCCGAGCAAACCAAGGTGAGTTCACACCCTTACAAAGCATGGGATTCCCTGGGTTGGGAACGGGGTTAAGGAACGTGGGTTCCTCGTCTACCTTGGGTAGGACGTCAGTGGTTCAGGAATGTGATTCCTCGTCCGGATGGACGGATAAACGTACTAGACTAAAACTCTATCACGAAGTCCCTCCTTTTTGTATCGACTAATCGCCGGGCCAATGGCGAGCGGGTCATTAGTTAGATAGCGCTATTTAGGTCTGACAAGCCTCACACCGTGCCGCAGAGGACGGGCGTGAACTAATGGATCTGGGGCACGTCAATGATGATAGACATTGATGTTTTCAGGGCACATAAACATGACTACAGTCAGCAATCGATACGGTAACGAGTCTAGTATACACATGGGGTAGCCCCCACGGCTGGAGAGCCAGATGATGCACATGGGGTAGCCCCCACGGCCGAAATGCCTGATAACTACATGGGGTAGCCCCCACGGCCGGAGTGCCGGAGTAACTGGGAACGAACTGGTCACGTTTTTAAAACTATGGGGTAACCCCCACGGCAGGATGCCAGATAAAGTAAACTGTTTTCGAAAACAACTAAAACGAACGCCCACCCGTGAACTCACTCAACTAGTTGTTGACTCGTTACTACATGCTTTGCAGGACCATAGGTACTGAGCTGGAGCTTGCATGGAGGAGGATCGTTGTGGGACAGGGATTGCTACATGTTATGTTAAAACTTGAAAACTTTTGGAACTTATGTTATAACTTTGAACTTATGCTTCCGCTTGCAACTTAACTTGTTTGTTTTGAAACACCAATTGTGATGGTTAAACTTTTATAACTACTTATATGCTTGTTCAGTATGATTGGTGGCTGGATCCTGGTCAGTCACGCCTCCAAGCGGTGGTACTCCGCAGGTGGGATTTTGGGGGTGTGACAGATTGGTATCAGAGCCATTGGTTATAGTGAACTTGGTTTTAATAAAGGAGAAACGTTTTTGTTAAAACCAGACTATAACCGGTATAGCGCTCGACGGTCCACAACGACACTTCGCTCCTCATGCAAGGCTCGACGTTCTAGGTAATATGATGTATGTATATTGCCTACTTGTTAGTTGCGTAGTACACTGCTCATGGTATGCTTGATTAGTATAGCTACTGTTGTTTGAACACGTGCGTGCTTACTCTGTCCTACTATCGTGCTTTCGCGAACCTCTCTCACACGTGTTACTCTTGTTATGAAGAACCATGTCTGGACGCGTTAACATGACACAAGCCCAGTTGACGGCTTTGATCAACGAGCGAATTGACGCAGCGCTCGCAGCTGCACGCGCAGGAGGTATATCCTGCAGTCCGAAATTGTTCTAGGATCATTTGGATCCTACTCTCGTGAACCAACCTTTGTGTTAAACTCTGTCTTTTCTTTCACCTACCTTAGGTCAGGCACCGGTGTGCACTTTTAAGACCTTTATGGACTGTCGACCCACGACTTTTAGCGGCACTGAAGGAGCAGTAGGTCTCCTACACTGGTTTGAGAAACTGGAGTCTGTGTTCGAAATGTGCGAATGCCCTGAAGCGCGCAGGGTGAAGTATGCTACTGGTACTCTCGAGGGTTTGGCTCTCACGTGGTGGAATGCTCAAGTGCAGATGTTAGGGTTGGTTGCTGCCAACGCCACCCCATGGGAAAACTTCAAGGAAATGATCAGGGAGGAATACTGCAGTCGTGACGACATTCACAAACTGGAGGATGAGTTTTACAATCTCAAGATGTCAGGATCAGAAATTGAGGCATACACTAAGAGATCGCATGAGCTTGCCTTGTTGTGTCCTACTATGGTGGATCCTCCGTATAAGCGAATTGAACTCTATCTCAAGGGCTTGGTGCCAGAGATCCAAAGTCATGTGACTTCAGCGAGGTTGACTACTATCCAGCAGGTTGTACAGTTGGCTCACCGTCTTACTGATCAAGCGGTGGAGCAGAACAAGTTACCGAAGCGAATAGGTGCTGCAACTACTTCTGGTGCTTCTAGTGGGGATAAACGGAAATGGGATGGAACTTCAAGCAGGGGTTCAACTTCAGTGCAAACTCAGTCTCAGCAGAGAAAGACGGACGATCACAAGAGCCCCAGTCAGCAGTCGTCTGGTGGTCAAAGTCATGGTGGATACAAGGGGAATCACCCCAAGTGCAATCGCTGCAGCCTACACCACAGTGGGCCATGCACCAGGGGCAACTGTCATCGATGCAACAAGCCTGGTCATGTTGCAAAGGATTGCAGGAGCGCATACCCCGTCAACCAGAATCGTCAGCAACCTCAGCAGAACCAGCGACAGCAGCAGGGTAACAACAAAGGGTGCTTTCAGTGTGGAGCTGAAGGCCACTTCAAGAAGGATTGTCCCCAACTGAACCAGAACAACAACAATCAGGGGAATGGTAACAATGGGAACAACAACAACAATGGTGCTAGGGGACGTGTGTTCGTGATTGGTCAAGGTGAAGCAAGGAATGATCCCAACGTGGTGACGGGTAAGTTCCTTCTCGACGACTTTTATGTTACAGTCTTATTTGATTCGGGTGCCGATACTAGCTATGTGTCACTAGAAGTTAGTAAGATGCTTAAGCGTATTCCTACACCCCTGAGCGACAAGCACACCGTAGAGCTAGCTAATGGTAAGAGTTTGGAAGCCTCGCACGTAGTCAAGGGTTGCCAGCTTATTCTCGCTAATCAGACCTTCGCTATCGATCTTATTCCTATTGTCTTGGGTAGTTTCGACGTTGTCATTGGGATGGATTGGTTATCCCAACACCGAGCAGAGATTCTTTGCAACGAGAAGATCGTTCGTATTCCTGGTTTAGGTGGTGAACCTCTCATGATTCGTGGCGACAAGAGAAGTGCTGTTGAGAACATCATCTCTCTTCTTAAGGCCCAGAAATGCTTACGAAAGGGCCACACTGCGATTTTGGCTTTAGTTACTGATACCACAGAAAAGGAGAAGAAGTTAGAAGATTTTCCCGTTGTACGCGACTATCCTGAGGTATTCCCTGAGGAATTACCTGGTCTTCCGCCCCATCGCCAAGTCGAGTTTCAGATTGATTTAGCTCCTGGAGCCGCGCCTGTAGCCCGTGCACCTTATCGTTTAGCGCCATCAGAGTTGGAAGAACTCTCCACGCAACTACAAGAACTCTTGGATAAGGGTTTTATTCGTCCTAGCTCATCGCCTTGGGGAGCTCCAGTGTTATTTGTGAAGAAGAAGGATGGTACCTTCAGAATGTGTATCGACTATCGCGAACTCAACAAGGTGACTGTGAAGAATCGTTATCCTCTACCGCGTATTGACGACTTGTTCGACCAGTTGCAGGGGTCGAGCTACTATTCAAAGATCGATCTGAGATCGGGATATCACCAGCTGAGAGTTCGGGAAGAGGATGTCTCTAAGACGGCCTTTAGGACTCGATATGGGCACTATGAGTTTCTAGTCATGCCGTTTGGGCTGACGAACGCACCGGCAGTTTTTATGGATTTGATGAATCGAGTGTGCAAACCGTATCTGGACAAGTTTGTTATAGTCTTCATCGACGACATCCTGATCTATTCTAAGAGCAAGGAAGAGCACGAACAACATCTACGACTTATTTTGGAACTCCTCCGGAAGGAACAGCTTTACGCAAAATTCTCGAAATGCGACTTCTGGCTTCGTGAAGTCCATTTCCTAGGGCATGTGGTGAACAAGGATGGGATTCACGTTGATCCATCCAAAGTGGAATCTATTAAGAACTGGCCTGCGCCTCGCACACCAAAGGAAATTCGCCAATTTTTGGGATTGGCAGGATATTACAGGAGATTCATTAAGGATTTTTCCAAGATCGCGCAGCCTCTCACCTTACTAACGCAGAAAGGCGTTGTTTATCATTGGGGAAATGCACAAGAGTTAGCTTTTCAACATCTAAAGGATAGACTTTGTAGTGCACCTATCCTTTCACTGCCAGAGGGCACAGATGATTTTGTGGTTTACTGTGATGCATCAATTCAAGGTCTTGGTTGTGTATTGATGCAACGAGATAAAGTCATAGCTTACGCCTCACGACAACTCAAAGTTCACGAGAAGAACTACACGACACATGATTTAGAGCTGGGAGCTGTTGTTTTCGCACTTAAACTATGGCGGCATTACCTGTACGGAACCAAGTGCGCCATCTACACCGACCACAGAAGTTTAGAACACATATTCAAACAGAAGGAACTGAATATGCGGCAGCGACGATGGGTCGAGCTGCTGAATGATTACGAGTGCTCTATCAGGTATCACCCGGGCAAGGCCAATGTAGTGGCGGACGCCCTGAGTCGAAAGGACACTACGCCTAAGCGTGTAAGAGCTTTACAACTCACGATACATTCTAGTCTACCTTCGCAAATACGAGCTGCTCAGATAGAAGCACTGAAACCAGAAAACGTTAGAGCAGAAGCTCTACGCGGGTCAAGGCAACGCTTAGAACAGAAGGAAGACGGTGCTTATTATGTAACAGGACGCATTTGGGTCCCGCACTATGGCGATTTACGGGAACTTGTGATGGATGAAGCGCACAAATCTCGCTACTCGGTACACCCTGGTTCGGACAAGATGTACCACGATATTAAAACTACGTATTGGTGGCCTAGCATGAAGGCCCACATAGCAACTTACGTCAGCAAGTGTTTGACTTGTGCGCGAGTCAAGACAGAATATCAGAAACCTTCAGGCCTACTTCAGCAACCAGAGATACCACAATGGAAATGGGAGCAAATTTCCATGGATTTCGTTACTGGCCTACCTAGATCCCAGCGCGGAAACGATACTATCTGGGTGATCGTGGATCGACTCACGAAATCCGCACATTTCTTGGCAATCAAGGAGACGGATAAGTTCTCCACTCTGGCGGAAATATACCTCAAGGAAGTTGTTTCGAGGCACGGGGTGCCCACTTCTATTATCTCTGATCGAGATGCACGTTTTACTTCGGAACTGTGGCAGGCAATGCACAAGTCTTTTGGCTCACGTCTAGATATGAGCACAGCGTATCACCCACAGACGGACGGGCAGTCCGAGCGAACTATTCAGACCTTAGAAGACATGCTTCGTGCATGTGTAATCGACTTTGGCAACAGCTGGGAAAGGCATCTGCCACTCGTGGAATTCTCGTATAATAACAGCTACCACACCAGCATTAAAGCTGCTCCGTTTGAGGCATTGTACGGACGTAAATGCCGGTCACCCCTCTGTTGGGCAGAGGTGGGGGATAGTCAGATCACTGGTCCAGAACATGTGGTAGACACTACTGAGCGGATTGCTCAAATACGACAACGCATGGCGGCCGCTCGTGACCGTCAGAAGGCATACGCCGATAAGGGCAGGAAACCACTTGAGCTCCAGGTTGGGGAGCGGGTATTACTCAAAGTTTCACCCTGGAAGGGTGTGGTTCGTTTTGGTAAACGAGGGAAACTCAACCCACGGTACGTTGGACCTTTTGAGATTCTTGAGAAAATAGGCAAGGTGGCCTACCGACTGAAATTACCAACAGAACTCGGTGCAGTTCACAACGTTTTCCATGTGTCAAATCTGAAGAAGTGTCTGTCAGATGAGACGCACGTAGTTCCTCTGAAGGAACTCACGATCGATGAACAGTTGAAATTCGTCGAAGAACCTGTCGAGATCACGGACCGGGATGTTAAGGTCCTCAAGAACACTAGAATACCTCTTGTTCGAGTTCGTTGGAACTCACGTCGCGGCCCAGAGTTTACCTGGGAGCGCGAAGATCGGATGAAACAAAAGTATCCCCAACTGTTTGAGAACAGTACAAACGCTACTGAGGCTGAAGCTACGGAATTTCGGGACGAAATTCCAGATCAACGGGGGGTGGATGTGACACCCCAGGATAACCGGGAAAACCATGCAACTTGACTAGCTTCCTCAGTGAGTGCCATCAAATTTCGGGACGAAATTTCTTTCAACTTGGGGATGATGTGACAACTCGAAATTTAGAACCTTTCGTTGTAACTTGCTTGTACGTTTTGTGACTAGTTAAAATGATAACGTGAATCTTTTTATGTGATAAGTGCTTTGTTACGCGTGTATTGTATATATATATATGTGTGTACGTGTTATATGTGAACCGAGAACCCGACACGAAACAACGGACCCGACTCGAGACCAAGAGGTCTCGAGTGAATAGTGACCGAATAGGCCTTTGGGCCGAGAACCTTGTGGCCGGTTGGGCCTTTGGGCCGTGAACCCCCACTCGAAACCCACTAAGGGTGCACACACTTGGAACTTGACTATATAAACTACCCTTAGTTAGTTTTTACCACTTGTTGAACATTACAACACACACACTCTCCTACTTCTCTCTCTCACCTAAACTCTAGAACACAAACACACTTCATCATTCTTGGATCTTTGGACTTGGATCGGCTCACACACACACCCGGTTGGAAGCTTTTCACACACCCTCGAAACCCATAACCGGTTAGTGTTCTTAATGCTTTGTTGAATGTTAGTGTGTTCATGTTATGTTTGTAAGATGAGATTATGTGACAATATGTTAAGATGAGTTATACATAATGTTTTGAAAAGAAATCGGTTCATGAATGTTTCTTGTTATTAGTTGAACTATACATAAATATTTGATGATGAAAATGGGTTCATTGTATGTTAAAAAGGGTGAATGATGATATTGGTTACACTTGGATTAGATCCGAAAAGTTTGGGTGTTTATACTATGAAAATCGGCTAATGAATATGTTTGTCAAGTAGGATGCATGCTAGTAAAATTGTATCTTGATAGTTGTTCATGATTTTGGGTGAATAAGTGGTTAATATGTTATGAACTTGTTGAATATATGTGTTTGAATATGTGAAGAACACTTTGAATGATAGTTGAAGATTGAAAACCCTTGTGATTTTGATCCATCTTTGACTAATGGCCTGATTAGGAAAAATGTTAGTGGATTTCTATTGGTTGTTTCCGAATTTGGGCCTGATTATATTGTACTATTTGGCTGACTACATCTGCATCAACACGTGAACTTGAAAATGACAGCTTACCGACTCGCAATCACCTGGTTGCGACTCGCAACCACAGCGTGATGACTCGAGACCACGCGGTTGCGACTCGCAACCATAACAGGACAAGCCGAAACCACAGGTTACGAGTCCCGTTGCGACTCGAGACCTCAGCATGATGAACCGAAACCATGGTTGCGACACCGGTTGCGACTCGCAACCATCCATGATCAACACACAGCATGACTCGAGACCATGCTTGCGAGTCCGGTTGCGACTCGAGACCACACTTTTTGGGCCTTAGTTAATGGGCCAGACTGATGGGCTTCTGTGTTAACTGCTTTTACGTGTTTGGGCCTAAGTAGTTGGGCTGAACCTGTGAACCGTATGTGCTACTGTTGATTTAGAATACTGTTACTGCTAAACGTGCTTGCCAAACGTGTTGAACATTTGTGCACTACTTGGTTCGAATCTGATTATACGTGATATCCGTGTTAGGACGTTATTGACTACTTGCGACTTGATTGACTTCTGTGTTTGACTGCCGAGCAAACCAAGGTGAGTTCACACCCTTACAAAGCATGGGATTCCCTGGGTTGGGAACGGGGTTAAGGAACGTGGGTTCCTCGTCTACCTTGGGTAGGACGTCAGTGGTTCAGGAATGTGATTCCTCGTCCGGATGGACGGATAAACGTACTAGACTAAAACTCTATCACGAAGTCCCTCCTTTTTGTATCGACTAATCGCCGGGCCAATGGCGAGCGGGTCATTAGTTAGATAGCGCTATTTAGGTCTGACAAGCCTCACACCGTGCCGCAGAGGACGGGCGTGAACTAATGGATCTGGGGCACGTCAATGATGATAGACATTGATGTTTTCAGGGCACATAAACATGACTACAGTCAGCAATCGATACGGTAACGAGTCTAGTATACACATGGGGTAGCCCCCACGGCTGGAGAGCCAGATGATGCACATGGGGTAGCCCCCACGGCCGAAATGCCTGATAACTACATGGGGTAGCCCCCACGGCCGGAGTGCCGGAGTAACTGGGAACGAACTGGTCACGTTTTTAAAACTATGGGGTAACCCCCACGGCAGGATGCCAGATAAAGTAAACTGTTTTCGAAAACAACTAAAACGAACGCCCACCCGTGAACTCACTCAACTAGTTGTTGACTCGTTACTACATGCTTTGCAGGACCATAGGTACTGAGCTGGAGCTTGCATGGAGGAGGATCGTTGTGGGACAGGGATTGCTACATGTTATGTTAAAACTTGAAAACTTTTGGAACTTATGTTATAACTTTGAACTTATGCTTCCGCTTGCAACTTAACTTGTTTGTTTTGAAACACCAATTGTGATGGTTAAACTTTTATAACTACTTATATGCTTGTTCAGTATGATTGGTGGCTGGATCCTGGTCAGTCACGCCTCCAAGCGGTGGTACTCCGCAGGTGGGATTTTGGGGGTGTGACAAATATTTTGTGAATGAATAAAGCTTTAACTTTTGACTTATCTTGTGATGTTATCCTTGTATATCCTTTAATGTGACATCTGTGCTTGTAATCATTGTAAACAGTTCAGTTATCAATGAAATAAAGTTATTTGATCCCTATGTTTGTTTGTTTATGTTTGATGTTTTTCATGTTTTGACTTTTAATCGATTTCAAACTCTATATCGCTTTCTGGAGAATTATACGCAAACTGGTGCGAAAACGTAATCAGTTATATGCAACAAATACTCCGGAACATCAATTTATGCTTAACATACCTTAAATAACCTTTACATAACTTAGAAATAAGTTTTGAAGGCTTTGGTATGGCAAAATCTAGTCTATTCGCTTACAGGGACTAAAATTGACAAACTGCGAAAGTATGCCGATTTGAACAGTAACGAACATTCCGGAACACGATCATAAGTTAAACACACCTTAAATATCCTTCACATAGCTTAGAAATAGGCTTTGAGGGGTTCGGTGTGCTAAAATAAACTTTTGGGTCATTCAGGGACTAAAAGCGTCAAAAAGTGCATAAGTTTGCATTTTCACGCATAACTTACGTTCTGAATACTTCCGGACATCCAAAAATTTATGTAAGCATTAAAATATTTTATTTTAGTGTTTGGCATAAGAAAAATCCATTCGTCGCGCAGTTTGGATCGTCTTTCACGCTTATGCGCATTCCGTCGTAATTAAGCGAACATCGCGATCGTACGACCAAACGAACCGACATCCGAGATATTTTGAGCATGTTTTGGGTTCCCTATACTTTAACATCATTTTAGAGCCTTGAAATGAGGTTAACGGGGCTTAAACGTGCCAAAAATGGGCCGAAATGCATGTTTTTCAAGTTCAGGGACTAAACTGCAAATTCTGGAAACTATGCCCAGGCGGCCCGCGTGAGTTTGTGTGTAATTCTTAAGCGGGGCGCGTCAGCCTCCCAGATAAGCAAAATTGTTGCAAACAGCTGTTTGCAGCTGTTTAGCACTTCCAAACCACTTGCAAATGGTTTTGGGGCATTTCTATGGGCTCTAATGGTATTCTAAAACAAGGGGCCCATGTGTACGGCCAAGATCGAAGCACGTTTATCGAGGAACGATCCTAACGGTCTTGGTTTTCCTATAAATACCCCTCACCTTTCACTTGCAAAACCCACTTGATTTCTTGAGATTTCTCTAAGTTGGAGTACTAAACCACTTCATACCTGAGAATACTTGAGAAATCAAAGCTTGCGGGGACCCTTTGTAAGTATTCCTTCGTTCTTTTATTGCTTTTCGAGTTCGAAAGTCAAACTTTGTTTGACTTTCTGCATTGACCAGTTTATGGTCAATGCGAAGTTCGTTTGAACTTCATAAAGTGAGCGTAATCACGATGGTTATAGTTCCTAGTAACTATACCCACTGATTACCACGTTATCTAGGCTCAGTGACGAGTCGTAGTTTCGGCCAAAATGCGTTTTCTCGCGTATTTTGTAACCAAACTACTCTAGGGTATTAAAACCGTTTGTTTTAATACCAAACCTGTTTTCTAACATTACTAAACATGTTCTAGCATGTTTAGCTCGTCGCTTTTAGATTTGTGCTTGTTTAGGGTCGTAAAGGTAAGCGATCTAATCAATCGCTTATGCTTACGAACCCGACCCATTTGGTCGATCTTTAGGATCCGACCAAACATTTTAGGTGACCATAGTTGTATAGGGAATAACCTTCTGAGGTTATACCTTATGGTCACGACGTTTAAGTAGTTGTATGATAAGTAGTTTTTATGCCTTAGGTAAATTACCAAAATACCCTTTTTGCGCCAAAATTCATTTTAAGCCTATGTAACATAATTTTTGACATCTAAACTGATTTAGCAACAATATTAAGCATGCTAAGGCATAACTTGCTTTTCATAGGACTAGTTAAGCATTCCGAACGCGTTTTACGCGAGCGACGCGTTAAAGTAGCATAAGCTACCTAAACGGGTCATAACGGGTCAAAAGCACTTAGGATAGGTTTCGTTTTAGTACGTAGGCTTTGTTAAACCATGTTACATAAGTTTCCCATACTTATTTGGTTTTACGAAACCTCGTACTACCCGATCCTCCGATAGGTCCGGTTATTAATATAGATGCCTTTATAGGTGCCGTTTGATTCCGTGATCTTCTAGCATTGCTTGGTGGTTATCCTACGGCTTCTAAGCAATCTCAAGTGAGTACATAGACCCCTCTTTTACTGTTTTTCAAACATTTTGGGGTGAAACACATGTGCCTACTTGTTACTTTCGTGCTTTCTTGTTTCCATATCATATACTTGCTATGTTCATTAGTACGCTATTAGTACATGATTTCATTATGTTTTGCTATGTATGTTTACTTGACATGCTAAGCACATAGTTTTACATTACATTTCTTTTGCTATGTATGTTCATTTAACATGCTAGCACATTGATTTACATGACTTTTCTGCTTTGTATGTTACTTAGCATACTTAGTACATTGTTTTCACATAACTTGGTTACATTTGGTATGACATTTGGTTTGCATAAACGGTTCTTTACTACATTCATTAACATTAGCTACGCCGCTCGATAGTAAGTAATGGTACCATAGGACTTGACAAATCCCGTTCCTGACACCCTAGGTTTGTTTGGGTGAAAGGAATGACTGAATCCGTGAACATTTTACTTCGATAACCTTTACTCTAAGGTTATCATGCTGTCTCAAGACTTGAATGTAATGCGTTATCTTACCACATAAATGTTTGTATCAATAAAACAAGTTTTCTACTTGGCAAAACATAACTTTTTGATTTATTCAAAATACTTTGTGTTGTTCCTTTTTACTTATGGTTAAGTATTCTCATTTTGTTACTTACCATACATAACTTTTGTTTACACTTAACTACATGACTACATTTTGGGTTTTAAACATATGACAATGGTTTAGACAAGAACATTTGATGGTTGGTTTAAACATGGACTTTATACATTGGTGGTTTGTTTAATGACTTAAGTAACGATATGGGTGTAGTATGATACAAGCATGGTGGATACGCCGCTGGTACTTCCTATATATAAGTGCTTGTATTGTATTACATGTCATAGCGTTATTTAAATCATTTAGCTTGGACTTATACATTTTTACACAAATAATACATTTTTCACAAGACTTTGTTTTACAAAACAATTTATTCCATACAACTTATTTTTACTTGGTTATTCTTTTAACCATACATCATTCTTTTATACATACATATTAACTGATTTTGTTATCGCTTTTCAAACATTTTATAAGCAAACACTTAAACTAGATTCATGACAAGTTTTCATTAAACATTTTCTTAAACCTAAGTCATGAATCCTATTTTCACAAAACCTATGTATCTCACAGGCATTTTTATGCTGACGTACCTATTTTCACATGTGTTTCAGGAGCTAATGCATAGGATGATCGTGATACACTAGGATGGACTTGGGCCTTAGTAACGATAAAATGGATCTAGACTAGTTAGAACTTGTTATGTACTTTGTTTCTTTTTTTATTTTAAGACAATGTAACTTGTGGGTTCTCGTTTGAAACAATGCATTCCACCCTTGGGTGATGAATAAAATATTATTTAAATTACCTTAGTTGTGGAACAATAATTCTGTTACAACACTCCCCGACGTTTCCGCCACGATTTGATGTTTTACGTGGTCGGGGTGTGACAGAAGAGTTGGTATCAGAGCCAATAGTTATAGGGAATTAGGTTATTAGTAATGCTTTGACCTAGACTATAACCTTTCTAGGACCCCAACACAAGTTGTCTTGTGTTTAGATTTTAAAAACATGCACTTCACCTATCCTTAGGTGATCATCAAAACAAGAACCCAGATTTCTAAAACGATTTTTGAAAAACAATCCTCTATTTTTCAAATGATTTATTTTATTGTTTTGAACCCTTTTGACTTTTCAAATTGACTTTGGAAATTTATCATTTGCTTTAATGATTCTTTTGGCCTTGTGCCTTCCAAGTTTTCAAAATCTCGTCAAAGTTTTGGGTTCTAAATAGTGTGAACACGTGCAAACTGGAAGGGTGAATGCCTGTACCCTGGGTTTTCTGTCTAAGGCTAGAGTGTTCGTACAAATCCACATAATCGGACCAGTCACTCTTACCTGGGAACTCTTGGGGTGAGTGTTCACTTATAGGCGAGCATGTCTTCGCTAAGCATTGTTTATGGACCCATTTACTTTGATTAGTCACTGTGTGTCATTTGTTTGCTTTGTGATACGGACGAATGACCACCATCCTTGCTTTGTTGATTTTGTTTCATCTCGTTCTTTTCATCTAATCATCTCACTCGTTTCCTCTCGTGTTTTCTAGCATGCCTCCTCGACGTGAAAATCAGCTACCCAATGCCGAACTGGCAGAAATCATCGCACAGCATATGGCTGCTGCGTTCCCGAATCTTATTGCTCAGTTTAACCAAGCCAACATCAATCAGAACGCTCCTTGTAACTTCAAGAGCTTCAATTCGGCTAAACCACTCAAGTTCAGTGGTACTGAGGGGGCAACTGGGCTCCTTCAATGGTTTGAGAGCATTGAGAATACTTTTCGTCACGTTCAGTGCCCTGATAATCGCAAAGTTGAGTTTGCTTCTAGTGTTTTTCAGAAGAGGGCGTTGACATGGTGGAACGGGGTTATGAGAGATCGAGGTGCTGAAGTCGCTTTAGCGCAAACATGGGCTGAATTGAGAACTCTCATGATGAGTGAGTTTTGTCCTCGTCATGAGCTACGAGCGTTGGAAAGGGAGTTTGATGATCTAAAGCAGTTTAGTGGCGAGCACCGGGCGTATACTGACAGGTTCGAAGAGTTGAGTTTGTTATGCCCAACGATGGTTACCCCACTTGACAAGGCTATCGAGAGATACATTGATGGTCTACCTGACTCTGTGCAAGACATAGTTACCGGTAGTAAACCTACCACTGTTCGTCAGGCAATCGAACTATCTGCAACGCTGACTGAGTCGCAGATACGAAAGGGTAAATTGCATAGAAAGGGTGACAAGAAGGGTAAGAAGCAGGATTCTGACAAGAAGGATAGCCAGAAAGGTAAGAACAAGAAGGGGAGTGATGCGGGTTCTTCGAAGGGTTCAAGGAAGCGGAAGGCTTCCCAGAGCTATGCCGTTACTACTCAGGCTCAAGCTGCTCAAAATCAGCCTGCGCAACCTCTTGCCAAGAAACCATACTTTGGCAATGCACCTCTGTGCAATAAGTGTAACGGACATCATCAACCACACCACCAGTGCCGTCAATGCACCAACTGCGGAAGACCTGGTCACCTTGCTGCTACATGCCGCATTCCTGCTAATTTGAATCGGGCAGCTCAGAACCCGGCTCAACAAGTTGCTCAGCCTTTTGCTCAGCAACAAGGTCAAGCAGCACGACCTCACTTCCCACCAGGCTCTTGTTACAACTGTGGGGATCTGACCCACTACCGTAACCAATGTCCAAGGTTGATAAATGCAAACCCAGTTCAAGCTCAGGCTCGTGGACGAGCTTTTAACATGAATGCTGTTGAGGCGCAAGCAGACAATGAGGTGGTGAACGGTATGTTCTTTGTTAATAATCAACCTGCGTCTATTCTTTTTGAATTCAGGGGCCGATAAGAGTTTTGTGTCGTTATCTTTTGAGCCCTTGCTTCGCGTGTCTAGAACAAAACTAGGTAAGCCTTTGACTGTTGAAGTTGCGAGTGGTGAACCTATTGTTCTTGATTCTGTTCTTCGCAACTGCCAGTTGAACCTTAACGACCATCTTTTTCCTATTGACCTCACGCCTATGCAACTTGGAAGCTTCGACATTATTGTGGGTATGGATTGGTTAGCCAAGCATCGCGCAGAGGTAGTTTGTTTTGAGAAGATCGTTCGTGTGCCACTTTCGTCAGGTGAGACACTACAGGTTCGTGGTGAAAAACCTGCTAGTAGCCTCAAGCTTATGTCTTGTTTTCAAGCTCGGAAGTATCTGCGAAAGAACTATGTGGCCTTCTTGGCACATGTTACAGCAGATAAAGACCAAGGTAAGTCTATGCAAGATATCCCTGTTGTTCGGGATTATCCGGAGTTGTTTCCTGAAGAGTTGCCTGGTCTACCTCCAGCACGCCAAGTCGAGTTCCGTATCGATCTTGTACCTGGTGCAAATCCTATTACCAGAGCTCCGTATCGTCTTGCACCGTCTGAGATGCAAGAGCTATCTAAGCAGCTTCAGAAGCTTTCTAACAAAGGTTTTATCCGTCCTAGCTTTTCACCTTGGGGTGCTCCCGTTCTTTTTGTCAAGAAGAAGGATGGATCCTTCAGAATGTGTATTGATTATCGTGAGCTGAATAAGCTTACCATCAAGAATCGATATCCCCTACCTCGCATTGATGATCTCTTTGACCAGTTACAGGGTGCTACTTGCTTTTCGAAGATTGATCTTCGTTCTGGGTATCATCAACTTCGTGTGCATGAAGAGGATATTCCCAAAACAGCATTCCGCACTCGATACGGGCATTATGAGTTCACAGTCATGCCATTCGGTTTGACCAATGCTCCTGCTGTTTTCATGGACTTAATGAATAGGGTCTGCAAGCCTTATTTGGATAAGTTCATCATCGTTTTCATTGATGACATCCTGATTTACTCTAAGACGCGAGCTGATCACGAGCGCCATCTTCGTCTTACTCTGGAACTCCTAAAGAAAGAGCAACTTTTTGCCAGGTTCTCCAAGTGTGAATTTTGGCTTAAGGAAGTTCAATTTTTAGGACATATTGTCAACGAACAAGGTATTCATGTAGATCCCTCCAAGATCAGTGCGATTAAGGATTGGGATACGCCTACTACTCCTACTGAGGTTCGTTCTTTTCTTGGTCTTGCGGGTTATTACCGCCGCTTCATCGAGAACTTCTCAAAGATTGAAGTTCCTCTAACTGCTCTAACTCAGAAGAACAAACCCTTTGAATGGGGTTTTAAACAAGAGGAAGCATTTCAGACCTTGAAGCAGAAGCTTTGTGATGCACCTATTCTAACTTTGCCTGAGGGCAATGATGATTTTGTTGTCTACTGTGATGCATCGAAATTGGGTCTTGGCTGTGTTCTGATGCAAAGGAACAAAGTCATAGCCTACGCATCTAGACAATTGAAGGTACATGAGAGAAACTACACCACTCATGATCTTGAGTTGGGTGCAGTTGTCTTCGCTCTCAAAATCTGGAGACAGTATTTGTATGGCACAAAATGTGTGGTTTTCACTGACCACAAAAGTCTCCAGCATATCTTCAACCAGAAAGAACTCAACATGAGGCAAAGACGTTGGGTCGAACTCCTAAACGACTATGATTGCGAAATTCGCTACCATCCTGGTAAAGCGAATGTCGTGGCTGATGCATTAAGTCGTAAGGAACGTACTAAGCTTCATTGCGTTCGTGTTCAATCTGCTATTTAAGCTCGATCCAATATTCAAGCCCGCATTTCTCAGGCACAGCATGCTTGTGTTTCACAAGACTTGATGGGTAAGGAATTACCCTATCACATTAAGCCTGATCTTGTGCTGAAGGAAGATGGATCGTATTACTTCATGGACCGTTTGTGGGTCCCAAGCCAAGATGATCTTCGCGCTTTGCTTATGAATGAGGCCCATAAGTCTCGTTATTCTATTCATCCTGGCTCAGACAAAATGTATAAGGATCTTCGTACTCAGTATTGGTGGCCTGGTATGAAGAAAGACATTGCCTTATACGTTTCAAAGTGCCTTACTTGTCTCAAGGTTAAGGCTGAACACCAACATCCTTATGGTCTTTTGGAGCAACCAGAGATTCCAGTTTGGAAATGGGAAAACATTGCTATGGATCTCATTACTAAACTCCCGCGCACTAAGAAAGGTCATGATGCCATCTGGGTAGTTGTTGATCGTCTTACAAAGTCAGCGCATTTCCTGCCGATCCATGAGAATCTATCTGCTGAAGATCTGGCCAAAATCTACGTGGATGAAATTGTATCTCGACATGGTGTTCCTTTGAACATTATTTCTGATAGGGATGCTCGCTTCTCTTCTCGATTTTGGAGAACCATGCAATCTGCTATGGGGACCCAACTCAATCTGAGCACAGCTTATCATCCACAAACAGATGGCCAAACTGAAAGAACAATCCAGACTTTGGAGGATATGCTTAGAGCTTGTGTGATCGACTTTGGTGGTAGTTGGGATTCACATCTTCCATTGATTGAATTCTCCTACAACAATAGTTATCACTCC
This sequence comes from Helianthus annuus, assembly GCF_002127325.2. Taxonomy (NCBI): domain Eukaryota; kingdom Viridiplantae; phylum Streptophyta; class Magnoliopsida; order Asterales; family Asteraceae; genus Helianthus; species Helianthus annuus. Next base: position 122,435,498 of record NC_035444.2, read on the forward strand.
AGCATCAACATGGCTCCTTTCGAGGCTCTCTATGGTCGAAAATGCCGTTCACCTGTCTGCTGGAATGAAATAGGTGAGGCTCAGCTTACTGGACCTGACCTCATTCTAAAGACAACTGACAAGGTTAAGAAAGTTCGTGATAACTTACAGGCAGCTCGAAGCCGTCAAAAGAGTTACGCGGACCTACGACGCAAGCCCTTAGAATTCCAAATCGGTGATCGTGTATTACTTAAGGTCTCACCTTGGAAAGGTGTGATCAGATTTGGAAAGAAAGGAAAACTTGCACCTAGATACGTTGGACCATTCAAGATCGTCGAAAGAATCGGTAAGGTAGCCTACAGACTTGCATTACCTCCCGAACTTGGAAATGTTCATCCAACTTTCCACGTATCCAATCTCAAGAAGTGTTTAGCTGATGAGAACCTCCACATACCACTTGACGAAATTCGTGTTGATAAAACACTACATTTTGTTGAGAAACCTGTGGAAATTATGGATCGTGAAGTCAAATGGCTTAAACGCAAGCGCATTCCGTTGGTTAAAGTTCGCTGGGAATCTAAACGTGGACCTGAGTTTACTTGGGAACGTGAAGATCAAATGAAGGCGAAATATCCATATCTTTTCTCACGAGTTTCCTCTAAACAAATTTCGGGACGAAATTTCCGCAAGTAGGGGAGACTGTGACATCTGTGCTTGTAATCATTGTAAACAGTTTAGTTATCAATGAAATAAAGTTATTTGATCCCTATGTTTGTTTGTTTATGTTTGATGTTTTTCATGTTTTGACTTTTATTCGATTTCAAACTCTATATCGCTTTCTGGAGAATTATACGCAAACTGGTGCGAAAATGTAATCAGTTATATGCAACAAATACTCCGGAACATCAATTTATGCTTAACATACCTTAAATAACCTTTACATAACTTAGAAATAAGTTTTGAAGGCTTTGGTATGGCAAAATCTAGTCTATTCGCTTACAGGGACTAAAATTGACAAACTGCGAAAGTATGCCCATTTGAACAGTAACGAACATTCCGGAACATGATCATAAGTTAAACACACCTTAAATATCCTTCACATAGCTTAGAAATAGGCTTTGAGGGGTTCGGTGTGCTAAAATAAACTTTTGGGTCATTCAGGGACTAAAAGCGTCAAAAAGTGCATAAGTTTGCATTTTCACGCATAACTTACGTTCTGAATACTTCCGGACATCCAAAAATTTATGTAAGCATTAAAATATTTTATTTTAGTGTTTGGCATAAGAAAAATCCATTCGTCGCGCAATTTGGATCGTCTTTCACGCTTATGCGCATTCCGTCGTAATTAAGCGAACATCGCGATCGTACGACCAAACGAACCGACATCCGAGATATTTTGAGCATGTTTTGGGTTCCCTATACTTTAAAATCATTTTAGAGCCTTGAAATGAGGTTAACGGGGCTTAAACGTGCCAAAAATGGGCCGAAATGCATGTTTTTCAAGTTTAGGGACTAAACTGCAAATTCTGGAAACTATGCCCAGGCGGCCCGCGTGAGTTTGTGTGTAATTCTTAAGCGGGGCGCGTCAGCCTCCCAGATCAGCAAAATTGTTGCAAACAGCTGTTTGCAGCTGTTTAGCACTTCCAAACCACTTGCAAATGGTTTTGGGGCATTTCTATGGGCTCTAATGGTATTCTAAAACAAGGGGCCCATGTGTACGGCCAAGATCGAAGCACGTTTATCGAGGAACGATCCTAACGGTCTTGGTTTTCCTATAAATACCCCTCACCTTTCACTTGCAAAACCCACTTGATTTCTTGAGATTTCTCTAAGTTGGAGTACTAAACCACTTCATACCTGAGAATACTTGAGAAATCAAAGCTTGCGGGGACCCTTTGTAAGTATTCCTTCGTTCTTTTATTGCTTTTCGAGTTCGAAAGTCAAACTTTGTTTGACTTTCTGCATTGACCAGTTTATGGTCAATGCGAAGTTCGTTTGAACTTCATAACGTGAGCGTAATCACGATGGTTATAGTTCCTAGTAACTATACCCACTGATTACCACGTTATCTAGGCTCAGTGACGAGTCGTAGTTTCGGCCAAAATGCGTTTTCTCGCGTATTTTGTAACCAAACTACTCTAGGGTATTAAAACCGTTTGTTTTAATACCAAACCTGTTTTCTAACATTACTAAACATGTTCTAGCATGTTTAGCTCGTCGCTTTTAGATTTGTGCTTGTTTAGGGTCGTAAAGGTAAGCGATTTAATCAATCGCTTATGCTTACGAACCCGACCCATTTGGTCGATCTTTAGGATCCGACCAAACATTTTAGGTGACCATAGTTGTATAGGGAATAACCTTCCGAGGTTATACCTTATGGTCACGACGTTTAAGTAGTTGTATGATAAGTAGTTTCTATGCCTTAGGTAAATTACCAAAATACCCTTTTTGCGCCAAAATTCATTTTAAGCCTATGTAACATAATTTTTGACATCTAAACTGATTTAGCAACAATATTAAGCATGCTAAGGCATAACTTGCTTTTCATAGGACTAGTTAAGCATTCCGAACGCGTTTTACGCGAGCGACGCGTTAAAGTAGCATAAGCTACCTAAACGGGTCATAACGTGTCAAAAGCACTTAGGATAGGTTTCGTTTTAGTACGTAGGCTTTGTTAAACCATGTTACATAAGTTTCCCACACTTATTTGGTTTTACGAAACCTCGTACTACCCGATCCTCCGATAGGTCCGGTTATTAATATAGATGCCTTTATAGGTGCCGTTTGATTCCGTGATCTTCTAGCATTGCTTGGTGGTTATCCTACGGCTTCTAAGCAATCTCAAGTGAGTACATAGACCCCTCTTTTACTGTTTTTCAAACATTTTGGGGTGAAACACATGTGCCTACTTGTTACTTTCGTGCTTTCTTGTTTCCATATCATATACTTGCTATGTTCATTAGTACGCTATTAGTACATGATTTCATTATGTTTTGCTATGTATGTTTACTTGACATGCTAAGCACATAGTTTTACATTACATTTCTTTTGCTATGTATGTTCATTTAACATGCTAGCACATTGATTTACATGACTTTTCTGCTTTGTATGTTACTTAGCATACTTAGTACATTGTTTTCACATAACTTGGTTACATTTGGTATGACATTTGGTTTGCATAAACGGTTCTTTACTACATTCATTAACATTAGCTACGCCGCTCGGTAGTAAGTAATGGTACCATAGGACTTGACAAATCCCATTCCTGACACCCTAGGTTTGTTTGGGTGAAAGGAATGACTGAATCCGTGAACATTTTACTTTGATAACCTTTACTCTAAGGTTATCCTGCTGTCTCAAGGCTTGAATGTAATGCGTTATCTTACCACATAAATGTTTGTATCAATAAAACAAGTTTTCTACTTGGCAAAACATAACTTTTTGATTTATTCAAAATACTTTGTGTTGTTCCTTTTTACTTATGGTTAAGTATTCTCATTTTGTTACTTACCATACATAACTTTTGTTTACACTTAACTACATGACTACATTTTGGGTTTTAAACATATGACAATGGTTTAGACAAGAACATTTGATGGTTGGTTTAAACATGGACTTTATACATTAGTGGTTTGTTTAATGACTTAAGTAACGATATGGGTGTAGTATGATACAAGCATGGTGGATACGCCGCTGGTACTTCCTATATATAAGTGCTTGTATTGTATTACATGTCATAGCGTTATTTAAATCATTTAGTTTGGACTTATACATTTTTACACAAATAATACATTTTTCACAAGACTTTGTTTTACAAAACAATTTATTCCATACAACTTATTTTTACTTGGTTATTCTTTTAACCATACATCATTCTTTTATACATACATATTAACTGATTTTGTTATCGCTTTTCAAACATTTTATAAGCAAACACTTAAACTAGATTCATGACAAGTTTTCATTAAACATTTTCTTAAACCTAAGTCATGAATCCTATTTTCACAAAACCTATGTATCTCACAGGCATTTTTATGCTGACGTACCTATTTTCACATGTGTTTCCGGAGCTAATGCATAGGATGATCATGATACACTAGGATGGACTTGGGCCTTAGTAACGATAAAATGGATCTAGACTAGTTAGAACTTGTTATGTACTTTGTTTCTTTTTTTATTTTAAGACAATGTAACTTGTGGGTTCTCGTTTGAAACAATGCATTCCACCCTTGGGTGATGAATAAAATATTATTTAAATTACCTTGGTTGTGGAACAATAATTCTGTTACAACACTCCCCGACGTTTCCGCCACGAATTGATGTTTTACGTGGTCGGGGTGTGACATTTAAACTCTCAACTGTTTTGATTTATACTTGTCTGAGTAAGAAAAGTTAAGCAAATTATGTTTAAGAAATTTAGGATATGATCCAGGATCAAATATCCTATAGTCGAAAACTTCCAAAAAGTAGTTAATTTTAAGGATCATAGGTTCAGTTGTCAAAGTGTATGGGTTATTCAAAATAATGAATGAAATCAAAACAGTTAAGGGATCATACCTGAGAATCCAAGTTAGGATCCTAACCTTTAATCAGGATAACCATAAGAAAAACTTTAATGGATAATAAGGATTGAGGATCCTTAGTTGTTTAACTTCGAAAACCTGAAAATAGAATATAACTTGGGACTAAGCCAATATAAAAGACAAGTTAGTAACTGGGGACAAGCCCAAAGGATAACTAGGGACAAGCCCAAAGGATAACTGGGGACAAGCCCAAAGGATAACTGGGGACAAGCCCAAAGGATAACTGGGGACAAGCCCAAAGATCATAGGTGAACTGGAGTATGGCCCTTACTGGCGACTATCCAAACTTAGTGACATGATAATGCCAAAACCTTAGCTAACGTGAAAACGTTAGAAACCTTAGGAACGGATGTATGGTACGTCTACCATTATACGTAGGATCCTAGGTATAGCCAGTACAATGGAATTATCAGCCCCTAAAGCGAGTACTGGTCCCAAAGACTTGAACTATACCAGGATCATCGTGCGCTACAGGCGAAACTGGGGACAAGCCCAAGGATAACTGGGGACAAGCCCAAACAACTGGGTTAAACCCAAGGATCTGAATTACTTCTGAAGATTGTCGACAATATGCTAAGGATACCTGGACTATCAGAACTCAAAATCTCGTGAGAGAAGGATGAAGGATACATGATCCTTATCCTTAAATAAGAAAATATGTAAATAAGAGTTCGAGCTTAGGACATTACCAGAGTAAGGATCATCGATACTTCAGGGATCCTTGAAGGATACTTCTAATGTAAGGATCATATGTGCCAGAAGGATCCTGCTCACATGAAATATTTCTTCAAGTGGACAGCATTCCAGGCTCTTGGTAACAAATTACCCTCCATGGTTAGCAGTCTATATGCCCCCTTTCCTGCTTCGGCTTCAATCAAATAAGGGCCTTCCCATTTTGGTGCCAATTTCCCATCAGCAGGATTGGTGGTATTCTGGAATGCTTTTCTCAATACCATATCCCCAACTTGGAATTTCCTTATCCTGACATTTTTGTTGTAAGCACCAGCCATTTTTTGTTGGTAGCTAGCCATCCTTATCCTAGCCAAATCCCTGATTTCCTCAATAGTGTCCAAGTCTTGAGTTAGGTTCTCATCGTTTTCCTCAGGATCACGGGTACTTGTTCTAGCAGTTGGAACCACCATTTCTGTTGGGATCACTGATTCTGCCCCAAATACCAAAGAGAATGGTGTTTGACCAGTAGCATTCTTGGGGGTTGTCCTATCAGCCCAAAGCACATAAGGTAATTCTTCTGCCCATTTCCCTTTCTTGGATCCAAGTTTCTTCTTCAAATTGTTGATGATGATCTTGTTGGATGATTCTGCTTGACCATTGGCTTGTGGGTGGACTGGTGTTGATGTTATCGTCTTAATCCCCCAGTTGTCACAAAAGTTAGTAGTTCTGCTCCCAATAAATTGGGAACCATTATCACATATAATTTCAGAAGGAATGCCAAATCTAGTTATGATATTTCTCTTAATAAAGAATATAACTTCCTTTTCTCTGACTTGGGCAAAGGCTTCAGCCTCTATCCACTTGGAGAAGTAATCAGTCATAGCCAGCATGAACACTTTTCCACCAGGTGCCTTAGGGAGCTTGCCAACTATATCCATCCCCCATCTCATAAATGGCCAAGAGGAGGGTATAGGATGTAGAAATTCAGCCGGTTGGTGAAGGATATTGCTGTGTCTTTGACAAGGATCACACTTCTTAGCATACTCCACAGCATCCCTTTTCATAGTCGGCCAGTAGTATCATGTCCTTAGGATCCTTGAGAACAATGCCCTGCCCCCAGTGTGGTTTCCGCAATCTCCTTCATGGAAGTCTTTTAAAACTTCTTGAACTTCAGGATCCTCGATACATCTCAAATATGGTCCTGCAAGAGATCGCTTATACAACATATTATTTAAGATTGTAAATTGAGATACCTTAATTCTGAAAGCCCTAGGGTTTTCTCCCATAGGAATCTCCCCGTGTTGTAAGTATCTCATGATTGGTGAGATCCATGATCCTGAACATGATTGAGTATCCTCACTAGGGATCATTGCAGAATCCTCTTCTATTTCCATGGTCACTTGATTTTCAATAGCAGGGGTCAGGATATGGATGATGGGGATACTTATATCCTCTGGGATCTTCAAGGATGATCCAAGATTAGCCAATGCATCAGCTTCTGTATTTTCTTCCCTTGGTACCTGTGTCAAACTAAAGAAAACAAAGGAGAGTGCCAATTCTTTGACTATCTCTAAATATTTGGTTAGTTTTTCACCTTTAACAGCATAGGATCCATTAAAGTGATTAGTGATTAACAATGAATCCACGTATACCTCAAGATACCTGATCGCCATATGCTTAGCAATTTGCAAACCAGCAATCAAGGCTTCATATTCAGCCTCATTGTTAGTGGCTTGGAATTCACAAGCTATGGAGTGGGGTATTATGTCCCCCTGTGGCGATTTTAGTAGTATACCAAGCCCCGTGCCTTTAACATTTGAGGATCCATCAGTATGTAGTATCCAAGGATCCTTGGTCTCATCCAGCTGCTGGACTTCCAATTCGGCTTACTTTTGTTAATCACTACTGAAATCAGCCACAAAGTCTGCTAATGCTTGAGATTTGATGGCTGTTCTAGGTTCATATCTTATATCATGGGCACTAAGCTTTACTGCCCACTTAGCCATCCTTCCGGACATCTCTGGTTTCCTGAGGACATTCTTAATTGGAAAATTAGTTCTAACAACGATAACATGGGTTTCAAAATAATGTCTTAGTTTAGTAGATGCCATAATTAGTGCAAGAATAAGTTTTTCAAGGTGTGAATACCTGGATTCAGCATCAAGTAAACTCTTACTTACATAATAGATAGGATATTGTGTACCTTCATGATCCTTAACAAGGACTGCACTTACTGCTTTTGAGGATACCGCAAGATTTAAGGATAACACATTTCCTTTTTCTGGTTTCATCAACGCTGGAGCTGAGGATAGGTATTCTTTGAGGGCTTGTAAAGCACTCTCATGCTTTTCAGTCCACTCGAATTTCTTGTTCTTTCTTAGGATATCATAGAATTCTTTACACTTTTCTGAGGATTTGGATATAAATCTGTTTAAAGTTGCTATCCTGCCTGTTAGCCTTTGCACATCCTTAGCGTTGGCAGGAGATTTGATATTCACCAATGCTTTGATTTGTTCTGGGCTTGCTTCAATGCCCCTCTTGGTTACCATATATCCTAAGAATTTACCTGCCTTTACACCAAAGTGACATTTTGAAGGATTAAGCTTCATGTTATATCTGTCAAGGATATCAAATGCTTCCTCCAAGTCTCTTAGGTGATTCTCAGCTTTTATTGATTTTACCACCATATCATCTATATATACTTCCATAGTCTGTCCAGTCTGATCTTTGAACATCATATTCACCAGTCTTTGATATGTTGCACCTGCATTCCTTAGTCCAAACGGCATAGCAATATAACAATATAAACCGGTTGGGGTCATAAAAGCCGTATCCTCTTGGTCAGATGGTTCCATCTGAATTTTTTGGAATCCAGATGAAGCATCCATAAAGGTTAACAGTTCATGACCCGCCGTTGCATCCACCATGGAGTCAATGTGGGGTAATGGGAAAGGATCCTTGGGACATGCCTTATTTAAATCAGTGAAATCGACACATACCCTCCACTTTCCATTTTTCTTTTGAACAACAACCACATTGGCCAGCCATCTTGGATATTTTACTTCTCTAATCATACCTGCTCGTAGCAATCTCTCTACCTCTTCCTGGATAATGGCATTTCTTTCTGGTGCAAACTTCCTCCTTTTTTGATGGATTCGTTTGAATGACCTGTCAATGCCAAGTTTATGAGTGATAATATCCTTAGATATACCTGTCATATCCTCATGTTTCCATGCAAAGGTAGATTTTCTTCTTTTGAGGATGGATATGAGGTCTTCTCTCATCTTGCCAAGGATCCCTGATCCGATATAGATTTTGGATTCAGGATCATCAGGATCCATGAGGATTTCGTCCACATCCTGCTCTCTTGCCTCCAAGACATCCCTTGGAGGATACTTTAATTACTATTGCTCCCTTGATTTCGAGGCTGGCTTCATTGATGAGGTGTAACAATCCTTAGCCTCCTGCTGATCACTATCGATCTTGACTATTCCCCAAGGGCTAGGGAGCTTCACACATTGATGGTAGGTGGATGGGACTGCCTTCATATCGTGTATCCAGGGCCTGCCAAGGATAACATTACAACAAGATAAACACTCAATAACACAAAATTTCTGATAATTATGTAATCCTTCCACGTAAATTGGGAGTTTGATGTCCCCCAGGGTTCTCTTAGTTTCTCCACTAAATCCTACAAGCACGGAGGATCTTGGTGTGATATCTGATTCAGGGATACCCATTTTCTTCAGAACATCAAGCTGGATAATGTTTACTGAGCTTCCTCCGTCAATTAGGATCCTGCGGACAAAATGGTTAGAAATAAAGAGAGTAATAACTAAACTATCATGATGAGGATCCTGGATGTCTACGCGATCATCCTCATCAAAGGTTATCACTTTTCCTTGCGAGACACTTGATGTTCGAATAGGTCTTTCTCCATTATCCATTTTAGCTTCCTTTGCATGCCTTTTAGCTGCTGAAAAGGATGTACCACAGATGTCTGATCCTCCAGAAATAAAGTTTATCACTTGTGCATCTGCCGGAGGAGCTGGAGCTTTTTCAGGGATCCTTTCAGGATCCTGAGTCCTTGGCTTTTTTCTTCCCAACAATTCTTTTAAATGCCCCTTGCTTAGCAGATATCCAATTTCCTTTCTCAATGCGATGCATTCCTCTGTCAAATGCCCAAAATCCTCATGGTATGCACACCACTTTGATTTATCTTTAGTTGTGGCTGGTTTGTCATTTTTTCTGGGCCATCTGGCTTTTTCTCCTAGATTCTGCATCGCAAGGATTAGTTCATGGTTATCAACAGAAAAACAGTATTCAGAAATCGGAGGATAATCCTCATCATCCTCTTCTTGGTCAACAGCATGCACGTTCTGGTTGTCAGTTCTGTTATAGGATTTGAATTTGTTGTTCTTGAAAGAGAATCCTTGCTTTTCTTGTTTTGAGGATCCTGCTTGTCTCTCCTGGATCCTCTTATCATCCTCTAGCCGGATGAACCTGAGTGCCCGAGTCCTTACTTCATCTAGGTTCCTGCATGGTGTCATAACAAGATCATCATAGAATAATGAATCCGTAAGCAATCCCATCTTGAAGGCCTCAACAGCCGTGGCTATATCCAAGTTGGGAATGTCCAAGGATTCTTTACTAAATTTGGTTATATAATCCCTTAATGATTCATTATGACCCTGAGTTATCCTATATAAATCACTAGTCAATCGTTCAAATTTTCTGCTACAAGAAAATTGGTTATTGAATAAGTTAACTAAATTAGCAAATGAAGTAATAGAGTAAGGGGGAAGACTTAGCAGCCATTTGAGAGCTGATCCAGTAAGAGTGGATCCAAATCCCTTGCATAGGCATGCTTCCTTTAACCTTTCTGGAATTGGATTGATCTCCATCCTCTCCCTGTATTGTGCTATGTGTTCCTCAGGATCCGTTGAACCATCATACAGCTTCATAGTTGGAAATATGGAATCTTTTGGGTATCTCAGCATCACAAATCGGTGGTGCAAAACGAGATACCTTATGGCTTCCATCTGCAATCTCCGGGATAGGTTTGACCACCCCTGGAACACTTGATATCATATCCTTCAGCTTCTGCAGTTCTTTGGCCATAGCATGGTTGATACCTGCATCCTGCATGAATCCATGGTTAGCGGTAAGAGAATTATTAAAAATGTTACCTCCCATTGGGTTCAAGTTAGGAATGCTGGATGTGAATCCATATTGCTGGGATTCTGGGATGATGGAGGGACCAGTGGAAGCAATGGTCTGCATTGGAATAAAATATCCTTGATGGACATCTGAACCTCCTGTTTGCAAACTCTTCAGGAATCCTGGCATCTGGAGGGATCCTTGAATCTGGGATGATCCTGGAACAAAGGAGGATCCTCGAACCTGGGATGATCCTGGAACAAAGGAGGATCCTTGAACCTGGGATGATCCTGGAACAAAGGAGGATCCTTGAACCTGGGATGATCCTGGAACAAAGGAGGATCCTTGAACCTGATGTGCTCCTGAGTAGGCTCCTGAATTCACAAAGGATCCTATATGCTGAGGATAGGATCCTGCTGGCTGGAAATATGAACCTGATGCCTGAGTCACTATTGATGAGCCAAAGTGCACTCCTCTTGGTCCACCCACATGTTGAATGTCTGGGACCTCTGATGGTTGAGAAGTAATCATCAGAGTATCAAAATTCAAGGATTTGGGCACCAGTGGGGAATGATCCTCTGCCGTTTTCTTTTGTCTCTTGAGATCTCCGATTTCTTTGAGGATCCTGTCATTAGTTTCATCATGCCGCTGAATACGATCCCTCATCTGCAAAATCAAAGTAAACATATCACTAGTACTGGGAGTAGAAGAAGTTGGAGCAGAAGAAGATGGAGGTTTAGAGAAAATGGAAGTTGGTCTCTTCTTAGCATTTTTCTGAGATCCAGCAGGTGGTGGAGGCAAAGGTGGAATGCCCTGAGATGAATTGACTGCAGACATCGCTGTAGAGGTATTCTTCAACGATGAAGCCATGTATGCAACGATCCGGAATGATCACCAGCGGGAAACTTTGTTATGAATGAAGCACCAATTGCCCCACGGTGGGCGCCAAACTGTTTTGGTCAAAAATCACACAAGGATAATGCAACCAAACTCTCTGTTAACGGGGAATGATGCTTGTAATGATGAATAAAGAAAAGGATCACTTATATGTAAACTGCACAAGTGACACAAAGATTTATACGAGGAAAAAGTCCTTGATCAATGAATGATCTCCGGCATAAAAAACCTCGGGTGATGGAAACTACCGATCACCAAACTTCAATATAACAAACAATGTTTACAACTTTGGATGATAACGAGCTAGGTACAAGGATCACTATGGTGTAGTATGCTAGAGCGTGTAAGAAATGTGTTGTCCCTTCCGAATGCTTGAGAGTGCCCTTTATATAAGTGTGTGTGGTTGAATTTAGGTAAGTCACCTAACTACTAGCTCGTTACCCCTTTAGAAACAGAAGTAAATTTAGCCTAACTAATTGCCCGTAATTTGTGCTAAGTTTCCATATTCTCTACAACGTCTATTTCTGGTCATGCCTGTGCGAAATTAGCGTGAAAGATTCCTTAATAACGCTGCCAAGACCAGGTCCAACTCATAATTCTCGCAAAACAACATTAAATTCAAAGAGAACAATCGTTAGTATGAGGATCCTTAGGATGATCCATGATCCTGATCCTGAAGCTCTTCTGAGGATCACTATCTGCCACAGAAACAAGGATCACTGTTAGGATATCATGTAAGGATCACAGGTCATTAAAAATCCTGCCCTAACAGTTACAGTACAAATTGGCATACTTTCGCAGTTTGTCGAAATTAGTCCCTGTAAGCGAATAAACTTGATTTCGCCACACCAAACCCTCCAAAACTTATTTCTAAGTTATGTAAAGGTTATTTAAGTTATGTTAAGCCTATTTCACTATTCCGGAGTGTTTGTTGCATTAAACTGGTTATATTTGCGCATCAGTGCGAGTATAACCTTCCAGAAAGCGATTTAAAGCTTGAAATTGAACAAGAATTGATATGTGCAAAAGATACACATATTTATACAAATCCCAAGTATGAAATACAATATTTCATTGGTTTAGTATTTGTTTGATGGTCGCAGAGGCACAAGTGTCACAGTCTCCCCTACTTTAGGAAATTTCGTCCCGAAATTTATTCGTAGGAGTCTGTCAGTGACGCTGTGTTAAATATTTGTCTTGCATGGAATCTAGGGTGTTTATCTATTTGCGTAGAATAACCCATCAAAGATATGCAAGGCATAATCCTGTTATTTCTCTCAACGAACATTCTTCAGAAACGAAAATGAACGGAATGAGTCATTTTCCTCAATGGGTATTCTTCAGAAACGGAAATGAAGGAAGAAAAATCAAGGATATTCATTTCCCTCGATGGATATTCCTCGGAAATGAAAATGAACGGAATGAGTCATTTTCCTCAATGGGTATTCTTCAGAAATGGAAATGAAGGAAGAAAAATCAAGGATATTCATTTCCCTCGATGGATATTCTTCAGAAACGAAAATGAACGGAATGAGTCATTTTTCTCAATGGGTATTCTTCAGAAATGGAAATGAAGGATTAAACAGAAGGATATTCATTTCCCTCAATGGGTATTCTTCAGAAACTAAAATGCACAGAATGAGTTATTTTCCTCAATGGGTATTCTTCAGAAACGGAAATGAAGGAATGAACAAAAGGATATTCATTTCCCTCGATGGGTATTCTTCAGAAACGGAAATGAAGGAATAAACAAAAGGATATTCATTTCCCTCGACGGGTATTCTTCAGAAACGAAAATGCACGGAATGAGTCATTTTCCTCAATGGGTACTCTTCAGAAACGGAAATGAAGGAATAAACAAAAGTATATTCATTTCCCTCGATGGGTATTCTTTAGAAACGCAAAAGAATGGAATGAGTCATTTTCCTCAATGGGTATTCTTCAAAAACGGAAATGAAGGATTAAACAAAAGGATATTCATTTCCCTCGATGGGTATTCTTCAGAAACGAAAATGCACGGAATGAGTCATTTTCCTCAATGGGTATTCTTCAGAAACGGAAATGAAGGATTAAACAAAAGGATATTCATTTCCCTCGATGGATATTCTTCAGAAACGGAAATGAAGGAACAAACAAAAGGATATTCATTTCCCTCGATGGGTATTCCTCAGAAACAAAAATCCACGGAATGAGTCATTTTCCTCAATGGGTATTCTTCAGAAACGAAAATGAAGGATTAAACAAAAGGATATTCATTTCCTTCGATGGGTATTCTTCAGAAACGAAAATGCACGGAATAAGTCATTTTCCTCAATGGGTATTCTTCAGAAACGGAAATGAAGGAAGAAAAATCAAGGATATTCATTTCCCTCGATGGATATTCCTCAGAAATGAAAATGAACGGAATGAGTCATTTTCCTCAATGGGTATTCTTCAGGAATGGAAATGAAGGAAGAAAAATCAAGGATATTCATTTCCCTCGATGGATATTCTTCAGAAACGAAAATGAACGGAATGAGTCATTTTCCTCAATGGGTATTCTTCAGAAATGGAAATGAAGGATTAAACAGAAGGATATTCATTTCCCTCGATGGGTATCCTTCAGAAACGAAAATGCACGGAATGAGTTATTTTCCTCAATGGGTATTCTTCAGAAACGAAAATGAAGGAATGAACAAAAGGATATTCATTTCCCTCGATGGGTATTCTTCAGAAACGGAAATGAAGGAATAATCAAAAAGATATTCATTTCCCTCGATGGGTATTCTTCAGAAACGAAAATGCAAGGAATGAGTCATTTTCCTCAATGGGTATTCTTCAGAAATGGAAATGAAGGAATAAACAAAAGTATATTCATTTCCCTCGATGGGTATTGTTCAGAAACGCAAAAGAACGGAATGAGTCATTTTCCTCAATGGGTATTCTTCAAAAACGGAAATGAAGGATTAAATAAAAGGATATTCATTTCCCTCGATGGGTATTCTTCAGAAACGAAAATGCATGGAATGAGTCATTTTCCTCAATGGGTATTCTTCAGAAACGGAAATGAAGGATTAAACAAAAGGATATTCATTTCCCTCGATGGGTATTCTTCAGAAACGGAAATGAAGGAACAAACAAAAGGATATTCATTTCCCTCGATGGGTATTCCTCAGAAACAAAAATGCACGGAATGAGTCATTTTCCTCAATGGGTATTCTTCAGAAACGGAAATGAAGGATTAAACAAAAGGATATTCATTTCCCTCGACGGGTATTCTTCAGAAACGAAAATGCACGGAATGAGTCATTTTCCTCAATGGGTATTCTTCAGAAACGGAAATGAAGGATTAAACAAAAGGATATTCATTTCCCTCGATGGGTATTCTTCAGAACGAAAATGCACGGAATGAGTCATTTTCCTCAATGGGTATTCCTCAGAAATGGAAATGAATAGGGTTAACTCTAGACACATGACAAAACTTGCTATGGTTTCTGTGCACTAAATTCCATAATTATGTACGCGTCCATAATTACGTAATTCCTTACACAGTCCGCACAGTGCATTTCATAATGTGTAGGGGAAGAAAATCAAACCTGTGATGAGTGTGACTAGACTACCATAGGGTCCTTTTAATTAGATCGACAAGTGATCTCATTAGTTAGACCACCAAGGAGTCTTTTCAGCTATATCATCACATGATATTCCTAACCAGACTTTTGGATCAATCTGTTTAACTAGACCACTCAAGGGGTCCAATTATAGAATAATACTTCATAACCCAAGGGACTTAACTACAATGTAGAAGTCCATTAAGGATTTGAGATAGTACCCTTGGATATCCTACTGTGAATCCCTTATACGAAGATATGGAAGATTCTACGAGGATTTGGATAACAAAAATTTGGATCACAGAAAAAACATAAAAGGGAACACATAAGCACATAATCACATAATTGTTTAACTTGACCTTTAATTTGGTATCTTTGGACACGGATATTTAAAGCACACCAGGAATCCAATCCGTGGATTTCATTTGGCACTTTAATCATTTTCAAGAATCTATCTATGAAGATAGGAAAATCTTAATAGGAATTCGGCTTTGTCCTTATTGAATCGTAATGTACGTATTGAATAATACAAAGAATTCAATTAAGGGCTCCGATGAACGATACCCATCCACAAGGATCTAATTATGAGGATAGAAAGATCCTATATGGATTTTGGAATTTGTGTAACGAGAGGTGTTTGGACACCTTGCACTAGGCGTGCTGAAGTCGATACACAAGGTAGAAAGTTCATGAGGTTGAGGCGCTAGATATGCCAAGGCGACATATGAAGCAGAATTTGAAGGTTGAGCAGCAGCAGGATTTGTAACAGCTTTGCTTTGGATTGCAAAGCGGCACATGTTAACCAAATTTCCCCATCGTCCACCGTGGGTACATTTGAAATAGGGTATTTGATTCGGATGATGACGGTGGCATTGATTGCACCAAGGAGCAGTTCCCTTATACGGCTTCATCCCTGAGGCGAGTCATGGTAATAGCTAAATCAACGGTCCTCTGGAGTACGACACCTATTCGCTGGGTAATTGCAGCACCTGGTTCGGACATTTGAGTGTTGTTGTGATGAAGAGGCATCTTGAAGATAATGGAAGGCATAGGAGGAAACAAGCGAAAGATAGTCAAAAGAGGATGACAATGCATGAAGATTGTGACCATTTGTTTGTTACCGAAGGCAAACAAATGAGACAGTAACTAATCAAAGTAAATGGGTCAATATAATGCATCGCGAAGACATGCTCGCCTATAAGTGGACACTCACCCCAAGAGTTCCCAGGTAAGCGTGGCTGGTCCGATACTGCGGATTTGTACGAACACTCTAGCCTTAGACAGAAGACCCAGGGTACAGGCGTCCACCCTTCCAGATTGCCCGTGTTCACATTATAAGACCCAAACTTTGACGGGATCTTGAAAACTTTGAAGGTTCAAAACCTTATAATAAATCATCCTAGAACAGATGATTAGTTTTCAAAGCAGATTCAAAATTTATGTTCTTATTGTGGTTGTCACTTAAGGATAAGTGACGGTATTGTTTTAAAACTAAACACAATATAACTTGTGTTAGGGTCCTAGGAAGGTTATAGTCTACGTCAAAGCATTACTAATAACCTAATTCCCTATAACTATTGGCTCTGATACCAACTTTTCTGTCACACCTCGACCACGTAAAACAACAAAACGTGGCGGAAACGTCGGGGAGTGTTGTAACAAAATCATTGTTTCACAACCATGGATTTAAACAGTTTTGTTTTATTGAATTAAATGTATTACATTACATTGGAATTTGTCAGTCCCGAAAAACCCGTGATATCACTCTAGGATTAATCGAATGCGGAAAGTAAGATCAATCCATAAGAACAAAAAGAAATATTTCATTACAAATCTTAGTGTCGCTAATTAGATCGCACACGGTTTCAACGAACCGTCTGGTACGATCTTCGAGAACCTTGCACACAATCCCTAGGATTGCCGGGTACAAGGTTCTCCTTTAGGGATTACATGGTGACACTATTGGAGAGCTCTACTAAAATAACCTAATTATGACTATTTATAGGAGCATCTATCCTATTGGCCCACATGGCCTAGCCCAAGCCCAAGTTCTAATCTAAACCAAATAACACAAATAAAAGTAATAAAGATAAGCGTAAAACTTTTGGACCTAACAATCTCCCCCTAGTTTTATGCTCTCTTTATTGCGGTTTAGATGATCTCCAATCTTGAATCTTCCCTTTTTAGTGGCCCAGCAGTGAACGAGCCCATCCTCCATAAACCTTCCGGTCCAACAGCTTATGACCCGGACTATAGGAGATCCTCAAAAAGAAAATCCATATGAAGTTGGTCTAAACGATAGATCTAGTAAACTCCAATCCAACAGCTTATGCGTGGCCCAAGAAATAACTCATGTTGGCCACCCTATCTGTCACAAAATAATAGAGCCACCAACAAACCCGAGCTATCACCCATTATAACAAATCCATTCCTTTTAGTGGATAAATCCATACATTCAAATGGTATAATAACCGTCATTCATTCCATCATGGTGGGCCCAATAATTTCATTATAATTTATAACAGTAATGCACATACCTTTGAAATATGTGGGCCAAACCAATGATGAGAGCACAACCTGACATTCAATAATTTTGGGATCCATCATTTATGTAATGAGTTATGAGACAAACCCAAAGCCCAAGAAAAATAATAATGATGGCCCAATGATTTGAGGTCGGAAACCCTAGCCGTAAGCTGAAGTCAGCCGCAATCACCGAAATTTATTCACCGGCCGGAAACCAACTTGCAATCTCCGATAACCTCAGGCGTTGTCACCTGAATAATTACCGGTGACTGGAACAATCCATAACCAGAACCCGATAATCATATCACTCCAAATTTCTTGTTCGCTTGAGTTAGTAACACCCCAAACACGCTGATGTCATATTTATTAAGCACCATCTCCTACCTTCGATCAATCTAACCATCAAAGACCGTAATGCACCAGAGAACACCCTATATCGGAAAGTATAAATGAAATAGATACCATTAATCACCACCTGTCTTCGTCTCTTTCTACGATGAACAAAAACATCAGCCGTCATCACCTGAGAACTACGACCGAAACCACCTTCACATAACCGCAACCCACATAATTGTCACCATCATGAGCCATGCGCCACCACTATCAGTCGCTGGAGTCTCACAGACGCACGAACCAGCCGCCACAACTCTTTCAATCCAACCTTTAACCACCGTGCATTTCACCGGAACCACCATGTGTACTAGCCGCCATCTTCTTCATACCGTCACCGGCGATACCCCATCCGGAAAACCTACTTATATCCAGCAACCACCATGGGTCGGAAAGACATCACCTTGAACTCTCATAATATCCACCACTCATGAGTTTCAACAAAGACTTTCAAATCTGTGTAAGAACAAGGTCACCGAATAATACAAAAACGTAGCAATAAAGTCACCAGATCCGAAACACCAACAAAACAACCATCGACCATACCAACTTCTCTCACTATATCTTCTACAAAACCAGATCTTATGAACTGGAGATCTCTCCTTTGACGAACATACATCCCCCGACACTGTGCAAAACCTTCTTGCTCTTCGAGCGATATCAAAAACCGAGCCTTTGAAAGACTTCAATGGCTCTGATACCACTTGTAGATCCCGAAGGCCAACGTAATAGGACCGAAATCCTATGATGTTATCCCATGCTAATGTATACAGAGCGTAGGCTTGCTTTGAGCACTCTAATTTCTTCAAAGTAACAACCCCGGAGGCACGACCCGCCCAGTTAAGGGTAGGAGTGCATCGCAAATATCATCAACTATTGTACTTGAAACACATGTGAAAATACGTCAGCAGAAAAATGTCAGCGAGTACATAGGTTTTATGTGAGTGTCAGATTCATGGCTCGTTTTACATGTTGCAATACTTATTTAAAAACCTTGTTTTGAAAAGTATGGTATTGCGACATAATTAACCAACTCAAATCAAATTGGATATGATTTATAAAATCTCGTAGCCATGATTCTTAAGTCCAAAACATTTGTTTTATGAAATCAAATTGTAAAACATATAGTAGAAACTCATTAACAAAACTCGTATAGTTTATATTATTCAGAAAACATCATTGTGTGACATTGTTTCAAAATCGTTTACCCAAGTGATCTAGATAACGCAACGATATATAATGTGTTAAAAGCACTTATATATAGGAAGTACCAGCGGCGTATCCACCATGCTTTTAACACATTACACCCGCCCCGTTACCTAATCACTTCCCTAACCCAATGCTTCAGACAGTTACAAATGGTACACATATGTCAAATGGTTACAAATGGTTCATATAAATCAAATGATTACAAATGGTTCACATACATCCAATGATTACAAATGGTTCTCATACATCCCATGATTACAAATGGTTCCCATACATCGAATGGTTACAAATGGTTCACATCATTGAGTGGTTACAAATAGTTCTCATAAATCAAAGGTTACAAATGGTTCAAACAGTTCAAAATGTAAAACAATGGGCTAGCATGTTAAGTGAACATACATAGCAAAACATAATGAAATCATGTACTAATAGTGTACTAATGAACATAGCAAGTATATGATATGAAAACATGGAAAGCATGAAAGTAGCAAGTAGGCACAGGTGCTTCACCCCAAAACGTTTGAAAAACAGTAAAAGAGGGGTCTATGTACTCACTTGAGGGTGCTTAGAAGTCTTGAAGAACAACCAAGCAAAGCTAGAGGGGTCACAGAATCAAACGGCACCTAATATAGGTAACTATGTTAATAAACGGACCTAATCGGAGGATCGGGTAGCATGAGGGTTCGTAAACCAAATGAGAGTAAGAACTCATGCAATATGGTTTAACAAAGCCTACATACTAAAACGAAACCTATGCTAAGTGCTTACGACCCATTACGACTCGTTAAGATAGCTTACGCTACTTTAACGCGTCGTTCGCGTAAAATGCGTTCGGAACGCCTAACTAGTCCTATGACAAGTATTATATGCCTTAACATGTCTAATAATGTTACCTAATCAGTTTAGATGTCAAAATTTAGGTTACGTATGCTTAAAATGAATTTATGAGCAAAAAGGGCATTTTGGTAATTTTCCTAAGGCATATAAACTACCTATCATACAACTACTTAAACGAAGTGACCATAAGGTATAACCTCAGAAGGTTATTCCCTATACAACTATGGTCACTAAACATGTTTGGTTGGATCCTAATGATCGACCAAACGGGTCTAGTTCGAAAGTCTAAGCGGTTGTTTAGACCGCTTGACTTACGACTCTACATAAGCACTAAACCTAAAGTGACGAGCTAAAGATGTTAAAACATGTTTAACGAAGTTAGAAAACAGGTTTGGTATCAAAACAAACGGTTTTGATACCTAAAAGTAGTTTGGTTACAAAATACGCAAGAATACGCATTTTGGCCGAAACTACGACTCGCCACTATGCTTAGATAACGTGGTAATCAATAGGTATAGTCATAAGAGACTAAAACCATCGTGATTACGCTCACGTTATGAAGTTCAAACGAACTTCGTATTGACCATAAACTAGTCAATGCAGAAAGTCAAACAAAGTTTGACTTTCACGCTAAAAAATGCATAAAAGAACGAAAGAGGACTTACAAAAGGTCCAAGGAGGTTTGATCCAATTTATTCTCAGGTATGAAGTGCAAGACTTCAACTTAGAGAATGACAATTAGATCAAATGTGAGTTTGAGAGCAAAGGGGGTGGGGTTTATATAGTTTTTGCACAACCGGTAAGATCGTTTATCGTAAAACGAGCTTCGATCTCATCCGTACACATGTGCCCATGGTTTTGTGAAATCATGGGAGCCCCTAGTTTCATTAAAACCATGTGCAAATGAGGGGAATAGCTGGAATAATCTGGAATTTAGATTTTTCATTTTGGTCCCTTCCTAAGATAACTATGGCAGAATGTCAATTTTGGTCTTTGAATGTGCAAAACATGGTTTTGATGCTTTTTTGACACGTTTAAGCCCTGTTAATCCCATTTCAAGGCTCTGAAATGAAATTAAAGTATAGGGAACATGAAACGTGCTCAAAAATATCTCGGATGTCGGTTCGTTTGGTCGTACGGTTGCGTTGTTCGGTTAATTACGATGAAACACGAACGAATGCGAAAAACGATCCAAATTACGCGACGAATGGAATTTTATCATGCCAATCACTAAAATAAAATATTTTAATGATTACATAAAGTTTTGGATGTCCGGATGTATTGAGAACGTAAGATATGCGCGAAAATGCAAACTTATGCACTTTTTGACGCTTTTAGTCCCTAAATGACCAAAAAGTTTATTTTAGCACACCGAACCCCTCAAAGCCTATTTCTAAGCTATGTAAAGGATATTTAGGGTATGTTTAACTTATGTTCCTGTTCTGGAATGTTCGTTACAGTACAAATCAGCATACTTTCGCAGTTTGTCGAAATTAGTCCCTGTAAGCGAATAAACTTGATTTCGCCACACCAAACCCTCCAAAACTTATTTCTAAGTTATGTAAAGGTTATTTAAGGTATGTTAAGTCTATTTCACTATTCCGTAGTGTTTGTTGCATTAAACTGGTTATATTTGCGCATCAGTGCGCGTATAACCTTCCAGAAAGCGATTTAAAGCTTGAAATCGAACAAGAAATGATATGTGCAAAAGATACACATATTTATTCAATTCCCAAGTATGAAATAAAATATTTAATTGGTTTGGTATTTGTTTGATGGTCGCAGAGGCATAGGTGCCACATAAGTCAATGTGAAACTCGACTTGCCTGTGCGGCGGCAATCCTGGCAAGTCTTCAGGAAAGACTTCAGGATATTCCTTCACGACTGGAATGTCTTCTAGCCTCGGTTCAGTGGCTTCTTTATCCACGATGTGTGCCAGGGAGGCAACACATCCTTTCTGCAAACACTTTCGAGCCTTCAAGCAACTAATGATCCTTAGAGGCGTATCGCGCTTCTCTCCATGTACCACAATCGTTTCTCCATCCGTCATTGGAACACGTATGATCTTCTCGTGACATACAATCTCTGCTCTGTTGCTTGACAACCAATCCATCCCCACTACCACGTCGAAGCTTCCCAACTCGACTGGCAGCAGATCCAGTGCAAACTCGTGCTCTCCCAGTTCTATCACGCAACCTCTGATTACTTCGCTTGCTTCTACTAGCTTTCCATTTGCTAGTTCTATCGAATACGGAATGTCTAACTTACTAGCTACCAACCCAAGCATATTCTTAAACTCTAGCGATACAAAACTACAATCAGCACCAGTATCAAACAGTACAGATGCAAAGCGTTGATTGATAGGGAACGTACCAGTGACCACATTTGGATCTTGGCTTGCTTCCCTCGCTCCAATGTTGAAAACCCTTCCTTGTGCTTGATTGAGCTTTGGGCACTCTCGCTTGAAGTGCCCTACATCTCCACAATTAAAACAACCTGGTCCTCGACCATTCCCATTCCCATTACCCTGATTGTTGTTTTGGTTGCGATTTCCACTCCCAGCTTGATTTCCAAAGTTACCAAGATTACCATTTTTGCCATTTCCTCCTTACGGGCGGTTTCCATACCCATTTCCACCACGATTGTTGTTTCCATTACCAAAACCCCTTTGACCACCACGGCCAGTACCGACCCAGCATGTTTCTTTTGAGTGACCAACTCTTCCACAAGATTCACATTTTCCAGCTCTGCATCGTCCATTGTGATGCAATTGACACGCATCACATTTGGGCAAGGTGCCCATATACCCCTTTCCTTTGGCCTTGGCCGGTGCGTTTGTCTCATCCTTCTTGTTTGTACTGCTGGTACCTTTCTTAAAGTTGGAGAACTTCCGTTTGTTCTCACCGAGTGACTCAACGTGAGTCTCCTTCTTCTTCTGGTCAGAGATCGAAAACTTGTTTAACCTGATCGCCTCTTCAGTTAGTGATACGCTCAGATCGATAGCCTCAGTAATTGTGGCAGGCTTCGACGTTGTCACCAAACTCATAATCTGAGGTGCTAACCCCCAAATAAACCGCTCGATGCGTTTGAATTCTGGATCAACCATATATGGCACCACGCGAGATAGGTCGTGAAATCTCTGGACATATTCAGCAATTTTCGGGCCGTCCATCTTGAGGTGCCAAAGCTCAGTTTCCAACTTTTGGATTTCGGCCCTGGAGCAGTATTTTTTCGCATAAGCTCTTTCATTTCATCCCATGACATGGCGTAAGCAGCTTCTTCCCCCAGGGTTTGGACTTGAAGATTCCACCAGGATAAGGCACCATCTAGAAAGAGTCCTGAGATGTAGGTGACTTGATGTTCAGGAGCACACTTGCTCATCCTTATCGCAGAATCCGTCTTTTCCGTCCATCTGACAAAGGCTACAGCACCCCCGGTGCCGTCGAAATTCAAGGGCTTATAGTCTAAGAACTATTTATAGGTGCAGCCTGTACAAGTAACATCATTCACGGCAAGCATTAGCGATTGCACATGGAATATCCAAACGTAACGTAATGTGTCTATAGTGACTTAACATTACCATGGGGTGAGTTGTTTCCAGAGGTACCCCCCGCTATGTTCCGAGCGTAGGGCCTTGTTGTTAGTGCATTTATGTCTATCGCCTTCATCAATCCGAGCCGTAGCGAGAAACAGAAGAAACGAGTCGTTATATTAGTGATAGCTAGACAAAAAGGCAAGGTGGCATAATTGTAATTAATGAGAAATCTCATTAAAGCCTTGGCCTATAAATAGGGAGGTTATGTTTAGATTAGAGACTTTTGGCTCATTTGTGTTTTAGAGAACTCTAGATCTAGAGAGAGAATCTAGAGAGAGAAAGTGATTCAAGGTGCTTGTTCTTGTTATATTCTTAATAGAATCACGTTTATATTACATCGTGTGTGTTAGGTCGCGTTCGTGTACGGATTCCGCACGTTATACGTTCGTTTCGCAATCGTTTCGGAGTCAAAACCGGTCCTACAAGTGGTATCAGAGCAGGAGCTCGATTGCACTGATCTAACACACATTTCCGCACGTGATTTCATCGATTTCAGATCTGGATTTCATCTATTTCTTTATCTTTTTCATATTTTTCACGTTTTTAACTGATTTTCGTCAAATTGAACGGGTTTTTACGGTCCAAATCGGCTAATTTTTTGATATGTTGTGCGTAAACACCTGATCTATAACCCTACCAAGTTTCAGGTCCAAATTCCTAGCCGTTTAGGAGAAATCTGAGTTTTTAGGTCCGATTTCGAGTAAAAATCTGATTCCGCTTCAAAGATTCACTTTGATTCTGCTCCAAAACTTGATTTCGCTCAAAATTGTTTGTGTTATTTCAAGCGAAATTAGAGTTCGCTCCAAAATACAACTTGATTCCGCTTGAAAAGGCAGATTTCGCTTGAAAACACTTTAATTCCGCTCGAGTTTTCTGATTTCGCTCGAGATCTATCGGTGATTCCGCTCCAGGAGGTGATTCCGCTTGAATTACCATTGTTGATTTCGCTCGAATTGTCATTCAACTGATTTCGCTCCAACGTGTCAATCTCTGATTTTGCTTGAGATTGCTATATTCTGATTTCGCTTCAACGGGTTATCTTGTGATTTCGCTTAAACAGTTCTTCGGTCCAATAATATTGTGTTGATTGTTGGTCACTCACATCGATATTGTTGACTCATTTAATGGCTGCATGTGATACACATTAATCAATAGTTGTTGGAAATATAAATTGAGAACAGTATTGGCCCAATGAATTTCGAATTTAACTAACAGTTGTCGGCCACGATTACTTTGATATATGAGAACATATGTCAGGTCCATTTATTACAAAATTGAAGGCCTAATCATTAATAAGTAGTTTGTCGGTCACGTGATACTATAATAGCACCAATTCATTAGGTAATATTGGCCCAATCATACTTGTGATTTAGATTGATAAAATCGGCCAATCAACATATTGTATTAAATAAAAATTGTCAGCTGATTGCATTAATTAGTTTCAGTATTCGATAATAGTGAGGTCCAATAGATTTTAAGAAGTAATTGTCAGTTTATTTTTGTAAAGTGAATCACGGTTCAAGACCCATAATTGTTAAAGGTTCAATTAAACCATTGGTTTGCATGTGAAGTTGTTGTCGGCCCAATCAAAGGAATTTGTATGTTTGGCTAATATGTTGCAGCCCATGTGATCACATTGCTTGAATATATATCGGTTTAATAAAATCATATTCTAATCTGTTGTTGTCGGCCCATGTGTTGTTAAAGGAAATCAAGTCGTTTTTGTAGTAAAGTGATTACAATAAATTGCTCAGTTCACATCAAAAGTTCAATTGAAAGAATCGTATCAAATCAGTTCACAAGAGGTGGTTCAGTCCCAGGTCGTGTGGTTTTGTCAGGTTGTTTGATTTTGATCCGGGTCATAGCAGTCCGTACAGTTTGTCAACATTCAGTCCGCGCAGTTTGTCAACCTTCAGTCCGCACAGAATATTCACCAGTTCGAGTATTATTTTGATTCAGTTGTTTGATAAGTGTTTAAACTGATAAGTGTTTGTTTGTTTGTTGATTCAAGGTAATTCAAGGTTTGCATCATGGCTGAAGAATTCTACAAAACGTTTTTCAACGCATTCACATCCGATTCTTCCGAAACAACAACTGTTACACCAAAGACCATCACGAAAGCCATCAATGAGAACATCAAGCATGATAACTTCTACGGAACACACTCAAAGCCACCAACTTTAGAGAGCATTGAGGATTATACCTGGTGGAAAGAACGTTTTCTCAACTAGGCGAAAGCGTATGCTCATGAAAGCTGGTTTTGTTTAGAGTTGGGATACGAATGGCCAAAAGATGATAAAGGCGAAGAACTACCGTTCAAGAGATTTACCAGAGAAGATAAATCTGAGTTTGCTGCCGAACAGAGAATGATTGCGTTGATCCAGTCAGCAATCAGAAATGATATCTTTGCGCTGCTGAATCATGATGGGTCATCTAAATCAGTTTGGGAAGCTTTACGTGTCAAAGCTGAGGGGGGTAAACAGATAAAAAAGAACAAAATTGCTTTACTTAAAAAAGAATTTGATCTGTTTGATAGTTTAAAAGGAGAGTCGGTGAGGCAAATGAAAGAAAGATTTTGTCATCTTAAAATTGAACTTGAGAGATTTGAGATAATGAAAACAAGAGAGGAACTTATCGATAAAGTGATTGAAGCGTTACCACGAGCTGATCAGTGGCAAACGTTTGTGTTTATTTTGAAAAATGATGCTTTATATGATACGATTTCTCTTGATGTATTGTTTGAAAAGATAGAGAGTCATGAGCTGGAACTACAAAAGCAAAGCAAGATGACTGGTTCTTCAGATCAACAGAATGTTGGCTTGTACTACAAAGGCAGTGTACCTTCGGAGAAAGGCGTTGGTTCACCAAAGACAGCATTCAGTGGTGAGAAGATGAAAGAACCACCAACAACTTCAACAAGTCATCATTCTGGAAACCATTCATCTTCAAAATCAAATTCTGATGAAACTGAAGAGATTTTGTGCAACATTGCTCTTAAACTGTAAAATTCTCCTGCAATGAGCATCAATGCAGCAAAGCAGCAAATGAGTTTCCTTGCATCTGTTCTGGAATCATATGAAGGTCTTGTAGCTGGCAAAATTGGAAACTCAGAGTTGACCAAAGAAGACTACGACCAAATTGATCCGGAAGAGATGGAACTCATAGATATTCGCTGGTGTTTAGCAAGCTATATTCGCAGAGCTCAACGATACATGGAGATTACCGGGAAACAATCTCTTGGTGGTCCGTCAACGAAGCTTGGATTCGATAAATCCAAAGTGACCTGCTTTAGATGTAAGCAAAAGGGTCATTTCAAAAGAGAATGCAGAAATTCTGAAGTTGCTGAAGTAAATGAACGTCCTTTCAACGATGATTACTACCGAAAGGCGATTTATCACCGTAGCAAAGAAGAACCGAAAATGATTGAAAATACTCCAAAAGAAAAGTCAAGAGCATATGCAGTAATTCATGACGATGAAGGTTTTGACTGGAGCACAGTTCTTCCAGATGAAGATCGTCCTGTAACAGCTCATGGCAGAAAAGCATCAAAGGCCCAGCATCATGTTCTTGTTGCTGAAATTCAAAGAGAAAACTCGAGAAGGGATTTTGAGTGAGAAGACTTACAAAGAAAGAAACGTGGTCTACAACAGAATGGATGACATGCAGGAAGAGTATGAAAGTGCTGTCAGCAACAGAAGATGGGATAAGAAGAGAGAGTGCTACTACAACAGAGAAGGTGAACTGGTTGTTCCAAAGAAAGACATAATTTTTGATGATGTTCTTCTCATAGTCCCGTTGAGAGCCGAGTACTATAGAAATGTGATGAAAGATGACACATACGCTAAGAGGTTTGAAAAGGAGATCAGATATGCCATGTTATCATGTCTGAGAAAAAGGGATGAAGAGAGAATGAAGAAGAATGTTGAAGAAATGGTGAACAATCTGAAGAAGGTTGCTGAAGAGGTTAAAACAGAAGTTGTTGAAGTTGAAGCTGTGAAGGAAATCAAAAGAGAAGAAGTTGAGGTGAATGAAGAGGTTAAGAAAGATGTTACTAAAGAACAGCAGATTGAAGAAGAGGTGAAGAAAGAAGAAAAAGAAGAAAAGAATGAGAAGCTAGAAACTGGTAATGTTGGTGATGAAGTCAGTGTTGAACAAAAGCTGAATGATGCTGAGATGAAGCAGAAAGAGGCAGCTGAAAACACCGAGGTGCCAATCATTGGGGTAAATTCTGATTCTGAAGTCTTAAAACCAATTGAACAGTGCAAGAAATGCATGGAACCGTGCAGAGCTTGTACTGAAAAAGATGAGCAATTCAAAACAAGAGATCTTGAATTCACAAAAATTGAAAACATTTTTAAAGAAAAATGCAAAGAAATGCTAGAAAAAGAAAAGGTTTTTAAAGAAAATGATGAAAAGCTTTCCGAAAAATGTAAAAAGATAGAAAAAGAAAATGAAGTTTTGAAAGAAAATGTTTCTAAAATGACAGAAGAGTGTTCTCAAAAAGAAATTGCTTGTCAAGAAATGAAAAAGGAATATGACTCTATGAAATTAGCATATCATATTACAAAAGAGTCATATGAGAAAGTGAAAGATGAAATGAAATATGCTTAATCAAGAATGAATTATCTTTCTGAAACAACTAAAGAGCTTAAACGAATGTATGCTATAAAACAAGATGTTGTTAGTTCCTATATTGAGGATGTAGCTATGTTAAAGCGACAGATTGCTGATTTAGAACAGGATAACAACAAGTTAAAAAGTTACCACATGTCGTCATATGTGCTTGAACGAATTTTCAATATAAAACCGGGAGATGGTGAGTCTGAGCAAAACAAGAAAGGCATTGGCTCAGAGTTTCATCAAGTTCCACCACCGGAAAAGTTTGCATTTTATGATGAGGAAAAGGTCGAAAAAGCTTTCAACATGGTAGACCAATTGCCAGACAATATTGACATAACCTATTCCAAATCTGATGATACTCATGATTCAGAGGTGGTAGGTAAAGTCGTTGAAAGTGTGTTGAAAGAATAGTCGATTGTTACAGGTAAATCTGAATCACAGGATGAAGATGAAGGAAATCTTCATGATGGATATCTGAAAAACACAAAATCTGAGAAAAATTTGAATGATGATTCAAAGGGATTGGTTTATACCATGATTGGATTAGACAAATTATTCTTAGATGTTGTATTCCCGATTCAGAATGTGATTTCAGAAAAGGTTGATAAAGTTTTCAAAATGGTTGAGATTGAGAAGTCTGAGATTTCAAAGTTTGTCGGTAAGAGTCGTAAAGTTTCGTATAACAAACCTGGTTTCAAGAAGAAAAACATTGTTAGTGCACTTACGTCTGCTGACTACGTCTTCCATCGAGTCTTGAAGCTGAACAGACCAGACATGGCACGGAATCCTAGAAATAGTAGTTTGTATATGGATCGCTTATCTGTACCTAGTCTAGGATCGCTTTTGTGACAAGATAGGTTAGGGTCGCTTATTAGGACATGTGTTGGATCGCTTTTATGTCACTAATGGACCGCTCATACGTACATGTCGTATGAGCGGACCAGAAACTCTATATATAGGTCCTAGGGGCGATCCACAACACAGAGTTGATGGTGTATTGTTCCGGTACTCTGCCGAAGTGCTGTCAGATCTTGTAACTGAGTTTGAAATCAATACAACAGCAAGTTTAAAGTGTATACAGCTTGAATAGCACCGAATTATTAGTTTCCGCCTCTTAATTCGGATACGAACTTCTCTGAACGACTCAAGCAGGTCAACGAACGATCCTACAAGTGGTATCAGAGCTCAGGAGGAGGAGTTCTTGCCATTTTAGCTGCTATTCTTCTGATTTTCTACACTTTCTTCACTTTTTCAAAATTTTTCACGGTAAAACAAGCTCAAAATCATACAGTGCACTCGGAACCATGAATTAACAAATCCTTGAAGTTTTTAGAACTAAAATCGACCTAGAAAGTTGTTTTTTAGGTGATTTGCTTTTTCAGAATCGCGCAAAAGGTGATGTCAGCATCTGGATCGCTCCAAATTGCTTGTCTGGACCGCTCCAAGTATCAATTTTGACTTCTGGATCGCTCGAAATTTTGATTATGGACCGCTCATACGTACAAGGTTGAACCGCTCGAACTGACCATTGTGAATCGCTCGAACGAACAAACTGTGAACCGCTCGAACTAAGATTTCTGGATCGCTCATCGGGATTATTTTGGACCGCTTATACAAACAATTTTTTGGTTCGCCCGAACGGACAGTATTTGGATCGCTCATCAGCTCAAGTTGTTGAATCGCTTATTTGATTGGATCGCTCGAGTGAACATTGTGTTTGAACCACTTATTTGACAATCTTATTGGACCGTGTATAGAATAGTCCGTTTTTGTGAACAGATTGCTAAAATTTGAAAAACATTGTGAATTTGTGAACAATTTGAAAAATGGATACTGAATTTTATAACGCTTTTGCTACCCCGGCCTCGATTACTCAAAGTGCTTTGATCGAAAATTAAACCGGAACGTCTCAGAAACCACCGAAACTCATGGATATTGATGATTACAATGTGTGGTCGGAACGATTCGGAAATTGGGTTGAAGCCTATCATCTTGATGCGTGGGAACACACGGAGGAACCATATGTTAAACCCACAAAGGACAATATTGAGAATGGTATTCCGCTAACGCTTAGAGAGATGAGTACTGCAGATAAAAAGAAATATCGAGATGAGAAATTGATGGTGAGTCTACTTCAGCAAGCGATAAAAGAAGATATTTTGATACTGCTTCAACATGATGGAACTGCATATTCGATTTGGACAGAATTGGAAGCAAAGTTTACGGGAAGTGATGATATGTTAAAGAACAAAATGTCTCTCATGAAGAAAGAATTTGACTTGTTCCGGGGATTGAAAAATGAAACCACCAAACAAATTATTGATAGATATTGTAACTTGGTGAGAAATATGACAAAGTTGGGTGTTAAGAAAGATACTGATGAGTTAATTGAAAAACTTGCAGATGCGCTTCCATATGAAATTTGGGGAACATTTTTGATGATGCTGAAGTCTAACAAAGTGGAATATAAAAAGATGAAACTCGGAGACTTCATAAATGTCACACCCTGGCTTTGCGGAAGCGTGGTTAATTTGGTGTGACTTCTTAATACCATAGCTTAATCATAACAAAGCTATATGAATTAAAAACATGCAAGAATCATCCATTAAGTTTTAAAACCAAATACAGTATCATTGTTTAAAACGGGATCACGCCCTAACAACCATAACCTTGTTCAACAAACAATACAACTTAAACATAACATAAACACAGTTTAAGGACTGTGACTTGTCCAGGAAAGAGTCACATTCCCTAAACCCCGGATGACCTTGGAAACTAGTGCAGCGGGAAAACGTGCCATACCGTGCCAGACCTTTTAATTCCCTGAAATACATGTAAGTTGAAAAAAAATCAACAATAATGTTGAGCGAGTTCATGTGTAAGTGAGTAAATAAACCTTTGTATTTATCAAAAATCCGGGTATGTAGCAAATAAGGAAAAAGAGATCACCAATGGTTTGCAAGGCCATTGATATGTGTGAAGTGCAAGTAGGAAGGCTCAAACCTAGCAGATTTATGCGTCGGGTACAAAGTCATCCCAAGGTCCGTTATGCTGGGCCTGGGACTGGGCTCGCTACACCCAAATAGATCTATCGCTCCTGCCCCTCGGTCCTACCCTGAGGATTAATGACCTCAAGTTTCCGTCTACCCATTCACATGATCTAAGTAACAAACCTCCTTATGCTAACCATACCATGTATAAACTTATTCATAATCATAGTAACATGTATTTCACCCCCGCAGTTTAGAAAACTGAAAACAGTTAAGAGAAAAGGGGGACATGAACTCACAGTCAGTGCGTCTCTACCAAGTACTCCGAATGTCTGCTGTGCGACGACCTACATGTACTAATTCTATTAGACGAATGGCCGTGCCTTAGCTTTATAGTTTAGGTTTTTGGGAAATAGTTAGACAACTATTTCGTGTTTATATTTTGCATGTACTTGGTAGTTAATATCCTTCCCAAGGATGGGGAATTTAATACATGTGCGTTCAATTTATAATATTAAGTCTCACTTAATATATCTTCATTTCTAATTCCAAATATAAATATTTTTCTGAAAAATATTATATTTCCACTTCACATAATTTTCCAAAAATAATACGTTGATAAAATACGCGTTCATAATTATTTCCGTATAATGCGTAAGTTACGTTTTAGTAATCGTGTGGTAATAATAATTACCGTTGTAACTTATATGTTTAT
Organism: Helianthus annuus; assembly: GCF_002127325.2. Lineage (NCBI taxonomy): Eukaryota > Viridiplantae > Streptophyta > Magnoliopsida > Asterales > Asteraceae > Helianthus > Helianthus annuus. Next base: position 122,467,261 of record NC_035444.2, read on the forward strand.
CGTGAAAGCGTTCGTATTATTTTGGATTCGTCAACGTTTGTAAATATTGTTTTTACTCTAAAAATAATATTTGTGTATTTTCACAAAATAATCATAAACAGTGTTGTGAAAATATATTTACCGAATATATACATTTATCACGTTTAGTTTTGTGAAAATCCCACCTCCGAATATTTGTAAATAAAGTCGTGGCGAAATATATTTTGAAAACACATCAAAATAATTCTAACACTTGTAAATAATTCTAAGTGTTAGGTTTTTAGAAAAATTTCGCCAGAGTTTCCCCTGTAACTGGAGGTGGCCACGCTTTCAAGCGTATCATTTTCTTTTACAAAATCATTTCAACACTTCTTTAATCAATCAATCAATTTCTGACACATCAAACTAGTCGACAAGTATGTAAATCGCATAATCACATGAACTTGTGGTTTTTCCGAAAACTATAGTGTAGATCCCGTTATATTTTGTGGATCTTTGTATAAAGTAACTTAATCTTGTAAAAACCTCGTTTTTAGAATAAATCCATCTTTAAAACTTCCCGTCATCTTTCACAAAGATTGTTATTTTGTCGGATCTTTCATTTCACAAGTGTTTATACACTTGTGGTTTGTAATAATCATACTTGTTAGTGTGTTATCCGACCTTTAGAAAACATGATTTTCTTGACACTTGGTCCTTTGAAAATACCACTTGCAGATACGTAGATCTGCTAGTTTTAAACACTATTTTACAAGTAAAAATACTTTTACACAAGTTCATGTTTCTCGTGTGGTAGAGTTTCACCTTTTAACCCTTGTACCGTCCGAAACAAGCTTATGTCAAGATCCATGATCTTCACCGAACCGGGTTAAATAGTGATCCGAGCTACCACCACGTAGATCGGGCCTAAATAATCACATCTTTCAAGTACTACATCCTTTACACAATTATTAAGCTTTTAACCAACAAGATTCATGTATTTAGTAGACTTTAAAGATTCAAAATGCAAGTTTCCGAGTTTTAACCGTTACAAATCTTATTAACCACCTTAGATTAGTTCGAGAGGGTGTTTTAAGTGTTATACCTCTAGCTCGAGGCTAGGGAAGAATCTCTGCGAAAAAGAGGTGGATAAAAGCTAGATAGAGAGGTCCTTCGAGCTCCGAGTGCACCAAGCTTCCTAATACGTGACCCTTGACTCTTGTGTATGCTTGGAATATGAAGATCAAAATCGAAAAATGGTGGGATGACCAAGGGGGTGTTCGGCCGTGACTTGTAGAGAGGGAAAGAGAGAGTGAGTGTGGTGCAAAGTTAAGTGTGTGTGATGTTGGTTCAAGACTTGAACTTATAGACAATTTGTGAGATCATGGACCATTGGATCGTATGTTATCTAGATATTAAACATTGAGGAATTTAATATTCAAAAATGTACAAGGGTGTTCCCCTCTAGTTGGGGCCGGTTGGCAGGGGGGTCTTGGTCCATTTGTAACTATTTGTTAGGTTAATAGTTAGGTAACATAAGTTAGTTAAGTAGTTAACTCGGTTAGTTGTGTGATGTGCTTTATGGCGGGTGTTAGGGTGCTCAGGGATCCTAACTGGCTTAGAAAAAGATTAATAGTGAAAATGACAATATTTTTATATCCCGGGTAAAGTCCGGTTGTTTGGTTGGATAGTAATCCGTTAAAGCGCTTAACAAAGCTTTTAAGTGTCGTTAATTCCCTTTTTAGTGACACAACTTATTCCCGACACTTTGGAAAGCGTCTAGTAATATTTTTCCCATGTTTTGGCACTTTATTTGTTATCCAAATGCTGAATTTAGTGAAAGTGCTGAGTTTTGTGCTTAATGTATGTCCTAGGCACATCCGGTCATTATATCTTATCCCTAGAGACGCAGTTCTTCAATCCTTGTATCCCTACACTCACTGTGGGTGTAGTAAAAATATTTCTGGCTCATGCAGTCCTTAAAGGCAGTGTCTGCCTGATGCTGGCTTTATCAGCATGTTCAATAGGTTATCCGTTCAAAGTGCTACTGTGCTTTTGTGCATCATGTTTGTCACTAAGGTTCAGCATGTAAATAATGTAGTGACAGTATGTAAAGTATGATGCAGGAATATACAAGTATCAGAAATCAAGTAGCAGGTCATCAGCAATTTCAGTTAAGCACAGTAATTAAGCAGAAATTAATTATTAATTAAATAGTACGGATACCTGGTTTAGTGAGGGTTGTCACATTCTCCCCCCGTTAAAGAAATTTCGTCCCGAAATTTTAAGTTCTGCTTGTAGAAGCAGGGTTCTTAGGAAATAAGTGGGGGTATTTCTCTTTCATTCGGTCCTCACTTTCCCAGGTGAATTCAGGACCATGTTTGGCGTTTCAACAAACTTTGACGAGTTTGACACTGCTCCGGCGGGTCTTGTTCACTTTCCCAATCCGTAACCTCAACAGGTTCTTCAACGAAATGGAGCGTGTCGTCAACATGAATCTCGTCAGTGGGAATGGCAACGGTGACTTGAGTTGGACTCCTCTTCAGGTTGGATACATGGAATGTATCGTGAACTCCATTCAGTTCAGCAGGTAGGTCCAACTTGTATGCTACTAGCCCAATTCTTTCCAAGATCTTGAACGGAGCAATATATCACGGATTCAACTTTCCACGCTTCCCAAAGCGTGCCACACCCTTCCAGGGTGATACCTTCAACAAAACATATCACCTACCTCAAACTCTAGAGGCTTCCTATTTCGACCCGCGTAAGCCTTCTGTCTCTCACGAGCCGCACTGATGCGATCTCGGATCTGTTTAATTTTGTCTGTGGTTTCCTGGACCCCATCAGGACCAACCAACTGTCTATCACCTGCGTCAGACCAACAAAGCGGTGATCTGCACTTGCGCCCGTATAAAGCTTCGAATGGCGCGGCACCAATACTGGTGTGGTAGCTGTTGTTGTATGAGAATTCGACCAATGGCAAATATTTATCCCAGCTACCGCCCAAATCCATAACACATGCTCTCAACATATCTTCCAAAGTCTGTATCGTCCGCTCGCTTTGACCGTCGGTCTGCGGGTGAAAAGCAGTGCTTAGATTCAACTTTGAGCCAAAAGCTTCCTGGAAGGATTGCCAATTCCTTGATACGAACCTTCCGTCTCTATCGGAGATGATTGAGAGAGGTACTCCATGGCGTGTAACAATTTCTCTCATGTAAATTTCGGCCAGTTTGCTCGTGTTATCCTTCTCTCGGATAGGTAAGAAGTACGCTGACTTCGTTAAGCGATCCACTATTACCCAAATAGTGTCATGGCCTCTTGGCGTTCTTGGCAACTTCGTAATAAAATCCATGGAGATTTATTTGCACTTCCACTTGGGAATTTCTGGTTGTTGCAGAAGTCCCGAAGGCTTCTGGTATTCCGCCTTAACCTTGGCGCATGTTAAACATTTGCTCACATAATTAGCAACATCGCCTTTCATCCTAGGCCACCAATAGTAATCTTTAAGATCCTGGTACATCTTATCTGCTCCAGGATGGATAGAGTACCGCGACTTGTGAGCTTCATCGAAAATAACCTTCCCTAAACCACCAAACAGAGGAACCCAAATCCTTTTCTCAAAACACAACGTTCCTTCCCTGTTTGGTACCAATAACTTCTCCATCCCACGGAGATACTCTTCTCCAAGGTTTCTTTCTTTGAGAGCTTCCTTCTGCGCGGCACGAATGCGCAGAGGAAAGTCGGTTCGAATAACCATCTCCAAAGCCCTAACCCTTAGGGGCTTGATTCTCTCCTTTCGACTTATGGCATCGGCAACCACATTCGCCTTCCCTGGATGATACTTAATCTCGCAGTCGTAGTCATTCAACAGTTCTACCCATCGTCTTTGCCTCATATTCAACTCCTTCTGGTTGAATATGTGTTGGAGATTCTTGTGATCTGTGAAGATTGTGCACTTCGTACCATAAAGGTAGTGTCTCCAGATCTTTAATGCAAAAATTACGGCGCCTAGCTCCAAATCATGTGTGGTATAGTTCTTTTCATGTGCCTTCAGTTGGCGTGGCACGTAGGCAATAACCTTTTGGCGTTGCATCAACACACAACCCAATCCTTGACGCGATGCGTCGCAGTATACCACAAAATCATCTACCCTCTGGTAGGGCTAAGATTGGCGCGTTGCAAAGTTTACTTTTCAATATCTGGAACGCTTCTTCCTGTTTGATTTCCCAATCAAACTTCTTGTCCTTCTGAGTGAGGAGCGTCAATGGTTGAACGATCTTTGAAAAATCCTCAATGAATCTGCGGTAATAGCCAGCCAAACCCAAGAATTACCGAATCTCGGTTGGCGTCTTTGGCGTTTCCCAATCCTTGATCGCCTCGATCTTTGTGGGATCAACATGAATTCCATCTCCATTCACCACGTGTCCAAGAAATTGCACTTCTCGCAGCCAAAACTCACACTTAGAGAACTTGGCGTACAACTGTTCCTTCTTTAGCAGCTCCAGAATGGCTCTTAAGTGCTGCTCGTACTCAGCCTTCGTCTTTGAATAAATCAAAATATCATCGATGAATACAATCACGAACTTATCCAAGTACGGCTTACAAACTCGATTCATCAAATCCATGAACACTGCAGGTGCGTTTGTCAAACCAAACGGCATAACGAGAAACTCGTAGTGTCCATATCGAGTTCTGAAGGCTGTCTTCGGGATACTCTCCTCCTGTATCCGTAGCTGATGGTATCCAGATCGAAGATCGATCTTTGAATAGAAGCTTGAACCTTGTAGTTGGTCAAACAGATCATCGATTCTTGGCAGGGGATACCTATTCTTGATCGTCAGCTTGTTCAACTCTTTGTAGTCAATGCACATACGGAAACTACCGTCCTTCTTCTTGACAAACAAAACTGGAGCTCCCCAAGGCGAGAAGCTCGGTCGGATGAATCCCTTGTCTAACAACTCTTGAAGTTGTGTCGACAGTTCCTGCATTTCAGACGGAGCAAGTCTGTAAGGTGCCTTAGCCACAGGCGCGGTGCCTGGAACTAAGTCAATGCGAAACTCCACCTGCCTCTGAGGCGGCAATCCAGGCAAGTCTTCTGGGAAGACTTCTGGATATTCCCTTATGACAGGGATGTCTTCGATCTTCGGTTCTTCAGCTTTCCTATCCACAATGTGTGCCAGGAAGGCAGCACATCCCTTCTGCAAACACTTTCGCGCCTTCAAGCAGCTGATAATTCTTAACGGCGTATCACGCTTCTCTCCGTGAACCACAATTGTTTCGCCATCTTCGGTCGGGATACGAACGACCCTTTTCATGACAAACTATCTCGGCCTTGTTTCCTGACAACCAATCCATTCCTACTACCACGTCGAAGCTTCCCAACTGGACTGGTAGTAAGCCTAGCGTAAACCCGTGCCCTCCGAATTCCATCACACATCCTTGGACAACTTCACTGGTCTCCACTAGTTTTCCATTTGTTAATTCGCTCGAATATGGGACGTCTAACTTACTAGGCGTCAAACCAAGAATATTATTAAATTCTAGTGACACGAAGCTATGATCGGCACCAGTATCAAACAAAATAGATGCAAAAGTTTTGGTTGTTAAAGAACGTACCAGTAATCACGCCTGGATCCTAGCATGCTTCACAAACTCCGATGCTGGGTGTTCTTTCACGGTCTTGTTTCAACTTCAGGCATTCTCTCTAAAGATGCCCAATGTCCCCACAATGGAAGCATCCTAGCACTCGGCCATTTCCTTTCCTGCTTCCACCTTGAGCGTTGTTACGGTTTTCTCCTTGTCTGGGACTCTTCATCCCACAACCATCCTTGTTGTGCCCTTTTCTCTCGCACCTAGGCTTCCGACATCCACATTCATGGTGATACTTGCACCCAGCACATCTTGATTTAGTTTCTAAGTAAATCTTATCATTGGCCTGTCTGTTGTTAGGGCAATCTTTCTTGAAATGCCCTTTGTCTCCGCAGTCAAAACAACCTCGAATAGATCTTTGTTCATCATTATTCGCTCGGGTATCTTCGGTAAGCTTCCTTTTGTTCTTTCCAGACGACTCTACCTGAGTCTCCCTATCAGGGTTTGCAAGTTTTTCTAGTCTAATGGCTTCCGTAACGAGTGCCAAACCCATCTTGCTTGCAGCAATAGTTGTTGGTGGCGTAGATGCTGCCATCAAGCTCAAGACTTGTGGTGCCAGTTCCCAAATGAAATGTCCCAATTTCCTCATTTCTGGTTCCGCTAAGTGGGGAACAACTCGTGCCAAGTCATGAAGTCCTTGCATGTATCCCAACATTTTTGGACCTTCCATCACCAGGCTCTGGAATTCCCCATCTAACTTCTGGGTTTCCGCTTGGGAGCAATACTTCTTACGCATTATTCCTTTCAACTCATCCCAAGTTAGCGCGTATGCTGTAGTTAGGCCCATTATTAAAACCTGAAGATTCCACCATAATCGAGCTCCATCTTGAAACAACTCAGAAACGTATGGGACTTGTTGTTCTGGCGTACAACCACTCATTCGAAAGATGGATTCCAGACTTTCAATCCATTTCACAAAAGCTATGGCACCCCCAGTGCCGTCGAACTTCGGAGGCTTGTAGTTGAGGAAGTGCCAGTAGGAACAACCGTTATTTTCTGAGGTGCCTCTGTTAGGTTCGGAGCGTAGGGCCTCGTGCTGTGATATAGCTGCAGCAATTATCTCTTGAAGTTCTGCCTCTGAGGTGGGCATGCGCATTTCGCGTCTTGGTGGCATCTTCTAAAAGATGTTTCACGTAGGTTAGGTCGTAGCAGGTAAAATGTACGTATGTATTCAACAATATCAGCACATAACATCTCATGCTATCAATAAATCAGCCACATAACATCTCATGTCATAGAACATAAACCATAGATCAAACATCACAAGTGATGAGAATACTGCGATTGCGTTACCACAAATCGAGACCACAATGTAAAGCTTACACGTACATAACTGTATCATACAACAACAATGACTTAGTAGGGGACGGCCCTAGGCAAGTCGTGCAATTGCTGGACATGTTAAGGAATCTCTGGTTCGTCCATTTTCAAGTTCCAGAACTCCACCTTAAACTTCTGGATTCCAGTCCTAGAACAACATTTCTTCTTAATCATTTCTTTGAGCTCGTCCCAGCTCAGTGCATAAGCAGCATCTGTGCTAAGGGCCTGAACCTGATGGTCCCACCATGAGAGTGTGCCATCCAGAAATGACCCCAAGGTAGAGGTAACACTCTGTTGGGGAAAGTCATTCTTAGAATGGAGTCAATCTTTTCGGACCACAAACAAATGCAATGGCGCCTCCTGTTCCGTCGAAGTTCAAGGGCTTGCAGTTCAGGAGCTGCTCATAGGTGCAGTCAATTGGAGGGTTATTTCCATTAGTGCCATCATTGTGCTTAAAGCGGAGGGCTTCATGTCGTGCAATTGCCTGTGAGTTGCGTTTTTGCAGCTCGGCTTCTATCCTTGGCAACGTACTGGTGTTTGTGTCACGCCTGGGTGGCATTCTCTTCTGCCGAAATGGCATGAAGCGGGTTAGACAACATTCCAATTGTCTATGAGATGCATAGCACCATATGCCATTATGTAATCACCCAATTTTACACGTAAATATACTCAATGTATGGGTGGGGAAATAAATTTCTGAGCCTTCACATAGGCTTGCCAATTTGGCTTGTTGCTTGTAATAGAATGAACTCGAGGCTACATCGCCATGGTCATTCGTGTTTTAGTTATTTCCTGCTACATTGGTTTTCATTAGCTTGACTCGCAGAGTCCACCAGGATTTCTGTGCACTACAAGTCGTTATTACGTGGGCCCCCGTAATAATAAATTGTCTTGCACAGTTACCCCAAATTTTCTCTCGTCCAAGCAGATGATCAATCAAGGAGCAACAGCAGGTGCATCGGCATGAACAGGATCATGCTCCAATGCGGTGTTAGGAGCAACGCCTGGCTCAGGGGCCACGGCTGGCTCCGGATCAACCAACTCCATCTCAAAATTAGCTGGATCAACCATCCCAGGGGGTTTCAGGATCCTCCAAGGGCTGGCCTAAGCGTATGAACTCAAGGTCATGGTCTGGATCAAAACCAGATGGAAGAACAGGATTACCCTCAATACTGTGATCAAACTCAAAGCTATGTGCGGGAACCGGTGCAGCCGATGATGCCGTATCAGGGTCGGCGTTGTGTGAATGGTGCTGCACTCCCTATATATGCGAAAATGCGGATGTCAGCAACTCAAATGAGTCTGGGACAGGGGAATGGGCATGAGTTTCCCCCGCAGGAGCGTCCGTAAGCAGTAGGCTAATACCAGCAGCAATAGGGTCTCGCCCTCGAATGGGTCCTCCTCTAGTAGATCGTTATCGTCGTCGGAGGCCACGTCGGGGGGGCATGTCAACAACAGGATAAGCGGCAAGGGGCACAGGAGCAGGGATCACCGCGAGTGGCAAATTCCCAACAAGATGGCCATCAGTAGGCTTTGCTACGACTTCAGGCAGCGCAAAAGGGCTGAAAGTCGTCATTGTCTGTGCCGGTAGTATCGGAAATGTACTCCTCGTGCTCCGATGAAACTATGTCGTCTGATACTATGGCCATGGGATTCGTAGTGTCCATCTTTCTAGTACATGATGAAGGCATAACGTTTGTAACATAAACACGCATACGTATAATAATCAATCATATATTCATATAAATATGTAAGTCAACAATAAACAATCAAATAATTCTCCTAGTCCCACTAGCCTCCCAGTCTCCTAGACTGACATTCCTAGTCCCACTAGCCAAATTCTTCCCAGTCTCTAAGACTGACATTCCTAGTCCCACTAGCCAAATTCCTTCCAGTCTCTAAGACTGCTCTATCATCCACCTCGACCTCCTAGATCGAGCCTCGGCCTCCATGACCGAGCCTCAGCCTTCATGACTGAGCCTACTCTTCCTAGTCTTACTAGCCATCTACCTCGATCTCTAAGATCGAGCCTCGGCCTCCAAGACCGAGCCTCAGCCTCCAAGACTGAGCCTAACATAAATAACATCTACCTCGATCTCTAAGATCGAGCCTTGGCCTCCAAGACCGAGCCTCAGCCTCCAAGACTGAGCCTAAAAATAATAAAGGAAATGTGCTCAACATTTGTTTGTAAAAAAATGTTTTGGATCTGGACTTAAGTGGTATGCAGTAAAAATGTTTTCGTGAGAGCCCTAGTGATCATAGTCTAGACTCGAGAAAGAATCCTAGTTCGCTATGATTAGAGCTCTGATACCAAGCTGTCACACCCTGGCTTTGCGGAAGCGTGGTTAATTTGGTGTGACTTCTTAATACCATAGCTTAATCATAACAAAGCTATATGAATTAAAAACATGCAAGAATCATCCATTAAGTTTTAAAACCAAATACAGTATCATTGTTTAAAACGGGATCACGCCCTAACAACCATAACCTTGTTCAACAAACAATACAACTTAAACATAACATAAACACAGTTTAAGGACTGTGACTTGTCCAGGAAAGAGTCACATTCCCTAAACCCCGGATGACCTTGGAAACTAGTGCAGCGGGAAAACGTGCCATACCGTGCCAGACCTTTTAATTCCCTGAAATACATGTAAGTTGAAAAAAAATCAACAATAATGTTGAGCGAGTTCATGTGTAAGTGAGTAAATAAACCTTTGTATTTATCAAAAATCCGGGTATGTAGCAAATAAGGAAAAAGAGATCACCAATGGTTTGCAAGGCCATTGATATGTGTGAAGTGCAAGTAGGAAGGCTCAAACCTAGCAGATTTATGCGTCGGGTACAAAGTCATCCCAAGGTCCGTTATGCTGGGCCTGGGACTGGGCTCGCTACACCCAAATAGATCTATCGCTCCTGCCCCTCGGTCCTACCCTGGGGATTAATGACCTCAAGTTTCCGCCTACCCATTCACATGATCTAAGTAACAAACCTCCTTATGCTAACCATACCATGTATAAACTTATTCATAATCATAGTAACATGTATTTCACCCCCGCAGTTTAGAAAACTGAAAACAGTTAAGAGAAAAGGGGGACATGAACTCACAGTCAGTGCGTCTCTACCAAGTACTCCGAATGTCTGCTGTGCGACGACCTACATGTACTAATTCTATTAGACGAATGGCCGTGCCTTAGCTTTATAGTTTAGGTTTTTGGGAAATAGTTAGACAACTATTTCGTGTTTATATTTTGCATGTACTTGGTAGTTAATATCCTTCCCAAGGATGGGGGATTTAATACATGTGCGTTCAATTTATAATATTAAGTCTCACTTAATATATCTTCATTTCTAATTCCAAATATAAATATTTTTCTCAAAAATATTATATTTCCACTTCACATAATTTTCCAAAAATAATACGTTGATAAAATACGCGTTCATAATTATTTCCGTATAATGCGTAAGTTACGTTTTAGTAATCGTGTGGTAATAATAATTACCGTTGTAACTTATATGTTTATCGTGAAAGCGTTCGTATTATTTTGGATTCGTCAACGTTTGTAAATATTGTTTTTACTCTAAAAATAATATTTGTGTATTTTCACAAAATAATCATAAACAGTGTTGTGAAAATATATTTACCGAATATATACATTTATCACGTTTAGTTTTGTGAAAATCCCACCTCCGAATATTTGTAAATAAAGTCGTGGCGAAACATATTTTGAAAACACATCAAAATAATTCTAACACTTGTAAATAATTCTAAGTGTTAGGTTTTTAGAAAAATTTCACCAGAGTTTCCCCTGTAACCGGAGGTGGCCACGCTTTCAAGCGTATCATTTTCTTTTACAAAATCATTTCAACACTTCTTTAATCAATCAATCAATTTCCGACACATCAAACTAGTCGACAAGTATGTAAATCGCATAATCACATGAACTTGTGGTTTTTCCGAAAACTATAGTGTAGATCCCGTTATATTTTGTGGATCTTTGTATAAAGTAACCTAATCTTGTAAAAACCTCGTTTTTATAATAAATCCATCTTTACAACTTCCCGTCATCTTTCACAAAGATTGTTATTTTGTCGGATCTTTCATTTCACAAGTGTTTATACACTTGTGGTTTTTAATAATCATACTTGTTAGTGTGTTATCCGACCTTTAGAAAACATGATTTTCTTGACACTTGGTCCTTTGAAAATACCACTTGCAGATACGTAGATCTGCTAGTTTTAAACACTATTTTACAAGTAAAAATACTTTTACACAAGTTCATGTTTCTCGTGTGGTAGAGTTTCACCTTTTAACCCTTGTACCGTCCGAAACAAGCTTATGTCAAGATCCATGATCTTAACCGAACCGGGTTAAATAGTGATCTGAGCTACCACCACGTAGATCGGGCCTAAATAATCACATCTTTCAAGTACTACATCCTTTACACAATTATTAAGCTTTTAACCAACAAGATTCATGTATTTAGTAGACTTTAAAGATTCAAAATGCAAGTTTCCGAGTTTTAACCGTTACAAATCTTATTAACCACCTTAGATTAGTTCGAGAGGGTGTTTTAAGTGTTATACCTCTAGCTCGAGGCTAGGGAAGAATCTCTGCGAAAAAGAGGTGGATAAAAGCTAGATAGAGAGGTCCTTCGAGCTCCGAGTGCACCAAGCTTCCTAATACGTGACCCTTGACTCTTGTGTATGCTTGGAATATGAAGATCAAAATCGAAAAATGGTGGGATGACCAAGGGGGTGTTCGGCCGTGACTTGTAGAGAGGGAAAGAGAGAGTGAGTGTGGTGCAAAGTTAAGTGTGTGTGATGTTGGTTCAAGACTTGAACTTATAGACAATTTATGAGATCATGGACCATTGGATCGTATGTTATCTAGATATTAAACATTGAGGAATTTAATATTCAAAAATGTACAAGGGTGTTCCCCTCTAGTTGGGGCCGGTTGGCAGGGGGGGGTCTTGGTCCATTTGTAACTATTAGTTGGGTTAATAGTTAGGTTACATAAGTTAGTTAAGTAGTTAACTCGGTTAGTTGTGTGATGTGCTTTATGGCGGGTGTTAGGGTGCTCAGGGATCCTAACTGGCTTAGAAAAAGATTAATAGTGAAAATGACAATATTTTTATATCCCGGGTAAAGTCCGGTTGTTCGGTTGGATAGTAATCCGTTAAAGCGCTTAACAAAGCTTTTAAGTGTCGTTAATTCCCTTTTTAGTGACACAACTTATTCCCGACACTTTGGAAAGCGTCTAGTAATATTTTTCCCATGTTTTGGCACTTTATTTGTTATCCAAATGTTGAATTTAGTTAAAGTGCTGAGTTTTGTGCTTAATGTATGTCCTAGGCACATCCGGTCATTATATCTTATCCCTAGAGACGCAGTTCTTCAATCCTTGTATCCCTACACTCACTGTGGGTGTAGTAAAAATATTTCTGGCTCATGCAGGCCTTAGAGGCAGTGTCTGCCTGATGCTGGCTTTATCAGCATGTTCAATAGGTTATCCGTTCAAAGTGCTACTGTGCTTTTGTGCATCATGTTTGTCACTAAGGTTCAGCATGTAAATAATGTAGTGACAGTATGTAAAGTATGATGCAGGAATATACAAGTATCAGAAATCAAGTAGCAGTTCATCAGCAATTTCAGTTAAGCACAGTAATTAAGCAGAAATTAATTATTAATTAAATAGTACGGATACCTGGTTTAGTGAGGGTTGTCACAATAAAGCATTTAGAAGCCCAAGAGATGGAGCAGAGAAAGATCGCTAGGATGAAGAACTACGATGGAGAGCAGGATATCAGTCTGTACTATAAGCATGGTGCTACTGATTCAACAAAGTTCTCTCCTAAGATCGAAACTGCTTACAGTGTTAAAGATTCTACTGAAAAGAAGACAACTCAGGGATCAAGCAACAGCACAAGATTTTCATCTTTTGATCCTAACATTTCTGTAACAAAGAATGGTAGAAAACTTCAGTGTAACATTGTGTTAAGCCTTGAGAATGATCAAGACTACACTGAAGATATTGCAAAAAATCAAATGTCTTTGTTAGGGATGATTTTAGAATCTTATAGTTGTTTTGTTGCAGGAAAGATCGGTAATCCAATGCTCACGAAAGAGGATTACGATCAAATTGATGCTGAAGAAATGGAATTGATGGATATAAAATGGTGTATGGCGAGTGTGATGAGACGTGCTGAAAAGTTCAAACAAATTACCGGCCGTGATGATTTTCGTGATGCAAACGTTTCAACTTTAGGTTTTGATAAATCTAAAGTTACATGTTTTCGTTGCAGGGAGAAGGGACATTTCAAGAGAGAATGCAAAAACCGTGAAGCTACCGGTGCCCAGAATCCTTTCGGAAACAATGATTATCACAAGAAGGCCATCTATCATCAAATCACTCAACCAGCACAGCAGCATCAGGCACAAACAGCTCATGGAAGAGATGTGGTGGATAAAAGAGCATGTGTTGTTAGTCAGGGAAAATATGATAATTTTACCTGGGAAAAGTATCTTCCAAAAGATAGCAAAGTGTGTCTAGCTGAACAAGATGATGAAAAAATGGCTGAAGGTTTTACTTGGGATGATTTTTGTCCAGATCAAAATCTTATGGCCAAAGAGATGTCTAAAAACACTTCTCATGTTTTCTTTGCTAATGCTTATGATTTGAAATGTGCAGAAAGGTGCAGAAAAGTCATAGAAACTGCTGAAGAGAGACAAAGAAAGAACAGAGAGGAGGCTGAAGAGGAAGAGATATTGAAGGAAGAAGCAAAAGCTGAGAAATTAAGAAGAGCTCAATTTTTAAATTCAAGCAGGACAGTCAAAGATGTTCCTGAATTCGAGATTAAAGTGGATGCTGAACCGGTCATGGTCCAAGAAAAGTGCATGAACTGTGATTCGCTGATTAAGCAGAACAATGAGTTGTTGCACAATATTCACAAGTTAAAAGAATCGTATGATACTATGAACAGAGAAATCAATAAATACACAGATTCTGATGGTGAACAAGCTGAAGCTATGAATACTTTGAAGATAGCTTATCTGAGACAGCTTGATACGGCGAACTATAACATAAAGAAATGTGCAGATCTCGAGCTCGAGTTGGCAACACAAAAGATAGAAACTGAGAAAGTTAAGAAATTATTAGACAGTTACTCATGTTCTACTTTTGTTGTTGACAGGATTTATCCAGTGGTGAAAGATTTGAAGACATTTGAAGAAGTGAAGATTTTTGAAGAAGAAAAATCCATGACAAAAGATGAAGAAATATTGAAGACTTCTGGTAAGAAACCGAGTGTATCCTACAATAGATGTCCGCCCCCGGTCGAAAATGGATATTCACCTCGAAATCCAAATTCAGAAAGAGTCAATAAAGCAATCAATTTGAAATGGGAGTCTGGGCCATCGGATAACTTGCCAGAAAATATCGATGTCACATATACGTCATCAGATACTGATCATGAGTCAAAGTTGATAAAAAGTATGGTCGATCAGGTGTTAGACACAGATGACAATGAGGAATCAAAACCGAAGTCTAAACCCGAGTCAAAGTCTGGGTCCAGTGCGTCAAAGCCAATAGTCAAAAAGGACAAACGGGTTTATGATAAAGAGTTTTTACTTTCAAAATCTAATTTGAATGATGAATCAGTCAAAGTAGCATATACTTTGAAAGGTTCTGACAAATTATATTCTGATGAGAGTTTTCCAATAAGAAGTGTTAGACTTGAAATGATTCAAAAGGTTTTCAAAATGACAGAAATTAATATTTCTGAAATAAAAGATTTCAATCTTAATGGAAAACCTAAACAATACACTTCAAGAGATCAACAAAGAATCAACAAGAAAATGGGTTACAATTGTGGTTATAGTTTCCAAAAGAAACCAAACCATGATCGTAATTACAAAAAGAAAGGTCTTGGTTTTGCTCCACAGAAAAACTATAAAAATGAAAAAATTTATAAACCAAAAACAATGTTTATTGCAGGAAAAACAACAGAAGCTGAAAAAGAAAAATCATTCAGAAATCAAACAAATCAAGAATTCCTTGCTAAGAAGCAAGAGGACATAAAGAAGAAGGAAGATCCGAAGAAGGTTGAAAAGAGATCTTGTTTTCAGTGTAAAGCTGTGGGTCATGTTGCGAAAGATTGTCCAAAGACATTTCGACCAAAACAAGAAGTCTCAAGAAAAATGAAAGAAAAAGTTGTTGAGAAGACTGAACTGTTAACCCGGAAGTTCACAGGCTTTGAGAATTCGACTTATGAAAAAGGAGAATCTTCAAAGAGTGCTTCCAAAAGAATAGACAATACCACTAATCAGAAATGGGTTGTAAAAGGTTCAGGTAACAAGTCTGGTGATGAATCTGATTCCATAAAATCAGAGGAGCCACGTGTTGAGAAAAAGATTGAAAAGAAAGTTCAGAAAGTGGACGATGTGAATTTTCCGCCACTAAATGCTAAAAATTACAAATCTAAAATCGGAAAAGTTGAAATTTCAAATCAGTTTTATTCTGACAAAAAGAAAATTGATGTTGAAAAAACTTTTAACGGAAATGTAAAACACATCTTTGGAAAAATGGTCAGTGGTAAGGCCCAAAGCATTAAGGATTTTTATGCTTCCAAAGGATGGGTTTACAAGTCGGTTGAAAGGAAAGATGAAAACAATGAGGTTACACCCAAGGAAGGTCAGGCTTGGGTGGATATATTTTTTCAAGAATGAAAAACCTGACTTGCCGGAGATCCCAAGATGGTATTGTGGATCATGAATCGGCATCTTTCTAAATCTGTGTTTGAGGTTTGCAGGACTTGCCGGAACTCCCAGGTGTGTAAGCGAGGAGTAGGAATCGGCACTTTGAAAATTCAACCAAACGATGGTAATTGGTTGAAAAACAGGTTTGAAAGTTTTTAGTTGTGGAATGGAGTTGATCTTACAAGTGATTAAATCAGGGTTATTAAATTGGACTTGATTTAATTATCATTCAAGAATTGGTAAACAATGTGATGATTTTGCCCCAATTTTACAAAAGGTAAAAACAACTAAACTTATTTTCCGGAAAAACCATTCTGATTAAAACAAACTTAAGTGTTTTGAAATCATTATGGGAAAATAGTTTGTTGTGAGGGGGAGTTCTGATTGTTTAAGCCAAACGGATGGAGAATTGAAGTGTTTCGATCTCAGTTGTCATGTTCTGTATAGTTTGTTTTCAATTTTCTTTAGATGTATTTGAATTTTAGGGGGAGTAAGAATTTTTAGAAAATCCAAAAACATCAGAAAATTTGAAAAAGACAAAAAACATGATAAAAATGAGTTTTTGTTGCATAAAAGAGGAAATGATAGTACATCAGTGGACTATCACAGCACGCTAAAGAATTGTAAAGTCAAAATGTGATAAACAATCTTACTGTGGATGTGTCAGTAGATTTTCGCACATTTAGTAAATTGAAACGAGATATAAACCTAAATCAAACTTACTTAATTCGTGGGTAACTATTCTTGAATATATGGGTAACCCCGAAGTCTTGTTTGAAAGGTCTCGTATTCTGAGATACTAGGTCTTTATGCTCAGTGATATCTGGGGTATTATTCCGGGACTTCTGCTGTATGGAAATACTGACCTAGTCCCCGAATAATACTTTCTGCAAAAAGCTTTGAAACATAAGCGCCGCCCTCAGCAAACTGATTAAACAATAAAATTGGTAATCTTTGCTGTTGTAACAAAAGATCCTCTAAAGGGGACCCACCAAAAGTCGAGCCGTCATCTCTCTGCTGAATGGAAGTTCTGACCTGAGCTCTCACGGTTTCGCATCTACCCCTTTACAGATATCATCTGTGGTATACTCACCTGTAAGACTGAATATTTGGGATCTGGATACGGGAGTATATTCAGGTGGAGTGATACACAATTAAGTCTAAGTCTTTAAAACATTAATATCGTATCTCGAATCAATTGAAATCTGTATGAAAATTTGAGTGGACAAACATACTGACAATCTAGGTAAATTGTTTATAACATAATATGTAATCTAGCTTAACGGTGTTTGTGATATGTTTTATAACTGATATGATCCTCTTGCACAAACTCACAAAAATATTGTTTGTAAATATTTCAATTTCTGCATTTTTTTATTCTAAAATCCAAAAAGATTTTTGGTGTGTGTTAGCATAAATTTTGAAAAGAAAAAAAAGTTTCGACAACTGGTGTTGAGATGCTGATTTTCGAAATTCAAAGTGCTAAACTTGAAGAACTGGTTTGGGGAATGTTTGTGTATAAATGGTAAATTTGTTTTGATAAGTAATCATTTTTTGAATGCAAAATCATTATTGTTTTGGTTCAACATAGTTTCTAAATTGTTGACAAGTTTTAATCTTTGTAGAAACTTATGGTTAGGTAGAGATTGTGCAGGTACAGGTGTTAAAAGTGCCAGGTTACGATCTTGAACCTGATGGGAGCCTGTTTACAATCTCAGAACCAGTGAAAGTTTGAATTCCAGACTACGATCCCAGTTGTGTGAGAGGGGGAGTCTGAAGACACCGAGTCAACATTCAAGAGAGAAGAGTTTGTTGATGATGAAGATAGAGAACGAGGATTTTTGGAACGACAGATATTTCAGAGACAAATTGTTGACTGATGAAGATTGTAGATAGACATGTGCGAAGGCAGTCTGGAAAGATCTATGAAGACTCCGTCAACATCCGAGGGGGAGTTTGTTAGTGCACTTACGTCTGCTGACTACGTCTTCCATCGAGTCTTGAAGCTGAACAGACCAGACATGGCACGGAATCCTAGAAATAGTAGTTTGTATATGGATCGCTTATCTGTACCTAGTCTAGGATCGCTTTTGTGACAAGATAGGTTAGGGTCACTTATTAGGACATGTGCTGGATCGCTTTTATGTCACTGATGGACCGCTCATACGTACATGTCGTATGAGCGGACCAGAAACTCTATATGTAGGTCCTAGGGGCGATCCACAACACAGAGTTGATGGTGTATTGTTCCGGTACTCTGCCGAAGTGCTGTCAGATCTTGTAACTGAGTTTGAAATCAATACAACAGCAAGTTTAAAGTGTATACAGCTTGAATAGCACCGAATTATTAGTTTCCGCCTCTTAATTCGGATACGAACTTCTCTGAACGACTCAAACAGGTCAACGAACGATCCTACAAACATGAAGGCTGGGTTGCGATATAAGAAGAAACAACATCGAAACAAAAATGAAACGCCAAATTATCAGGCAAAAATGAGTTTTGTTCAAGGAGACAGTTTAGCAAAAGAGAAAGAACTTAAAATTGAACGACAGTCTAATGAAGAGTTTGAGGCACAAAAGAGAAAGCAACAACCACAGGTCAAAGATGTATCCATGAGAACATGTTTCAAATGTGATCAAAAAGGACATCTTGCATGCAAGTGTCAAAATCTAAAACCTGTGGATGTTGACAACTAGAAGATTGATTCTGAGAAACAAAAATCTGAGTATGTGAGACAAAGGTCAACCAGATTTGATTCAAAACAAACTTGGAGGTACAATACAAACAAGTTTGCTTCAAATCAAAATTGGAAATCAAACCTGAACAGGTTCGATTCAAGACAGACCTGGAATACTCACACACCCAGATTCAGAACAACACAAAGTTGGAAAACCTCAGTTGATATGACAAAATCCCAAGAGTTTTGGAAACCAAAAAATGTTGTTCAAAAACAAAGTGTTCAAAAAGATTCACATTTTTATAAACGTGGTACTCCGAAAGGTTAAACATGGAGTGTTAAGAAACATGTTGATTTGGTAAAGATGAGAAAGTTGAAGTTAAAATTGAGAAAGTTTTTGTGAAAAATGATAAAGAATTTCCAACATTGAATGAAAATTATTGTGTTGAAATGCCTAAGGTCCAACAGACCTGGGCTATCTTGTTCAAGTAATTCAGTTTATTGAATGTGCAGGTGCTCAACAAAAATAAAGACTGTGAGATTGGAGGTTGGAGCAGCGTGGCACAACAAGAGGAGGAGGCTGCTGCTGGACCCTGGTTTGGTTGAACTGGGAGTTTATATGTTTTGCTGTACTAAATAAACAATATTTTCAAAACCCTAAAAATTTGAAAAATTAAAAACCAAAAATATGTTTTTAGTTTCTTAAAATTTGAAAAACCAAAAATATGTCTGTTTTTAATTTTTGTCAGAAATAGAAAATTTCAAAAATATGTGTTAATTGAATACGCTGAAACCCTCACGGCTGAACAAACATGATTACTTTCACCATATTGAAAAACGGTTTTCAAACTGTAAAAATCAATATGTTGTAAATCATGGGGGTACTTTATGTTAGTTTTTCTGCTAACTGTGCTATATAGTATGTTATATTTTCTGTAATTTGGTACACGATAAGCAGAACATGGATGGCGAGACAAAGCTATCAGCATCGTGTTGTCAAATTTTCTTTTTAATGGTTTTTCATTTTAGGGGGAGAAAAATTGTCAGAAAATACAAAAACATTAGAAAATTTGAAAAAGCCAAAAACATGATAAAATACAAAAATTGAGTTTTTGTGTAAAAAGAGGAAATGATAGTACATCAGTAGACAGTTACAGTATGCTAAAGAAATGTAATGATTAAATAGCGTTAAACAGTCTCACTGATGATATGCCGATAGGTTTTTATACATTTAGTAAACTTTTTCGGGATATAAACCTAAGCAAGTTTGAATTTTGCTTATTTTATGGGGAACACTACTTGGATATATAGGTAACCCCTGAAATCTCGTTTGAAAGGTCCCTCTTTCTGAGATACTAGGTCTTTATACTCAGTGATATATGGGGTATTATTCCGGGACTTCTGCTGAATGGAAGTTCTGACCTAGTCCCCGAATAATCCTTTCCGCATTGCTTGAAACATAGCATCGCCCTCAGCATATAAAACGATGAAACATTGCAAAATGATAACCGTGTGCTGTTGAAACAAAAAGATCCTCTAAAGGGGACACACCGAAAAGTCGAAGCCGTCATCTCTTTGCGTATACGGAAGTATCAACCTGAGCTCTCACGGCCCTCGCATCTAACCCCTTACAGATATCATCTGTGGTATACTCACCTGTAAGACTGAATATTGGGATCTGGATACGGGAGTATATTCAAGAGGTGGGACACATGAATGAGTTTAAGTTCTTAAAACATCTAATTCGTATCCTGAATCAGTTGAAATTTGTGTGAAAATTTAAGTGGATCAGTATATCGACAATCTAAGTGAATTGTTTAATTCTTAATGTGTAACTAAGCTCAACGGTACTTGTGACTTGTCAAAAACTGATATGATCCTCTGACACATACTCAAACAAAAATATTGTCTGTAAATATGTTTGTACATATTTCTTTACTGCTTTATATTTTCAGAAAATACAAAAAGATTTTGATTTCTTCTTTATTTTCGACAACCGATGTCTGAAATGCTGAGTTTCAAAATCTAAGTAAGCTGATTGTGTTTCTGAAAATAAAACAAGTTCATTAATTTGATACTTGAATTAAAATCAAAAATTTCAAAAACGGTTTGTGATATCTCCAAGGTCATTAGTTTGGACTTGGACGATTAACTGTGAGGGAGTTGGATTCTTTAACACTGCCAAATCTGTAAAGATTGTTGATAGGGGAGTGATTTAGAAAGTTGAATAGTGCCAGATTACGATTTCTGGAAAATTGAATGTTCAAAATGTTGTTACTTATAAATGTTTGAGTGTTGCAAATGTTATACCAGACTACGATCCCGAAAGCCGAGTCTAAGGGGGAGTCTGAAGACAAGCTCAACGCAAAAGGAAGCGTGGATTCAAGAAGCCATGTAACTATTCTAAAGGAGCTTATATACGGAAATCAAGGTGTCGATCCCAAAGCACGGAAGCTTGACGAAAGGGGGAGCCTGATGAAGAAAAGAGTCTATAGAAAGAAGAAGCTGAAGCTGAAGACAGATCCATGGGGATTTTGTTCGAGTAAGAGGGAGTCTACGTTGGTGAAGATGTGTTAAAGCTTCAAGAAGAAAGAGAGAAAGACAAGACGCTACGAGATTGACTACGGCAATATCCAAGGGGGAGTCTGTTAGTGCATTTATGTCTATCGCCTTCGTCAATCCGAGCCGTAGCGAGAAACAGAAGAAACGGGTCGTTATATTAGTGATAGCTAGACAAAAAGGCAAGGTGGCATAATTGTAATTAATGAGAAATCTCATTAAAGCCTTGGCCTATAAATAGGGAGGTTATGTTTAGATTAGAGACTTTTGGCTCATTTGTGTTTTAGAGAACTCTAGATCTAGAGAGAGAATCTAGAGAGAGAAAGTGATTCAAGGTGCTTGTTCTTGTTATATTCTTAATAGAATCACGTTTATATTACATCGTGTGTGTTAGGTCGCGTTCGTGTACAGATTCCGTACGTTATACGTTCGTTTCGCAATCGTTTCGGAGTCAAAACCGGTCCTACACTTGTGCTGTGCAATAGCCTGTGAAATCCGTTCCTGTAACTCTGCCTCTGTAGTGGGCAAACGAGTTTCCCTTCGTGGAGGCATCTTCTATAAGAAGATCGCGTCGGTCAAGTCATAATAAGTATAGTAAGTATGTAACATGCATTTGTAATACAATTCATTAACACAAGTAAACACATAACATCCCATGTCATAATACAAACAAGTAATCCAACAACGTATATAATGAGAATGTTGCGATTGAGCTTTCATATACCAATGACCACAATACAGTTTTACATGTTCCACAACATATCATACATCAAAAGGGACTAAAGGGTCACATCACCCTTGTCCAAATCGTCTAACAAACTATAACAATCAAAAGTCAAAAGTCAAAGTGTGGTCTTCAAAAGGCTGTGCAATCTGGCTCAATAGCTACACTCTCACCAAAAGTATGCTACCTTCATCAAACCAAAAACCTCTAAGCTGATGGTGGAGGAGGAGGAGGTGGAGGAACAAATTGCAAACCACGCAGATGCGCTAGCTCCTCCTCGAGAGCATAAACGGTACGCAGCAGGTAACTAATCTGCTGCTCCATAGTGAGGAAAGGGACATCAAAATCAGGGTATGGTAGGAGAGGAGCCGGTGGAGTCGCGAATGGTGACTGACAAGTGCAAGGTGGAGGACGCGGAATCCTCTCTAACTCCATGACTCTGCGACACAACAACTCCTGCTGGAGCTGTAACGACAAAAGCAGATCATCCCTGGTGTAACCCGAGTAATGTGAGGGATGGTATGGATCAGACACAGGCATCGTGTTGGGCGGAAACCAAATAAGTGGCTCGCCCGTGGGTGCAGAAACAAAAGGAGTAGTGTGTGTAAACTGTGGCATGAAAGGATCGGCTGCTGACACAGGAGGAGTATGACTGGGTTGCTGACTCGATGGTCCTTCCCCTGGACGGGGAGGAGGGATATCCTGTAGGAATGTGATCGGTAGATCTGTGCGGTGAATGTCAGACTCATGTGGGTGAAACTGGGCGATATCAATGGGTGCATGTACAGGTGCAGGTGGGGGAGTGACAGGTCTAACAAAAGGAGCACCCATTGCGGGTGTGTGCATATCTGGGGTCAATCTGTGCTGCAAAAGGAGCACGATCAACAAGTATAGGGATCGGGTAAGGTAATGGTGGTGCAACAACTGGAATGTCAACAGGTGCAGGGTCGTGCTCAGGCAAAGGATCGTGAGCAGGTATAGGCTCGGGTACAATCATAGGCTCGGGGTCAGCTAGAGCAAGCTCAAGATCAGTAGGTACATCAAAGAGCTGATCATCAGGAACGAAATCGACCTCATGCTCGGGATCCATATCAGGATCAACAGGTGCCTCAAAAGGCTGATCATCTGGGACAAACTCAATCTCATGCTCTGGGTCAAAGTCGTGCGGAAAGATAGGTGCAGCAGACATCACTGTGTCGGAATCAGTGTCAGTGGGATAATGCTGCACGCCCCGTGCGTGTAAAGTAGCAGATGATACAGACTCGAATGAATCAGGACCAGAATGGTCAGATGGAATCTCATCGACAGGAATCTCGACAAGCGGAACAACAATGATATCAGTGACTGGAACCCCGACAAGTGGAACAACAACGTCATCATCGACTGGAATCTCTGCAAGTGGGACGACATCATCATCAACTAGATCTCCATCATCCTAGGCACCCTCAGGGGGACCCTCAATAAAAAGATCGATGTCACCGTCAGACATAGCATCAAGAGGCAAATCCTCAAGAGGAAATGCAGCAAGAGGAAAAGGAGCAGGGATCAGAACAAGAAGTAGATCCCCGTCAGTATATCATCTCCAAAATCTGGTAAAGCAAACGGCTAAAAATCATCATCGTCGTCACTCATAGTGTCAGATGTAAAAACCTCAGGGTATGTGGCTATCTACTGTATCGGATACTCCACTCTCAGAAGAAGATGACATAATGTTTGTAACAAACAATCACAACATATGCATGTACATCAACAATCATCAAATAAGTATGTATGCAGTAACAATGAAAGCATGTAATCATCCTAGTCTACCTAGACTGTCCCACCCAGCCTCTCAGACTGACTACCTAGTCTCTCGGACTAAAACCTTCCCAGTTTCTCAAACTGACTACCCAGTCTCTAAGACTCAATTTCCCCAGTCTCTAAGACTGAACCTCCCCAGTCTCTAAGACTGAACCTCCCTAGTCTCTAAGACTAAACCTCCTCAGTCTCTAAGACTGAACCTCCCCAGTCTCTAAGACTGAATTATAAGCATAGCCTTTGGAATGTGTTTTGTGCCCTTTTGTTTGTAAATGTTTGTTCCCTGGATTTGGACGTTTAGTGTATGCAATGTAAACATGTTTGAAAATGTTTTCGTGAGAGCCCTAATGATCATAGTCTAGACTCGAGAAGGAATCCTAGTTCGCTACGATCGAAGCTCTGATACCAAGCTGTCACACCATGACTTTTGTGGAAGCGTGGTTATTGGTGTGACTTCTTAATACCATAGCATTCAATCACAACAACGCTATATGATAAAAACGTGAGATGTTCATCCATTAATTAAGTTTAGAAAATACCACAACATACTTGTCTGAAAACATCGACACCAAATTAAGTTACAAACCATGACATGTCTAACCGAGTTCATAAAGACTCCTCAAAAGACTCTAAATAAAACCTGAGTTTAGAAACATGTATCCCGTCCAGGAATAGGATACACCCCCTAAACTCAACAACCATGGATAACATCTTTTATTCACGACGCAGCTTGAAGACACATGCATACACCTGCCAGATTCACTAGTTCCCTGAAATATGTAGGTTAAAAACATCAACAAAAGTTGAGCGAGTTCATGCGTTTTGTATAACTATGTGTAAACCTTTGTAAACAGTGTATGAATGTATGTCCCGGTATGAAAGCAAACAAGGAAAAGATCACCAATGGTTTGCAAGGCCACTGATATGTGTGACGGTGTAGGAAGACTCAAACCTAGCAAAGTTGTATCGGGCTTCCGGCTGGAAGACATAGTCACCCTATGGGCCACCCTGGTCCTCATGGGTGTGGGCTCGCTACACCTAAATAGATCTATCACTCATGCCCCTCGGTCCTGATACGAGGATTAATGGTCCCAAGTATCTGCCTACCCAATCACATGATCTATGGTTCTTTCCTAGGCTAATCATACCAATAGTATTCGTATGTAATCCTTTTGTAACATGTATTTCACCCTCGAAGTATAAAACTGAAAACAGTTAAAAGAAAAGGGGACATGAACTCACAGTATTGCGTCTTCAGAATCGTAACCCAAATTTCCTCAGCGAACACGACTCCCTACAATGTACTAATGTCTATTAGACGAACGGGCCGTGCCTTGCTTTTGTATTTATATTTTTGAGTTACGCTTCTTATGTTTCCCAATATTATTCCAAGTTATAATTATTTTAATTTTAGATTATATTCAGTTTGGAATAATTATTTAATCAATATTTTTTTGTATTAATACTTCTCAAGTATTTAATTTCGTATTTTCCTTCCCAAGGGTGGGGTTATTTTATACATTTACTTTCGTATTCTCGTATTTGTATTCTCAAAATAATATATTTTCAAGTCTCACTTTAGAAAATATATATATAACTTATTTGTCAAAAATAATGTATCCAAGAAAATATATATTTTTCCCAAAAATCATATATCTTCTAAATATACTAGGAAAATATATTTTTATCTCCCAAAAATAATATATTTTCTTCTTGTTGAAAATATGACAAAACTTGGTAATATGTACAAAAATCATATTTTCACTTCTTGTATCCAAAATAATATTTTTCAAAAATATATTTGTAGCGGTATTTTCCGGAATATTTGTAAGTTACGTTCTTGCGTTCGATTTCACAATATTAAGTGTGTAACTTATATATTTATTCCTTGTGATCTTTGGTATTATTTTGGATTTGTAAGTTCTTGGTATTTGTTAAGTTACATTATTTTACCCTAAAATAACATAACTATTTCACAAAGTATACAAATATTCACACAAGTGTCTTAATGAAAATATATATTCTAAATATATATTTATCCATTTTTATTTATAAAACCAACCTCCGATACTCGTATTTTTGTTACAAAAATATGGCAAAGTTTATATTGAAAACCATAGTTAAAATACACTAGTAAATATTTGTTAGAAAAATATTTCTTAAGTGTTTGTATTTTTAGAAAATTTTGCCATAGTTTCCTTTGAAAATGGAGGTGTCCATGCTATTAAAGCATATCATTTTCTTTTCAAAAATCATCACAACAATCAACAATCAACCCTAACCAATATTATACTTACCAAGTGCTAAAACAAGGCCATCTACACAAAGATCATGAACTTAAGTTTTCATAAAAACTTGTAGTAACTTGGTAGTATGTTTAGTAGACTTAGTTACTCTTTAAAGTGTGTTTATTTCTTTAAAAATCTCATTCTTAAAGAATTTAGGTGATTACAACTTGTAAACATATTTTACAAAAATGTTTCTTTGTGAGATCATCTTGTTTCATAAGTATTTACACACTTGTTTTACCACTAAAAATAGTGTTGGTTTAAGTAAGAACCAATATTTTCTAAAAATCATCTTTTAAACTTGGTTCTTTTGAAAAACCATCCGTAAATCTTAGATCCATAAGATTACTAGCTTACTTTGTTTATTATTTTTCAAGAAATCATCTTTTTATTCAAGTTCATGCTTATGTATGAGGATGATCTTCTTGTGTTAACACATAATCATCCTCTAACTTGCTAGATCATGTGTTTAATCATAATTTAGCAAGCTCCTTATGATGATCAACATCATAATATCAAGTAAACAACAAGCAAACATCATACATATACTAAACAACACTATTTCATCAAGATTTCATCATATATAAGCTTTATGTTCATGATTCATGTTCATGTCTTTTAGTGTTCTAGTGATTTACAACATAATATATCTTTTAACCAACTAAAATAGAAGTAACAAAGGTCTTACTACTAGCTCTAAGCTAGGGATGAACTCAAGATGAAAATGGAGTGGATAAAAGCTTGTGTGAGTGGTCCTTCAACTTCCGAAAGCTCCAAGCTTCCTTGTATGGCTCCTAGCACCTTTGAGTATGTATGGATTGTATGGAACTTGAAAAATGAAGGTGAGTGTGTGGGGGGAGCTCTCGGCCGAGAATGGAGGCAAGAGAGGGAGTGAGGTGGTGTTGTGATGAAGATGAAGAATCATGTAATTTATAAACCATCTAAAGGTATTATCCAATGTGTTTTATGTTTCTTATAGTACAAGCACGATCCTAATCAAATCCAAGAGAGATTAGCAAGATCACATAAGATCTTGTGTGATCAAGGGTGGGCCACCTTGTGGCCGTAAATCATGAGGGGGGGTAAGTGTAAGTTTGAATGATAATGTAAGTAATTAGTTGGAGGTTAAGTGTAAAAATCTAGTGTTTTAAGTGTAGCATGTATTATATAGTGTATTAGGATGTTCGGGAACCATAACTAGCCAAGAAATAATAAAACAATACTTCTAGTAATATTTTTGTGTTCCGGGTAATGTCCGGTTGTTCGGTTAGATACCGGTTCGTTAAAGTGTCAAGTTATTCTGTTTAGTGTTCTTTAAGTACCCTTTTGTGACACTTTTAATTTCCCAACACTTAGGAAAGCATTCAGGACCATTTTGCCATATTTTTGCACATTACTAGCTTGTTAAAAAGCTGAATTTTGCTAAAATATGCAGAATTCTGCACTTTTAGTGGGTTTTAGGCACTTTCCGGCACTTAAACTATCACCTAGTGACGCAGTTTTATAGTCCTTACTTCCCTACACACCACACTAGTGTAGTACCTTGTCTCTGGCTCTTACGGGGCCTCAAAACACTGTCTGTCTATGTACTGAAGATCGTCAGCATTTTACTGAGTTATCCGCTAACTGTGCTAACCGTGCTTTGTGCATCGTTTATGTCACTAAGAATTTGTATGTAAGAATGTTGTGACAGTATGAAATGTGATGCACATGTATGTATGATGTAGAAATCAGAAAGCAGTTTAAGTCATTAATTGTGATTCAGCACACTCATTAAGCACTAATCAATATTAATTAATTGTACGGATACCTGTAATTATGAGGGTTGTCACACATAAAAACACACGTCATAACATTATTACTACTAATAACAGCGTTTGCGATTTAGCGTGTTAGTCATGATAAGCGTATGCGGGGGCGTATGATAACCAAACAAACAAACACGGCAATTTAAATAGCATAATTCTCTGTATTTCGTGTTGCGTAAGCGTTTGCGAATATAAAGCGTTTAAACGTGTAGCGGTGCGGTGTGATGAAAAAGTATTTAGTACAACATAACCCTCTATTTATATCGAATCTCGGAGTACAAACGGTTATAAATCTAAGCGAAAGCAAACAGGTAACGATCCGAAAAGTCGGGTTGTTACAAAAAATGCCAACAAATAGTTAAGAAAACCACAGATGGCAAACCTCATTTCTTGGATATTCAGTATTGTTTTGCATGAAGTTTCACTGAATGTATTCTTACCTGGGGTAGGTATCTCTATAAGTTTTGCTGAATGAAATGGACAAATATTCAAGAAAAAGACTCTGATGACAGTGATATATCATTTTGTGTGCTTTGTTCTTGATGGATATATTGATGGCATGCAGGGATCGATACCAGTGTAAATGCTATTTTGGACTCCATGATCATAATAGCATGCATCCACACAGACGTTGATCTCCAACCACATGTCACCAAACAGCAATAGATCACACCAAAATACAGGATGCCACTAATCAGCTTCGTCTAAAGACGGGCGTTATGTAGGAAAATCGGCATCTAGCTAAGGTATTCAAAGGTTCAAGGCACAAAAGATTAAAGAAGAAGAGGCTGATTATAGTGAAGATTTGGATGAGAAATTAGATTAGCATTTTTAAATTTTTTTCATTTTCTATTTTTTAGGGGATCATTTTCTGTTGTTTGTTATCTAATTCTCTACTAATAAAATACATTATATCTATAAAAAATGTTTATAAAACGCCAAAAACTACAAACACCAAACGCCTAATAGTATGAAAACTGTGAGAACGGATACTGGCAAAGCACGTTGTTGCTATATAAAATGCCAAAAATGCCAAAACTAATAATGAAATTACTTTAACAATTATTATTAAAAACACCAATAATTGACTAAACGTCATTAAAACAATGTATAAAACAATGTGCCATCTTTATCTAAACGCGATTAAAAACAAAACGCCAAACCCTGAAAAGATGGGAAGTGTTACAGCCTTAATAGATGAAGCCGAACAAAAGAGTAACTGCAAACAGTAACTGAAACGACAGAAAACTTTATTATTAACATTTATTATATTAAAAGCCATGCCATCGTAATTGAATTCATCTTTTCAAAACGCCATAATTATCTGTCACATTATAGGCCTGCATCATACATGACACGACAATTGATACACAAAATACACATCAAAAAAATTACTGATTTTTTTTTACCGCCAAAAACATATATCTATCTGGCGCCAAAAAAAAAGCTCATTATATAAGTACAACAGCTAAACAAAGGTTGACACTCCACACATTCACTAAACACGCCACACATTGTCTAAACGCCATACAATTTTAAAAAATGGCTCAGGTTATTGCATAGAGGTTTGAGAGGTCAGAGAGACATTTCGTCCTAAAGTTCTCTGCCAGGAGAAGGGTGAAAGTCAAGACAATCAAGGCCATACTTAGTATGGATGAAGCCATTCAGAGGGATATTCTAGCCCTTGGGATTCCAGTGGCCTACGATTGTGAAAGGACTCGAACGGTAATAAGAATATTAAATAGAAAATTTTCAGCAGATGATGATGTTGACGATACGGATCTACCAAAAGTTACCAGTTGGAGTTTGGATGAACAATCAAGAATGGTGAACGTGAGCTATCAACACGAGGTGGATTATTCATTGACAATGGACGAAGTGCTGAACACAGATAGACTACATCTTCTTGAACAGCTATGTCATTTAGCACCTTCGAACGATGCAAGATCCAACGTTGCGAAGACATTTAAGTATAGGATGTAATAAAGAAGAGACGAGATTATGACGTTATACGCCAATGAACAAGATGATGATGATGAGTCTGATGAGAGTGATGAACAAAGCGATGGTTACATCTCTGATGTAATACCATCCACAAAAGACTATTAGTTTTTGTTTGATTTCATCTTAGTTGTACTCTTTAAAATTATTAATGAATTTAAAAACGTCTTGAACGCCAAGATATTTACCTTATAACATATATGAACTATTGAAATCTACAAAAATACCTAATGAATTTGGGAACGCCATGGACGAAAAGAAGTTATAATTACTAATTGATTTTAATGAATTTAGGGACGCCATAAACGCCAAAATATTTACTATGCACGTGATCTAAAAAACAATAAAACGCCAGATAGTTATTGAATCTAACTAAACGCCAAAAAAATCTTACACGCCAAAAAAATGAAGCGGTGTTGTGAGATGCATTGAAAAAGAAGAATATAAAAGGATAAAAAAGCCCCTCTGCCCCTTCATTATATCGCGTGTCACGTGTTGGGACAGGATCCGTTCTTACCGTTCTCACACTTTAGGGCGTTTTCTGCTGATCCCGTACCTATATATATATATATATATATATATATATATATATATAGGGTGGGGTTCATGCGAGAACCACCCTTATTGCGAGAACTGCGAGAACCATGTGAACAGAGGGCAATTTTGTAAATACATAATAAAATTCAAAACAGCTGCCACTCCTCCTTTTTATGGACTTCAAACAACAATTAAATCCTCTTTTTTATTCACTTCATGTCCAGATCCATCAGTTTCTACACAATTCATCATCTCAATTCACGTCACACTCCAAATCCCCCAAAATTCGTCATATCGATCTTATAATTCACACTCCAAATCCCCCAAAATTCGTCGTATCGATCGTATAATTCATCATGTATCCATCGTATATTCAAATTAGGGCTATAAGAAAAGAATCATCCATCATATATTCATGATATATCCGAAATTAAGGCAATAATAACAGAATCATTGAAGATTTCGGCACAAATAAGGAGAAACTGGCACAAATAAGGAGAAACTGAAGAACAAACATCAAATGGATTCATCATAACATGATGCTACACAGTTCTGTGAATTGATAAGTTTTACAATTTGTTTTTGCACTTTCATATGTTAACATGATGATTAATTGTCGATTCAGATCCTTTATATGTTAATATGACAATTAAATCGTAGTTTCATACATGCGTTAGCGAAAATGGTTTGACGTATATGATGTTTTAGGGATTCGGGGTAATTGTTGTGATACACCGACTTGTAATGTGGTAGGTATGTGTGATTTTTTTTATGTAGGTTTTGTTACTGAATAATTTTAATTATATTTGGTGGTAATACAGAATTTGAGTTCATAATGGTTAGGTTATTCTATTGAATCAAACATTACCTGTTGATACTGTCAGTCATGTTAATGCACATGTGCACATAGTTATGCACATGTGCATAATTAATATGGTGATGATAAAGCTGATGCATAGATTGTTAACAAGGTCGTTTATGTTGATGCACATGTGCATAGTTAATGTAGTGATGATAAAGTTGATGTATATATTGTTAACAAGGTCGTTTATGTGTATGCACATGTACATAGTGTATATGGTGATGATAAAGTTAACGTTAATGCACATATTTGTTGATAATTTATGTTTATTGATCTTAATTTTTATTATTTTATTATTTTTTTGTATATTATTGTATATCAACAATAGGAAAAAATCAAAGAAATTAACTTTTGTTTTGAAGTCAATGGATGAAGGGTCAAAAAAATGTCGGATGCAATGGAAGATGCTTATGCGACATGCAATGGAAGATGATCACGCGACAGTTAAACAAAGAGGTAAAAAATCGAAAAAATAACTTTTGTTTTGTATATTATTTTTATCGAAGCAAACCTGTTGATAAGCTCAATCATGTGCATAGTTATACACAAATGCATATTTTGCCATATTATTTCAACTAGGTCAATCATATGGATGCAAACGTGCAGTTAGGCACATGTGCATAATTTGCCAGAATATGTTAATAAGGTCATTCATGTTGTTGTACATGTGCATAGTTATGCACATGTGCATAGCTTGCCAGAATATGTTAACAATGTAATTTATGTTGATGCACATGTGCATAGTGTATATAGTAATGATAAAGTTAATGTTAATGCACATATTCATTCAGATTGTATGTTTGTTAATCCTATGTTTTTTTTTTTTGTTTATTATCGTAGATCGATAACGGAAAAAATTCAAAGAAAGTAACTTACATTTTGAAATCAAGGGATGAAGGGTCAAAAAATGGTCGGATGCAATGGAAGATGATTACGCAACGGTTAAACAAAGAGGTAAAAATATTGATTAATATTCGATGATGCAGTTGGGAGTTTATTCCAGCATTCCGTTCAGAATACGTTCAATTGCGTGAGAACGAACACTGCCTAAGTTGAAAGTTATTCATTTGTGGAAGTTAAGTTTAGGAGTTTTATTTGTGTTATTGTTATTAAGTACGAAGGTACAGGTTGGGATGATTTGGCTCATAGGAAAGGTATGTATGAAGCTGAGCAATGGCTGGTCAGGTTCGGTTACTTTGTGTGTTTTATTGTCTTATTAGAAGTATGTTAATACAATGTGTTTGAGTGTTTGGTTCGGTTACTGTCGATGCAGTAACATTGAATAAGGTATTTAGTTGTATTTTGGTGTAATGTATAGATTATGCACATGTGTATTTGATGCGATTGGGTGGAGATGCACATGTTCATTATTTTTTAGTTTTTATGTTAAATGATGTTGCCATTCATTTAAACAAATATTTTATACCATATGCAAATGTAGATATAGGAAAAGACATACAAGGAAGGCAAGTAAATATGCAGATGTAGATACAGGAAAATATATACAAAAGAGGACAAGTAAGCGGAAGAATAATGAAACATTGGGTAAAGATGATAGTGAAATGTATGTGGTCAAGAAAAAAGAAGGTTGAAAAATCAACATTAAAGAGGAGACATGAGAATAATGACGATATGGTGGACAGCAGCGTTGATGGTATGTGTCGTAAAGTTGTGTTAATATAAAGTTGAATCTGCACATGTGCAAAATTATGTATGAAAATTATATAACGTGTGTTTATGTTTTTTTTGTTGACACGTGTTATAAATTTGGCAAAGGATACCATACACGGGCTGACGGATGAAGAATCTAGGAAAAAGGTTAGAGGAAGAATCAACAAAGCAGGAGGAGTATTGGAGGAGGTTGAACAAATGGGAAGAAGATAAAAAAGGAGTATTTGAGTAATCACTAGGAGTGTTGTAGGTAGGTGGTTGGTGGAAACAATATTTCTTGTTTTTGTTTTAGTGGCATTGACGGTGGTATTGAGTGGTATTGTGATACAAACAAGTTTGTGTTTTGAAAGATGACGTATGCACATATGCATAGTTTTGGTTAATTTTAGATGGTGGTTGATGGTTTAGTTATATTGGTCAGTTGATGATGTACTGTGTTGTTTGGTATCGTATGAGGGTTATTGAATGCACATGTGCATAATTTGAAAATGTATACATATTGGTAATTTATTTACGTGTTTGGTATGGTATGAAGGTTTTTGGATGCACATGTGCATAATTTGAAATTGGTATACACATTGGTAGTATATCCATGGATGGTAATGTTGATGACGATGTAATAGGTTGTTTGGTATTTTATGAAGGTTATTGAATGCACATGTGCATAATTTGAAAATGTATACATATGTGTAATATGTTTATACATTTGGTATGTTAGAGAGGTTTTTGTATGCACATGTGCATAATTTGAAATTGGTATGCATGTTAGTAATATATCCACAGATGATAATGTATATGGAAATGAACTGGTATAGGTTATGTTAAAGTGGTATGTCATATGCACAATTGCATTATTTAGAATAATAATACATGTTAGGTGTTCAGGAATTAAAGTACATACGATTTTGTTTTATAATTGAGTGAGAAAACAACATCATCCATTCAATCATAAACATCGGAAATTTGTAATCATAATATCAGAATACATAGTTTAAATGATGTTTAATCGAGTAGTTCAACGTAAACATGTAGGTCAAATTGAATGTAAAAAGGTTAAATTAAATGTAAACAATAATTCAACATAATCAAATTGAACGCAGTCGTTTCAAATTAAATGTAAACAAGTTCAACATAGACGAGTGTTTCAACTTGATTGTAAACAGTTCAGACTAAATGTAAAACAAACAATAAAAACAAAATGATCGATATTTGACGACGAACTTAATCAAATTTAGGATGGTTGGTTGCATTATGACGTCTGGATGAACGTATAAGGGGTTGTTCATGTACATTTATGTATGTAGGGTCTTCATAGTCATCGTAAGTATCTTCATCAGTATCATTATCATCATCATCTTCATCAATATCATTAGCATCATCGGAACAAGAATCTGTTTCATCTGTCCAGAATTCTAGTAGCAATGGTAGCAGCTTCATTGTGTATGAATGTTCCTGAATGTTCCTGAATATAAAAAGAATGTCAAAAAGTGAATAATGAAATGGTAAAAAAATGATATTTAATAAGGTAAATGTTATGTGTAAGAATGTTGTATAAATGATAAACATATTATTGGTGATGATTATAGGGTAATGGTGACGTGATGCACATGTGCATGATTATGTACTGATATTGTGAACAAATTATTGTTGATGATGATAGGGTAATGGTAACGTGTTGACATGTGCAGGATGTAGATTATTGGTGATGGCTATATGGTAATGGTAAAGTGTTGCACATGTGCATGATGGTGTATTTATAGGGTAATGGTAAAGTGATGCACACGTGCAATATGGTATAGTTATAGGGTAATGGTAAAGTGCTGCACATGTGCACATGTGCATGAGCAAATTTTCAGCGGATGCATAATATTTCAGTGGATGGACATCAGGTTTAAGCAAATGGACAGTTTTGTGAATGGACAGATTGTCAGTGAATGAATCAGCAGCGAATATACTTGTTTTTCAGTGAATGAACCAGCTTAAACAAAATCCTAACTTTGAGCGAATGAACTTAAATCTGAGCCGATGAAGTCTAATCTACGGATGTACTTATTCCTAATAAGCAGACGAGCAATACTGCGAATGAACGTTAATGCAACGGATAAACAATTTAATCCAGACCCGTTAAATTCGATCCGTTAATTCTGCATATATAGTTAAAATCTGCAGATTGATTTAACTTATGTAGATGGAAGATTCAGCGACTGGACAAATATACTGCGGATGGTGTAATCTATGCGGCGGATGTACTTGAACAGTGAATAAACCAATTTCTGTGAATAAACTGATTCCATCGAATGGACTGAATTGATTCCAGCAGATGAAAGTTTTGTTTCTGCGAATGAACTAAAATGCAAATGAACTGATTCTAACAGATTTGGGTTCGTGCTTATGTAACAATGTACTTGATCTTGGTCAGTGATTGTGCAAACAGACAGCACAGTAACACATTCACTTGCGAACCGATATAGATCTGTCACAAACTAATTCAATGCAACAAACAAAATGTAGATCTGTAAATGAAAACCTGGATTCGTGTGAATATGTAACTTGCATATTCGTATATAACCAATCAGATTGTAAATACGAATGAACCTGAGTAGATCCGTATGAATATTCAATACACAACACTTCGTATAAGTATATGGTAATGGTAAAGTGTTGCACACATGTAGGATGGTGCATTTATAGGGTAATGGTAAAGTGTTGCACATGTGCAAGATAATGTATTTATACAAAAAATCACGTCCGACACTCGAATTGCATCAACAATTCTCAATTCTCAGGCATCACCAGTTCTCAGTAGTTCGTCTTCATCCCAATTACATTAA
The DNA here is from genome assembly GCF_002127325.2 of Helianthus annuus. NCBI lineage: Eukaryota > Viridiplantae > Streptophyta > Magnoliopsida > Asterales > Asteraceae > Helianthus > Helianthus annuus. Next base: position 122,502,704 of record NC_035444.2, read on the forward strand.
TAACAAAAAAATTAATACAATGATTCATTTGTGCATAAACTCAGATTTAATTACTAAAAAAATAATAAAAAGAATACTAAATAATCAATAGCTTCTAACCTTTTTGTTTAACATTCACATATTCGCCTTCCGTTGCACATGTGCATGATGGTGTATTTATACAAAAATCATGTCTGACACTCGAATTGCATCAACAATTCTCAGTTCACAGGCCCAGTTCTCAGCAGTTCGTCTTCGTCCCGTATTCGTCCCGATTACATCTGTAGTTCGTCTTCGTCATATCGATAGCAACACACCATAAACCGTTCGTCATATCGATTTCACCATCTGATATTCCAAAATTCGTCGTATAATTGAAATTTTTGCTTCAAAATTCATATTGTAATTGATATTATTGCAGTATGAACGTGAGCAGTGGCTAGAAATACAGAACAGGATCGCGTGTAAGAGACGATCTCTCGAATGAAACCCTAGAATATAAGAGACGATCCTCAATGTATACAATCTCCGTCGTGAAATTGGAGAGATAAGTCGCCGTCGTAGATCGCCGTCGTCAATGTATACAATCTCTCGAATGAAACCCTAGATTGTAAGAGACGATCTTGAACAGGGCTGGAAATACAGAACAAGAGAGCGTGTTTTTTATTAGATGCCACTTAATTACAATTTTGCCATGTGTTCACATTGGTTCTCGTGGTTCTCGCAATAAAGGGTGGTTCCTAACGGATTTTTATCCTATATATATATATATATATATATATATATATATATATATATATATATATATATATATATATATATATATATATATATATATATATATTATATAATGATAAGATGAGCGTTAGAAATATGGATACTCATCATAATATAATACATAAAAACACCAACAACCCTGAAGTGGTTGATAACTTTGTAAAAGGGAGGATAACTTCCTTCTAAAAGTAAAAAATATTCCAACAAAATTGACCATCGTGAAAGATACAACGTTTTGGTTCTGAAGTTGTTGCTTCAAAGGTTTAGCTAATTAATCAATTTTTCTTGTAGGATATGGATAAGCATGGTAATTTAAACAAGGGAGGGAACATGTGTGTTGTCGAAGATGGACCATTCTTATGACATAATAAATCTTTTGTAATGTAATTTAATCATTTGAAAACTACTTCACCCAACCAATAACGCAATATTAAACATAAAAAATGAAATGAAATGAATGTGATGGGGGCCAATAAAATAATGCATGTCGGTGACCAAAACCACTAACAACTTGCCACGTCTCCTCCAACCTGCCATCCTGTCTACAAATGCACGTAGGCCCAAAAGCCTTTGACATCTTAACATGCAATTTGTGATGGAAAGATACGAACTTCTGAAAGATATAGGATCTGGGAATTTTGGTGTGGCAAAGCTGGTTAAAGACAAGAGCTCCGGCGAGCTTTTTGCGGTCAAGTATATTGACAGAGGTCAGAAGGTTGGTAGTTATCTTGTATTATTATTATTCTTATTATACTTTTAGATGTTTGCTAACTCGAACGATCGCAGATTGATGAACATGTAGAAAGGGAGATTTTGAATCACAGGTCGCTTAAACACCCTAATATTATTCGATTCAAGGAGGTATGTTGTTCTTCTGGATGGTTGACTTTTTTGAATCTGTTTCATCAGGTTTCTTGTTGTTGTACTGTGCAGGTGTTGCTAACCGAGACTCATCTTGCGATAGTCATGGAGTATGCCAACGGAGGAGAGCTTTTCGATCGAATTTGTACTGCTGGTAGATTCAGCGAAGATGAGGTAGGTGCCAACTTGAATAATTGGATCATCCCGCACCATCACCAGTCACCCCCAATAAACAAACATACAAACATTTTCCTAATAAGTATTATATTTCCAGAGTTTTTTAATATTTGCAGGCCAGATTTTACTTCCGGCAACTCATATCAGGAGTCAGTTACTGCCATTCAATGGTAATTATTTGTTTCAATCAACCAATCAATCTTGTATAGGTTATTACTGTTTGATAACTTGTTGCTGCAGCAAATTTGTCACAGAGATTTGAAGCTCGAGAACACACTCTTGCACGAAAGCTCAACAACCCGTCTTAAAATTTGTGATTTTGGTTATTCCAAGGCAAGAACTTGCTACTAGTATAACTTAATTGTCGAAAATTGTATACAGTCTAACTTTAGTTTCCGTACGTATACATACATGGTTTCAGTCTTCAGTGCTGCATTCCCAGCCCAAATCAACAGTCGGGACCCCTGCATATATCGCACCCGAAGTTTTGTCGAAGAAAGAGTACGACGGTAAGGTGAGGCTCAAAAACTTTTTTTTATTTTTATTTTGTGATTTATTGACATTTTTTGGTAAGCTACAAACGATTATATGTGTAGATTGCAGATGTTTGGTCTTGTGGGGTTACATTATATGTTATGTTGGTTGGTGCGTATCCTTTTGAAGATCCAGATGATCCAAGAAATTTTAGGAAAACTCTCACTGTGAGTCATTTTATTACTGATATGTGTATAAAACTTGACATTATTATTATTATTATTATTATTAAAATCATGTCATGGCAGCGAATACTTGGCGTGCAATACTCAATCCCTGACTATGTTCGAGTTTCAATGGACTGCAAACATCTTTTATCGCGTATATTCGTAGACAACCCCGAAAAGGTATGGTATTATTCTTAACCACAAATGATTTGGAGGCCCTAAAATATTTTCTTGTCTTTTGTTTTGTAAACTTTAAATGACACTCGCCCGAGATAGACCATAGTCGAGTAATGACGTGTTGTTCTTGAAGCAGAGAATTACCATTCCCGAGATAGAAAAGCATCCTTGGTTCGTGAAGAACATGCCGAAGGAATTCATAGAAGATGAGGAGTCTAGTTCGGATGTGGATGAGCCAACACAAAGCATAGAAGAAGTGATATCAATAATACAAGAGGCTAGAAAAGGTACAATGGTTGGCAAACAAGATGGGCAATTTGTAGGAGGGGGTGCTAGTATGGAGCTTGATGATGAAATAATAGACTCTGATGATGAGCTTGAAGATGAAGTAGACACAAGTGGGGATTTTGTTTGTGCATTGTAAATGTTGGCTTCTTTCTTTCCTTCTGGCCTACACAACCGATATGTTGTGTTTGTGATTGTCATCTTTAATATGATTGTATTTAGTGTTTAGACTAATAGGGTGACTTAATATATTTAAATTACTAGTTTAAGTATCACGGGTGATCTCGTAACAAATTATAAAATTATATTATTTAACATTGGCACCACGCACCAACTTCCTCCCTTCGAATTGCACAGCCGAAATTAGCACATTAATCCTAAACAAAATCATAAAAAATAAAAATATTTTAGTCCTTGATTTCTCTGCCATCATATAAAATAAATAATAAAATTTCAAAATTAAAGAAAACTGGGCTGGACTACAAAATTTCATCATGTAAGATATTCAAAATTAATAGTGGGAACTGGGGTTGGACTTCATATAATTAATACTTCTCTAGAAAAATATAACTAACAATACAATATACATTATACCCTTATAAAGAAGCAACTTTTTGATGCATCACCACTTGTATATTTGGCTTTGGGTGGTTTTCAAAAAAATTTGACTCTTTGTTGTGCAAATATATTTTGTACTTGGGTGTACAAGTAAGCTTCATCATCATCTAATACATGTGTCACCCTGATTTTTTTCTTTTCCATCAAAACCAACACAACCACCCATCACCGCCCCCATAAACTTCTCTCCAGGAACAAGACCGACGACTCTCGACCCCCCTCTCCAGCCGGATTCCGGTGGTAACACGACAAAAATAGAGGTTCGGGGGTTTCAAGACCAGATCGGTACCCCAAATCCACATCATACAATCCAGAGAGAGAACCATCCGCCACCACTGCTCCACCACCGCTGTATCAGCTTCAACGCCACTGTGACAGCCACCGCCGGTTATATGGTTGTGCTTCATACATGTGTGGTGATCTGTATTTCCACCCCTTCATCTGCTACAAAGGAAGGGTGTTTCGGGTGGGTACTGTTTCGGGTGGAGGGATGTTTTCGGGTGGGTAGTATTTCGGGTAGGTAGGGGTGTTTGGCAAAAATTCCAGAGGTCTTTTAGGCTTCCATCTGATGGTGATGAACCGATGTGATACTGGTTGTTGGATCATTTAGCAATATTAGTGTGCAATGCTGATTGTACTTTTTGTTTTACAAGTTGTACGTTAGTCTCCTTGGAAACCATTTGCTGGATCTGTGGTTTTGTTTGTGTGGTTAAACTTGATTCCTTATTTTCATTCTATCACGACTCTTCTTAGATTTGGGTGTTGATGAAGCCGATCCGTCAAGCCGTCGGATGTTGGTGGTGAACCCGTTTTAAAAATGTTACATGTGAGTGTTCTTGACAGTGATGATGGTGGCCGCTACTTGGCATGGCAACTCCGGTTGCAGCCGTAGCGGCACTGAGCCGTGCGTTGTTGATGATGGCAATGATGACTTTTGAGTCTGAGCCTCTTTCTTTTCATTTTTTACTTCTTATTATTCGAGTTTAATGAAGGGGCCTGGTGTGGTGATTGGTGTTTTTTGGATGTATTGAAATGATAATCCGTCCATGTGAGTTATTACCTAAATGCAAATGAAAACCCCCATACATGGTTCTTGCTTTACTAATAATCACTGATTATTGTTCAATATCGGTTGTTAAGGGAAAAAATATGCACGTAAAAAAAGTTTTTAAGTAAAGGAAGTATAAGGGTAAACCGAAACACAATATTAGTAAAAAAATTAATAGGTTAAAACCGTGCCAAGTAGCACCAAATGAAAAATGCTCTTTTTTTTGCTCAGGACAAAGATAAGGAAAACAAGAAAGAATTGAAGGAAAGCATATGCATACAATCACATCCAAACTACTTTACAACTCAGTTTTGGTGTCGTTTAGATCCGGCTCTTTTTTCGGTGCAATGAGATAACTACGAGTCGGAAGGTTGGAGAAAAAGACAAGGACGGATGCTCGCATGTAAGAACCCCGCCGCATTACGGCGGGTACTAATTCCTAGTTTATAATAAAAATTAAAAACTCAAGATCAGAAAGTATTACTTGGCCAAAAAGTTGCATGACAAATATTAAATAACTTTTCTTTTCGCAAGGATAAAGCAACTCTATCTCAACTCAACCCGTTGCCTACCCCCTTGGCAATTGCTCATCCTACCTACACAAATGTATATACAATCAAAGACAGCCTTTTAAAAACAAAATGTATAAACATATACAAAGGCAATTTACCATAACGCTTCTAAAATAAAATTTATCATCATTTACCGTAACCTTTGAACTCTAACTAAAACACTTTGGCTTTCTTGAAATGTTTCACAAGGAGATCATAGATTTTACCTCTTAAGTTTGATGCTTCTCGAGATCGAAACCAGTGCAAATGCAGAAAATGATCTAATAAACTGATATATCCCTTTTAATTATTCTATAAAATAGAAAAAAAAGAGACACCAAAAGATCGACTAAGATTAAAGCATCTTTCATGTGGTTGTATTACCCGCGCTACGCGACGAGGATAGTAGTTCAAGGTCTAAATAATATTAATTAATTAATGTTAACAAACCAACCCGCTTTCCGCTTCTAAGGTAACCAACTTGCTTATGTGAATACATGCAAAAAACAGTAAAAAAAATAGTTAACTAAATATTATGCTCTACCAAAACACTCAGATTAGCAATATTGAAGTTCAGACCGACCAACCAACTTCTTAAAACAAAAGATTGCAGATGCAACCCAGTATTGGTAGCTATTGGGATCAACTCATCATCTTGTTTCTCTTTTGCAGTAGCAATGGCAGCCTTGTAGGCTTCTTGTGTCTCTTCCAATTTCTTTATTTCCAGCTCGCGCATGTTATGATGCCAGTGTAGGAAGATGCGAGGCCTGCACATTTATTAACAAAAAGAATCATCATCCATAGATAGAAAAAAACGAGCTAAATTTTGTATACGATTAATAAAATCGATCAACCCCATTCCAAAAGCCTAAATCACAAACATGCAAATGTAACGAAATCCATCCCTCTACCCGCGGGTACGTAACGTATCAAACGAAGTTACAAAACCAACGTAGTTAGTTCTTTTTACCAGCCAAAGCATGCTTTTATTCACTTAAAGAAGAAAACAAAACCCAAAGGGGGCCAAAACCAACAGAAAGCAAACAAAGAAGGATTATAGACATGGCTGGTCAGCAAGTGATTCTCTCAAACTTTCTCCATGTAACAACCCGACCGCGTAAAAACAACCCGCGATGGAATCGTCAGGGAGTCACGTTACAAATTGCTCATAACACATGGTACTAAAGTTTCATTATATTACATTGTCTTTAAATACAAAGATTATCAAGTAATTGTTTTTAAATTAAAGAAGACTAAGGCCTGAGTCTGTTCCTACGTGTAACATACTCGAATAATCATTGCATGTATTAACACCTAAACATATGTGAAAATAAAGTCAATAATGAATGCTAGTGAATAACATAAGTTTTGTGGTCAAATTCATGGCTACAAGTTTTGTGTTGAAAAAGGGTTAACCAACTACACGAGTTGATTTTATAAATAAATCTTTATAGCCTTGAACCTTGACAAAAATGTTTGTTTTTTAAAATTGTGTAAATAGTCGGAAAACTTTGTATGATTTATATATCTTTAATTGAAAATCGTTTGTGACTTGTCTAAACCAATAGTTTTTCTTTTTTGTAAACCATTTGTCCTTGTTTTGTATAAAACAATCGTCCGTGTTATGTATAAACCAGTCATCCATGTTTTAATTGTCTTAGTGTAAAAGAGTGTGGTCGTGTGGGGAATACACCAAACCTGTGTTGACTTGAAAATGGTTTTATTCGAAGAATATGTTTTCGATTTATGTTGTTCCCCAAACTTCCCCACATACTACTGGTCGGCTCGGCGAAAGCTAATGAATGTCATTCGTGTTATAAATCAACGCACCAACAAGTTCGTTCACATTATTGAAATCGTTGTGTTTAATATAAACCATAGTAATTATTTTTGAAAACTTGAAATCGGTTTAGCACATATGAATCACCCCAAAACAATTGAAAGCATAAAATAGGGGAACTATGTACTCACTTGAGATTGCAATGTATCCTTGATCTAGTGAACTAACAAAGTTCGGGGAGTTAAGGAATCAAGTGGCACCTAGTATTGAATCACTATATTAATAAATCGGAACCTAAATCGGGGAATCGGATAGAATGAGGTCTTGCAAACCAAATGAGTGTTTGAACTCATATGATATGGTTTAACAAAGTCTACATTCTGATTTGATAGCATCCTAAGTGCTTTTGACCCGTTATGACCCCTTAAGGTAGTTTACGCTGCTTTAACGTGTCATTTGCGCAATTGCGCATTCGGATGGTCAAACTAGTCCTATGATAAGTCTTATATGCCTAAACATGTTTAATAATGTTGCACAATCAGTTTAAGTGTCAAAATTTAGGTTACATATGCTTAAATTGAATTTATGCGCAAAAGGGCATTTTGGTCATTTTCCTAAGGCATATAAACTACCTATCATACAACTAACCAAACGAAGTGATCATATGGTATAACCTCTGGAGGTTATTCCCTATACAACTATGGTCACAATATGTGTTTGGTCGGATCCTAATGATCGACCAAACGGGTCGGGTTCGAAAGTCTAAGCGGTTGTTTAGACCGCTTGACTTACGACCCTAAACAAGCACTAAACTAGAAGTGACGAGTTAAACATGTTAAAACATGTCTCACTAAGTTAGAAAACTGATTTGGTATCAAAACAATGTGTTTTGATACCCGAAAATAGTTCCGTCGCAAAATGCACATAATCATGCATTTTGACCGAAACTTTGACTCGTCACTCTGACTAGTCAACGTGGTAATCAGTAGGTATAGTCGCAAGGGACTATAACCATTGTGATTACGATCACGTTGCAAAGTTCAATTGAACTTTGTTTTGACCAATTCATGGTCAAAGCCGCAAGTTAAACACTATTTGACTTTTAGCTTGAAATAAATAAACAAGACTAGGAAGAACACTTACAAGTGTTCTAGGATGAAAAGATGACTAGAAAACTCAGTTAGGAAGCCTCTAACAAATGTGGTAGCCTCCAATCAGAGCTTAGAGAGAAGAAGAATGGAAGTGACCAAGTTGTGGGGTTGATGGAGCTTGCTATTTATAGGAATTGTGAGTGCATAGGATGATGACAAGTGTGCATAGGATGATGACAGGTGTATTGTGTGTTGAACAAGGATTAAGTGGATGATTACAAGTGTTTGGACGAGATTAAATGCTTGGGGATTACATAAACTTGGCTTACACACATCAAAACAAGGGGCTGATCAAATCTGCTGGTTCTGGGCACTATTTACAGACCGCAGACCAGGTCTGCATACGGTTCGCAAGGCCTGTGCAGGGGCTGAAGTTTTTTTTTCTTTTACAGCGTTGGCCCCTGAACTTGATTCGTCGCGTTTCAGCACTTTTAGCACTCATTAACCCCATTTTCAAGCTCCTTGATGAAGTTAACATATATTTAACTTGAATTATGCTCAAAAATGTCATGGATGTCGGTTCGTCTGGCTGTACGGTTGCGTTTTTCGGTTAATTACGACGGAAGTCGTAACGAACGCGAAAACGACCCAAATTGCGAAACGAATGAAATTTTTGCATTCCAATCACTAAAATACAATATTTTAATGATTACAAAATTTTTGGATGTACGAATATGATCCGTATTAAGAAATACGCGAATTTGCATACTTTCGTAGTTTTGAAGCTTTTAGTCCTTTTGATCAAATAATCATATTTTAACATACCGAACCCCTCAAAACTTATTTGTAAGCTATTTAAAGGGTATGTTTAGCTTATGACCTTGTTCCGGAGTGTACGTTGCTACCAGAACTGGTAGACTTTTGCAGTTTATCGCAAATAGTCCATGTGATTGAATAAACTTGTTTTTGCCATACTGAATCCTTCAAAACTTATTTCTAAGCTATGTAAAGGATATTTAGGGTATGTTTAGCTTATGTCACTGTTCCGGAGTGCACGTCGTGTTAAACTGAGTACGTTTATGTAGCAGTTTGCGTATAACTTTCCAGAAATTGTTTAAAAGCTCGAAATCGAACAAGAATTAAAACGTGAAAACGTCAAACATAAATAAACAAATCTTGGGATAAGAAACTCATTGTTTCATTGATATTGAAGTTGTTCTACATTTTTCTGTGTTTACAAGAGCACAAATGTCACAGTCTCCCCTACTTTAGGAAATTTCGTCCCGAAATTTTAACTAAAGGAAACTTGTGAAAACAAATATGGATATTTCACCTTCATTTGGTCCTCACGTTCCCAAGTAAATTCTGGGCCACGTTTGGATTCCCAGCGCACTTTGACTATTGGTATTCGTTTATGCTTTAATCTCTTGACTTCACGGTCCATTATCTCCACAGGTTTCTCGACAAAGTGCATTGTGTCATCAACTCGAATTTCGTCGAGGGGGATGTGGAGATTAGTATCGGCTAAACACTTCTTTAAATTGGACACGTGGAATGTTGGGTGAATATTCCCAAGTTCAGGAGCTAGCTCAAGTCGGTAGGCCACCTTTCCGATTCTTTCAACAATCTTAAATGGTCCAACATATCGTGGTGCAAGTTTTCCTTTTTACCAAAGCTTACCACTCCCTTCCAAGGGGATACCTTGAGTAGGATATGGTATCCGACTTGAAATTCCAAGGGCTTGCTTCGCATGTCCGCATAACTCTTTTGATGGCTTCTAGCTGTCAGAAGATTATCCCGAATTTTCTTGACTTTGTCTGTTGTTTCCAGAATGAGCTCAGGTCCAGTAAGCTGAGCTTCACCGATCTCATTCCAACAGACAGGTGAATAACATTTTCGACCGTATAAAGCTTTGAAAGGTGCCATGTTGATGCTAGCATGATAATTATTGTTGTAAGAGAACTCGATCAATGGTAGATGCGAATCCCAATTATCACCAAAGTCTATCACACATGCTCTAAGCATATCCTCCAATGTTTGTATCGTCCTCTCGGATTGTCCATCCGTTTGGGGATGATAAGCAGTGCTCAGATTTAGTTGGGTTCCCATAGTAGATTGCATGGTCTTCCAAAAGTGAGATGAGAATCGAGCATCACGATCAGATATGATGTTCAAAGGAACACCCTGTCGAGATACAATCTCATCAACATAGATCTTGGCGAGTTTATCAGCAGATAGATCCTCGCGAATCGGAAAAAAGTGAGCTGACTTTGTTAGACGATCAATGACTACCCAGACGGCATCATGACCTCTAGATGTGCGCGGTAACTTAGTGATGAGATCCATCACAATGTTCTCCCACTTCCATACCGGCATTTCTGGTTGTTCAAGCAAACCAGATGGGCGTTGATGTCAGACCCCTTTCTAAGGCGGAAGCACGAGGTGTGATCTTGAAAGGTTCTCATTACATACGAATGGTAAACATACTACATGCTCGTAAAAATAACTTCAAATGCCAATAACATTACGTAACGGAAAACATAGGTTAAGTTTAGAGTTTACATCACATCATAAAACATTGTCTGAAAAGTTTACAACATTATTCAAAGATAAACATAAACAACATCCAAGAGCAAGAGTAAGACCGCGCGCACATCTACTTTAGTTACCTGAAATACATGTGAGTTTTTGGAAAATCGTCAACATAATGTTGGTGTGAATTCATGCAGTTTTTGTATCGAACGTTTGTATACTTTAAATGAAAACATGGTATGTAATTTGTATAAATCAAGTATTTCTGTAAGTATAAGGAAATCGAGATCGCTAATGGTTTGCAAGGCCATTAACATGTGACACGACATAGGAAGCATCCAAACCATAGGCATTTTTAGTAGTCGATTCACGACTGGGACATAAAAGCACTGCTTGGTACTAGTTATCACCAAGAGTGTGGCTACCTGAAACCCATTAGATCTAACATTTTGTTCTGTGGTCTTAGTATGTACACGATTAATGGTGCTTCTGGTACCCTATTCGTGACATGATCTAAAGTATCATTCCTTAGTTTTTGTATTCAACATACCATAACACATGTATTTTCCCCAAGTTTAGAAAGCATATAAAAGTTTAAAAGTGGGGACATGAACTCACAACTTTGCGTTTCTTGCGCCGTAAACTTCACCGAGTTTGCTTATATAGCGTCGTGACCTATACGTGTTTTATTAACGTTAGTCACTATACTTGTATCACACAAGTACAAGTCACCATCTTCTATGTATTTGTTCTTTGTTGTTAAAAATAACTTATATTTTTAACTATGTATCTTACTTATATTATTTTTCCAATAAATATAAGTATCTTGTATTTTTCACCCGAGTTATGTATTTTAGTCCAAAATACATTTTAAGTTCATAACTTGTCCAAGTTACATAATCTTTTAAGAAATATATTTTCATAAATATATGTTCTTGTGTCTGTCTAAGCATGTTGTATGTGTATTTTCGTATCTCTACTCCTTGGGAGTATTTAGTGTATTTTCAAGTCCTAATACACTATTACATACAACACATATTACATACACTTAGCACAAAATTTGGTGACCAATATATATATATATTTTTCTCAAAAATATACATACTTAATATCAATTTTATCTTGAAGAAACCATCATTTCTTAACTTGAAATTTACAAAAATTAGGGAAACCTTGGTAAATATTTTTAGGTAAATTTTTAGGGAATAAGTTTCACCAAAACTTATATTTTCCTAAGTGTCAAAATTTTATAGAAATTTTGACATGGTTCCCCTAAAAATGGAGATTTCCCATGTTTTCAAAACATGTGTTTATTTTCTTTTAAAATCATCACAAACAATCATCAACTCATTCAACACTTACCGAGTGTCAAAATCAAGTAAATTACACTACATCATGAACTTGAAGTTTTTGTAAAAACTTGTAGTAACTTACCATGTTGTTTAGTAGGTTTAGTTATCCTTAAGAACATATTTATTTGTTTCTAAATCACATTCTTGAAAGATTTAGTCATTCACAACTTGTAAGATGATTTTTTTTAAAAATATTTCTTTTGTATTTTTCTTGTTACAAACATGTTTCTAATCTTGTTTAAACACTAAAAGTATGATTAGTTTACTTAGAAACCATGACTTTGTAAATCTTATAAATAAACTTGGTTTCTTGAGAAAATCATTTTGGTAATCATCTATTTACAAGATTTGCATTTTGTTTAAATCATCTTTACATATGAAAACCAATTTCATCATTCAAGCTCATGAAGACATAAAGCATGATGATCTTGGTCTTTCACAAGATCACCACCTTAACTTACTAGATCATGTGTTTAATCACAATCTAGTAGGTTTCTTATGATGTCTAACATCATAACACAAATCATCAATCATCAAGAAGCAAATAACACAAATCAACATGTATTCTTATGTTAAAGTATCATGATCATGTTCTTTAGTGTTCTATGTGATTAACAACATTCATCATCTTTTAACCATCAAAATATGAAGTAATAACAAGTGATAAGAAGCTTACAACTAGCACAAGGGCTAGGAAGAACACTTGAGGTTGAAGATGATAAATGGGTTGGATAGTAGCAAATGAAGAAGGTCCTTTAAGATCCACAAGCTCCAAGCTTCCTTAATCACCTTCTTACACCTTAGGATGGCCTTGAAATGGATGGGATTGAGTTGGAAATAATGGTGGTGTGGGTGGTGTAGTTTAGCCGAGATGAGGGAAGGGATGAAGGAGTGGTGTGTGAAGAAGATGGTGTAGGGTCTTGTTCTTATATCCAAGTTTGTGTAATAACCAATGTGTTTAGTGTTTCATATAGTACATCCAAGATCTCTAGTGAATCCAAGGAAGATCAAATGGGATCTAGGTGAATCAAGGGAAGATTTTGTTGGTGGGGTCACCCATTGTGACTGTAAATATGAGGGGGGGGGGGTAAAGTGTAAGTTTCAACCACTAATTTCATAAATAAGTTAAGTTTCAAGTGTCTTGATTAGGGACTTAATGTGTTATTATGTTATAAGAGGTGTCATGGTGTTTGGGAATTATAACTAGTTCAGAAATAATAAAACAATGCTTTTAGTGTAATTTTGATGTTTCGGGTAGTGTCCGGTTGTTCGGTTAGATACCGGTTCGTTAAAGTGTCAAACTATTCCGTTTAGTGATCTTTAAGTACCCTTTTGTGACACTTTCAATTCCCGACACTTAGGAAAGCATTCAGGACTAATTAGTCATATTTTTACAAGTTGCTAACTTGTTATAATGCTGAATTTTGCTAAAATATATGAAATTTAGCATTTAAAGTGTGTTTCGGGTGCTTTTCAGTGCGTATTTTAGCTTTCGGAAAGTCTATATGTTAACCCTTGTATACATTCTTGGGTTTCAATGTATTTTAGACGTTGGACCTACTCCTAGGCCCCAATTTTATTGTCTGACTGCTTTCTGCAGAATTGCTGACACAATGTGTCTTACCGGTGAGTTTACTAGTCTTTCTGACGCAACGCTAACATTAATGCATAAGGCAATATTTGAAGTATAATACGTGCATGAATTCACAAGTATAGCATGTAATCAGACAATGTTGACGTTTAAGCACATAATTGCAGATATTAAATATTAATTAAATTGAACGGAAATTACCGGTTTGGTGCCAGTTGTCACAGTTGATGTTCAGCCTTGACTTTGAGGCAAGTTAGGCATTTCGACACATACAAGGCAACATCCTTCTTCATACCCGGCCACCAATACTAAGTACGAAGATCCTTGTACATTTTGTGATGCGTGTGTAGTGTAATATATTTTAGATATATATTTAAGCCCTTTTTACACTTTTAGCCAAGTTTTAAATTTATAAAACACGATATTTACTAACACTAAACACACATATGGGCAAGTGCACCCATCGTGGACGTAGTATAGTGTTGGTAAGATACCGAGGTCGTCCAAGGACACAAGAGCTTTTAGTACCGGTTTATCCTCAACGTCTAATCAAATCAAAAATGCTAGAAAAGGTTTTTTAAACTAAGAAAATAAAAACTAACTAAATGCTGAAAAATAAAATAAAATAAAAACAGATAGACAAGATGAATCACTTGGATCCGACTCGTGTATTAGTATAACCTTTGATTATTTTCGCACTTTTGCACTTGTTTAAGAGATTATCTTAGTTATTGTAGTAGGCCCCTCTTTTGAAGGCGACGTTACCCTCAACCCAGTAGTTTGAGTCAGCAAGGATACAATCCTAAAGGGTCGGATTATTGAAAGATAATGAATTAAGTTATTAATGCAAATTATGGTAGGCCCCGCTTTTGGCGGTGACGTTACCCTCGGCTAAGTAGTCTGAGTCAGCAGGGATACAGTCCTAAATAGCCGGGTTATAGTATTAATAGTAGTTAACTTATGAGGGGGTCAAAGAGTTTGGATCCCCGCCATCCAATACCTATGGGCATTGAAGGAGATCCTACTAAATTTGACCCAGGTCCCTTGCAGGACCTCTAAACGCTGAACAAGGGCAAGACCCTTACCAAACCGTTCCCTTAACCCCCGACCAGGTAGCCAACATACCTCCATATAGACCGTGGAGATATGAATGGTGAAAATCTTTTATTTTATATAGACAGTAAAATAACGCCAAGACACCACGGACAAATGATAAGGAAAGATCACCTTCAACATAAGTAACTAGTTATTAAAGTCATTAATACAAAACCAAATAAAAAGTGCAAAAGATTAAAAATAAAAAGTATTATACTAAACACTTGTCTTCACCAAGTGATGTAAGAGACTTAGGCAAACACGGCCTTGATTGTCAAGAACTCTTACGATCAATCTTGGATCCCGAGATGACTCACACACTCTATGATGGACAATGGATGATGGTGGTGGATGATGGTGTTGTGATGGTGGTGGGTGGTGGATGAAGTGTGAGAGAGGTGGTGTGCCAAGGGATGAGTTGAAATGAAGCCAAGCACTCCTATTTATAGGCTGAACAGAAGGCTGGGCACGGCCCCGTGTCCGCTGGACACGCCCCCGTGCCCGTCTGACACTCTCTCTCTTCATTAATTGTAATTCGCAATTACAATTAATGCGCCTGCTGTACTTTCGCCACGCCCCCGTGCTCACTGGACACGGCCCCGTGGTGGGCAATAGAAGCTTCTATAGATTTGTCTTTTCTGCTGCTTCTTGGGCACGGCCGCGTGCTGGCTGAGCACGGGGCGTGTTCAGTCTTCTGACTTCTCTTTTTTGCTTGGGAGGATGCCGTTGAGGGGTCGGGCAATCCACTTTTGTTCCTTTTCTTGTATTTATGTTAGATTTAGCTGTCTTTTTGCTTCTTTTGTGAATTTGAGCTCATTTCATCATGAAAATACAAAAGGAAGACAAAAACACTCTTTTTCCAACATTAGTACTTAAAAAGGGTTAGTTTTATGCCTCATTTGATGTAATTTATATGTTGCATTTTACACACATCATTTTGTCAGCACCAGGATGGATTGAATAACGAGACTTGTGAGCTTCGTCCATCACTAGGGTGCAAAGATTGTCTTTACGCGGAATCCATAAACGATTCTTGAAATAAAGTAACCCATTATCTTTTGTTTCAAGTTGAAGCTTAAGATTAAGTGGTAACTCATTTTTCAACAAGCCTTGGGTTACACATGTTCGTTGTACGTGATGGATATGTGTTTGGATATCGGATAGAATTCGAACACAATGTAGTTTGACACGTTCCTTTCGACTTAGTGCATCGGCTACAACATTCGCCTTACCAGGATGGTAGCGAATCTCGCAGTCGTAATCGTTCAAAAGCTCGACCCAGCGTCGTTGTCTCATGTTTAGCTCCTTTTGATTGAAAATGTGTTGGAGACTTTTGTGGTTTATGAAAACCACACACTTCGTGCCATAGAGGTAGTGTCTCCAAATTTTCAGAGCAAAAAGCACAACACCTAACTCAAGATCATGAGTCGTGTAGTTTTTCTCGTGGATTTTCAATTGCCTTGACGCATAGGCTATGACTTTACCTCGTTGCATGAGAACACAACCAAGGCCTAGATTCGATGCATCACAATAGACAACGAAATCATCATTGCCATCAGGTAAAGATAAGACAGGAGCATCACAAAGTTTTCGTTTCAGCATTTGAAAAGCTTCCTCTTGTTTGGGTCCCCACTCAAAAGGCTTATTCTTCTTGGTCAAAGCAGTGAGAGGAACAACAATCTTGGAGAAGTTCGCGATAAATCATCGATAATATCCAGCAAAACCAAGAAATGAGCGAACTTCTGTAGGAGTAGTGGGTGTGTTCCAATCCTTAATCGCTGCGATTTTGAAAGGATCCACATGAATACCTTGCTCGTTGACAACATGACCCAAAAACTGAACTTCCTTAAGCTAAAATTCACACTTGGAGAACTTGGCAAAGAGTTGTTCATTCTTTAGGAGTTCCATTGTCAAATGAAGGTGTTGTTCCTGATCAGCTCGTGACTTCGAATAAATAAGGATGTCGTCAATGAAAATAATGATGAACTTGTCTAAATAAGGTTTATAAACCCTATTCATTAAGCCCATGAAGACAGCTGGAGCATTCGTCAAACCAAAAGGCATGACAGTGAACTCGTAATGACCATATCTCGTAAGGAAAACAGTTTTGGGAATATCTTCTTCGAGTACACGAAGCTGATGATACCCAGAACACAAATTGATCTTGGAAAAACATGTAGCACCTTGCAGCTGATCAAATAGATCATCAATTCGTGGTAGGGGATATCAATTCTTGATTGTGAGTTTGTTGAGCTCACGATAATCGATACACATGCGGAAAGATCCATCTTTATTTTTCACGAACAGGACTGGAGCGCCCCAAGGTGAAAAACTCGAACGGATGAATCCTTTGTCAGATAACTCTTGAAGCTGCTTCGACAACTCTTGCATCTCAGACGTTGCAAGGCGGTAAGGTGCTTTAGCAATTGGGTTGGCACCAGGTACAAGATCAATATGAAACTCGACTTGACGAACTGGAGGTAAACCAGGCAGTTCATCAGGAGACACCTCTGGATAATCTCGAACAATAGGAATATCTCGAACATTCTTGCTTTTGCCTTTCTCCTCTACGACATGTGCCAGAAAGGCCACATAATTCTTTCGTAGGTATTTTTGGGCTCGAGTACATGACATGAGTTTCAGACTACTCGAAGGTTTCTCTCCACGAACATTTAGAATTTCACCAGATGAAAGAGGTATACGAACAACCTTGTCAAAACAAATCACCTCAGCATGATGCTTGGTTAACCAATCCATTCCTACGATAATATTGAAACTTTAACGTTGCATCGGCATGAGGTCAATAGGAAAAAAGTGAAAGCATATAAAAAGCAAATGTGAGAATGAAACAAGTAAATTCAAATTAACATTTGTGTGCTAATGGGGTGTTTGGCCTAGCTTTTTTTTTTTTTTTTTTTATCTAAGCTTATAGCCTTTTTAGCTTATTTTTACAAAATAAGCACTAATGGGTGTTTGGTTTAGCTTTTTAAGCTTATGCTTATTAGCTTATATAAGCTAATTCCAAGAAGCTTATGGGAAGATGGTTTTTTTAGCTTATTTGAATAAGCTTATTTGAAGAAGATGGTTTTTTACTCATTTACCCTCAAATGGTGGATTAACTCATTTGAATCTGATACACATAATGGTATTATACCCCTTCCAATAATACAAAATAACTTAACAAACAACTAAAGATTTAATTATTAATTATTTTGAGTGATTACTATACCCCTTCCCATTAGCATTCAAAGTTGTTCATCGCCTGACGGCTCTACGGCTTTGCCAAGATGGACTAAAAAACATAACATCATCAAATTAATTTAAGGGTTGTTTCAGCCCGAATGACTTGTTTCAATGACATAATCACATGTTTTGTAATCCACCGATTAGTTTGTCAACTTAAGTGATTTTTTTTTCAAATAAAAGGAATATGAGTGAATTTAATATTGCATTTAACCCACCGATTAGAAAAGGATACGCGACACAAAACATATTGGTAGAAAAGGATACGCGACGCAAAACATAATGGCGGCATGTGATTTTAACATATGTTTTACGTTTGCATGGGCTGGATGGGAGGGGACAACACATGATACTAGAATTTTCAATGAAGCATTGCGTAGGCCCGAAGTTAATTTTCCACGTCCAATAGGTGGTTAGTACCATTTCATGTTTCCTTAAACCTTATGTTTTGCTTATTTTTTTATATAAGTAATACTATTTATTTTATTCATTATAGATAAATATTACGTTGTTGATGCTGGATATCCAAATACTAGAGGTTATCTTGCTCCATATAAAGGAACCAACATTCGTTATCATCTACTAGATTTTCGTCGTGGAAAAGACGGTTGCTAGTCGTGCTTCTAGAGGATCTAAAGAGATATTTAACTACCATCATTGAGAAATGTCATTGAACAAACTTTTGGAGTATGGAAGGCTAGATGGGAGATATTACAACATATGCATGTCAATTACACCTACGAGACACAAGTGAAGATCGTGCTAGCATCTATGATAATTCATAATTATATTAGAAAAAAGATACATGTGACGAAGGATTTACCAGGGCGCAACAAGAATCTTACACTCCAAATAATGGTCGAGGATCTAATGATATTAATGAAGTAAATGAAGACACAAGTACACAACGTAGAATAGATGATTTATACATGAGTGCAGTTAGAGATATGATTGCAGGAGATCTAACCAAACCAAGATGAATGTTTATTGAATATTAATGTATTTTTGTAGAAGTTTTACGTCATCATCGACATAGATTTATCCAAAAATAATGGTATAACTCATAAAAACAAAGCCGATACATATAAAATATAAGTTATGTGATAATATGTAACCATGCCCCTTTTGGTCATTTTACTAACTCATTTTTGCAGATATATATAACTTGTAGAATGTAAGTTAATCCAAACACTTAAAAATAACTTATCAAATGAAAGAAAATAAGTATAACCTACTTTAAAATACAAGCATAAACCAAAAAAATAAAAGCTACGCCAAACACCCCTAACACTATGTTCCCGAGTTTCATTAACATTATGTTCCCGAGTTTCATTTAACAAGGGAAGAGAAAGGAATTAAAAGGAAGAGAGTAAAAAATGTGTTCCAGAGTTTTTTTTAGGAAGGGAAGTGGTGAGAAAAGAAAGGAAACAAGGGGATGATTGATGCAAATATTCATCCTCCCAATTTGGAGAGATTTGGTGAGAAAAGATTATTATGAATCTCAGACTTTTTTAAATTTCCTAAATTACCCTCAAATTCATTTAATAACACTAAAAGTGTAACTTTCTTTTCTTTTCCTCCCAACTCGGGAACACATAAAATATTAAATTTCCTTTCATTTCCTTTTCATTTCATTAAACTCGGGAACACGAATATAATCACATCTTTTCCTTTCCATTCTCTTGTAATTCCCCTTCCTTTCTCTTCTATCGTTAAATGAAACTCGGGAACACAGTGTAAATGAGAGAAAAGAAAAGATTTGGAAAAAAATAATTTTTAGTTGTGTTCCAGAGTTTTATTAAAGTAGAGAAGAGAAGAGAAAATGAGAGGTTTTTTGCCTAAATTTAATCTTTCCAATTTGGAAAGAAACGGGAAAAAGAGAAAAGAAAATGAGAGAATCATTTCTTTTCTTCCCTTAACTTAACTCGGGAACACGGCGTAAATGTGGTGAAAAGATATCAGGGATAAAATGTATAGATAAGCCCAAATGAAGGCCCAGTTCAGCCCTAAACGGCTAAACCTATGCGTTTAAAAAATAAAATAAAGCGTGGTATCATCCCCCTCTCTCTCTGCCCTTGCGAAGAGAAACCTCCAACATCATCTTTGTGAGTAGCAAGCAAGTAAGCAAGAAGGAAGAAATGGGAGGCAGAGGGCGGTCGAGAAGAACTCAAAGAAAGCATTTTCGTGATGGCAGGGAAAACGTTTGGAAAAACAACAACGACAAATCGGAGCCTCAACAACAAAATAAAGAGAACAACAACTGGCAGCCCTTCGTTGCTGAGAACGCCGCCTTTAATGAGTACTATAAGGTAAGCAGCAGATACTTGTTTGCTTGCTTGCAGTCCTTCCTAAACGATAAAAAAAAAACCTTGGTTTGTTGGTTATGTAGGAGCAAGGGATTGTGCGTCCGGAGGAGTGGGACGCTTTCATGGAGTGTTTGAGGAACCCACTTCCTTCTGCTTTCAGGATCAATTCCAGTAGCCAGTTCTCTATGGATCTCAAATCGCAGTTACAGGATGAATTTTCCAAATCTCTTCAAATCGCAGGTGAAGCTGAGGGCATAAAGTCATTGCCTTGGTATCCTGATAACTTTGCTTGGCAGTCAAGTTTTTCAAGAATGCAACTCAGAAAGAACAAGAGTCTTGAGAGGTCCGTATATGCAGTCATCCTGTTACTTTTACTTGGACTCTCTTCTAAGCTCTTGTTTCCTATCAAATAATAATTTAGGTTTCATGAGTTCCTAAAGCAAGAAAATGAAATTGGAAACATTACCAGACAGGAGGCTGTTAGCATGGTGTGCAACCTTTACTTTATCATTTGTTTTTTTTTTCATGATCAATTTGTTGCTATGTATCTGCCTTATGCATGCTGTCTTGCTCAAGTAATATATCATTTATTTGGCACACAGGTACCTCCACTGTTCTTGGATGTACATCGAGATCATTTTGTTATTGACTGTAAGTAATGATATTTGTAGCTAATGCCACTGGATCTACATTTCACACATATTAATTAATTAATTAATTAATGCACATATATATGCTTTTGAAATGGATCATTGCCTATTTCTAAAGAATTGTTGGCAACCCATTTAACATGTTGTGTCTTTCATATACAACTAGAGGTGGCAGTTTGATTCATTTACTTTTTGAAAATCACCCAGAGTGTCTTTGAATTGCTTATAGCCTCCTAACTTGTATTACTTTACAAATATAGAATATTATTGTAATAGCTTTGGTATTCGTGATCAAACTTAATACAATGAAAATAGACAAAGAAAAAGATTGCAGGTTGATCCCACCTGACCTGTTTTGGCTTGAAGCATACAGCCTGTTTTCGATTGAAGCTGTGTTAAATGTTTGATTTTTTTTTTTAATCTACAGTGTGTGCAGCTCCAGGCTCAAAAACGTTTCAACTACTTGAAATGATACACCAGGCATCGGACGTGGGATCTTTACCAAGTGGAATGGTTATATTTTTCTCTCTGATGATTCATCTTTAGTACATTTAGTTTATGTAACATGTAATAATTCTGTTTTGTAGGTTGTAGCAAACGATGTTGATGTACAACGATGCAATCTTCTTATTCATCAAACAAAAAGAATGTGCACTGCCAACTTGGTTGTGACTAACCATGAAGCTCAACATTTTCCAAGTTGTCACATGAAGAAGAATCATGAGAATGTCTCTGAGTTGGGTATGACTCAGCTGTTATTTGACCGTGTCCTGTGTGATGTTCCATGCAGTGGAGATGGTACTCTTCGCAAAGCTCCCGATATCTGGAGAAAATGGTAACTACATTTTAGTAATGCAATTGATTCTTGGATTTCAAATCTTAATAATTAGGTCTTAATGTTGACATAAACATACCCATTGCAGCAGAACTTGCTTTAAAAAACAGAATGATATTACGTGTTTACCCTTTTGTAATCTTGTATGAGAGACTTTTCTTTTTTATTCCATCAGCTTTTTTTTTTTTACTTTATCTTGTAATAATGTTCTTTTCGATAATGTTATCTATTTGTTCTTTGAATAAAAAAATTACCAAACATTGAAACTAACACTATCTACCTTGAGTCCTTGACACTGATTTGCCACATTTGATTATACGATTTTTATTATTTTATATATTATATAAGCACTTATAAAACAGACATCAAACACCCTATGGATTTCTCATGAATTGCAGGAGTGTGGGGATGGCTAATGGTGTTCATTGTCTACAACTTCAGATAGCCATGCGAGGTTTGTAATATATTCACTAATGGTTAACCATTGTTTAATTTGATTGCAACTGTCCAACGTTGTTCCATTTTCCGTAATGTTCTACAGTCAAGCTTTGGAAAACTGTACCTCTCAAATAAGTTTTAATGATGGGTTCTTTTGTTGTCACACCTGCACCATTATAAAGTTACAATAATTAACTTATATTTTTATTACAGGTTTGGCATTGCTCAGAAGTGGTGGAAGAATGGTTTACTCAACATGCTCTATGAATCCTGTGGAAAATGAGGCTGTAGTGTCTGAGGTTATATTTAAGAGTCAAGTAGCTACACAACTGTGATTTTCTTTTCACGTCATGTGTGGCACTAAATTTATATTGTTTCAGATTCTGAGGAGGTGTGGAGGCTCCGTTGAGCTTGTTGATGTATCTACCGAGCTCCCTCAGCTTATTCGCAGGCCCGGTCTCAAAAGTTGGAAGGTCTGTTTGTTTTACAGTTTTATATAAATTTTGTCAGTCATAAAATTTTGATAAATTGTATAGGTTCGAGACAAAGGTGTGTGGTTAGCTTCTCATAAAGATGCTTGCAAACATGGAAGAAGTGGGATTGTTCCCAGCATGTTTCCTTCTGGGCAAGCCCATTTAGACACATCTGATGATACCAATGAGAACCCAGGTGCAGAGATAATTGAAGATGGGAATTCTAACAACGGGGATGTTGATGTTTTGGTGCCTGAAGTTTCATCACTTCCATTAGAGCGTTGCATGCGTTTCGTGCCTCATGACCAAAACACCGGAGCTTTTTTTGTTGCTGTTTTCCACAAGATTTCTCAATTACCAGGTCAGTATCTTTTGAACTATGGGGAGCGTTAAGAAGTTATTTACTTAAGAGGTGGTGGAATGGGTTATGGGTGAGTGACACAGGTTATGTAACAGGTCAAACTAAGTTGGTTTCAGAATGTGTAATTTTTTAGTATGGTTGACCTTTGTCTTAAATTACTACATTTTTTATAAATAGTTAAGTGTCAACCATGATTCATAAGTTATATTGTTTCTGTAATGATCCGATAAAAGAATTGATAAAGATTAAGAATTGACAAAAAATGTTTCGGGTTAAACCCTATCAGGACGTTCTTGAGTTGACCTATACCCAAAGTTACCTATTTTGACAAGTTTTCAATGTGCGTGACCACCCATTTTGTGACCACCTTTAGTTTTATGCATTCACTTTCTTCTCTAAGCTCTAAAAATAGCCTGAATCGACCCATTTAAATTGAACGGGTCAAAGGTGCTACCTCTAATTTGCATTTGTATCTACTAAAACAGAGCTTGTTTTGCTTCTCATTGGTGCAGTCTTACAAACAAAGTCAAACAAACATTCGCGAGAACGGGATTCTGATAGTGATGAAAAAGTGAAACAAGGAGAAGATAAAGATGTTAATGAAACGGATGTGAGTAATGCTGATGCAGGTGTACTCGATGAAAAAGCGAAACAAGGAGAAGATAAAGATGTTAATGAAGAGGCAATAGCTGATGCTGGTGTACCCGTCAAAGAGTCTGATGAAGAGTTGTTGGACTGTAATCCAAGTAAAAAGCTTAGAGTTGAGAGTCCAAATAAACCAAAATCTCGTGCAGAGAAGGCCAATGATAAGAGAAAGTTGCAGATTCAAGGCAAGTGGTTTGGAGTTGACCCTGTTGTTTTCTTCGAAGATGATGCTATTCTCACTGGTATCAAGGAGTTCTATGGCATCAAAGAATCTTTTCCGTTTAACCATCACCTTATTACACGAAATAGTGATACCAATCATGTGAAGAGAATTTACTATATTTCGGAATCTGTCAAGAACGTTGTGGAACTCAACTTCCTAGCTGGAGAGCAACTCAAAATAACTTCCATCGGTCTCAAGATGTTTGTAAGTTGTCTGTGAATGTTATTCTAGTTTATTTATTTATTTAATAATAATAATAATAATATTAAATTTCCGGGGTTTCTGTTCCAGGAAAGGCAAACATCTAGAGAAGGCGTTTCCACAGCTTGTGTGTTCAGAATATCTTCAGAAGGTTTGCCATTGCTTCTTCCACATATGACCAAACAGATAGCTTGTGCATCACCTGCGGATTTCAAGCATTTATTGCAATACAAATCCATCAAATTTCCAGATTTAGTTGATGATGGATTTCGTGAAAAGGTTTCCACGCTTTCTTTGGGCTGTTGTGTGGTGGTTCTCAACAAAGGTTTGTTTGCTAGCCGAGCTGTTGGTCCTGTTGTATGTCAACCCTCTTCCTTAAAATCTACTTTGTTTTGTTGTATGACAGATAATGAAGGCTCATCTGATCCGCCTGTGGTGGATAGATCAACGATTGCCATTGGTTGCTGGAAAGGGCGTTCTAGTTTATCAGTGATGGTGACAGCTATCGACTGTCAGGAAATGTTGGAAAGGTTACTGGTTCGGTTTGAGACCAAAAGCGGATCTTCAGACATTAACTGCGAGGAGGCAGCAAATGTTGATGATGCGCAAGTGAAGGATGTTTCTGAAACCGTAACGACATCAGATGATGTTGAAGTAAACAAAGAATAGGCATTCACAACTACTGGATTTTGTACTCTGATTGAAATGGAATCATGATACATGGGAAAAAAGTAGGACATTGAATTTGGAGGGGCTTTCTGATTGTTGTACCCGGAAAACAATACTTTGTGACTTGTTCTATTTACCTTGCTTTTCTTGCACTATTAGCCTTTTATCATATATTCTCCAAGTGTGTCCAAAATAACTAGGCTCACCACTATTAGCCTTAGGGCTTGCCATTGTTTTGAGCTTTCAATTTCAAAAAGTTTGCTCCAAATCTTCAAATATTGTTTTGCACTTTCATCACTAGCTTTTCAATCACTTCCCTCCCTTTCCCCTTGTTTCTATATGGATCTTAAATGATGTGTCACACCCCCAAAATCCCACCTGCGGAGTACTACCGCTTGGAGGCGTGACTGACCAGGATCCAGCCACCAATCATACTGAACAAGCATATAAGCAGTTATAAAAGTTTAACCAATACGATTGGTGTTTCAAAACAAACAAGTTAAGTTGCAAGCGGAAGCATAAGTCTTTAAAGTTAAAACATAAGTTCAAATGGTTTCAAGCTTAACACAGTACGCAGCAATCCGTGTCCCACAACGACCCTCCTCCATGCAAGCTCCAACTGAGTACCTATGGTCCTGCAAAGCATGTAGTAACGAGTCAACAACTAGTTGAGTGAGTTCACAGTTGGGTGTTCGTTTTAGTTGTTTCGAAAACGGTTTCCTTTAACTGGCATCCTGCCGTGGGGGTTACCCCATAGTTTAAAAACGTGACATGTTCGTTCCCAGTTACTCCGGCATTCCAGCCGTGGGGGCTACCCCATGTTAGTTATCAGGCATTTCGGCCGTGGGGGCTACCCCA
Organism: Helianthus annuus; assembly: GCF_002127325.2. Taxonomy (NCBI): domain Eukaryota; kingdom Viridiplantae; phylum Streptophyta; class Magnoliopsida; order Asterales; family Asteraceae; genus Helianthus; species Helianthus annuus. The sequence goes on from NC_035444.2 coordinate 122,528,221, forward strand.
TGCGTACACTAGACTCGTTACCATATCGACTGCTGACTGTAGTCATGTTTATGTGCCCTGAAAACATCAATGTCTATCATCATTGACGTGCCCCAGATCCATTAGTTCACGCCCGTCCTCTGCGGCACGGTGTGAGGCTTGTCAGACCTAAATAGCGCTATCTAACTAATGACCCGCTCGCCATTGGCCCGGCGATTAGTCGATACAAAAAGGAGGGACTTCGTGATAGAGTTTTAGTCTAGTACGTGTTATCCGTCCATCCGGACGAGGAATCACATTCCTGAACCACTGACGTCCTACCCAAGGAGGACGAGGAATCCACGTTCCTTAACCCCGTTCCCAACCCAGGGAATCCCATGCTTTGTAGAGGGTGTGAACTCACCTTGGTTTGCTCGGTAGTAACACAGAAAAGTCAATCAATTGCAGGTAATCAATTAGGTCCTATCACAGATATTTTTCGTATCAGATTCAAGCCAGCAATGCACGTATGTTCAACACGTATGGCAAACACGTTTAACAGTTCACAGTATTTTCAATCAACAGTAGCACATACGGCTCATAAGTTCAGTCCAACTACTTAAGCCCAAAACACGTAATAGCAGTTAACACAGAAGCCCATAAGTCCGGCCCATTAACTAAGGCCCGTAACTAAGCAAGTCCAATAAGCGTGGTCTCGAGTCGCAACCGGACTCGCAAGCATGGTCTCGAGTCATGTTGTTTGTGTTGATCATGGATGGTTGCGAGTCGCAACCTATGTCGCAACCGTGGTCTCGGCTAATCATGCTAAGGTCTCGAGTCGCAACGGGACTCGTAACCTGTGTCGCAACCTGTGGTCTCGGCTTGTCCTGCTATGGTTGCGAGTCGCAACCGCGTGGTCTCGAGTTGTCACGCTGTGGTTGCGAGTCGCAACTGTGTGGTTGCGAGTCGTATGCTGTCGTTTTCATGTTCACGTGTTGATTCAGATATAGTCAGCCTAATGGTACTATGTAATCAGGCCCAAATCAGGAAACAACCAATAGGATTTTACTAACAAGTTTTCCTAATCAGTCTATTAGTAAAAATGGATCAAAATCATAAGGGTTTTCACATCTTCAACCATCATTCAAATTGTTCTTCATATGTTCAAACACATATTCATCAAGTTCATAATATAATTAACCCTTATTCAACCAAATTTATGTACAACCATCAAGATACAATTTACTAGCATGCATCCTAACATTCGGTTTCCATTTAATACCCAACCCCACTTGCACAAACACCCCATTCTTCGGATCCTAACCCAAGTAAGCCGACAACATCATTCACCTTTTTAACATATAATGAACCGATTTTTAACATCAAACATTTATGCATAGTTCAACACATAACAAGAAACATTCATGAACCGATTTCTTTTCAAAACATCATGCATAACTCAACAACCAACATATTGTCATAATCATTAATTCAAGCACAAAACTCAACATGATTCACTAACCGGTTAAGAGGTAGGAAAGGTGAACTCCAAGTGTCGATTTCCAAGTTTGAGCCGAAATCCTAGTGCTAACCGGTTGGATCCGAAAATGATGTGTGTTTGTGTTCTTAGGGTTTTAGTGAGAGGAAAAGATAGGAGAGTGTGTGTGTATGTGTTGTTCAACAAATGGTAAAATAACTAAGGGTGGTATATATATATATATATATGCTAGTTCCAAGTGATGCACCCTTAATGGGTTTCGGGTGAGGGGTTTACGGCCCAAATGGCCCAACCGGCCAAAGGCCCAAACCGGTTACTGTTCACTCGAGACCTCATGGTCTCGAGTCGGGTCCTTGTTGTCTCGTGTTGGGTTCTCGGTTCACATATAACACGTACACACATATATATACAATGCACACATAACAAGGCACATATCACATAAAAGGTTCACGTTTATCATTAAGTTAATCAAGTTAACTAGTCACATAGCGTTCAAGCATGTTACATCAAGACACAACGAAAGGTCCTAGATTTCGAGTTGTCACATGATGCCCTAAAACCCAATTGCTATTTTTTTCCCCAAAAAAAAAACAAACCATTTTATCTATCAACACCGACTAGGATGAGCGTGGTACCAGTACAAGTACCGAAATACCAGTACCGAAAATCGTCAAAACTGGGCACCGGTATTGAAAATGTTCGGTACGGTAAAAATCAGTATTTTACCGGTACCGTACTGAACCGGTATGTACCGGTACCGAAAATATCAAAAGTGGGTACCGATACTGGTACCTAAAAAATTCAGTACCGGTACCCAATACCAAATGCTCATCCCTAACTACGATCACATGTTTTATACAAAATATGCCACAGATTCGTGGTACGTACTGATGAACTGAGTTAATTTTACATTTAGATCTAAAGTTGCTTTGCGGTGTATAAAATCGTCGATGAAGAAAGGAGATGGGAGACATAGTAAGATAAGAAGGGGGGAGGGAGTTGGAGCGGTGGGGGAGCGAGGACAGTCGGCCCTTGGGGTTGATGAAGGGGGAGAGGAAGGGTTGGGGCGGTTTGGGTTTTGATTATTCTATTTTAGTTCGAGTTAATTAAGTAATTTATTTATTTTTCTAGTTATATCATAACTTTACTAACATGGGCATTTTCAAACAAAAATAACATAATAAGTAGATAGAGTTAATAAGATGTATTTAACTGAAACAAAAATGAAAGTTCTAGTACTATTTTGGTAATATTTAAACTATTAAAAACTTATTTTAATTTTTAAGCAAACCACATAAACCAAAAATACTAATTTACTTTATAATTTATGTTGCAAAACATATTTGTATATATGAACCAAAACCTTCTTCTTTTGTCTATTGTGATTTTTTTCCTTTTTTGTTTTATATCTTTTGTTTTACATAATAAACCTAAAAGAGTTAAATTTTTATTAAATTTTGGTTTAGACCTTTTTTTCGGATTTGGTCGTTTTTAGCACAGTGTTTGCTAATCACATTTGGTACCTCAGGTTTTTTTTCCTGCTTGACTTTCTAATACGTGTTGATATAAATTTGAGTTTGTATGTCTTACGTCACATGAGTCACTTGGTGTTAAAAATTGTGCTTTTGTTTACGTCGTTTTCAGGTTTTGGCCGTCGTTTAGTTTCTAATTAGCGCGATTTTACTTTTCTGCCCCGCAACGTTGGTAGCACGATTTTGTGACCCCTGCCCCGCAACACGAGGGCTTAAGACTAGTTTGTATTATATAAAAGAGGTCAAATATGATATGAAGGTTACTGATCAAATCAAATGATTGGCAATGGCAATTAGGTAATTTGGACCCTAAAATTAAGTGAAAGATAATGTTAGGAGAGAGACAGGGCGAGAAAGAAGAAAGAGGATGAAGACACGGTGTAATCCAATTGGTTTTCAAGTTATCTGGTTTGTTTGAAAATTTTAAAACAGAATTCAGATTAAATAAAAAAACTGATTTGAATAAGCTTATTTGGTTCAAAATTTAGAACTATTAAAATAAATCGCATTATCAAACTTTCATATACAGCGACACCCAACCCCTATACAACTCGTATAGGGTTAACCCTAAACGACTCAGACAACCATTGTCAGCCTTTGTCTGGATAGGTCTAAACGAGTCTATATTTGTGTGATTTGATTTTGATAGGTCGAGTCATTCAATCTAGTACTTCATCCACTATCTGAGTGCACGTCATAGAACGGTTTTAGGCTTTTGTGTGTGGGTCACATTCATCTTGTCTAATTACTATAGAATTTGTCCTCTTTAACGAAAGGGTAGTCGGTCTAAAATCAGGACAACTTATTAATTATCAACCATAGAAGTATTGCATGTGGTTAGGGATTCTTGCCTAGGTGGTTTATTCACCATTACTGGCTACTGCTTGCTATTTGCTCTAGTTTTCGTCTTAGTTCTTGTTAGTATAGTTTTAGGTTATTAGTTAGTTTATTAATATAATTAAAAATCCAAATTAATTTTAGCTTGTAATTTGGCTTAGATTGAGTTTTAGAGTTTGCCACATCTAGTCCCTAGGCTCGATACTCGGTTTTACTTTATATACTATACACGTCTGGTATACTTGTCGTTTGTGTGTAGTTTTTAGGTAATTCCATCTTTTAAAACTTGGTCCGATTTTGAGTACACATTCACAGACATCAAGTTTATGGCGCCGTTGCTGGGGACCTGTTTTTGGCACTTTATTTGCATTATTTGAGCTGTTTTCTATCCTTTTACTGCTTTTCTGAAATTGCCTGCCTTTAGGGATATTTTGTTTGCTTGATTGCAATTTGTGCCTATAAGTTTAGTGATTATTGCATGGTTTGCTCTTATAGTGCATGCCACGTACTCGTTCACAAGGATCGCCCGACACAACAGCTTCTTCAGAGCCGCCTGAGCGAGATCTTCACAAGCACATGTCCCAACACAAAAAGGGTTTGGTTTGGGTTTTTAAATAAGGCGGTGGAGACTTAACACAAAAAGGGTCGTGGTCTAGTGGTTGTTGCGTGTTGCTAATTCATGTGAACCCGGTATAGACCCGGGTTGAGTCCCGCTTCACCCGGTTTTACCTGTTTATCTTCCTTTTATTTAATTGCCTTAAATAACTTCCAAAACTTGGCAGTTCAATCCCTGAACATTATTACTTACTTTTACTCAATAATTTAACCAAGTTAACCCATTCCCTTTATAATTTTTAACGAGACTAACGAAACTAACCATAGATTATTTATATTATTAATGTTTCTAATAGGAAAATAATTAAGTTAATTAAATTAGTATACGGAATATTAAAAATATCAAATAATTATTGCAAATTCCATTTTTATTTCATGCGGTTTGGATCCAGTTTACAAAATGAGTTGGATTTCTCTAAGACCCATTTCTCGCGGCTGTTACAGATGACGACATCATTAGTTTCGGTGGTTTGACGGATCTACTAAGCTCATTGTCCAGATTCAAATTCCGAGCCACTGAAGTAGACGATGTAGCAAAAGCGTTATAAAATTCGTTTGCCATCTTGTCAAAATCTCGAATTTCGTGCGAACGAACCCTGAAAAAACAGTCAAACAAGTCAAGTCAGTCAATTCCTTCAAATGGAACAAAAACCATACGAAATATCAAATAATTATTGCAAATTCCATTTTTATTTCATGCGGTTTGGATCCAGTTTACAAAATGAGTTGGATTTCTCTAAGACCCATTTCTCGCGGCTGTTACAGATGACGACATCATTAGTTTCGGTGGTTTGACGGATCTACTAAGCTCATTGTCCAGATTCAAATTCCGAGCCATTGAAGTAGACGATGTAGCAAAAGCGTTATAAAATTCGTTTGCCATCTTGTCAAAATCTCGAATTTCGTGCGAACGAACCCTGAAAAAACAGTCAAACAAGTCAAGTCAGTCAATTCCTTCAAATGGAACAAAAACTATACGGACAAGATTCCGTCGTGCGAATGGAATCTTTAAATGACTGAAAATATTCTCTTCGTGCGAATAGGGTCTATTTGCGCGAATGGTTCCATTGTACAAGATATCAAGTTTCGTGTTTTTGCATTTTTTGACAGTTTTTAGATGATTCTGATTGTGTTTTGAGCCAAAATTTTTCAAGGGTTTGTTAAAAACGTTTTGAAAAAATCAATCCATTATATCCGTGGATTCAATCAAAAAAAGATGAAAAGTAGAAAGAATAGAAGTGAGAAGGCTAGAAAAGTCTTCAAATGCTGAAATCTTGTGTGTAGAGTCTCTGAAGTCGGCCTCCAAGCTCTGATACCACTTGTGAGGACCGTTTCGATCTCGTTTACACTCAGGCCAACTCAATAAAGCTATTCATATCATGCGGAATCTGATTGAGTAGTAGACAGACACAAGATTTCAACGATTAACACTGATTTCATTGAATAAATGCAAGTACAGACCGTGGAATCAGTTCGGTAACGCTTCGACATCCGAATGCCAAAAGTTCTACAAAGCTCTCACCCTCACACCTATTTACAGGCAACTCTATCCATGCGAAAGAGCTTTGGACGAGTGGGCATACTCATTCGTGCGAACAGAGATGGATCCCTTCGTGCGAAGGACTCTTTCATACTGTCACACCCCGACTGCGTAAAACAACGAAACCGCGGCGGAAACGTTGGAGAATGGAGCGACAAAATTATTGTTTCACAACCATGGATTCAAAAAGTTTCGTTTTATTTGATTATTAAATATTTACGTTGTCTTAAAGTTAAAACAAACAGGTTCACATATTGACTATCATCGTTATTAAGTCACTAAGGCCTCGTCCAGTCCTAAGTGAGCATGCATCCTAGTCGCAATCAACATCATTCAACACCACCTGAAACATATGTGAAAAATAAAGTCAGCATAAAAATGCCGACGAGCACATAAGTTTTGTGAGAGTGTTGGATTCATGGCTCGTTTACATGTTGCAATACCTCGTTTGACTACAAGAGTCGGTAATTGAAAACCTTGTTTTGAAAAGAGTTTGATATTGCAATATGAATAACCAGCTCAAAATAAGTTGGTTATGGTTTATAAAATCTCGTTGCCATGAATCTTAACCCAAAACATTTATTTAAGTAAACCAAATTGTAAATTGTTCTCGTAATAAAACTCGTATGGTTTATATCGTTTAGCAAACATCGTTGCGTGTCTCGTTTGAAAATCGTTCGTCCAAGTGAACTATATAACGCCACGGAATATAATATGATAAAAGCACTTATATATAAGACTAGCGGCGTATCTACCATGCTTTTATTTTTATCACATTACACACGTCCCGTTATCTAAACACTAACCAAAAACCAATCGTTCGTTCAATTCGTTTAACTCGTTCAAATCGTTTAAGTCGTTCAATCGTTTCAGTCGTTCAATCATCCAAAATCATTCTCGTTTTAATTGTGAAAACTACTTTTGCTTGTCTCGCGGAATACATTCAAACCTTCGTAACTCGTCCATCGTTCAACTCGTATTAACAAACCACCAAAGGGTAAGTTAACAATCATCAGGTTCAGTCGTTACCCACATAACCCCCATACATAACCATGGTGGCAGTCCGATAACGGGATTTGTCAGATCTATGGTACCATAACCTAGTACTGGTCGGCTCGGCCAAAGCTAATGAATGTCATTCGTTATGTAATTACGTCCTAACAAGTTCGTTCACATTATCGAAATCGTTATGTTTAATATAAACTATAGTATTCGTTTTTGAAATCGTCGTTGAAAGCATCGAAATCGTTTAACACATATGAATCACCCCAAAACAGTCGAAAACAGTAAAATAGGGGAACTATGTACTCACATTGAATTGCAAAGTATCCTTGATCTAATGAACTAACAATGCTCGGGAAAACCAAGGAAAATCAAGTGGTACCTATAATCGGATCGCTAGTTAATAAATCGATACCTAAATCAGATGATCGGGTAGAATGAGGTCTCGTAAACCAAATGAGTATTGGAACTCATGTGATATGGTTTAACAAAGCCTACATTCTAAATCGGAACCTATCCTAAGTGCTTATGACCTGTTACGACCCATTAAGGTAGCTTATGCTACTTTAACGCGTCGTTCGCGCAAATGCGCGTTCGAGATGTCTAACTAGTCCTATGACAAGTATTATATGCCCTAACATGTTTAGATATGTTACATGTGACATCTGTGCCTCTACGACCATCAGACAAATAAAAAACCAATGAAATCTTGTGTTTCATACTTGGGATTTGTATAAATACGTGTATCATTTGCACATATCAATTCTTCTTCAATTTCGAGCTTTGAATCGCTTTCTGGAAGGTTATACGTGAATTGATGCGTAAACGTAATAAGTTTTGGATGGTTTACATACCTTAAATATCCTTTACATAACTTATAAATAAGTTTTGGAGGGTTTGGTGTGTCGAAAACAAGTTTATTCGATCGCAGGGACTATTTGTGTGACAACTGTGCTCTTTAATCGATGAACAATGCAAAACAATGTTAATTATCAATAAAACAATGTGTTTTGGGGTTATTATATGTGTTTTATGTGTTGGTGGTTTTACAATTCAATTCGATTTGATTTCAAGCCTTAAATCGCTTTCTGGAAGGTTATACGCAAACTGGTGCGTAAACGCAATCAGTTAAACGCGACAAACACTCCGGGATAGTGAAATAGGCTTATCATACCTTAAATAACCTTCACATAACTTAGAATTAAGTTTTGAATGGTTTGGTGTGTAGAAAACAAGATTGTTCGATCGCAGGGACTATTTGTGTCAAACTGCGAAACTATACCGATTTGTATAGTAACGAACATTCTGGAACTTAAGTTAAATATGCCCTAAATATCCTTTACATAGCTTAGAAATAGGCTTTGAGGTGTTTGTGCGCAAAAATAAACTTATTGGTCATTCAGGGACTAAAAGCGTCAAAAAGTGCACAAGTTTGCATTTTCGCGCATATCTTACGTTCTGAATATATTTGGACCTCCAAAAATTTATGTAATCATTAAAATATTTTATTTTAGTGATTGGAACGCAAAAACGCCAATTGTCGCGCATTTTGGATCGTACACACGTTCGTTACGACTTCCGTCGTAAGTAACCGAACAACGCGATCGTACGACCAAACGAACCGACATCCGAGATATTTTTGAGCATGTTTTGAGTTCCCAATACTTTAACTTCGTTTTAGAGCCTTGAAATGAGGTTAATGGGGGCTTAAACGTGTCAAAAATGGGCCAAAATGCAAGTTTCTAAGCTGCAGGGACTAATTTTGACAATCTGCCAAAGTTGGCCAGGCGGGGCGCGTAAGCCTTAGCCATGTCTTACGCGGGGCGCGTGGGCATGCCAGACAGAAACATTGAATTTGGTCATTTAGCTCGTTTTTGCTGGTTTTGATCTCTAGTTTTCAATGCTAGGGGCTGGTTTGTGTGGGGAACAAGTCCCCCAATCAGTCCTTAACACTTGTATGGCTTGGATCATGCCCTCCTCTCCAAGAAACGATCCTAACGGTTTGCGAAAAACTATATATAGCCCATCCATTTCATTGTTTCATTGCTCATTTCTCTCTTCTCTTCTCTACAATCTGGTTTAGGAGCTCTCTCAACTGATTGGAACTTTGGTTTTCTTGTAGAAAAGATAGCAAGGACCCTTAGTGAGCATTCTTTCATTTTTTTATTGTTTTCCAAGTTTGAAAGTCAAATATAGTTTGACTTTTAGCTTTGACCACGAGTTGGTCAATGAGAAGTTCGTTTGAACTTCGCAACGTGAGTGTAATCACGTTGGTTATAGTCCTTAGTGACTATACCCACTGATTACCACGTTAACTAGGTGTAGTGACGAGTCGAAGTTTCGGTCAAAATGCACTTTAGCACGCATTTTGCAACGGAACTACTATTAGGTATCAAAACGCTTTGTTTTGATACCAAATCAGTAGGTTAAACATGCTTTGACATGTTTAGCTCGTCGCTTTTAGTTAGTGCTTGTTTAGAGTCGCAAGTCGAGCGGTCTAAACCACCGCTTAGACTTTCGAACTCGACCCATTTGGTCGATCCTTAGGATCCGACCAAGCATGCTTAGTGACCATAGTTGCATAGGAATAACCTTCCGAGGTTATACCTTATGGTCACCGAGTTTAAGTAGTTGTATGATAGGTAGTTTATATTGTTAGGTCCGGTTTCGATACCGATTCGATTGCGTAACGACACGTTCGACGTGCGGAATCCGTGAACGTGTATGACCGAACACACGAGATCGTACTAATGTCGTGATTCCATTGATGATGTAACGATTACAAGCTCCGTGAATCACGTTTTGCCACTTTCTCTCTCTAGTTTCTCTCTCTAAGCACCTAGCTTCTCAAAGCTCTAATGTGGCAAAAGTTCTTAACTCTTAACCTAAGGCTCCTATTTATAGGCACAAGGTTATAAGGGATTTCCCCTTATTTACAAGTTTGCCACCTTGCCTATTTCTCTATTAATTACAATATAAAGCCTATTTTACTACAGTTTCAGCTACGGTTCTGATTGACGCAGGCGATAGACATCACTGCACTAACAGACTCCCCCTTGGATATTGCCGCAGTCAATCTGTAGTCAAACTCGTAGCGACTAGTCTTTCTCTCTCTCTCTCTCTCTGAGTCTTCTTGAAGGTTTGACGGTATCAGCAACCATAGACTCCCTCTTTCTTGAACAAAAATCCTCGTGGATCTGTTTCTGAGTTTCCGTTGCTCCCCCTCTTGCTTAGACTCTTTTTCTACAGGCTCCCCCTTTCGTCAAGCTTCCGTGCTTTTGGGATCGACACCTGCTTTCCGATTACAAGCTCTTCCAGGAACGATACCTGGCTCTTTGAATCCACGCTTTCGTTTGCGTTGAGCTCGTCTTCAGACTCCCCCTTAGACTCAGCTGTCGGGATCGTAGTCTGGCTTTCATCGTTTCACAAGTTCATGATCAATTCCTGGCTTTGTTCTACATCTGCTCAGGACTTGAAACCTGGTTAACCTGCATATCCTCTACCTCACTATAAGTTTCACAAATTTATAACAATTAATTCCCGTAAACTTACTGGTAGATATCATTTTCAACAAACACATTAGTTACATCAAGTTCAAATAAATGACCTTGATTAACCAATATACACAATCTTTTGAAATATTTGTATATGACATTTAAAGTTTTCAACATATTCTCCCAAACCTGTTCATCATGAATAGCACTCGAATTTTGAATATCAGCTTTTCAAAATCAGTTGTTGAAAATCTTTTTGATTTTTCAAACTTTATGCTAAAACACTCCGAAAATCTTTTTGGGTTTTTAATTTTGAATGAAATGCAGAAAACAAATATATACAAATAATATTTTTGTGAGTTTGTGTAAGAGGATCATATCAGTTCTTGAGACAAATCACTAGCACCGTTAAGCTTTAATCATTTTAAGTTCTAAAAGATTCACCTCGATTGACGATATAGTTGTCCTCTTAAATTTTCACACAATTTTCAATCTATTCAGGATACGATTTAGATGTTTTAGGAACTTAGCTCAATTCATGTGTCCCACCTCTTGAATATACTCCCGTATCCAGAATCTCAATATTCAGTCTTACAGGCAAGAATACTACAATGATGTCTGTACATAATTTAGGGGTTAAATGCGAGAACTGAGGGATCTCAGGTCAGAACTTCCGTTCAGCAGAGAGATATCAGCTTCGACTTAGCAGTGTGTCCCCTTTAGAGGATCTTTTTAGCTACAACAGATGATTATCAATTTTATTGTCTAATCACTGAGGGCTAGAATGCTGTGTTTCAAGCATTTATTGCAAAGCATTATCCAGGGACTAGGTCAGAACTACCGTTCAGCAGAAGTCCCGAAATAATACCCCAGACATCATTTTAGTAGAAACACCTAGTATTTTAGAATATGAAATCTTTCAAACGAGATTTCAGGGGTTACCTATATATCCAAGTAGTGTTCCCCACAAATTTCGCAAGTTTGAAATTTTATGTTTATATCCCGAATATATCTACTAAATGTACGAAAACCTATCGTCACATCATTAGTGAAATCGTTTATCACTTTTGACAATACATTTCTTTAGCATGCTGTGATAGTCCACTGTTGTACTATCATTTCCTCTTTTATCAACAAAACTCATTTTTTCTTTTTCAATGTTTTTGGAATTTTTCAAATTTTCTAATTTTTTTTTTTTTTTTTAAATTTTTCTCCCCCTAAAATCAAAATATGTTTGAATTTTGATTTTCAAGGAAAATTTGAAAGCTGTACAAATAAAATGACAAACTGATATCAAATCACTTCAATTCGCCATTCATTTGGCATAAACAATCAGAACTCCCCCTCACAACAAACTATTTTCCCATTGTGATTTCAAAACACTTAAGTTTGTTTTAATCAAAATGGTTTTTCCGGAAAATAAGTTTTGTGTGACATTTCATAAACTCGGGGTTTCATCACATTGTTTTTCATATTATCACTTGTAGGAAAGATGAATCAAGTACAACTTAATGTCCCTGATTTATCTTTTGAAAGACGAAAAATCACCATAGTGAAATTTCTCAAAAAATGTGCCGATTCATGTTCCACGCTTACCAACCTGGGAACTCCGGCAAGTCAGGATTTTTCATTTAAACAGATTCACCCAAGCCTGACCAGCCTTGGGTTTGGTAGTTTTTACCTCAACAACTGGCTCTTCTGGTTTTGTCGAACCAGAATCATTGCCTGAGTGTGGCTTGTCTGACTTTGACCTGTCAGATTCATCGCCGACACGTTTCTTTTTCTCCTTTTTCTCTGTTGTCCTCAAATTTGTAACTGATGAACTCGGCTTGTTTGACTTTGCAGTCGATTGAAGCGATTCATCAGTACTTTTATTCTTACCAACTGAAGAACCTGGGGACAAAATCCTTTCCAGATATTCTCTGGCCTTCTTCCTCTTCTTACGCAGTCTGTCTTTCTGCCCCTGAGAAAGTTTTACTTTCGTTTCCTGAACTTTCTGTTCTTGAACTTTTGGTTCTTGAACTTTCTGTCCTTTGGGCTTGACTTTGACTGGTTTCTTTGCCTTACTTTGAGATTCAGCCCTCGATCTTCCCATTGATCTTCTTGGACAATCTCTGGCAATGTGTCCTCGAATTTGGCAGTTAAAGCATCTTCGCGTTTCATAACTCCAATTCTGGCAGTTAACAGCAATGTGACCTCTAACTCCACAAGAGTAACACACTCTGTTATCATACCATATATCACCTTCACTCCAAACGCTCAGATCATAACACTGTCTGGCTTTGTAGTAATCTGCACTCCTCCTCAATGTTGGATTTGGCTTTGAAGCACTGTGGTCAAACCTGCACCACTTATTACCAACATTTTGTGAGTTTTCATTTTTAACTTTTTGTGATTTTTGAAAATGATTGGATGATTGATCTGATGAGCTTTTATTTTCCTTTTTAGGATTTTTAAAATTTTTATCTTTTTGTTTCTGTTCCACATTCTTCTTTACAGGTTTTTGCGTTGAGCATTCACCTTTCTCAGTAGATTGCAAAACAGTATTTTTAAACATTTCATTTAATTTCAAAAATGTTTTTTTTTTCTTCCTTTTCTTTTTCATCATCAGATTTGTCATCACAATCTTCAATTTTGACTTTGTCAAAATTTGTGACCTTGTCACTTATTGGAACAGAATTGATCGGTTTTGGACAAGGAAAATTCAACCTGTCTGATGAAGTCACAAAACCTTTCAATTTCGTTTCAAGTTCATCAATCTTGATCCTTGAATTCTCAGCTTCATTTTCAAGCTGTGATATTCTTTCAAGATAAGACTTGATTGATTTTTCATTTTCAATTTTAAGATTTTCAAGAACAGATTTTTCATTTTCCAAGACTTTTAACTGTTCTTGAAATCTTGTTTCACTCTCTTTTAAATTTTTGTTTTCCAGTTTAATCCAGAAATCTTCAGATTCTGAAGATTTGCTTTTGCTTTCAAAATCTTTTTCAAACTCAGCAATTTTCTTTTGAGCATCTACAGCTTCATGCTCAAGTCGAATGATTTTAGCAAGATGAGAGTTTATTTCGCTTTGTTTTTCCAAATTATTCTTGCCAAAAATATCTCTCTCATCTTGTAAAATCTTCATTTGACTTTTGAAATCATTTTCCAATTTTTTTAAATTGTTGTTTTCCAATAACAAACTCTCAAGACTCTTTAAGAGTTTGTCATTATCAGATCTCAATCTTTCACAGTTTGAACGTAAACCCTGAATCTGTTCGTCATCAGCTTTCTTCTTGTTTTTCAGAGTATTGTTTTCCAATGTCAAACTCTCCACATCCTTCAAGAGTTTCACACTGACGGCTTCTGATTTTTCGCATTTTGAGCACACAACTTCACATTTTGAAGTTTCATCCTTCGTAGATTCTTCAATCTTTGTTATTCCTTCTCTAACCCTGTTGATTAATTCAATAAACTCATCCAAACTTATGTTTTCTGAGTTTCTTTCTATTTCATCTATTAACTCTTTCTTTTTCTTTTTCTCTTCTTCATCTCCCCACCATTTCTTCTGCCAATAATCATCCTCTTCTTTGTACTCCTCTTCAATTGAAATATATGACAAGATACAATTAAACTATACAACTTTAACAAAATAAAGACTTTAAGCTGACGGAAGCTACAGACGTTTATGTACTAACAGACTCCCCCTCGGATGAAGCTGTAGTCCCTTCCAGCAAAGTCTTGATTACTTCCTGTTGCGTCTTCTATCTCGTGCCTTTTGTTTTCTCTTCTCTTCTCGTTCAGCTAACATTTGTCTTCTCTTATGTCTTCCCTCTGTTATCCACCAATTTCTGTACACTGGATCTCCATCTCTTTTTCTGTCCCACTTAGGGATCTTGTTCTCTTCAGACTCTATGGGTGTCTGATCAGTAGGAGGTACAAATCCAAGATTTCGTCTTCCTCTTTCAACAGCTTTTCTCTGAATTTCCTTGGATCTTAAACTTCTCTTGTACACCTTTAGAAACTCATCAACCTCTAGTTCTCTCCATGAGGTTTTCCAGTTCTTACCAGAGTTGATTTCTTTAGCAAAACAGACATCAACTACACTCTGGTACTGCTGAGCAATGGCTTTGTCTTTCTTGTCATAGATTATCTTGTTGACAAACAAGCAATCTATGTCTTTCTTTGAGCAATTTACCAGCCACATCGGGTCTAGAATACAAATTTTCCTAGCTTCACCAGTGTCTTTATCGTACAAAGAGATCACAGCTTCAGCAGTAGAAGGATTATAGAGCCATGCTTGAAATAAATCATAGAAATCCTGCTCAATAGCCCTTAAAGGCATGCTCTTCAAACACTTTGGCGGTTTGACATCAAGAGTAACGTCCTTCTCACCTTTAGCTGTATACTTCACAATTCTTTTAGGAAACTGTGGTTTCCAATCTGGATAATTGATCGTTGCTTGATACTTGATGTAATTCCACAGCTTCTGGTCTCTCTGTTTTACTTCAGGACCGTAGTAGAATTGTTTAATATTCTTTGTAACCACCAATTCATCTACGTCCCACCAAGGTAAGGTAGCAAGATCAGAAATGCACCTGAAGTATTGAACACCTTGCTCTCTTCGAATTGCATAAACATTCAAGTCTTCCAGATACCCCCAAGAAAGAATATCACCCCAAGATAAGTCTTTATCATGAGTAAAATACTGTAGGGCTCTAAGAGGCTTTCTTTCCTTTGGCATTGATCTGAACCATTTCTTTCTCTCTTCAGCAGAAATTTCTCTTGGAACTGGTTCAGGCATATCAGCAGATGCAACTCTTTCTTCAATTTTTCTCTTCAATAATTCTGCATTCATGTCTTCAAATAACTCTGTGAATGTAGGAAATGCCATGTCTTCACCTTCATAGTGAAAATCTATTCTTTCTTCTTCCGAATCTGAATCAGTCTCTATGGTCACATTATCATAAAATTCTGCTTCAAGTGGAAATTGTGGTTCAAAGTTTTTAATCGGAGACTCTGGGATTTCATCTTCAATATCAAATTTAAACTTCCCATCTTCTAACCCCAACTCCTCAAGCATTTCAGCTCTTGTTCTAATAATATCTACTTCTCCTTGATGATATTCAGAAAGAGAAATAAAAGTAGATGTGAGTTGATGTACCTGATCACCGGATTGGTTTCCAGAAGATGACCCTTCACACTCTGCATCATCATTCTGTTCATTCACTTCATCATTCATGAGTTCATTTACTTTATCTTGAACAGATGGATCATTGATTAGCAAACCCGATGTGCCTTGATCATCATCATCATCATCAGGCTTATCATCATCATCGGATTTATCGTCTGCTTTATCATCTTTATCATCATCTTCATCTTCTTCCTCCCAAAAATCACTATCAGATTCTTCTTCCACTTCTCCTCTAGCTATCTTCCCTTGATCCTTTAATTCAAAAAATCTTAACAGCTTGGCAGATTCTTCTTCACTATAGGGCACTCTATAGGCTTTTCCAACTAATACAAACTTGTCGGTAGAGTACTCCAGTAGTAATACTTCTTTAGCCTTTTTCTTTCTTTGTATGATTTGAACGTCTCTCAAAACATTCTCCGGAATAATAGGCTCTATAGATTCACCAACCATAATAAACTCTGGTTCATGAACTGCTTCATTTTCTGCTTCCACCATTTCTTCATCATTTGCTGTAACATCTTGAGCATCCACCATTTCAATTTCTGGTTGAGAAGATGATCCACCTACCTCAAGTTGATTTTGTGAAGATCCAACAACTTCAACTTCTTCTGCTATACCTTTATTTTTCAGGTTAGCTTCTTCAGCAAGCTGTCTTTCTCTTTCTTTCCTTCTTTCATTTGCCTTGATAATGTCAACTTGATCAAAAGCCTCGTGGATGTTCACCTTCAGATGTGCTTCAATCACAGCCGTAAGCATTTCTAGTTGCTTATCTTTCATCACCTTATCTGCTCTCATAGCTTCCATCTCTAGCTTCATTGCCTTCATTTCATTTGTCGAAGCTTCATTCATCTCATTTAAGAGTTGATTCAAAGTCTGATTGATATTCTGCAAGTCTTTGACTTTGGCGTTCAATGCAGCAATTTCATCAGTAAGTGCGCTAATAAGTTCTGCATTATCTTTTATATCTTCCTTCATTTCATTCAATTTCTCATCTTTTGTAAACACTGCATCCATTACGTCTTCGTGCCGTTTCTCCAACTCATCAATCATTTCCTTCAACTTTATTTGTACAGCTTCGTTTTCTTCTTTTTCCTTTTCCAAGGCTTTAACTTTTTCTTCCAATTCTTTCATCTTTTTATCATGAAATAGGTCTCCTTCACTCTCTGGCATATCTTTAAAGAAATCTCCAGTAGCACCACCAAAGCTATCAAAATCTAAGTTGAAATAATCTGTCTTTCGTTGTGATGATTCTGGAATATCATGACGATCAGATGTTTGTTTAGCAGATTTGACTCCGGTGATCTCCACATAATCATCATAAGAAGTTTGTGTTTCTATTGGAATTTCTGTTAAAGGAACTTCTTTTGGTATCTCAACTACAGGACTAGTTTCAGCAGTGTCCTGTTTCTTCTTCCCTTCCTTCTCTTTTTGTGATTTAGCATTCTGTTTCTTTGCTCTAACCACTCTTGGAATATCACCGGTGCGAGTAGCTTTTCTTTTCTTTCTGTTTTTCTGGGAATCCTCAGGATTGTACAGTGAATCTTCATCTTCAGAATTCTTTCTTTTCTTTAAAGGTCTTTTCTTCAGTTGTACCTTTCCTTTTCCCACTGTCTCTTTGACCAGTTCAGATTCAGATAAAGTTTCTTCTGAATCTTCATTACTGGAGTTCTTTTGAGCTTCCTCTTCTTGACCAACTTTCTTTTGAGCTTGTGCTTGTTCAGCCTCTTCATGCTTTTTAAAATAGCTTTCCAAAGTCTCTTCTAAACCAACACCTTTATCAATCACCTCCCTCGGTTCTATGACAGGTTCATCAATTAGCTTTCTTTGAGGTTCTTCAGAAGACCCTGCAAAAACAATTATTTAAAGCAAAATTAGTAACAATTTTCATAACATACTCTAAGAATCATATAGCTCCCCCTATCACTGTACCCTTTGCTGTTTCTTTAATTACAACCACAGGGGTCGACTTTGGTGTTCTCTTTCTCTTTCCATCTTTGATACACCACCATCTGGTTTTCTTTTCAATCATTTCACTCATCTTATTGTCTTCATTGTCTGAATCACTATTATCATGTCTCCATTTATCATTTTCAGGAGCTACGTATGCTTCATCCTTTAATGCACAGATCAACTCTTTTGTTTTAGCATCCTTCTCCTTTGTGATTCTCAGAATAGCAGTCTTATTCACTTCAGCCATTGCCATAATATCATCATTATTCTTTGGCAAATCCTTAACTTTGTCATCCAAGATCATCATAATGAATCTTGGGTACATAATGTATTTGTCTTTCCCGGCTAAGCAATTTTCTTTTAAAAATTCAAAAATCACTTGTGAAATATTGTATTTCCTGTTCAGCACAATACTTACAACAATGTTCATTATGTAGTCAGACACCTCATCATAGGCTCCCTTTCTGTGAGATAGGGAATGCACTAAGCAATGCATTAAGTATCTGTATTGTCTCGAGAAACTCCTTTTGAACATTTTTCCGTTGATGTGTGAAGAAAATCCCAATCTACACCATAGCCCTTTAGCAAGACGTTCTGACATGATCGTTGGATCATTGTCAGAATCTTGTAAATCAAGAACCCTTCTTATGTCCTCTACTCCAAACACTACTTCAACATCAATATCCTTGTTGTTTTCATCTTTCTTCTTGACTACTGCATGAATTTTATTATCCTTTTCTTCAAACCTTGCAGTGTCCCAGAATCTTCTAACATGAGATTCATAAACTATTGTTGTATCAGACAATGCCTTAGCAATTCTGCTTTTTCTTAAGCACTCAGCCATTTTTTCTGCTTCTGTTCCTTTTGTAGAGACCTCATCAATTGCACTTGGAACATTGTGTCCTTTGTTAGTGTCTTTTCCTCGTCCCTGTGAAAAATTTAAACATTAGATATAGAGACTTGAAACACTTGAAACATTTAGAGTGATAAAACAGTGAATCGAATGGCTTGTTCAATCGAATAGTATTTGCTGTTCGATCGAATAGGAATGATGTGTTGAAAGAACCTTTGCTGTTCGATCGGCTGGTCTGATCGATCGAGTGGTCTACTCGATCGGCTAGCAAAATACTGTTCGATCGATTAGCAAAAGACTATGCAAGATATCTAAGGTCATCAAACAATGCTACTTGAACGGCTAGAACAATGCTATTCGATTGGTTAGCAAGTTGCTATTCGATCGACTAACAAATCTCTGTTCGATCGGTTAGCAATGTGATATGCAAACGGTTAGCAAAATGCTGTTCGATCGACTAGCATAAAGCTGTTCGATCGGCTAGTAAAATACTGTTCGATCGGCTAGTAAAAAACTGTTCGATCGGCTAGTAAAATACTGTTCGATCGGCTAGCAGAATGCTGTTCGAACGACTAGCATTTTACTACTCGAAAGATTAACCAAGATAGTCATGCATATATGAGATAATGCAATGCTGTTCGATCGGCTAGCATTTGCTGTTCGATCGGCTAGACTAACCGATCGGTTAGCAAATGACTAAACAAGAACAACATACATCAGATTCACCCTAACACTTTAAACAATGACAAAATATATCATGGCACACATTTCAAAGCAGAAAAACAAAAGATTTAAACATTATTCATAAATGAAAACATGATGCTGTTCGTTCGGCTGGTCTAGCCGATCGGCTAGCAACATCTTCATCATGAAGAACATTCAAATAATCATGAAGAACAACCTAACAGATATCTCAAAATTGAACACAGATTATTATTCTTCCTGATGTCGACATCAAAACCCTGTTTTCATTTTCTCTAAAAACAACCTAAAACCTGTTCAAATCTTCATCTAAAGTTCCGACTGACGTCACTTTCATTCTTAGATCTATCAAGCTTAATAAAGATTTTGCAAAAATTAAACCGGTAAACTTGTAGATCATGCAATTCCGATCAAAACCCTATTCTCAGAATCATCTAACTCTTTCTTAATCTTTCCTAATCTTGATTTTTCAATGAAGAACATCAAACAGTTAAGAACATGAATGAAATCACTGATTCAAAGATTGAATGACATACCTTTACCATTTGTGATGATGAGTGAGCCAACAACACAAATTTGAAATGAAAAAGGAATCAAGAATCTTCAAGAACAATGAATCGAGTAGCAGATAGCAGTCTGTTCGATCGGAAATGAAAAAGTTTTCTAGAAGCCTTGACTGCCTATTTATAGGTATGACCTGATCGATTGGCCTAATCGATCGGCTAGCCTAGCCGATCGGCTAGCTGTTCGATTCCAAAGAACATGACCTCTTTACTCGAATAACTTTTTGACCCTTTTTCTGATTTTGAACCTTTTTCATATTTTATCAGTGAATGAGAAATCCATTTAAGCATCTAGGTCCAAGTTAATGACCCTAGAAACTTAATTCGTCTACCAAGTTCAACTTAATGACCTTGGTTGACCTGAAGCAAAACACACTGATTGTTTTTCAAAGATTTTCTTGAAAATTTACAAGTTACAAATTAATGAACTTGTATTTTGATATTTCAAAACTCTCTGTTTGTGATTAGCTCCCAACTCGCCTTTTCAGTACAGGATCAACTTTCTGCATTTGCATCAGACTGTGAATCTGATGATACGCTTTCTACCTTGGTTTGTCAAAAATAAAGTAGAAATGTAAAATATATTTTTGTATTTTCAATGCATGAAGTAGATCAAAAGAAGACTGAAATATTAACAGGAATGAGAGTAAATCTAATTTACAAACCTCTTTTTGACGAGCGTGTTAGGGAATCATATTAGTTTATCAGAACAGTTATCAGTACCGTTAAGCTTCATTTCATATTCAGACTTAAACATTTTACTTAGATAGATTTTAAATTTTTCAACACAATTTTCAAAGTATTCAGGATATGACTTAGATGTTTTAAGAACTTAGCAAAATCATGTGTCCCACCTCTTGAATATACTCCCGTATCCAGTATTCCAAAATTCCAATCTACAGATGAATATACTAAGATGATGTCTGTACATAATTTAGGGAATGCGAGAACTGAGGGATCCCAGGTCAGAACTTCCGTTCAGCAGAGAGATATCAGTTTCGACTTAGCAGTATGTCCCCTTTAGAGGATCTTTTTAGCTACAACAGATGATTATCAATTTTATTGTCTAATCACTGAGGGCTAGAATGCTATGTTTCAAGCATTTACTGCAAAGCATTATCCAGGGACTAGGTCAGAACTACCGTTCAGCAGAAGTCCCGAAATAATACCCCAGACATCATTTTAGTAGAAACTTCTAGTATTCTAGAATATGAAATCTTTCAAACGAGATTTCAGGGGTTACCTATATATCCAAGTAGTGTTCCCCACAAATCTTGCAAGTTTATATATTTATGTTTATATCCCGAATAAATCTACTAAATGTGTTTAAAATTTATCCTCATATCATCAGTGCTCTGTTTAAATCTTTATACTTTTCAAATCTTTAGCATACGACAACTGTCACACTAATGTACTATCATTTTCCCTTTATACACTAACTCCTCCCTTTTTTTTTGTTTTCTATTGTTTTTGATATTTTGAAAATTTTATCATGTTTTTGGCTTTTTGAATTTTTACTGTTTTTGTCTTTTCTAAAACGATATATTTACAATATTTACACATATTTCTATCTCCCCCTAAAGACCAAAACATGTAAAAAGACGACAAACCATTGCAGATTGTTTATCATCATCATCCACAGTGGTTTCTGCATCAACGCTAACAATTCCATCAACCACTGAAAAGAGCATCATACCATTTAGTTTTAAAAGATATTTAAAACGATTTCTGTCAAAAGCTTTGGTATGCAGATCAGCTTTTTGCTCATCAGTGTGGATTTTCTCAATTCGTATCAACTTTTTCTCGAAGCAGTCGCGAATAAAGTGATGACGAATTTCTATATGTTTTGTTTTAGCGTGATGTACCGGATTTTTAGTTATGTTAATTGCAGCCTCGTTATCAACAAAAATAGGAGTGTTAAGAAACTGCAAACCGTAATCGCGCATTTGTTGCTGTATCCACAGGATTTGAGAACAGCAGCTGCTTGCAGATACGTATTCTGCTTCACATGTGGATAGCGCAACAGATGTTTGTTTCTTGCACTGCCAGGTAACCAAGCGAGGTCCAAAGAACTGGCATCCTGCAGTTGTTGATTTCGCATTTTGTTTGCAGCATCCGAAATCCGAGTCGGAATACCCCTCGAGTGTGAAATCGCCTTTTCTAGGATACCATAACCCCAATGATGGAGTTCCTTTCAGGTAGCGTAGTATCCTTTTCACAATGATTAAGTGCGATGCTCTAGGGTTAGATTGAAATCTTGCTGCGAGGCATGTTGGGTACATAATGTCGGGCCGAGAAGCAGTTAGATACATCAAGGAACCAATCATGGATCGATATAGTCGTTCGTCTGCCCTGTCTCCGGTGAGATCTGGGTGAATCCCATGATTTGTTGCTAGTGGGGTTGCAGCAGATGAAGAGTCTGACATTCCGAATTTCTCTAGAATATCATGGACGTACTTTGTCTGGTGTATGAAAATTCCTTCAGGAAGCTGATCAACTTGTAATCCTAAAAAGAATTTCATTTCCCCCATTGACGACATTTCGAATTTCTGCTTCATCACTTGCTCAAAATCTTTGCACAAGTTTTCGTTGGTTGACCCGAAAATTATGTCATCCACATAAATCTGAACTATCAGCAAGTGACCATCAACAATCTTTGTGAAAAGAGTAGCATCAATTGTTCCCCGGATGAAGTTATTGGCTAGCAAGTGCTGAGACAAAGTCTCATACCAGGCTCTCGGGGCCTGGTGCAAGCCATATAAAGCTTTATCCAAAAGATACACTTTGTTTGAGTGATGTGGATCGACAAACCCCGGCGGCTGTCCCACATATACTTCCTCTTTCACTTTGCCATATAGAAAGGCCGACTTTACATCAAGCTGATACACTTTGAAATTCTTCCATGATGCAAATGCTAGAAAGATCCTGATGGCTTCGAGTCTTGCTACAGGAGCGTATACCTCTGTAAAATCAATTCCCTCCTGTTGACTGAAACCTTGAACGACGAGCCGAGCTTTGTTTCTGACTACTACTCCTCTGTCGTCCCTCTTACACTTAAACACCCATTTGGTATTTATTTTCCGATGACCTTCAGGTAGATCCACCAGCTTCCAAACTTTCAACTTTTCAAATTGATTCAATTCTTCCTGCATCGCGTTGACCCAGGAATCCTCAGTAAGTGCCTCTTTGTATGTGCGAGGTTCTATCTGCGAAATAAAACAACACAGTGAGAATTCATCTTGTAAAGACTTTACTGAAGAATAAAAACTTGAAAGGCCCTGATCAAGTTGACGTCTGGTGCGAACTCCTGATTGCAAATCTCCTATAATCTGTTCCTCTGGATGATACGAAAGAGTTCGAGGCATCACTTCATCTGGAACATCTACATTTCCTTCTAGATTTGTAACATTCTGTTCAGCATCCGGCTCACTAACTTGGTTTGTTTGACTTAATACCTGGATTTGCTCCCCCTCAAGGTCTGAATCACTGTCATCAAACATTGGCATATTTTCAGCTTCTTGATTATCATTTACCACTGACTGATTTCCAGGAGCAACTTCATCCTCATGATCACCAGTATTGCTAGGACCTGCTTCATTGTCATTTGATGTTTCACTAGATCTTCTCGTATATTCTGCTGGAAATCTGAGCGATGATTCATATTCTCGAAAAACATCCAGCTCATCAAAGAAATCTTCTTCCTTTTCAGATTCTTTTCTCATGTCAAACGATCCCCAAAGTCTATCATAGTTATAACGCCATGAATCACCAGGATTTTGAGGTGGCATAGTATAACCCTGACATTCAACATTAGATGCTTCAATAATACGCTTCTCACTTGGAACAAAGACTCTCCGTGTAGGACCTGAATAACCAACAAAGATTCCTTCAAAGCTCTTTGTACCAAACTTCCCATTAGGCTCTATAACCGTGCATGGTGACCCAAACGGTTCTAGATATTTCAAATTCGGCTTGCGTTTATTGATTAGCTCAAAACACGTCTTGTTGAACTTCTTCACAGTAAGAACTCTGTTGAGAGTATAGCATGCAGCAGAAACAGCTTCAGCCCAGAAATTGATTGGTAACTTGGAATCTGTAAGCATTGTTCTGGCTGTCTCGATTAGCGTCCGGTTCTTGCGTTCTGCAACTCCATTTTGCTGAGGAGTATACGGAGCACTAAACTCATGCAGTATACCTCTTTCATCACAGTATTCCTCCATCTTACTGTTTTTGAACTCAGTACCATTGTCACTTCGAATTCTACAAATCGGTCTCTGGTACAGATTCTCATTTTTCTTAAACAAAACCACCAAACTATCAAAGGTTTCGTCTTTCGTTTTCAAGAACATGACCCACGAAAATCTGGAGTAGTCATCAGTCACGACCAAACAGTAAGAATCTCCTGTTATACTTTTAACATTCACTGGACCGAACAAATCCATGTGAAGTCTTTCCAAAGGTCTCGAAACTGAATTGACTTGTTTTGTAGGGTGTGACTTTTTCTTCTGTTTACCTCTGACACAGCTTATGCACTCCCCTTCCAGATGAAAACCTTTAATATTCACTCCGGTGACCAAGTCGTTATGCACTAAGTGATTCATTTTCCTTAGGTGAATATGCCCCATCTTTCTGTGCCATAACCTTGACTCCTTTTCCGTTGCTCTGGACACAAAACAATGAGCCTGACCCGTGGTTGTAGTAGCAACGCTCATGTCCAACACGTACAGATCGTTGACTCTTGGTGCCCTCATGATGATCCACTCTTCAGGTATCACAAATCCCGGTTTCAAGATTAAACATTCTTTGTTGGTGAAATAAGTAGTATACATCCTGTCACAGATCTGGGAGATACTCAGCAGGTTGTTCTCCAGCTCAGCGATGTAGTTAACTCTCTCAAACGTGATAATACCATTTGATAATGTTCCTTCACCTATGATCCTGCCTCCTTGATTACCCGCAAAACCCACATAGCCACCATTAATGTCATTCACATCATACAGCAATGCGGTCTTCCCTGTCATATGCCTTGAAGCTCCACTATCCATTATCCACCTGGATACAAGTTTTGGAAGATCCTGCACATAACAAATCATCATTTAAACAACTTCAAGAAAGATGCCGATTCATGCTTCGCAATCCAGGAAGCTCCGGCAATTCAAATTGTTTAGTCAAACATGGAGTCCACCCAGGCCTTATCAGCCTTTGGGACAACCGTGACTTTTGCAACTTGAATTTTGAAATTCTTTGAATTAAGAGGTGGAAAATTTGCATCATAATCAATTTTCATTGATTCTTCAGCATTTTTCACCTCAGGAATTGAGACCTTCTTCTCAATTTTTGTTACAACCTTTGGTTTCCACACTTGTTGAGTTTCAGCACCCCGCTTATAAAATTTATCTTGTTTAGGTACCAATTTCTTCACGTGTTTAGATTTTTCTTTCAAGTTGTTAGTTTGAACAACTTTCTTCTCAACATACATCGGTGCTTTTCCCTTTTTGTCATCTTTTCTTTGTTGAACCTTCACAATTTCAGTCTTAGGTTTTACAACAGTACACTTTCGTGCAATATGACCCATTTGATTACATTTGAAGCAAGTACGAGTATCAACTACTTGACTTGTGCCTTCAGACTGAATTTGTGAAGCTTTCTTCTCAAAAAATTCTTTGTTAGATTTTGAAAAAATTTTCTGTTCTTCCTCAGCAAGTGAACTTGAGCTGTTCACAAATGTTTTCTTTTTGACATATCTTTTATTTTGATCAAATCTTTTCTGATATGATTTACCCCCCTGATAACCACCTGACCAATTTCTGTTGTTATTATTATAACCACGTGATGAATAGGCAGTTTTCCTGTTATGAACCTTTTCGACCTTTCGAGTGTTTACTGTTGACAACTCGACTTCAATCAATTTAAAAACTTTGGCCAATTTGTTCAGATTCACATTTTCTAATGGAAACTCGGAATCCGAAAACAACTTATCCGATCCTGACATCTTGTACATGACAAGATCAGATTCATCATGTAAGTTGCTTTTGGATTTCTGTTTCGGAATGTATTTGTCTAGAAAACAACCATCCTCCTCAGAAGTGTCACAATCTGGTTTAAGCACATTATCCACCACACTTTTCACCACATCAATTTGGACACCCTCGTCATTGGAAGACGTGAACGTGACATCAATACTCTCAGGGAGTGTAACATCATTTTCTTCTTCAATTTCCACCAAACTAGACTGCTTTTTCGTGTAGTTGTCTAAGATTGGCGGTGGAACTTTGTGAAACCCTACACCTGTTCCATCCGAAAACACATCCTCACCAGCTTTGTTTTTCCCTATGGGTTTAGGAACTATGTGCTGCAAAACAAAACTAGCTGAGCTATAGCTGTTTAATTTTAACTGGATTCTTTCATTTTCAATTTCACTTTCTTGAACCTTCAGTTTTAATTTTGCTATCTCATCCAGTTGTTTGTTGATTGTTTCCTCTTTTATTATCAAAACAGCTCTTAAATGCTCGTTTTCCTTAGTTGTTTTTCCATTTCTATCATCACTCTCTTTAACGACATTTTTCAATTTTTCAAATTTTTCAACAACATTTCTGCTTTCAAGAAGAATTTTGTCATGATCAGCTTTAATTTTCTGGTTTTCAGTTTTTAATTCTTTTATTTGTTCAGCTGATTCTTTTGACTCTTTGTCACAATCAAGAATTTGATTTTCAAGTTTTCTAACATTATTTGTCAGATTCTTGATTTTCTCCCCATTGAGGTATGTGACTGTTGTACAAAAGTTGCATTGTTTATTACAACTTTTGCAATCAGCATTGCAATTGTTTTTGTTATCTGACACAGTTGATGACTTAGTTTGACTGACCTGTTTCTTTAACTCAGAATTAGGAGTAGAATCTTCCTCAAGTGCTTTGACAGCAAGCACTTTATCAGCCATTTCTCTCAAGTTTTCAGCTGTCATCTCCTGTGCAGTGTTGATCAACCCGGTGTCAATTTTCACAGGTTCTTCTATCTTCTCCTTTTCTTTTCTTTCTTTCTCTCTTTCTTCCTCGATCATTTTCGATGTTGGTGTACCCCACCATTTGTGTTGCCAGTACTCATCCTCTTCTTTGTATTCTTGGATAATGGCTTCAATGTCTATCTTCTTGTAGTCGACAGCAATGTTACCATATTCATCCAAATAACACTCTCTATCTGGATCCCATCGGTTTGCACGTTTTGCTTCCTCATAAACACCTGAGAGTCGGATGATCTTTGCTTCAGCAACCATTTTTCGATATTCGTACTTTTGTTGTTCTGTACGATTATCCTTCCATTGAATTGGTTCATTATGACTCGCCATAAAAGCATAACCAATAGCATCATCTTCAGGTAATACTTCCTTACTCCAATCATATCCTTCATCATCGTAAATCACTGCCAAAGCTCTAGATTTTCCTTTGTTGTCTTCAGATTGCTTTATTCTTGGCGGTTCGGACTTATTCTGATGATAGATAGCTTTCTTGTAGTAGTCATCCTTGAATGGATTCTCAGATTCTTCAACATATGCATTTCGGCATTCTCGTTTGAAGTGGCCTTTCTGTTTGCACTTGAAACACTTCACCTTTGATTTATCAAATCCCAGCTTTGTTGAAGGACCACCGATTGTTTTTCTTCCCGTTATCTCCATAAAGCGTTGTGCACGTCGCACTGCACTCGCCATTGCCCATTGGATATCAATTAACTCCATCTCTTCGGGATCTATCTGATCATAGTCTTCTTTTGTCAGATTAGTATTCCCAATCTTTCCAGCAATCAGCCCCTCATATGATTCTAGCACAGATGCTAGAAACACCATCTGTTGTTTCACAGATTCTTCATCAAAGTTTTGTGCATTCTTCAGATCAACAGCAATATTACATGAGAACTTTGAATCAGAACGATTTGTCGAGGCAGTAGAAATAGAAGTAGACCCACTATGATATCCACTGTGACTTTCTTTGTTTGAGTTGCTTTGATTTTCTTTATGAGCTGGAGATATGTTTTCGGCAGAAAATGCAGTTTTCGGTGATGAGACTTTGGGCATCAAACTTTTGGGATAGTATAGTTCTGGATTTTGTTGATATGAATGATTGACTTTGTACGTTTTCTTCAATTCTAGCTCATGGCTTTCCAGTCGTTCAATCACTACATCTGGTTTTAGTTCTGCTGGCGGAATGGTGTTTTTCAACATCAAAGCATAGTACCTCCAGTCCATTTCATCTGGTAAAGAATCGAACAGTTTATCAACTATCTCCTCATCAGGATATTTGATATCATGACGTGCAAGTTCCAATTTAAGATGACCAAAACGTTCGATCATCTTGCAGACTGACTCATTTTTGAAACAACTGAACATATCAAACTCCTTTTTTAGTAGTTTAGTTTTGTTCTTTAAGATTTCTTTACTTCCCAGACATTTCTTTCCCAGTTTATCCCACAAATCTTTGGCGTTGGTGTAGCTGATTAGTGAAATAATATCTTCCCTGACAGATTGAAATAGTAGTGCTACACATTTCTGTTCAGCAACGAATAGATCAATCTCTTCATTACTTCTCAATACTTCACCATTGTTTTTACCCGCAGCATACCCATTTTTCATGCTTTTCCAGCTGGGGAAAGCAAACGCCATCAGCCATTCTTCAAATTTTATTGCCCATCTTGTATAATCTTCAATAGCCATTAACTTTGGAGGACGATTAAAAGTTCCAAATGCGCTTTCTGATTCCCATGCTTCCTTCCTTTTCTCTTTGATTTGATTTGTGTTGGTATTGTTTGATGTAGAATCATCATTTTCTGGATTTCCTGATCCTCCTGAGCTTACAGTGAAACCATACATATCACTAAAAGGGTTTGTGAATATGTCATCCATTTTGAATGTTCCTGTAAAATCAGACAAACACTTAGAAAAATTTTGACTTCTTAAAAACGCTTAACACTAACACTTGGATCGAACAGGGTAGTCGATCGAGTAGTGTGTTCGATCGAGTAGCTTAGCCGATCGGTTAGACAAATGCTGTTCGATCGATCAGCTGTTCGATCGAATAGGAATCTAGTAAACTTCAAACTTCCTTTTAACAACAATGCAGTCCGATCGATCAGCTGTTCGATCAGATTATCAAGATGATGTCAGCAATAACTTCCAAAATATCTTTGAACGGTTATCTCTTTCAAATCGATGACATCAGCAAACGAATGAATATGCTAATCGATTCGACCAGCTGACATCAGCAAGTTCATGCAGTTTTTCATTGAAATTGTTCAATTTTAACACGAATTTGTTTGAATCTGATTATGAAACTTAGTAGGATTGTAAAATTTGAAATTCCGAACCGATTGATAGTAATTTTATCAAGTTTTATCCATTGAATCTGTTTTAATTTTGAGTTTTTCAAGTTTTATGATGAAAAAGATGAAGAACGGAGAGAAATATGAGAAAGATAGAGTAGATCTGCAAGTTTTCCGGTGAAAACTATATCAGAAACAAATTTCCGATGAAATTTGTTCTTCACAATGCAATCTTCGCTTGAATTCAGTTGAATCTCTCTTCAAATCTACAAGAATTTGACTGAAATCGATGAACTATGTCTTCTGGTATCTTCAATCAACATCCATAGCTCTGATACCACTTGTTGGTCCCTGGTTGATCGGGATCTTCCTGTTAATGAGAATGTCACACTATGATTGCTGTGCGGAATCCAGCAAATCATATACAGATACAGAAAGACATATGATTTCCATGTTCAACAGTCTGCAATTCAATTGAAATATATGACAAGATACAAGTTCCAGTTGATCACAGACTTCAGCTCTCTAGGTTACAGACAGATTCAAAAGTCCTAAATGAGCTGACAGAACTTCTATTTATAGGCAAGTCAGAATAAGCTAAGTGCTGTCCGATCGGTTAGGCTAACCGATCGGTTGGGCCACCCGATCGAACAGCTGTTCGATCGGTTAGGCTGTCCGATCGGTTAGGCCAGCCGATCGGCTTACAAAGCAGCACTTTTACAAAACAAACCCTGTATTCTGACGCCTTATACATTAAACTATACAACTTTAACAAAATAAAGACTTTAAGCTGACGGAAGCTACAGACGTTTATGTACTAACATATATGCCTTAGGTAATTTACCAAAATGCCATTTTCATGCATAATTGGACTTTAAGCATATGTAACCTAAATTTTTCTTCACATAACTGATTATGCAACCTATTTAAACATGTTTAGGCATATAATACTTGTCATAGGACTAGTTAGACGTCTCGAACGCGCGTCTGCGCGCACGACGCATTAAAGTAGCATAAGCTACCTTAATGGGTCGCAATGGGTCGAAAGCACATAGGTTAGGTTTCAATTTGGAATGTAGGCTTTGTTAAACCATATCTCATGAGTTCCAACACTCACTTGGTTTACAAGACCTCATTCTGTCCGATCTCCCGATTTAGGCGTCAATTGTTTGACTAAGTGATTCGATTATTAGGTGTTGCTTGAGTTTCCTTGGTTTGATTGAGCTTGTTGAGTTCTTTAGATTGAGGATACTTTGCACTTCAATGTGAGTACATAGTTCCCCTATTTTACTGTTTTCAATTGTTTTGGGGTGATTCATATGTACAAAACGAATTTCAAGGTTTAAACGATGATTTCAAAAACGATTAAGATGGTTTATACAAAACTAATAACGATTTCAATAATGTGAACAAACTTGTTGGTTGTAATTACATAACGAATGACATTCATTAGCTCTGATCAAGCCGACCAGTATTAGGTTATGGTACCATAGGATCTGAAAAATCCCGTTATCAGACTACACCCATGGTTATGTGTGGGGGTTATGTAGGTAACGACCGAATCTGTAATTATAAACTTACCCTTTGGTGGTTTGTTAATACGAGAAATGAGGTAGTCGAGTCACGAAGGTTTGAATGTTGTTAGCGAGACGACCAAAAGTAGTTTCACTATTAAAACGAATACGATTTTGGGATGAGTTAAACGATTTGAAACGAGATACACGATTTGAGACAAGTTAAACGAATTAAACGATTGGTTTTGGGTAGTGATTAGATAATGGGACGGGTGTAGTATGATAGAATCATGGTAGATACGCCGCTGGTACATCTTATAAATAAGTGCTTCTATCATATTACATTGTGTGTCATTATTTAGTTCACTAGGGAAACGATTTTTAAACGATGTCACACAACGAGGTTTTCGAAACGATATAAACCATACGAGTTTTATTAACGAGTTTTTACGAGATGTTATACGATTTGGTTTATTAAAACAAATGTTTTTGAGTTAAGAGTCATGGCTACGAGATTTTATAAACTATAATCAATTCGATTTGAGTTGGTTAATTATGTTGCAATACACTTTTCAAGACGAGATTTGTATTTTGACTCTTGTAGTCTAACGAGGTACTGCAACATATAAACGAGCCATGAATCCGATACCCCCATAAAACCTATGTACTCGCCAACATTTCTTTGCTGACTTTATTTTTACATATGTTTCAGGTGGTATTGCTTGATGTTGCTTGCTAGGAAGCTTGTGTCACATAGGACCTGGACAAGGCCTTAGTGACTTAAAAACAGTTATAAACAATGTGTAGTTTGTTTGTTTTGATTTAAAGACAATGTACATTACTTAATAATTCAATAAAACGAAACATTTGGTTACCATGGTTGTGGACCAATAATTCTGTTGCAACACTCCCCGACGTTTCCGCCACGGTTTGTTGTTTTAACGTGGTTGGTGTCACACCCCGGCCGCGTATAACATGCAACCGCGGCGGAAACGCCGGGGAGTGTTGGGACAGAATTAATTGTTTCATAACCATGGAAATTAAAGTTACATTTTATTTATCAACAAACGTGTTACATTGTCTTCAAACAGGAAGTAAAGAGTTTATAACATAATTAAACTAGTCTATCTTCATTTTTAGTCTCTAAGGCACAGGTCCGCCCTAGTGTCATGATCATCATCCTATGGAACAGCTCCTGAAAACACATGTGAAAGTAGGTACGTCAGCATAAAAATGCCTGTGAGATACATAGGTTTTGTGAAAATGGGATTCATGACTTGGGTTTAAAGAAAACGTTTAATAACGGTCAGTCATGAACCTTGTAACTTGTTTTGTTTTGTAAATCGTATGAAAAACGATAAGATCAGATGATATGTATAAATAAATGTAAGGTTAAATAAATAACCTTGTAAAATAAGTATGTATAAGATACGTTGTTTGCAAAACAATGTCTTGTGAAGAATATGTTATTTGTAAAAAATGTAATATGTCTAAACTGAAATGATTTAGATAACGCTACGATATGTAATATAATACAAGCATTTATATATAGGAAGTACCAGCGACGTATCCACCATGTTTGTACCATATTACATACGCCACGTTACTCAAACCATTTACCCAAACCAACCACCATGTGAATTGTTCATGTATAAACCAATTGTCAAGTGTTATTGCGTAAACCATATCGAAATGTCTATGTTCAATGTAAACCACCAAGTATGTATATCAATGTCGAAATGTTTATGTTTAATGTAGATCATGTAATGTGTACCCAAAATATATCTTGTATGGTAAGTGAGATGTATCAACTAAACCATATGTAAAATGCACAAAACAAGGTATTGAAGTAAAACATGGTTTAAATCAACGTTATGTTTTGTGGAACAAATGCATGCCATACTGATACAAACATTTATGCGGTATTGTGAAAATGCATACATCCAAGCCTTGAGACTGTGGCGATAAAACCCTTAAACAAATTAAAGGTTTATCTAAGTTATGTATATCGAATTCGGTCATTCCTTCCAATCCAAACAAACCCAGGATTTCAGGAACGGGAGTTGTCAATTCCTATGGTACCACTACCTACTAACGAATGGCGTGATTAATGTTAATGAATGTATTGTTCCATGTTAAACAAACCAAATGTCATACCAAAATGAAGGCATGAGATGTAACCAATTGTACTAAGTATGCACACAATGGGCATAAATAGTATGAAATGTAATGTAAGCAATGTACTAAGTACGCACACAATGGGCATACATAGCATGAAATGTAATGTAAAGCAATGTACTAAGTACGCACACAATGGGCATACATAGCATGAAATGTAATGAAATCATGTACTATAATGTACTAACGAACATAGCAGGTATATGATGTGAAAACATGGAAAGCATGAAAGTAACAAGTAGGCACATGTGTTTCACCCCAAAACAGTTTGGAAAACAGTAAAAGAGGGGTTCAATGTACTCACCTGAGATTGCTTTGAAGTTCTTGTATAATAACCGGAAAATGCTAGAGATCACGGAATATCAAACGTCACCTAATAGGTAGCTATATTAATATACCGGACCAAAACCGGAAAGATCGGATAGTATGCGAGTTCGTAAACCAAACGAGTATGGAGACTCGTGAAATATGGTTTAACAAAGCCTACATACTAAAATGAAACCTAACCTAAGTGCTTGCGACCCATTACGACCCGTTTAGGTAGTCTATGCTACCTTAACGCGTCGTTCGCGTAGAACGCGTTTGGAACGCCTAACATCGTGGCCATAAGGCATAACCTCGGAAGGTTATAGCTATGGTCACCTAATGTGTTTGGTCGGATCCTAATGATCGACCAAATGGGTCGGGTTCGAAAGTATAAGCGATGGTTTAGATCGCTTATCTTACGACCCTATATAAGCACTATACTAAAAGTGACGAGCTAAGCATGTTAGAACATGCTAAACTAAGTTTAGAAAACAGGTTTGGCATCAAAACAAACAGCTTTGATGCTCACGAGTAGTTTGGTTACAAAATACGCAAGAATGTGCATTTTGGCCGAAACTACGACTCGTCACTGAGCCTAGATAACGTGGTAATCAGTAGGTATAGTCGCCATGGACTATAACCATCGTGATCACGCTCACGTTATGAAGTTCCAATGAACTTCGTGTTGACCATAGGCTGGTCAACGCAGAAAGTCAAACAAAACGTTGACTTTCAGATTCGAAAAGCGAGTAAAGAACGAAAGAACACTTACGAAGGGTCCCCGAATGCTAATCTAGATCAAAATGGCTCAGGTATGAAACAAAGGTTCCAACTTAGAGCTTTAGATCAGATTTTTGTGGGTTTTAACCAAAAGGGGGGGGGGTATTTATAGGAAAAGTAAAGTCGTTAGGATCGTTTCTTGAATATCGTGCCACGATCCAAGCCGTACACTTGTCAAGATGTTGTGGTGGCTTAATGTGACCCTAACTCTACAGATGGTGAAAGGGTATTGCCCTTTGGAGTGTTTGAAAGGCCAATTTTTGCAAGAAAACAAAGTTTCTGCAACTGAAGGGGCCATGTGGCCCGCATCAGGATCAGACAAAACTCAGGCGGGCCGCCTGGGCATGTCTGATCTGCACATACTTTCAGAAATGGCAGTTTTGGTCCCTGTTGCATGTTTAAGCCATTTCCGACACTTCTAAGGCCCATAAAGCCAACTTTAAGGCCCTAAAATGATGCCTAAACATTTTGGGCATAAAACATGCTCAAGAATATGTCGGATGTTGGTTCTTTGGTCGTACGATCGCGATGTTCGGTTAATTACGACGGAATGCGCATAAGCGCGAAAAATGATTCAAAATGCGTGACGAATGGATTTTTCTCATGCCAAACACTAAGGCATAATATAAGGATGCTTACATAAATTTTTGGATGTCCGGATGTATTCAGAACGTAAGTTATGCGCGAAAGTGCAAACTTGTGCACTTTTTGACACTTCTAGCCCCTGAATGATCCAAAAGTTTGTTTTAGCATACCAAACCCCTCAAAGCCTATTTCTAAGCTATGTAAAGGATATTTATGGTATGTTTAACTTATGAACATGTTCCGGAATGTTTGTTACAGTTCAAATTGGCATACTTTCGCAGTTTGTCAAGTTTAGTCCCTGTAAGCGAATTAACTTGTTTTTGTCATACCAAAGCCTTCAAAACTTATTTCTAAGTTATGTAAAGGTTATTTAAGGTATGTTGAGTATATGTTGATGTTATGGAGTATTTGTCGCATTAAACTGAGTACGTTTACGCACCAGTTTGCGTATAATTCTCCAGAAAGCGATGTAGAGTTTGAAATCGAACAAAAGTCAAAACATGAAAAATGTAAAACACAACCAAACAAACATTGGGATCAAATAACATTGTTTTATTGATAATAGAACGGTTCATAATGATTACAAGCACAAATGTTACAGTCTCCCCTACTTGTGGAAATTTCGTCCCGAAATTTATTTAGAGGAAACTCGTGGAAAAAGATGCAGATATTTTGCCTTCATTTGATCTTCGCGTTCCCAAGTAAACTCGGGTCCACGTTTAGATTCCTAGCGAACCTTAACCAAAGGAATGCGCTTGCGTTTAAGCCACTTGACTTCACGTTCCATGATTTCTACCGGTTTCTCAACAAATTTCAGTGTTTTATCAACACGAATTTCGTCAAGCGGTATATGGAGGTTCTCATCAGCTAAACACCTCTTGAGATTGGACACGTGAAAGGTTGGATGAACATTTCCAAGTTCAGGAGGTAACTCAAGTCTGTAGGCTACCTTACCGATTCTTTCGACGATCTTGAATGGTCCAACGTATCTAGGTGCAAGTTTTCCTTTCTTTCCAAATTTGATCACACCTTTCCAAGGTGAGACCTTAAGTAATACACGATCACCGACTTGAAAATCCAAGGGCTTGCGTTTTAGGTTCGCGTAACTCTTTTGACGGCTTCTAGCTGTCTGAAGGTTATCACGAACTTTCTTTACCTTATCTGTTGTCTCTAAAATGAGGGCAGGTCCAGTAAGTTGAGCCTCGCCGATCTCATTCCAGCAGACTGGTGAACGACATTTTCGACCATAGAGAGCCTCGAAAGGAGCCATGCTGATGCTGGAGTGATAACTGTTGTTGTAGGAGAATTCAATCAACGGAAGATGTGAATCCCAACTACCACCAAAATCGATCACACAAGCTCTAAGCATATCCTCCAGTGTCTGGATTGTTCTTTCAGATTGACCATCGGTTTGTGGATATAAGCTGTGCTCAGATTAAGTTGGGACCCCATAGCAGATTGCATGGTTCTCCAAAAATGAGAAGTGAAACGAGCATCTCTGTCAGAAATGATGTTCAAAGGAACACCATGTCGAGCTACAATTTCATCCACGTAGATTTGAGCAAGTTTGTCAGCCGAAAAATCCTCACGGATTGGCAAGAAATGCGCTGATTTAGTAAGACGATCAACAACTACCCAGATGGCATCGTGACCTTTCTTTGTGCGCGGGAGTTTGGTAATGAGATCCATAGTAATGTTTTCCCATTTCCAAACTGGGATCTCTGGTTGCTCCAATAACCCGGAAGGACGCTGATGTTCAGCCTTAACCTTAAGACAAGTAAGGCATTTGGATACATATAAGGCAATGTCTTTCTTCATACCAGGCCACTAATACTGAATACGAAGATCCTTATACATCTTATCTGAGCCAGGATGAATAGAATAACGAGACTTATGGGCTTCATCCATAAGCAAGGTACGAAGATTATCTTGGCTTGGGACCCACAAACGGTCCATGAAGTAATACGATCCATTGTCCTTCAATTCTAGAGCAGGAGTTATGTGATAAGGAAATTCCTTATCCATCAAACCTTGTGAAACACAAGCTTGTTGAGCCTGAGAAATACGGGCTTGGATATCGGATTGAGCTTGAATAACAGATTGGACACGAACACAATGAAGCTTAGTACGTTCCTTGCGACTCAAAGCATCGGCTACGACATTCGCCTTACTAGGATGGTAGCGAATTTCGCAATCATAGTCGTTTAGAAGTTCAACCCAACGTCGTTGCCTCATGTTGAGCTCTTTCTGATTGAAGATATGCTGAAGACTTTTGTGGTCTGTGAAAACCATACATTTTGTACCATACAAATAGTGTCTCCAGATTTTAAGAGCGAAGACAACTGCACCCAACTCCAGATCATGAGTGGTGTAGTTCTTCTCATGTATCTTCAACTGCCTTGATGCGTATGCTATGACTTTGTTTCTTTGCATCAGGACGCAGCCAAGACCTAATTTAGATGCGTCGCAATAAACGACGAAATCATCATTGTCCTCAGGCAATGTTAGGACAGGCGCGTCGCAAAGCTTTTGTTTCAAAGTCAGAAACGCTTCCTCTTGTTTGACTCCCCAATCAAATGGCTTGTTCTTCTGAGTTAGAGCAGTTAGAGGAACTGCAATCTTCGAGAAGTTCGCGATGAAGCGGCAGTAATAACCCGCCAGACCAAGAAAAGAACGAACTTCAGTAGGAGTAGTAGGTGTATCCCAATCCTTAATCGCACTGATCTTGGAGGGATCTACATGAATACCTCGTTCGTTGACAATATGTCCTAAGAATTGAACTTCTTTAAGCCAGAATTCACACTTGGAGAATTTGGCGAAAAGTTGCTCTTTCTTTAGGAGTTCCAAAGTAAGACGAAGATGTTGCTCATGATCAGCTCGCGTCTTAGAATATATCAAGATGTCATCAATGAAAATGATGATGAACTTATCTAAATAAGGCTTGCAGACCCTATTCATCAAGTCCATGAAAACAGCAGGAGCATTAGTCAAACCGAATGGCATGACTGTGAACTCATAATGCCCATAACGAGTACGGAACACTGTCTTGGGAATATCTTCTTCATGCACACGGAGTTGATGATATCCAGATCGCAGATCAATCTTTGAAAAACAAGAAGCGCCTTGCAATTGATCAAAGAGATCATCAATGCGAGGTAGGGGATATCAATTCTTGATGGTAAGCTTGTTAAGCTCACGATAATCGATACACATCCTAAAAGATCCATCCTTCTTCTTAACAAAGAGAACGGGAGCACCCCAAGGTGAAAAGCTAGGACGGATAAAACCTTTGTCAGAGAGCTCCTGAAGCTGCTTAGATAATTCTTGCATCTCAGACGGTGCAAGACGGTATGGAGCTCTGGCAATGGGATTTGCACCAGGTACGAGATCAATACGGAACTCGACTTGGCGTGCTGGGGGTAGACCAGGTAACTCTTCAGGAAAAACTTCAGAATAATCCCGAACGACAGGAATATCTGAAATAGACTTACCCTTGCCTTTATCTGCTGTAACATGTGCTAAGAAAGCCACATAGTTCTTCCGTAGATACTTCCGTGCTTTAAAACAAGACATGAGTTTGAGACCACCGGCAGGCTTCTCACCACGAACCTGTAGGATCTCGCCTGTCGACAGCGGCACACGAACAATCTTCTCAGAACAAACTATCTCTGCGCGATGCTTAGATAACCAATCCATACCCACTATAATGTCGAAGCTTCCAAGTTGCATTGGCGTGAGGTCAATAGGAAAAATATGGTCGTTAAGGTTCAACTGGCAGTTGCGGAGAACAGAATCAAGAACAATGGGTTCACCATTAGCAACCTCTACTATCAAAGGTTTACCTAGTTTTGTTCTAGACACGCGAAGCATTGGCTCAAAAAACAATGACACAAAACTCTTGTCGGCACCCGAATCAAAAAGAACAGATGCAGGCTGATTATTAATAAATAACGTACCGTTCACCACATTATCATCTGCTTGTGCTTCTTGTGCATTCATGTTGAAGACTCGACCTCGAGCCTGAGCCTGATTCTGATTGGCATTCTGATTCTGGTTGGCTAGCCTTGGGCACCGATTTCTGTAGTGGGTCAGATCCCCACAGTTATAACAAGCACCTGGTAGGTAGTTTGGTCGTGCAGCTTGACCCTGTTGCTGAGCGGGAGGCTGAGCAACTTATTGAGCCGGGTTCTGAACTACGCGATTTTGAGCAAACCGACAAACATCGGCAAGATGTCCTGACTTCCCACAGTTAGTACAGAAATGGCACTGATGTTGTGGCTGATGGTGGCTGTTGCATCTATTGCACAAAGGTGCATTCCCTGAATAGGGCTTCTTGGCTGGAGGCTGTGCAGGTTGGTTGGGAGCTACCTGATTAGCTTGGGCAGTGACAGCAAAATTTTGGGAAGCCTTACGCTTCCTTGACCCCCTTGAGGAACCAGAATCCTTTCCCTTCTTGTTTTGACCTTTCTTGCTATCTTCCTTGTCAGACGACTGTTTCTTGCCCTTGTCACCCTTCCTATGTAATTTATTCTTCCGAATCTGCGACTCAGTCAATGTCGCTGATAACTCGATTGCCTGACGGAGTGTGG
This sequence comes from Helianthus annuus, assembly GCF_002127325.2. Taxonomy (NCBI): domain Eukaryota; kingdom Viridiplantae; phylum Streptophyta; class Magnoliopsida; order Asterales; family Asteraceae; genus Helianthus; species Helianthus annuus. The sequence continues at coordinate 122,567,197 of NC_035444.2, forward strand.
TAGTGTTGCTACCAGTAATGATGTCTTGTACCGAGTCAGGAAGGCCGTCGATGTACCTTTCGATGGCCTTGTCGAGTGGGGCAACCATAGTCGGGCAAAGCAGACTCAACTCCTCAAACCTATCAGTATATGCCCTGTGCTCGCCACTATCTTGCTTCAAATCATCAAACTCTTTCTCCAACGCTCGTTGCTCATGACGAGGACAAAACTCCCTCATCATAAGAGCTCTTAGTTCAGCCCATGTCTGTGCTAGAGCAACTTCCGCACCGCGATCTCTCATTACCCCATTCCACCATGTAAGAGCCCTCTTTTGAAACACGCTCGAAGAAAACTCGACCTTGCGATTATCCGGACACTGAACGTGGCGAAAAGTATTCTCAATGCTCTCGAACCATTGAAGAAGCCCAGTTGCTCCCTCAGAACCACTAAACTTGAGTGGTTTTGCCGAGTTAAAATTCTTGAAATTGCATGTACCATTGTTGTTGTTGTTGGCCTGGTTCCATTGAGCAAAGAGATATGGGAATTGAGCAGCCATCTGCTGTGCAATTATTTCTGCCAGCTCGGCAGTTGTTATCTGGTGTTCGCGTCGAGGAGGCATTCTAAAAGAGGAAAAACATGAAAGGAAACGAGTGAGATGATTGGATGAAGAGAATGAGATGAAACAGAATCAACAAAAGCAAAGATGGTGGTTACGCATCGCAAAGCAAACAAGCGACACGAAATGTCTAGTCAAAGTAAGTGGGTCAAAAATAATGTATCCCGAAGACATGTTCGCCTATAAGTGAACACTCACCCCAAGAGTTCCCAGGTAAGAGTGACTGGTCCGATTATGTGGATTTGTACGAACACTCTAGCCTTAGACAGAAAACTCAGGGTACAGGCATTCACTCTTCCAGTTCGCACGTGTTCACACTATTAAAACCCGAAAACCTTGACGAGACTTTTGAAAATTCAAAGGGGTTCAAAACCATATAACAGAGGGTTCAAAACCTAGTAATCAATCATCCTAGAACAGATGATTAATTTTCAAAGCGGATTCGGAATCGAAATTCCCGTTGTGGTTATCACCTAAGGATAAGTGAAGTGCATGTTTTAAAATCTAAACACAAGATAACTTGTGTTAGGGTCCTAGAAAGTTATAGTCTAGGTCAAAGCATTACTAATAACCTATTCCCTATAACCAATGGCTCTGATACCAACTCTTCTGTCACACCCCGGCCGCGTATAACATGCAACCGCGGCGGAAACGCCGGGGAGTGTTGGGACATAATTAATTGTTTCATAACCATGGAAATTAAAGTTACATTTTATTTATCAACAAACGTTTTACATTGTCTTCAAACAGGAAGTAAAGAGTTTATAACATAATTAAACTAGTCTATCTTCATTTTTAGTCTCTAAGGCACAGGTCCGCCCTAGTGTCATGATCATCATCCTAAGGAACAGCTCCTGAAAACACATGTGAAAGTAGGTACGTCAGCATAAAAATGCCTGTGAGATACATAGGTTTTGTGAAAATGGGATTCATGACTTGGGTTTAAAGAAAACGTTTAATAACGGTCAGTCATGAACCTTGTAACTTGTTTTGTTTTGTAAATCGTATGAAAAACGATAAGATCAGATGACATGTATAAATAAATGTAAGGTTAAATGACTAACCTAGAAAAATAAGTATGTATAAGATACGTTGTTTGTTTGCAAAACAATGTCTTGTGAAGAATATGTTATTTGTATAAAATGTAATATGTCTATAAACTGAAATGATTTAGATAACGCTACGATATGTAATATAATACAAGCATTTATATATAGGAAGTACCAGCGGCATATCCACCATGTTTGTACCATATTACATACGCCACGTTACTCAAACCATTTACCCAAACCAACCACCATGTGAATTGTTCATGTATAAACCAATTGTCAAGTGTTATTGTGTAAACCATATCGAAATGTCTATGTTCAATGTAAACCACCAAATATGTATATCAATGTCGAAATGTTTACGTTTAATGTAGATCATGTAATATGTACCCAAAATATATCTTGTATGGTAAGTGAGATGTATCAACTAAACCATATGTAAAATGCACAAAACAAGGTATTGAAGTAAAACATGGTTTAAATCAACGTTATGTTTTGTGGAACAAATGCATGCCATACTGATACAAACATTTATGCGGTATTGTGAAAATGCATACATCCAAGCCTTGAGACTGTGGCGATAAAACCCTTAAACAAATTAAAGGTTTATCTAAGTTATGTATATCGAATTCGGTCATTCCAATCCAAACAAACCCAGGATTTCAGGAACGGGAGTTGTCAATTCCTATGGTACCACTACCTACTAGAATGGCGTGATCAATGTTAATGAATGTATTGTTCCATGTTAAACAAACCAAATGTCATACAAATATGAAGGCATGTGATGTAACCAATTGTACTAAGTATGCACACAATGGGCATAAATAGTATGAAATGTAATGTAAGCAATGTACTAAGTACGCACACAATGGGCATACATAGCATGAAATGTAATGTAAAGCAATGTACTAAGTACGCACACAATGGGCATACATAGCATGAAATGTAATGAAATCATGTACTATAATGTACTAACGAACATAGCAGGTATATGATGTGAAAACATGGAAAGCATGAAAGTAACAAGTAGGCACATGTGTTTCACCCCAAAACAGTTTGGAAAACAGTAAAAGAGGGGTTCAATGTACTCACCTGAGATTGCTTTGAAGTTCTTGTATAATAACCAGATAATGCTAGAGATCACGGAATATCAAACGGCACCTAATAGGTAGCTATATTAATATACCAGACCAAAATCGGAAGGATCGGATAGTATGCGGGTTCGTAAACCAAATGAGTATGGAGACTCGTGAAATATGGTTTAACAAAGCCTACATACTAAAATGAAACCTAACCTAAGTGCTTGCGACCCATTACGACCCGTTTAGGTAGTCTATGCTACCTTAAGCGTCGTTCGCGTAGAACGCGTTTGGAACGCCTAACATCGTGGCCATAAGGCATAACCTCGGAAGGTTATAGCTATGGTCACCTAATGTGTTTGGTCGGATCCTAATGATTGACCAAATGGGTCGGGTTCGAAAGTATAAGCGATGGTTTAGATCGCTTATCTTACGACCCTATATAAGCACTACACTAAAAGTGACGAGCTAAGCATGTTAGAACATGCTTAACTAAGTTTAGAAAACAGGTTTGGCATCAAAACAAACGGCTTTGATGCTCACGAGTAGTTTGGTTACAAAATACGCAAGAATGCGCATTTTGGCCGAAACTACGACTTGTCACTGAGCCTAGATAACGTGGTAATCAGTAGGTATAGTCGCCATGGACTATAACCATCGTGATTACGCTCACGTTATGAAGTTCCAATGAACTTCGTGTTGACCATAGGCTGGTCAACGCAGAAAGTCAAACAAAACATTGACTTTCGGACTCGAAAAGCGAATAAAGAACGAAAGAACACTTACGAAGGGTCCCCGAATGCTAATCTAGATCAAAATGGCTCAGGTATGAAACAAAGGTTCCAACTTAGAGCTTTAGATCAGATTTTTGTGGGTTTTAACCAAAAGGGGGGGTATTATAGGAAAAGTAAAGTCGTTAGGATCGTTTCTTGAATATCGTGCCACGATCCAAGCCGTACACTTGTCAAGATGTTGTGGTGGCTTAATGTGACCCTAACTCTACAGATGGTGACAGGGCATTGCCCTTTGGAGTGTTTGAAAGGCCAATTTTTGCAAGAAAACAAAGTTTCTGCAACTGAAGGGGCCATGCAGCCCGCATCAGGATCAGACAAAACTCAGGCAGGCCGCCTGGGCATGTCTGATCTGCACATACTTTCAGAAATGGCAGTTTTGGTCCCTGTTGCATGTTTAAGCCATTTCCGACACTTCTAAGGCCCATAAAGCCAACTTTAAGGCCCTAAAATGATGCCTAAACATTGTGGACATGAAACATGCTCAAAAATATGTCGGATGTTGGTTCGTTTGGCCGTACGATCGCGATGTTCGGTTAATTACGACGGAATGCGCATAAGCGCGAAAAATGATTCAAAATGCGTGACGAATGGATTTTTCTCATGCCAAACACTAAGGCATAATATAAGGATGCTTACATAAATTTTTGGATGTCCGGATGTATTCAGAACGTAAGTTATGCACGAAAGTGCAAACTTGTGCACTTTTTGACACTTCTAGCCCCTGAATGATCCAAAAGTTTGTTTTAGCATACCAAACCCCTCAAAGCCTATTTCTAAGCTATGTAAAGGATATTTATGGTATGTTTAACTTATGGAAATGTTCCGGAATGTTTGTTACAGTTCAAATTGGCATACTTTCGTAGTTTGTCAAGTTTAGTCCCTGTAAGCGAATTAACTTGTTTTTGCCATACCAAAGCCTTCAAAACTTATTTCTAAGTTATGTAAAGGTTATTTAAGGTATGTTGAGTATATGTTGATGTTCCGGAGTATTTGTCGCATTAAACTGAGTACGTTTACGCACCAGTTTGCGTATAATTCTCCAGAAAGCGATGTAGAGTTTGAAATCGAACAAAAGTCAAAACATGAAAAATGTAAAACACAACCAAACAAACATTGGGATCAAATAACATTGTTTTATTGATAATAGAATGGTTCATAATGATTACAAGCACAAATGTTACAGTTGGGGTGTGACAGAAGAGTTGGTATCGGAGCCAATGGTTATAGGGAATTAGGTTATAAGCAATGCTTTGACCTAGACTATAACTTTAGGACCCTAACACAAGTTTACTTGTGTCTAGAATTTTAAAACAATACCGTCACCTATCCTTAGGTGATAACCACAATGAGAACACAATAACGAATCCGCTTCGAAAATTAATCATCTATCCTTGGATGATTGATTACTAGGTTTTGAACCCTCTGTTATATGGTTTTGAACCCTTTGTTATAAGGTTTTGAACCCTCTAGGTTTTCAAACTCTCGTCAAAGTTTGGGTTTAAATAATGTGAACACGTGCAAATTGGAAGAGTGAATGCCTGTACCCTGAGTTTTCTGTCTAAGGCTAGAGTGTTCGTACAAATCCGCAGTATCAGACCGGCTGGGAACTCTTGGGGTGAGTGTTCACTTATAGGCGAGCATGTCTTCGCGATACATTATATTGACCCATTTACTTTGATTAGTCACCGCGTGTCGTTTGTTTGTTCGAGGTAACAAACGAATGATCGCCTTCCTTTGTTTTGTCGAATGTTTTCAATGCCTCTTTTGTTTTTCCAATTATCGACCTCACTCGTTTCTCATGTTTCCTTGTTAGACAATGCCTCCTCGACGCGATGCTCGAACTTATACTGTTGAGGAAGTCGCAGCCCTTGTCTCTCTGCAAATGGCTGTTGTGCTTCCCGGCATTGTGACCCAAATCCACGAACTATACAACAACAACAATAATAACAACAATAATGCACTGTGTAATTTCACGAATTTCAATTCTGCGAAGCCGCTTAAGTTTTCTGGGTCGCAAGGAGCAACAGCGCTCCTGCAATGGTTTGAAAGTATCGAGAGCACTTTCAGACACGTGCAGTGTCCGAATGAGCGTAAGGTTGAGTTTGCATCTAGTGTGTTCGAGAAGCGAGCTCTTACATGGTGGAACGGAGTGATGCGTGACAGGGGTGCTAAAGTGGCACTAGCACAAACTTGGGAAGAGCTCCGAGTTCTCATGATGAGAGAGTTCTGTCCCCGTCACGAGATTCGAGCTTTGGAACGGGAATTCGATGATTTGAAACAAGTCGGGGGAGAACACCGTGCTTATACGGATCGATTTGAGGAGCTCAGTTTGTTATGCCCCACCATGGTTACCCCACTGGATAAAGCAATCGAGAGGTATATCGATGGTTTACCCGGTTCCATTCAGGACATTTTGACCGGTGTTAATCCTACTACCCTTCGTCAAGTAATCGAGTTGTCTGCTACCCTGACTGAGTCTCAAGTCAGGAAGGGTAAACTTACCCGCAAGGGTGATAAAAAGAAATCAACTATTTCTAATAAGGAAAAGGGAAAGGGTAAGAAGCAGGGTGAGTCTTCGAAAAAGTCAAGGAAGCGCAAGGCTTCCCAAAACTTTGCTGTCACCAATCAAACTGCTCAGAACCCACCGACTCAACCTCCTGCAAAGAAAGCATATGCTGGTACCACACCTCACTGTGCTCGATGTAATGGTCACCATGTTGCCCAACAGGCCTGTAAACAGTGTGCTACGTATGGTAGACTTGGGCATTTGGCCAACATTTGTCGTTTTGGTCAAAATCAGGCCGCTCAGGTTCCAGCACAAGCTCAAGGGAATGTTGCGAGATTCCCACCCGGTTCGTGTTTTAATTGTGGAGAAATGGGTCATTTCCGCAACAACTGCCCGAGATTGGTAAACGCGAATGCGAATGCGAATGTCAATCCAAATGGTAACGCTATAGCGAATGTGAATCCCGCTCATGGACGAGCATTCCATTTGAACGCAAATGAGGCGAGGGCGGACAACGAAGTTGTTAACGGTACGTTCCTTGTTAACAATCAACTTACGTCTGTCCTTTTCGATTCTGGTGCCGATAGGAGTTTTGTTTCATTATCCTTTGAGCCTTTACTTGCGATACCTAGAACTAAACTAAGGAAGCCCTTGTCTGTCGAAGTTGCTACTGGTAAACCACTCGCACTCGATTCTGTTCTTCGTGGTTGTCAATTGAACCTCGATAACCATCTTTTCCCTATCGACCTCGTACCAGTGCAACTTGGGAGTTTCGACATTATTGTGGGGATGGATTGGTTAACCAAACATCATGCCGAGGTTGTTTGTTTCGACAAGATCATTCGTATTCCTCTTTCCTCTGGTGATGTTTATGAGGTTCGTGATGAGAAATCATCTGTTGGTTTGAAACTCATGTCGTGCACGAAAGCTCAAAGCTATCTACGAAAAGGATATGTTGCTTTCCTGGCACATGTCACCGAGGAGAAAGCTAAGAGCAAGAGTATTCAGGATATTCCGGTTGTTCGGGATTATCCAGAGGTATTTCCTGATGAACTGCCTGGTTTGCCTCCAGTTCGTCAAGTTGAGTTTCATATTGACCTTGTACCCAATGCCAACCCGATTGTGAAAGCACCTTTTCGTCTTGCACCATCTGAGATGCAAGAATTATCGAAACAGCTTCAAGAGTTATCTGATAAAGGATTCATCCGTCCGAGTTATTCACCTTGGGGAGCTCCTGTCCTCTTTGTGAAAAAGAAAGATGGATCTTTTCGAATGTGTATTGATTATCGTGAGCTTAATAAGCTTACCATCAAGAATTGATATCCCCTACCTCGAATCGATGATCTCTTTGATCAGCTGCAAGGTGCTACCTGTTTTTCCAAGATCGATCTGCGTTCTGGGTATCATCAGCTTCGTGTATTCGAATAAGATATTCCCAAAACTGCTTTCCGCACAAGATATGGGCACTACGAGTTCACTGTCATGCCCTTTGGTTTGACAAATGCTCCAGCTATTTTCATGGAGTTAATGAATAGGGTCTGTAAACCTTATTTAGACAAGTTCATCATTGTGTTCATCGACGATATTCTCATTTATTCAAAGTCTCGAGCCAATCACGAGCAACACAATCGTTTGACTCTCGAACTCCTAAAGAAGGAACAACTTTTTGCTAAATTCTCCAAGTGTGAATTCTGGCTTAGAGAAGTTCAGTTCTTGGGACATATAGTCAATGAGCAAGGTATTCATGTGGATCCATCCAAAATAGTAGCTATTAAGGATTGGAATACACCTACGACAACCACAGAAGTTCGTTCTTTTCTTGGTCTCGCTGGATATTACCGTCGTTTCATTGCGAACTTCTCTAAGATTGCGGTTCCACTCACTGCTTTGACTCAGAAGAATAAGCCTTTTGAGTGGGGACCCAAGCAAGAAGAAGCGTTTCAAACGCTGAAACAAAAACTATGTAATGCTCCTGTTCTATCTTTGCCCGAAGGAAGCGATGATTTCGTTGTCTACTGTGATGCGTCCAACTTAGGCCTTGGTTGTGTTCTCATGCAACGAGGCAAGGTCATTTCATATGCATCTAGACAATTGAAAGTTCACGAGAAGAACTACACGACTCATGATCTTGAGTTAGGCGCTGTAGTCTTTGCTCTCAAAATCTGGAGACACTATCTTTATGGCACGAAGTGTGTGGTTTTCACAGACCACAAAAGTCTCCAGCATATTCTTAACCAGAAGGAGTTGAACATGAGGCAACGACGTTGGGTTGAACTCTTGAGTGACTACGATTGCGAGATTCGCTACCATCCTGGTAAGGCGAATGTCGTAGCCGATGCGCTAAGTCGAAAAGAGTGAGTTAAGCTTCATTCAGTTCAAACTCTATCTGATATTCAAACTCGTGTTCTTCGAGCTCAGCAATTTTGTGTTTCACAAAATTTGATAAGTGAGGAATTGCCACGTCAGCTTGTGCTTAAACTCGAAGCGAAAGACGATGGTTTGCTTTATTTCAAGGATCGTTTGTGGGTTCTGAAACAAGATGATCTTCGCACTTTAGTGATGAACGAATCTCACAAGTCTCGATTGTCACACCCCCAAAAATCCACACGCGGAGTACCACCGCTTGGAGGCGTGACATGACCAGGATCAAGCCATCAATCATATCAAACATAGTGTATAGTAGTTAAAGCAATTCATAAAACCCAGTTCAATACGATTGATGTTCAAAACAAACTTTGTTCAAGTAGCGGAAGCATGTAAGTAAAACCCAACGTAAGTAATAATGTATGAAATGTCATAAGTGTTTAATAAACATTCACGTTTCATGCCCACAACGACCTGCTCCTCCTTGTGCAAGCTCCATAAGTACCTAAGGTCCTGCAAGGCATGCAGCAGAGAGTCAACAACTAGTTGAGCGAGTTCACAGTTAACAGTTCAGTAATAGTATAGTGTGAGTAGTAGTATGTTCGTTCGTTATGTCATATATCGTATCAGTTCCCATCGCGGCCTCCCAGGCAGGTGTGCGAAGATTAGGGGATGTTCCTCCCAAGTGTTCTAGACTAGGTTTATTCGTATCGCGGCCCCCCAGGCAGGTGTGCGAAGATTAGTAAATTTAGTTCGCGGCCTTCCTAAGGCAGGTATGCGAAGTCAGTCATAATATCGCGGCCAACCCTTGGCAGGTGTGCGAAGATTAGTTCAATAGGTGTTACTAGTCTAGTCGTATCTTGTCGTTAGGTTCTATCATTCGAGTATATACAATAAGTCATCTAATCCCATTCCCACCCGGGAACCCATGCCTTGGCTGTGTGAACTCACCTTGGGTTTGCTCGGCAGATACACAAAGTTCGGTTAAGCTATATAGTGATCAACCACGTCCTAGCATGGTTATTATACAAGTCAGGTTCGCATTCAAGTATAGCACGTATGTTCTACAAGTATAATCATGGCATGTACAAGTATGTCATAGCAGTCCAATAGCAGACACGTAAATAAGTCTAAGTATCCGGCCCAATCGGTTGGGCTCGTGACAGTGCAAATCCAATAATAATGTGCAAGTGTTCACGGTCTCGAGTCGAGACCAACGATCTCGAGTCGAGACTAAGCGGTCTCGAGTTGTACTGGTTTCGAGGTCTCGAGTCGCAACAAGGAGATCTCGAGTGGTCAAGGTCAAGTCGAGACTACACGGTCTCGAGTCGCAACGGGACTCGCAAACGCTGGTCTCGAGTTGTGCTGTTTGTGTGCGAGTGTTGTGGTCTCGAGTCGAGACTAAGGGTTCTCGACTCGCAACCCTGGTCGAGACTAAGCAGATTGTAACAGTTTCCTTATTATCAGCTCAATCAGTTCTGTAATATCAGCAAACAGATTTGGCAGTTTCACAATCAGATCAAATCAACATTCAATTCAGAATTCTAACACATTCATATCAATTAACAAATTTCCAACCATCCGATTAGCATATCATCGATCAAACAGGGCATTTATCAACTGATTCATAAGAACTCTAATCATAACCAAAGCATAAACAATAACTACAGCTCATATGATTCGGTCCATCATGCAGTCAATCCGATTTACAACAAGAACAATAACAAGATAGCAAACTTCAATCCGGTTATCATGCATACACATATCATACAACATATCATACAACATATGAACCGAGTTACTAGCATAAACCCTAACCGGTCATGTAATCTGATTAATAACAATATCACACATAATACAAGCCAATAATAAGACACTAACCGGATTAGAGGATGAACAAGAAAGGTCTCGGGTGAACAAGGGAGTTGTCGCCGGTTTCAAGAGAGAGAGAAGGAGTTCTAGGGTTTGTGAACTTGTGTATGTTTTGTAAAGAAAATGTGAGATGTTTACAACACCTCATGTGTTATGCGATTAGGGGGATGGGCCGAACCCATCTTTGGGTTGCCTCTTGGTCTCGAGTCGGCCAAACATACATGGGCCAAGTGGGTTGTGTAGTTAGATAAATATTCGGTTCATGTAAAAATATACACAATCACATATCACATAATCACGCATTCATTCAATTAGTAAAGTTCACATAAGCACGTAACGTTACACGAAAGTAGGTTCGAACTACGGGTTGTCACATTATCCCCAACTTAAAAGAAATTTCGTCCCGAAATTTGGTACGCACTCACTGAGGAAGCTAGGTAAGTTGTATCGTTCACTGGTTTTCCTGGGGTGTCACATCGATATTCTATCCATCCTAGTGCTGATAAAATGTACAAGGATCTTCGTACTAAGTTTTTGTCACACCCCCAAAATCCACCTGCGGAGTATCACCGCTTGGGAGCGTGACTGACCAGGATCAAGCCACCAATCATATTGAACATGCAATTTATATCAAGTAAAATAAAAGTAAACCATCCATTCAACACGAAAGGTGTTCAAACAAAAACCATAGTTTCAAAATGTAGCGGAAGCATAGTAAATAATCCAGTAGTAGTTAACAATTTTAAGTGTCATAATAGTTCAACAGAAAAGCCACGATCCTTGTCCACAACGACCCGCTTCTCCAGTGCAAGCTCCCAGTACCTAACGATCTGCAAGGCATGTAACAGAATGATCAACAAACTAGTTGAGCGAGTTCACAGAAAATAAATGCGTAATAGTAAGTTCGTTTGTAACAGGTGGCTCTACTGGGCCGATTGTATGTTCTATTGGTGGTGGTGTTCCACGTTATTGGTGGTGGTGTTCCACGTTATTGGTGGTGGTGTTCCACGTTGTATAACCACTAGACTACTCGTAACTATAGGTATCCTTCACAACCGAGGATAGTGATCAGTATAAGTATCCTTCACATCCGAGGATAGTGATCAGTATAAGTATCCTTCACATCCGAGGATAGTAATGTGGTAGTCTAGTCATAGTGTCAATAGTGTATCTAATCAACCTTTCAATCCCATTCCCAACACCCCGGGAATCCCATGCCTTGGTAAGAGTGTGAACTCACCTTGGTTTGCTCGGTATGCTAGGTTATGCACTCACAAGAATTTAATCACGTCCTATTGTATGCACGTATGACAAATCAGTTCATGTTCGCAATGATACGCATGCAATTTAATGTTCACATAGCAGTCAGTTTGCATATCGGCACAACACGTATTATTGCACGTATACAAATGTTAACGTTCATCAAGCATGGCATGCCAAATAAATCAAGCATATAATTCCATCTTTCAAAGTAGGTTCATAAATCCCTAGTATCTTTCGAATCCAACTATTATCTTTCGACAACAGTTATCACAATTATCCTTCGGACCGAATGTTATGTTTCGGACCAATGTCATCTTTCGGTCAAAGCTATCTTTCGGTCCAAACTATCTTTCGGTCAAAGTTATGGTTCGGTCCAAACTATCTTTCGGTCAAAGTTACTATGGTTCGAAGGATAGGCATCTTTCGGTTCACAGCAAACATGTTTCGGATAACAAGTATCTTTCGGCATATTGGTTATCCTTCGATAAATAACAGTTACATTTTATTCAAGTTTTCCAAGTTTATCCGATTATCAATTAACACAACTGTCAAGTAATCGGTTACCTAAAATCGATCAAACAATCAGTTTCATATTAAAACCTTATGAACCCTAAATTTAACCGTATGAACAATAATAATACTCAATCATGTGTGTTCCGATTTCATGAACGATAACAATTTCGGATTGCATAAAATCACATCCGATCCATAATCACATCCGATTCACCAAACAGTATCATTAAACATAGTTCACAACAGATCCGATTAGCATACAAATCCGATTAACATCTATATACAATCATTATACATAACCGGTTAACATACAAACAACATATTGACATGTGATTGATAAATCATGAAATCATATGCTTTAGACACTAACCGGGATAGAAAGCAAAAGAATTGATCAGCAAGTAGTCTCCGTAAATTTGTGGTTGCCGTCACAAGTAAAGGTGTTCTAGGGTTTTTAGAAAAACTCCGACTTTGCATGCCATTCACCGTATATAAACATATTACAGGAGTGGGCCGAGCCCATTAGAAGACTGGGCCGAAAGATGTCGAAGGATCTCTTCTTGGCCCGAAGGATATGTTTCGAGACCCTTCAAGCCGAAAGCTTGATCTTTCGGATCGAAGGATATGTTTCGTGATCCTTCGATCCTTGAGCCATGTTACGTGGACATCCTTCGAAGGTTGTTTGTGTGATGTAATGTGTTTCACACTAACTAGTTTACACATTTACAAGTTTCGCAATGTAACAAACAAACAACTATGTACAGTCAAACAATCAAAACGTATAAAATTTCATGGCAACCAAATGTGCAAATAAACAACTAGTCAATACATGATCGTGTAATACATATGAAATCGAATCTTGGAAATTCGAGTTGTCACAGTTTTGGTGGCCTGGTATGAAGAAAGATGTTGCCTTGTATGTATCGAAATGCCTAACTTGTCTCAAAGTCAAGGCTGAACATCAACGACCTTCTGGTTTGCTTGTACAACCAGAAATACCGGTTTGGAAGTGGGAGAACATTGCTATGGATCTCATCACTAAATTACCGCGTACTTCGAAAGGTCACGATGCTATTTGGGTTGTCATCGATCGATTAACGAAGTCAGCTCATTTTATTGCGATTCGCGAGGATCTATCTGCTGATAAACTTGCAAAGATTTATGTTGATGAGATTGTATCACGACATGGTGTTCCTTTGGATATCATTTCCGATCGTGATGCTCGATTTTCATCTCATTTTTGGAGAACCATGCAATCTGCTATGGGAACCCAACTAAATCTAAGCACTACTTATCATCTCCAAACAGATGGACAATCCGAGAGGACGATTCAAACTTTGGAGGATATGCTTAGAGCGTGCGTGATAGACTTCGGTGGTAATTGGGACTCTCATCTACCAATGATCGAGTTCTCTTACAACAATAGTTATCATGCTAGCATCAATATGGCACCATTCGAAGCTCTTTACGGTCGAAAATGTCGTTCACCTGTCTGTTGGAATGAGGTCGGTGAGGCTCAGCTTACTGGACCTGAACTCGTTCTGGAAACAACAGACAAAATCAAGAAAATTCGCGATAATCTTGTGACAGCTAGAAGCCGTCAAAAGAGTTATGCGGATATGCGATGCAAGCCCCTAGAATTTCAAGTCGGAGACCATGTCCTACTCAAGGTGTCACCTTGGAAGGGAGTGGTGAGATTTGGAAGGAAAGGAAAACTTGCACCACGATATGTTGGACCATTTAAGATTGTTGAAAGAGTTGGAAAGGTTGCCTATCGACTAGAGCTACCTCCAGAGCTTGGAAATATTCATCCGACTTTTCACGTGTCCAATTTACGAAAGTGTTTAGCTGACGCTGATCTTCACATTCCTCTCGACGAGATCCAAATCGATGAAACGATGCACTTTGTCGAGAAACCTGTGGAGATAGTGGACCGTACATTCAAACAGTTGAAGAACAAACGGATTAAATTAGTCAAAGTTCGTTGGGAGTCCAAACGTGGCCCAGAGTTCACTTGGGAACGTGAGGACCAAATGAAGGAGAAATATCCGTAATTGTTCTCACAAGTTTCCTCTAGTTAAAATTTCGGGACGAAATTTCCTAAAGTTGTGACAATTGTGCTCTTTAATCGATGGACAATGCAAAACAATGTTAATTATCAATAAAACAATGTGTTTTGGTGTTATTATATGTGTTTTATGTGTTGGTGGTTTTACAATTCGATTCGATTCGATTTCAAGCTTTAATTCGCTTTCTGGAAGGTTATACGCAAACTGGTGCGTAAACGTAATCAGTTAAACGCGACAAACACTCCGGGATAGTGAAATAGGTTTATCATACCTTAAATAACCTTCACATAACTTAGAAATAAGTTTTGAATGGTTTGGTGTGTCGAAAACAAGATTGTTCGATCGCAGGGACTATTTGTGTCAAACTGCGAAACTATACCGATTTGTATAGTAACGAACATTTCGGAACTTAAGTTAAATATGCCCTAAATATACTTTACATAGCTTAGAAATAGCCTTTGAGGTGTTTGGTGCGCAAAAATAAACTTATTGGTCATTCAGGGACTAAAAGCGTCAAAAAGTGCACAAGTTTGCATTTTCGCGCATATCTTACGTTCTGAATATATCCGGACCTCCAAAAATTTATGTAATCATTAAAATATTTTATTTTAGTGATTGGAACGCAAAAACGCCAATTGTCGCGCATTTTGGATCGTACACACGTTCGTTACGACTTTCGTCGTAATTAACCGAACAACGCGATCGTACGACCAAACGAACCGACATCCGAGATATTTTTGAGCATGTTTTGAGTTCCCAATACTTTAACTTCATTTTAGAGCCTTGAAATGAGGTTAATGGGGCTTAAACGTGGCAAAAATGGGCCGAAATGCAAGTTTCTAAGCTGCAGGGACTAATTTTGACAATCTGCCAAAGTTTGCCAGGCGGGGCGCGTAAGCCTTAGCCATGTCTTACGCAGGGCGCATGGGCATGCCAGACAGAAACATTGAATTTGGTCATTTAGCTCGGTTTTGCTGGTTTTGATCTCTAGTTTTCAATGCTAGGGGCTGGTTTGTGTGGGGAACAAGTCCCCCAATCAGTCCTTAACACTTGTATGGCTTGGATCATGCCCTCCTCTCCAAGAAACGATCCTAACGGTTTGCGAAAAACTATATATAGCCCATCCATTTCATTGTTTCATTGCTCATTTCTCTCTTCTCTTCTCTACAATCTAGTTTGGGAGCTCTCTCAACTGATTGGAACTTTGGTTTTCTTGTAGAAAAGATAGCAAGGACCCTTAGTGAGCATTCTTTCATTTTTTTATTGTTTTCCTAGTTTGAAAGTCAAATATAGTTTGACTTTCAGCTTTGACCACGAGTTGGTCAACGAGAAGTTCGTTTGAACTTCGCAACGTGAGCGTAATCACGTTGGTTATAGTCCTTAGTGACTATACCCACTGATTACCACGTTAACTAGGTGTAGTGACGAGTCGAAGTTTCGGTCAAAATGCGCTTTAGCACGCATTTTGCAACGGAACTACTATTAGGTATCAAAACGCTTTGTTTTGATATCAAATCAGTAGGTTAAACATGCTTTGACATGTTTAGCTCGTCGCTTTTAGTTAGTGCTTGTTTAGAGTCGCAAGTCGAGCGGTCTAAACCACCGTTTGGTCGATCTTTAGGATCCGACCAAGCATGTTTAGTGACCATAGTTGTATAGGGAATAACCTTCCGAGGTTATACCTTATGGTCACCGAGTTTAAGTAGTTGTATGATAGGTGGTTTTTATGCCTTAGGTAATTTATCAAAATGCCCTTTTCATGCATAATTGGACTTTAAGCATATGTAACCTAAATTTTTGTCACATAACTGATTATGCAACCTATTTAAACATGTTTAGGCATATAATACTTGTCATAGGACTAGTTAGACGTCTCGAACGCGCGTTTGCGCGCACGACGCGTTAAAGTAGCATAAGCTACCTTAATGGGTCGCAATGGGTCGAAAGCACTTAGGTTAGGTTTAAATTTGGAATGTAGGCTTTGTTAAACCATATCTCATGAGTTCCAACACTCACTTGGTTTACAAGACCTCATTCTGTCCAATCTCCCGATTTAGGCGTCTATTGTTTGACTAAGTGATTCGATTATTAGGTGCTGCTTGAGTTTCCTTGGTTTGATTGAGCTTGTTGAGTTCTTTAGATTGAGGATACTTTGCACTTCAATGTGAGTACATAGTTCCCCTATTTTACTGTTTTCAATTGTTTTGGGGTGATTCATATGTACAAAACGAATTTCAAGGTTTAAAAGATGATTTCAAAAACGACTAAGATGGTTTATACAAAACTAATAACGATTTCAATAATGTGAACAAACTTGTTGGTTGTAATTACATAACGAATGACATTCATTAGCTCTGATCAAGCCGACCAGTATTAGGTTATGGTACCATAGGATCTGACAAATCCCGTTATCAGACTACACCCATGGTTATGTGTGGGGGTTATGTAGGTAACGACCGAATTTGTAATTATTAACTTACCCTTTGGTGGTTTGTTAATACGAGAAACGAGATAGTCGAGTCACGAAGGTTTGAATGTTGTTAGCGAGATGACCAAAAGTAGTTTCACTATTAAAACGAATACGATTTTGGGACGAGTTAAACGATTTGAAACGAGATACACGATTTGAGACGAGTTAAACGAGTTAAATGATTGGTTTTGGGTAGTGATTAGATAATGGGACGTGTGTAGTATGATAGAATCATGGTAGATACGCCGCTGGTACATCTCATAAATAAGTGCTTCTATCATATTACATTGCGTGTCATTATTTAGTTCACTAGGGAAACGCTTTTTAAACGATGTCACACAACGAGGTTTTCGAAATGATATAAACCATACGAGTTTTATTAACGAGTTTTTACGAGATGTTATACGATTTGATTTATTAAAACAAATGTTTTTGAGTTAAGAGTCATGGCTACGAGATTTTATAAACTATAATCAATTCGATTTGAGTTGGTTAATTATGTTGCAATACACTTTTCAAAACGAGGTTTGTATTTTAACTCTTGTAGTCTAACGAGGTACTGCAACATATAAACGAGCCATGAATCCGATACCCCCATAAAACCTATGTACTCGCCAGCATTTCTTTGCTGACTTTATTTTTACATATGTTTCAGGTGGTATTGCTTGATGTTGCTTGCTAGGAAGCTTGTGTCACATAGGACCTGGACGAGGCCTTAGTGACTTAAAAACAGTTATAAACAATGTGTAGTTTGTTTGTTTTGATTTAAAGACAATGTACATTACTTAATAATTCAATAAAACGAAAAATTTGGTTACCATGGTTGTGGAACAATAATTCTGTTGCAACACTCCCCGACGTTTCCGCCACGGTTTGTTGTTTTAACGTGGTCGGGGTGTGACAATTTGCGTTAAACTGCGAAACTATGCCGATTTGTATAGTAACAAACATTCTGGAACTTGATCATAAGCTAAACATACCCTAAATATCCTTTACATATCTTATAAATGTGCTTTGAGGGGTTCGTTGTGCGAAAATATGCTTATTTGATCAATAGGGACTAAAAGCGTAAAAAAGTGCATAAGTTTGCATTGTCGCGCATATCTTACGTTCTGAAGATATCCGGACATCCAAAAATTTTTGTAATCATTAAAATATTTTATTTTAGTGATTGGCATGCTAAAATTCCATTTGTCGTGTAATTTGGATCGTTTTTCGCGTCCGTTCGAGTTTCATCGTCATTAATCGAACAACGTGACCATACGACAAAATGAACCGACATCCGTGATATTTCCGAGCATATTTCATGTCCCCTATACTTAAATTTCATTATTGAGCCTTGAAAATGGGTTAACGGGGCTTAAACGTGTCAAAAATGGCTTAAACATGCTGCAGGGACCATTTTTGCCAATTTTTGAAAGTTTCTGGCCCAGATAGGCCGTGGTGTCGCGCCACAGCAAAGGCGGTGTGCCGTCGCGGCACGCGACGCCCCTGTTTTGACAGAAACTCTGTTTTCAGCATCTGGTTTGAATTTCAGGGTCTTCTATGCAAACTTTTCAATACTTGGAGCTGGTATTTGAGGTCCCATAGTATTCAAAACCATGTGCAACACATGGATGGCCAAGATTGATTCTCATAACACTTGGAATGATCTTGTTGATCCTAACTTACTATAAATAGAAGTGGGTTCTTTACTTCATTCCTCACACTTGATTCAAAAATCTGCTCTAAGTTGGAGTTCTATACTTCATACCTGAGCAATTTGAATCAAATCTTCCTTGCTTGGACCTTTTGTAAGCTTCTTTCATGCTTTTTATGCTTTTCAAGCATGAAAGTCAAATAGTGTTTGACTTTCTGCTTTGAACATGAATTGGTCAACACAAATTTCGTTTGAACTTTGCAACGTGAGCGTAATCACGATGGTTATAGTCCCATGTGACTATACCTACTGATTACCACGTCGATTAGTCGAAGTGACGAGTCAAAGTTTTGGTCAAAATACGTGTTTATGCGTATTTTGCAACAAAGCTATTTTTGGGTATCAAAACACTTTGTTTTGATATCAAACTTGTTTTCTAACTTAGTTAAACATGTTTTAATATGTTTAATTCGTCACTTTTAGTCTAGTGCTTGTTTAGGGTCGTAAAGTCAAGCGGTCTAAACCACCGCTTAGACTTTCGAACCCGACCCGTTTGGTCGATCATTAGGATCCGACCAAGCATATTATGTGACCATAGTTGTATAGGGAATAACCTTCCGAGGTTATACCTTATGGTCACTTAGTTTAATTAGTTGTATGATAGGTAGTTTATGTGCCTTAGGTAAATTACCAAAATGCCCTTTTTCATGCATAATTGGATTTTAAGCATATGTAACCTAACTTTTGTCACTTAAACTGATTATGCAACCTATTTAAACATGTTTAGGCATATAATACTTGTCATAGGACTAGTTAGACGTCTCGAACGCGCGTTTGCGCGCACGACGCGTTAAAGTAGCATAAGCTACCTTAATGGGTCGCAATGGGTCGAAAGCACTTAGGTTAGGTTTAAATTTGGAATGTAGGCTTTGTTAAACCATATCTCATGAGTTCCAACACTCACTTGGTTTACAAGACCTCATTCTACCAAATCTTCCAATTTAGGTGCCGATTGTTTAACTAGCGATCCGATTACTAGGTACCACTTGATTTCTTGATTTCCGAGCTTTCTTAGGACACTTAATCGAGGATACTTACAATCTCAAGTGAGTACATAGTCCCCTCTTTTATTGTTTACAAATATTTTGGGGTGATACATATGTGCCGATACGCTACTTTCATGATTTCGACTATATGATACACATGCATAGTACTATCTTTTGACGAATTGAACTATTATCCATGATTTAAACACTGATTTCCAAAGTTTGTTAGAACTATTTGTTCATTTATACTATTATTTATACATTCATTAACAATGATCAAGCCGACTAGTAGTACGATATAGCGCTATAGGACTAGACACCCCATTCCTGTTGTATGAAATGTCAGAAACCAAATTTTAACCAAATAGAATTTGCCTTTGTGGTATTTCTATAGTCTCTAAAGTTTAGTTTGATGCACTAAGGTTTGAATGTATCACTAAATCGCGATATATGGTATATTTCGATATACTACCAACGTGATACTGTTTTGCTAAAGCATAATTTGATATGCTATTGTTTACTAAAATATAGTTTGATATATTACCAAACCACGATTTAGGTATGTTCCGACATACTACCAACGTGATATTATTTACTAAAGTATAGTTTGATATACTACCGACTTTGCTATTTCATAAACTAAAGTATAAGTTGATACACTACCAAAGCATAGTTGATATGCTACTTCCTAAACTAAAGTATGATTTGATATACTACCAATGCTTATATTCTTAAACCAAAGTATACTTATGATATACTACCAAATCTATTATTTCCGAAACTAAAGTATATTCTAATATACTATCTATTAAACTATTTCATAACTAAAGTATATTTAGATATACTACTCATCCGCTTATCTCAAAACCAAAGTATATTTTTGTATATACTATAAACATTTTACCAAAACGACACATTTTAGAAACAAAACTTTTACAAGGATTCATGGCTATTTTGGAATACATAAAACCTTTTCTTGTGTTATCCAAAGCCATGAATCTAATACACAAATCCTATGTTACTCACATGCATTTTTATGCTGACGTACCTATTTTCACATATGTTTCAGGTGCTGCTATGTGATGATTGTTGATGCATGCTACACATAGGATGGACTTGTGCCTTAGCGACTTTAAAACTTGAGAGACAGTTAATTGTATTTATCTGATTTGTACTAAAACAATGAGTTCAATAATTCAATAAAATGAAACTTTTAAATCCATGGTTGTGAAACAATGATTCTGTTACGACACTCCCCGACGTTTCCACCACTGTTTGTTGTTTTACGCTGTCGGGGTGTGACATTACATAATCAGTTTAAGTGACAAAATTAAGTTACATATGCTTAAAATCCAATTATGCATGAAATGGGCATTTTGGTCATTTTCCTAAGGCATATAAACTACCTATCATACAACTAATTAAACTAAGTGACCGTAAGGTATAACCTCGGAAGGTTATTCCCTATACAACTATGGTCACAAATCATGCTTGGTCGGATCCTAACGATCGACCAAACGGGTCGGGTTCGAAAGTCTAAGCGGTTGTCAAGACCGCTTGACTTACGACCCTAAACAAGCACTAGACTAAAAGTGACTAGTTAAACATGTTAAAACATGTTTAACTTATTTTATTGTTTTACTTAGAGAGTCTAACTTAGTTAATCGTTTCTCTTTTATATTTTTTGACAGAACTTACGGAAAACTAACCTATATATATATATATATATATATATATATATATAACCTTGTAACTAAATATTAATAACTGAATATTAACACAAACAGGAAAAATAAAATTCGCATTTTATTCAAGATTCTTAGGGTCCGGTTTACATTACAAGTTAGGTTTCAGGGATCCCTTTCGATGGATGTTACATCTGGAAAAAGGAGTTATAATTTGCCTATATGTAGAGAACATGTTGATCTTTGGTACTGACCACAACCAAGTTGATAAAACAAAGAAATTTTTGTCATCTTGCTTTGACACGAAAGACATAGAGGAGGCGAAAGTGGTCCTTGGTCTAAGGATCAAAGAGAGAAAAATGGTATATCGATCTCTGATCTCATTATATTGAGAAGATGTTGAAAATTTTTATTTTCATGATAGTTCTCCGGTTAGCACTTCTATGGATCCTGCTTTGAAGCTCTCACCTAATAAAGGTGTTTCTGTAAGCCAACTTAGAGAAAAATGGTATATCGATCTCTGATCTCATTATATTGAGAAGCTGTTGAAAATTTTTATTTTCATGATAGTTCTCCGGTTAGCACTCCTATGGATCCTGCTTTGAAGCTCTCACCTAATAAAGGTGTTGCTGTAAGTCAACTTGAATATTCAAGGGTTATTGGATCTCTCATGTATGTTATGATAAGCACTAGACTGGATATAACTTATGCTGTTGGAAAGTTTAGTAGGTACACTAGCAATCCAGGTGCAATTCATTGGCTAGATATGAATTGAGTATTTAGGTACTTGAAGGGATCCATAAAATATAGTTTGAGTTACCTTGGATTTCCTTCGGTTTTAGAAAGTTATTCGGATGCAAGCTGGATTAACAACATGGAAGATTATTCTTACATAAGTGGATGGACTTTTCTGCTTGGGGAAGGTGCCATATCTTGGGAATCTAAGAAAGAGACTTGTATAACAAACTCAACAATGGAATCTGAGTTTGTAGCATTAGTAGCAGCTGGTAAAGAAGTTGAATGGCTAAGCCACTTGATTTATGAGACTCCATTGTGGCTTAAACCGATATCACCAATATCTATAAGATGTGATAGTGTTGTTACCTTGGCTAAGGCCTATAGCGAAGTAATGGAAAGTCTAGACACAAAGATAGAGATTTGATACGACTTAAGAGACTTCTTTCTCGGTCAAGTAGGAAAGAAAGTTGATCAAATGTTTGCTAAACATGATTTTGATTATTAACTAACTTCTTTTGTAAAAGACTCAATACATCAATCTGATACCCTTTTCCTAGAATATTAGGCTTTGTATTTAGTATTTTGTGAGAGCATTCACTTCGAAGCCTTTATATACATGCATTCTATATAATATAGAGTGGAAAAAAGAGAAAACAACAAAAACACTACTACACTGGAATTGCTAAAATTGAGAAAAATATATAGAAACTAAAGTATACCTTTATATATAGAGGTTTACATTTAACACTCTATATGTTTATTGTGTTTGAGTGTGTAGGAAAGAGAAAAAACTAATAAAACAAGTGTTTGTGAGTATGATAGAGATAAAGATAGAGAGTTGGATGTGTGAAGTTTTTAAGAAATAATTTTTCTTAGAGAAAGGTGTGTTTTTTAGTGTTATTATATAGATAGAGATAAAGGGTCCGCTCTAAGTGTATATATACCTATCTTTCATCATCTTTTTTTTTTAGTAAAGGGTTACCCCGGTGATTCTATATATCAACAAAACAATACAAAGCAAGTAGTAT
The DNA here is from genome assembly GCF_002127325.2 of Helianthus annuus. Classification (NCBI taxonomy): domain Eukaryota; kingdom Viridiplantae; phylum Streptophyta; class Magnoliopsida; order Asterales; family Asteraceae; genus Helianthus; species Helianthus annuus. Next base: position 122,589,907 of record NC_035444.2, read on the forward strand.
GGCGCATCCATACTAGTTCAAACATGGGACATACCCCATGAAAGTACATCAAAAAACACCAAAAACGACAACTAGACTAACATCTAGACAAAAATAAACCCATTAAGCCAAATCACTCATCGGTCAAGAGTGTTCCATGAATCTCCCAAGTGCCTAGAAGCTCTCGCACCTTCACTGTGTCCTTGAACTTCACTACCATTAGCTTATAACGAACCGTTTGCAGAATTGCATCACTCAGTACATCCGGAGGCCTTGATTAGTTCTTGAAAAGTCTTGAATTTCGCTCTTGCCAAATGAAGTAGGATGCAACAGCAAGCACTAGCTTACTAACATAGTTAGCGACTGATTTTGAGTGAACTCGAGCAGCCATCCAGTCAACAATATCATCCCAAAAAGGCCCAACATTATCCATACCGCCTTTCGAACGAACCAAATTCCACACTTGCAAGGAATAGCTACATTCAAAGAATAAATGAGAGTGTGAATCAACATCCGCATAACACAGAAGACAACACATCATGTTCATGTTTTTCCTTCTCGAGATATCCCATTGAAGGATTTTATCCTGAGTCAATAATTTTCTTCGGATAACCAGCCACATAAAGAATGCATGTTTTGGAATGCAATGCGGAAACCAAACAAAATTAACCCAATCCACCTCTTGGTTCCTATGCCGAAGCGATTGCCAGACTCGAGATGAAGAATGCTCCAAAAATACATTACCATCCTTCCACAACAACTGATCACGTTTATTGGGGATCGTCTGAACATGATCAATGTGATTTAGAACCGGAAACAGGTCTCGCCAAGCAATCGGCCAACGCCAAACACCATTTAGCTGAACCGCTTGCACAGTAGAGGTAAGATCAAAACCAGCAGAAGTAATGGATCTAGGCGAGATAAAATTACCCAACGGCCCTATTTGACACCAGTAATCGTACCATGCTGAAGTAGTGCTACCATCACCTAGCTTGGACCAAACAAATTCTCTAATAGTAGGCCGTAGTTGTAGGAGTGTAACCAGAAAGTGTCAGTATTGAATTTAGAAGGTGAAAAAGTGTAATTTAAGGAATTTTCAAAATTGAAATAAAAGGTAGAATAGAGAAGTTGGTGGATGGGAACACATAGATCCATCTCCTTTTCCCATCATGATGTGTAGATAGATTAATTAAAAATAGAAGAAAAGATATATGTATATATTGCAGGCAGCCATCGCAGATGACTTGCCCCAATTTGACCCTTGATATTTTGAAGCAACTCAAAAACATTGACGGGAGAGAAGGAATGGCACTTTCACTTTCACAGTCTGCTGCTTTATCATGGAAATCCCTGATCCAACCCTCTTATTCCATTTCCCACCAACAACCCACCTCCATCCGCAAATCGAAAGCAATCGCCGCCGTTCACGGCGCCAAAGCCCCATCAACGATCCCCAGATGGAGCATTGACAGCTGGAAATCAAAGAAGGCTCTGCAGCTTCCGGAGTACCCAAATGAAGCGAGTCTGGCGGCGGTCCTTAAAACCCTGGAAGACTTCCCCCCGATCGTGTTCGCGGGAGAGGCTCGACATCTGGAGGAGCGTCTGGCGGATGCCGCTGTGGGTAAGGCCTTCTTGTTGCAGGGAGGAGATTGCGCGGAAAGTTTCAAGGAGTTCAGTGCTAACAACATCCGTGATACTTTCCGGCTTCTTCTGCAGATGAGTGTTGTTTTGATGTTTGGGGGGCAGATGCCGATTATCAAGGTAGGAAGAATGGCCGGGCAGTTTGCCAAGCCAAGATCAGATCCATTTGAAGACAAGGATGGGGTCAAACTGCCAAGTTACAAAGGAGACAACATTAACGGCGATGCTTTTAATGAGAAGTCAAGAGTTCCAGACCCTGATCGAATGATAAGAGCTTATTGTCAAGCTGCAGCCACACTTAACCTTCTCAGGGCTTTTGCCACTGGTGGTTATGCTGCAATGCAGAGAGTCACACAATGGAATCTTGATTTTCTTGCCAACAGTGAGCAGGGAGACAAGTAAGTCATTTCATCAATCTTTGTCCTTTCCCTTTCCCTTTGTTTTTTTTTTTTTTTTGAGGGGGTATATGGTATTTAATAATAGGTATCAGGAGCTAGCTCACCGTGTAGATGAGGCTTTAGGATTTATGTCAGCAGCCGGACTCACGGTTGACCACCCAATTATGGCCACAACTGATTTCTGGACATCTCATGAATGCTTGCTGTTACCATATGAACAAGCCCTGACTAGGCTGGACACAACTTCCGGGCTTTACTATGATTGCTCCGCTCATATGGTTTGGGTTGGGGAACGTACACGCCAGCTTGACGGGGCACACGTTGAGTTTTTAAGAGGTGTTGCTAATCCTCTTGGCATCAAGGTCAGCAAACACCAAACAGACTTCTCACATTCACGTGGATACATACATACATACATGTTTAATCTTTTGAGGACATGTGTTTTGCAGGTCAGCCAGAAGATGGATCCCAATGAGTTGGTTAAGCTTGTTGACATATTGAATCCTAATAACAAGCCTGGAAGGATTACAGTGATTGTAAGAATGGGAGCCGAAAATATGAGAGTGAAGCTCTCGCCTTTGATAAAGGCAGTTAGACAAGCGGGGCAGGTTGTGACTTGGGTTTGTGATCCAATGCACGGAAACACTATAAAGGCACCCTCTGGTCTTAAAACACGTCCCTTTGATTCCATATTGGTAAGTGTTTTTTTTCTTTATCAACTTTTATTCTGTCTAGTTCAGTAACATCGTTTTTGCGGAATAAGTCTTTTCAAATAATAACTTTTGGGGTACAGTTCTTGGGTTTATAAGGAGGAGTTTGATCAAAACATTTTTATGTCTTATTCTTTTTCGCAATCATAAACCCCAAAGCGGTCAGATGGGTTCGGGCAAAAAAAGGCCATCTTTTTTGTTTTGTGTCAAAAAAGTAATTTTGTTTGGGAAAATTTACACATTAAATATAGTTACAGAAACCATATTATCAGATTAGTGATGTGATTTTTGTCCAATTAAAGTAATAAATGAGGTTTAATCTTTTCAATTGAATGCATGTTAGCTGACAGCTGAAGCCTTTCAACCTGCTTGTGTGATAGCTAACTGTTTCCTTTTTAACCATTTGACATTCTGGGTTGAAATTATATACAAAATAAATCGACACCTTTTTATATAAAGGGGTTGAAATCGCCACATCGGCTTGAGTTTATGACATTCTAGTCAATAAAGGAGCAACCTTTTGGTAATTTTAAGCTGTTCCTGTGTATATATAGAATATCCATTCACCATGAATATTGTTTGTTTCAAATGATTGTTGCTTTTAGTCAAAAAAGGCAATTGACTATCATATCATTTGGTGGTAGTTGGCCAAGAACCAAATTTGATTTTTGCATGTTGGTTACACTCTGGTCTGTTTTGGTCGAATATAGTAAATTTAACCAAACGATTTATAAATTAAAAATTATGTAGGCGGAGGTGCGAGCTTTCTTTGATGTTCATGAGCAAGAAGGAAGCCATCCAGGAGGGATTCATTTGGAGATGACTGGGCAGAATGTGACAGAGTGCGTTGGCGGATCGCGCACCGTGACTTTTGATGATCTAAGCTCGCGTTACCACACACATTGTGACCCAAGGCTCAACGCTTCTCAGTCGCTTGAGTTGTCTTTCATCATCGCCGAACGGTTGAGGAAGAGAAGAATGGGGTCTCCGCTCTCTTTAAAGTTTTAGATCTATCAAGCACTTGTTAGAACTGTATTTTGTTTTTTTGTTTGTGGGCTTTTGAGTTAATGTGATGTTGGACACAATAAATATTAATGTATCTTTTTAATGAAGGGGAATTCTTTTCGCACACCGGTCAATCTATCAATACACTTTGACATTTCAATACGGATCGTGTAGGCCTATACGATCCGTATAGGTTAGGGTTTTGGAACATGACAGACTAGGCCTATACGATTCGTATAGGTTAGAGTCTTGGAACATGACAGACTGACAGTGTCCGCCTTTGTCTGCCCTTGGCTGGGCCTAATGCGGATCGTATACGCATATACGATCCGTATTGCACACCAGTTATTTTGGAGGTGAAACTTTGGTGTTTTGGGTGTGTTTATTTTTTGTTTTTGTATGTTTTGTAATTTGTTTTTATCGTTACGCAATGTATCTTATTTGTATGATAATTTATCGCTCCATATCGTATTTGTATTTTGTATTATATTTTTATTCATGACTTGTCTTACTATTCGCATCTGTATTTTGTATGATAATCTATCGCTCTGTATTGTATCGTATATGTATTTTGTATTATACTTTTATCCTGACGTATCGTGTCGTGTCGTGTCGTATCGTAACGTAACGCTTCATAACCGTTTTATACATTATACATAACAAAACCATCGGATCTAAACATTGTAAATAAACATCACAAATATAAATAAACTTAAACTGCAAATTTGACTATATAATTCGTTTCTTATACATGACATAATACAAAATACATAAAAAGTCAAAATACAGAAAACATAACAAACTACACTAAAGCATCGGATCTAGATCCTGAGGATCCTGAGTGGTGAAAGACGACCCCGGGTCCTGAGCGGTGCGCTCCTGACCCGGTCGTGGCGGCATCGTCGGCATCGATAGGGGGCTCCGACCACTATTCCGAGCCGCCTCATTGATAGGATTTAAATCGATGTTTGGAGCATCGGAAGTGGGTGTTTCCGGATCAACCGAAGAGGAGGTTTTCGACTGTTTCGCCTTGCGCCTACTACTAGACGTCATGGTTGGTACGTTAGGACTTCCACGTTGAGTTGTGAATGTCCCTCGCGTCGAGTTGTACTCGTCCAATGCTTTTGTTAATATACTCGTATCGCTTTGACCGCTACCCCAATTGTCCATATGTTGAATGACTTCTTGAAACCCATAGCATTTGCCATTTATATCGGTCCACCTACTTGATATCGAATCCTTGTCCCGATATTCACCTTTACATAAGAGCAAAAAAGTTTGCCCGGATTTTTATCTAAAAATGGGCGGTCATTGATAGTGGGTTACAAAAATAAAAAAAAAATATTTTATTATATTTTTTTTAAATAAGTAAAATTTATAACAAAAAAATAACACTTACTGTGTGGCCCTTAAAAATATTGTTGAGGCATGTTTAATAGTTGTGTGTACCCTATGGGGTTCAGATTGCAATATTGGTAATTATAGCCTTATAGGTTGGTAGGGTTGGGTGGTGTTTAGGCGATATGAATTTGGATTGCTTGGCCGAGACGAAACACCAAAAGGGGGGGGGGGGGGGGCGCAGAATGGATGCATAGTATGTTTTTTTTTATAAAGAATAAGAGAAGAGTTTGTAAAAAAAAAGTGTATAAAAAGTGAGTTGAATTGGAGTTTAAATAGGTGAAAATATAAATAATAAAAATCGAAATATATTTATATATATTTTATATTTATAACCGTTGCCCAATGGTACAATTTTTCAAAACCCACAAACTTCACGGCGTTTTCAAAGAAACGCCCAACCAAAAAACCCGAAAACGCCCTAGTTGGCGGTGGCCGCGGCGTGTTCCGGCGTTATGGTAAAAAAACGGTTAAATAACGCACCACTACGGGTTTTCTATGTGATTGAGGCATTGTAAAGCTCTCTTTCTAAAAAAAAAATACTTGAAACAAGTCATCGTTGAGTTATGAAAAGTAAAAGGACTATTTGATGCGGATGACTTTATTGAAGCAAACTCCTTCTAACCACTTTTCCTTTTTAATTAGTTATCCAATTTTCTGTCATATTTAACAAATCTTCCAAATTCTTAATAGTGTTATAACTCCACCATATCAGTTTCAGTGATTTCATGTTGAATCCCTATCAAATTCTTGGTCTCATGGCTTTGGGGTCTTCTTTAAAATTGGCCCTTGTCATAGCCATTTCTAACTCTTGATATTACTTCATTACCTCAAGTCATGAATCTCACGCGGTGCCTTACGTTTTGTGGTTCATGAGTGTTAAGTCACTGAGACACTACGTGCTGGCAACACTTTCTAGTGGCCATGTCAAGGTCGCACATTCCAAAGTTAATGTTTTGGAGAGAAATCTAGACCCATGTATTTATAAGTCTAAGCCCTTGTCTATATTCAATTTTTCGGAGAGAAGGATTACGCATCTTCAGGCAAAGCACGAGAGAAGTCAGGACAGTGGAGAGCGATGAGTAATCAGGAGCCTATGCTCCAAGAGGGATGTGTTGAGTGTAACATTCGGTCTCGCACCCCAGTATTGTCCACAACCAATGCACCAAAACTCGTTGCTCTCCTATGGACAAAGAATATTGTAATGCTATATTAATTTAAACTTCCTTACAAAATCCTTGTAGCAAATGCATGATAATTTTTGACAAGAACCTGAACTAATTAATTAGCTGGTGCCTGGTGGCCTAGTGTTTGAGATCTCGTATCTATACAAATCTTCATCTTCGATAATCGGTGGTATGCACCATGTCCCGAGAGGAGGACCAACTACCTTCCCACCTGAAAATATGACAACTCCATAATATGTTTGGGAATTGCAATACCATTATTAAATACATTTAACAAATCTATGTTCATCGAGTTGCAACCTTCTTTGGTGGCTTCTTCACATCTTCTTTTGTATGTGAGAGCGAGCTGAGGATCCAAAGCGCTTAGTAAGTAACTGTACTTCTCCTCCGCTTCGGTTATTGATTTTGCCTAATCACATGCCAGTAAAAATAAATAAATAATAACTAACCAGACTCAAGACCTTCTTGGTATTGAGAAGATAGCAAAGTTTTGTAAATCTAACAACTCATCTCAAATTTTGTAGATAGGGTATGAAAAAGAAGATAACTCACAAGCAATGTCGGTGCAGACGAAGCTCCATATATCCTGACAAACATGCGCAGGATATTAAAATTGTTCTCCAACACATCATCCTGCATCAGAAAAGCAGCAATCAAGGACGTGACAGGAACATAGTTTTGGTGAGAATGAGAACCACCTGTGACTCACCTCATAGTCAAACCTACAGAAAGTGACCAGCAAATCGAGTTATTCCCAGGTGAAAGTAAAAGTAGAAAAAGCTTTAGATAAGGAACGGTACTAACAAGTCATCAGATATTTCAACAAGGAACTCTGATACCGATAGGAATTCCATATGTGTTTCGTTGACCTTCAAGAGAAACCCAATTAGTCTAGAATGATGCGACAAATAATAAAGCTACTAATTCATTTACCTCTTTGCCATTCAACTGGTACAAGAGTAGATTCAGCACCCGATAGTCAAAGGACTTCAAATGAATTGCTTTCATAACATCCTCTACTTGAATCTATGACATTAACTTAAACTGTTACATGTAATTTTGGGATACTACACTTGGTTTTAAATTGCGTGATGCGTAATGCGTGATGCAAGCGCATCACGTATGCGATGCGCTCTTTATAAAAATATACTAAAAAATTATTTATACTAAAACAATCGACATAATAAGATAAGAATTGTGCTTTTTGGTTCAAATCAAGCTTCCTAAAATGTTTCTAGAACCACAAAAAGTGTTTAGGAACCATAATGGTTCAAATCAAGCATGCTAAAATATTAATTATTGAAAAAACCCAACCCATTTCATAAAATCTGGGGAAAAAAAACATAACAAACAATGATGCATACGTCATGACGCATTTTGCGAAATTGTCGCAATATCACCGCATCATGTAAACGCAACGCATCAGGTGTTGCGATGCGCTCTTACTAGCGCAACGGGGGCATCACGCATTATGCGCGCATTTTAAAACCAAGATACTACATACTTTACCTCTTCTTGTTTTCTTGTTAATGCACAACAGAGCTTTCTTTCTAGAGCCCAGTATTCTTCCCCACACTTTAACTCGTTTCTTATCCTGAAAGCAACAAATAAAATGACACCGTCGAACAAAATGGGAAACAGAAACGTCATTTTCTAACCTGTCTGTATACATCCCATAGCCCTCTAGAAGAGCAGCAAGTTTTCTGAACGTAAAATCACTAATAGGAAACTGCACTAGGTTCTCATTTATGGTGTCCAACTGCACATGATCGAGCGTTTAAAAAAGTTGGTGACATTTTATAAAAGGAGTTCCGTCCCTTCACTTACCTGATACATATAACTCTCTGTGAAGGAAAGCAGTGGTAGGTATTTGAATATAGATTCTGCACTGTTAGCATCCATTTCATGAAACATGAAGTAAGATCTGCACTGTTCAATCACATTCATCAAAAAAATAGATAAAGACTCAAATTGCAATAATCTGCAAATGGTAATTCTTACAAAATCTTCTAACGTAGAATTTGCTCGTTGCATCGAATCAAGTGCAACCATTGCCACATCTTCAGAGTCAGTTGGTAGTTGTACACTCTTGTCACCATCGCAACGCGAGTCAGCAGCAATGCACGCATTGCCTGCAAAAAAAGTATACTCTCCTATACACAGACAGACAGACAAACCACTAATTTATGATTTTGTTATCTTCTGCAAGCTAGAAAACCACTATCTTCTTTTCAGATACTTCCTTCCTTGAGAAAATATATTATTAGCAATAAAACAGCTAGATACTAGATATGTAGTTAGACCAGACCTTTGTCACAAAGCTGGCATAGTGCTTCCTCAAGAAATGCAGAAGAAATCTATAGATAAAATGAATCCTTTAAAGTTTAATATACAAGAAGAAATCCAAAAAAAAAAAAAAAAAAAGAATACTAACCTTTGGAAAGTGGTCAGAAATCAATGTGCATTTTTGGTTCATATCTAGTTCACCACATGGTTGCATCTTCAACATCACATTAATAAAAGATGAGAACTTCTTTTAGGTTAAGAAGTAAAAAATGAAAGCCCAAAAGATAAGACTGAGAATTTGCAGCAGAGATGATGTGGACAACATATAATAATAAATTATGAATACCATGAAGAGGGTGAAATTAGCAAGGAAACGTTTTGAATCAGCACTGGGACTGGAAGAATCTATTGCGGGCATCATCAACATTACATTCTGCACCTCTTCAAGCTCTTTTAGTTCCTCCATCTATTTCTCTTTCACCGAAAAGCCCTAATCTTTGTTTCCAACACTTCATACTTTTAGGTAGTGTTTGGTATACAGGAATGTGAGGTGGAATGGAATGGATGATTACGAGGGAATGAAGAAAAGGGTGTTTGGTTGGTCAATGGAATGGAATCACCCATTCCAAAAGGCATTTCATTCCCTCAAAATCATTCCTTCCACCCCCCATGTTTTTTTTCCATTCCATCCCCTCTTGCACCATTCATCAACAACACCACAACCCATCACTATCGTCACAACCCACCACCACCCGCCACCGACGCCATCACCGTCACCCGCCACCACCTCACTCCGACAGCCACCGCCGCCGCCGCCACCCACTCGCCACCGTTATCACTCACAGCTACGACCAACCGCCAACGCCACTCGCCGCCGCCGCCCACTACCATCGTCGACGCCACCACCGCCACCACCAACCACCGCCGCCACCTCTGCTGCCAGCCACCACCAACGACCACCTTGCCGCCACCACCAACGGCCACCTTGCCGCCACCACCACTCGTCGTCACCCCCGCACCGCCACTCGCCGCCACCACCACCACCCATCGCCGCCGCCGACACCCACCACCGCCACCTATAACCACCCACAATCATTACCACCACCACCACTCACCGCTGATTTTATTACTCCGCTTTTCTTGCCTGCAGAACAATGCATAATAATAATTCATTCCATTCACTCATGGTAACCAAACAAGACATGGAATGGTAATGATCTATTGCATTCCCTCGTCCATTCCATTACCTCGTCCATTCCATTCCTTCATCCATTCCATTACCCCATACCAAACAGACCCTTATATTTTACTAGGTTAAAAGGGTAAAATGAAAAACAGAAATAAAAAGTAATAAAAAATAAATACATATTGTAATTACAAATTTTTTATTTTGTAATTACATATCATATTTTCTCTAACAATTAAGAAATCTATAGATACAAATACAAATTACAAATCTCTAAAAACGTCTTTATATACAACATTCAGTGTCGTATTCATAAGTTTACCATCTTTATCAACAATTACGAGTTTGAGTCCATCTCTGCTTTTAACTCTAGACAAAGCGACGTAAAGCTGACCAAGAGAAAAGACTGGTTGTCTGAGAAAAAGATCTACTTTGGATAACGATTGACCTTGACTTTTATTTATCGTCATGGTGAAGCATACAACAATAGTAAACTGTCTTCTTTTAAACTTAAATGGAATCTTCTTATCTGATGGTGTTAATGCAATTCTAGGAATGAAAGTACGCTTGCCCATATTACTTCCAGATATTACTTCAGCTTCTATAACACGCGATCCTAGCATTAAGACTCTTAGTCGAGTCCCATTACAAAATCCATTTCTTTTATCAATGTTGCGTAATAACATGACAGGAACTCCCACTTTTAGTACTAATCGGTGATGTGACAAACCTGAAATTTTAAGTTTGTTTAGTACATCCGGTGAATATAAGCATTGATCAAAACCCTACTGTAGATTCTCATACTCGCAAATACTGTCGGAACTCAGGTATTCATTTTCGTCTCCGGGAAATGAAGATAGCAGTCGATCATTAATTTCGTCTACAACTTCATTAGTCGGTGCAAGAATAGCTCTTTCTTGGAAAAATGTTGCAACACTGAAATTTTGAATAATTGAAGGATAAACGAAGTCGATAAGATCAGACACAGGATCATTTGAATCCATAATAAGAAGATCATCAGGTATTTCTATAATTGCCTCACCATCGTTGGAGCCACCTATGTTCCCTTCACCTAAGTCCAATAACCATTGTGCAAAGACCTTTGTTTGTTCAACATCATGTAACGCACCTCCAACAGTTAACCGCATGTTTTTGGTTAACCTAAGTACTTTACAATTATTCCAAATGTAAGAAGAACTTAAAGAAGCATTAACAATATCTTGTCTACTACCACTTGGAATTACCAAAAGAATTTGTCAGTAATCTCCACCAAACACAATCGTTTTACCTCCAAAAGGTTGTTGACAATTGCTAGAATCATCAGATGACAATATGTCTTTCAAACTCTTATCAAAAGCTTAAAAACCATGCATGTGCACCATAGAAGCTTCATCCTATATTATCAAGGATGTTTTCTTTAATAAAGCAGATTCATCGCTATCTGGCTTTATATGACAAACTGAATCCTCATTTAGGTTTATTGGAATTAGAAACCGAGAATGTGCTTGTCCTACCTCCGGTAAGCAACAAGGAAGCAGTCCCACTCAAAGCAACATTCAAAATGATCTTTCCTTTTGATCGAAGCGACGTAGATAATTTTTTCCAAAGAAAAGTTTTACCCGTTCCTCCGTATCCGTATACAGAAAAAAACACCACCTTTGTCTTCTTCAACCACTTTTGTTATATCATTGAAAACGCACCTTTGCTCATCAGTTAACGAAGAAAAATGGTTGTCAAACTCCTTCTTCTGTTTGTTCTTATCATAATCCAACTCCTCAAGAGTTAATCGATTATCCAAAGAATCAGCAGAGTCAAAGTCAGGATAAGGCATTATACTCCAATTTCTTAAGGTGGAATTATTGCGATTTAAAATTTTCTCAATCTCGCACAAAGTAAAGTTTTTTTATTTGTTCATCATTAAAGTGTATATCTGAAAAACAAATATGCAAAATTATAAAGTAATGATTTATAAATAATGAAAACTATAATAGTTATAAATAAACAGGACTAATACCTTGAACACCTATAATTTGACGTTGTCTATAAAGGATACCTTCTGCTAAAATTTGCCATGTTTTTTTGCCAAACATGTTCTGGCCTTGAAATGGTATTACACATCAACATGATGACAAACAAAGAACGTATATAATTTGGCAAACTTGTAATACTTGTTTCTTGAATAGCTTCAATATACTCTGTCATCGTCTAACAATCCTCTAGCATAACAGGCTTTTCTAAATGTCTTAAATTTACGTCCATTTACCGCAAGAATGTCATCAAAGCATTTTGGACCTTTAACCTTATTTAAGAGAATCCTTCAAAAATAAGCCTCGCCAAGAGCTGGACAAACAGAAGGAATGCGGCCAATTGATTTTGCAGTCTGCCTAGGTTCCCAACATCGTTCGTTTGATTTCCAAACAAACTTAGTCGGAAATTCAACATATGTATGTGTTCGTGCAAGCTCGCTATGTTTGTTGCACTCTATCCAAGACAAAAACATTGAAGAAGCCACTGATGGACTGTTAAGAACATTTTCGATATAATCATCTGCACCATATACAACATTTTGTTGGTTTAGAAGATGGAAAGGTAGTCGAATAATAGATGGGTACCTTTAATGAATATCATATCGAAATATACGCCATGAAACCTCACATGCAGACACATATCTACAATCATAATATTTTTTAATCTCATCAGCTGGTGGTTCGTCATCATTGTTGGTGCAGTTGTCTGTGTCACACCCTGGCTTTGCGGAAGCGTGGTTAATTTGTGTGACTTCTTAATACCATAGCTTAATCATAACAAAGCTATATGAATTTAAAAACCATGCAAGTCATCCATTAAGTTTTTGAAAACATAGTACAATACCATTGTTTTTAACATGCAACCATAACCTTGTTCAGAAACATAACAACTTATAACAAAACATAAACGTGATTTAGGGATTGTGTCTTGTCCAGGTAAGAGACACAACCCTAAATCCTGATGACTTCATGACCAGTGCAGCGGAAAACGTTCCATACCGTGCCAGATCCGTTTAATTTCCTGAAATACATGTGAGTTGAAAAATCAACAATAATGTTGAGCGAGTTCATGCGTAAGTGAGTATGTAAAACCTTTGTGAGTATAAAAATAGTTGTGGTATGTAGCAGTGTAAGAGGACTTGTGATCATCAATGGTTTGCAAGGCCACTGACATATGTGAAGTGCAAATAGGGAGACTCAAACCTAGCAGATTTATGCCACGGCAAAGTATGTGGACAAAGTCACCCCACGGTCCGTTTCTAGTTTGGCCGGGGGCTGGGCTCGCTACACCCAGATAGATCTACCGCTCCTGTCCCTCGGTCCCTCCATGAGGACTAATGGCCCCATGTTGTTCCTATCCACTCACATGATCGTATAACACCTCCTTACGTTAAACATACCGTTGTAAAGTACTCGTAAATCATAGTAACATGTATTTCACCCCCGCAGTTAAGTAAACTGAAAACAGTTAGAGAAAAGGGGGACATGAACTCACAGTGAATGCGTATCTCTACCAAGTAATCCGAATATCCGAAGCTGTGCAACGACCTACAGGTGCTAATTCTATTAGACGGATGGCCGTGCCTTAGCTTTATAATTTATATTTTTAGGGGACGGTTAGACAACCGTTTCGTGTACATACTTGGTATTTTACTTTCCTTCCCAAGGATGGGGGATTTAAATACATGTGTATTTATACTATCTCATTAAGTCCCACTTAATATATTTTATTTCTCTTTCCAAAATATAATTATTTTTCTCGAAAATAATATATTTTCTCTTTACATAATACTTTCCAAAATAATACGTTGACAACATACGTGTCGGTGAATATTTCCGCGTAATGCGTAAGTTACGTTTTAAATGATTAGGTGGTAATAGAAATTACCGTTGTAACTTTTATGCTTGTCGTATAAGCGTTGGTATTATTTTGGGTTTGACAAGTTAGCAAATATTATTTTTACTCTAAAAATAATATTTATACATTTTCACAAAATAATCATAAACAGTGTTGTGACAAAATATATTTACCGAATATATATATTTATCACGTTTAGTTTTGTGAAAATCCCACCTCCGATTATTTATAAATAAAGTCATGGCGAAATATATTTGAAAACATGTCAAAGTAGTCTAACACTTGTAAATAATTCTAAGTGTTGGATTTTTAGAAAATTTCGCCAGAGTTTCCCCTGTAACTGGAGGTGGCCACGCTTTCAAGCGTATCATTTTCTTTTACAAAATCATTTCAACAATTCTTCAAATCAACCAAATCAATTTCCAATACTTCAAACTAGTCGATAAGTATGTAAAATCGCAATATTACATGAACTTGTAGTTTTTCTAAAAACTATTACGTAGATCTCATTGTTTTTTAGTGGATCTAGGTATAAAATAGTTTAGTCTTGCAAAAACCCCGTTTTTGGAACAAATCACACTTTACAACTTCCGACAACTTTTATAAAAAATTGTTATTTCGTCGGATCTTTCGTTTCACAAGTGTTTATACACTTGTAGACTATAAAAATCACATTTGTTAACATGTTAAACAACTTTTATAAAACATGATTTTCTCGACACCCGGTCCTACGAATATACCACTTGTACATACGTAGATCGGCTCGTTTTAAATACTATTTTTCACGTTAAAACATTTTTACACAAGTTCATGTTTCCCGTGTGGTGGAGTTTCACCTTTTAACCCTTGTACCAAAGAAACAAGTGTATGTCAAGATACGTGATCCTAACAAAGTCGGGTTAAACGATGATGAGAGCCACCACATCATAGATCGGGCCATAAAAACCAACATATTCAAATACTACGACATTTACACGCGTTATGAGCTTTTATCCAACGATATACGCATTTTAGTAGACTTTAAAGTTTCTTTTAGCGGGTTACCGACATTCAACCGACAAATATCCTTTTAACCACTTTAGACAAGACTAACAATGAGTTTTAAACATTATACCTCTAGCTCGGGGCTAGGGAAGATTCTAGTCGAAAACTGCGTGGATAAAAGCAAACGGTAGAGGTCCTTGGCGTTCCGTTTGTTCCAAGCTTCGTTGTACGTGATCCCCGACACTTGTATGGACTTGGAATGGGTGAATCAAGAACCGAAAAATGGTTGGGTGTGGGTGTGTGGTTCGGCCGAGAGGGAGCAAGGGGGAGGGAGAGAGAGAGTTTTGTGAAGTGTGTGTGTTTGTGTGTGTGAGATGTGAGGGTATTTATAGAGAATGTCGTCTCGGTCTTTGCGAAATCTAATTAAATATTCAAAGGTGTACTCTCCCCGGGTCCCACTAGTTGGCCGATTTCATTAGAATGTAATGGTATCCGGTTCGTTTTCAATCGTTCAGTTACGGTTCAGTTTGGTTAAGTGCGTTAAGTGAGAGGTCTAACCCCGTTAGTTGTTTAATGCATTAGAAAGCGGGTGTTAGGGTAATCAGGGACCCTAACTGGCTCAGAAAAATACCAATATTAATTTTGGCAATATTTTTATGTTCCGGGTATTGTCCGGTTGTTCGGTCGGATAGTAATCCGTTAAAGTGCTTAAGATATCCTTTAAGCGTCATAAATAATATTTTTAGCGACACAATTTATTCTGCAAAGTGTCAGGAATAATTCCTCATATTTTGGCACTTTATTTATTAGCTAGAAGCTAGTGTGTAAATAAAAGTGCTGTGTTCCGTGCTTAAAGTACGTTTTAGGCACATCCAATCTCTGTATCTTATTCCTAGAGACGTAATCATACAACCCTTGTATCCTTACACACACTATGGTGTAGTAAAATAATTTTGGCTCATTCAGGCCTTTAGAGGCAGTGTCTGCCTGATGCTGGCTATATCAGCATGTTCACTGTGTATCCGTTTAGTGCTACTGTGCTTTTTGTGCATCAAGTTTGTCACTAGAGTTCAGTAAATAAATAATGTAGTGACAGGAAAAATCAAAGTATGATGCAGACATGTACATGTATCAACAATCAAGTAGCAGTTTATCAGAAATCTCAGTTAAGCACAGTAATTAGGCAACAGTTAATAGCAAATTAAGTCGTACGGATACCTGGTTTTGTGAGGGTTGTCACAGTCTGTCGACTACATCTTCGTTCGAGTCTTAGGTTAGGGCTGATTGTATCATGCACGGAAATCGAGAAATCATGTTTTAATCATGGTTTCGCTTATATGTCATAGAGATAGGTTTCGCTCATAAGGTAACTTGTAGTTTCGCTTATCTGTACACAGGGTAGTTTTGCTCATATGTGTTGGTGCACTACGTCTGTCGACTACGTCTTATATTGAGTCTAGTGATGTATAGGTTAGATATGGCACGAAATCCTAGAAACATGAGATAGAAATAGTTTCGCTTTTGTGTCATTGTCCTAGTTTCGCTCATGTGTCAAGGTTATGCTTCCGCTCATATGTCAGTGATGTAGTTCCGCTCAGTTAATAGCAAATTAAGTCGTACGGATACCTGGTTTTGTGAGGGTTGTCACATTCTCCCCCCGTTAAATAAATTTCGTCCCGAAATTTAAGTTCTGCTTGTAGATGCAGAGTTTTTAGGAAATAGGTGGGGGTATTTCTCTCTCATCCGGTCCTCACGCTCCCAGGTGTATTCAGGACCATGTCTGGCATTCCAGCGAACCTTGACGAGTTTGACACTGCTCCGGCGGGTCCTGTTAACTTTCCAGTCTGTGACCTCGACAGGTGCTTCTACGAAGTGGAGCGTGTCGTCAACATGAATCTCGTCGATAGGAATGGCAACGTCAACTTGAGTTGGACTCTTCTTTAAATTGGATACATAAAATGTATCGTGAACACCATTTAGCTCAGCAGGTAGGTCCAACTTGTATGCTACGGTTCCAATTCTTTCTAGAATTTTGAAAGGACCAATGTAGCGTGGATTTAACTTCCCACGCTTCCCAAAGCGTGCCACACCCTTCCAGGGTGATACTTTCAATAACACCATCTCTCCAACTTGAAAATCCACATGCTTTCGGTTTGGATCCGCGTAGGCTTTTTGTCTGTGGCGAGCGGCTTCAATGCGTTTAAGAATCTGCGCAATCTTGTCTGTCGTCTCTTGGACGATTTCGGGACCGGCAAGCTGCCTATCACCTGCGTCAGCCCAACATAGTGGTGATCGACACTTGCGTCCGTAAAGGGCTTCAAAAGGTGCGACACCAATACTGGTGTGGTAGCTGTTGTTGTATGAGAATTCGACCAAAGGTAAGTGCTTATCCCAGCTACCGCCCAAATCCATAGCACATGCTCTCAGCATGTCTTCCAAAGTCTGTATCGTTCGCTCGCTCTGGCCGTCAGTTTGCGGATGGAACGCAGTGCTCAGATTCAATTGTGAGCCAAAAGCTTCTTGGAAGGATTGCCATATCCTTGACACAAACCTTCCGTCTCTATCAGAGATGATTGAGAGGGGTACTCCATGTCGTGCTACGATCTCTCTTAAGTAAATTTCCGCAAGTTTACTAGTACTGTCCTTCTCCTTGATTGGCAGAAAGTGTGCGGACTTTGTTAGGCGGTCAACAATCACCCAAATCATATCATGGCCTCTTGGCGTTCTTGGCAGTTTTGTAACAAAATCCATTGAGATTTGTTCCCATTTCCACTTGGGAATCTCAGGTTGTTGCAGAAGTCCCGAGGGCTTCTGGTATTCCGCCTTGACCTTAGCGCACGTTAAACATTTGCTCACGTAAATTGCAACGTCGCCTTTCATCCTAGGCCACCAATAGTAATTTTTTGAGATCTTGGTACATCTTATCCGATCCCGGGTGGATAGAGTACCGTGACTTGTGCGCTTCATCGAAAATAACTTCCCTTAATTCACCAAATAGAGGAACCCAAATCCTTTTCTCAAAACATAATGTTCCTTCCTCGTTTGGCACCAATATCTTCTCCATCCCACGGAGATACTCCTTCTCAAGGTTCTCCTCCTTGAGAGCTTCTTTCTGCGCTGCACGAACGCGCGAGGAGAGATCGGTTTGGATTATCATTTCCATAGCCCTAACCCTTAGGGGCTTGATCCTTTCCTTACGACTTAAGGCATCGGCGACTACATTCGCCTTCCCTGGGTGATACTTGATCTCGCAGTCGTAATCGTTCAATAATTCAACCCATCGTCTTTGCCTCATATTCAACTCCTTCTGGTTGAATATATGCTGTAGGCTTTTGTGATCTGTGAAGATTGTGCACTTCGTACCATACAGGTAGTGTCTCCAGATCTTCAAAGCAAAAACCACTGCGCCTAGCTCCAGATCATGAGTGGTATAGTTCTTTTCGTGCACCTTCAGTTGGCGTGATGCGTAGGCGATAACCTTTTGACGTTGCATCAACACGCAACCCAATCCTTGACGCGATGCGTCGCAATATACCACAAAATCGTCGGTACCTTCCGGTAGAGCTAAGATTGGCGCGTTACAAAGCTTGTCCTTCAACACTTGAAACGCTTCATCCTGTTTGATTCCCCAATCAAACTTCTTATCTTTTTGCGTGAGGAGCGTCAAAGGTTGAGCGATTTTCGAGAAGTCCTCGATGAACCTTCGATAGTAGCCAGCCAAACCCAAGAATTGCCGAATCTCGGTTGGCGTCTTTGGCGTTTCCCAATCTTTGATCGCCTCGATCTTGGTTGGATCCACGTGGATTCCATCTCCATTCACCACGTGCCCAAGAAACTGCACTTCTCTTAGCCAAAACTCACACTTAGAGAACTTGGCGTACAGCTGTTCTTTCTTTAGCAGCTCCAGAATAGCTCTAAGATGTTGCTCGTGCTCAGCCTTCGTCCTTGAGTAAATCAGGATATCGTCGATGAATACGATCACGAACTTATCCAAGTACGGCTTACAAACTCGGTTCATCAAATCCATGAACACTGCAGGCGCGTTTGTCAAACCAAACGGCATAACGAGAAACTCGTAGTGTCCATAACGAGTTCTGAAAGCTGTCGTCGGGATACTCTCCTCCTGTATCCGAAGTTGATGGTATCCGGATCGAAGATCGATCTTTGAATAGAAGCTTGAACCTTGAAGCTGGTCGAACAGATCATCAATTCTTGGCAGGGGATACCTATTCTTGATCGTTAGCTTGTTCAACTCTCTGTAGTCGATGCACATGCGGAAACTTCCGTCCTTCTTCTTGACAAACAAAACTGGAGCTCCCCAAGGCGAGAAGCTTGGTCGGATAAAACCCTTGTCTAACAACTCTTGAAGTTGTGTCGACAATTCCTGCATCTCAGACGGAGCAAGTCTGTATGGTGCCTTAGCCACAGGCGCGGCGCCTGGTACTAAGTCGATGCGGAACTCCACTTGCCTTTGAGGTGGCAAGCCAGGCAAGTCTTCTGGAAAGACTTCTGGGTATTCCCTCACGACAGGGATGTCTTCGATCTTCGGCTCAGCAGCCTTCTTATCCACAATGTGTGCTAGAAAAGCAACACATCCTTTCCTCAAACACTTCCTTGCTTTCAGGCAACTAATCATCCTTAACGGCGTCTCACGCTTTTCTCCATGAACAACAATGGTCTCACCATCACCGGTCGGGATACGAATAACCTTTTCGTGACACACTATCTCAGCCTTGTTTCTCGTTAACCAATCCATCCCTACTACCACGTCGAAGCTTCCCAACTGGACTGGTAGTAGATCTAGAGTAAACTCGCGTTCTCCTAATTCAATCACACAGCCTCTGATCACATCATTGGCTTCTACCAACTTTCCATTAGCCAATTCGATTACGTAGGGAATGTCTAACTTATTAGCGGCTAGCCCAAGTATATTCTTAAATTCTAGTGATACGAAGCTATAGTCGGCACCAGTATCAAACAGAACAGATGCATAACGTTGATTTACAGGGAACGTACCAGTAACAACGTTGGGATCCTGGCGCGCTTCCTGTGCACCGATCTGGAACACCCTTCCACGGGCTTGGTTCAATCCTGGGCAATCCTTCTTGAAGTGCCCAACGTCACCGCAATGAAAACATCCTAATCTTTTTCCACTTCCTGCACCGCCCCCAACTGGTGGGTTGTTTTGATTGGCAGTTCCGGCTTGATTTGCATTGTAGCCTCGATTATTCCCTTGTGGGCGATTTCCCAAACCACCACGATTATCGTTTCTATTCATATTTCCTCCCTGGCCTCCTCGGCCTGTACTAGCCCAACATGATTCCTTTGAGTGGCCCGGTTTTCCACAAGTTTCACAAACTTTCACGTTACAATTGCCCGCATGGCGGCGTTGGCAGTTGTTGCATTTGGGCTGGGTGCCCTGGTACCCTTTTCCTTTCTTGGTACTACCAGCTGATTTTCCTTTCTTTACTGCCGTACTGACACCTTGTTTGAAGTTTGAAAACTTCCTTTTGTTGTCTCCTGAGGACTCAACGTGAGTCTCTGTCTTCTTCGCCTTGACTTCATCAAACTTGTTTAAACGAATTGCCTCCTCAGTGAGAGCCACGCTCAAATCAATGGCTTCCGTAATAGTTGCCGGTCTGGCGGAGGTTACCATGCTAATGATTTGGGGAGCTAACCCCCAAATGAAGCGCTCAATTCGCTTGTATTCAGGCGTGACCATATAAGGAACCACTTGAGAAAGGTCATGAAATCTCTGGACGTACTCTGCAACCTTCGGTCCATCCATCTTTAGGTGCCAAAATTCAGTCTCCAACCTTTGAATTTCTGCACGGGAACAATACTTCTTGCGCATAAGCTCTTTCAATTCGGCCCAAGTCAGGGCGTAGGCGGCAGCTTCGCCTAGTGTTTGCACTTGTAAGTTCCACCAAGATAGGGCTCCGTCTAGAAACAGCCCTGAGATGTAAGTGACCTGCTGGTCGAGCGCACATTTGCTCATGCGGATGGTGGAATCAGTCTTCTCTGCCCAGCGAACGAAAGCAACAGCACCACCTGTGCCGTCGAAGTTGATGGGCTTACAGTCCAAGAATTGTTTGTAGGTGCACCCTGCACATACATCATATCATAGGAACGACATTAGCACTTGCTAAAGGAATCCATTTATGCCATGGTATGTCTTAATGACTTAGGTTTACCATGTGGAGGATTTTGGTTGCCGTTGATGTTCGTGTTGCTTCCGCTGGGTCCTTCTTGCGAGGCAGCATACTGAGCAATGGCGGCAGCAATGACTTGCTGTAGTTCTTCAGGAGTAGTGGGCATCGGCTGCGGTTGACGTCTTGGTGCCATCTTCTAAAGATGCGTACGTCGATTAGGCCATAATAAACATACGTATATAGTAATAGTAATAGCATATAACATCTCATGTTATCAATATATCACACACAACATCCCATGTCCCAACATCCCATGTCACAAATATCATCTACACAACATCCCATGTCACAAAACATAAATAAGCAATCAAGTGAAACAGATATGGTGAGAATACGGCGATTGTTATATATATCGAGACCATAAAGTGTAGCAAGTGTGTCAGCACGTCACTGTATCATACAATCATAAATCAAATAGGGGCTACATCACCCCTGTCAAAACAACATCACATCAGTGTCACATACAACCAGTACAACAACAAATATCAGCAAAAATCTGTATCGTCAGATGGTCTCCAAAAATCTGTGCAGTCACAATCGCGGTCGTCTCACCATCGCCTACCTCTACAGTACCAATGAGCCCTATGCGGATGGGGGTGGGGGAGGGGGAAAGTGAGCAAAAAGTAAGCGACGTAAGTGGTACCAGTCCTCCTCCATCGCCTGCTGAGTACGGATCATGGACGCAACCTGCTGCTCCAAGGTCGAAAGTCGGGCAGCAATGTCAGGAGGAAATGATCGAAAAGGCTGAAATGACGAAGATGTCTGACCAAGATATGGACCAAAAGACAACTGAGCTCTCTCGAGCTCCTGGAGTCGCTGTGAATGAGACTCGTGCTGGTGTACAAACGACATCAAAAGATCCTCAATAGTATGGCCCAAATGAAATGGGTGGTATGGATCTGTGGGTGAGGAAGATGACCAAAGTAATGGCGTGCTGGTAAGATCGATAGGTGCAACAGAAGATGGGATAGATGCTATCTGAGGCATGAATGGCATGGTCGTCGGTACATGACCGAAAGGGTGGGCTGAAGAGCCCTCTCCAGGCCCCGCTGGAGGAATAAACGGTGGGATCTGAAATGAAAAATCAGTATGATGTGTGCCAGTGTGATGTGGGGGAAACGGTGGAACATCCTCGTCCGCCGGTATCCACCCGTGCTGTGCCTCCTCATCTGGAGGATCCATGTGCTCAGCAAAGAGAGCGTGCTCGGGCTCGATGGGTAAAGGATCGATAGGAGCAATAACGGGGTCAACAGGTGCAATAACAGGATCGACAGGATCAATAACAGGGTCAGCAGGTATGTCACCTACGGGTAAAGGAACAATGGGATCAGCAGCAACATGATCGCCCTCGATCACAGGAACACCTACAGGGGGATCAACATCAACAGGCTCAAGAGGAAAATCAGCATGAACAGGGTCATGCTCAGGTAAAGGATCAAAAGCAGCTGCCTGCTCTGGGGCTACGGCAGGCTCAGGGTCGTCGAACGCCATATCAAAGTCAAAGTCTGGATCAATGGGATCGATAGGATCATCAGGGTCCTCTATATGCTCATCCATAGGAATATACTCGATATCATGGTCAGGATCAAATCCTGAAGGGAAAACAGGGTCAGAATCCTCGATCTCGTCATGCTCAAACGCGTAGCTCGGAATGGGGGCAGCTGAAGATGCCTGATCAGGGTCTGAGTCGTGAATAAACTGCTGCGCGCTCGCCCCACGAGATGATACAGATGCCACAGACTCTAAAGAGTCCGGGACTAGTGAGTGAATGGGCGAGTCTCCAGCTGGAACGTCAGCTATCATCAAGAGATCGCCAGCAGGTAGAGGAGCTACGTCAGGATCCTCGTCCTCAAATGGCTCGTCCTCGTAAAGCTCGATGTCGCCGTCGGCATCGGCGTCTGGCATAAGCTCATAAGCAGGGTAAGCAGCAAGAGGAATCGGTGCCGGAATCGCAACAATAGGGAGGTACTCAGCAGGGTCGCCATCAATGGGCTCATAGGCTCCCTTGGGTAAGGCGAAGGGTAAGGGGTCATCAGCGTGCTCATCGGCGCCGTCAGGTAACGCGAACGGCTGGAAGTCGTCATCGTCGGTGCTAGTATAGTCTGAGGTGTGCACCTCATGCTCCGAAGACATAACATCGTCTGACACTAACGGTAGGGGTCCAGTGGTACCTGATCCACCTGTAGCTGGTGAATCCATGGGTCTGTAACATAACACAGAATAAGCACAAAATCAGTGAATCAAATAGTCACATAAGTTACCAGATAATAATCACATAATCCACCTAGTCCCACTAGCCTCCCAGCCTCTCAGACTGTCCTTCCTAGTCTCACTAGCCAACATTCCTAGTCCCACTAGCCAACACTCCTAGTCCCACTAGCCAACACTCCTAGTCCCACTAGCCAACACTCCTAGTCCCACTAGCCAACACTCCTAGTCCCACTAGCCAACACTCCTAGTCCCACTAGCCAACACTCCTAGTCCCACTAGCCAACACTCCTAGTCCCACTAGCCTGATCCTCAGCCTCCCAGACTGAGCCTAAAATAATGAATAATATGTGCTCAACATTTGTTTGTAAAAAGTTTGTGGATCTGGACTTAAGTGGTATGCAGAAAAATGTTTTCGTGAGAGCCCTAGTGATCATAGTCTAGACTCGAGAATGAATCCTAGTTCGCTATGATCAGAGCTCTGATACCAAGCTGTCACACCCTGGCTTTGCGGAAGCGTGGTTAATTTGTGTGACTTCTTAATACCATAGCTTAATCATAACAAAGCTATATGAATTTAAAAACCATGCAAGTCATCCATTAAGTTTTTGAAAACATAGTACAATACCATTGTTTTTAACATGCAACCATAACCTTGTTCAGAAACATAACAACTTATAACAAAACATAAACGTGATTTAGGGATTGTGTCTTGTCCAGGTAAGAGACACAACCCTAAATCCTGATGACTTCATGACCAGTGCAGCGGAAAACGTTCCATACCGTGCCAGATCCGTTTAATTTCCTGAAATACATGTGAGTTGAAAAATCAACAATAATGTTGAGCGAGTTCATGCGTAAGTGAGTATGTAAAACCTTTGTGAGTATAAAAATAGTTGTGGTATGTAGCAGTGTAAGAGGACTTGTGATCATCAATGGTTTGCAAGGCCACTGACATATGTGAAGTGCAAATAGGGAGACTCAAACCTAGCAGATTTATGCCACGGCAAAGTATGTGGACAAAGTCACCCCACGGTCCGTTTCTAGTTTGGCCGGGGGCTGGGCTCGCTACACCCAGATAGATCTACCGCTCCTGTCCCTCGGTCCCTCCATGAGGACTAATGGCCCCATGTTGTTCCTATCCACTCACATGATCGTATAACACCTCCTTACGTTAAACATACCGTTGTAAAGTACTCGTAAATCATAGTAACATGTATTTCACCCCCGCAGTTAAGTAAACTGAAAACAGTTAGAGAAAAGGGGGACATGAACTCACAGTGAATGCGTATCTCTACCAAGTAATCCGAATATCCGAAGCTGTGCAACGACCTACAGGTGCTAATTCTATTAGACGGATGGCCGTGCCTTAGCTTTATAATTTATATTTTTAGGGGACGGTTAGACAACCGTTTCGTGTACATACTTGGTATTTTACTTTCCTTCCCAAGGATGGGGGATTTAAATACATGTGTATTTATACTATCTCATTAAGTCCCACTTAATATATTTTATTTCTCTTTCCAAAATATAATTATTTTTCTCGAAAATAATATATTTTCTCTTTACATAATACTTTCCAAAATAATACGTTGACAACATACGTGTCGGTGAATATTTCCGCGTAATGCGTAAGTTACGTTTTAAATGATTAGGTGGTAATAGAAATTACCGTTGTAAATTTTATGCTTGTCGTATAAGCGTTGGTATTATTTTGGGTTTGACAAGTTAGCAAATATTATTTTTACTCTAAAAATAATATTTATACATTTTCACAAAATAATCATAAACAGTGTTGTGACAAAATATATTTACCGAATATATATATTTATCACGTTTAGTTTTGTGAAAATCCCACCTCCGATTATTTATAAATAAAGTCATGGCGAAATATATTTGAAAACATGTCAAAGTAGTCTAACACTTGTAAATAATTCTAAGTGTTGGATTTTTAGAAAATTTCGCCAGAGTTTCCCCTGTAACTGGAGGTGGCCACGCTTTCAAGCGTATCATTTTCTTTTACAAAATCATTTCAACAATTCTTCAAATCAACCAAATCAATTTCCAATACTTCAAACTAGTCGATAAGTATGTAAAATCGCAATATTACATGAACTTGTAGTTTTTCTAAAAACTATTACGTAGATCTCGTTGTTTTTTAGTGGATCTAGGTATAAAATAGTTTAGTCTTGCAAAAACCCCGTTTTTGGAACAAATCACACTTTACAACTTCCGACAACTTTTATAAAAAATTGTTATTTCGTCGGATCTTTCGTTTCACAAGTGTTTATACACTTGTAGACTATAAAAATCACATTTGTTAACATGTTAAACAACTTTTATAAAACATGATTTTCTCGACACCCGGTCCTACGAATATACCACTTGTACATACGTAGATCGGCTCGTTTTAAATACTATTTTTCACGTTAAAACATTTTTACACAAGTTCATGTTTCCCGTGTGGTGGAGTTTCACCTTTTAACCCTTGTACCAAAGAAACAAGTGTATGTCAAGATACGTGATCCTAACAAAGTCGGGTTAAACGATGATGAGAGCCACCACATCATAGATCGGGCCATAAAAACCAACATATTCAAATACTACGACATTTACACGCGTTATGAGCTTTTATCCAACGATATACGCATTTTAGTAGACTTTAAAGTTTCTTTTAGCGGGTTACCGACATTCAACCGACAAATATCATTTTAACCACTTTAGACAAGACTAACAATGAGTTTTAAACATTATACCTCTAGCTCGGGGCTAGGGAAGATTCTAGTCGAAAACTGCGTGGATAAAAGCAAACGGTAGAGGTCCTTGGCGTTCCGTTTGTTCCAAGCTTCGTTGTACGTGATCCCCGACACTTGTATGGACTTGGAATGGGTGAATCAAGAACCGAAAAATGGTTGGGTGTGGGTGTGTGGTTCGGCCGAGAGGGAGCAAGGGGGAGGGAGAGAGAGAGTTTTGTGAAGTGTGTGTGTTTGTGTGTGTGAGATGTGAGGGTATTTATAGAGAATGTCGTCTCGGTCTTTGCGAAATCTAATTAAATATTCAAAGGTGTACTCTCCCCGGGTCCCACTAGTTGGCCGATTTCATTAGAATGTAATGGTATCCGGTTCGTTTTCAATCGTTCAGTTACGGTTCAGTTTGGTTAAGTGCGTTAAGTGAGAGGTCTAACCCCGTTAGTTGTTTAATGCATTAGAAAGCGGGTGTTAGGGTAATCAGGGACCCTAACTGGCTCAGAAAAATACCAATATTAATTTTGGCAATATTTTTATGTTCCGGGTATTGTCCGGTTGTTCGGTCGGATAGTAATCCGTTAAAGTGCTTAAGATATCCTTTAAGCGTCATAAATAATATTTTTAGCGACACAATTTATTCTGCAAAGTGTCAGGAATAATTCCTCATATTTTGGCACTTTATTTATTAGCTAGAAGCTAGTGTGTAAATAAAAGTGCTGTGTTCCGTGCTTAAAGTACGTTTTAGGCACATCCAATCTCTGTATCTTATTCCTAGAGACGTAATCATACAACCCTTGTATCCTTACACACACTATGGTGTAGTAAAATAATTTTGGCTCATTCAGGCCTTTAGAGGCAGTGTCTGCCTGATGCTGGCTATATCAGCATGTTCACTGTGTATCCGTTTAGTGCTACTGTGCTTTTTGTGCATCAAGTTTGTCACTAGAGTTCAGTAAATAAATAATGTAGTGACAGGAAAAATCAAAGTATGATGCAGACATGTACATGTATCAACAATCAAGTAGCAGTTTATCAGAAATCTCAGTTAAGCACAGTAATTAGGCAACAGTTAATAGCAAATTAAGTCGTACGGATACCTGGTTTTGTGAGGGTTGTCACAGTCTGTCGACTACATCTTCGTTCGAGTCTTAGGTTAGGGCTGATTGTATCATGCACGGAAATCGAGAAATCATGTTTTAATCATGGTTTCGCTTATATGTCATAGAGATAGGTTTCGCTCATAAGGTAACTTGTAGTTTCGCTTATCTGTACACAGGGTAGTTTCGCTCATATGTGTTGGTGCACTACGTCTGTCGACTACGTCTTATATTGAGTCTAGTGATGTATAGGTTAGATATGGCACGAAATCCTAGAAACATGAGATAGAAATAGTTTCGCTTTTGTGTCATTGTCCTAGTTTCGCTCATGTGTCAAGGTTATGCTTCCGCTCATATGTCAGTGATGTAGTTCCGCTCATACGTACATGTCTGTATAAGCGAAACCTTGTGGACTATATATAGGAGGTCATTCAAGCGAAACTAGGTGTGTGTGTTGTATGTGTTTTCTTCCGGTGAGCCACAAAGTGTTGCCGAAGTGCTGTCAGAGTCTGTAAACATTATCAAGATCAATATAACAGTAATTAATAGTGAATCCGGTTGAAATCGCATCAAATCATTAGTTTCCGCCTCTTGATTTGGATAGGAATTCTTCTGATCGACTCAAACAGGGCCGAATACGATCCTACAAGTGGTATCAAAGCTCAGGAGGGAGAGTTCTTGCCATTTCAGCTGCATTTATTCTGATTTTCTACACTTTCTTCAAAATTACAAATTTTTTCACGGTAAAACCAGCTCAAATTCACACACAGCACTCGGAATCATGTATTATTAAACCCTTGAAAGTTTCAAATCTAAAATCAATCTAGAACTTAGGATTTTAGAGGTTTCGCTCGTATCGACTCGTGCAAAAAGTGACGTCATCAGTGGTTTCGCTCCAAAAAACCACCTAGTTCCGCTCTTGTGTCACATAATTGAGAAGTTTCGCTCCTGTGAACTCAGTAGTTTCGCTTTTGAGGACATAAATTCCAGCAGTTTCGCTCATAAGACATTCGAAGTTCCGCTCTTGTGACATTTTGAGGTTCCGCTCCAGTGACATTAAAGTTTCGCTCCAAGGATTGAGTTTGTTTCGCTCATTTGGTAAAACTTGGTTTCGCTCATCTGTTCAAACAAAGGTTTAGCTCCAAGGAACAAACAGTGGTTTCGCTTATAGTGACAACTAGTGTTTCGCTTAAAAGAACATATTGCCTAAGCTTGGAGATTTGTGATATTTTGGACAATTGAACAATGGGCAACGAATTTTATAATGCCTTTGCTAGCCCAATCACAATCACTCAGAATGCTTTGCTTGAAAACGAAACCGGAACGTCTCAGAAACCGCCTAAGCTCATGGATATTGATGATTATAATGCGTGGTCTGAACGGTTTGGAAACTGGGTCGAGGCTTATCACCTAGATGCGTGGGAACACACTGAAGAGCCATATGAAAGACCCACAAGGAATAACAAGGAGTTACCCATTAGAGAAATGACTACTGAAGATAAAAAGAAATATCGGGATGAGAAGTTGATGGTGAGTCTGCTTCAGCAAGCGATAAAAGAAGACATTTTGATACTGCTTCAACATGATGGAACTGCTCATTCAATTTGGACAGAATTGGAAGCAAAATTTGTTGGAAGTGATGATATGCTTAAAAACAAAATGTCTCTCATGAAGAAAGAATTTGATCTGTTTCGTGGTTTGAAATCTGAGAACACCAATGACGTGTGCGTGCCTACACATATTTTTACAGTGAAATTACACACGATTTGGTTTTAAATTTATAAAAGTGATTATTACTTTTACATCAAAACACACACGAAAGAGGCAAGTGTACCCCGTCATATATGTAATAAAGTATTAGTAAGAACCAAGTATCGATCCACGGAAATGGGTGGAGAAATAATACTAGACCTTTGTCACTAAATTACCGGTAAAAACATAAGTTGTTTGGTTTTTTATTAAACTAAGGTAAGCATAAATAAATATTTATAAAACATAGTAAATTATATATAAATCGCCTTGCTTAATACACAACCAAAGCATGTCAACTAAATCAGTTTTGGCACTAAAAGTATTCGGTCAATTTTCCATTTTGAGACAATTAGTATCCCTTTCGGGAATCCTAACATGACAATCATTCGGAAAGTTAAAACGATAAACACACTTTGACCACCTAAAATTGTTCTTTAACGTGCAATTGATAAATGTCTACAAAAATCTCCTAAAAATAAGTTACTCATCCGGTAGGAGTTTTCTAACCTCACTTAATCAAGGAAAGCAACACCGATAAACACAATGCAACCACCGAGACAAGCATAAACTAGATTAAATCACAACCGAGTTCATTTTGCAAATCTTGCGCATAAATTCACCAAGATAGCAATTTTGGCCGAAACTACTAACTAAGCTAACAAATTATGGCAAGAATTCATAACAATACCATCTAACCCGTTAGAGTCCTTCCGTGAGGGCAAGCTTTCTTGATTAACAATAATTACATTTTATTAAACCACTAACCATTTCTAGTATCATGGTGCCCACATTTTAACCAAGTTAAACTAGTTAACAAAACTAAAAGTTTACTAATACATGATTAATTAAGCTTCATTTTTCAACTATCTTAACTAACCAAGCACCAATCATCCAACACAATTACTTATAATCAAGAAATCAATATCAATAACAAGGTTGCAAACTAATCATCAAAGATAATCATAGAAAATACTTCAAAATGTCATTACAAACAAAGATTAACATACTAATGGCTATAATCAAGCAAGGGATTGTTGTGTTTTTGCCCAAAGGCTTACATTAATACATAATAATCAGTCTAAATGCTTGAAACATAACAAAAATATGGAAAGATTTGAGAAACCAAACCATAAACAAGCACAAGAATGAGAATCCGGATAGTAACCGAGCTAAACCGGGAAATGTGGCTTGAATCCGGGCTAAAGCTGATGCTTCCGGAGCCTGAAAATCGCCTGTGGAGCTCTCCAAAATTCCAGAGTTACGAACAGAATGGTTCTGTTCGCTTTTTATATTTTTTTCGATGTCGCACGGTCGTGCATCGATCGCACGACCGTTCACTTTATGCATTATTGAAGTTACTGTTCATGACATCAGCAGAGTTGACTGGTCTTCGGTCTCGCACGACCGTTCTTCATATGGCACGACCGTGCCATCCCGGGATCTCGTTGCACGGACCGCAGAACTGGTCGTTCATCACCGGGATATAGCTGATCATCAGATCCGCACGGGGTGCAAGGAATGGCACGACCGTGCGTCACCGAGATTATGTTGAACGCCTTGTTGCACTGGTCGTTCATCGCCGGCTGATCTTGGTTTGTCGTAGATGCATGGTCGTTCCTCAGACCGCACGACCGTGCCACTTGCCCAGGTCAGTTTTCTAACAGAATGTCCGCAGCTTTGTCGTTTTGTCCGGAAAGTCCTCGTTTTCACTATCATCTTGTCCGATATGCTGTTTTAGGCCTGTAAACAAAAGTATACATAATTAAGTATCCAAATGACGATTTTACGGCTGAAAACGCATAAAATGGGGATAAAATGGGGGACTAAAATATGTGTAAATTAGCGAATATCAAATCTCCCCACACTTGAACCTTGCTTGTCCTCAAGCAAGCTAAACTAAAATGCAATAAAAGATAGAATCAAACAAGAACGATAATTTATACACTATTTTATTGAAAACAAATATAAACGGTTAGCCGGTTTTTCGAAAGACAACATCAAAAGACTCAAACCTAATCAAGCATATGCAATTATATAGCGACAACCAAAAAGCCGTGACTTCACATTTAATTCACTCAACATGTTAATCTTCACACAACTCACAATGTTCACACACACTCGGTTTTATTTATGAAACATACATAAAATGTGTACGTGCAAACACTCAATGCCTCGTTAATGAAATGTGTGATATCAAAAGCTTGTTATAAGATCTCGTCTCCACCAACTAACATGCGAAAAA
The DNA here is from genome assembly GCF_002127325.2 of Helianthus annuus. Lineage (NCBI taxonomy): Eukaryota > Viridiplantae > Streptophyta > Magnoliopsida > Asterales > Asteraceae > Helianthus > Helianthus annuus. Next base: position 122,620,824 of record NC_035444.2, read on the forward strand.
GTGTAAATGAAGAGGTCTTTATGGGTTGTAACATTAGGCTTGGGCGAAGGGTATGGAAATGGATATTTAAAGTGGCGAAATGGTTAAAACTCGGTTTTTAGCGTTTAACTAGTGATAAACAAAACAACTATACATACTAACGCCTTAAAAAGGCGACTTTTGTGACACCGAGCTTATCAACAAGATTTAAACAATTTAGCATTAAAAATCGCTCGATTTTTGTCAACTACACCCTATTTTAGAGTGTTTTATTTTCTGTGTTTTTTATAAACTAATGGATTTATACAATGGATAGTAAACAAGCGCTAGTTAAACGATTATTTTAACCGAGTTTCAACACTAAAAGGTTTAAAATATAAAAAGGCTAGATATGGCTAAGTGGGCGATAATATTGGGTAGAGAAAGGTAAACGGGAAGGCTCGACATGGTTAATCCTAAAGGTAATTTAAGGTTTACGGGAAGCACAACACAAAGAACAAGGTTTACAAGAAAGGGATAATCTAAGTGCCTCTATCACTTTTTCACAATTCCGCAAGTTCATGGTCTTAACAAGTATACTAGTGACAAGTTCTAAATTACACATGATATCCGACTCACTCCTATATCCGAAATGAGCAAGTATACAACAATATCAAGGCTCAAATATGCTCACGTAACGGAAGGAATGGGTAAAAGTGTGAAAACTATCATGCAAGTCTTTCTTTGTTTATCACGCTTTTCGGTTTTCTTTTTCAAAAATATTTTGCTTGTCGAGTTTTTATCAAGTCCGAAGCTTTCTAAAACACAACCAACCGGTTTATTTACTAAAATATATACAGAAAACAGATATTTTTAAATGAATTTTCTGATTTTTTTAGAGGACAACAAAGTTAACAAAGTTAACCCCCTCCCCACACTTGAACTTCGCATTGTCCCCAATGCGAAACCAAAATATAGAGAAAAAGGATAATAGTACTCCCCTCAAGATTAAATCTGGTGAAACGAGACTTCCCAAGCTGTGTCTGTCATATGCTCCGGTCAAAGACTTGATAGCCAAAATCTGCAAGTATGTTATATGGTACAGCAAAACAGAACAGTAACAGAATAAACAGAAATAAACCATAATGTACATAAATACTACCAATCCAAACAAAGACGTAACATAAAGTAAAGTGTTTTAAAAATAAAATACAATCCGAGGGTGTTTGAAATACTAAGCAAAAAGAACACCCGAAATAACAAGTACTGAAATAGTAATAAAAACCACCAACGAACTACACCACCATCTCCTACTCGTCATCACCATCATCATCTCTCGTGAAGGATGGGCCCGCATCACCATAACCAGGTGGGTTCCACGGTGGGAACTGTGGAGGGTGCTGAAAGTAGTCGGGATATGATGCTGCATGTCCCCGAACAAGTATGAAAATCCGGCACTCACCCCTTGGTATAAGCTCTCCTGGCTATGCCTAAGCTGGTCCTGAGTGGCCCTGAGCTGATCCTGACTAGCCCTGATCTGGTCCTGGCTAGTCCTAATCTGGTCGATATAAGTCCCATACTGCTCCTGCATAACACGCATCTGCTGGAACTGCTGGTAAAACTCTGGCCAATCCTGATGCTGGTGGTAATCATGGTGCTGCGGCTCATGTGGCGGTGTCTGTGGCTGGTGTGGTGGTGTGTGCGCCTCATGCTGCTGAACTGCATGCTGTTCCTCCATTTCCTCATCCTCATCATCTGCTGGAAGCGGGGGCAACGGGTCCCAGACCTCGTTGTTCAGACCCCTCAACCTATCTCCGTGATCAGTCTCAACAATTACCCCCATCGCCTTCAACGACCAAATATCAACATAAACACCATCGGTCACATGAGTAAGACTCTGAAGCACCTCATCAGTCATCATGTTTAAATTGTAAGCAATTTCGGTCACATATTGACCGCCGTGGATCTGACTATTGGGTGTTCTACCTGAGCACTTCACAAAGTATTCAGCCATCCTTGCGGCTAGGTTGATGTGTACTCCCTCAACCAGCGCGTATAGAAAAATCAAATCCGGTGTTGGACAGTTCCCTAGACTGTCCATGCGGCCGCAAATAGTGTGGCTAAACACATGATGCATCACTCGAACCAATGGGTCTCTCAGCCGTGAAGCCTTAGACATTCTCGGGTCATAAGGGTCACCAATAGCATTTGCAGCCCATAATGCAGCTCGTGCTTCATCAGACGGAAAGTTAAACTGCTCAGTGAAAAACTCAGAATCCATGTCTGCAGTTGTGTAGATACCCAGCCTCCTACCCAATCGACCTACCGACCAACTGTGCCATCGTCCGCCCAACCTAAAAGTTACCCGCTCCTTGTAGCGGAATTTTAGCCTTCTAGCAGCAATTGGTTTTTCATAGGCATATGTGGAGAAAAACTCTATTGTTAGCTCAAGATAGATGGGTCGGTCGACGGCTACTAAGCGTGCAAGCGGGATACTGATCATGTTTTCAAGTCTATCAAACTGATTGAGATCCCTCATAACGTCCCAATCCAACCTCCTAGGGACGCCAAACTGCCCTTGCCTTCTCCATAAGGCGTCCCGTCTTGGGATACAAAGGGCTTCCCGTTCATCGTCGGGATTAAACTGAAGGAAGGGATGATCCATCTGCATGAGGAATATAGTTAGAAATCATGGAACAGGAAAAATTTCATTCGAAAACAGCAGAACGCACAATTATGAAGGTTCTGTCAAACTGATCTGGGCGATTGGCACGGGCGTGCGGCTTGTCGCACGGCCGTGCGTCACCGAGATCGAGTAGATGTGGCCGGTTAATGTCGTAACCGCACGGCGTGCGATCAACGGCACAACCGTGCGATACCGAGCCAACATCAGAATCAGTGAACAGCCGGCAAGGCACGACCGTTTCACCAAGGCACGACCGTGCAACACCGATTCTGCAGTTTTTTCGAACCCCTGATCTAATAACAGCCTGATTTTTGCAAATTTCAACAAGTATTGGGCCAACAGGGGCCGGAATCTCAACAGGGTGTTCACGATATACATGATTCTTGCAAGGGCTAGGGTTTCGATTTGTTTATGAAGAGAACCCTAGAGAATCCTTGAAGAATCGGATGAATCTAACCTAGAAAGCGAAGAAACTGAAAACCTACAAGAAGGAACATACCGTGCGAAGAGATGGGTGAAACCGTGCGAAGAAACCGTGCGATTTAAGGCAAAAACGCTCTGGAACGGTCGGCAGCAGTTAGGGTTCGCGAATTGTGAATGGGGGCTGCAGATGAGGGTATTTATATTGGACAAATGACCAAACTGCCCTTAGCCATTCGCACGGTCGTGCGACGGACCGCACGGTCGTGCGTCACCGACATTTGGCTGACCCTTCGCATTGTTCTCGGAGATGCACCGGGGGTGCGACTCACCGTTCCGTCCAGCCCGTAAACGCACGGGCGTGCGACAGGTGGCACGGCCGTGCCATATCTGCAGATCAGAATTTTCTGCAGTAAACAGTTTCAGCACCCCTTTCGGCCGTTTTTCGCCATTTTTACCTTCCGCAAACTGTTCTAACATTATTCCCACGCAGACCCTTCACTCGGCATGTATAAAAACTGTACAAACTAATGGAAATTACCAAACACTCCTAAATTACGCTAAAACTAGAAAACCCCAAAAAAGGACGAATTTACCCCTAAAGCGCTTTTGATGCTCTTGCTGCATTTTTGATCCACGAGTCAGCAACGTAGACTCTCTCCTCCCCACACTTATGATGTGTGCGGGGTTTGGAGCTCAATGACCTCCACCACCGACTCTATCGGCCCGACAACGTACAACTTCAAGCGATGCCCATTTACTTTGAAAATAACGCCGTCCGCGTTCTCTATTGCAACAGTCCCATACGGAAATACCTCTTTAACTGTGTATGGGCCTGTCCAACGTGAATGAAGCTTCCCGGGAAATAAGCGCAACCGCGAGTTGGAAAGAAGAACAAGATCGCCCGCTTGGAATTCTTTGTGGTCCTTCAAGCGTTTATCGTGCAATCTCTTCGTGCGCTCCTTGTACAACACGAAGCTTTCGTAAGCGTGTTGTCGCAACTCTTCCAATTCATGAATCTGGAGAAACCGGGCTTCACCTCCGGCTTTTAGGTCCAGATTTGCGGTTTTTAGAGCCCACATCGCTTTATGCTCCAACTCAACCGGTAAATGGCATGCCTTTCCGTAAACAAGCCTAAAGGGAGTAGTCCCAATAGGCGTCTTGTAAGCCGTACGGAAAGCCCACAACGCTTCATCAAGCTTATCCGACCAATCCTTGCGGTTAGCACCTACCGACCGCTCAAGGATTCTTTTCAGCCCCCGGTTCGTGACTTCCACCTGCCCGCTTGTCTGTGGATAATAGGGCATGGATAAACGGTGATGCACGCCGTACCGGGACAAAGCTCTTTCGAGCTGGGTATTGCAAAAATGCGTCCCTCTGTCACAGATAAGCGCTTTCGGAGCGCCAAACCGGGCAAATAAGCTTTTCAAAAATCTCACGACCACCCTGCATCATTGGTGGGTAAGGCCTGTGCCTCCGCCCACTTGGATACATAGTCAACAGCGACCAGGATGTACTTATTACCTCGTGAGGGGGGAAATGGTCCCATGAAGTCTATCCCCCAGATATCAAAGACTTCACAAACCTGAATCCAGTTCTGAGGCATTTCATCACGTGCCGATATATTTGTTGCCCTCTGGCAAGCATCGCACGCTCTAACCCAACTCTGCGCATCACGAAATATAGTCGGCCAATAAAACCCGGAATCCAACACCTTCTTGGCGGTAAAGTTAGCTCTGTGGTGGCCTCCGGTAGGTCCCTCGTGACAATGGCGCAGAATATCGGTCGCCTCCTTCCCTGAAACACATCTCCTAATCACCTGATCAGCACCAACCCGAAACAAGTAAGGGTCATCCCAAATGTAGTGCTTGACATCCGCAAAGAATTTCCTCTTTTGCTGGTGAGTCAACCCTTTAATCAGGATCCCGCAAGCAAGGTAGTTCGCAAGGTCGGCGAACCATGGCGATTCATCGCATATCTCAACACTCATCAAAGACTCGTGTGGGAAGTTGTCATTTATGGAATCCCAACGCGCATCAACGATGTCTCCATGCTCTAACCGAGATAGATGGTCAGCCGCTACATTCAACGCACCCTTTTTATCTTGAATTTCAATATCGAACTCCTGCAGCAACAAGATCCACCTGATCAGGCGGCTTAGCATCCTGTTTGCTGAAGAGGTATCTGATGGTTGCGTGATCAGTATACACAACGGTTTTCGAAAGCACCAAGTACGATCTAAATTTGTCAAATGCGAAAACGACCGCCAAGAGCTCTTTTTCTATCGTGGTATAATGCTCCTGAGCGTCGTGAAGAGTTTTTCTCGCATAATAGATCGGGTGAAAGTGCTTTTCTCTCTTTTGGCCAAGAACAGCCCCTATAGCATAATCACTCGTGTTGCACATAATCTCAAATGGCAGACTCCAGTCTGGTGCAACTAAAATAGGGGCCTCAATCAACTTTTGCTTGAGAAGGTCAAAGGCCCTCAAGCAATCATCTCCAAATACGAACGGAGCGTCTTTCTCCAACAAACGGGTCATGGGCCTAGCAATCCTTGAAAAATCCTTGATGAATCGCCTATAGAACCCCGCATGACCAAGAAAACTCCGTATCGCTCACACAGAGGTGGGAGGCGGAAGTCGTGAAATGATATCCACTTTGGCTGGATCGACCTCCATACCAGCATGCGAAATCTTGTGTCCCAAAACTATGCCCTCCTTCACCATGAAGTGGCACTTTTCCTAGTTTAGGACAAGATTCGTCTCCTCACACCTCTTCAACATCCTTTTCAAATTTTCCAAACAATGATCGAAGGAATCACCAAATACCAAAAAGTAATCCATGAAAACCTCCATAGAATCCTCGATCATGTCATGAAAAATTGCAACCATGCATCTCTGGAAGGTCGCTGGTGCATTACACAACCCAAAAGGCATCCGCCGGTAGGAGAACGTGCCGAAGGGACAGGTAAAGGTAGTCTTCTCCTGATCCTCAGGAGCAATAGGAATTTGGAAGTATCCAGAGAACCCGTCCAAGAAACAGTAATATAACTTCCCCGACAGACGTTCCAACATCTGGTCAATGAATGGAAGTGGGAAGTGATCCTTGCGAGTAGCATCATTGAGCTTGCGGTAGTCAATGCAAACTCGCCACCCAGTGACGGTACGGGTAGGAATTAGCTCATTCCTATCATTTGAAACTACAGTCATACCACCTTTCTTAGGTACAACCTGCACCGGACTCACCCACACAGAGTCAGAAATAGGATAAATCATGCCGACATCCAACAACTTAATCACCTCCTTCTTCACCACGTCTTGCATATTCGGATTTAAACGCCTCTGATGCTGTGCACATGGTTTGTACCCGTCTTCCATCAGAATCTTGTGAGTACAAAAAGAAGGATTGATGCCCTTGATATCCATGATTTTCCATGCAATGGCTCTCTTATGAAGTCTCAAAACCTCGAGAAGCGGATTTTTCTCATCCTTTTCCAATGATGCCGAAATTATGACCGGTAAGCGACGCTCCTCGTCTAGAAATGCATACTCAAGATGTGGCGGGAGTTCTTTCAACTCCAAAGGCGTCGGATCTTCAACCGAAGGCTTTGCTTCCTCTTCTTTTACATGGCCAATTTCTAGAAACCTCTCCGGACTCTGGGAACCATCGTTACCAATCTGATAGACCGGCTGCTCGAAATTGTGGCCCTCCTGCGTAATGCCAATCAGGTCCCCACACGACAGACGTGTGTCCGAATCAATCTCGTCAACAGTGCCTTGAAAATGAGAGCACACACATGAGTCGACAATGTCGACATAGTAAAGCATGTCATCGTGACTTTGCGGATGCTGCATTGATCTTTTAATATCAAATGTCACGTGCTCGTCATTTACTCGGAGCATGATTTGGCCAGCTGCCACATCAACAATCGTCCTCGCTGTGTTGAGGAACAGGCGTCCAAGTATTAAAGGCACTCTTGAATCTTCATCCATGTCAAGGATAACAAAGTCCACGGGGAAAACAAATTTATCGATTTTTACAAGCATGTTTTCCACAAATCCGCACAGATACTTTATTGAGCGGTCTGCCAACCGAATGCTCATCCTAGTGGGTGACGGCTCACCCAGATCCATCTTAGTAAAAACCTTATACGGCATAAGGTTGATACTCGCTCCCAAGTCAGCCAATGCATGGCTAACAGACATGTTTCCAATCAAACACGAGAGCGTAAAACTACCCGGATCTCCCATTTTCATGGGCAGACGGTTTTGCAGAACGACGGAACAAGTTTCATTCATCACCACACATGATATATCCTCGAGCTTCTATTTATTCGAGAGGATATCCTTTAGGAATTTCGCATACTTTGGCATCTGGGCCAAGGCTTCAACAAACGGTATATTAATGTGTAGTTGCTTAAACAACTCAAGGAACTTACCGTATTGCTCTTCGTTCTTCTGTTTCTTCAGCCTGCCTGGATAAGGTACTGGTGGAGTGTAATCTTTGACCGGCTCCTGGACTTGTGCTGTACTTGCTGGGCGTAGCCTGGCTTGCACCTCGTCCGGTGTGTCAGTCGGGACCGCTCCAGTGATCGGTGATGAGTCCGATATGACGGGTCCGGTAGTTTTTCCACTCCTGGTCATGATCGCATTAACATGCCCGCCCGGGTTCGGTTCTGTATTACCCGGAAGACCACCTGGGTGTCTTTTGGACATCATCTGCGCCAGCTGACCAACCTGATTCTCGATATTCTGAATCGAGGCTTTCTGACTCCTCATTTCTCCCTCATTAGCTAGAAAACGATCTTCGCTTTGTTGGTATCGTTTTTCAGAGCTAGAGAGAAGCTGAGCCATCATATCCTCCAGCTTGGAACTAGACTGAGGGGCCTATTGCTGGGAGCTACTCCCAATGCCCTGATTCTGGTACGAATATGGACGCTGCTGGTAAGGTTGGTTGTACTGCTGGTACTGCTGACCCTGCTGGGGCGCTGGGGCACGCTGAGTGAACCCCAATGGGTTCTGATTACCTGTGTTCGCGCGCCACCCAAATTTTGGGTGATTTCTCCAACCGGGATTATAGGTGTTGCTGTAGGGATTGTTTTGCGGCCTCACCTGATTACCCACAAAATCTACCTCTTCGTGGCTCTCATACACGACTCCCTGAAAGCATGCACCAGGCTCATGTGACACTCCACACTGGTCACATCTCGAACCGGCTTGTGCAATCATCTGGGACTTATCAAATTTCGCTGAAAGAGCCGAGATTTGTGCAGTAATGGCCGTGTAGTCATCGACCGTGTGTGCTCCTGCGCGAGATGATGATGATGATGTTGCCCGGCCTCTATCTCCTTCCCGACGCGAGCTGGATTTCGACGCAGCTTTTTCTATAATATCATACGCTTCTGTCGGCGTCTTAGTTCCAAGATCGCCTCATGCGTTCACGTCTAATCGCTCCTGTGTGTGGTAACTGAGCCCCTGATAGAACGTCAAAACCAGCTGTCGCTTGGAGAAGCCATGATGTGGAACATCAATCAACAAATCTTTAAATCTCTCCCAGGCCGCGTGCAACGACTCTCCCTCGTCCTGACCAAAGGAAACAATCTGGTTCCGAAGCTTGTTTGTTTTCTCAGGCGGAAAATATTTCTGCATAAACTGCTCCGCCAACTGATTCCAGGTCCTGATGGACCCGGCTGGAAGTGACATAAGCCAAGCTCTAGCTTTGTCACGCAATGAGAAAGGAAACAACCTCAACCGAATAGCATCCTCCGAAACACATGTAATCCTAAATGTCGAACAAACAGCGAGAAAAGCAGCGATATGCCTCCGAGGATCTTCATGCTCACGTCCGTCAAACTGTACAGAATTCTCCACCATGTTAATAATACTAGGTCTAATTTCAAAAGTAGGAGTATCTATAGTAGGCTGAAGGATACTCGGCTCCAGGCCTGCCCTTCCGGGCTGATTTGTTTCATTCAAAGGTCGGTCGTTGTCCGCCATGACGACTCTCTCCTCGTCCGCTGAGCTTTCGTCTTCAAAGATTATCACCGGCTCGTCAATTGCATTTGCAATGCGTTGTGCAATGACAAGTGACCTTTCGCGCAGCCTCTTACTTCTTCTAAGATTATGCGCTGGTCAGTCGGCTCAGCAATAGCGGGCGCGGGAGTTGAGGACATCAACCAGCAAACGAAAAACTGACACAATGAATATTTTATTAATATAATAATGCTTTTTTTTTGCTGAAAAGAAACAGAATATTATTTTAAATGGGCTGAAAAATTTATAAAAATCCGAAAATGGGCCGAAATTTTTATAAAAATTAAAGCAATGAAAATAATCGAATCGGCTATTGTAAAAACGATTTTTAAGAGCCGAAAATTCAATGAATAAATGAATAAATAAATCCGGATTAGAACAAATAAATAGAATAAAAATTTACAAGTGTACACAAGGATCACGAAAATGAATAAATTGAATTAAAAGCAAGAAATATTAACAAATAAATCAACAAATAAATAATCACAAAAATATACACAAATATTAACAAGTATATACACCGATAACACAATGACTCGGGTCGTTCCTAAAACTCGCCAATCCCCGGCAACGACGCCAAAAACTTTGACGTGTGCGTGACTACACATATTTTTACAGTGAAATTACACACGATTTGGTTTTAAATTTATAAAAGTGATTATTACTTTTACATCAAAACACATACGAAAGAGGCAAGTGTACCCCGTCATATATGTAATAAAGTATTGGTAAGAACCAAGTATCGATCCACGGAAATGGGCGGAGAAATAATACTAGACCTTTCTCACTAAATTACCGGTAAAAACATAAGTTGTTTGGTTTTTTATTAAACTAAGGTAAGCATAAATACATATTTATAAAACATAGTAAATTATATATAAATAGCCTTGCTTAATACACAACCAAAGCATGTCAACTAAGTCAGTTTTGGCACTAAAAGTATTCGGTCAATTTTCCATTTTGAGACAATTAGTATCCCTTTCGGGAATCCTAACATGATAATCATTCGGAAAGTTAAAACGATAAACACACTTTGACCACCTAAAATTGTTCTTTAACGTGCAATCGATAAATGTCTAGAAAAATCTCCTAAAAATAAGTTAGTCATCCGTTAGGAGTTTTCTAACCTCACTTAATCAAGGAAAGCAACACCGATAAACACAATACAACCACCGAGACAAGCATAAACTAGATTAAATCACAACCGAGTTCATTTTACAAATCTTGTGCATAAATTCACCAAGATAGCAATTTTGGCCGAAACTACTAACTAAGCTAACAAATTATGGCAAGAATTCATAACAACACCATCTAACCCGTTAGAGTCCTTCCGTGAGGGCAAGCTTTCTTGATTAACAATAATTACATTTTATTAAACCACTAACCATTTCTAGTATCATGGTGCCTACATTTTAACCAAGTTAAACTAGTTAACCAAATTAAAAGTTTACTAATACATGATTAATTAAGCTTCATTTTTCAACTATCTTAACTAACCAAGTACCAATCATCCAACACAATTACTTATAATCAAGAAATCAATATCAATAACAAGGTTGCAAACTAATCATCAAAGATAATCATAGAAAATACTTCAAAATGTCATTACAAACAAAGATTAACATACTAATGGCTATAATCAAGCAAGGGATTGTTGTGTTTTTTGCCCAAAGGCTTACATTAATACATAATAGTCAGTCTAAATGCTTGAAACATAACAAAATTATGGAAAGATTTGAGAAACCAAACCATAAACAAGCATAAGAATGAGAATCCGGATAGTAACCGAGCTAAACCGGGCAATGTGGCTTGAATCCGGGCTAAAGCTGATGCTTCCGGAGCCTGAAAATCGCCTGTGGAGCTCTCCAAAATTCCAGAGTTACGAACAGAATGGTTCTGTTCGCTTATTATATTTTTTCGATGTCGCACGGTCGTGCACCGATCGCACGACCGTTCACTTTATGCATTATTGAAGTTACTGTTCATGACATCAGCAGAGTTGACTGGTCTTCGGTCTCGCACGACCGTTCTTCATATGGCACGACCGTGCCATCCCGGGATCTCGTTGCACGGACCGCAGAACTGGTCGTTCATCACCGGGATATATCTGATCATCGGATCCGCACGGGGTGCAAGGAATGGCACGACCGTGCGTCACCGAGATTATGTTGAACGCCTTGTTGCACTGGTCGTTCATCGCCGGCTGATCTTGGTTTGTCGTAGATGCACGGTCGTTCCTCAGACCGCACGACCGTGCCACTTGCCCAGGTCAGTTTTCTAACAGAATGTCCGCAGCTTTGTCGTTTTGTCCGGAAAGTCCTCGTTTTCACTATCATCTTGTCCGGTATGCTGTTTTAGGCCTGTAAACAAAAGTATACATAATTAAGTATCCGAATGACGATTTTATGGCCGAAAACGCATAAAATGGGGATAAAATGGGGGACTAAAATATGTGTAAATTAGCGAATATCAACCAAGCAAATAATTGATAGATATTGTAATTTGGTGAGAAATATGACAAAACTTGGTATTAAAAAGGATACTAATGAATTGATTGAAAAACTTGCAGATGCGCTACCACATGAAACATGGGGAACGTTTTTGATGATGCTGAGATCCAACAGAAAAGATTACAAAAATATGACACTGGGAGATTTCATCAAACACCTGGAAGCTCAAGAGATGGAGCAGAGAAAGATCGCCAGAATGAAGAATTATGATGGAGAACAGGACATCAGCTTATACTACAAAAGTGGTGCTACTGGAACAACAAATCATTCTCCGAAAATTGAAACGGCTTTCAGTGTTAAAGATTCTTCTGAAAAGAAATCATCTCAAGGATCAAGCAGCACAAGATTTTCATCATTTGATCCAAACATTTCTACAACAAAGAATGGTAGAAGACTTCAATGCAATATTGTATTAAATCTTGAAAGTGATCAAGATTATTCTGAAGAAGTTGCTAAAAATCAAATGTCTTTGTTGGGAATGGTATTGGAATCTTATAGTAGTTTTGTGGCCTGAAAGATCGGTAATCCAATGCTCACAAAAGAAGATTACGATCAAATTGATGCTGAGGAAATGGAATTGATGGACATTAAATGGTGCATGGCTAGTGTAATGAGACGAGCTGAGAAATTTAAACAGATTACAGGCCGAGATGATTTTCATGATGCAAATGTTTCAACTTTAGGCTTTGATAAATCTAAAGTTACGTGTTTTCGTTGCAGGGAAAAGGGGCATTTCAAGAGGGAGTGCAAAAATCGTGAAGCTACTGGAGCCCAGAATCCTTTTGGAAACAACGATTATCATAAAAAGGCGATTTATCATCAAGTCACACCACCAGCACAGCATCAGGCACAAACTGCACACGGGAGAGATTAAATGGTGCATGGCTAGTGTAATGAGACGAGCTGAGAAGTTTAAACAGATTACAGGCCGAGATGATTTTCGTGATGCAAATGTTTCAACTTTAGGCTTTGATAAATCTAAAGTTACGTGTTTTCGTTGCAGGGAAAAGGGGCATTTCAAGAGGGAGTGCAAAAATCGTGAAGCTACTGGAGCCCAGAATCCTTTTGGAAACAACGATTATCATAAAAAGGCGATTTATCATCAAGTCACACCACCAGCGCAGCATCAGGCACAAACTGCACACGGGAGAGATGTGATTGACGGTGCAAAAAGAGCATGTCTAGGAAAATATGATAATTTTACCTGGGATAAGTATCTTCCAACAAACAGCAAAGTGTGTTTGGCAGAACAAGATGATGAAAAATTGGCTGAAGGTTTTAGTTGGGACAATTTTTGCCCAGATCAAGAACTCATGGCCAAAGAGATGTCCAAAAACACTTCAAATGCTTTCATTGCAAATGCTTACGATTTGAAATGTGCTGAAAAATGCAGGAAAGTCATGGAAGCTGCTGAAGCAAGACGGAGAAAGCTCGAAGAAGAGGAAGAAGAGGAAGAGAGATTAAAAGCTGAAGCTGAATCTGAGAAAAAGAGAAAAGCTGAATTCTTACGATCAAACAGAACAGTCAAAGAGGTTCCTGAATTTGAAGTTAAAGTTGATGCAGAACCTGTCAAAGTTCCTGAAAAGTGCATGAATTGTGATTCTTTAATCAAGCAGAACAATGAGTTGCTGCATAATATAAACAGATTGAAAGAATCCTATGATACAATGAACAGAGAAATCAACAAGTATACTGATTCAAGCGGTGAACAAGCTGTGGCAATGAATACACTAAAGATAGCGTACCTGAGACAGCTTGATGATGCCAATTTTCATATAAAGAAATGTGCTGATCTGGAGTTGGATTTAGCAACACAAAAGATAGAAACTGAGAAAGTTAAAAAGTTATTAGAAAGTTACTCATGTTCTACTTTTGTTGTTGACATGATTTATCCAGTTGTGGAGAATTTAAAGACGTTTGAAGAAGAGAAGACATCCAAAGAAAAGAAATCCGTGACAAAAGATGAAGATAATGTGAAGATTTCTGGTAAGAAATCAAGTGTGGTCTACAATAGATGTCCGCCCCCGGTAGAAAATGGATATTCACCACGAAATCCAAATTCCGAAACAGTCGAAAAAGCAATAAACTTAGAATGGGAGTCTGGGCCATCGGATAACTTGCCAGAAAATATTGATGTCACATACACATCATCCGACACTGATCATGAGTCAAAGTTGATAAAAAGTGTGGTTGATCAGGTGTTAGATAAAGATGACAGTGAGGAGTCAAACATGGAGTCCAAACCCAAGTCAAAGTCTGAGTGTGATGCGTCAAAGTCAACAATCAAAGAGGACAAACGGGTTTATGACAAACAATTTTTGCTATCAAAATCTAATTTGAATGATGATTCATTCAAAGTGGCATATACATTGAAAGATTCTGACAAATTATATTCTGATGATGTTTTTCCAATAAGAAGTGTCAGATTTGAAATGATTCAAAAGGTTTTCAAAATTACAGAAATTAATATTTCTGAAATAAAATATTTAAATCTTATCGGAAAACCTAAACAATACACTTCAAGAGATCAACAAAGAATCAACAAGAAAATGGGTTACAGTTGTGGTTATAGTTTCCAAAAGAAACCAAACCATAATCGTAATTTCAAAAAGAAAGGATTAGGTTTTGTACCACCGAAAAATTATAAAAATGAAAAAATGTATAAACCAAAAACTATGTTTGTTTCAGGGAAAACGACAGAGGCTGAGAAAGAACAATCATTCAGAAAGCAGACAAATCAGGAATTCCTTGCCAAGAAGCAAGACGAGCTAAAGAAGAATATTGTTCAAAAGAAGATTGAAACCAGAACCTGTTTTCAGTGCAAGATTGCTGGTCATGTTGCTAGGAATTGTCCGAAGACATTCAAACCAAAACATGAAGTTTCTGGTAAAATGAAAGAAAAAGTTGTAGAGAACACTGAACTGAAAACCCGAAAGTTTACTGGCTTCGAAAATTCAACTTTTGAAAAAGGAGAATGTTCAAAGAGTGCTTTGAAAAGAAAAGAAAATGTAACAAATAAAAAATGGGTTGTGAAAGGTTCAGGTAACAATTCTGGTGATGAATCTGATTCCACAAAATCAGAGGAGCCACGTGTTGAGAAAAAGGTTGAAAGAAAAGTTCCAACTATGAACGCTGAAAATTTTCCATCGTTGCGTGCTGAAAACTTTATGAAGAAAGTTGGAAAAGTTGAAATTTCAAATCAATTTTATTCTGACAAGAAGAAATTTGATGTTGAAAAGACTTTCAACGGAAATGTGAAAAGTATTTTTGGCAAAATGGTCAATGGTAAGGCCAAAGGTGTTAAAGAATTTTATGCTGCCAAAAGAGGGGTTCACAAGTCCGTTAAAAGTAAATATGAAGAAAATGTTGTTACACCTAAGGAAGGTCAGGCTTGGGTGGATATATTTTTCAAAGAGTAAAAACCTGACTTGCCGGAGATCCCAAGTTGGTAATCGTGGATCATGAATCGGCATCATTCTTTATCATGTTTGTATAATGTGTTTGAGAAGTTTGCAGGACTTGCCGGAACTCCCAGGTTTGTAAGCGAGGAGTAGGAATCGGCATCTTGAGAATTCAACTAACAGATGGTAATTGGTTGAAAAACAGGTTTGAAGAGTTGTTTGTGCATATCTGCATATGGTAAATCAAGGACATTAATTTGTACTTGAATTTTTCCTACAAGTGGTTGAAAGACAATATGATGAACCACATCCCCGAATTTGTTAATTGACAAACTTACAAGTGGTAAAGTCAACAAAACTTATTTTTCGGAAAAACCATTCTGACTAAAACAAACTTGAGTGTTTTGAAATCATTATGGGAAAATAGTTTGTTGTGAGGGGGAGTTCTGACTGTTTATGCCAAGTGGATGGAGAATTGAAGCGATTCAATATCGGTTGTCATGTTCTGTATAGTTTGTTTTCAATTTTTCTTTAGATGTATTTGAATTTTAGGGGGAGTAAGAAATTTTAGAAAATCCTAAAACATCAGAAAATTTGAAAATGTCAAAAACATTATAAAAATGAAAAATGAGTTTTGGTTGCATATAAGAGGAAATGATAGTACATCAGTGGACTATCACGACATTCTAAAGAAATGTAAAGTCAGAATGTGATAAACAATCTTACTGAGGATATATCGGTAGGTTTTCGTACATTTAGTAAACTGAGTTGAGATATAAACCTAATTTCAAACTTTCTTATTCTGTGGGTTAACAAAACTGCTTGGATATATAGGTAACCCCTGAAATCTTGTTTGAAAGGTCCCTTATTCTGAGATACTAGGTCTTTATGCTCAGTGATATCTGGAGTATTATCCCGGGACTTCTGCTGTGTGGAAGTACTGACCTAGTCCCCGGATAATGCTTTCTGCTAATGCTTGAAACATAGCATCGCCCTCAGCAAGCTGATAAAATAATAAAATTGATAATCGCTGCTGTTGTAATCAAAAGATCCTCTAAAGAGGACACACCAAAAGTCGAAGCCGTCATCTCTTTGCATATACGGAAGTATCGACCTGAGCTCTCACGGCCCTTGCACATAACCCCTTTACAGATATCATCTGTGGTATACTCACCTGTAAGACTGAATATTGGGATCTGGATACGGGAGTATATTCAAGTAGTGGGACACACGGATAAGTTTAAGTAATTAAGACACTAATTGTGTATCTCGAAACAGTTGAACTTTGTGTGAAAAATTTAAGAGGACAAACATACTGACAATCTAGGTAAATTGCTTAGAGCTTAAAATGAAATCTAGCTTAACGGTGTTGTTGATATGTCTTAGAAACTGATATGATCCTCTTGCACGAACTCGCAAAAATATTGTCTGTAAATATTTCATTTCTGCATTTTCTCGTGTTTTTACCAATAGTGTCAGTTACTTTCTTTCAGAAAATCCAAAAAGAGTTTAGTGTGTTTTAGCATAAATTTTGAAAAATTCAAAAAGATTTTCGACAACTGGTGTTGAGAAGCTGATTTTTGAAATTCAAAGTGCTAAACATGAAGAACAGGTTTGCGAGAGAGTATGTGAAATTGTTAAGCATGATTGAGAAGAGTCAGTAGAAGATTCTGAATGTAAAATCTATAAATGAAGTTTTTTTGCATAGTTTCTAAATTGTTGAAAAGATTTAATCTTTGAAGAAACTTATGTGTGGGTAGAGATTGTGCAGGTAAATGTGTGCCGGGTGACGATCTATGTGCTGAAATAGAGCCAAGTAACGATCTTGGTATGAATCTCGAAGCTTTGAATTCTAGATTACGATCCCAGCAGATTGAGAGGAGGAGTCTGAAGACACCGTGTCAACATCCGAGAGAGTGGAGTTTGTTGATGATGAAGATAGAGATTGAGGATTCTTGCAATGATAAATACTTCAGAGGAAGATCGAAGACTGATAAAGACTGTAGATTGACAATCGAAGACTCGACACTGAAGACTCCGTCAACATCCGAGGGGGAGTTTGTTGGTGCACTACGTCTGTCGACTACGTCTTATATCGAGTCTTGTGATGTATAGGTTAGATATGGCACGAAATCCTAGAAACATGAGATAGAAATAGTTTCGCTTTTGTGTCATTGTCCTAGTTTCGCTCATGTGTCAAGGTTATGGTTTCGCTCATATGTCAGTGATGTAGTTCCGCTTATACGTACATGTCCGTATAAGCGAAACCTTGTGGACTATATATAGGAGGTCATTCAAGCGAAACTAGGTGTGTGTGTTGTATGTGTTTTCTTCCGGTGAGCCACGAAGTGCTGCCGAAGTGCTGTCAGAGTCTGTAAACATTATCAAGATCAATATAACAGCAATTAATAGTGAATTCGGCTGAAATCGCATCAAATCATTAGTTTCCACCTCTTGATTTGGATAGGAATTCTTCTGATCGACTCAAACAGGGCCGAATACGATCCTACAAAATGGACATGTGGTCCTTGGAGCGAAACCTCAACCCTATATAAAGGGTCTCATGAGCGAAACTAGAGAGTAGGAAGGTTGAAGTCTTGTATGGTACGGCGAAGCCCTGCCGGATTGTCTCCAGCGCTTGTATATTGTTAGCCGATCAATAAAAGAGACGTTAAATTGTAAAATCAAGCTAAACAAAGACTGAATCAATGAATTCCGCCTCTGATTCAGTCTGAGCACTCTTCTGATCGACTCGTTAGGTCGTATAATGATCCTACAAGTGGTATCAGAGCTCAGGAGGAAGAGTTCTTACCGTTTATCTCGTTTTCGCTCAAAAATTCTGATTTCTACACCTTCTTTCATCATTTCAGGAAGTTTTAATGGTCAAAATTGGATCAAAATCTAACATATTGTGTATAATTGGACATAGACAAATCCCTAAAAGTTTGACACTGAATTTCGGACTAAAAATGGACAAAATTATCTTCGAACTAGGTTTCGCTTATATGGACTTTGTGTAGTTTCGCTTATTTGAACATCTAGTTTCGCTTTTGTGTCACCATTATCTGAGGTTTCGCTTCAAAGATCAAGTAGTTTCGCTCTTGTGTCACAAAATTGAGAGGTTTCGCTCCAAATTGCTTGATAGTCTCGCTCTTATGAACATCCTATAGTTCCGCTCTTGTGAACAACAGTAGGTTTCGCTCATAGTACCATAAAGGTTTCGCTCATTTGAACAGTTTTGAGGTTTCGCTTTTGTGGTACATTGATTGAGGTTTCGCTCATTTGGACTTGACTTAGTTTCGCTTATAGTGACATTAGGGTTTCACTCATCTGTCACTCATATCTTGGGATTTCGCTTTTGTGACATTCTAGAAAACGTGTCGGGATTGTTAGAAAAATGGCAATGGTCTTTGATGAACAAGAAAACTATTATTTTGAGAATTTTAACAATTGGAATCGAGGATTTCTAGATGAGAGTTATAGAAATGTGAAAAAGGAGGTTTGGATCAAAAGGTTTAAATATTTTGTATGTTTGAAAAATGAAACATTGGAAGATCTAGAAAACCGATATGGAGTCTTACTTGACTACTTAAAAAATCATGAGATATTTCTATCAGATGCTGAAAAGATAGAAAAGTTTGCAGATGCATTACCTATTGAATGGAGTGAATCTTTGAAAAATTTAAGAAAGGATTCAAATTTTTCAAAATTACATTTA
Source organism: Helianthus annuus (assembly GCF_002127325.2). Classification (NCBI taxonomy): domain Eukaryota; kingdom Viridiplantae; phylum Streptophyta; class Magnoliopsida; order Asterales; family Asteraceae; genus Helianthus; species Helianthus annuus. Next base: position 122,639,549 of record NC_035444.2, read on the forward strand.
AAAAGATTCATCAGCATACTTAAAACTCATGAAGTTGAAAACGGAAAGAAAAGGAAAGAAATGATAAAGGTTTTAGAAAATCATTTGATGGATATGGGAATAGATATGATTGATGAGATGAACAAAAGGAAGGTTGAAGTCTTGTATGGTACGGCGAAGCCCTGCCGGATTTTCTCCAGCGCTTATATATTGTTAGCAGATCAATAAAAGAGACGTTAAATTGTGAAATCAAGCTAAACAAAGACTGAATCAATGAATTCCGCCTCTGATTCAGTCTGAGCACTCTTCTGATCGACTCGTTAGGTCGTATAACGATCCTACAAGTGGTATCAGAGCAACGATCTTGTATCAAATGTTGCTGAAGAACAAAGGAATGCCAGCAAATCAAGAGGGGGAGTCTGAAGATATTCAAGTTAAAAGGATTGTTGAATGTGTTAGGGCAAAATATGTGATGAAATACGATATCAAGAGAGGTTGTTATATTGATGAAAATTTAAATCCTCTTGATTTTGTTAAAATCTTTTGTGCAGGTACATTTAGGGCAAAGGAAGAAGAAGCTTCAAAAGATGAAGAATCTGTAAAGAATGAATCCTCAAATTCTGCATCAGTGTGTTTTACATGTGACAGCTTAAAGACGGAAAATGACAAACTCGTGAAAGATGCGGGAAGTTTGACTTTGGAAGTCAAAGAGCTGAATGATAAGAAGCAAGCTGATGATAAACAGATTCTTGTTTTGCAGGAAAACTGTGTAAAGCTGAACTCTAAAAATGACAAACTGTTAAGTAACTTGAACAGTTTGACATTGGAAAATCAGAAATTGAAAGAAAATGCAAAAATTTTGAAGATAAACTGAAAGTTTTTGAAATAGAAAAATTAAAAATGGAAAAAGAATTTCAAGTTCAAATAAAAATTCTTGAAGATGGGAGAGATGTGTTTAGCAAAAACAACATTGAAAAGCAAAAAATGATAAATTCCCATCTTCAGAAAATTATTAAACTTGAAAAAGAAGGTGAATGTGCTCGAAAGAAAATCAAAGAGTTAGAAGAAAAGCCCAGAGACTGATCAAGACTGAAGATGTGAAGACACAACATTGTCGTGACTCGATAGACGACTCCGTCAACATCTGAGGGGGAGTTTGTTGGTGCACTACATCTGTCGACTTCGACTTGGATCGAGTCATACATTGTATTGTATAGATTAGGGCGCGTTTTACGAGAAAACTGGAGATTGTATGTGTTTAGTAGGGAGGTTTCGCTCATATGGTCAAAGCAGGGTAGTTTCGCTCATGAGACCCTTTATATAGGGGGAGTCTGACGAGAGTTAGAGCCAGAGAAAGATCCGGGTACATGATTCCAGGAAGAGTTCCTGAAGAAGACCGATCAAGATTGAAGAGTTGTCATGTTTGAAGACTCTCACTGAAGATTCCGTCAACATTCAAGGGGGAGTCTGTTGGTGCAGTTGTCTGTCGACTACATCTTCGTTCGAGTCTTAGGTTAGGGTTGAGTGTATCATGCACGGAAATCGAGAAATCATGTTTTAATCATGGTTTCGCTTATATATCATAGAGATAGGTTTCGCTCATAGGGTAACTTGTAGTTTCGCTTATCTGTACACAGGGTAGTTTCGCTCATATGGACATGTGGTCCTTGGAGCGAAACCTCAACCCTATATAAAGGGTCTCATGAGCGAAACTAGAGAGTAGGAAGGTTGAAGTCTTGTATGGTACGGTGAAGCCCTGCCGGATTGTCTCCAGCGCTTGTATATTGTTAGCAGATCAATAAAAGAGACGTTAAATTGTGAAATCAAGCTAAACAAAGACTGAATCAATGAATTCCGCCTCTGATTCAGTCTGAGCACTCTTCTGATCGACTCGTTAGGTCGTACAATGATCCTACAATCATCTTCTCCTTACCATCATCAACAGCAACTATAACCTTATCAGGACCTTTGTTGATATATTTGAATAGATATTTAATAGATCCGACCTGATTGCACCACTCAACATTAATACGGGCCTGATATTTTTTCAAAAGGGTTTTGTTGTACGACACAACGCTTCTATTATCTAGCTTAACACCGGACTTTTCGACAAAACCTCCATTATCCCGTCTTCTGTATATAGGAAATCCACTTGAATCAATAGATGTGTGATCACAGAATTGTTTTGGAAATTTTTTTGAACACCTTTTGTTAACCATGCATGGATAGTTGATGTTGTGGCTACCACATGGTCCATGTATCATATAATCACCGACAAGTGTGTACAATTCCATGTCTTCATTTTTGTCTGGAATTTCAGTAGAAATTAGTGGATCAATGTGTTCAACTGTTGGAAACTTGTGAGCAGGATCCATAAACAAACATATATGCGCATGAGGCAATCCACGTTTCTGAAACTCCACCGTATAAACAACTGCAAAAACATTAAACAAAATAGTAAACATTAGATGTTATTATTTACTTAACATAATATATATTCCAAAAAAATGTAACTTATGTAAATAAGTGGGAATATACCTGCTGAAACTTTGCCAAGTAGTGACTTGTCCTTTAAGTCTTTAATCAACGAATCTAATTTTACTTTAAACAATCGGCAAAGGATATCAGGTCTGTCTTCAGGATTGATGGTTTTGTCTTTAAGAAACCTCTTCACCTTAGGCCACTTAGGATTACATGTGACTGTGATAAACATATATGGATATCCAAACCATTTACAGATAGACATTGCATCCAAATAATTTTGCATCATGTAACAAGAACCACCAGTAAATGAAGAAGGTAAGATGTACTTTTTCATGTCTTAGATATGTTTGTATTACCACAGTTATGCAATTTTTTAAATTCTCGTAAGTTTCAGATCTTAGAGACTTTTGTTGAAAATGTATGTAATTTAGTCTTTCAGCTTCAATCATGGTGTAGGCATCCACTAAGAATTGTAGAAAAATCTCACACCCCAACCGATGGCAGAAACATCGGGGCGCGACACTATGCATTCAGATTGCTCAAGAGTTTCCATAACACTAATAGTTTCAATATAGATTAATTAAATTCAAAACATTGTCTAGAAATCAAACATAATCAGCCACCATGATAAGTATCAAATTACATCAAAATTCAAATATTGTTCAGAACTTGACTAATTAACTAGGTGAGTTTCTAAGCATCATCCTAGCTTGTTTCTTCAGCGTCCGAACTTATCAACCTGCAACATGTATAAAATACTATCAACAAAAATGTTGGCGAGTATACAAGTTTGAGTACGTAGTAACATAATAGTTTAAAACGTTCCAAAGCTCGTATCTGCCATGAAACATATAACAAGTTTCACCATGCTAAGCTAACACAGTCCCTATGTAACACGCATTTCCAACGCAATTAACATAGCAATCCCAAGAGTCTAGCGGGAGCTATAATGTTCAGTGCCTTTCCCAAAGTCTAACGGGAGGTTTGATCTTAGCAATACCCAATAGAATAGCAGGCGGGGCGTTACAACCTATAGCATATGCATATAACCATAATTGCTAAGATATGTCACATACAAGGATTAAACGTCACATAGCATATAAGTCTCAAGTTTCACAAGTATCCTGTTTCACGCAGATAGAGTAAGTTTCCAAACAAGTTTCAAGTGTCAAGTTTATAGAATACATGTCGCAACCCAAAAGTGTCTAAAAAGGGATCGAGTATACTTGTCACACCCCCAAAATACCACATGCGGAATCACCGCGGGACATGTAACATACTAGGATCCAAGCCACCAATCACATTGAACCAATAATAAATATTTAAATAAAACATTCGATTCATTGCATAAGTTGAATCCAAGTCATAAGTTAAAACCAAAGAAAACGTTCAGCAGAAGCATATAGTAAATTGTTAAACAACTGTTTCAAAATAAGTGTCCAAAACCAATGTATCAAATATCCAAGAGTCTTGATCCGTGACCACTCCAGCACTCCCAGATAGCAAGTCCATAATCAGAAATCTAACGACCTGCAAGCATGCAGACAAGTGTGTCAGACGACGTTGGTGAGTTCAAAGTTTGTTATTGTGTTTAGTTACCAGTTACCAGTTTAAAACATTTCACAGATTCATTGTTGTTAATCACACGCTTACCGCCGATGGCTCCAGATTATTTGCCCTAAACCCCATTGCCTCTATCAAAGCAATGGTCAAGATGGGGGTCACTAGTTCACTCCCGACCTCCTCGGTGCGGTGTGAGGGTGCCAAACCTAAGTAGCGCTACTAACTAGTACCTCGTTGCCCTACAAGCAATGATCGGTATGAGGGACTTGAATTATAGATACAGACGTATATTAACCAACAACCCAGGTTTAACATTCCAGTCAAACCCATTACCCGACATTCCCTTCCCGGAACGTTTACCAGATGTCCCAACCCGGGACGCATGCTTGGAAAAAGAGCAGTGAACTCACCTTGATTTGCTCGATATGACTAGTTAATTGCACACACAAACTCAGTCAAAGCCTACGGTATTCATGTTTGCGTAATCAGTTTCACATTCTCAAGTTTCACGTATAAATAACAGTCATAGTGTACATTGTCAAGCAGTGATTCTCGAATAACACATAGCAGTTATATGGCTCAGTCAAATCCACAGTTTACATGTACGTTTCACAATGGTAACCAACAGTTGAGTGAGTTATTTATCATAAGCAAATCATGTTTTCCCTCAATCATAATTAAGATCATTTAATAAGCAGGTAATAGTCATTCACATGATAAACCACAGCCTGTTGATATGAAACATCAAAGTCTTTTACCAATCAGTTGGGTGACGAAACATAAAGATGGCAAAACTCCCCAAGGGTTTCGTCGACAGCACATGTGGCGAAACTCTCAGATGTTTCATCGACAGTACAAGTGGTGAAACTCCCAAGAGTTTCGTCGACAATGATAACAGCTTCGTACATCGGCCTAATCTACTCCCGTAAACACCTCCCCCAAATCCCAAAACCGATCAAACAACCCTAACATAAACCCTAAATTACCAGATCATCATCATCATTTGATATACGAGGATCACAATAATCATAAAATTCAACCAATAACAGACTATTGATTTTGTGTAGTGATCGTGAATATATATACAAGACTTAGAATCCTCCTGTGTGTTCCAATCCAATCGATTAATTAACTAAACTATCAAAGCCCTTATATAAACAATACCGCATACAATCCATTAAATTCCTAACATAACAGTTACAATATTTTAGCGAACTCAAACATACACAGCATTACATCATCAGGACTACATCGATCAATAAGGTTGACACTAACCGTGATACCGAAGGGTTGAGATAGGTCAAGATGGACCGAACGCCTCGAGGTTTCGTACTGCCGTCGCACAGAGGATAGGGAGAAAGACTCTAGGGTTTCGCTAAAATAACTTACATAACTTATGCGAATACACAGATCTTATAACCTAAACACCTTTGGGCCTCACATGGGCCAAAATCCCATTTCGGCGAAACTCCACTGGACGAAACTCTAGTGTTTCGTTGACTGAGAAGTGTGATGAAAATCACATGTTTCATCGAGTTTGTATGGTGGCGAAAGTCTAATGTTTAATCTCACAAAAGATGCATGTGACAAGTCTACCCAATCTTAAATAGTTCATAACCTTTTATTAACTAACCAAACAATCATACAAACACTTAAACATATATCAACATGAATAAACAAGTTACAATGTATACGAAAACACTTTGCGAAACGAGTAACGTGTCAAGTAAGAACTTTGAAAACTCGGGTTGTCACAATACTCACAGTGGGTGCTAAGTATCAAAACCAACTATTTGGATCGAAGGGAGTGCTGGAGTTAGCCTAATTATAGTATAACAGTGTAAGCGTTGAACAGAATGTCGAATCGTGCGAACATCGAATAATGTGTTTGATCCTGTTCAGATGGTTCTTCGACGAACTGCAACTTGTCATCGATCTTCAATTCTTGGAACGGTACCACAAGTGTTTCATCAGACAAACACTTCTTTAACTACGACACGTGGAAAACACCTCCCGTAAACACCTCCCCCAAATCCCAAAACCGATCAAACAACCCTAACATAAACCCTAAATTACCAGATCATCATCATCATTTGATATACGAGGATCACAATAATCATAAAATTCAACCAAGAATTACGGAGAAAACTTACAAGAATAGCGGAGAAAAGTGTGTAAAGATGAAAGTTGTACAAGAATTACGGAGAAAACTTACAAGAATAGCGTGGAATTGGAAGAAAAGTGCCTTAGTACGAGAGAGTGTGCGTCTGGTGGGAGGAGGCTGTCACATCAGTGAAGAATGATGTGATAGCGGGTATTTATAGGTGAGAGTGACTGTAAGGCGGTGCAAGGGGGCTGGGTCGGACGGCTGTTCGGTCGAATGGCCATCCGATCGGATGGTCATCCGGACAACCGAGACCCATTTGCTAGTTTTCTGGTTTCGATTCGATTTGTGAGCTAGATTAAGTGTTGCGTTGCGTATTATTGTGTAATATCATCACATGACAAGGTTGTATAACTAACACAAAAGTTTCCGTGTTTCAAGTCTACATGTAAGCTAACTAGTAAGTGTCAAGTTTCACGTTTAACAAAGTATTAAAGTTTATCGTTCCATAAGTATCAAGAGTCTCGTTCAATAAGTATCAAGAGTCAAGAATCAAGTATCTAGTATCAAGTATCAAGTTTCATTAAGATTCATAGCGTTTAATAAGTATCAAGCATCAAGGGTTAAGTTTCAAAGTATCAAGAGTCAAGTTTCAAAGTATCACAAGATTTAAGTATCATAAGAGTCAAGCATCATAAAGTTTCACATTGAGTAAAGTTTCACATAGTATAGGGACTAGAATTGCAAAAAGTTAAAAGTTTAGGGCCGCCGGGGTTACAGTCTCCCCTATTTTAGGAGATTTCGTCCCCGAAATCTAAGATGAAGACTGCTCAAAGAGCTGCAGATACTTGGCCTTCATCTCACTCTCGAGTTCCCAAGTGAATTCGGCGCCACGCTTTCCTTCCCATCAAATCTTGACTATGGAAATTTTGCTGCGCCTTAGCCGCTTGGTTCCTCGGTCCATGATCTCGACCGATTTCTCCACAAAATGTAAAGTTTTGTTTATTTGCAAGTCTTTGATGGGAACCTGAACTCCCTCTTCGGCTAAGCATTTCCTGAGATTAGACACGTGGAACACCGAATGTACATTGCTAAGTTCTTGAGGTAAATCACGTCGGTAGGCTACCTTGCAAATCCTTTCAAGAATCTTGAAAGGACCTACATAGCGAGGAGCGAGCTTTCCCTTTTTACCAAAGTGAACCACTTCCTTCCAGGGAGATACCTTCAGCAGCACTTGAACCCCAACATCAAATTCCAGAGGCTTACGCCTTTTATCAGCATAGCTCTTTTGTCTGCTCCTAGCCTTGATCAAGTTATCACAGATCTGAAGAATCTTATCCGTCCTCTCTTGAATGATTTTAGGGCCAGTAAGTGCTTGTCGCCAATCTCTTGCCAATTGAGAGAGATCGGCACTTGCGACCGTATAAAGCTTCGAAAGGAGCCATCTGAATACTCGAATGATAGCTGTTGTTGTACAAGAACTCGATCAATGGTAAATGTACATCCCAATTACCACCAAAGTCGATGATACAGGAAGGAAGCATATCTTCTAGGGTTTGAATAGTACGTTCGGTATGTCCATCCGTTTGAGGATGAAAGGCCGTACTAAGATTCAAGTGAGAACCCATGGCGGACTGAAAAGTTTGCCAAAGAAGGGAAGTGAAACGACCATCACGATCGGAGATTATGTCGAGTGGTATGCCATGGCAGCATATAATTTCATCGGTATAGATTCAAGCAAGTTTCTCCACTTTGAAATCCTCACGGATAGGAAGAAAGTGGGTTGATTTAGTCAAACGGTCAATGATTACCCATATACTATCATGACTGGTAGGTGTACGGGGTCGTTTAGTTATAAAGTCCATAGCGATGCTATCCCATTTCCACACATGGATTTCGGGTTGTTCAAGAAGACCTGAAGGACGTTGATGTTCAGCCTTTACCTTCGTGCAAGTACCATAGTCTTAACATGAGTCTTACGACTAAGAGCATCAGCAACTATATTAGCTTTGCCAGGATGATAGAAAATCTCACAGTCGTAGTCGTTAAGCAATTCCACCCATCGTCGCTAACGTATATTCAGTTCCTTTTGGTTAAAGATGTGCTGCAGGCTATTATGGTCAGTGAAAACCACACACTTAGTACCATATAGGTAGTGTCGCCAGATCTTTAACGCAAAAACAACTGCGCCAAGCTCAAGGTCGTGGGTAGTATAGTTTTTCTCATGTATTTTGAGTTGGCGGGAGGCATAAGCGATAACCTTGTCCCGTTGCATGAGCACACAACCCAAGCTACAGTTCGAGGCATCACAATATACCACGAAGTCGTCATTCCCATCAGGAAGGGCGAGCACAGGAGCATTACAGAGAAGATTCTTCAGAGTTTGAAAAGATTCCTCTTGCTCGGGACCCCAAGCAAAAGGTTTCTCTTTCTGAGTCAACCAAGTGGGAGGAACAACAATTTTTGAAAAGTCCAAAATGAATCGACGGTAATAACCGGCCAATCCTAGGAAGGAACGAATCTCAGATGCAGATTTAGGCGTACTCCAATTCTTCACAGCTTTGATTTTTGAAGGGTTAACATGAATACCTTGTTTACTAACAACGTGTCCGAGAAATTGTACTTCATCAATCCAAAACTCACACTTAGAAAACTTAGCGTATAAGCGTTCACCACGTAAAAGTTCTAACATAAGACGTAGTTGGCGTTCATGATCAGCTCTAGTTTTCGAATAAATAAGAATATCATTAATAAAGACTATCACAATATGATCCATGTAAGGTTTACAAACACGATTCATAAGATCCATGAACACAGCGGGCACGTTGGTCAGACCAAAAGGCAAAACCACGAACTCGTAGTGCCCATAATGAGTGCAAAATGCAGTTTTAGGAATATCTTCTTCGAGAACACGAAGCTGATGATAACCAGATCGAAGATCGATTTTCGAGAAACAGGACGCACCTTATAGTTGGTCAAATAGGTCATCAATACGAGGGAGAGGATAACGATTCTTGACGATGAGTTTATTAAGCTCGCGGTAGTCGATACACATATGAAGCGAACCATCTTTCTTCTTGACGAATAGCACGGGAGCACCCCACGGGGAGGTACTTGGATGTATAAAGCCTTTGTCGAGTAGTTCTTGAAGTTGACTGGATAGTTCTTGCATCTCGGAAGGTGCAAGTCGATAAGGAGCCTTGGCGACAGGAGTCTAACCAGGGATAAGATCAATACGAAAGTCGACAGATCGAGGAGTGTTGGTGCATGTTATGTGACAACAGCTTTGGATTGGTCTTTGGATATTAAACAAAAGATTGGACTATGAAGACTTAAAGAATTTCGAGTTTATGAAGCCCAATCAAGTCCAAGTTTGTATCAAGTCTATTAGGCCCAAGTTATGTAATAAATGTAATATGGGCAAAGCCCAATTCGTAGGTATTGGTTGTGGTTATATATAAACAACCTTAGTCTATGGTTTTAGGGTTAGACAACTTGAACAATTGAGAGAGCATTCAAGTGAGAGAGCTATAGAACAAACAGAAATTGGCTGTGAGGTTCTAGGGAGATCTTGAGTGATTGTAAAACATTTCAAAGGTTTGATAATCACGAAAGATCAGTTTGAAAGTTTGTGTGTTTGTGTTTGTGTTTCGTGTTCATCTAAACATTCTTGTTTCTGTATTCGAAGATTAATCAAGGAGATTCCGCATCCTTGATTAGTAAACAGTCTTGTTACGATCCATACGGGATTAGGGGACCTACAATTAGTATCAGAGCTATTGCTCTTATGCGTGGTTCAAGAGTGATCGACAGGAATCAAGATAGTTTGGTGTTGAAGATTGTTGTGTGAAATTCATAAAATTTCGTGAGGAACAGAAAGAACAGTTTAAAATTCATGTATTTTGTTCTGTTTTGGTTATTGGTGTTGACTGTTTGCTTGTTTGTAGGATATATTTGTTAGAAAGTCTTTAAAAGATTGCTTTTCGTTTTGCTGATTATTTGGAGTTGTTGATATTTCGGGATTGAATTGCTGAATTCAAAATTTGAATAAAGTGTGCGACCAGGAGATCAACTGTGCAACCAGGAAGTGTGCGAGTTCAAGCAACGTGTGCTATTGGTCAACGTGTGCGATTGGTCAACGTGTGTGATTGGTCAACTGTGCGATTGGTCAACTGAAAAGTGTGCGACTCAGTAACTGTGCGACTCACAGTGTGCGATTTGAAAAGTGTGCGTTCAGACCCAAATCTAAACTGTGCGAGCCCATTAAGTTAACTGTGCGGCCCAATACAGTGAGGTGTGCGATCCAGTAATCTTTGTGCGACTTGGACTGAGGTGTGCGACTTTCAAGTTTGCGATTCTCAAGTGGTGGATTTTCTATTAGCTAGCGTAGCTAAAAATTCACTGTTTCATGAATAGAGAGTTATCCATAGCTCATCTCAGCAATCCGTTTGCACTGTTGAATTCCTTGGATTTTTAGGACAAAAAAAGGTCTTCGACATTATATATCATTGGAATCGTAATTTCGAGACGAATCTAACGGTATAATTTAGTAAAAACAGTTTTCAGAAAGATTTTGTATGGTTTTACCAGTCTGCAACGTTAAAATGTCAAACATGTCTAATTTGAATGAGCTTTTGAGAATGGAGCACGAGGTTGGCACTACCAACAAACCGCCTAAGATGATGAAGGTGGAAAATTATTTGACATGGAAGGACCGATTTCAATCATTCATTGAATATCAGGACACACGCATGTGGATCTGTATTGTAGATGGGTACACTAACCCAACACACGATTTTGAAGGCAGACAACGTGTCACAGCCTACGTAAACATGCAAGAGGCTGATAAAAAGATGTATGAGGCTGGAAAGAGAGCCTTTGCTGCCATAAAAATGTCCTTACCTGATGGCATCAAGCATACCTTTAAGAAGTAAACTACTTCAAAGGAAATGTGGGATGCATTAGAGAAAAAATACGAGGGAAATGCAGAGGTCAAGAAGAACAAAGTTGATCCACTGAAGAAGCAGTTTGTTGTATTCAAGTACATGAAAAATGAGTCACTTGAGGACATCATCACCCAATACTACCATTTGATGTCAGAAATGGATAATTATGATATAGATTGCTATTCTGACATAGAGAAAAATGACAAGTTGCTCGATGCTTTACCTGCTAAATGGGATATCTACACTCTCATGATTAAGGGAGAAGCAGATTATGAGACAAAGGAGCTTGAGGAAGTGGTTGGAAAACTGAGAGCTTATGAGCTAAATATGAAGAAGAAGGAAACTGGATATAATCAGGTTCAAGATCCAGGGATTTACAATGGACTTGCATCTTCTTTATCTCACAACGCTTCTAGCGACTCTACTACTGCGTTTCTATCATGTGAGAATGAGCAGGTTACCGTGAATGAGGATGATGATATGTGTTTCGTAGCTGCTTCAGAAGGGTCAACAGGAGCTAAGAGAACATCAGCTACTAATCAGAGTAACAGTACAAAGTCGATGCCTATGAGTGTGAAGTCTGCAGAAGAACATCTTGCTCTACTTGCTTCATTTGTTGCATCTTATGAGAACTACATTCACGGGAAGATATCTGATCCTGCCACTTTAGATGAAGATTATGATCAGATTGACCCTGATGACTTAGAGGAGATGGATCTACAATGGCAAATGGCCATGATCTCTAGACGAGTGAAGAGATTTATGAACAGGACAGGAAGGAAGTTTGTAGGGAAGAGTGTTGGTTTTGACAAGACCAAAGTAAGGTGCTTTAACTGTCAAAGTTATGGTCATTTCGCTAGGGAATGTCAAAAACAAAAGCAAGAAGCTTCGAGTTAGAGTTCAAACAATAGGAATGCATCAAATAACTCTAACTCAAGGGTGTTGATCTCTACAGTAATAGAGGGTTCGTATGACTGGAGTGTTCATCTCGAAGATGATGAGAATGTCACTCAGGCATTCATGGCAGAGATAGTGCCAGTTAATGATGGTGAAGCTATGGTAGATGATGCTGAAGTTGAGAAGGAAAGTGAAGCTGAGGAAGAGAATGTTGATCAGACAACTGAAGCTGAAGAGGAAAAGCTGAAGTCTGACCATGAAAGGGAAGCTGAAGAGAAAGATGCCAAATATAAAAGATTGGAAGCTCAAATTGCTGCTCTCATGGCAAACTCAGACAAGCCAACAGGAGAGGTAAGTAATTCTGCTAGTTCTGTTTGCTTAAGATGCCGTGAATTACCGGGTGAAATTGATAGATTATCAACCGAAAATCAAAGTCTGGTTAACGAAATGTCTAACATTAAAGAATCAAACTTTTTTGTTAAAAGAAATGAGTCTATGTATTTGAAGAAAATTAAAGGCTATAAAGCTGAAATTAAAGCTTTAACGTGCAAATTAAATGAAAAAGTTCAAATTATAGACTTAGCTCATGACACTATGAGTGAGAAAACAAAAGAGGTTTCTGAAAAGTGCAAAGAGTTATCTGAAGCACAATTAAAAATTGTTAAACTTGAAAAGAAACTGAGTCAGTTTAGAGATTCCACTTTTGTTATGAAGCACATGATGGGTGGGTTAAAGAAGAGTAATGACAAGACCAGTGTGGGGTTCAAGGGCTTTAATGAAGTCCCACCTCCTCTTAGTCATGACTATTCATTCCTACCTGATGAAGATGAGTTAACAGACTTTTTGTCAACATCACCAAGTAGTTCAACATCAAGTCAAGGTGATGTGTCTGAGAGTGATGATGCTAAGAAGGAAAATAACAGTAAACATGTCTTGAAAAAGAAAAATTCACCTCCTAAAGACAAAAATCAAACTTTTGTTAAAAAGGTTAATTTTATTCAAGAAAGTGACATGAAAAACGAAACGACTGTTATTGAAAACGAATCGAATGTAGAGTTTGCTAGAAACAAAAACATAGAAAAATCTGAATCTAAGCAAACTGAACAAAATCCTTCTAAGGCATCATCATCGAATCAAGGATCTAGTTCAAAGGCTTCAGTTAAGAAGTCTTCGAAAAAGAGATCGTGCTTCAAGTGTCACACCAAGGGACATGTAGCTAGCTGCTGTCCTAACAAAAAGACTGAAGCACAAGTTAGTGAGAAACAGTGAGGGAAGTCACCAGAGAAGAGTGGTGATAAAAAGGAGAGAAAGTCTAACTCTCCAAAGAAATCTGCTCCTAAGCAACTAGAGGGTGTTGCTGGTGGTGTAGATAAGGCTGAAAAAGGAACTCCACAAGTTCCTCGTTTTCAAAGAAATCAACCAAGATTTCAGCCTGAATCTACATCAGGCAGATATGAGAGACCTAGAAGGGGTAAGGTCCCAAAAACCTTGCACAGGTGCTCGGGACCATGCCACAACTTCATCAATAAGCTCTCTTTAGAATGAACCTTGCACGACACGCACTGGTTCTAAAAGAGAACTTAAAAAGAAGAAACGGTATTTAACATCCGCGCGCCAAAAGGAACTAATAAATCCTTGCGCAAGCTCTCATACAACAGATAGGATAAAATCCTAACAACATCTCCGCGCAAAAGTCACCCAGACTTGGACAAAAATAACTTTTCTGTCATAACAGAATTAACATGGGGAAGAGCCACATAGGATTACAGTTGTAATCCTTCTAGAAGGCTTTATCGTGCACAACCATTCGGTTATAACCGAATGGCCATGTGGCATCATCCCAGGCACTCCTCAAAGTCACGATGATGGCACCAAATTAAAGGAAGATCCACACTTGCCCACTTTCCACGTGGCATCACCCCAGCCGTTGATCATGACCACGATCCGTGTGTCCTCACACCCGTTAGTGATTAACGGTGGGAAACATAACCGCTTACGGAAATTAATTTCCATTACATTTCCGTCATCTTTTCGATCAACATATTTTCTCGCCCAAAGTTCGGCTATAAATACAGGATAATTCAGGTATAATTCTCCAAGTTACTCTCACTTCACTTTACTATCACTTCTTCTTCTTCATAAAAAACCTGTACTTATTCTCACGCCGGAAGGTGGTCACGAGGAGAACCCCCTTTTCCCCGTGGCGAGTCTAACGACTGTTTGTTTTGCAGTTGTTGTTCGAAGAAGGAGATCACTCACCCTGGAATCAAACGAGAAGACCTAACCCTTTTGTTACAACTCGAGTTTCCGAGATTCCACTTTCGCATTTATTGCACGTTAACTGTTTGTCTAGTTGTTTACTTACACAATTTGTTTGCTTTGTAACTGTATACGTTGTGATATGATAAAGTGTATTCTGATTGTTGCATGGTTATGTGTTATTTTACGAATGATTTGACAAATACATGAACTTGATGATGAAACTGTAAATTATATGTGGTGTGTGTGTTTTATGTAAAAGATGATACTTAGGGGTGAGTAGAGTAGTTAGTGAAACCTTAATAACCCCTAACCCTAATCTCTCTCACAAAATCATTATACGTATTTCAATCTTCCTCTACAATCATCTCCTGCAATCATCTTTTTCATCATTCTTGGTGGCACAAGCTCTCAATCATCACTTTTGATCTCCCTCTTCATCTAGAATCAATCTAAGGTAAATGTTTAATGATTATTTGTTGTTAATCATTGGTTATTTAATTCTTGCAAACCCTAGTTCTCCAAATAATGGTTCTGTGTTTATTGATCCTCCTGATTATTGTGAAATGGTTTGTGAATAGTTGTGTAATCAAATGCCTGACAATGAGATGCATGATATGTTAGAATTGGTTGATTGTCTATTAAGTTACAGCATTTGCCAATTAATGAAAAGTAGGGTTTTGATCGTAACCTATAACTGTTCCATTGAAAACTGTGATTTGGTTTTGAATATTTTGCAAGATTGTTAGTCCGGAGATTTGTGTCAGGGCTTTGTGAAGTCACAAGTCTGAACTTTGTAAAGAGAACATGGTCCGAATTTTTGTGAAGGGAAAACATGGTCCGACTTTTGAGATGTAATGTATGGTCCGACTTTTTGATGCTTGTATAGTCCGACTTTTGATTGATACATGGTCCGAGTTTTGGGATTTAAACATGGTCCGAGTTTTGGGGATTGAAACATGGTCCGAGTTTTTGAATGCTTGAAACATGGTCCGAGTTTTTGAGAGGGGGTGTTTGGTCCGAACTTTTGTGGGGGGTGTTTGGTCTGAACTTTGTTGATGCATGTATGGTCCGAATTTTGTTAAGCATGTATGATCCGAGTTTTATTAATGCTTGTAAGGTCCGGGTTTTGTAAACAAAACACATGGTCTGAGTTTTCAAACATTAAAGGGGTCCGAGTTTGTTGTTTGGTTCATAAGTGTTACTGTATGTTACTGTATGCCACTGCATGTTACTGCATGTTACTGTATGTTACTGTATGTTACCGTATGTTACTGTATGTTACTGTATGTGTGTGCAATCTATGTCATGTTAATCTGTAAACAATTACCACACGGAACACAGTTGTTTGGACACCAAGGAATTGTAAACCTTAATTGAACGTAAACACTTACATCGAGTTTATGTGCAATGTACCTTAGGTCGTGTGTAACGGACCTAACCATTAATTAACACTAGAAGCACAATAACAAACCAAGCAAACCAAGGTGAGTTCACACTCTTACCAAGGCATGGGATTCCCGGGGTAGGGAATGGGATTGGATGATTATCTATATTTACGTTGTTGATTGGGAATTATGAAATACTGACCTCGGTTGGGAAAGGTCACTTATAGATACTGCTAGACTAGTGATACATGGGGAAGCCCCCACTACTCTTCGCACACATGCCTGTAATGGTCGCGATACTGATACTGATCTTCGCACACATGCCTGGAATGGCCGCGATACTGATACTAAACTTCGCAAACATGCCTGGAGGGCCGCGATACAAATAAAACTAGTCTACAATACATGGGAAACTCCCACTAATCTTCGCAAACATGCCTGAGGGCCGCGACGTAATTATATACGATACATGGATTTCTAAACAAACAAACGTTTTACGAAATGAACACTGTTACTAAACAATCCACTGTGAACTCGCTCAACTAGTTGTTGACTCTCTGTTACATGCCTTGCAGGTCGTTAGGTATACATGGAGCTTGCACTGGGAGGCGCGGTTGTTGTGGACAAGGATCGTGAATACTTTGATTAAACATTTTGACATTACATATTCATACATACGTTGGGTTTATTTTCATGCTTCCGCTAAACATTGATATTGCACTTATGTTTTGAACACCATTCATATTGGTTTGGGTTGAATTACATTTACTTTTACTTATTACTTACATGTTCAATATGATTGGTGGCTTGATCCTGGTCATGTCACGCCTCCAAGCGGTGATACTCCGCGAGTGGATTTTGGGGGTGTGACAGATTGGTATCAGAGCCATTGGTTATAGAGAACTTGGTTTTAATATGGGGAAAACGTTTTTATTGAAACCAGACTGTAACTAGTACAGTGCTCAACGATCCACAACGATGCTTCGCTCCACGTGCAAGGCTCAACATCATAGGTACTATTATTCATGTTTACTTTACCTACTTGCTAGAATTACATAGAACTTTGCTCATGGTATGCTTAGATTACATTGCCTACTATTTGTTATTGCTTGAGAACACTTGTGTGCTTACTCTCTTCTGTCATCACACTATTCGCGAACGCTCTCTCACTTATGTTACCTTTGCTATGAAGATCATGGCTGGACGCATTATGTGACAACCCGTACTTTTGAGGTTAACACCGTTATACTAATCCCATATAAGCGCATGAACGTGTGTGACGAATTAATTACACTTGCCTAATGTATTTTCATATAAACAAATACTTGAAGCCAAATCGTTATCGTGTCGGGCTAAACGGAACTATAACTTGAGTAGTACATTTATATTATATAGTTGATAACTTAATAATAATAATGATAACACTATTACATAAGTGAAAATATGGAACCCAATCACAACCCCCCTTCCCACGTTTGTATGGGAAGCCCACACCTCAACAGTCCATGCAACCTAAATTTTCAACCCACCTCATCTCATGTTTCGGCCCACACCCACAAATTCCACCGCCTCCTTTTTGGATTCAGCCATTAATTTACGTGGGTTATATATGTATACGCATAACCATCTCACCATCACACAAAAACACAAACCCTACGGCAACAAGAAGACCCCCCCCCACCGTCGCAACTCTTCCCTTCTCACTCAAGATCCTACGACGAACCGGCCACCACCATCGTCTTCTCCGGCGAGTTCGACTTCTGACGAGCACCGGTAAAATCTCGATCTCTCTCTCTCGTTCGTAGTTCTAGTTATAAAATTCGTCACGGATTTGGTTTGAGTTGTGAATTCATGTGTACATGGCACCATGCTTATACGTGAACGTTTTTGTAAACTTGTTTAGTGAGTGCATACATGAAACTATATGCAACTGTTGGTCATGTTCGTGCGATGATATACATATATACTGAAACTAGATAATGATGGTACGACGATACGAAACTGTTTGTACATGATCACCCTTGTTCGGTTTAAATCGCTTGTAATGCTTGGTGATTTGATGATGTTATGATCTGTTGATGCTATGATTACTTAATGTTTAATGTTGGGGTTCGCATAAGATAGAGCATTTGATGAACATGTTGTGATACTCAACTGATAGATCTAAGACTAGATGTATTATAATTGATGATCATGATGGATGATGTTAATGTTTGATTCGGATGTTCTGGAGTAGATAAGGTTAGGTTTATAACAAAAAGTGTCCCGTATGGTTAGTATTGTGTTGTTAAATTTTAGGAGGAAGCATGATGGGTAATTGTTGTTTTAACCAATCTAGTGGTTCTGTCGACTATAGAGATAATTCTGTAAAAGATTTGAGTTCTATCATTATATAAAGATACATGCATATAAGGACATTATTTTGTGAAGTGTACAACCTTGAATACTTATTGTACAACCTGGTCATGCACAATTGAATACTTGAAATAGGGGTGATGTCATATGATGGTGAAAAATAGTGATACTGCATATTGGTGATCAAGATGAATGGTTATGAAACAAGTATTACAAATCTAGTGCACGTGTTGACATATGATAAATCGGTTTGAATGCTAGTGGGTGATTGATAACTATGAATTTGTGATGTGAACGTGTATATATATATAACTTGAATGCTCGCTATAACTCGTGTGATAATACGTGCCAAGCTTGTTCATACTTGCATAGTAAAGTTATGTGATTTATGTGTGTAAGTAACTGACTGGTACTGAAACCCTGTTAGGACGTGATTGATCATTCTTAGTTCAAGAAACCTTTTTGTGTATCTGCCGAGCAAACCAAGGTGAGTTCACACAGCCAAGGCATGGGTTCCCAGGGTGGGAATGGGTTGGATTATTTATTTGTGTTTACCTAGCACATGGAACTTAGTTATATGGTCCTCGGGTGAGGAAGGGTTATTGATAAGATACAACTAGACTAATGGTACTAAATTGAACTGATCTTCGCACACACGCCAGGGTTGGCCGCGATATTATGACTAATCTTCGCACACATGTCTAGGAAGGCTGCGAACTATACTCTAAACTTCGCATACATGCCAGGGTGGCCGCGATACAAACATACCTAGTCTAGAATACTTGGGGAAAACCTCCCCTAGTCATCGCACACATGCCTAGAGGGCCGCGATATGAACTAATACGATACATGACATAACGAACGAACACAAGGCTTACTTTACTATTACTATTACTGAACTGTTTACTGTGAACTCGCTCAACTAGTTGTTGACTCTCTGCTGCATGCCTTGCAGGACCTTAGGTATTTATGGAGCTTGCACAAGGAGGAGCAGGTCGTTGTGGAGCATGGATCGTGGATACCATGTTAAACGTTTAAACACTTGAACATTACTTTGGGTTTTCATATTATGCTTCCGCTACTTAATTTACGTTTTGTTGAACATCAATCATGTCGTGATGAATTACACTAACTACTTTTAATATTAAATGCTATGTTCAATATGATTGGTGGCTTGATCCTGGTCAGTCACGCCTCCAAGCGGTGATACTCCGCGTGTGGATTTTTGGGGGTGTGACAGATTGGTATCAGAGCCATTGGCTATAGAGAACTTGGTTTAATATGGGAAAAACGTTTTTATTAAAACCAGACTATAACCAGAACAGTGCTCTCAACGATCCACAACGACGCTTCGCTCCACGTGCAAGACTCAACATTCTAGGTGGTATGGTTTATGCTTTTATTGCCTGCTTGCTAGTTACATAGAATTTTGCTCATGGTATGCTTAGATAAACGTAGCAACTGTTGATTGAAACCTTGTGTGCTTACTCTTTTCTGTCATTCTTTTCTTCCCTTTCTGCGTCAATACCCTCTTTTGGTACATTGTGAGTGTGCATTCTTTCGTTTAACTTGCATTACGTCATCAACTCGACAGGCATGTCTGCACCGTCCGCATCTTTCGACCAATCCCGGGCGCCAGGGAAGGCACCCGCTGCTACTCACTCACCCCCGCGTCAGGTGGAGACGCGTGCGGCTTATAGGAAGAGACTCGCGCAGGGCGGGGAGTCGTCCTCCCGACCTACGCATGCACTACCAGTTAACTTGCTCAGCGCCCAGGCCGATCTACTGTGAATAAGGCCCTCCGAGATTATAACCAGATTCTAATAGAACAAAACCAAGTCTTAATGGAGCAAAATCAGAAATTACTAAAAAAAGGTTGCTACCCTAGGAGGGCAAGTGGAAGCTCAGGAGAAGCAGATACAGGAACTTAATAGGAGAACTACTGATTTGAAAGTAGAAGCCCTAAAAGGGCGCGAGGTACAAGGTCTGATACTGAGAGACGCTCGAGTGGATCATGAAAGGCTTAACTCGCATGCCGAAAGGATAGGTATGATGGATTGGAGGGTCCATCAGTTGGAGGAAGCCCGCTTCGCACCTGAACCCGAGCCAGCCCCAGTCCCGGCACCTCCCGAGCCAGAGGCGGAAGAGGAGGAAGAAGAGCCCGAAGAGGAGGAGGAAGAGCCGGAAGAGGAGGAAGAAGAGCCAGAGGAGGTCTCGGATAATGACGGAGACGATGATGATGGTAGTGACCTCGGGGATGGAGACGTGGACGACTGACTCGTCTTCCACTCGTTTATCTAGTTATTTTTTTTCTTTCAGTTGTTTTCATGTAAACAATCGTGGTGATTAAAACTTTTGCGAATATTCGATTTAGTGACTTATATGGTTTAATTTGAATGGATTTTCGTATTTACTGTTTTAAGGATACTTCTTGTACTGAGCTGTCACCTTACCTCTTTTCCCCTTGCACTACAAGAGTCACATCTTTGACTCTACGACAGTCACCTTAATTATGGTAAACCTCTCGCTAGCCTTGTACTAACCGGTGCCTTTTGGTTGATGCAATGCCTCTTGTTCGAGTTCCTTGGAACTCCCGTCGTAGCCCAGAGTCCACCTGGGAACGAGAGAATCAAATGAAACTCAGGTATCCCAAGTTGTTCGGAAACAGTGCAACCACTACTGAGACTAAAGCTACTGCGGAATTTCGGGAGGAAATTCCAAATCAACGGGGAGATGATGTGATACCCCAGGAAAAACACACAACACAACTAGCTTCTCCGGCAACTATGTGCTAAATTTCGGGACGAAATTTCTTTCAACTTGGGGATGATGTGACAACCCGTACTTTTGAGGTTAACACCGTTATACTAATCCCATATAAGCGCATGAACGTGTGTGACGAATTAATTACACTTGCCTAATGTATTTTCATATAAACAAATACTTGAAGCCAAATCGTTATCGTGTCGGGCTAAACGGAACTATAACTTGAGTAGTACATTTATATTATATAGTTGATAACTTAATAATAATAATGATAACACTATTACATAAGTGAAAATATGGAACCCAATCACAACCCCCCTTCCCACGTTTGTATGGGAAGCCCACACCTCAACAATCCATGCAACCTAAATTTTCAACCCACCTCATCTCATGTTTCGGCCCACACCCACAAATTCCACCGCCTCCTTTTTGGATTCAGCCATTAATTTACGTGGGTTATATATGTATACGCATAACCATCTCACCATCACACAAAAACACAAACCCTACGGCAACAAGAAGACCCCCCCCCCACCGTCGCAACTCTTCCCTTCTCACTCAAGATCCTACGACGAACGGCCACCACCATCGTCTTCTCCGGCGAGTTCGACTTCTGACGAGCACCGGTAAAATCTCGATCTCTCTCTCTCGTTCGTAGTTCTAGTTATAAAATTCGTCACGAATTTGGTTTGAGTTGTGAATTCATGTGTACATGGCACCATGCTTATACGTGAACGTTTTTGTAAACTTGTTTAGTGAGTGCATACATGAAACTATATGCAACTGTTGGTCATGTTCGTGCGATGATATATATATACTGAAACTAGATAATGATGGTACGACGATACGAAACTGTTTGTACATGATCACCCTTGTTCGGTTTAAATCGCTTGTAATGCTTGGTGATTTGATGATGTTATGATCTGTTGATGCTATGATTACTTAATGTTTAATGTTGGGGTTCGCATAACGATAGAGCATTTGATGAACACGTTGTGATACTCAACTGATAGATCTAAGACTAGATGTATTATAATTGATGATCATGATGGATGATGTTAATGTTTGATTCGGATGTTCTGGAGTAGATAAGGTTAGGTTTATAACAAAAAGTGTCCCGTATGGTTAGTATTGTGTTGTTAAATTTTAGGAGGTAGCATGATGGGTAATTGTTGTTTTAACCAATCTAGTGGTTCTATCGACTATAGAGATAATTCTGTAAAAGATTTGAGTTCTATCATTTTATAAAGATACATGCATATAAGGACATTATTTTGTGAAGTGTACAACCTTGAATGCTTATTGTACAACCTGGTCATGCACAATTGAATACTTGAAATAGGGTTGATGTCATATGATGGTGAAAAATAGTGATACTGCATATTGGTGATCAAGATGAATGGTTATGAAACAAGTATTACAAATCTAGTGCACGTGTTGACATATGATAAATCGGTTTGAATGCTAGTGGGTGATTGATAACTATGAATTTGTGATGTGAACGTGTATATATATATAACTTGAATGCTCGCTATAACTCGTGTGATAATACGTGCCAAGCTTGTTCATACTTGCATAGTAAAGTTATGTGATTTATGTGTGTAAGTAACTGACTGGTACTGAAACCCTGTTAGGACGTGATTGATCATTCTTAGTTCAAGAAACCTTTTTGTGTATCTGCCGAGCAAACCAAGGTGAGTTCACACAGCCAAGGCATGGGTTCCCAGGGTGGGAATGGGTTGGATTATTTATTTGTGTTTACCTAGCACATGGAACTTAGTTATATGGTCCTCGGGTGAGGAAGGGTTATTGATAAGATACAACTAGACTAATGGTACTAAATTGAACTGATCTTCGCACACACGCCAGGGTTGGCCGCGATATTATGACTAATCTTCACACACATGCCTAGGAAGGCCGCGAACTATACTCTAAACTTCGCATACATGCCAGGGTGGCCGCGATGCAAACATACCTAGTCTAGAATACTTGGGGAAAACCTCCCCTAGTCATCGTACACATGCCTAGAGGGCCGCGATATGAACTAATACGATACATGACATAACGAACGAACACAAGGCTTACTTTACTATTACTATTACTGAACTGTTTACTGTGAACTCGCTCAACTAGTTGTTGACTCTCTGCTGCATGCCTTGCAGGACCTTAGGTATTTATGGAGCTTGCACAAGGAGGAGCAGGTCGTTGTGGAGCATGGATCGTGGATACCATGTTAAACGTTTAAACACTTGAACATTACTTTGGGTTTTCATATTATGCTTCCGCTACTTAATTTACGTTTTGTTGAACATCAATCATGTCGTGATGAATTACACTAACTACTTTTAATATTAAATGCTATGTTCGATATGATTGGTGGCTTGATCCTGGTCAGTCACGCCTCCAAGCGGTGATACTCCGCGTGTGGATTTTTGGGGGTGTGACACATTAACTTGACACAAGCCCAGTTGACGGCTCTCATCAACGAACAAGTTGCTGCAGCACTTGCAGCCGCACAAGCAGGAGGTATACCCCGCAGTCGTAACTCAAACTAGGATCTTTAGATCCTACACTCCTAAACCAACTCTTGTGTTTAATCTTGTCCTGTTCTTATATACACAACAGGTCAGCACGCTCAGCCACCTGTTTGCACTTTCAAGAATTTCATGGATTGTCGTCCTAGCACGTTCAGTGGCACGGAGGGAGCAGTGGGACTCCTCGATTGGTTTGAAAAACTCGAGTCGGTGTTTGAGATGTGTGAATGCCCTGAGGCTCGCAGGGTGAAGTACGCCACTGGCACACTAGAAGGAATTGCACTGACTTGGTGGAATGCGCAAGTTCAACTTTTAGGTTTGGCAGCTGCTAACGCCACTCCTTGGAATGATTTCAAGGAGCTGATTAAACAGGAATACTGCACACGTGACGACATCCACAAGTTAGAGGTGCAGTTCTTTCATCTGAAAATGACTGGGTCGGAAATTGAGGCATATACTAAAAGGTCAAACGAGCTGGCCGTTCTGTGTCCAACTATGGTGGACCCTCCTATCAGACGTATTGAGTTGTATCTCAAAGGGTTGGCACCAGAAATTCAAAGCCACGTGACATCGGCCAACCTTGCTAACATCCAGGATATTCAGCGCCTTGCTCATCGCCTCACAGATCAGGCAGTGGAACAGAACAGGCTGCCTAAACGTATCAATGCTACCGATGCTACTACTTCCGCTACTCCTAGTGTTAACAAGTGGAAATGGGATAGGGATTCCAGCAAAGGTTCAGCTACAGCTCAGTCTCAAGTTCAGCAGCGCAAGACTGATAACTACTAGAGCCCTTGTCAGCAATCTTCGGGTAATCAAAGACAGTGTGGATATCGAGGAAACCTCCCAAGGTGCAATACTTGCAACAAGCACCACAACGGCCATTGCAACAAGGGTCGTTGCCAGCGGTGCCTCAAGATGGGTCATGAGGCTAAAGATTGCAGAAGCTCACGACCTGCGAACCAGAATCAGCAACAACAACCACCTGCTCCACGAAACCAGCAACAACAACAGCAGCGAGGCAACAGAGGATGCTATCAATGTGGTGCTGAAGGCCACTTCAAACGTGACTGCCCCCAGTTAAACCAGAACCAGAACAACAACAATAACAACAATCAGGGCAATGGGAACAACAACGAGGGAAACAATAATGGCAATGATGCTAGGGGTCGCGTGTTCGTGCTGGGGCAGGGTGATGCAAGGAATGATCCTAACGTGGTTATGGGTAAGTTTCTTCTCGACGACTTTTACGTTTCTGTATTGTTTGATTCGGGTGCGGATACCAGTTATGTGTCTCTAAAAGTTAGTCAAATGTTAAAACATACACCAACACCCTTAAACACCAAACATGTCGTAGAGTTAGCCAACGGTAAAAGTTTAGAGGCCACACACGTAGTCAAGGGTTGTAACATTGTCTTAGCCGGTCAGACTATCTCCATCGACCTCATTCCTATAGTTCTGGGTAGTTTCGACATCGTCATTGGTATGGATTGCTTATCCCAGCAACAAGCAGAGATCTTATGCAAGGAGAAGATCGTTCGTATTCCCCGTTCTGGTAAGGAACCTCTCGAAGTTCAAGGCGACAAGAGTGGTGCCGTGGTTGGCATCATCTCCTTCTTGAAGGCTCAAAAATGTTTACGAAAGGGTCACACTGCCATTCTAGCACTTGTTACAGATGCATCAACGAAAGAGAAGAGATTAGAGGATATCCCAGTTGTACGCGATTTTCCTCAAGTGTTTCCTGAAGACTTACCTGGTCTACCGCCTCACCGCCAGGTCGAATTTCAAATCGAATTAGCTCCTGGAGCAGCACCTATTGCTCGCGCACTGTATTGATTAGCTCCAATCGAACTGGAAGAACTGTCTAAGAAATTGCAAGAGCTCTTGGATAAGGGCTTCATTCATCCTAGCTCTTCGCCTTGGGGAGCTCCAGTGTTATTCGTGAAAAAGAAGGACGGTACTTTCAGGATGTGCATAGATTACCGCGAACTAAACAAGGTGACAGTGAAGAACCGCTACCCTCTGCCACGTATTGATGACTTATTCGACCAATTGCAAGGGTCGAGCTACTACTCCAAGATTGACCTGAGGTCAGGCTACCATCAGCTGAGAGTCCGGGATGAGGACGTCTCCAAAACAGCATTCAGAACCCGCTACGGCCACTACGAGTTTCTAGTCATGCCGTTCGGGCTAACGAACGCGCCTGCAGTTTTCATGGATCTTATGAACAGGGTGTGCAAGCCTTATTTAGACATCCTGATCTATTTCAAGAGTCAGGAGGAACACGAGCAGTATCTACGACTTATCTTGGAACTTCTTCGAAAGGAACAACTGTACGCCAAGTTTTCAAAATGCGACTTCTGGCTTCGTAAAGTCCACTTTCTAGGCCATGTGGTAAACAAGGATGGGATTCATGTTGATCCATCCAAGGTAGACTCGATCAGGAACTGGCCTGCACCACGTACACCAACGGAAATACGCCAATTCTTGGGTTTGGCGGGTTATTACAGACGGTTCATCAAAGACTTCTCAAAGATCGCACAGCCGCTTACATTACTGACACAGAAAGGTGTTACCTATCATTGGGGTAATACACAAGAAACGGCTTTTCAACACCTAAAGGATAGGCTCTGCAGCGCACCTATTCTCTCATTGCCAGAGGGCACAGACGATTTTGTGGTCTACTGCGATGCGTCGATTCAGGGTCTTGGTTGTGTATTGATGCAAAGGGATAAAATCATTGCTTACGCCTCGCGCCAACTTAAAGTTCACGAGCGGAACTACACTACACATGATTTAGAACTTAGAGCTGTTGTTTTCGCGCTTAAGATATGGCGACACTACCTGTACGGTACCAAGTGCACTATCTACACCGATCACAGGAGTCTCGAGCATATTTTCAAGCAGAAGGAATTGAACATGCGACAACGTCGATGGGTTGAGCTACTTAATGATTACGAATACGCTATCAAATACCATCCAGGCAAAGCCAATGTTGTGGCTGACGCCCTCAGTCGGAAAGACACTACGCCTAGGCGCGTACGAGCATTGCAACTCACAATCCAGTCCAGTCTTCCTGCACATATACGGGATGCTCAGGTAGAAGCATTGAAACCAGAAAACGTCAAGGCTGAAGCCTTACGCGGCTCAAGGCAGCGATTAGAACAAAATGAAGACGGCGACTACTATGTAACGGGGCGTATTTGGGTCCCACTATATGGAGGTTTACGGAACTTGTGATGGATGAAGCACACAAGTCTCGCTACTCGGTACATCCAGGTTCGGACAAAATGTACCACGATCTCAGAACTACGTATTGGTGGCCTAGCATGAAAGCCCTCATCGCGACTTACATCGGCAAGTGTTTGACTTGTGCGAGAGTCAAAGTCGAATACCAGAAGCCATCAGGCCTACTTCAGCAACCAAAGATACCACAATGGAAATGGGAAGAAATTTCCATGGATTTTGTTACTGGCCTGCCTAGATCCCAGCGTGGGAACGATACTATTTGGGTGATCGTGGATCGACTCACAAAGTCTGCTCACTTCTTGGCTATCAAGGAAACTGACAAGTTCTCTACATTAGCAAATGTATACTTGAAAGAAGTTGTTTCGAGGCATGGAGTGCCAACCTCTATTATCTCAGATCGTGATGCACGATTTACTTCAGAACTGTGGCAAGCTATGCACAAATCTTTTGGCTCACGGTTAGACATGAGCACAGCTTACCACCCCC
Organism: Helianthus annuus; assembly: GCF_002127325.2. Classification (NCBI taxonomy): domain Eukaryota; kingdom Viridiplantae; phylum Streptophyta; class Magnoliopsida; order Asterales; family Asteraceae; genus Helianthus; species Helianthus annuus. The sequence goes on from NC_035444.2 coordinate 122,666,559, forward strand.
AGACGGATGGGCAGTCTGAGCGCACTATCCAGACTCTAGAAGACATGCTTCGGGCGTGTGTTATCGATTTCGGCAACAGCTGGGAAAAACATCTCCCGTTAGTGGAGTTTTTGTACAACAACAGTTACCACACCAGCATACAAGCCGCTCCATTCGAGGCATTATACGGACGTAAATTCCGATCACCTCTTTGTTGGGCAGAGGTGGGTGATAGTCAGATCACAGATCCATAAATGGTAGTTGATGCTACTGAACGGATTGCACGGATACGACAACGCATGGCGGCAGCTCGTGACCGTCAGAAAAGTTACGCTGATAAGCGCCGGAAACCGCTCGAGTTCCAAGTTGGGGATCGAGTGCTACTCAAAGTCTCACCCTGGAAGGGTGTGGTTCGTTTTGGTAAATGAGGCAAGCTCAATCCGCGGTATGTTGGACCGTTCGAAATCATTGAAAGAATAGGCAAAGTGTCTGTCAGATGAGACCCTCATAGTTCCTTTGAAGGAACTCACTATCGACGAACAGTTGCATTTCGTCGAGGAACCTGTTGAAATCACGGACCGGGATGTTAAGGTCCTCAAGAACACTAGAATACCTCTTGTACGAGTTCGTTGGAACTCCCATCGTGGCCCAGAGTTCACCTGGGAACGAGAAGACCAAATGAAACTCAAGTATCCCTAGTTATTCGAAAACCGTGCAACCACTACTGAGGCTGAAGCTACTACAGAATTTCGGGATGAAATTCCAAATCAACGGGGGGATGATGTGACACCCCAGGGAAACCAGTAAACGATACAACTTAACTTGCTTCCTCAGTAACCGCATGCTAAATTTCGGGATGAAATTTCTTTCAAGTTGGGGATAATGTGACAACTCGGGTTTCCGAGATTCCACTTTCGCATTTATTGCACGTTAACTGTTTGTCTAGTTGTTTACTTACACAATTTGTTTGCTTTTAACTGTATACGTTGTGATATGATAAAGTGTATTGTGATTGTTGCATGGTTATGTGTTATTTTACGAATGATTTGACAAATACATGAACTTGATGATGAAACTGTAAATTATATGTGGTGTGTGTGTTTTATGTAAAAGATGATACTTAGGGGTGAGTAGAGTAGTTAGTGAAACCTTAATAATCCCTAACCCTAATCTCTCTCACAAAATCATTATACGTATTTCAGTCTTCCTCTACAATCATCTCCTACAATCTTCTTTTTCATCATTCTTGGTGGCACAAGCTCTCAATCATCACTTTTGATCTCCCTCTTCATCTAGAATCAATCTAAGGTAAATGTTTAATGATTATTTGTTGTTAATCATTGGTTATTTGATTCTTGCAAACCCTAGTTCTCCAAATAATGGTTCTGTGTTTATTGATCCTCCTGATTATTGTGAAATGGTTTATGAATAGTTGTGTAATCAAATGCCTGACAATGAGATGCATGATATGTTAGAATTCGTTGATTGTCTATTAAGTTACAACATTTACCAATGAATGAAAAGTAGGGTTTTGATCGTAACCTGTAACTGTTCCATTGAAAACTGTGATTTGATTTTGAATATTTTGCATGATTGTTAGTCCGGAGATTTGTGTCAGGGCTTTGTGAAGTCACAAGTCCGAACTTTGTAAAGAGAACATGGTCTGAATTTTTGTGAAGGGAAAACATGGTCCGACTTTTGAGATGTAATGTATGGTCCGACTTTTTGATGCTTGTATAGTCCGACTTTTGATTGATACATGGTCCGAGTTTTGGGATTTAAACATGGTCCGAGTTTTGGGGATTGAAACATGGTCCGAGTTTTTGAATGCTTGAAACATGGTCCGAGTTTTTGAGAGGGGGTGTTTGGTCCGAACTTTTGTGGGGAGTGTTTGGTCCGAACTTTGTTGATGCATGTATGGTCCGAATTTTGTTAAGCATGTATGATCCGACTTTTATTAATGCTTGTAAGGTCCGGGTTTTGTAAACAAAACACATGGTCTGAGTTTTCAAACATTAAAGGGGTTCGAGTTTGTTGTTTGGTTCATAAGTGTTATTGTATGTTACTGTATGCCACTGCATGTTACTGTATGTTACTGTATGTTACCGTATGTTACTGTATGTTACTGTATGTGTGTGCAATCTATGTCATGTTAATCTGTAAACAATTACCACACGGAACACAGTTGTTTGGACACCAAGGATTGTAAACCTTAATTGAACGTAAACACTTACATCAAGTTTATGTGCTATGTACCTTAGGTCGTGTGTAACGGACCTAACCATTAATTAACACTGGAAGCACAATAACAAACCGAGCAAACCAAGGTGAGTTCACACTCTTACCAAGGCATGGGATTCCCGGGGTAGGGAATGGGATTGGATGATTATCTGTATTTACGTTGTTGATTGGGAATTATGAAATACTGACCTCGGTTGGGAAATGTCACTTATAGATACTGCTAGACTAGTGATACATGGGGAAGCCCCCACTACTCTTCGCACACATGCATGTAATGGCTGCGATACTGATACTGTTCTTCGCACACATGCTTGGAATGGCCACGATACTGATACTAAACTTTGCAAACATGCCTGGAGGGCCGCGATACAAATAAAACTAGTCTACAATACATGGGAAACTCCCACTAATCTTCGCAAACATGCCTGGAGGGCCACGATGTAATTATATACGATACATGGATTTCTAAACAAACAAACGTTTTACGAAATGAACACTGTTACTAAACAATCCACTGTGAACTCGCTCAACTAGTTGTTGACTCTCTGTTACATGCCTTGCAGGTCGTTAGGTATACATGGAGCTTGCACTGGGAGGCGCGGTCGTTGTGGACAAGGATCGTGAATACTTTGATTAAACATTTTGACATTACATATTCATACTTACGTTGGGTTTATTTTTATGATTCCGCTAAACATTGATATTGCACTTATGTTTTGAACACCATTCATATTGGTTTGGGTTGAATTACATTTACTTTTACTTATTACTTACATGTTCAATATGATTGGTGGCTTGATCCTGGTCATGTCACGCCTCCAAGCGGTGATACTCCGCGAGTGGATTTTGGGGGTGTGACACCTTTTATGCAGATTCAAACCCCCTGGATCAATTGATTCCGGTCAATTAAACCAGTGTTTTTCAGTATCAGTAGGCAAGAGCATGAAATAATCAACTTACCAATGTGATATTGATGTGTTGAATGCGGTCTATAAAAACTACTAACCTAGTCTAGACACCCTAGTTTTAAATTTATAAACTAAGACTCTCTAACTGCTAGACCACTGACAGGCAAGTGTACCTATCGTACGTAGTAAAGCCTAATGAAGTCTGAGTATCGAACCCACGAGACACTAGCGACGCTAAACTAGACTCTGACTCAACTAATTACTTAACTGGGTTATTTGATTTGTTTGGATTTTGGGGTTTTAACTAATTAAACTAAAGGAATTAACTAAGAAAGCAAATAAGCAAACAGAACACAAATAGCAGATTTGGGTGCAATCAGATGATGGAAAGTGACTACCTAGGCAGGATGCATGTCAATTCACTCACGGTTCTTGGAATGGAGTAACTAAGTTTTGGCTACCGGGATCTTAAAGTTCACTAAACAAGACCTAAACTGGCTGGCAGATCATTCTCCAAACATGTCGCAATCTAGGGTCAAGAAAAGAGTATAAACTCACTGGTTAATGTCAGATCACCTCTCGGTTGTGACAACCCTCACAATTACAGGTACTGTACAAATTAATCAATTCTAATTATGTGCTTAATGATTGTTCTTGATTACAACTAACACTTTAAACTGCTTACTGATTTATGTTACATACATACATGTGCATCACTTTACATACAGTCGCTCCATTTATCTCATACAGACTCATAGTGACAAACCTGATGCACAAAGCATAGTTAGCACAGTGAGCGGATAACTCAGTCACATGCTGACAATACCAGCACATAGACAGACACTATATTGAGGCCAGTATGGGCCAGGGATAAAGTACTACACCAGTACGGAGTGTAGGGAAGTGAGGACCATAGGACTGTGTCACTAGGTGATAGTTTGAGTGCCGGAAAGTGCCTAAAACTCATTTCAAGTGCAGAATTCTGCATTTTCAGTAACAATTCAGCTTTTAGCACACTCATATTATACAAAGTATTGACTAAATGGTCCTGAACGCTTTCCTAAGTGTTGGAATTAATTTCGTTACAAAAAGATGCATAAAAGACACTATGCGGTACAATTAAACGCTTTAACGGAACGATATGTAACCGAACAACCAGACATTACCCGGGACACCAAAATATTGTCAGAAATATTATTTTATCATTCTTAATTAATTACGGTCACAAAAATCCCCACACACTATAGAAACATGGCATACACCCACTATTCTTGAAAATACCCTTAACCTTCTAATTAATTACCTACTAATTACCAAAATTTTTCATTTTACCCCCCCCCTCCCCCAACCGAAATCAGCCCCCAAGGGACCCACCCACATGCTTCAAATCTCCAAATTGATTTAATCCATTATTTTATGAGATCTTGCTTGTTGAGATAACCAAGATGTGTAAGAGCATCTATATATGTATGGCCACTTAAGATCTCTCATCATTACAAATCCTACACTCTCTCACTTGCTCTCTCTCTCTCTCCCTATGTCGGTTCCCCCTAGCTGATTTCACCATCACCACCACTTAATCACTTTCATCTTCTTCATACTCAAGTTCCATTCAAGCTACAAAGGTGATTCAAGGAGGTTGCATCTTGTGGAACTTCAAAAGGGCTTTGTTCTTGCTTGTTCATCATCTTTTTCTCATTATCTTCTTCAATTAGATTCATCCCTAGCTTTAAGCTAGTAGTAAGTCCTTGCTAAACCTTTGATCATCTTGTTTTGTAGTTTGATGTGTAGTATAATGCTATTTACAAGAACATTGAATGGATTAAAGCAATAAATAAACATGCTGATTCACATTTTCAGCCGACTTCAACAGGCTATAACTGGACCGTTTTAAATCAAAAAACTGATTTTCTGAAGCCTAAAATATGCATTTTGGAATAACCGAACAAATGGCACTGGAATCGTAATTTTTCGAGGTCGTTTACTATTTTTAAAGGACTGTTTTTGGACAGCAGCTCAAGCTGTGTTTTTACTGCAGAAAAAGTGGGTTGTATTCAGAGTCATAACTTAAAACTGGGTAGAAACAGCTCATGGAATTTTTACTGTGGATGGTCACTGTTGTCACGATGATCCTCTAACTAGAATTTCGTCAATCGGGCTTACGGTTAATTTTTAGTGAATTACTCCGTAAACTGCAATCAGAAAGTAACAAATCTGATTGCAGTTGGGTAAATAAATTTCTATAAAATATTGGTAACGAACTGGACTCTGTTATTTTTACACAATAAAATTTGGATCGTATGAGTAATTCTGTAAAAATTTGGGAATTTTTGGAAAAGGTTAACTATTTTATAAAAATCCTCGAAAACAGTCCAGTTTTGGGTGATGAAGCTATGAAAGAAAATGAAATGCTATGAAGCATGGACACCCCTAGTTACAAAGGAGACCATGGCGAAATTTTCCGAAAATCCTAACACTTAGTAAATATTTTCTAGACAAGAGTTTACTAGTATATTTTCGACTAAGTTTTTCAAAGATAAAATTAGTCATAATATTTATTGAAATACGAAGTATCGGAGGTTGGTTTCATACACGAACACGGTTATATATATATATTCTCTAAAAGGTGCTTAAAAATATATTTCCGACATCCCATCCTTGGGAAGGAAACGCATATATAAGATACTTTAGAAGTATTGATACTAGGATATGGAATGAACAAATATTCCAACACGGCATATGATTAAGTTGAAATACTAATTATTTTGACAAATAATTATAACTCGAAATAATATAAGAAGCGTAACTCAAAAACATAAATACCGAGACAAGGCACGACCCGTTCGTCTAATAGACGTTAGACCATTGTAGGTAGTCGTGTTTGCTGAGGAGATTTGGGTTACAAGTACCGAAGACGCAATATAGTGAGTTCATGTCCCCCTTTTCTCTTTAACTGTTTTCAGTTTTACACCTCGGGGGTGAAATACATGTTACAGGCATTTACAGACATTTACAGAAATTTACAGACATTTACAGACATTTATTTACATGGTATGGTTAGCTTAAGGAGGGTTTTTATTACGCGAACATGTGAGTGGTGGGCATGACACTTAAGGCCATTAATCCTCGTTGTAGGACTGAGGGACATTAGTGATAGATCTATTTGGGTGTAGCGAGCCCCACTCCTGAGTCCGCTGAGTGGACCATGAGATGACTAAGTGCCTGACGCACAAATCCGCTAGGTTTGAGTCTTCCTGCATCACTTCACATATATCATTGGCTTTGCAACCCAATGATGATTTCTTTTTCCTTATTGCTACATACCAGGGATTTTCATACATACAGACACATTACAAAGGTTTATACATACTCACTTACACATGAACTCGCTCAACTTTTGTTGATTTTTCAAACTACATGTATTTCAGGGAATTAGTAAATGGATCTGGCGGCGTTGGAGTTTTTAAGCTGCGTTGTGAATAAAGATGTCATCCAAGTCATTAGGGCTTAGGAGGCGTATCTTAATCCTGGACGAGATACGTGGTCCTAAACTCGGAGTTGTTTTAAAATCTTTTGTTGAGTCTTTTTGAACTCCTTAAAACATGTTATGGTTGGTAACTTGAATTTGGTCTCGTCATTACAGACAATTATGTTGTACTACTTTTAAACTTAAATTAATGGATGTACATTTACTGGTTTTATCATATAGTGTTGTTATGATCACATGCAATGATATTAAGAAGTCACACCAATAATCACGCTTCGGCAAAAGTCAGGGTGTGACATCGGTCTCTCTAACTAGGTTATGGTACCCTAAATCTAGATTACCTCTCGGTCTCACTAGAAACGGTACATCCGGGAAGTGTAAGGGATGTACGGGGTGGTGACTCTAATTAGGTTCTAACACGGTTTGCTAAAAATCACAAGAAAACCTAGGGTAATTCACTCTCGTGCAATTAACACCTAAACCGTCTAATGATTAAGACAACCCGACATCTAATCTCCTCTCGGTCTCAAAGATGGTAGAATATTTAATTACCAAATAGTTTATTAATTTGTTCCTAGGGTTTACTACGTCTAGCAACCACGAGATTTAGTCGAAAACACAAAGTTAACGAAATCACCTAACCCTAGCTTTAATTAATACACAATTAATTTTAACCAAGAAAAGGTGGAACAAATATAAACCATCAATTATTAAATACGCATGCACATTAGAACCATAACAAGAGAACTTTTACCATAACACTAAGCCAAAACATAAATTAACCAAACCAAGAAACCGTAAATAAATTAACAATTATCCATAGCCTAAGCAGCACAAAGAAAATTAGCCAATCAAGTTTATAAACAAAACACAAGCAAGATTAAAGTATACGAATCCAGAAAACATGTTTAAATTATTCAAGTTAAACAAACCCAAAAATAATAAACGATGCCTAACCGAAAGCAATACTCTTTTAAGCTAATCCTCAATCCCCAAATCTTTCTTCACCCTTATTCTTTTCTGTTTGATGTTCTGCGTCTTTTTTCGTCCTGTAGCCTCCTTTTAAATCTTCGTCTCCGTATCGTCTGATGTTCCGTAGGGTTCTCTGATATATATCTTTATGATCTAATAGAATGGAGTCTTTGGGCTCAAGTTATATTAATACAATATATAAATAAATTGATATAAAAGCCCACTACATTGCAACTAGCCTTTTTCACGTAAACATGGACTGGGCACAAGATGTGGCACGACCCAATATGGCTTGGGTCCTTCTGTCGCTATCCATAAACAAATATAATATGGCTGTTCTTTTTTCTTCTTTTGATTCTTGTGTCGCCCCAACTCCAACAAGAAGAATTGGCAACAACTTTTATTTTGTCTTATGTGTGCTCCTTCACAAAAAGAATTCAAAATGGCAGCCTCCAACAATTCTAACCATATGACCCCTCTTTCGTTTGATGGGTATCTTAGCAGCCCAAACTTCATGCGACTCAACACCAATAAATTAGATGAACTCAAATTATAAAACTATATACTGATGTTGGCCTAACCCTTTCTCTCGATCCAAATATATATATTTTGTGGTAGCCCTTTAACTTATAAAATATAGATAGTGCCATCGGCCCACTCATAGAAAATAGCGGCAATTTCACTTCGGTAACTGGCGAACTACTCTGCCCAACTGGCTGGTCATTCAAATATTACTCTTTTTCGCTCAATTTGCACGAGGACCTGCCAAAACACCAAATAATGTAATATAATACTAAAAACTAAATAAAACAAATAAAAACTATACAAAAATTATACACTTTACATGGGACAAATATGTGTATTTTAACCCACATCAGATATAAACCTAAATGCACTGAGTATGAGTAGGGAACACATCAGTGGTGTATGGTTTAATGACCTTAAATCTTGCGTTGATAGATTGCCAAAATCTGAGGTTTTGAGTCTTTATACTGTTATTTCATCCGGGGATATCAGGGTTGTCCTTCTGCTGCATCCAAATGTGTAGAAACAATGTTGACTTTATAGAAAACGACAGCACACTGACCACGGCCCCGATCGGCTGGACACGGCCCCATGGTCAGATAAGATTCTGACATGTTTGTCCGTATTAAAAGCACGGGGCGTGGTGGTCTGGACACGACCCCGTGGTGCACGGGGCATGTTGACCTGAGCACGGCCCCGTGGCTGGAGTTTCTATGAAGCGGCGTCTATATTATTTTTAAGATTTTTATTTGGATTGAGCAGTTCCTTACTGGAGGGAACAACACCGAAGTGCCTAAGGTACCTTAATTGCTCTTGATTTATGCAAGAACACAAGAGGTTATCGGAAAGGGTAACACCTAAACTACGTGCCGGTGGGCGAAACCAACCTTTATTCCCCTTATCCGGGCTCTTGTTAAAGAAGGTGTATGTTGAATCGCTCAGGTCTATGAGGGCATCAGTGGGGGCCGATAGAAAGTCCTTCACGGAACAATCGACACAAGAACGACTATCGATCATGCTTTCACAAGAGGTTGAGGTACTTTTGGTGTCATCGATGTTGGTAGATTCCGAATGTTGCCCCAACATTTCTCCTTGATTTTTGTCTTGTGATGAATACCTCATTTTCATCATAAGCTCTATTTCTTTTATTTTTAGGAGAATCCTTTCTTCAATTTGACATAATTCTTCGGAGGTTATGTCGGTTGGAAGAGATGGTTAAGGGTATTCAGGCGAGTAATAGTGATCGTTTTTACTTTTGCCCATCTTAAGGTGATTACAGTAAAACGATGGGTCTAAATAATGGGGTTCATAATCTAGAAAGCAACATTCTAAATCTTGATGGAATTCACCACATATTTGACACCACTCATCGTAGGAATAGCGAAAGTAAAAATAATCAATATCATCCATATTTTTGTCAGAATTTACCAACCGTCGGGATCTTACGGTCCTGTTTTCAGTAACTGGAGATTGGACACTGGGGCGTGTTGAGTGGACACGACCCCATGGTCAGCTACTGTCTGACTTAAAATAGGATTGCCGGTAAGGATGATGGACACGTCCCCATGTCTGGCTGAGCATGGCCTGTGCCGAGTTCTGCAAAAATTGAAAAACTAAGAAAAATCCTAAAAAATTTAGAAAAAATAAAAATAATTAGGCCGTCGATTTTAAACTTTCTTAAAATTCTTGTGTCCCCGGCAACGATGCCAAAAACTTGGTGTGCGTATAGCGTGATATGATTTTATTAATATTTTAAGCCCATTTTACGCGTTAGTCAAGTTTTAAATTTATAAAACATGATATTATACTAACACTACACACACACTTGGGCAAGTGCTCCCATCACGAGCGTAGTATAGTGTTGGTAAGATACGGAGGTTGTTGTGACACCTGTGTCACTTCAACCATCAAACAAATGCCAAACCAATGAAATATTGTATTTCATACTTTGGACTTGTATAAATATGTGTATCGTTTGCACATATCAACTCTTGTTCGATTTCAAGCTCTAGATCGCTTTCTGGAGAATTATACGCAAACTGGTGCATAAAACGTACTCAGTTTAATGCGACAAATACTCCAGAACATCAACATATACTCAACATACCTTAAATAACCCTTACATAACTTAGAAATAAGTTTTGAAGGCTTTGGTATGGCAAAAACAAGTTAATTCGCTTACAGGGACTAAACTTGACAAACTGCGAAAGTATGCCAATTTGAACTGTAACAAACATTCCGGAACATGTCCATAAGTTAAACATACCATAAATATCCTTTACATAGCTTAGAAATAGGCTTTGAGGGGTTTGGTATGCTAAACAAACTTTTGGATCATTCAGGGGCTAAAAGTGTCAAAAAGTGCACAAGTTTGCACTTTTGCGCATAACTTACGTTCTGAATACATCCGGACATCCAAAAATTTATGTAAGCATCCTTATATTATGCCTTAGTGTATGGCATGAGAAAAATCCATTCGTCGCGCAATTTGGATCGTCTTTCGCGCTTATGCGCATTCCGTCGTAATTAACCGAACATCGCGACCGTACGGCCAAACGAACCGACATCCGACATATTTTTGAGCAAATTTTAAGTTCCCTATACTTTAACATCATTTTAGAGCTTTGAAATGAGGTTAACGGGGCTTAAACGTGCCAAAAACGCATCAAATACCAAGTTTTGGTGCTGCAGGGACCAAAACTGCAATTCTGCCAAACTAGGGGCTTACGGACCGTAAGCCATAAGCCATACGGTCCGTAAGGAGTCCCCAGTACAGCAGAACCCACATTAAATGCTGATTGGCTCTTCAAGTTTCGAAAGGCCAAATGGCCCTTGCCTCTTCCAGCAAATGAGGGGCAACCTCTGACTTACCACAACATTGTGACAAGTGGACGGACAAGATCGTGGCACGAAATCCAAGAAACGATCCTAACGGTTCCACTTTTCCTATAAATACCCCCCTATTTTGCTCAAAACCCACACAATCTGATCTTAAGGCTCTAAGTTGGAACCATTGTTTCATACCTAAGCCATTTTGGTCTAGATTAGCATTCGGGGACCCTCCGTAAGTATTCTTTCGTTGTTTTATCGCTTTTCGAGTCCGAAAGTCAACGTTTTGTTGACTTTCTGCATTGACCAGCTTATGGTCGATGTGAAGTTCATGGAACTTCATAACATGAGCGTGATCACGATGGTTATAGTCCGTAGTGACTATACCTACTGGTCACCACGTTATCTAGGCTCAGTGACGAGTCGTAGTTTCGGCCAAAATGCGCATTCTTGTGTATTTTGTAACCAAACTACTCGTGAGCATCAAAGCCGTTTGTTTTGATGCCAAACCTGTTTTCTAAACTTAGTTAAGCATGTTCTAACATGCTTAGCTCGTCACTTTTAGTTTAGTGCTTTTATAGGGTCGTAAGGTAAGCGATTTAAACCATCACTTATACTTTCGAACCTGACCCATTTGGTCGATCATTAGGATCCGACCAAACACATTAGGTGACCATAGCTATAACCTTCCGAGGTTATACCTTGTGGTCGCGATGTTAGGCGTTCCGAACGCGTTCTACGCGAACGACGCGTAAGGTAGCATAAGCTACCTAAACGGGTCGTGATGGGTCGCAAGCACCTAGGTTAAGTTTCATTTTAGTATGTAGGCTTTGTTAAACCATATTACACGAGTCTCCATACTCGTTTGGTTTACGAACCCGCATACTATCCGATCCTTCCGATTTTGGTCCGGTATATTAACATAGCTACCTATTTGGTGCCGTTTGATATCCCGTGATCTTTAGCATTATCTGGTTATTATACAAGAACTCAAAGCAATCTCAGGTGAGTACATTGAACCCCTCTTTTTACTATTTTCTAAACTGTTTTGGGGTGAAACACATGTGCCTATCTGTTACTTTCATGCTTTCCATGTTTTCACATCATATGCCTGCTATGTTGTTAGTACATTATAGTACATTATTTCATTACATTTCATGCTACGTATGCCCATTGTGTGCGTACTTAGTACATTGATTTACATTACATTTCTGTTGCATATGTTTACTCAGCATATGGACACATTGATTTACATGAACATTTCTGTTGCATATGTTTACTCAGCATATGGACACATTGATTTACATGAACATTTTTGTTGCATATGTTTACTCAGCATATGGACACATTGATTTACATGAACATTTCTGTTGCATATGTTTACTCAGCATATGGGCACATTGATTTACATGAACATTTCTGCTTCGTATGTTTACTTAGCATACTTAGTACAATTTTTCACATCACATGCCTTCATTTTGTTATGACATTTGGTTTGTTTAACATGGGACAATACATTCATTAACATTAGCTACGCCGTTCGTTAGTAGGTAGTGGTACCATAGGAATTGACAACTCCCGTTCCTGAAATCCTGGGTTTGATAGGATTGGAAGGAATGACCGAATTCGATATACATAACTTAGATAAACCTTTAATTTGTTTAAGGGTTTATCGCCGCAGTCTCAAGGCTTGGATGTATGCATATTTCACAATACCGCATAAATGTTAATATCAATAGAGCATGCATTTTTCCACAGAACATAAAGTTGATTTAAACCACGTTTTACTTCAACGACTTGTTTTGTGCATTTTACATATGGTTTAAGTTGATACATTTCGCTTACCATATATGATACATTTTGGGATACACATTACATGATTTACATTGAACATAAACACGTTGACATTGACATACACATTTGGTGAGTTACATTGAACATAGACATTTGACATGGTTTACACAATAAACAATTGAGTTATACAAGAACAATCTTACATGGTGGATGGTTTGGGTAAGTGATTAAGTAACGAGGCGTGTGTAATATGATACAAGCATGGTGGATACGCCGCTGGCACTTCCTATATATAAGTGTTTGTATGGTATTACATATCGTAGCGTTATTTGAATCATTTCAATTTGAGACATATGACATTTTATACAAATAACACACTTTTCACGAGACATTGTTTTACAAACGACTTATCTTATACAAACACATTTTACATGGTTATCCGTTTAACCATACAGTGTCTTCTTATTTATACATATCATCTGATTTTATCATTTTTCAAATGATTTACAAGACAAAGCAAATTACAAGGTTCATGACTAAACATTTTCTCAAACATAAGTCATGAATTCCGTTTTCACAAAACCAATGTATCTCACAGGCATTTTTATGCTGACGTACCTATTTTCACATGTGTTTTCAGGAAATGATGCATAGGACTTATCAAGACATACTTAGGCGGACCTGTGCCTTAGTGACCTAAAACGAGACAAGAACTAGTTAATTAATGTTATGTACTCTTTAGTTCTTGTTTAAACAAAGTATACTTTCATATTTGATTAATAAAACGAAACTTCATTTGCCATGGATTTGAAACAATTGATTCTGTTACAACACTCCCCGTCGTTTCCGCCACATTTTGTATGTCCTACGTGGTCGGGGTGTGACAGAAAAGATGGTATCAGAGCCAATGGTTATAGGGAATTAGGTTATTAGTAATGCTTTGACCTAGTCTATAACCTTCCTAGGACCCTAACGCGAGTTCACTTGCGTTTAGTCATAAAACAATACCGTCACCTATCCTTAGGCGACGACCACAACAAGAACATAAATTTCAAAACCGCTTTGAAAACCAATCATCTGTTCTAGGACGATTGATTACTAGGTTTTGAACCCTCTGTTATAAGGTTTTGAACCCTCTGTTATAAGGTTTTGAACCCCTTTGAATTTTCAAAACTCTCGTCAAAGTTTTGGGTCCTAAATAGTGTGAACACGTGCGAACTGGAAGAGTGAATGCCTGTACCCTGGGATTTCTGTCTAAGGTTAGAGTGTTCGTACAAATCCACATAATCGGACCAGTCACTCTTACCTGGGAACTCTTGGGGTGAGTGTTCACTTATAGGCAAGCATGTCTTCAGTGATACATTAATATGACCCGCTTACTTTGATTAGTCACCGTCTCATTTGTTTGCCTTAGGTAACAAACAAATGATCGCAATTTCTATACATTGTCATCTTGTTTTATTTACAGATAACATTTCATTTGTTTCCCCCTATATCCTTCAATTCCTCCAGAATGTCTCTTCATCGCAACGATGCACAGATATCCGAGCAGACTGCCAAATTTGCCCAGCGGATAGGCAAAGTAATTCTGAAGACTGTTGAATTAGGCTTTGCCATGTCTCGTCTCAACAATGAAGCCTCTCGTCTTGACAATGAAGCCACTCAAAGGCCACCAAAGGAAGCGGAAGTCAAGCCTGCACCACCAGCCAAGAAACTAATCAAGGAATCAAAGACCATGGATGAACAGACTGGATCCCCTAAGAGGTCAAGGAAGCGAAAGGCTTCTCAGAACTTCGCCGTGGTCACTCGCAATGGTGAAGACATCCCCAACTGACCAGCTCAACCCCCTGCTAGGAAGCCATACAACGGAACTGCACCCTTGTGCAACCAATGTAGCCTCCATCATCATGTCAATGTAAAGTGCCGCAAATGCCAAACTTGTGGACTTATAGGCCATACAGCAAGAGTTTGCGCAGCCGCAGCTGCACCAAACCAAGCTGGCAACAATCCCGCTCAAGGTCGTTTCCTACCAGGTTCTTGTTTCAACTGTGGCGAGATGGGTCATTTCCAAAGAAATTGCCCAAAGACTGCTAATGCGAATCCGGCGCAAGGATGAGCATCAGAACAACTAGAAGACAATGTTGTTTAGAGATAATCAAGCCTTATGTATTATTTTCTTTTGTAGTCAAGGCCCATGAAACAGTTGTTGTTGTTTATAAATAAATCCTTTTTATTTTACATTGCAATGTACAAATGTGATGTCATGTATAAACAACGTATCCTCTACAATACCGACAATCAAGGAACCGTATTCCTTGAAGAACAGACTACCCCGTAATTTCTTCCACTTTATTATCTCCTGTGTTTTCCACGAATACCCAAAGTACCACTATAAATTCTTAATAGGGTACCTAAGGGTATTTCCGTATATTCAAAAATCATTGTACCTTAATTCGAAAATTGCGTTTTCTTGAAAACGAAATCGAATTTATAGGAGATCTTTCTATCTTCATAGTTAGATTCTTGCTAATGTTTAAAGTACCGAATGAAATCCATGAAATGGATTCCTAGTGTGCTTTAAATGCATGTACGTAATCAACAAAACAAATTAACAAATTAAAGATCTAGATAAACAATTTTGTGGTTATGTGACTATGTGTTTATGCATCTTGTCTTTCCATTTATGCATTTTGTGTTTTTGTATACTCTGGATATTCGCTATCCAAATCCTCGTAGAATCTTTCATACCTTCATATGAGGGATTCGTAGTAGGATATCTAAAGGTACTACCTCAAATCCTTAATGGGCTTCAACATTATAGTTAAAACCCTCGGATTGTAAAGTACTATTTCAAAGTTTAAAGACATCATGTGTTGATGTAGTTAAAGATTCCTTTTGGGTAGTTTAGTTAAAGAGATCATTCGTTGATCTAGTTAAAGAGATTGGTTCGGCAATCTAGTTAAAGATATCATGCGTTGATATAGTTAAAGAGGCCCTCTGGTGGTCTAGTTAAAGAGATCCTACGTCGATCTAAGTTAAAGAGATTGGTTCGACAATCTAGTTAAAGATGTCATGCGTTGATATAGTTAAAGAGGCCCTCGGGTGGTCTAGTTAAAGAGATCCTACGTCGATCTAAGTTAAATAGATTGGTTCGACAATCTAGTTAAAGACATCCTACGTTGATGTAGTTAAATATTTCTCTTGGGTAGTTTAGCTGAAGAGATTATTCGTTTGATTTTTTTTCCCATACGCATTATGAAATGAACTGTGCGGACTATGCAAAGAAGTACGTAATTATGGAGGCCTACATAATTATGGAATTCAGTGCACAGAAACCACAGGAAGTTATGTCATGTGTTAAGGCCTACAGAGACAAGAGTAATGATACGGGAGAAGTCTTGGATTTTGACCCATGTCATTTATCCTTGCACTCCCCAATACTGATTTCAAGCACACACAAGTTTCCTATGATAACTCTTCACGGGAAACGTTCTCCTGCCCGTAGTTCGAAACTCCATGTTTTGTTACCACAAGGACTTCACTTTGTGGGTTGAAATTTTCACTAAGGATCCTAACATGGCCCAGGGTTTTACCTAAGGGTTCAATGGATTTGTCTGAAAGCGAAACCGTCACAACTGTCTTCACAAGTTTCCTCTAAAAACTAAATTTCGAGACGAAATTTCCTAAAGTAGGGGAGACTGTGACACCTGTGTCACTTTAACCATCAAACAAATTCCAAACCAATGAAATATTTTATTTCATACTTTGGACTTGTATAAATATGTGTATCGTTTGCACATATCAACTCTTGTTCGATTTCAAGCTCTAGATCGCTTTCTGGAGAATTATACGCAAACTGGTGCATAAAACGTACTCAGTTTAATGCGACAAATACTCCGGAACATCAACATATACTCAACATACCTTAAATAACCCTTACATAACTTAGAAATAAGTTTTGAAGGCTTTGGTATGGCAAAAACAAGTTAATTCGCTTACAGGGACTAAACTTGACAAACTGCGAAAGTATGCCAATTTGAACTGTAACAAACATTCCGGAACATGTCCATAAGTTAAACATACCATAAATATCCTTTACATAGCTTAGAAATAGGCTTTGAGGGGTTTGGTATGTTAAAACAAACTTTTGGATCATTCAGGGGCTAAAAGTGTCAAAAAGTGCACAAGTTTGCACTTTTGCGCATAACTTACGTTCTGAATACATCCGGACATCCAAAAATTTATGTAAGCATCCTTATATTATGCCTTAGTGTATGGCATGAGAAAAATCCATTCGTCGCGCAATTTGGATCGTCTTTCGCGCTTATGCGCATTCCGTCGTAATTAACCGAACATCGCGACCGTACGGCCAAACGAACCGACATCCGACATATTTTTGAGCACATTTTAAGTTCCCTATACTTTAACATCATTTTAGAGCTTTGAAATGAGGTTAACGGAGCTTAAGCGTGCCAAAAACGCATCAAATACCAAGTTTTGGTGCTGCAGGGACCAAAACTGCAATTCTGCCAAACTAGGGGCTTACGGACCGTAAGCCATAAGCCATACGGTCCGTAAGGAGTCCCCAGTACAGCAGAACCCACATTAAATGCTGATTGGCTCTTCAAGTTTCGAAAGGCCAAATGGCCCTTGCCTCTTCCAGCAAATGAGGGGCAACCTCTGACTTACCACAACATTGTGACATGTGGACGGACAAGGTCGTGGCACGAAATCCAAGAAACGATCCTAACGGTTCCACTTTTCCTATAAATACCCCCCTATTTTGCTCAAAACCCACACAATCTGATCTTAAGGCTCTAAGTTGGAACCATTGTTTCATACCTAAGCCATTTTGGTCTAGATTAGCATTCGGGGACCCTCCGTAAGTATTCTTTCGTTGTTTTATCGCTTTTCGAGTCCGAAAGTCAACGTTTTGTTGACTTTCTGCATTGACCAGCTTATGGTCGATGTGAAGTTCACGGAACTTCATAACGTGAGCGTGATCACGATGGTTATAGTCCGTAGTGACTATACCTACTGGTCACCACGTTATCTAGGCTCAGTGACGAGTCGTAGTTTCGGCCAAAATGCGCATTCTTGCGTATTTTGTAACCAATCTACTCGTGAGCATCAAAGCCGTTTGTTTTGATGCGAAACCTGTTTTCTAAACTTAGTTAAGCATGTTCTAACATGCTTAGCTCGTCACTTTTAGTTTAGTGCTTTTATAGGGTCGTAAGGTAAGCGATCTAAACCATCGCTTATACTTTCGAACCCGACCCATTTGGTCGATCATTAGGATCCGACCAAACACATTAGGTGACCATAGCTATAACCTTCCGAGGTTATACCTTGTGGTCGCGATGTTAGGCGTTCCGAACGCGTTCTACGCGAACGACGCGTAAGGTAGCATAAGCTACCTAAACGGGTCGTGATGGGTCGCAAGCACCTAGGTTAAGTTTCATTTTAGTATGTAGGCTTTGTTAAACCATATTACACGAGTCTCCATACTCGTTTGGTTTACGAACCCGCATACTATCCGATCCTTCTGATTTTGGTCCGGTATATTAACATAGCTACCTATTAGGTGCCGTTTGATATCCCGTGATCTTTAGCATTATCTGGTTATTATACAAGAACTCAAAGCCCCCCCTCTTTTTGCTGTTTTCTAAACTGTTTTGGGGTGAAACACATGTGCCTATCTGTTACTTTCATGCTTTCCATGTTTTCACATCATATGCCTGCTATGTTTTTAGTACATTATAGTACATGATTTCATTACATTTCATGCTATGTATGCCCATTGTGTGCGTACTTAGTACATTGATTTACATTACATTTCTGTTGCATATGTTTACTCAGCATATGGACACATTGATTTACATGAACATTTCTGTTGCATATGTTTACTCAGCATATGGACACATTGATTTACATGAACATTTTTGTTGCATATGTTTACTCAGCATATGGACACATTGATTTACATGAACATTTCTGTTGCATATGTTTACTCAGCATATGGGCACATTGATTTACATGAACATTTCTGCTTCGTATGTTTACTTAGCATACTTAGTACAATTGTTTACATCACATGCCTTCATTTTGTTATGACATTTGGTTTGTTTAACATGGGACAATACATTCATTAACGTTAGCTACGCCGTTTGTTAGTAGGTAGTGGTACCATAGGAATTGACAACTCCCGTTCCTGAAATCCTGGGTTTGATAGGATTGGAAGGAATGACCGAATTCGATATACATAACTTAGATAAACCTTTAATTTGTTTAAGGGTTTATCGCCGCAGTCTCAAGGCTTGGATGTATGCATATTTCACAATACCGCATAAATGTTAATATCAATAGAGCATGCATTTTTCCACAGAACATAAAGTTGATTTAAACCACGTTTTACTTCAACGACTTGTTTTGTGCATTTTACATATGGTTTAAGTTGATACATTTCGCTTACCATACATGATACATTTTGGGATACACATTACATGATTTACATTGAACATAAACACGTTGACATTGACATACACATTTGGTGACTTACATTGAACATAGACATTTGACATGGTTTACACAATAAACAATTGAGTTATACAAGAACAATCTTACATGGTGGATGGTTTGGGTAAGTGATTAAGTAACGAGGCGTGTGTAATATGATACAAGCATGGTGGATACGCCGCTGGCACTTCCTATATATAAGTGTTTGTATGGTATTACATATCGTGGCGTTATTTGAATCATTTCAATTTGAGACATATGACATTTTATACAAATAACACACTTTTCACGAGACATTGTTTTACAAACGACTTATCTTATACAAACACATTTTACATGGTTATCCGTTTAACCATACAGTGTCTTCTTATTTATACATATCATCTGATTTTATCGTTTTTCAAATGATTTACAAGACAAAGCAAATTACAAGGTTCATGACTAAACATTTTCTCAAACATAAGTCATGAATTCCGTTTTCACAAAACCAATGTATCTCATAGGCATTTTTATGCTGACGTACCTATTTTCACATGTGTTTTCAGGAAATGATGCATAGGACTTATCAAGACATACTTAGGCGGACCTGTGCCTTAGTGACCTAAAACGAGACAAGAACTAGTTAATTAATGTTATGTACTCTTTAGTTCTTGTTTAAACAAAGTATACTTTCATATTTGATTAATAAAACGAAACTTCATTTGCCATGGATTTGAAACAATTGATTCTGTTACAACACTCCCCGACGTTTCCGCCACATTTTGTATGTCCTACGTGGTCGGGGTGTGACAGTCGTCCAAGGACACAAGAGCTTTTAGTACCGGTTTATCCTCAACGTCTAATCGATCCAATTTTTGAAAAAAAAAGTTTTTAAACATGAAAATAAACTAAAAATGAAAAGATAAATAAAATGAAAAACAAATATACAAGATAGAATCACTTGGATCCAACTCATCTTTAATGTATCCGTTGATGATTTTCGCACTTTCAGACTTTTTAAGAGATTATTTTAGTTATAGTAGTAGGCCCCTCTTTTGAAGGTGACGTTACCCTCAACCCAGTGGTTTGAGTCAGCAGGGATACAATCCCAACGGGTCAGAATATTAAAAGACAATTAAGTTAGTTATTAATGCGAAAAGTGGTAGGCCCCTCTTTTAAAGGTGACGTTACCCTTGCCTAAGTGGTTTTAGTCAGCAAGGATACAATCCCAAGAAGCCGGTTTAAAGTATTAATAGGAGTTTACATTTGAGGGGTTCAAGCTATTCGCACCCCCGCCATCCAATACCGTTGGGCATTGAAGGAGGTCCTAGTAAGCTTAAACCCAAGTCCTTGCAGGATCTATACACTAAACAAGACAAGAACTTTACCAAACCACCCTCCTAACCTCCTTCCAGGTAGTTAACACGCTTTATATAGACTGTAAAGACACGAATGAGCAAGTCAATGACATCATGAAGAAATGGTAAAGAAAATTCACTTTCAACATAAGAAACTAGTTATTAAATTCATTAATACAAACCCAATTAAAAAGTGCCGAAAGATTAAAAATCAAAAGTAATACATTAAAGACTTGTCTTCACCAAGTGATGTAAGAGATTAGCCAAACATGGCATCAATCAGTTTGTCAACTAATCCATCCCACTCTTTTTCGATGCCAAACCTTCTCAGCTCAACAATCAGATGACAGTACCTCTCAGTGAGTTGTTTTAAAGTTTCACCTTTTAGACAGTTAAAAATGTCAAACTCTTTCTTGAGTAACGCTTTCTTGCTTTTCAACATTTCTTTCCTGCCTTCATACATGTTTTTTAAAGCAACCCAGATTGAATGTACGGCACTAGAATGTTGTAACAAAGTAAAAACTGGTAGTTTACCCGTCCGCAGTCCGAGTATATATGATTAACACCATCCAAACTCACTGCATATTTTAATATCACAATGACTTCTTATCCAACTATTAAGAACATCAATAACTGTATCTATATTTAAGATAATGATGACTTTTTATTCGATTGCGATTAGTAACTACAACTGTTCTTGTATTCTCATACATCAAATTGTCATACGTACTAACTTAAAATCTTACATCTAATTCGCACAATTTAAAATATTTAAGTAACTATTTGTAAATTGATTAACATAGCAATTGCTAACACCATTAAATAAAGATAGATGTGATCTATCAAAGTTAGATGTTTATGGTATAGATAGTGTTTTTTTTCATATTTGCAACTCTATATTCAGGCACAATTTAACATCAACATAAACTAAATCAAATTCAGACACAATTTAACATCAACATCAATATCGATCTGCAATCCTCAGGTTCTATATCTATACTATATAATAATACTTATGCTTGTTTAAATAAGTAAAAGTAAAATGCGACAAGAAAAATTAATACGATTAAAGTTTGTGACCTTAAAAGAGTAACAACTACATCGAGTACTGAACTAAGAAACTTTCAAATCTAACAATAACAGTCAGAAATTTAAAAATCTAACAGCAAGAATTAAGAAATTTTAGCTATAACTCCATCAAGTGTTGAATCTCTCTATGTATATCCTTGAGCATCGCCATGAACTCCACATCTCTATCACCTCACTCTATATTACTGACAACACAAAGGTCACGAACGGAAGTCGAAGGCATCGCCATCAGGTTTCTAGAAACCTGGTCTCTCGTGAACAGACCAAGGTGCAGTCCATCAAAACAACTCTTTAGCTCTTGAAGAGTAGCCCTATCCGCATATACTTGCTCCTCAACTTGCTTGATAAATTGCTGCTTTAATTCATCAGACTCTGCAGAAGTGTATGGCGCCATTTTATGTTATATATTACTCAATGATGTGAAAGAAAGGTATCTTGCTAGTAAAACGTAATGAAAAACAAGTGAATTGGCAATAATATTATATAGTGAAATATCTAACAGCCCAAAGGTCATATTTAAATTCCCTGTACATTTAATAATCTAGGAGGGAAAAACGTGTACAATTAATTTAAACATGTAAATTTATATTTAAAAACAACGGGCTTTTAATGCAAAACCTTTCAGATATAAGTTTTCATGGCAAAGCTAATAAAATTAAATACCAAGAAACCCAAAGGACAAAATTTAAACCTTCAAAAAAAAGGTTATCATAATTACGATTAACCTCTTCGTTTACCATAAGACCCATTTTAAACACTATAAAAGGCTGATGATTAGTTTGATTGAAAACATCAGCAATTGTCTTTTAAAAAATTGTTTGTCAAAAACAAACCAAAACCCGCAACACCAACAATACTCTAGATGGCAAACAGATGCTTCTACCACTGGTCAGACACTAGCGCTGTTAAAACGCAATTCTCTAGATGGTCGCTCGAAGAAAGAGAGAGCAGATAAAGAACTAAACAGAAAAGTTGGCATCATCAGTGATAACAGTTACAAGCGAACCTGGAGCAGCACCGGATTGCATGATGAAGTCCTCCACTCTCCTCCATCAGATTTCAAGAACAACGCAGAAGAGTTTATCACACAACTGTTGAAACAGGATCAGAAAATCTGCGACGTCCTAGCCGATCTGCGAAACAAAAGAAAGAATGAAATCGCGTGGAAGAAGGCGAGAGTCGTCGAAATCCTAGGAATTGTTAATTGTAGCGTGTAATATTTTATGCATATTTCAGTCTTTAATCTTTCTTTATATTTAATTTAATAAAATCAATATCCATATTAACATATTCTTAAATTTGAGTGTTAATAAAAATTATCTTTGACGGTCAGGGCTATTAGAGTTACAGAGTTCCAATAGAGAATACAGACTTTAATATAAAGGGAGAGTTAGAGTAGATCAGAGCAACCTACAAAATCACAAAACAACAATCTATATCAATGAATTGGAAGCTTGTTTGGAACGATGATTTATAATCGAAGATTAGCTGGCGATTTCAGGGCTTCGTTGGAACGATGATGTTGGAACGATAATGTGTAATTGTAAGCTTCGTTGGAATGACGATGTTGGAACGGTGATGTGTAAACGGAATCAGTAAATGTTTAAATGATGATCTATAATCAGAGATTAACCTAGGTGTAAAACACAATGGACATAACGTAATACGCAATGAGTATCAAACTAAAAACGGAATGGAAAGTAGACTAAAAACACAATTGATGAGAACAGATAAAAGACACAATGGACAACAGACTAAAACACAATGAACATAACGTAAAACACAATGTGTATCAAACTAAAAATGCAATGGAAAGTAGACTAAAAACACAATTGATGATAAATAAAAGATACAGTGGACAACAGTCTAAAACACAATGAACAACAGACTAAAAACACAATGAATAAAAGAACAAAACACAATGGACAACAAACTAAAAATACAATGAACAACAGAGTCAGACTAAAAACACGATGGACAACAGACTACAACACAATGGTCAATAGAACAAAAACACAATGGATAGCAGACTAAACAAAATGACCAGAACCTATAACACAATGAATAGAAACTCATCAATTGAAAACCATGCATCTTCTTTGCGCTTACGTTTATCTCAGCAACATCACCCCATTCGTGTACTATAATTAACTTGTTATTTCCATCAATACAGTGCACAGATGACCCTATCATCAATGGCATAAACACACGGGGTACAAAAGACACCACTTTCAACCAAGTTTCATTTTGCAGACGCCATAATTGAACATCTACACTACACATTCCAATACTAACCAACATATGAAGTTCATCTTGTATAGTCACCAAGTGACCTATAGATTCCACACTCAGTGTATCTAGGTATCCTACATTTTCTATTACCTTCGACTCAACATCCAAATGAAGAACCGTTGTGTTACCCATACACCATAATTTGGTCAATACAAAATACCAACTATTTCCACAAAACGTCCCAACAGACCAACTATAGATAGCAATATCATATGGGCTATAAATTAAGAACGTTGGAGTTGACCATGAACCTTCACTAAATGAATAAATGTTAACAGTCATCTCGTATTGTGTTTTTTACAACGAATTTTGTTTTTACAAATTCTTTGGTTTTTGTATAATATTGTGTTAGGAAATTTGGACTTTGTAGCTAACTCCTAGCCTATATTTACCTAAATACCCCATGTAAATAATAACCGCTCAAGTTAACTAAATTCTGGAAAAATGGGAGTTAGTGGGGGTTGAGGGAGGTTATTTATTTATCACGAAAGAAAAGTTTTATTAACCATTAATACAATAGTTGATGTTATCAGTTTTGTAGGAGAACATGGTCGACAACTACAAAAATGGTTTAACCTGAATAACAAACTGCTAATACATATCCTAATTAAAATTATAATGGAGGGAAATATAAATAAAAAACTGAAAGTCGACGACATTGTATGTTGTGAAAAAATACAAATAAAAAGTATATCATGTCATATAAAAACACAATGTTTTACAAAAACACAATGCTATAGTATAGTACAATGTTACATATATAAAACAGAAACAACTACAAAACCTCGTTGTCTAATAAAAACACAATGACATAACACAATGTGATGATAAAACTTCACCTCGTGAAACCGCTACACCTAAAAAACATTCAAATTCTGGCCATAACTGGTCAGGATTAAACCTCACAATTAACCGTCTAATTTGTATGGCCAAGATCAATCGCACACCTTTATATAGGAATAAAAAGCAACTCCCACTACCCACGGAACTGCATTTGTTTTTTTTTTTTTTTTTCAAATTGCTTCCTTTTTTGTCGGAAGTGTCTTAGGTGGAGAATGTGGGCAGAAAATCATGGGGGGAACTAACTAATTAGCAGTTTTTTAATTAATTTTCTAGTTATTTTGTTAGATCATGGAATATCATCTCCTATTTATTAGGCTGACCAAGTCAAAGTGGCAACCTGAACTGTCTTTAGGAGAAAATTGTTTTAATTAAGAAATAACTGTTACATATTCAAAAACACAATGTCTTTAAAAACACAATGTTAAATTGTATGTATTTAATTATGTGTTACTAAAATTCATAAATAACTGTCAAGATTGGACGTATTAAAAACACAATGTCTTCAAAATCACAATGTTAAATTGTATGTATATTATGTGTAACTAAATTACATAAATATTGACTCATTACTTTTCTAACACAATTATTAATAATACTGCAACTTATAGCTCATGGGATAACATTCGAACATATTTTAATGCACTAAACAAAATTGATACATCCCGAGTTTTATTTGTTAAAAAGGTAATATCTATTAAGAGATCGAATTAATGGTTGTTTCTTAATACATAATTTAAGTTTTTCTTTCAGGCGCTGCGTGCTGCAACTAAAATTGATCCTCTGCGTGCTGCAACTCAAATTCATCTTGACACAAATATTAATACACCTTTAAAATAAATATTATATATTACTTTGTTACATATTTAATTAAAATTAATGATTTTTAGAGGTAAATTAGTTTTACTTTTTTTTTATTGTTGCCAGATAATACATTAGAAAATGAATAGTTGGATTTAGCAACGAATTTTATGTTGCCTATATTTAATTGCAGATGTGTAATTAATTAAATGAGAGAGTGGAGAACGTGGGGAGTAATTTTAGATAACTTCCAAACTGCTGCACTCTAAAAAAACTGCCAATTTTTGGGGGTTATTACGGATGAGATTTAATCTCACGAATAACCGCCATGATCGAACGACCCAGATTAACGTAGGTGTTGCTATCACCATAAAACTAACAAATAAAAAAGATATATAGATATTACATGTCAACTATAACAGTGTACATATAGTATTTCATTATACGTTTATTGTAATGCATATCCTTTATCCTTATGTTTATCTCAGAAATCTCACCCCATTCTTGAACTATAATGAACTTGTTATATCCATTGATATAGTGCACATATGACCTAATCATCAATGGCATAGACACACTGAGCAGAAAGAAATCACTTTTGACCAGGTTTCATTTTGCAGTTTCCACGATTCAACATCCACGCTAAACATTCTGATACTAACCATATGGAGTTCATCTCGTATTGTGTTTTTTTACAACGAATTTTGTTTTTACAAATGCTTTGTGAAGGGGTATGGTCCCAAAAAGCCGCGCAAACCTCCATCAAGGTTGCGCGTGGGACCATACTCCTTATCTTAATAAACTTCCTACCAAGAGTCTCGCGCGAGATACACCACTTTCTGCTCTACGTCGCGCGAGGTCTCGCCCACAAGAAGTTCTGATATCAACACTTAGCATACTAAAAAAGCACATGGGCATACTAGCCCGCGCGGGTTAGTTAGATGCTCAACAAGAACCGCATAGGAAGGCAGTGCAAGGCTACCTCCAGTGGTACACAAGGTACAAGTGGCAGTGAAAAGAGCTAATGAGCGTCCAGCAGGCTCTGGTCAATCGTGCACCACGATCGTCTGACGAGAAGTACGTAAGGACGCCTACGTGGCACCAATCAGGGGACGGAGACATCTGTCCCACGATCTCCACTTGTCTGCTAATGGCAGAAGAGCAGCAGGGCCGACAACAATGACACGTGTCTCCAATCAAGGTGCGCCAGCACCGGAGAACTTCTAGAAGCCACTAAACGGTCGACACTAGTGAGACAAAGGGCACATCCGTTGTGTTGTCCATTTCCGGCCCAAGGCCCATCAGCCCATATCCTCTTACACTTCTCCGGCTATAAATAGAGACCTCCTTCCACAGGTTAAACAGTCTATTCCCTCTACTCTCACTCTTAACACTTAATTATCCTCCCAAAGCAGTCGCTTATTCTCACGCCGGAGCCCGGTTAAGAGGGAAACCCCCACATTCCCCTCTTAACGAGTAACGGTGTTCTGTTTTGCAGGATTGAACCTCAAGTCGGAGCTCAAATATTCATAAGAAGATTAACCATTATGGTAGAAACATAAACCAAACTGATTAGTTTCCTTAATTAGTTCAGTGTTTCTTCATTTGGTTTTTTGTATAATGTTGTGTTAGGAAATTTGGACTTTGTAACCAACTCCTAGCCTATATTTACCTAAATACCCCATGTAAATAATAACAGCTCAAGTTAACTACCTTCTGGAAAAATAGGAGTTAGTGGGGGTTGAGGGAGGTGGAACCCTAGCCAATGATTGAATGATCAGGCGTGACTGCAAATCACGATTGCTTCAATGGTAGAAACATCAATTTCTGCCATGAGCCCTCCGGATTTTACACCGCCAAAAGTCTGTGATAATCAAATTGATGAGGTTCTGGATATAAATTAGGGTGAAGGTGGTAGTCGACTAGAGAGAATTTAGAGCAAATGATGGTGTGTAATGGAGTAATGGTAATAGGTTGAGAGAAACAACATCTGCAAACTGCCACTAATGTGGGAAAATTGTGAGAAAAGGATGGAAACTGCTAAACTGTCGCACCCAAATAAAAACTGCCAAATTTTTAGGGGTTATTCCCGTTCAGATTAAACCTCACAAATTAAAAAAAAGAGATCTATACATATTACATGTCTATGAAAATAGTAAGAATAATAAAAACTATCAATGACAATCCGTAACCTTTTTATACTTCATTTGATTTTAGAATAAAAAAATATACCATAAAATCGAGCGTCTTTTTATCTTTAATATGAGTACCCTATTGTTATACTTTTGGAAAAAAAAATTGAGAACATAGTTGGGTAAAACACAATGGACATAACCTAAAACACAATGAGTATTAAACTAAAAAAACAATGTAAAGTAGACTAAATACAAAACTAAGATCAGATATAAAGACAATGAACAACAAACTAAAACACATGGGATAACATGCTAAAAACATAATGAATAACATACTAAAACACAAAAGACAATAGATTAAACACAATGGACAACAAAACAAAACAAAAAAAACACAATGGACAAACAGACTAAAACAAAAGAGATAACAAACTAAAGACAATGACCAGAACCTATAACATAAGGTATAGTAACCACCCAGTTGAAAAACACAATAATCAAAACTAATAACACAATGTATAGAAAACCAAATATAACATCATCTTCATTGTGTCATACATTGTGTTATAGGTGTCGATAATAAATACACAATGGACAGTACCAAAAATAACATTGTGTTATAAGTTCAGATAATAATACAATGTGTAGAAGCCCAAGTAAAAAACGTAATGACCAAAACCTAGTTGGAAAACACAATGACTGGAAAATTAAACACAATGTATAGAGAACCATATGCATTGTGTCATACATCGTGTTGTAGGTTCTAATAATAAAAACACAATGCACAGAACCCAAAATAACATTGTGTTATAAGTTCTGATAATAACACAATCTATAGAAACCCTAGTAAAAACGTAGTGACCAAAACCCAGTTGAAAACACAATGACAATGTATATAAAGGAAGAGCTATGGTGGGGGTAGGGTTTATAATGGATGGGAGAGAGATACGGAGCCTCAAAGTTGGCCCGAAAGTGGTTTTTCAGCTTTCTAAAAATTGTATAAAACTTAATTTTTGAGTGGAAATAAGTTTGTCGTAAGACCTTTGAGCACACCGGTTTTTTTGTCGCCTTGAATCTAATACGTGAGGATTACGTAAGGACCCGGTCGTTACCCCTAAGCGAGAGATACGGAGCCTCAAAGTTGGCCCAAAAATAGATTTTCAACTTTCAAAAAATTGTATAAAACTTGTTTTTTGAGTGGAAATAAGTGTGTTGTAAGACTTTTAACCGCATCGGTTTTTTATCGCCTTGATTCTACTACATGAGGGTTGCGTTAGGACCTAGTCATTGACCGGGTCGTTATCCCTGGGAGAGAGACACCGAGCCTCAAAGTTGGCAAAATCTACACAATGAAGAAGATCGAGATCCACTATATTTGAAAACTGATTCACGTTAATTTGAAAAGAACCCTTATTACACTTCTTCATTCAATCGACAACAAAGTATTGGAGCTTACTTGAGTTTAACAATACAAAACACATTTTTTTATCATTCTCGTAATTACTTGAGTTTGACAACACAAAACACACTTTTTATCGTTCTCGTAATCTGCCTTCATAACCATGATCAATAGAAGTTTACCTGCCCTTCCAAAAAAAAAACAAATAACATAAAAATTTACTTAGATCTGTTAATCAGCTAAAAATTCAACCAAATTAACTTACCAAAAAAGTATATAAAAGTAAAATAATGCTTATTAAATAAGAGCAATATTGATGGTTATGTGCCTTAAGGGGAGACGATGTGGTTGCGGGTAGGCATGTCCGGGTAGGGTACCCGCTCGGCTACACCGTGTTGTGTAGCTCGGGTACCCCTTTTATGACAACCCTCACTAAACCAGGTATCCGTATGACTTAATTAATAATTAGTTACTGCTTAATTACTATGCTTACCTGAACTTGTGGATGAACTGCTACTTGAATGCTGATACATGTACATACTTGCATCACACTCTACTTACTGTCACTACATTATTTACATGCTGAACCTTAGTGACAAACATGATGCACAAAAGCACAGTAGCACAATGAACGGATAACCTATTGAACGTGCTGTCATAACTAGCAACAGGCAGATACTGCCTCTAAGGCCTGTATGAGCCCGAGATAGTTTACTACACTAATAGTGAGTGTGGCGATACAAGGGTTGTAGAACTGCGTCACTAGGAATAAGTTACAGTGACCGGATGTGCCTAAAACGTACTCTAAATACAAAATTCAGCATTTGGTTAACTAATAAAGTGCCAAAACATGAGGAAAATATTACTAGACACTTTCCAAAGTGTCGGGAATAAGTTGTGTCACTAGAATTAATAATAACGACACTTTAAAGCTTTGTTAAGCGCTTTAACGGATTACTATCCAACCGAACAACCGGACTTTACCCGGAACATAAAAATATTGCCATTAACATTATTTATCTTTTTCTGAGCCAGTTAGGGTCCCTGAATACCCTAACACCCGCTGCAATGCACAACACACTAGTAACCGGGTTAATCCCTAAACTTAACTAAACTAACTATATCTTAATGTTTAGTTGGAAATGAACTAGATCACCCCCCCCCCTCAACCAAACCGTCCCCAAGAGGACACCTCATATCCTTCACTTAATTATTTTATTCACTCTTGTTCCATATCTACTAGACATTGCATCCATTGGATAATGATCATATAATTTGCCTATAAGTTCTAACCATAAAACACTAATCACTTCACTTAACATTTCACCACACACACACACCCTCTCCTCTCTCTTTGGCTCTCGGCCGAACCACCACACAACCATCCATCCATCTTTCGGCTTTGATCACCTCATTTCAAGACCATACACGTGTTAAGGATCACCTACAAGGAAGCTTGGTGCATTCGGAACTCGAAGGACCTCATCGCGTTGCTTTTATCCACTCATCTTGCGTCTAGAATCTTCCCTAGCCTCGAGCTAGTAGTAAGTTACTATAATCACACTCTCGAACTATTTTAAAGTGGTTAAAACGGAATATGACGGTTAAAACTCGTGGACATACAAAATGATGCGTAAAAGTCTACTAAAAATACTAAAAGTGATGGTTAAAAGCTAGATTGTTGTGTAAATCATGTAGGATTTGTTTTGTGTTGTTATTTGGGCCCGATCTATGTTGTGGTAGCTCGGATCATCGTTTAACCCGGATTGGTCATGATCATGGATCATGACATAGAGCTTGTTTAAGTGTAACAAGGGTTAAGTGATGAAACTCTACCACATGAGAAACTTGAACTTGTGTAAAAACGATTTTACTTACGAAATAATGTTTAAAACTAGTAGATCTACGGATCTACAAGCGGTATTTTCAAAGGACCAAATATCAAAGAAATCATATTTTTCTAAAGCCGGATCTTACATGATCAAGAATGATTTTTAAACGCACAAGTGTGTAAACACTTGTGTAACACTAAGTTTCGACAAAGAACTTGTTTTGTCAAATTTTACAATAAGTTGTAAAGATGGAATTTCTTTAGAAATGAGGCTTTTTACGAAACCGGATTGATATATATAAAGATCCACTAAAAGTAATGGGATTTACTTCATAGTTTTGGAAAAACTACAAGTTCATGTGATTCTTGCGATTTACATATTTATTGACTAGTTTGTTGCTTTGAACGTTGTTCTGATTGAATAAGAAAATTGTTGGTTTGATTTATAAAAGAAAATGATACGCTTGAAAGCGTGGCCACCTCCAATTACAGAGGAAACTCTGGCGAAATTTTTCCAAAAACCTAACACTTAGAAATATTTTCACTACAAGTGTTAGAAATACATTTTGACATGTTTTCAAATTATAGATTTCGCCACGACTTTATTTACAAAATATCGGAGGTGGGATTTCACAAAATAAAACTTGGTAAATATATATTTAGTATATATTTTTCATAACGTCATTTGTTATGTGTTTATGATTATTTTGTGGAATATACAAATATTATTTTTAGGGTAAAAATAATATTATCGTGTTAACGACTCCAAAATAATACGAACGCCTTCGTAATAATTATTTAAGTTACACCGGTAATTATTATTACCACTCGATCTTTAAAATGTAACTTACGCATTTAAGGAAATATTTATGAACGCGTATTTTTGTCAAGGTATTATTTTGGGAAAATTATATGTATTAAAATATAATATTTTTGGGAAGAATATTTATATTTTGGAATAAGAAGTAAGATATATATTAAGTGAGACTAATAATATATTCTGAAGTATACGAACGCACATGTATTAAATTCCCCATCCTTGGGAAGGAAAAATAATCACCAAGTATATACAAATGTGAACACGAAATAGTTGTCTAACTATTTCCCAAAAACTTAAACCATAAAGCTAAGGCACGACCGTCCGTCTAATAGAATTAGTGCGTGTAGGTCGTCGTACCGCTGCTTGATCAGGAGATATACTTGGTAGAGACGCACCACTGTGAGTTCATGTCCCCCTTTTCTCTTAACTGTTTTCAGTTTTCTAAACTGCGGGGGTGAAATACATGTTACAATGTTTACGAATACTTTATACATGGTATGGTTAGCGTAAGGAGGTTTACTACTTAGATCATGTGAGTGGGTAGGCGGAAACTTGAGGCCATTAATCCTCAGGGTAGGACCGAGGGACAGGAGCGGTAGATCTACTTGGGTGTAGCGAGCCCAGCCCCAGGCCCAACAGTACGGACCTCGGGGTGACTTTGTGCCCAACGCATAAATCCGCTAGGTTTGAGTCTCCCTACTTGCACTTCACACATATCAATGGCCTTGCAAACTATTGGTGATCTCTTGTTCGTTATTTGCTACATACCAGGATTATTTATACATACAAAGGTTTATTTACTCACATACACATGAACTCGCTCAACAATATTGTTGATTTTTCAACTTACATGTATTTCAGGGAATTAAAGGATCTGGCGCGGTATGTTGTGTTTTCCCGCTGCATATGGGTTCCGAGGTCATCCTGGTTTAGGAAATGTGACTTTTTCCTGGACGAGTCACAAATCTTAAACTGCGTTTTATTTGTGTTGATGTTTATGTCTTTCAGAACAATGTTTTATGTTATGTTGTTGTAGTTTCCAAGACAATGCTGTGTTACGTTTGGTTTTTAAAACTTAATCCTATGGATGATCTTGCATGGTTTTTATTTCATATAGCTTTGTTATGATTAAGCTATGGTATTAAGAAGTCACACCAAAATTAACCACGCTTCCGCAAAGCCAGGGTGTGACAGCTTGGTATCAGAGCTCTGATCATAGCGAACTAGGATTCCTTCTCGAGTCTAGACTATGATCACTAGGGCTCTCATGAAAACATTACTGCATACCACTTAAGTCCAGATCTAAAACGTTTTTATAAACAAATGTTGAGCACATTTTCTTTATTAATTATAGGCTCAGTCTGGGAGGCTGAGGCTCGGTCTGGGAGGCCGAGGCTCGGTCTAAGAGATCGAGGTAGTTGTCTAGTGGGACTAGGAAGAGCAGTCTGAGAGGCTGGGAGAAATTGGCTAGTGGGACTAGGAAGAGCAGTCTGAGAGACTGGGAGAATTTGGCTAGTAGGACTAGGAAAGTCAGGCTGGGAGGCTAGTGGGACTAGGAGAATTATTTGATTGCTTAATTGGTGACTAATGTGTTTACCTGATTGTTTGACTGATTATTTGTGCATATTTGTGTTTATGTTACAGACACATGGACTCGTCCGGCACTGGTGATTCAGACACCACAGGCCCTAGACCTATAGTATCAGACGACCTAGAGTCTTCAGAGCGCGAGGTTCACACATCCGACATTACTAGCATAGACGAGGATGACTTTCAGCCCTTTGCGTTACCTGACGAGGCTGTTGAGCTCGCTGATGGCCCTTTGGCCGGGGACCTACTGCTTGTAGAGATCCCTGCTCCCGTACCACTTGCTTCATATCCTGCGTATGATATGCTTCTCGACGCTGACGCTGATGGCGACGTCGATCTGTTTGATGATGAGCCCCTAGAGGATGAGGTTCAGGGCGAGGCCCTTCTAGCTGCTGGAGATCTTTTGTTGATCGCAGATGCTCCCGCTGAGGAGTCACCTGCTCACTCTCCGGTCCCAGACTCTTTCGAGTCTGTGGCCTCCGCACCATCACACACTCAGAGTGCGCAGCACTTCTCTCATGGTTCAGACCCAGACAGGGCATCCTCTGTTGCCCCTGCTCCTAGCTTTGCTTTTGATCACGATGTTGAGGAGGATTCCGATCCTGTCTTTCCCCCAGGATTCGACCCAGACCAGGAGATAGAGTTCATCCACTTGGATTAGCCTATGGTTGACCCAGTAGACCCAGTTGACCCTGCATTCGCTGACGATGCAGATTTTGATATGGAGTTTGTTGATCCCGAGCCTGCCGTGGCCCTTGAGCCGGTAGCTGCTCCTGACCCAGTGTTTGAGCATGACCCTGTTCATGCTGGCGCACACATTATCGATCCTGTGATTGCTGACCCACCCATTGATGATCACCTTGTTGATGCTCCACTACTGGAGGGTGACCATGTTGTTGCTGCTGATCATGTTGATCCCCCACTTATCGCTGATGTACCTGCTGACCCTCTTGTTGCACCCCACCATGATCCTATGCCTGTTCAGTTTGATCGTGCACTTTTTGAGGCACAGATGGACCCACGAGATGAGCACGCCCAGCATGGGTGGATTCCTGCTGATGATGAGATTCCACATATTCCCCCTCCTGCCATCGATACACGTCACGTTGATACCTCTTTTACATTCCCTCAGTTCACACCTCCAGCTCGACCTGGAGAGGGTTCTTCGGCTCATCCTTTTGGACATGTACCGGTACCTATCCCAGTTATACCACCGTCTTCTACTACTATTCCCCCTGTTCCACCATTTCCTGTATCACCTTTCGATCTAGCCAGTGAGCCATTCCTTTGGTCGTCACCACCTGTTATGCCACCGACCGACCCCTACCATCCTTTCCACATGGGATATTCCATTGAGGACGTTTTGATGTCATTTGTTGTCCAGCACGAGGCACACACACGGCGCATTCAGGAGCTTGAGAGAGCTCAGCTGCCGCCGTGCCAGTGTCAGGGTCAGACCCACCCTACATCTTCGCAGCACCCTCGACCTTTACCACCGGACTATGCTGCACGCCTTTTGGCACTAGAGCAGCAGGTTGCTTCTTTATTGCGTACCCAGAGAGCCATGGAGGAGGACTGGCTCCAGTTGCGTCGTTTGTTCTACACCCATTTTCCCCCTCCTCCACCGCCATCAGTGTAGAGCTCTTCAGTACCGTATGGGTAGACGTTGGTGAGAAGACGACGATTGCTTTTTTACTGCACAGCATTTTTGGAGACTACATTTTGATTCTGACTTTTGTGACATGTATATGGATGTATTAACACTGATTTGATATAGTTTTAGACTGGGGTGATGTAGCCCTTAGTCGATGATGATGTATGACACTATTATGTACCTGTACACTTTACTATGTGGTCTCGATATATGGCAATCGCAGTATTCTCATCATATATGATGTTTGATTGATTACTTATGTTTTATGACATGGGATGTGGTGTGATTGATGTATTTGTAACATGAGATGTTATGTATTATTACTATCATTATATACGTACGCTTTATTATGGCCTGACCAACGTGAACACATCTTTTAGAAGATGCCGAGACGTCAAACGCCGATGCCTACCAATGAGGCAGAACTCCAGCAAATCATCGCTGCTGCCATCGCGCAATACGCCGCCTCTCAAGGAGGGACTAGTGGAAGTAACTCAGGTAACGCTGGCAACAACAATCCACCTCATGGTAATGGCTAAGTGATTAAGACATACCATGATTCAATTGGATTTCCTTAGCAAGAATGCTAATGCCGTTCATATGTTGTAATGTATGTGCAGGGTGCACCTATAAGCAGTTTCTAGACTGCAAGCCTGTCAACTTTGATGGCACAAGAGGTGTTGTCGCCTTTGTTCATTGGGCTGAGAAAACTGAATCTGTTCTTCGCATGAGCAAATGTGCACCAGACCAGAAAATCACCTATATTTCTGGGCTATTCTTGGATGGAGCCCTATCTTGGTGGAATTTGCAAGTGCAGACTCTTGGAGAAGCTGCTGCCTACGCACTAACATGGGCCGAACTGAAGGAACTTATGCGCAAAAAGTACTGCTCTCGCGCGGAAATCCAAAGATTGGAAACTGAGTTTTGGCATTTGAAAATAGAAGGTCCAAAGATCGCAGAATACGTTCAGAGGTTTCATGACTTATCGCATGTGGTACCCTATATGGTCACTCCAGAATTCAAGCGAATTGAACGCTTCATTTGGGGTTTAGCTCCCCAAATCATAAGCATGGTGACCTCCTCCAAGCCTGCAACAATTACTGAGGCAATTGATCTGAGCGTGGCTCTCACTGAGGAGGCTATCCGCCTAGACAAGTTTTCTAACACTGAGCCAAAGAAGAAGGAGACTCACATCGAGTCATCAGGAGGTAACAAGCAGAAGTTCTCGAGCTTCAAGCAAGGCACCAGTGGAGTGGTGTGGTTAAGAAAGGAGAATCAAGCACGCCAGCTCAGGTTACAGCTGGTAGTGGAAGGAAAGGAAAAGGATATATGGGCACCCAACCCAAGTGTAATACCTGCCAGCGACACCATTCTGGCCGTTGTAGTGTGAAGGTATGTGAAGCATGTGGAAAACCTGGCCACTTGAAGGAATCTTGTTGGGCCACTGTTGGCCAGGGAGGCCAGGGAGGATTCAGAAACAGAAACAATAACCGGGGTGTAAATGGAAATCGCCCACAAGGAAACAATGGAGGTAATGGGAATCGAGGCAACAATGTGAACCAAGCTGGTAATGCGAACCGAAACAACAACAATCAAGCTGGAAATGGAGGTGGAAACGGGCAAAGACCTGGATGCTTTAACTGTGGTGATGCTGGGCACTACAAGAGGAACTGCCCAGAGTTAAACCAAGCCCGTGGAAGAGTCTTCAATATTGAAGCGAGGGAAGCACGCCAGGACCCCAATGTCGTTACTGGTACGTTCCCTGTAAACCAACGCTATGCATCCGTTCTATTTGATACTGGTGCCGATTATAGCTTCGTATCATTAGAGTTTAAGAATATGCTTGGGTTAGCCGCTAGTAAGTTAGACATTCCGTACTCAATCGAATTGGCCAATGGAAAGTTAGTAGAAGCCAATGAAGTTGTCAGAGGCTGTGTGATCGAATTGGGAAAGCGTAAGTTTGCTCTGGATCTACTACCCGTCCAATTGGGAAGCTTCGACGTAGTGGTAGGAATGGATTGGTTATCAGGCAACGAGGCTGAGATAGTTTGTCACGAAAAGGTTGTTCGTATCCCAACCAAAGATGGTGAAACAATTGTGGTTCACGGAGAGAAGCGTGATACGCCGTTAAGAATTATCAGCTGCCTCAAAGCGTGAAAGTGTTTGCAGAAGGGATGTGCTGCCTTTCTGGCACACATTGTAGATAAGAAAGCTGCTGAGCCGAAAATCGAAGACATCCCTGTCGTGAGGGAATATCCAGAAGTCTTCCCAGAGGACTTGCCTGGATTGCCACCTCAGAGGCAAGTAGAGTTTCGCATCGACTTAGTTCCAGGCGCCGCGCCTATGGCTAAGGCACCTTATCGACTTGCCACGTCTGAGATGCAGGAATTGTCGACACAACTTCAAGAGTTGTTAGACAAGGGATTCATCCGACCAAGCTTCTCACCTTGGGGAGCTCCAGTTTTGTTTGTCAAGAAGAAGGACGGTAGTTTTCGAATGTGCATCGACTACCGGGAGTTGAATAAGCTGACGATCAAGAATAGGTATCCTCTGCCAAGGATAGATGATTTATTCGACCAACTGCAAGGTTCAAGCTTTTACTCGAAGATCGATTTGCGATCTGGTTACCATCAGCTAAGGATACAAGAGGAAAGTATCCCGAAAACAGACTTCAGAACTCGTTATGGACACTACGAGTTCCTAGTTATGCCGTTTGGGTTGACAAACGCACCTGCAGTGTTCATGGATCTGATGAATCGAGTTTGCAAGCCGTACTTAGATAAGTTCGTGATTGTGTTCATCGATGATATCTTGATTTATTCAAAGACGAAGGCTGAGCACGAACAGCATTTAAGAGCCATTTTGGAATTGCTGAAGAAGGAACAGCTGTATGCCAAGTTCTCTAAGTGCGAGTTTTGGCTACGTGAAGTCCAGTTCCTTGGACACGTGGTGAATGGAGATGGAATCCACGTGGATCCAACCAAGATCGAAGCGATTAAGAATTGGGAAACGCCAAAGACGCCAACCGAGATTCGACAATTCTTGGGTTTGGCTGGATATTATCGGAGATTCATTGAGGATTTTTCAAAAATCGCTCAACCATTGACGCTCCTCACGCAGAAAGATAAGAAGTTTGATTGGGGAATCAAACAGGAAGAAGCATTCCACATATTGAAGGATAAGCTCTGCAATGCGCCAATCTTAGCACTACCGGAATGTACAGATGATTTTGTGGTATACTGCGACACCTCACGTCAAGGATTTGGTTGCGTGTTGATGCAACACTAAAAGGTTATTGCTTACGCATCGCGTCAATTGAAAGTGCACGAAAAGAACTATACCACACATGACTTGGAACTTGGTGCAGTGGTTTTTGCATTAAAGATCTGGAGACACTACCTTTATGGTACGAAATGTACGATCTTCACAAATCATAAGAGCCTACAACACATATTCAATCAGAAGGAGTTGAATATGAGGCAAAGACGATGGGTTGAGTTGCTGAATGACTACGACTGTGAAATAAAGTATCATCCAGGGAAGGCGAATGTGGTCGCCGATGCCCTAAGCCGAAAAGAAAGGATCAACCCCATAAGGGTTAGGGCTTTAGAAATGATTATTCAGACCGATCTTTCCTTGCGCATTCGTGCCGCGCAGAGAGAAGCTCTCAAGGAAGGGAACCTTGAAGAAGAATATCTCCATGGGATGGAGAAGCTATTGGTACCAAACGAGGAAGGAACGTTATGTTTTGAGAAAAGGATTTGGGTTCCTCTGTTTGGAGGTTTGAGGAAAGTTATTTTTGATGAGGCACACAAATCATGGTACTCTATACATCCAGGAGCGGATAAGATGTACCAAGACCTTAAAGATTATTATTGGTGGCCTAGGATGAAAGGCGATGTTGCTGTTTATGTGAGCAAGTGTCTAACGTGCGCTAAGGTAAAAGCGGAATACCAGAAGCCTTCAGGACTTCTGCAACAACCAGAGATTCCCAAGTGGAAATGGGAACAAATCTCCATGGATTTTATTACAAAGTTGCCAAGAACGCCAAGAGGCCATGACATTATTTGGGTAATAGTGGACCGATTAACGAAATCTGCACATTTCTTACCTATCAGGGAGAAGGATAATACGAGCAAGTTGGCTGAAATTTACATGAGAGAAATTGTTACACGCCATGGAGTACCTCTCTCGATCATCTCTGATAGAGACGGAAGGTTCGTATCAAGGATTTGGCAATCCTTCCAAGAAGCTTTTGGCTCACAACTGAATTTGAGCACCGCATTTCACCCGCAGACCGACGGTCAAAGCGAGCGAACGATACAGACTTTGGAAGATATGCTGAGAGCATGTGTTATGGATTTGGGCGGTAGCTGGGATAAGCATTTGCCATTGGTCGAATTTTCATACAACAACAGCTACCACACCAGTATTGGTGCCGCGCCATTCGAAGCTCTATATGGCCGCAAGTGCAGATCACCGCTTTGTTAGTCTGACGCAGGTGATAGACAATTGGCTGGTTCTGATATGGTCCAGGAAACCACGGATAAGATCGCACAAATCCGAGATCGCATCAAGGCGGCTCGTGATCGTCAAAAGTGCTATGCGGATCGAAGAAGAAAACCTCTAGAGTTTGAGGTAGGTGATATGGTTTTGTTGAAGGTATCACCCTGGAAGGGTGTGGCACGCTTCGGGAAGCGTGGAAAGTTGAATCCGCGGTATATTGGTCCGTTCAGAATTTTGGAAAGAATTGGGCTAGTAGCATACAAGCTGGACTTACCTGCTGAACTGAATGGAGTTCACGATACATTTCATGTATCCAATTTGAAGAAAAGTCCAACTCAAGATACCTTTGTCATTCCCACCGACGAAATTCTTGTTGACGACACGCTCCACTTCGTTGAAGAACCTATTGAGGTTACGGATTGGAAAGTGAACAAAACCCGCCGGAGCAGTGTCAAACTCGTCAAAGTCAGATGGAATGCCAGACATGGTCCTGAATACACCTGGGAGCGTGAGGACCGGATGAAAGAGAAATACCCCACTTATTTCCCAAGAACCCTGCTACTAGAAGCAGAACTTAAAATTTCGGAACGAAATTTTTCTAACGGGGGGAGAATGTGACAACCCTCACTAAACCAGGTATCCGTACGACTTAATTAATAATTAATTACTGCTTAATTACTGTGCTTACCTGAACTTGTGGATAAACTGCTACTTGAATGCTGATACATGTACATACTTGCATCACACTCTACTTACTGTCACTACATTATTTACATGCTGAACCTTAGTGACAAACATGATGCACAAAAGCACTGTAGCACAATGAACGGATAACCTATTGAACATGCTGTCATAACTAGCAACAGGCAGATACTGCCTCTAAGGCCTGTATGAGCCCGAGATAGTTTACTACACTAATAGTGAGTGTGGAGATACAAGGGTTGTAGAACTGTGTCACTAGGAATAAGTTACAGTGACCGGATGTGCCTAAAACGTACTCTAAATACAAAATTCAGCATTTGGTTAACTAATAAAGTGCCAAAACATGAGGAAAATATTACTAGACACTTTCCAAAGTGTCGGGAATAAGTTGCGTCACTAGAATTAATAATAACGACACCTTAAAGCTTTGTTAAGCGCTTTAACGGATTACTATCCAACCGAACAACCGGACTTTACCCGGAACATAAAAATATTGCCATTAACATTATTTATCTTTTTCTGAGCCAGTTAGGGTCCCTGAATACCCTAACACCCGCTGCAATGCACAATACACTAGTAACCGGGTTAATCCCTAAACTTAACTAAACTAACTATATCTTAATGTTTAGTTGGAAATGAACTAGATCACCCCCCCCCCCCCTCAACCAAACCGTCCCCAAGAGGACACCTCATGTCCTTCACTTAATTATTTTATTCACTCTTGTTCCATATCTACTAGACATTGCATCCATTGGATAATGATCATATAATTTGCCTATAAGTTCTAACCATAAAACACTAATCACTTCACTTAACATTTCACCACACACACACACCCTCTCCTCTCTCTTTGGCTCTCGGCCGAACCACCACACAACCATCCATCCATCTTTCGGCTTTGATCACCTCATTTCAAGACCATACAAGTGTTAAGGATCACCTACAAGGAAGCTTGGTGCATTCGGAACTCGAAAGACCTCATCTCGTTGCTTTTATCCACTCATCTTGCGTCTAGAATCTTCCCTAGCCTCGAGCTAGTAGTAAGTTACTATAATCACACTCTCGAACTATTTTAAAGTGGTTAAAACGGAATATGGCGGTTAAAACTCGTGGACATACAAAATGATGCGTAAAAGTCTACTAAAAATACTAAAAGTGATGGTTAAAAGCTAGATTGTTGTGTAAATCATGTAGGATTTGTTTTGTGTTGTTATTTGGGCCCGATCTATGTTGTGGTAGCTCGGATCATCGTTTAACCCGGATTGGTCATGATCATGGATCATGACATAGAGCTTGTTTAAGTGTAACAAGGGTTAAGTGATGAAACTCTACCACACGAAAAACTTGAACTTGTGTAAAAACGATTTTACTTACGAAATAATGTTTAAAACTAGTAGATCTACGGATCTACAAGCGGTATTTTCAAAGGACCAAATATCAAAGAAATCATATTTTTCTAAAGCCGGATCTTACATGATCAAGAATGATTTTTAAACGCACAAGTGTGTAACCACTTGTGTAACACTAAGTTTTGACAAAGAACTAGTTTTGTCAAATTTTACAATAAGTTGTAAAGATGGAATTTCTATAGAAATGAGGCTTTTTACGAAACCGGATTGATATATATAAAGATCCACTAAAAGTAATGGGATTTACTTGATAATTTTGGAAAAACTACAAGTTCATGTGATTCTTGCGATTTACATATTTATTGACTAGTTTGTTGCTTTGAACGTTGTTCTGATTGAATAAGAAAATTGTTGGTTTGATTTATAAAAGAAAATGATACGCTTGAAAGCGTGGCCACCTCCAGTTACAGAGGAAACTCTGGCGAAATTTTTCCAAAAACCTAACACTTAGAAATATTTTCACTACAAGTGTTAGAAATACATTTTGACATGTTTTCAAATTATAGATTTCGCCACGACTTTATTTACAAAATATCGGAGGTGGGATTTCACAAAATAAAACTTGGTAAATATATATTTAGTATATATTTTTCATAACGTCATTTGTTATGTGTTTATGATTATTTTGTGGAATATACAAATATTATTTTTAGGGTAAAAATAATATTATCGTGTTAACGACTCCAAAATAATACGAACGCCTTCGCAATAATTATTTAAGTTACACCGGTAATTATTATTACCACTCGATCTTTAAAACGTAACTTACGCATTTAAGGAAATATTTATGAACACGTATTTTTGTCAAGGTATTATTTTGGGAAAATTATATGTATTAAAATATAATATTTTTGGGAAGAATATTTATATTTTGGAATAAGAAGTAAGATATATATTAAGTGAGACTTAATAATATATTCCGAAGTATACGAACGCACATGTATTAAATTTCCCATCCTTGGGAAGGAAAAATAATCACCAAGTATATACAAATGTGAACACGAAATAGTTGTCTAACTATTTCCCAAAAACTTAAACCATAAAGCTAAGGCACGACCGTCCGTCTAATAGAATTAGTACGTGTAGGTCGTCGCACCGCTGCTTGCTCAGGAGATATACTTGGTAGAGACGCACCACTGTGAGTTCATGTCCCCCTTTTCTCTTAACTGTTTTCAGTTTTCTAAACTGCGGGGGTGAAATACATGTTACAATGTTTACGAATACTTTATACATGGTATGGTTAGCGTAAGGAGGTTTACTACTTAGATCATGTGAGTGGGTAGGCGGAAACTTGAGGCCATTAATCCTCAGGGTAGGACCGAGGGACAGGAGCGGTAGATCTACTTGGGTGTAGCGAGCCCAGCCCCAGGCCCAACAGTACGGACCTCGGGGTGACTTTGTGCCCAACGCATAAATCCGCTAGGTTTAAGTCTCCCTACTTGCACTTCACACATATCAATGGCCTTGCAAACCATTGGTGATCTCTTTTTCCTTATTTGCTACATACCAGGATTATTTATACATACAAAGGTTTATTTACTCACATACACATGAACTCGCTCAACATTATTGTTGATTTTTCAACTTACGTGTATTTCAGGGAATTAAAGGATCTGGCGCGGTATGTTGTGTTTTCCCGCTGCATATGGGTTCCGAGGTCATCCCGGTTTAGGAAATGTGACTTTTTCCTGGACGAGTCACAAATCTTAAACTGCGTTTTATTTGTGTTGATGTTTATGTCTTTCAGAACAATGTTTTATGTTATGTTGTTGTAGTTTCCAAGACAATGTTGTGTTACGTTTGGTTTTTAAAACTTAATCCTATGGATGATCTTGCATGGTTTTTATTTCATATAGCTTTGTTATGATTAAGCTATGGTATGAAGAAGTCACACCAAAATTAACCACGCTTCCGCAAAGCCAGGGTGTGACACCTTTCCGGGTAGTTGGAGTATGTGTTGGAAGCCGGATGAATGCGACCGTTGGGAGGGGAGATGACCGTTGTAGCATTTTAAATATATATATATATATATATATATATATATATATATATATATATATATATATATATATAGAAAGGTTAACATACTTCACGGCTTATCATACTTCACGTAGGAGATAATGGTAACCGTTGGATCAAGGGTATAATCACGCGTGGAACATATAATCACGCATGGGACCACATAATCACGCATGGGACCACATAATCACGCATGGGATCCAAAATCACGCACGTTATTTTGGTCAAAAAAATAATTACGCATGTTATATATTTCGTGAAGTACGTTAATGTACGTTAAGGCATGAAGTACATTATACTTTCTCTCTCTCTCTCTCTCTATATATATATATATATATATATATATATATATATGGTGGGGTTCTAAAGTGAACACTAGTGTATTTGCGAACTGAGTGAACAAATCCTGGCCATTGATCTACACACGTGTATGCCCAGGATCTCATCATCAAATCGTAAAATACACTAGTGTATTTCAATATCAAATCCTGACCATTGATCTACACACGTGTATGGCCAGGATTAGTTCACTCAGTTCGCAAGCTACACTAGTGTTCACTCTTAAACCTAATCCTATATATATATATATATATATATATATATATATATATATAGGGAGCCCCTAGAATGAAAACCACCTCGAGTTGTAAGAACCGCAAGAACTACACCCCACGGAGCGCCGTTCGCCATGATTTTTTTTTACAAGTAGATGTGTATATTATAAACACAGCCGTAAAAAATCATGGCGAACGGCGCTCCGTGGGGTGTAGTTTTTTACACCACAAGTTTGGTGAAAAAAAAAAGAAAAAAGAAAAAAAAAATTAAAAACACCAAACTTGTGGTGTAAAAAACTACACCCCACGGAGCGCCGTTCGCCATGATTTTTTAC
Source organism: Helianthus annuus (assembly GCF_002127325.2). NCBI lineage: Eukaryota > Viridiplantae > Streptophyta > Magnoliopsida > Asterales > Asteraceae > Helianthus > Helianthus annuus. Next base: position 122,711,123 of record NC_035444.2, read on the forward strand.
GGCTGTGTTTATAATACACACATCTACTTGTAAAAAAAAATCATGGCGAACGGCGCTCCGTGGGGTGTAGTTCTCGCGGTTCTTACAACTCGGGGTGGTTTTCATTCTAGCAGCCCCCTATATATATAGGGAGCCGCTAGAATGAAAACCACCTCGAGTTGTAAGAACCGCAAGAACTACACCCCACGGAGCGCCGTTCGCCATGATTTTTTTTTTACAAGGGGGGTGTAATTCTCGCGGTTCTTACAACTCGGAGTGGTTTTCATTCTAGCAGCCCCCTATATATATATATTAACCCAATATAAACCCATATATTTACAATCTTTCACACTAAAAAATCTCACATTTTACAACCTCACTTCTACAATCTAAAATATTTTGTCCTTTTTTTATTTAATGTAATGTTTTTTCTTTTCATCTAAAGTATTTTTTTTTTTAATTTTATGAAGTTTAATATTTTGTTATTTAAATTATTGAATAAAAAAAACTGATGACGTGGCTAGGGTACTACCCTAAACCACACCCCCTCCCTAAGAATTCATACATGTCCCTAAAACCTGTTTTTTTTTTTTTTTAAAGCTAGCCCCTTTTTAATTACAAAATCAATAGAATTCACATAGTCATGATTCACATATACATTTACAGGCGGCAATTCTTGACACGACCCGTTAACTCGACCCGAACCCAACACAAAAAACAGGTTCGGGTCGTCTAACACGCCCCATTTATAAAAACGGGCCGGGTTCGGGTTGACCCATATAAATACAGGTTGACCCATCAACCCGTTTAGTTATTTAGAAAAAAAAAACTTTTATATTTTTGTTTCTGTTTTTTTCGTTTCTATTTTACATGGTTAGTTATAATAATGTTAGTTTGGACACAATATATTATTTATTTGTCACTCTCATACTTATCATTAAATATGTTATCGATAACACGTTTAAAACCCAACAACTCGTTTATAAATCATCATCTTGTATGACTCATTTAAAAATACGGTTTATAAATCATCAACTTGTATGACTCATTTAAAATTGATTGGACATGGGGTTATATTTGCAATGAAGTATCTTTTTTGGTATCTAAGTTATATCGAGTGTCGGCATCATACCGCTTACCTAACGCACCAGACTGAACCGACCGATAACACTGGGACTGATAAGGTTATTCATTATTTTTATGGTTTTCAAGCAATGTAAAACACGTGTCAATTGCTATGCCGAATGTCAATATCGTATAATTAGTGAGGCTTCATGAATAGTAGTTTATTTTTTAATACAATATAGTTTTTTTTGTTATTTTATTATGATATTTACAATTTACAATTTAACTTTAAACATATTTTGGTTTTTGATTTGAACGTTTAACAGTTATCCTTTTTATTTTTTATTAATATAATATAAAATTTCGAATTTACTGTCGTGATGCTATTATATATATATTTTAATTGATAAAATTTTAAGGAAATATAACTTAGGTTTTCTTTCCTTTTTTATTTTTACTTTTACTTTTTTATGTACTTTGTTTTTCTTTTCATTTTTTTTATAACTAACAATCACAACTTTTAATATTGATACCAACGCCCTTTAAAATTTCTAAAATTTTTGTAAAGTGTCATTTTTGCTGCTCGAGTTTTATGTTGCTAATTTTAATGTACGCGTCAGTATAAGTTTAAGTTGGTGTACGATCAAACTTAAACTTTTCTAAGAAATCGTTCAAGTCGGTTATAATACGATTTTATTCTTATCAGTGTAAATTCAAGTTGGTTTACGTTTTAACGCAAACTTTTTTAGAAAAATGAGGTGTGTCAAATATAATATGTTTTTGTACTTAGTTTTATGTAAGTTTTCAGTTAGTCTACACAATTTTATGTTATGAATTTTCTAATTTACGATGTAATGTGTGTTTTTTTTATCTATCTTCCAATGTGCACAATCGAGTGTCTACAATGAACCGAAAACACGTACATATTGTTTTGGTCATATAACGACAATACTTTTTAAGTTTTTGTTTCCGGTTGCTATAGCATTCGTCAATACATAATAAACCGAACCAGTACAAACTGAATTTTTGTCCCGCCGCCGCTTTTCTAAAATCTATACATAATATCACTTTGACCCCCTCAACTGTATATTCATGTCAATATAAATTCAAGTTTGTTTACATTTTTTTTCTTTTTCATGTGAGTTACTTGGTGATAGAAATTAGTGTTTTTGTTTACCATCTTCCCGAGTTTTGATCATCTTTTGGTTGCTACTTAGCACGGGTTTACGTCCCTGCTCCCAACGCGGGGGCTTAAGACGGGTTATTATTTACGAATCGCTAAAACTTTTTTTTGAATTGGATCATAAGGCCCGGTCAATGGCAAAACCAGACTTTTATGACCGGAGTTCGCAATGTGATTTTCATATACACAAAAGTATATTAGTTTTTTAGTGGATGTACTAACTCCACTATAATGATTTTATGTTGTTAACGGTAAGCTAGATATTTTTACCAATTTAATATTTGTTTTAAGGTTTGTTATATGAAAGTTTATTATACATTTTGTTTTTAATATATATATATATATATATATATATATATATATATATATATATATATATATATATATATATATATATATATATATATACTAGTGGGGAACCCGCGCGTTGCTGTGGAATCGATAACACGGGGAAAGAACATAAAACAAACCTTAAAACAATAAAAAATAGTAGCAAAAACCACCACCAAGGTGACATTGTTCCTTTTCTCTAGGCAGCCCCATTTTTGGAAATAATCTAGCACCATATTTACATCAGATTGAGAAAAGAACGGTATAATCCAGCAGCAAAACTGAGCCCAAATGTTCATTGCAAAAGGGCAATCACCAATATGTGATTTGCATCCTCGTCTGGCAAAGCACAAGTCGGGCATAATAAATTATTAAAATGCAAACCTCTTTCCACCAGCGCCTTTTTGGAGGGGATTTTATACCTTCCATGGCGCACCAAATGAAATAAGACACTTCCAAAGGATAAAAGGGTAGACTGTGTATAAGTGACCCGAACCCGTTTAGACTAAATCCAAAACCGCGAATTTCGTGTTAGGTTCGTGTCGTGTTAGAAATTCACACCCCTATTTACGGCCACTTCCAGGTCTGCATCATCAAAGATTATGAAAGGTGCATTACCACCAAGTCCAAGAGATACCTGCAACAATGAAAGGTTGTATTTTTTTTCTTTTAACATTACATACTGCAATAAAGTTTAAAGGTAGTGAGAACATAAATATCAATACAGTTACCTTTTTAACAGTCTCAGCTGCACCAGCCATTAGTTTCTTTCCAGCAGCTGTTGACCCTGTAAATGTTGTCTTTCTTACTTGTGGGCTTTCAAGTAAAGAATTTCCGATTTTAGGTGCATCTCCCATGACCACATTTAAGACACCCTGCGATAAATGATTTTAAAAAATGAAGCAAAAATAAACTTTTACATATGGATGAAAGTTTAGCAAAGAAGTGATCTGTTTATTGTTCAGTCCCTTTGTGCGCCTTTGTCCCTCGACAATCTTGCAAGCCTGAATAGTTTTTGAAAAGATACAAAAATAAACAACAAGTTCATAAAACAATGAAATCTAGTAAAATATTCAAGAATTACCTCCATGGGCATGTAAGTGGGGATGTTGTATGGTAAATCCGTATACCTCACGAAAATAGTCAACCACTGATTTCATGTTTCTTTCCTCATCAACTGGAAACATTAGCTCTCTTGTTGGTTGTGATGTCACCTCGGAGATGCGATACTTCCTTTGTACATTCCCTCTGTGTCTAACTTCAACTTTGCCACCCCTAAGGGTTTTCTTTATCTGCTCAAAAGTGATAATTAATTTCGATATATGACTTATTAGTTTTATAGTCCCATTGCTTTTTTTACTTACATACAATGACGAAAAGGGAAACCAATCTAACTTCAAAGACGTTTTTTTTATGGCGGCACTGGCCATGTACCTTGGTTCCTTCCAAACACTTCACCTAAAATATATTGAAACAATAATTCATATCAATAACAAAAATATAAAAAAAGGGGGTGGGGGGAATCTATACAATGGTGAGTCAAAAAATCAAAAGTTTATATAAACTTTAACCCCTGTTGCAATTTTTCAAGTGTCCTAGATCACCACAACTAAAGTTCTTAACTATTTATAACTGGTTTCTTGAGGACAAAAAAGGGTTTGTGGGTTATACTGAGTCGACTTGTTCCTGTGCTAAAATGGGTCGTTTTGACCCAATACGTGAACTGCCTGACCCACCCATTGTTAGAAGTATTAAACTATGTTATGTTATGTAATTAATTCGTATGATCAGACTTATATTTAGATTAGCTTATTAAGTTAGTTAAGAATAGGATTACTAATGATCGGAAGATAAGCGGGATTTCTTTTCAAAATAACTGCAAATATGTTACCCGCCTTATCTTAACCGCCAAAACTGATATGTACAAATATGTTTTGCCGGGAACCATAACCGGTATCAAGACATTCTTATTTTCACTAAGAACTGTCCAATTCCTTTCTGTTATTCATTGTTCTCGATCGATAATGCACATTCAATTTGGTTCTCTTGTTTATGACAATATGGATTCTTCTTATAATCCAAACTTGTCATCAACTTCCGCTGCCACTCGGTCATCAGACTTCCAACAAAGTGGTATCAGAGCAACGAAAGGGAAGATGCCGATGACTGATCTGAAACCGACGTCCACGATGTTGCCTTGTCAACACTGCACAGATGAAATGAAGAGCAATAATAAGCGATTTCAGCGAATAAAGACATGTTTTTACTGTCACCAACCGGGGCATCATATTTACAAGTGTAATAAGAAAGAAACCGATGAAGCGACGCAGTTAATCCGGCAAGCGGTGAATGCGGGTATACAGAATCAAAGAGGAGATTTCAGTAATCATCAAGAGATGATTGTAGTGGGTACCGAAGGCGGGCTATGGAGCGATATTTGGTACGTTAGTTCTGTATTTAAACACCATATGGCCGGAAATTTGAATGTGTTTAAACGAATTAAACACATAATCGGGGTTGATACACAAACCGGGGAAAATAATTTCTTATTCACACGTGGGGTTGGTTCGGTTGAAATCAAAACAGGAAATGAAACTATGAGAATTCAAAGTGTTTTCTATTCACCGGAATTAGATAGGAACGTTTTGAGTATAGATCAATTAACCATGCAAGGTTTTACCGTCAACAAAAACGGTGATACTTGTAAGATCTATCCGATGTTCTCTACCCCGGTGGATAACTCCATGAACGAAACAAGTGGATTAACAAGAGAAGAAGAAATAGGGTTACACGAGAAACAGAAAATTATAGAAGAAAATGTGCATGACAGTGAGTTTAAGGAAAGGTATCTAAATTCATATTTCGAAGATCTGGATTTGTCCTCACACGAAACAGATTGGAGTATGATGATTGTCAAGAACATGGAATTTAATGAATTTGATGATTGCATTGCATTCATAAATTTGTTAGATGATCGTGAATTTGTGATCAAGTATAAACATATGCTTGATACAAAATTTGAAGAATTAGTTAAATGGTTTTTATTTAACTATATGGAAATCACGAGTCGACCGGTTCCACCAGTTGCTTTGCATAAGAGAAAGGTTAATCTGCTAAGCTTATTCTTGTTGGTTGCCGCGGATGGAGGATACAAAACAGTAACAACAGACAACATGTGGCCTGCAATAGCGAAGGATATGGGTTTTAACTACGAAGACGGAGATTACATGAGAACAACATATGCCATGTATCTCGATATCTTGGAGTATTACTATAGTTTCAATCAGTTTCACAGGAAAATGCAGGATAAAGAGGTTGTTGTTGAAGAAGGCGGACTTACCGAAAGTCAGCAGAGGGTATCTACCAATGCAGAAAGTGTTCAACAAGAAAATGCACAGGAAACTGCAGGAATGGGACAAGCAGCGCTGTTCACAAGCATTGATGATGAAGATTGGAACAAAGGGAAGAGGAGAAAGCGTTTCAATTTTGATTATGCAAGGTGGGCTGTGGAAGAAGCAAACAAGAGTGTGCTGGATCGGTCATTCAAACATAACCTAGTTTAAGGGGGGTTATGTTAGAAGTATTAAACTATGTTATGTTATGTAATTAATTCGTATGATCAGACTTATATTTAGATTAGCTTATTAAGTTAGTTAAGAATAGGATTACTAATGATCGGAAGATAAGCGGGATTTCTTTTCAAAATAACTGCAAATATGTTACCCGCCTTATCTTAACCGCCAAAACTGATATGTACAAATATGTTTTGCCGGGAACCATAACCGGTATCAAGACATTCTTATTTTCACTAAGAACTGTCCAATTCCTTTCTGTTATTCATTGTTCTCGATCGATAATGCACATTCAATTTGGTTCTCTTGTTTATGACAATATGGATTCTTCTTATAATCCAAACTTGTCATCAACTTCCGCTGCCACTCGGTCATCAGACTTCCAACACCCATTTTGCTAACTTTACCCGTACAAATTGATAGCATACCTTTTTGGTAGAGCTGAAAACATCTGCATAGCAAGCCAATGCTTTTCGTAGAGTGCATGAAGGGAACGGAGGCGGCCGAGAGGCTCCAGTGCTTAAATGAGTGTAAATGGAGCAATGCTACCAGGGTTACCTGGGCTGAAAGTTCAACAGTTACATTTAATTAAATGAGTATAAGCGCAGCTGCGAGACTGGGTAATTTGTTGTTTAAAATTTAAGCTCTTTTATGTGGTAAAGCGACTATGAATACAACTGCGGAATCGGGTCAATTGGGATTTAAAAAGTAAGCTTTTTTATGTGCTATAAAATAAATAGCAACGTAGTTGTGAAATCGGGCCAGCTGGGTAAAGAAATAATGGGACAAAGAAGATATGTGTTTTTGGTTATCATACACTTAAACAAAACATAAGAAGGTAGAGTTTTCTAAAATTACCCTTTTTATCTCAGCTCTGAGTTATATGAGGGGGAAGTTCTTCCTTCTCCAGTTCCTAAGCAAGCATTATCAGAAAAAAAAATATAGTTATTAATATATCAACATGAACAAAAGGTCCAATGAAGAAAGTCTTACCAATTAAAACAATATTCTCTTTCGCCACGGATTACATATAAACCTAGTGGGATATCACAATAAAACAATTACTTTGTTCGACTGTTTCTGAGTTTCTCTAACCTGTTGCAATCTCGAATCTCCATATTAAGAAGATGAGCGGAATCAATTAATTACCGTTGAAGAAGATGATGCAGCGTCTGCGTCTCTGTTTGTCTTCCCGGTATGCCGTTGCCAGTTGCCGCCCTAACCTATACGACGCCTTTACCTATGTAGCGGCCTTCATGACCTTTCAATGTTCTTCATAATGTTACATATATACATACCGTTCTTTGCTTTTCGCATTATTGTTGTATCTAAAGGCTAGGCTCCAAATCTTCAATTTTCATCTACCATTCTACCAAATCGTAGGTTGCCGGAACCTACTGGAGTTCTCACCGGAGTGTGACCTAAAGCCTAGCTTGGCCCAAAAAAAAATTAACATAAGTTACAGATCTTTATTAACACGTATTGATTTACTGAAAAATCGAATGTAGATATAGGGTTTTACCTGGTTCATCGAACAAGAATGATTTTCATCGGATCTTGGTCGCCTGAAAGTGTAAACATAAACATAATATTTCCCCATTTTCTCCTTTGATTAAACTGTAAAAATAAACAAAAATCAGACTTATCTTCCAAAATTTATAAATTTTTAACCTGGCTAGAATCAAGGGAACCCTAATCGTTCCCTACTCTGATGTGGTTCTTCAAATTAAAGGAAATCAACTTCTGATAAGAAACCATCTGTTTCGTCATCATCCACCACTCACGAAGATGCTATATGATCTTCCATTGCCCACTTCTTAACAGTGGGATTGAGAGGATGAATTGAAGGTGAGACCCTTGCCGGCTTCAATTGATGAAGATTAAATTAGTTTTCTTTTAGAATTCCTTGTCAAATTCCAAGAATAACCCTGTAGGCGTCTTAAAATGGCTGTTGTGTTCCCATTGTATGGCTTAGAGGGTGTTTGCGGCTCCTTATTTTGAGGGTAAAAGGACTTTTGAAGGGCAAAAGTCATTTTGAAAGTGTTTGGTTTTTCTTCTTATGTGAGAGGGATTTGCCAAAAGTCAGGAATTCCTGACTTATTTTGGCCAAAAGAACTTTTCAAAAGTTGAAAAAAAGCTAAGCCAAACATGCCCTTAAACTCTTTTGTACATCCTTTTAACCACTTGTATAAGTGGTAAAATTACATCTTTATCCAGCACTTCTCCTTTTTAATATATGTCCCAAAAGTGGTTTCATTTATTATATATAGATATATAAAAGTGTTTCATAATTTCATTATTATTGAAATTTTAGTGAATTATACATAACATTTTTATATAATCATTTAAAGTGTACAATTAATTAATTCGTTTAGTTTCTTTTGTTGTTTTGAAGGTTTAACTCCGCTAACATTTATCTTGCTAACGTTTATTAAATAATAAAAGTTTTAGCCAAAATTTCATTTCTACAATATTTTTTTTATGAATTACACATATTCCCCTCCTGCCCTGCAACCAACCAAGCGAACCAAATCCACCACCCAAACCCCCGCACCATGAATCGCGACGAATTTGGCGAGAAGAAGAAGCCCGTCTTCCTCAGCAAAGCAGAGCGAGAACAACTCGCCCTCAAACGTCGCCAAGAAGAATTCGAACAACAAAAGCGCCGATCCGAACAATCAAACCCTAACCCCTCATCCTCCAACCCCCCACCCTCCGCCGACGACTCCTCCCGCCACCACCGCTCCGACCGTGACCGCCGTGATAGAGACAGAGAACGTGACAGAGAACGAGATTCTGAACGACGAAATCGCGACAGAGAACGTGAAGAAGAGCACAAAGCCAGAGAAAAAGCGAGATTAGAGAAGCTTGCAGAGCGAGAACGTGAAAAGGAACTCGAAGCGATTAAAGAGCAGTATTTAGGATCGAAGAAGCCAAAGAAACGAGTGATTAAACCCAGCGAGAAGTTCCGGTTTTCGTTCGATTGGGAGAACACGAAGGATACGTCCAGGGATACGAATATTCTGTACCAGAACCCGCACGAGGCGAGGCTGTTATTTGGGAGAGGTTTTGGGGCCGGTATGGACCGTAGGGAGCAGAAGAAGCTGGCTGCGAAGAATGAGAAGGAGTTGAGGGATGAAATTAGGAAGAAGGATGGGATAGAGGAGCGCCCCGAGGAGGCTGCGGCACAGCGGTTGAAGGATGAGGCTGCCGAAATGTACGATACGTTTGATATGAGAGTTGATCGGCATTGGTCAGAGAAGAAGTTTGAAGAAATGACTGAGAGAGATTGGAGGATATTTCGAGAGGATTTTAATATATCGTATAAGGGTTCGAGAATTCCCAGGCCGATGAGGAGTTGGGTCGAGAGTAAGTTGAGCTCGGAACTTTTGAAAGCGGTGGATAGAGCGGGCTACAAGACGCCATCGCCGATTCAAATGGCTGCGATCCCGCTTGGTCTCCAACAGTGAGATGTGATTGGTGTTGCGGAAACGGGGTCAGGTAAAACTGCTGCTTTTGTACTTCCTATGTTGACTTACATAACTAGACTTCCTCCGATTAGCGAGGAAAATGAGGCGGAGGGGCCTTATGCGGTTGTTATGGCGCCTACTAGAGAACTTGCACAGCAGATTGAGGAAGAAACAGTTAAGTTTGCGCATTATTTGGGTATCAAAGTTGTTTCGATTGTTTGTGGGCAGTCGATTGAAGAGCAGGGGTTTAAGATTAGACAAGGGTGTGAGGTTGTTATTGCGACGCCTGGACGTCTGATCGATTGTTTAGAAAGACGTTATGCGGTTTTAAACCAGTGTAACTATGTTGTTCTTGATGAAGCGGATCGTATGATTGATATGGGTTTTGAACCACAAGTTGTGGGTGTTCTTGATGCGATGCCGTCGAGCAACTTTAAACCCGAAAATGAAGATGAGGAGCTTGACGAGAAGAGGATATATAGAACGACTTATATGTTTAGTGCAACTATGCCTCCAGCTGTTGATGAGAGGCTAGCTAGAAAGTACTTGAGAAACCCTGTTGTTGTGACTATCGGAACTGCGGGAAAAGCGACTGATCTCATTACGCAACACGTTATCATGGTTAAAGAATCTGAAAAAATGCCTAGGTTACAGAAGCTGTTGGATGATCTGGTAGACAAGACTGCAATTGTGTTCATAAACACTAAAAAGTCTGCTGATTTTGTGTCGAAAACGTTGGAAAAAGCAGGTTACCGGGTGACAAGTTTCTAAATTTATTAGTTGAAGGGTACAACATATTTTGTATTTTCTTTCTTTTATTGGAGGTTTAACTTGAACTCATTGCAATTTTGGTAGTCTTGACTCTTGATTACAAAACACAATAGACAACAGACTAAAAACATAATGGATAACAGATTAAAAACACAATGAATAACAGATCAAAACATAATGGACAACAGACTAAAAACACAATGAACAACAGACTAAAACACAATGAATAACATATTAAAAAATGGACAGCAAAACAAAAACACAATGGACAACAGACTAAAACACAATGGATAGCAGACTAAACACAATGACCAGAACCTATAACACAATGTATAGAAAACCCACCCAAGTGAAAAAACATAATAATCAGAATCAATAACACAATTTATAGAAAACCCAAATATAACATCATTTTCATTGTGTTATAGGATAAAAACACAATGGGCAGAACTCAAATTAACATTGTATTATAGGTTTTGATAATAACACAATGTATAGAAATATTTGTAAAAAATGTAATGACCAAAACCCAGTTGAAAAACACAATGATCGGAACTTTTAATAAGATGCAAAGAAAACCTACTAAATTATGATTTTTTATATAACAATATTATACTCATATCAAAGATAAATACGTTCACTATTATGGTGATTCTTTTTAATAATCGTATGAAAAAGTTTTGGAAATATTAAAATGATGGGGGAATTGGCGTGTGTTATGCATGTGGAAAAGGAAAGTCAATAAACGTAGGATATTCTTTTTATGCCTTCCACTAATTTTTTTCCCTAAAATTAATCTCAACCCTCTAAATCCAACCATATAAAATAGGATTGAACCGGACCATAAGATTAATATATTTTTTTTATATAGCAATATAACATTTTTATTTTGTGTTTAAGTCCATTGCTTTCTATAACACAATGATAAAACAGAGTTTTATTGTGTTTTAGAACATTGCGTTTTTGAATTTTGAATTTTGAATTTGATGCTTTATTATGTTATAGTATGTTGTGACAATAATAACTTTAAAGATTGATAAGGTACACGTACAGTACCACTATCGCTATAGCAACCAAAAGAGAAAACACATACAAAATAAAGTCGTAATATTGCCTAAAGGATATCAACACGTGCTTGATTTGTTGATTTTTTTTATTTAACTCAAAACAATGAATGATTTCATTAGGTTCAATTTTGAATTAAATAAAAAAAAAGTGATAGATATAAGAAAGAAAATAAATCCCGCCTGCTACCGCTACCTGTGAGGTGAACTTTATTACGTGAACTTTAATTTGCAAATGAAATCCAAATGAAAATAAAAAAAGTAAATCAAAACTTGCCCACAGCAGGTATCGATCCCACAACCAGTCAATCAAATGGATTACGATCCCTAAAAAAGCCAACTCGGACAGATGAATTTTACAGTCAGTGTTTGTTTCATGTAGTATATATAATTTATATAAATAAAGTATATAACATTTATAAAAATTTCGGGCCCTTTTACGATTTTGGCCCTGAGCGGACGCCCACCCAGCACTTGCTCAGGGCCGGCCTTGAGAACATAGTTTTAAGTACATCTAGTAACGTTACCCGTGCGATGCAGCGGGACTCGGATACTACCAGTTCGGTTCATTTAGCTACCCATATGGTATCGCCAAAACTAAACAAAAACGGCAAAACTTAACTGTAGCATTTAGTTATTTAAGAACATAGTCAACAACTTTGTAACTTTTTGTAGCAGTTTCAACATCCCCACCATCTGACTATAAAGATGTAATCCGATATCTATGGCCTAGACAGTTAGTTGTCCTCAAAATCTAAGGGAAAAAGTCACATGCCTGTATTTAGCAACTTGCTTTCCATGTATTCTAAGCAAGCTAACATCCATTTAACGACATATCAGTTCTATATTCTATATATGAGCCTTTAGTGCTATTATACAAATAGATGATATAACCTCAAAATCCCCGTCTTCCTTAATAGGATCAAACCGCAAAATCCGCGATAACTTGAAGCAACAAAGTAGATGCTTATTGCAATCCAATTCCATGTAAATGAATGAACTGACCCCACTAGAAGCTCATTAACTAAATTCTCCTGACTTTCAAACCTCCGTACCCAATCCGACCACGACACATGTCGGTTGACATGGTCCCACAAGTCACAGGGTGCTACTGGTAACACCATGTCAAAAAATTGGAAGTTGGTAAATAATAGGTGTAGCCAAATTATGTTTGAGCAATCAAGCCCTAATTGTTTTAAACAAAAAATAAAATCATTACCTTTTCTACTTTGTTACAGCAACAACACATTTTATATATATAGCATAGCACCAGCCATTCCATTCCTGAAACACAACCAACAACAATAACAAATATGTAAGCATTCAACTTTCAACTGGCAGGAAAACCTAATTGCCCATAGGGCTTTTGACAACATAGGTCTTAACTATATAGCCTAAATATAACTTCATCAAAGATAGAAATAACTGTTAAAACTAAAATCACACTATTTACAAGATTATATTACGGATGAGCACTTGGTACCGGGTACTGGTATTTACGGATAAAACACCGGTAATACTTGTACCGAACCGGTATATTCAGTACCAATACCCACTTTCCCGTTTTTCGGTATCGGTACCTGAAGGGGTATGGTCCCAGATCTCGCGTCAGCACGACCGCGAGTGACCATTACCCTTATCAAAACCCCCACTAGCTGACAATTTACCTGTGTCTGAGCGGGAACACGCGAACACAGTGGTCGAATCCAATCTGCCCAATGATGGAGGAGGACTTACCTGGAATATGAGAACGGTATAGTAATGCGGCATGGCACCGCATCGGGTGTATGAAAACGAAAGTACTCACAGCGATGCGGCCTAACACCGCATCCAGTGAACACTTCTATCAATACAAGGGAGCTGGATAACAGCAACAGTCACCACGGACGACGATACGGCTTGGCATCGCATCTCGCGTATTTCTTGATCAAAGAATGAGACGCGGGAACATCTAGAGTTACCGCAAGCAACGATGCGGCCCGCACCGCATCCTGTGCACTCAGCAAGTGGGACTGACGCCACAGAGCAAGTAGCACCAATGACAGCCGCCTGTCAGGTCTACGTAAGCGACAGACTGACGTGGCTTCACCTCCACAACTGACAAGCCTGACACACCTGCAAAGGGGCAGCATGTCGTCAGTCTATCCGCCCATCTCCTCCTTCACTCCTCGGCTATAAATACCAACCCCAAACCAGGTTTGAGGTATCTCTTGACAACTCTCTCACTACTACTACTATCATACTTTGCTTCCCAAGCAGACTACTGATTCTCACGCCGGAGAGTGGTAACAAGGAGCACCCCCCCACCCCATCCTCCTTGTTACGAGTCACGGTTTGTTTCCTTGTGCAGAAGATCAACCGGCAGACGATCCAGCCAGCGATCCTCGAGAGGAAGGGATTAACCCTTCTTGACGAGACCAGTGTGTTAACCCTGCCCGGTTAACCATTCTTTCATCATTGGCGCCCACCGCTACTCTTAGCACTTTTTTAACCATCCGTCTCCCTCTCAAAAGATCATGTCAGATCGCCTAAACAACACTGCTGGGGATAGCCCAAACCCCGCAAACCCAGGGAATGTGGGGACCGCTCCCCCAGCCCTAAATCCTGGCCACATTGGCACATCAACACAAAGGGGTCCATCCCTTACGTTCGGACACGACCTATCACAGTACGCATCTGTGATCCCTCCAGACATGGACCCTCATGCCTGGTAGCTGGTCTGCTGGCCGCAACATACAACCGAGCTTGCGCTGAAGCGCAAGTACAGGCCGGGCCTACCCCGGCACCACATACACATGCGGGTCGTGTTTTACAATACGACGGCAGGGCACCCTCACGTCAAGCCTCCAGAAGTAGGCGTGAGGATCGCGGATCATCTTACTGTGATGTCCGCACAATTGATGAGAATGACTCCTCATACGGGTCCCACAGTAGGGGCCTAGTACATAGCCGCCTAGGCCCTTACAGCGAGGACAGGCGGCAATCCACAGCCCGGCATGGCTCCGGAATTCACAGCCGGTTGGGCCCGCAGCTGCATAATGAAGGGTATGGTCGTACCGACTCAGACGACGATACATACCGCGGGGAGTCCCATGCTACCAGCAGCAGACCGAGAGGACGTCATTATGTTCCTTCCACTCATCCCCGAAACACATACCTCCGCGCTGCAAAGCGCCTCGAGAGCCGACCCTACAGGCCGAAAGCTGCGGCCGAAAACTCCAAATTCGCCCCAGAAATCGCCCACGCCCATGTAACCACCACAAAATTCTCATTTAGCATTGGGAAATACAACGGTTCGTCCGACCCGGACGATCACATGAACATTTTCATGGGTGCAGGGTGCAACGACAGGTGGGACGAACCCACCTGGTGTCATTTTTTCCCCCAGACCCTCACGGGTCTGCCTAGGGCTTGGTTCGATTCTTTGCCAGTAGGATCACTGGCCTCATTTGAGGACTTACATGCAAAGTTTCTAGCTCATTTCAGCCAGCAACGACGTCATGAACGTGATTCGATGGACGTCATGAATATCTGGCGCAGGGACGACGAATCTCTTGAAGCGCTCGTCGTCCGATACAATAAAGAATTCCTGGAGATCGGTGGCGCGGCAGACCAAATGGCACGTAACCACTTCATCAAAGCCGTCAGAGACGAGAAGAGGGTTATGACCATCTCCGGCAAGGATGGCTTGCCAAAGAAATGGGAAGATGTCATGGGTGCGGTCAAGACATACGCCCAGACTCAGCGGTCCCTTAAACCGCACCTCGCAAAGGCACAGCCCCAAGCGGAAGGTCAAACCTCCCGCCACGAGCCCAAGCGTAACAATAAACGCAACCTGGACACAGGGAATCGCGACAGCGATTCCAAACCGTATTTCCCGCGGACCAACCCGTTCGACGCAAGGGCAACAATTAACGCCCAACGGGACAACCAGGCGTCAAAGAAACAATCTCGGGATCGTAACTGGACCGAGATTAACCAGTCACCAAGCGACGTCCTGCTTACGGACGCGCATTTTCTGCGACCGGCCCAGCCGATGAAGTCCAAGAAAAACCAGGACCTCACTCTCTATTGTGACTATCACAAGGACTCGGGCTACACAACAAATAACTGCAGCAGTCTCCGGCTGGAGATTGAGCGAGCCTTAAAGGAGGGGAAGCTGCAACATATGTTGCCCGGTGGGCAAAAACCCACCAAGCGTATTACCCCCCACGGCGAAGGCACCTCCTCAGGGAAAAAGACCATGTGTGTGGCCTCAACCCATATGATCAACGGAGGTAAAGGAAGGCCGCGCAAGGCGGCGAGAAGACCGGACAATGACTAGAAAGACGAGCAAGTCGTTTTCCCAAAAGTCCGAGGCGGTCCGCGCGACAAGCGCGCCGTCGTTATTACAGGCCAACTAGCTCATTAACGCACCGAGCGATTATTCATCGACCCGGGCAGTACTTCTGATATCATATACGAGCAGTGCTTCAACCAGTTCGATCAGGAAGACAAAGATCGGTTGCAAGCAGTGGATTACCCGTTGGCCAGGTTCGCAGGGGAAACTGTCTTTCCCCTAGGCCAAATTACTTTTCCTGTGCGCCTCACCAGCGGAAGGCACACACGAACAGAAGAGGTAAACTTCATGGTTTTACCTCATACTTCCAAATATGACGTGCTCCTTAGGAGAGAATCCCAAGGCGACTTCAACATGATTACGTCCGTACCCCATTCTGCAGTCGGTTTCCCAACCGAAACAGGGGTCGCGATAATCTATGCACGCAGGGAAGTCATGACGTTGGACGAACTGCGTCCGACCAAGATAGCAAGGCCGACCCCCAACAACCAACCAGAAAAATGGGTCCTCAACGCAAGATACCCAGAACAAAAGGTCACGTTGGGCCACGCCTTGTCCCCCAACACCAGAGCGCACCTGAAGCAGCTTCTCTTCAGGAACCAAGATATTTTCGCGTGGGCACCCGCAGACAAGACTGGGGTCCCACGCGAAATCGCGCAACATTTCTTGAACACCTCGCCAGTTATCAAGCCGGTAATCCAAGGCCAACGCCACCTTGGATCCGCAAAAAATCAGGCGATGCATGAGCAGGTGGAAGAGCTGCTCTCCGCAGGCATCCTGCAGGAAGTTAAGTACCAGACTTGGTTGTCCAACCCAGTCATGGTAGAGAAACCGTCCGGGGGCTGGCGCATGTGCGTCGATTATAAAGACCTCAACAAAGCCTGTCCCAAGGATTGTTACGCACTTCCAGAAATCGCCGAAAAGGTCGATAACCTCGCACCATTTCGATGGAAGTGCTTCCTCGATTGTTACAAAGGCTACCACCAGGTCCAGATGGCAATCGAGGATGAAGACAAAACGGCATTCTGCACCCCTACCGGAAATCACTGCTATACAAAAATGTCATTTGGGTTGCGCAACGCGGGCGCAACCTATCAAAAACTGATGAATGACACTTTCTGCGGGAAAATCAGCAAAAGTGTCGAAATCTACATGGACGACCTAGTCGTCATGAGCATGGAAGAGGATACCATGCTCACCGATATCGAAAGAACATTCCAAACTCTGCAAAGCGTCAATATGAAGCTAAATCCAGGGAAATGCTCGTTTGGAATGGAAGAAGGCAAATTCCTTGGATTCATCGTAACGAAAGATGGATTCAAGGTAAACGCGGAAAAAGTTCAAGCGATCAAGCACATGCCATCGCCTTCAACGATGAAAGAGATGCAACGACTAGCCGGCAGGCTAGCCGCACTAAACAGATTCTTAGCCAACCATGCAGCTAAGTCTTATCCTTTCATCAAGACCCTGCGGAACTGCCTAAAGAAAGAACAATTCCAATGGACCGCAGAGGCCGAAAACGCTTTCCGGGAAATGAAAGAATGTGTGATACAACTCCCAACTCTAACCGCACCACGCAAAGGTAGGTGCGGGAGGGAGTTCAATAGTGGAGTGGGAGGGAGTTCAAACACCCATCTACTACATCAGCAAGATGCTCAACGACCCAGAGACAAGATATTCAATAATGGAAAAGTTGGTACTAGCACTAGTACACGCATCAAGACGGTTGCGACGCTACTTCGCAAACCACGTCATCACGGTGTTAACCAACTACAGGATCGGCCCGATCCTATCCAAACCAGACATCTCTGAAAGGTTAGAAAAATGGGCAATCGAGTTGGGCGCACTCATGCTAAACTACAAGCCGCGCCCCGCAATCAAGGGCCAGGTCCTGGCAGATTTCATTGCCGAGGTACCGGCAAATCGCATCCAAGAATGTGAGGAAGAACAAAACCCTGCGTCACCACCACCTTCTTCAGAAACATGGGCACTTTTTACCGATGGTGCGTCCAACGAAGAAGGTGTAGGCGTAGGTCTGCGACTCGTCAGCCCCGATGGCCAAGAGCTTACCTATGCAATTCGCCTCGATTTCAAAAGCACAAATAACGAGGCAGAGTGTGAGGCTCTATTAGCAGGGCTACGTCTGGCAGTCAAGCTCGGCGTACAACATCTGGAAGCACACGTCGACTCCTTGTTAGTCGCAGGGCAAATGCGCAGTGACTATGCCGCAAAAGGGGATATCATGATCCTCTACCTCGAGCAAGCTCTGCAACTAAAATCAAAATTCACTTCCTTCAATATACGTCATATCAACAAAAGTGAAAACAAATCCGCAGATGCACTGTCAAAACTTGCATCCACCAGCTTCAAACACTTGGCAAAGGAGATACGCATTGAAATTCTACAGAATCCATCAGTACCCCTGCGCCAAGTCAATGTCATCCAATACGGTACAACATCCTGGATGACACCAATCATTACATACTTGCAATCAGGTGTGACTCCTGAAAGCAAGTCAGAGGCACGTAAGTTGCAATACAAAGCGTGCCATTATCAAATTGGAGACGGCATCCTATACCGTAAATCATACCTAGGCCCACTCCTACGCTGCGTCGACCCCCAAGATGCCACATACCTAATCAGAGAGATACACGAGGGAATGTGTGGCATACACGCAGGGCCACGCATGGTAGTGGCTAAAATCATGAATGCTGGGTATTACTGGCCCGGCATGCACCTGGATGCCGTCAAAGAATTGTGCAAGTGTATTAATTGTCAGCGACATGCTCCCAAGACTCTGTGCCCCAAGAACAAATTGATCCCGGTCACCACCGCATGGCCTTTTAAAAATGGGCAATTGACGTGGTCGGACCTTTCCCAGACGCACCAGGTGCGGTCAAATTTATCATAGTAGCTGTCGATTACTTCACAAAATGGGTAGAGGCAAAACCACTCGCCTCAACCACTGCTATGATAACGAGGAAATTCATTTAGGAACACATCATCTGCCGTTTTGGTCTACCAATGTGCATCGTTACCGATAACGGCACCAACTTTGCTGCTGACGAATTTCAAAAATGGCTAGAAGAACTACATATTGAACACATATTCTCCTCCGTGGCACACCCGCAAGGAAATGGCCAAGTTGAGAGTATCAATAAAAGTCTAGTCGAAGGCATCAAAGCAAGGTTGGGAACAGCCAGGCATGCTGGGTCGATGAACTCCCAAGCATCTTATGGGCTCACCGAACAAGCCCAAAAACGAGCAACGGGGAGACACCCTTCAGCCTGGTCTATGGCTCAGAAGCGGTAATCCTCGCGGAAGTAGGTCTTCCTTCACCTCGAATGTTGGCTATCAACAAAGTAGCCAACAATGAAGCACGTAGGCTTGACTTGGACCTCCTAGAAGAAAGGCGCGAAAACGCTGCCATCAACGAGGCCAAGTACAAAACCAAGCTTGAAAAATACTACAATTCACGTGTGCGGGTTTGTACCTTTAACCCGGGAGACTACGTCCTTCGCGATAACGAAGCATCTAACGCTGAACGCCCAGGAAAACTTGCCCCCAAGTGGGAAGGACCCTACCTCATCAAAGAGGTCTTGGGCAAAGGCGCGTATAAACAACAAACGTTAGAAGGCGAAACTATCGCATGCACATGGAATGCACAACAGCTTCGACGCTGCTACATGTAAGCCATGTTCTTTACATTTCCATTTAACCTATCGGGCCGCAGGCCATTTGCAAATAAATAAACGAGCGATTTAATGCAATATTGTTTGTTACTACTATTACAAATGCGTGTTCCACTTTGCGGTATCCGCAAAAACAGATTGACAAAATCTTCATTCGCGATACCCACACAAAGCGGTAACCACACACAAATATTGTAATAGGCCAGCAAAGGAAAAACACTAAGTGTCTATCCGGCCGGATACACACGCGGTTTTTACAAAACCTACACAATTCCAAGACCTGAACGGGACAAACACTGGAATTGACTAATACTCATACGACAAAGGTATAGAGTATACTCAACCACGTTTACAACGGGTAGAGTTCTACATACACACGTTCAAACATGCAAGGAGTAAAAACACTTGTACAAATTGAGCAAAAACAGTTAAACTTTATATTCAAAAAATTCATACACCCGCACGGTAGGGGTGTTCATCCAATCGAATATCGAATTTTCGAATTATTCGAGTCGAATTATTCGAATATTTTTATTTTCTCTTGAATTCGTATTCGATTCGAATTCGATTAAAACTTACCGAATTCGCTTCGAATTCGTATTCGAATAAAAAACCCAATTCGTATTCGATTAAAAATTCGAATTCGAATCGAATTCGAATAAATTCAATTTAATTCAGATTCTTTAAAACCATGTAAAAAACTATCAAAATGAAACACAAATTTTAAAGCAATCATAAAGCACGATATCACAATAAAAAGTTCCAAGTAAAGTACCATAAGTCTAAAATTAAAAACGAGAAGTCAAGAATAACCACTCCACATTACAAGTTAATATTTTTAGGGTTATAAATCTATTGATAGATTTTTTACTTGGATTTTAGTTATGGGTCATGTAGTTGGTTTGATAATGGGTAATTTTAATACTTGGAAAAAATTTGAAAATAATTTATAGTATAGCTTAATAAAAGTTATATATGCATTATATAAAAATAATAAATAAAAATGTATAATTTTTATTCGAATTTCGAATCGAATCGAATTTGAACTTATAAATTCGTATTCGATTCGTATTCGATTTACTTGACTCGAATTGAATCGAATTCGAATTCTTTTAATGGAAACGAATTCTTGATAATCGAATCGAATTTAAACGAATTTCGAATTTTTTCGAATTCGAAACGAATTCTAAACACCCCTACCGCACGGTGTATAAAGGATTTACATAAAGTTCCAACATTTACATAAGGAGAACAAAAAAGGGCACGCAGGCCAACCTAGTCCTACTTTGTACCGCTGGTACCCGCGCCACCTTTGGCGTCACCAGCAACTTCTTCCTCTTCCGAGTCATCGGCATTAGCATATAACAACCGTAAACGGTCTACATAGTCAGGCGCATTCAGGCACTTGTCAAGCTCCTCAACCGCATCAATAGACGTGTCGTAAAATGATGCACAAGCCGCCTCAAGAATCGCTTCGGTGTCCACATCACGAAACCCAGACCGTTCATCAGTGTAGCCGCCTTTAGACAAGATGTTTATATGGCCGATGCATCGGTTATAAGCAGTTTTTTAAACCAGCATCCCGGGCACGCTGCTTAATCAAGTCTATACCAGTTACAGTCTCAGGCGCATCCAGGATAGCTTTAACAATCTACAACAAACGAGCAATAAGATTATCACGTGCTAATCCAAATAAATGCAAAGGCACCAGATACTTACATGTGCAATACCGTGACACCGCATCCACTCACGGTCAGTCTCAAGCTGGTTAAACGAAGAGGTAAGGCCATCTCTAGCCTCGACAGCCTCGTTAGCCCGCTCTTCAGCTACAGTCACGCGGTCAGTAATCTCCACAAGCTGGGCCTCGCGATTCTGCAACTCAGCCTTTCGAAAGCAAGAAACACAGTATGTACAAAATCATTAAACATACTCAGAAAGTGAAAGGAAAGTTCAACTGAAAGGCAACTCATACCTGAAGGCTCCCAACAATCTGTTCAAGTGGCCGCGATCAGCATTCGCTTCTTCAAGAGCCTTAGAAGCGCGGCCCTCCCTCTCCTTGGCCTCTTCAAGAGCCTTTCCAGCATGGCCCCCCGCCTCTTTGGCCTCTTCAAGCGCCTTTGCAACCCGAGCCTCTGCCTCCCAGGCCTTAACAGCAACCGCTTCGGCCGCAGCTTTCTCCTTGCCCAAAGCAGCATTCGCTGCCTTGGCATTCGTCAACTCCTGACGAAAACGAAACAATGTTTCATTCTGTTTGGCCCAAGATACTTTCCAGCTCTTGCGCTCATCAGAAAGTTTTTCGTTCCAACTCTTGCGTTCATCAGAAAGTAACTTGGCAAGAGTACGAACCTGTTTAAGCTCAGCAGTTGCAGCCCACTCCTCGGTCTGCTTATGCTTCTCAAAAGCAGCCCTATCCTTTTCAAGCTGCTCCGCACCCGCACGAGCAGCCTTCACCAACTCCTTCGCCTTGGCCTGCAAGCACGCAGCTTCCTCCTCCCTGCGGCCCAACACCTTGTAGTCTTCCAGGATGGCATTCGCCACTATGGAACTTCCCACAAGCACGGTGGAAAGTTGGTTAATGCAAAGTTCACGGTGATAGCTCGTACTCCGATCCTGTGTATAGGTGCGGTAGTAATACTCCAGTTCAGACTCTCCAGGCTGAATCGGAGGCCCTTCATAACTGTCACACCCCGATTTCCACGTGTCTCACCGGTGGGCCCGGTGGGGGATTACTGATGTGCGTGAAGTGTGTTATATTTTTAATGTATATTTAAGCCCTTTTTACACTTTTAGCCAAGTTTTAAATTTATAAAACACGATATTCACTAACACTAAACACACATATGGGCAAGTGCACCCATCGTTGACGTAGTATAGTGTTGGTAAGATACCGAGGTCGCCCAAGGACACAAGAGCTTTTAATACCGGTTTATCCTCAACGTCTAATCAAATCAAAAAAAAAGTGAGAAAAATGTTTTTAAACTAAGAAAATAAAAACTAACTAAATGCTGAAAAATAAAAATAAAATAAAAACAGATAGACAAGATGAATCACTTGGATCCGACACGTGTATTAGTATAACCTTTGATTATTTTCCCACTTTTGCACTTGTTTAAGAGATTATCTTAGTTATTGTAGTAGGCCCCTCTTTTGAAGGCGACGTTACCCTCAACCTAGTAGTTTGAGTCAGCAAGGATACAATCCTAAAGGGTCGGATTATTGAAAGATAATGAATTAAGTTATTAATGCAAATTGTGGTAGGCCCCGCTTTCGGCGGTGACGTTACCCTCGGCTAAGTAGTCTGAGTCAGCAGGGATACAATCCTAAATAGCCGGGTTATAGTATTAATAGTAGTTAACTTATGAGGGGGTCAAAGAGTTTGGATCCCCGCCATCCAATACCTATGGGCATTGAAGGAGATCCTACTAAATTTGACCCAGGTCCCAAGCAGGACCTCTAAACGCTGAACAAGGGAAAGACCTTTACCAAACCGTTCCCTTGACCCCCGACCAGGTAGCCAACATACCTCCATATAGACCGTGGAGATATGAATGGTGAAAATCTTTTATTTTATATAGACAGTAAAATAATGCCAAGACACCACGGACAAACGATAAGGAAAGATCACCTTCAACATAAGCAACTAGTTATTAAAGTCATTAATACAAAACCAAATAAAAAGTGCAAAAGATTAAAAATAAAAAGTATTATACTAAACACTTGTCTTCACCAAGTGATGTAAGAGAATTAGGCAAACATGGCCTTGATTGTCAAGAACTCTTACGATCAATCTTGGATCCCGAGACGACTCACACACTCTACGATGGACAATGGATGATGGTGGTGGATGATGGTGTTATGGTGGTGGTGGGTGGTGGATGAAGTGTGAGAGAGGTGGTGTGCCAAGGGATGAGATGGAATGAAACCAAGCACTCCTATTTATAGGCTGAACAGAAGGCTGGGCACGGCCCCGTGTCCGCTGGACACGCCCCCGTGCCCGTCTGACACTCTCTCTCCTCATTAATTGTAATTCGCAATTACAATTAATGCGCCTGCTGTACTTTCACCACGCCCCCATGCCCGCTGGACACGGCCCCGTGGTGGGCAATGGAAGCTTCTATAAGTTTGTCTTTTATGCTGCTTCTTGGGCACGGGGCGTGTTCAGACTTCTGCTTTCTCTTCTTTGCCTTAGAGGATGCCGTTGAGGGTCCGGGCAGTCTACTTTTATTCCTTTTCTTGTATTTATGCTAGAATTAGTTGTCTTTTTGCTTCTTTTGTGAATTTGAGCTCATTTCATCCTGAAAATACAAAAGAAAGACAAAAACACTCTTTTTCCATCATTAGTACTTAAAAAGGGTTAGTTTTATGCCTTAATTGATGTGATTTATATGTTGTATTTTACACACATCAAATACCCCCACACTTGAACTTTTGCTTGTCCTCAAGCAAAACTCTTTAAATGTGGCTTACACTCCCAAATGGAATAGGTAGAAGAGAAAGTTTTTGGCTTGTCATAGAGTGTCGGGAATCCAAGATCTTTGTAAGTTTTATTTTTATTTATTTACAATCCTATTCGTTATGATTTATTTAGAACGTTTCACAAGATAAATTACTTATTCGGGCATAGCATGCCTTATTAAAATTCCATTTATATACAAGTTCACATACCTCACGGGAGATCACTCAACACTTGGCCGAAGGTGTAATTTTTTTAGTGAATCACTCGAGAGCGGCATGGAACTTACGCCTTCCATAGGCTTGCCAAGCAATCAATCCTCCTCCTTTTTAACTTTCTACCTTTGTAAATATCAAGAGGACTTTTTGGGTGAAGGGTTAGGCTTGGGTTAAAGGTGGGTGGTTGGGTTAGTGGTTAGTAAAAGGGCAAAAATCGTAAAAAGCGTCGGTTTTCGTGATACACCTTGTTTTTAGTGACTTTTTATTTTGAAGTATTTCTCCAAACAAGCTTTTATATAGCTTTTGTTTGTTCTTGACTTCATCAAATTTTTTTTTTTTTTGATAAGTCACATAAAATAGCGAGCTTACGAAAAACCGAGCTTGTTACTAAAATAAAGGGTGAAAAATAAAAAAGGGTTTTTTGATGGGTAAAAAGGGTTTTAGGGTAATGAAATGAAAGGTTTAGGCTCAAAGGGGCTAACTAGGGGGATTTTGGGTAGGTGGTAAAAAAAATGAAAAATAATGGTGTAGAAAGAAAAATATGGTTAGTCCTAATGCCTCCATCACTTACTTACTTGGGTTTAAGTTGGTAAGGACCGGGAATGTATCGTCGTGGCAAGTTCTAGAGTTGTAAGAACCAAGCGGCTATTCACACAAGAAACGAAAAATGAGCATTTAGTCTAAAGATGTATATTTGTATGCTCAATAAAGGCTCAAAACTCACTTTTGTGGGAATGGGTTTTTAATGCGATCAAGTATATATAATCGAATTTTTAACTAGACTTGTTATGCCGTTTCGTAATTTTCTTATGTTGGTTCTTTGTTATCACGACGCTATCGGTTGTAAATTTGTAAAAATATAACCTTTTTAGAACTTGTTATTCCCATATTAAACCAAGACAAGTAAAAAAAATGAAAAGTTTTTGAAAAAATTTGGGGTGTTTAGCGGTTCCAATAGAGTTTTGTGTAAGGCTTGTAATTAGGATTCGCAAAATTCAAGGTTTTAGCATCCCCCCACACTTAAATTACACATTGTCCTCAATGTGTCCCAAAAATAAGGTTTTCGGTTGATTAGAATGTGTAAAAGTGGGTTAAAAAGCAAAGATTTATGTTACTGACATCCTGGACACGGCCCCGTGGTGACCGGGCACGGCCCCGTGGTCAGGTGCCAGTAACAGAAATTAAAGAAATAAGACAGAAGCCTGGACACGGGGGCGTGTCCGCTGAACACGGCTCGTGTCCAGTTACCTGAACTGGGCGTTTTTCTGCAGGTGGCTCAGCACGGGGCCGTGTTGGTTGGGCACGGCCCGTGTTGAGCCTTATGTGATGGAGATTTGTGTCGGGTTGCTCTGTTCTTTGTGCATGGGGCCATTTTTCTCGTTCCCTTTTTCATCCATTACCACCATGAGTGTGTTTTATTCTGCAAATTAAAACTAAAAGATTAAACTAAACTAAGGATAGTTCCGCGGAATGCCTCCGTGGTGCGCCACGTTTATAAGGGTCCTTGGCTAGACCCAATGCAAGGTTATATGTTTTCTGAGTGGGATGCCTGGCGTCCCATGTTACACCGTCGGAGAGCAGGATCCAAGCTTGAATCAATAACCTTTATGTAATTGACCGGGTCGTCGTCCTCTATTCTCTTCCCAACTCCGAACTTCACTTCATCATCCCCATACCTCAAGGTGAGTGTCCTGTCATTCATATCTACCACTGCTTGGGCGGTGGCAAGGAAGGGTCTCCCTAGTATGAGGGGGACCTCGGTGCCTTCCTCCATATCGAGTATGACAAAGTCAGCTGGATAAACGAATCTGCTTACCTTTACCAAGACATTCTCGATGACACCTTGTGGGAATTTGACGGATCGATCAGCGAGTTGTATGCTCATTTTTGTAGGGCTCGTGGTTCCTAAGCCGAGTCTTTTGAACATTGATGAGGGCATGAGGTTAATGCTAGCCCCCAGGTCGGCTAAGGCATTACGAACGGGTGATTCCCCTATTGAGCAGGGAATCGTGAAGCTTCCGGGATCGATTTTCTTCTGGGGAAGTTTATTGAGTACGAGGGCGGAGCATTCTTCGCCTAAATTGACTAATTGCAAACTTTCAATTTTCTTTTTATGTGTAAGGAAGTCCCTCATGAATTTAGAGTACTTGGGCATTTGGGTTAGGACTTCGATAAAAGGAATATTGACATGCAATTGTTTTAACAGACTTTCGAACTTTGCGAATTGCTCATTGGTCTTTTGACGAATTAACCTACCGGGGTATAGAACTCGAGGAGCCTTGATAGGCTCTGGTGACGGAGGGGAGTTCTTTTCCTGCAGAGGTGTGGGTACTGTTTCTTCCGTTGGTGGTGGCACTTCTGCAGGCCCTACGGTGCGGTTCCGTAGTGTGATGAGGTGAACTTGCGCTTTTGGGTTCGTTTCGGTATTGCTAGGTAATGCGCCTTGCGGTCTCTCAGCAAAATTTTGAGCTATTTGATTTAATTGTTTTTCTATGTTTTGAATACTAGCTTGTTGATTTCTAAAATTTGATTCTCATTGTAGAAATCTTCCCGAGTTTTTCTTATCAGTGTCGGAGACGAGGCGAGATACAGTATCTTCGAGCCTTTCTCGTCCACTTTGTTGTTGAGTGAAATTTTGTGACTCATTTCTTGGTTGCTGAAAGTTTGTTCGTTGGGTTTGTTGGTTACTACTATTGTCGGGTTCCCTCCAACCAAGGTTTGGGTGGTTTCGCCATCCTTGGTTGTAAGTTCCCGTTGGGGGACCCGACGGCCTAGGTCTATTATCAATGTAGTTTACCATTTCTTGTTGATCGTCTGTTTCTTTCATGCAACTCCAATTTTCATATGACCCACCACACCCTTCACAAGCCATAACCGAGACTGTTTTTGTCATTTCCAATTTTTTTATCTTTGAAGAAAGGGCCTCGATTTGGGCTTGTAAAGAAGTGCTTTCATCGACCTTATGGGCGCCCGGGGCGATAGACTTATTTCCCCGGGGGGTGTGCCATTGAAAATTGGTTTGAGCAATTTCCTCAATTTGATTATATATTTCGTGTGGGCGTCGATTACCTAAAAGTCCCCCGGAGCTAGAATCAAGTTTCTGCCTAGTGTGTGGCAACAATCCATTATAGAAAGTGGATACTTGTTGCCATATTGCGAGGCCGTGATGGGGACACTTGCGTAATAACTCCTTAAACCTTTCCCAAGTTTCATATAAGGATTCCCCGTCCTCTTGTGAATATGTATTAATTTCAGTCATTAACTTAGCAGTTTTAGCGGGAGGGAAATACTTATATAGAAATTTTTGGGCTAGTTCATCCCAGGTGTTTACCGATCCAGCTGGGAGGGCGTTGAGCCAAGCTTTCCCTCGGTCTTTTAGTGAGAAGGGAAACATACGGAGGCGGATGGCGTCGTTTGATGCTCCATTGATCCGAAAGGTATCACATATTTCCAAGAAATTAGTTATATGTAGATGGGGATCCTCGTCCGCAAGCCCATGAAAGGTTGCGGAGTTTTGGAGCATTTGTATCAAATGCGGCCGAAGTTCGAAGTTATTAGCTTCGACATTCGGAGCATTGATAGCGGCGCCTAGATTACCTACGGTGGGTCGTAGGTAATCCATAAGGGTACGTTGGTCCGCCATTGGAGGTGGGTCACCCGAAACCTTCTCTTGGTTTTTGGCTTTTAACCTTTTTCTGAGAAAGCGTTCGGGTTCTTCTAGTGGTTCTTTTATGTCTTTATTGGAACTGGAGCTCATACACTACGTGAGGTTGGCGTCGGGTTCCAAGTCCTGCAATAAAAACTGAAAAGAATGTTGGTCAGAAGGTTCCCCACGGCCCCGTGTTTAGCGAACACGGCCCGTGGTCGGAGTTTCAGTGATTGTTTTCCAGATCCCAGTTACTGGAAGTTGGACACGGCCCCGTGTTGCACCGGCACGGCCCCGTGGTCAGCCTTCTGTAACTTGGAAAACAAAAAACTGCCGGTTACGATGCTGGGCACGGCCCGTGTCCGACCAGGCACGGCCCGTGCTGAGCCCTGCAGAAGCTGAAAAACTAAGAAAAATCCTAAAAATTAAAAAGAAAAATAAAAATATGATTAGGCCGTTGATTCCTAACTTTCTTAAAATCCTTGTGTCCCCGGCAGCGGCGCCAAAAACTTGATGTGCGTGAAGTGTGTTATATTTTTAATGTATATTTAAGCCCTTTTTACACTTTTAGCCAAGTTTTAAATTTATAAAACACGATATTCACTAACACTAAACACACATATGGGCAAGTGCACCCATCGTTGACGTAGTATAGTGTTGGTAAGATACCGAGGTCGTCCAAGGACACAAGAGCTTTTAATACCGGTTTATCCTCAACGTCTAATCAAATAAAAAAAAAAGTGAGAAAAATGTTTTTAAACTAAGAAAATAAAAACTAACTAAATGCTGAAAAATAAAAATAAAATAAAAACAGATAGACAAGATGAATCACTTGGATCCGACACGTGTATTAGTATAACCTTTGATTATTTTCGCACTTTTGCACTTGTTTAAGAGATTATCTTAGTTATTGTAGTAGGCCCCTCTTTTGAAGGCGACGTTACCCTCAACCCAGTAGTTTGAGTCAGCAAGGATACAATCCTAAAGGGTCGGATTATTGAAAGATAATGAATTAAGTTATTAATGCAAATTGTGGTAGGCCCCGCTTTCGGCGGTGACGTTACCCTCGGCTAAGTAGTCTGAGTTAGCAGGGATACAGTCCTAAATAGCGGGTTATAGTATTAATAGTAGTTAACTTATGAGGGGGTCAAAGAGTTTGGATCCCCGCCATCCAATACCTATGGGCATTGAAGGAGATCCTACTAAATTTGACTCAGGTCCCAAGCAGGACCTCTAAACGCTGAACAAGGGCAAGACCTTTACCAAACCGTTCCCTTAACCCCCGACCAGGTAGCCAACATACCTCCATATAGACCGTGGAGATATGAATGGTGAAAATCTTTTATTTTATATAGACAGTAAAATAATGCCAAGACACCACGGACAAACGATAAGGAAAGATCACCTTCAACATAAGCAACTAGTTATTATAGTCATTAATACAAAACCAAATAAAAAGTGCAAAAGATTAAAAATAAAAAGTATTATACTAAACACTTGTCTTCACCAAGTGATGTAAGAGACTTAGGCAAACATGGCCTTGATTGTCAAGAACTCTTACGATCAATCTTGGATCCCGAGACGACTCACACACTCTACGATGGACAATGGATGATGGTGGTGGATGATGGTGTTATGGTGGTGGTGGGTGGTGGATGAAGTGTGAGAGAGGTGGTGTGCCAAGGGATGAGATGGAATGAAACCAAGCACTCCTATTTATAGGCTGAACAGAAGGCTGGGCACGGCCCCGTGTCCGCTGGACACGCCCCCGTGCCCGTCTGACACTCTCTCTCCTCATTAATTGTAATTCGCAATTACAATTAATGCGCCTGCTGTACTTTCACCACGCCCCCGTGCCCACTGGACACGGCCCCGTGGTGGGCAATGGAAGCTTCTATAAGTTTGTCTTTTATGCTGCTTCTTGGGCACGGCCCCGTGCTGGCTGAGCACGGGGCGTGTTCAGACTTCTGCTTTCTCTTCTTTGCCTTGGAGGATGCCGTTGAGGGTCCGGGCAGTCTACTTTTATTCCTTTTCTTGTATTTATGCTAGAATTAGTTGTCTTTTTGCTTCTTTTGTGAATTTGAGCTCATTTCATCCTGAAAATACAGAAGAAAGACAAAAACGCTCTTTTTCCAACATTAGTAGTTAAAAAGGGTTAGTTTTATGCCTTAATTGATGTGATTTATATGTTGTATTTTACACACATCAATTACCGTGACGTAGTTGGCAACAATATAGTCAAACCACACAATATATGAATGCACAGCGGAAGCATAAAGATAATTATATTTCAACCATTGTTTGTAATATCAAATGTATTACGAATAGTCGAAAAGTATCCACAGGGGATCAAAATAAAAATATAAGTTTTGTTCAACAGACGAAGGCATCTTAAGCTTGCGAGACTCTTTATGATGCTAAGGAGAATATCCAGCCAATTACGCATATACCTGCATTTAGTCTTTTTGGGAAAATACGTCAGTTTACACTAGTAAATACATTCAACCGACACTTTTGAAAAATGTTTATTAAAATTGATTTGAATGCACAAGGCACAAACTCTTTTATAACTTGGGAGAATTATTTAAATATATAATCTTGTGAACGAATTACATGTTCCTTATACGTTCAGTAGCCCGGATCAAGTCCGGGTTAAAGATCAATAGACACACCATATCGACTATTTATGCACTGACGAGTGTACGCCTACACTCCGCGCTTAGGTCATGGCCATTTCGTAAAATGATGCCAGGGATATCCGGGACATGGTCGTTAACCCCCCAAAGGTTGTGGTATCAGTAGGATACCTTCCATAATGCCCGTAACGAGTTTAAATCCATTTTATGCCCCGTAGGGGTATTTCGGTCTTTTTAAAGATTATAAAGGAGGTTTATGAGTTCTACAGGAAATCTGAGTTTCTCGAACAGTTTATAAAGTCCAAAATACTTTATTTATTATTTAAAATCAGTGGCAACTGGAATCGGGTCAAAAGACCTTGTAGAACTCAAGTTATGGCCGAAAAGGGTATATTCGGTATTACCGAACCGTTGCCATAACCGCAGGTTATGAGTGTCACACCCTGGCTTTGCGGAAGCGTGGTTAATTTGGTGTGACTTCTTAATACCATAGCTTAATCATAACAAGCTATATGAATTAAAAATTATGCAAGATCATCCATTGATAATAAAAATATTAAACATTGTCTTAACGGGTTAACACCCAACAACCATAACTTTGTCTAAACATTACAAATGCAAACTTAAAGTAAACATGGTTCAGGGACTGTGACTTGTCCAGGAAAGAGTCACAAGTCTCGAACCCTGGATGACCTCGGGCCTAATGCAGCGGAAAACAAGCCATACCGCGCCAGATCGTTAGTTTCCTGAAATACATGTAAGTTGAAAAATCAACAATAATGTTGAGCGAGTTCATGCGATAGTGAGTAAATAAACCTTTATCTTTATCAAAAACCTGGTATGTAGCAAATAAGGAAAAAGAGATCACCAATGGTTTGCAAGGCCATTGATATGTGTGAAGTGCAAGTAGGGATGACTCAAACCTAGCGGATTTATGCGTCGGGCACTAAGTCACCCCGTGGTCCGTTCAGCTGGACCTGGGGCTGGGCTCGCTACACCCAGATAGATCTACCGCTCCTGTCCCTCGGTCCTACTATGAGGATTAATGGCCTCAAGTTTTCGCCTACCCACTCACATGATCTAAGTAACAAACCTCCTTACGCTAATCATACCATGTATAAACATATTCATAATCATTGTAACATGTATTTCACCCCCGCAGTTTAGAAAACTGAAAACAGTTAAGAGAAAAGGGGGACATGAACTCACAGTCAGTGCATAGCTAAATAGAGTACTCCAAATGTTCGAAAGCTGTGCAACGACCTACATGTGCTAATTCTATTAGACGGATGGCCGTGCTTTAGATTTATAGTTTAATTTTTCGGGAAACCGTTAGACAACCGTTCCTTGTATATATTTGGTAGTTAATCTCCTTCCCAAGGATGGGGGAATTAATACATGTGCGTTTATAATATTAAGTCTCACTTAATATATTTTATTTCTCATTCCAAAATATACTTATTTTTCTCAAAAATAATATATTTTCTCTTCGTATAATACTTTCCAAAATAATACGTTGACAATATCCGCATTTATGAATATTTCCGGATAACGCGTAAGTTACGTTTTGACGATTAAGTGGTAATGGTAATTACCGTTGTAACTTATATGTTTGTCGTGTAGGCGTTGGTATTATCTTGGGTTCGTCACAGTTTGTAAATATTATTTTTACTCTAAAAATAATATTTATATATTTTCACAAAATAATCATAAACAGTGTGGTGAAAAATATATTTATCGAATAAATATTTACCACGTTTAGTTTTGTGAAAAATCCCACCTCCGATTATTTAATAAATAAAGTCATGGCAAAATATATTTGAAAATATATCAAAAATAGTCTAACACTTGTAAATAATTCTAAGTGTTAGATTTTAGAAAAATTTCGCCAGAGTTTCCCCTGTAACTGGAGGTGGCCACGCTTTCAAGCGTATCATTTTCTTTTACAAATCACTTCAACAATTTCTTTAAATCAACCAATCAATTTCCGATACTTCAAACTAGTTTCAACACATTAATCTTGTAGACTAGTATGTAAAATCGCATTATTACATGAACTTGTAGTTTTTCCGAATGTCATAGTGTAGATCACCTTATATTTAGTGGATCTATGTATAAAATAGTTTAGTCTTGTAAAAACCCCGTTTTTGGAACAAATCATTCTTTACAACTTCCCGACAACTTTTGTAAAAATTGTTATTTTGTCGGATCTTTCGTTTCACAAGTGTTTATACACTTGTAGTTTGTAAAAATCATATTTGTTAACATGTCATCCAACTTTTATAAAACATGATTTTCTCGACACTTGGTTCTACGAATATACCACTTGTACATACGTAGATCGGCTCGTTTTAAATACTATTTTACAAGTCAAAATACTTTTACACAAGTTCATGTTTTTCGTGTGGTGGAGTTTCACCTTTTAACCCTTGTACCAATAGAAACAAGCGTATGTCAAGATTCGTGATCTTAACAAAGTCGGGTTAAACGATGATAAGAGCCACCACAACGTAGATCGGGCCTCAATAATCAACATATTCGAATACCACGACTTTTACACGCGTTATGAGCTTTTAACCAACAATATTCGAGTTTTAGTAGTCTTTAAAGATTCAAAATGCATGATTCCGACTTTTAACCGTTAAAAATCATATTAACCACTTTAGATACGCTCGAGAGTGAGTTTTAAACATTATACCTCTAGCTCGGGGCTAGGGAAGAATCTAGTCGGAAATGGCGTGGATAAAAGCAAATGAACGAGGTCCTTCAACTTCCGCTTGCTTCAAGCTTCCTTATACGTGACCCGAACACCTTGTATAAGCTTGGAATGGCAAGATCAAAAACCGACAACGGATGTGTGTGTGTGTGTAGTCACGGCCGAGAGAGAGAGAGCAAGAAGGAGAGAGTGATGTTGGTGATTTGTGGTGGATTATCTCTTGTGTTTAGTCTTGTTATTTATAGACAAAACTTGATCATCGTCCAAC
Organism: Helianthus annuus; assembly: GCF_002127325.2. Classification (NCBI taxonomy): domain Eukaryota; kingdom Viridiplantae; phylum Streptophyta; class Magnoliopsida; order Asterales; family Asteraceae; genus Helianthus; species Helianthus annuus. The sequence continues at coordinate 122,744,525 of NC_035444.2, forward strand.
GGTTTCTTATGTCTCTAGATATCCACAATCAACAAATAAAATATTCAAAAAGGTGTACCTCTAGTTCCATGAGGATGGAACCGGCCCAAAGGGGGGGGGGGGGTATCCGGTTGGATCTCGATTGTTCAGTTATGTTAAGTTGGTTACTTTTAGAGGTTAACCCCGTTAGTTGCATGACGCGTTATAAAGCAGGTGTTAGGGTAATCAGGGACCCTAACTGGCTCAGAAAAAGGCTAATAATATTTCTGGCAATATTTTTATGTTCCGGGTATAGTCCGGTTGTTCGGTTGGATAGTAATCCGTTAAAGTGCTTAAGTGATCCTTTAAGCGTCGTAATTAATATTTTTAGCGACACAATTTATTCTGCAAAGTGTCAGGAATAATTTCCCCATGTTTTGGCACTTTATTAATTAGCTAGAAGCTAGTGTGTTGATAAAAGTGCTGTGTTTCGTGCTTAGAGTACGTTTTAGGCACATCCAATCTCTGTATCTTATTCCTAAAGACGCAGTTATACAACCCTTGTATCCCTACACACACTATGGGTGTAGTAAAATATTTCTGGCTCATTCAGGCCTTTAGAGGCAGTGTTTGCCTGATGCTGGCTATATCAGCATGTTCAATAGGTTATCCGTTCAAGTGCTACTGTGCTACTGTGCATCATGTTTGTCACTAGAGTTCAGTAAGTAAATAATGTAGTGACGGAAAAATCAAAGTATGATGCAGATATGTACAAGTATCAATAATCAAGTAGCAGTTTATCAGAAATCTCAGTTAAGCACAGTAATTAGGCAACAATTAACAGTTAATTAAGTCGTACGGATACCTGGTTTAGTGAGGATTGTCACATTCTCCCCCCGTTAAATAAATTTCGTCCCGAAATTTTAAATTCTGCTTGTAGAAGCAGGGTTCTTAGGAAATAAGTGGGGGTATTTCTCTTTCATTCGGTCTTCACGCTCCCAGGTGAATTCAGGACCATGTTTAGCATTCCAACGAACTTTGACGAGCTTGACACTGCTCCGGCGGGTCTTGTTCACTTTCCAATCCGTGACCTCGACAGGTTCTTCAACGAAGTGGAGCGTGTCATCAACATGAATTTCGTCGGTAGGAATGGCAACGTTAACTTCAGTTGGACTTCTCTTTAGATTGGATACATGAAATGTATCGTGAACATTATTCAGTTCGGCAGGTAGATCCAACTTGTATGCTACGGTCCCAATTCTTTCCAAAACCTTGAAAGGACCAATGTAGCGTGGATTCAACTTCCCACGTTTCCCAAATCGTGCCACACCCTTCCAGGGTGATACCTTCAACAAAACCATATCCCCAACCTCAAACTCCTGAGGTTTCCTTTTCAGATCTGCGTAGGTCTTCTGACGGTCACGAGCCGCACTAATGCGATCTCGGATTTGCGCGATCTTATCTGTAGTTTCCTGAACTACATCGGGACCTACCAATTGTCTATCACCTGCGTCAGACCAACAGAGCGGCGACCTGCACTTGCGCCGATATAACGCTTCGAATGGCGCGGCACCAATACTGGTGTGGTAGCTGTTGTTGTATGAAAATTCAACCAGGGGTAAATGCTTATCCCAGCTACCGCCTAAATCCATCACACATGCTCTCAGCATGTCCTCCAACGTCTGAATCGTCCGCTCACTTTGACCGTCGGTCTGCGGGTGAAAAGCTGTGCTCATATTCAGCTTTGAGCTAAAAGCTTCCTGGAAGGATTGCCATATCCTCGATACGAACCTCCCATCTCTATCAGAAATAATCGAGAGAGGTACTCCATGGCGTGTAACAATCTCTCTTATGTAGATTTCAGCCAATTTGCTTGTATGATCCTTCTCGCGGATAGGCAAGAAGTGTGCTGACTTTGTTAAGCGATCCACTATCACCCAGATAGTGTCATGGCCTTTTGGCGTTCTTGGCAACTTCGTAATAAAATCCATGGAGATTTCTTCCCACTTCCTCTGGGGAATTTTTGGTTGCTGCAGAAGTCCCGAAGGCTTCTGGTATTCCGCCTTAACCTTGGCGCAAGTTAAACATTCGCTCACGTAAATAGCAACATCGCCTTTCATCCTAGGCCACCAGTAATAATCTTTAAGATCTTGGTACATCTTATCCGCTCCAGGGTGGATAGAGTACCGCGACTTGTGAGCTTCATCAAAGATAACCTCTCTTAAACCACCAAACAGAGGAACCCAAACCCTTTTCTCAAAACACAACGTTCCTTCCCTGTTTGGCACCAAAATCTTCTCCATCCCACGGAGATATTCTTCCTCAAGGTTTCCCTCCTTGAGAGCTTCCTTCTGTGCTGCACGAACGCGTGAGGAAAGGTCGGTTTGAATTATCATTTCCATAGCCCTAACCCTTATGGGCTTGATTCTCTCTTTACGACTTAGGGCATCAGCGACCACATTCGCCTTCCCTGGATGATACTTGATCTCGCAGTCGTAATCGTTCAACAACTCGACCCATCGCTTTTGTCTCATATTCAACTCCTTCTGATTGTATATATGCTGGAGGCTCTTGTGATCTGTGAAGATTGTACACTTTGTACCGTAAAGGTAGTGTCTCCAGATCTTCAAAGCAAAAACCACTGCGCCTAGCTCCAAATCATGAGTGGTATAGTTCTTTTCGTGCACTTTCAGTTGGCGTGATGCGTAGGCGATAACCTTTTGACGTTGCATCAACACACAACCCAATCCTTGACGCGATGCGTCGCAGTATACCACAAAATCATCAGTGCCTTCTGGTAGAGCTAAGATTGGCGCGTTGCAAAGCTTATCTTTCAATGTCTGAAACGCTTCATCCTGTTTGATTCCCCAATCAAACTTCTTATCTTTTTGTGTGAGGAGTGTCAACGGTTGAGCGATCTTTGAAAAGTTCTCGATGAACCTTCGATAATAGCCAGCCAAACCCAAGAATTGCCGAATCTCGGTTGGCGTCTTTGGCGTTTCCCAATCTTTGATCGCCTCGATCTTGGTTGGGTCCACATGAATTCCATCTCCATTCACCACGTGCCCAAGAAATTGCACTTCTCTTAGCCAAAACTCACACTTAGAGAATTTGGCGTACAACTGTTCCTTCTTTAGCAGCTCCAGAATGGCTCTAAGATGCTGCTCGTGCTCAGCCTTTGTCTTTGAATAAATCAGGATGTCATCGATGAATACAATCACGAACTTATCCAGGTATGGCTTACAAACTCGGTTCATCGGATCCATGAACACTGCAGGTGCGTTTGTCAACCCAAACGGCATAACGAGAAACTCGTAGTGTCCATATCGAGTTCTGAAGGCTGTCTTCGGGATACTCTCCTCCTGTATCCGTAGCTGATGGTATCCAGATCGAAGATCGATCTTTGAATAGAAGCTTGAACCTTGAAGCTGGTCGAACAGATCATCGATTCTTGGCAGGGGATACCTATTTTTGATCGTCAGTTTGTTCAACTCTCTGTAGTCAATGCACATACGGAAACTTCCGTCCTTCTTCTTCACAAACAAAACTGGAGCTCCCCAAGGCGAGAAGCTTGGTCGGATAAAACCCTTGTCCAACAACTCTTGAAGTTGTATCGGCAGTTCTTGCATCTCAGACGGAGCAAGTCTATAGGGTGCCTTAGCCACAGGCGCGGCGCCTGGAACTAAGTCGATGCGGAACTCCACTTGTCTCTGAGGCAGCAATCCAGGCAAGTCTTCTGGAAAGACTTCTGGGTATTCCCTCACGACAGGGATGTCTTCGATCTTCGGCTCAGCAGCCTTTTTATCCACAATGTGTGCCAGAAAAGCAACACATCCTTTCTGTAAACACTTCCTTGCTTTCAGGCAGCTAATCATCCTTAACGGCGTCTCACGCTTCTCCCCATGAACAACAATGGTCTCACCATCATCGGTCGGGATACGAATAATCTTCTCGTGACAAACTATCTCTGCCTTGTTACTCGATAACCAATCCATCCCTATTACCACGTCGAAGCTTCCCAACTGGACTGGTAGTAGGTCGAGAGCAAACTCACGCTCTCCCAGTTCGATTACGCAACCTCGAATCACCTCGTTAGCTTCTACTAACTTCCCATTCGCTAATTCGATCGAGTATGGAATATCTAACTTACTAGCGGTTAAACCAAGCATGTTTCTAAATTCTAGCGATACGAAGCTATAATCAGCACCAGTATCAAACAAAACGGATGCATAGCGTTGGTTTACAGGGAACGTACCAGTGACAACATTGGGATCCTGGCGCGCTTCCCTGGCTTCCATGTTAAAAAACTCTTCCGCGTGCCTGGTTTAATTCTGGGCAATTCCTCTTGTAATGCCCTTGATCTCCACAGTTGAAACATCCGGGCCTCTGCCCGTTTCCACCATTGTTTCCAGCTTGATGGTTTCCCTGGTTCCGATTCATGGCGCCTGCTTGGTTAGCATTATTGGCACGGTTCCCATCACCTCCCTGGTTTCCTTGTGGGCAGTTCCCATTACCACCACGGTTAATCCTATTCCCAGATCCTCCCTGGCCTCCCCGGACAGCACTAGCCCAACAAAAATCCTTCGTATGACCAGTCTTCCCACATGATTCACAAACTCTTAGGCTGCAACGACCAGAGTGATGTCGTTGGCATGAGTTGCACTTGGGTTGTGCACCCATGTATCCCTTCCCTTTCTTTTTACTACCAGCTGTATCTTGAGCTGGCGCATTCAATTCCCCTTTCTTAACCACCATCCCGGTGCCCTGCTTGAAATTCGAAAACTTTCGCTTGTTTCCACCTGACGACTCCACATGAGTCTCTTTCTTCTTCAGCTCGACTTCATCAAACTTGTTCAACTGAATTGCCTCTTCGGTGAGAGCCACACTCAAATCAATGGCTTCAGTGATAGTCGCTGGTTTGGAAGAAGTCACCATGTTGATTATTTGAGGAGCTAATCCCCAAATGAAGCGTTCAATTCTCTTAAACTCAGGCGTAACCATGTAGGGTACCACGTGCGACAAATCGTGGAACCTCTGAACGTACTCAGCTATCTTGGAACCTTCCATCTTCAGGTGCCAGAATTCGGTCTCTAACCTCTGGATTTCTGCGTGAGAACAGTACTTTTTGCGCATAAGTTCTTTCAACTCAGTCCACGTCAGTGCGTAAGCTGCGGCTTCGCCAAGGGTCTGGACCTGTAGATTCCACCAGGATAGGGCTCCATCCACAAATAGCCCTGAGATGTAAGTGACTTGTTGATCTAGCGCGCATTTGCTCATGCGAAGTACGGACTCGGTTTTCTCAGCCCAGCGGACGAAAGCAACAGCACCCCCTGTGCCATCGAAGTTTATGGGCTTGCAGTCCAAGAATTGTTTGTAAGTACACCCATGCGGTGGATTGTTGTTGTTGCCCGTGTTGCCGGAGTTGCTTCCACTCATTCCTCCCTGAGAGGCAGCATATTGAGCAATAGCAGCAGCAATGACTTGCTGTAGTTCGTCCTTAGTAGTAGGCATCGGTTGAGGCTGTCGTCTTGGCGCCATCTTCTAAAGATGTGTACGTTGGTCAGGCCATAATAAAGCGTACGTATATAGTAATAATAATAGCACATAACATTTCATGTTATCAATATATCACACACAACATCCCATGTCCCTACATCCCATGTCACAAATATCATACATACAACATCCCCTGTCCCAACATCCCATGTTGCAAATATCATACATACAACATCCCATGTCCCAACATCCCATGTTGCAAATATCATACATACAACATCCCATGTCCCAACATCCCATGTTGCAAAAATATAAATAAGAAATCAAGTGCATCAGATATGGTGAGAATACCGCGATTGCTACATATATCGAGACCATAAAGTGTAGTAAGTGTGTCATACAACCATCGATCAAATAGGGGCTACGTCACCCCCGTACAAAACTATATCATATCAGTATCACATACATCAGGTACATCCAATAAGTATCAACAAAAGTCAGAAATCATCAGATGGTCTCCAAAAGGCTGTGCAGTCACAATCGCTGTCGTCTCACCATCGTCTACCACTATGGCACCGATGAGCTCTATGGGGATGGGGGTGGAGGAGGGGGAAAGTGAGTGTAGAGTAAGCGGCGTAAATGTAGCCAATCCTCCTCCATCGCCTGCTGAGTGCGAATAACAGAAGCGATCTGTTGCTCCATAGTCGAAAGTCGGGCAGCAAAGTCCGGGGGTAATGATCGAAAAGGCTGAAAAGATGAGGATGTCTGACCATGATATGGACCTAGTGATAGCTGAGCTCTCTCGAGCTCCTGGAGTCGCTGTGTATGGGACTCATGCTGATGGACAAAGGACATCAAGACGTCCTCTATGGTATGTCCCATATGGAATGGATGATATGGATCAGTGGGTGGCATCGGAGAGGAAGATGACCAAAGCAGTGGCGTGCTGGTGGGATCGAATGGTGCTACATGAACAGAAGATGGAACAGGTGTCATCTGAGGCATGAAAGGCATAGGCATCGGTACGTGACCAAAAGGGTGGGCTGAAGAGACCTCTCCAGGCCCCGCTGGAGGTACAAACGGTGGGATCTGAAATGTGAAATCAGTATGATGTGCATCAGTGTGATGTGGTGGAAACGGTGGAACATCCTCGTCAGCAGGTATCCAACCGTGTTGAGCCTCCTCATCGGGTGGATCCATATGCTCAGCAAACAGAGCGTGCTCAGGCTCGAGGGGTACAGGATCAAATGGAGCAATGACAGGATCAACGGGTGCAACATGCTCAACTGGGTGGTCAACAGGGATATCAGCGATCAAAGGGGGATCAACAAAAGGTGGATCAACAACAGGATCATCAGCTATAGCATGATCATCAGCAATCAAAGGAACATCACCAACAGGTGGGTCAGCCAAAACGGGCTCAACAGGAACGTCAGCATGTACCAAGTCATGCTCATGCACAGGATCGAGAGCAGCTGCCTGCTCTGGGGCCAAGGCAGGCTCCGGGTCATCAAAAGCCATGTCAAAATCAAACTCTGGATCAAAGGGATCGATAGGATCAACGGGGTCAACAGGGTCCTCCATATGCTGGTCCATAGGAATATACTCAATATCGCGGTCAGGATCAAATCCTGGAGGAAAAACGGGATCCGAATCCTCAATGTCGTCGTGCTCGAACACAAAGCTCGGAATGGGTGCGGCAGAAGATGCCTGATCGGGGTCCGAGTCATGTACAAAAGGCTGCGTGCTCAACTCGTGAGACGGTGCAGATGCCACAGACTCAAAGGAGTCTGGGACTGGCGAATGGGCGGGCGAGTCCTCAACTGGAGCACCAGCGATCATCAAAAGATCGCCAGCGGAAAGAGGGGCTGCATCAGGAATCTCATCCTCGTAAGGCTCGTCCTCAAAGAGATCAATGTCGCCGTCAGCCTCGGCGTCTGGTAGCGAGTCGTATGCTGGATAAGAAGCAAGAGGTATGGGAGCTGGAATCGCTACCAAGGGAAGATACTCAGCAGGATCGCCATCAATAGGCTCATAAGCACCCTCGGGTAGAGCGAAGGGCAAGGAGTCATCATCATCGGTGCTGGTGAAGTCGGAGGTATGCACCTCGTGCTCTGAAGACACAATGTCGTCCGACACTATGGGTAAGGGTCCGGTGGTATCTGAATCACCCGTGGCTGGTCAGTCCATGGGTCTGTAACATAAACACAAGCATACACAAAAATCATTAAATCAGGTAATCACACAAGTTACCAAGTAATAATCACATAATCCTCCTAGTCCCACTAGCCTCCCAGCCTCCCAGATTGTCCTTCCTAGTCCCACTAGCCAACTTTCCCAGCCTCCCAGACTGACTTCCTAGTCCCACTAGCCAATTCTCCCAGCCTCCCAGACTGACTCCCTAGTCCCACTAGCCAATTCTCCCAGCCTCCCAGACTGACTCCCTAGTCCCACTAGACAACTACCTCGATCCATTAGATCGAGCCTCGGCCTCCCAGACCAAGCCTCAGTCTCCCAGACCGAGCCTCAGCCTCCCAGACTGAGCCTAAAAATAATAAATAAAATATGCTCAACATTTGTTTATAAAAACGTTTTGGATCTGGACTTAAGTGGTATGCAGTAAAAATGTTTTCGTGAGAGCCCTAGTGATCATAGTCTAGACTCGAGAAGAAATCCTAGTTCGCTATGATCAGAGCTCTGATACCAAGCTGTCACACCCTGGCTTTGCGGAAGCGTGGTTAATTTGGTGTGACTTCTTAATACCATAGCTTAATCATAACAAGCTATATGAATTAAAAATTATGCAAGATCATCCATTGATAATAAAAATATTAAACATTGTCTTAACGGGTTAACACCCAACAACCATAACTTTGTCTAAACATTACAAATGCAAACTTAAAGTAAACATGGTTCAGGGACTGTGACTTGTCCAGGAAAGAGTCACAAGTCTCGAACCCTGGATGACCTCGGGCCTAATGCAGCGGAAAATAAGCCATACCGCGCCAGATCGTTAGTTTCCTGAAATACATGTAACTTGAAAAATCAACAATAATGTTGAGCGAGTTCATGCGATAGTGAGTAAATAAACCTTTATCTTTATCAAAAACCTGGTATGTAGCAAATAAGGAAAAAGAGATCACCAATGGTTTGCAAGGCCATTGATATGTGTGAAGTGCAAGTAGGGATGACTCAAACCTAGCGGATTTATGCGTCGGGCACTAAGTCACCCCGAGGTCCGTTCAGCTGGACCTGGGGCTGGGCTCGCTACACCCAGATAGATCTACCGCTCCTGTCCCTCGGTCCTACTATGAGGATTAATGGCCTCAAGTTTCCGCCTACCCACTCACATGATCTAAGTAACAAACCTCCTTACGCTAATCATACCATGTATAAACATATTCATAATCATTGTAACATGTATTTCACCCCCGCAGTTTAGAAAACTGAAAACAGTTAAGAGAAAAGGGGGACATGAACTCACAGTCAGTGCATAGCTAAATAGAGTACTCCAAATGTCCGAAAGCTGTGCAACGACCTACATGTGCTAATTCTATTAGACGGATGACCGTGCTTTAGCTTTATAGTTTAATTTTTCTGGAAACAGTTAGACAACCGTTCCTTGTATATATTTGGTAGTTAATCTCCTTCCCAAGGATGGGAGAATTAATACATGTGCGTTTATAATATTAAGTCTCACTTAATATATTTTATTTCTCATTCCAAAATATACTTATTTTTCTCAAAAATAATATATTTTCTCTTCGTATAATACTTTCCAAAATAATACGTTGACAATATCCGCATTTATGAATATTTCCGGATAAGGCGTAAGTTACGTTTTGACGATTAAGTGGTAATGGTAATTACCGTTGTAACTTATATGTTTGTCGTGTAGGCGTTGGTATTATCTTGGGTTCGTCACAGTTTGTAAATATTATTTTTACTCTAAAAATAATATTTATATATTTTCACAAAATAATCATAAACAGTGTGGTGAAAAATATATTTATCGAATAAATATTTACCACGTTTAGTTTTGTGAAAAATCCCACCTCCGATTATTTAATAAATAAAGTCATGGTGAAATATATTTGAAAATATATCAAAAATAGTCTAACACTTGTAAATAATTCTAAGTGTTAGATTTTAGAAAAATTTCGCCAGAGTTTCCCCTGTAACTGGAGGTGGCCACGCTTTCAAGCGTATCATTTTCTTTTACAAATCACTTCAACAATTTCTTTAAATCAACCAATCAATTTCCGATACTTCAAACTAGTTTCAACACATTAATCTTGTAGACTAGTATGTAAAATCGCATTATTACATGAACTTGTAGTTTTTCCGAATGTCGTAGTGTAGATCACCTTATATTTAGTGGATCTATGTATAAAATAGTTTAGTCTTGTAAAAACCCCGTTTTTGGAACAAATCATTCTTTACAACTTCCCGACAACTTTTGTAAAAATTGTTATTTTGTCGGATCTTTCGTTTCACAAGTGTTTATACACTTGTAGTTTGTAAAAATCATATTTGTTAACATGTCATCCAACTTTTATAAAACATGATTTTCTCGACACTTGGTTCTACGAATATACCACTTGTACATACGTAGATCGGCTCGTTTTAAATACTATTTTACAAGTCAAAATACTTTTACACAAGTTCATGTTTTTCGTGTGGTGGAGTTTCACCTTTTAACCCTTGTACCAATAGAAACAAGCGTATGTCAAGATTCGTGATCTTAACAAAGTCGGGTTAAACGATGATAAGAGCCACCACAACGTAGATCGGGCCTCAATAATCAACATATTCGAATACCACGACTTTTACACGCGTTATGAGCTTTTAACCAACAATATTCGAGTTTTAGTAGTCTTTAAAGATTCAAAATGCATGATTCCGACTTTTAACCGTTAAAAATCATATTAACCACTTTAGATACGCTCGAGAGTGAGTTTTAAACATTATACCTCTAGCTCGGGGCTAGGGAAGAATCTAGTCGGAAATGGCGTGGATAAAAGCAAATGAACGAGGTCCTTCAACTTCCGCTTGCTTCAAGCTTCCTTATACGTGACCCGAACACCTTGTATAAGCTTGGAATGGCAAGATCAAAAACCGACAACGGATGTGTGTGTGTGTGTGTAGTCACGGCCGAGAGAGAGAGAGAGCAAGAAGGAGAGAGTGATGTTGGTGATTTGTGGTGGATTATCTCTTGTGTTTAGTCTTGTTATTTATAGACAAAACTTGATCATCGTCCAACGGTTTCTTATGTCTCTAGATATCCACAATCAACAAATAAAATATTCAAAAAGGTGTACCTCTAGTTCCATGAGGATGGAACCGGCCCAAAGGGGGGGGGGGTATCCGGTTGGATCTCGATTGTTCAGTTATGTTAAGTTGGTTACTTTTAGAGGTTAACCCCGTTAGTTGCATGACGCGTTATAAAGCAGGTGTTAGGGTAATCAGGGACCCTAACTGGCTCAGAAAAAGGCTAATAATATTTCTGGCAATATTTTTATGTTCCGGGTATAGTCCGGTTGTTCGGTTGGATAGTAATCCGTTAAAGTGCTTAAGTGATCCTTTAAGCGTCGTAATTAATATTTTTAGCGACACAATTTATTCTGCAAAGTGTCAGGAATAATTTCCCCATGTTTTGGCACTTTATTAATTAGCTAGAAGCTAGTGTGTTGATAAAAGTGCTGTGTTTCGTGCTTAGAGTACGTTTTAGGCACATCCAATCTCTGTATCTTATTCCTAAAGACGCAGTTATACAACCCTTGTATCCCTACACACACTATGGGTGTAGTAAAATATTTCTGGCTCATTCAGGCCTTTAGAGGCAGTGTTTGCCTGATGCTGGCTATATCAGCATGTTCAATAGGTTATCCGTTCAAGTGCTACTGTGCTACTGTGCATCATGTTTGTCACTAGAGTTCAGTAAGTAAATAATGTAGTGACGGAAAAATCAAAGTATGATGCAGATATGTACAAGTATCAACAATCAAGTAGCAGTTTATCAGAAATCTCAGTTAAGCACAGTAATTAGGCAACAATTAACAGTTAATTAAGTCGTACGGATACCTGGTTTAGTGAGGATTGTCACAATGAGCAGGTAAAAAAAATGATTAAAAATCTTTAAAAATCCCAAAATATTATTTTACATCAGTGTGTAAAAGGTTTGGTGTCGAAATCTGGGTTTAGATAGGCGTTATGCTAATTGCGCTATTTAATTACAAAAGTTTCCGTAATTTGCGCTATTTAGCATAACTACTATTCTGGACCTCGGATTGACGTGAAATTTTAGGGACATGCTTAGAAATTAGTAACCAAGGTTATGGTCCTTTCACATGTCCAAAATTCTCGTTTTAAATTAAAAAGGGCGTTACGGTCAACTTTTAAGCATTTAACGGAAAGGTGTAAAAGACTCGGACAAACAACGAACCGGTCACAGAGGGTTATACCATCATGTAACCTGGTCCTAAGAGAGTCCTAAGGCATATCTAATTCATACTTTAACGGGTCAGAACTGAAGTCAATGCAAAAGTTAAAGCTTTGCGACTTTCGGCTCCGAACCGGGTCGAAACAGTAAATGGTCGGATCAAACAAGCTTAGACTAGTTAATATACTTGTTATCATGTTTTATGAGTGTTCAAACAGGTTATGTATCATCTACATTACAGATTATGCATGAAATTGCAAAATAGCATTTCTGTTGACTTTTTCTAAGCACGTTTGACTCGACATTCGAACTAGTTAGAGTGGGAATCAGAGGGTGCCCTTTTAGGGGTTTAAAGCCCACATGATTACCAACATATAACTACCTTTGATTCGACAAACCACTGGACCATTTGTGATTTATCGCAAAGTCAATCGTTAATTACGACGGATTGACTTTTAAGCTAAACTATGCATAAACTAAGCCACAAAAGGGTAGGCATACTTACAGAAGCTTGGTGCACGACTAGGGATGTTAGAAGAATTCTTTGGAGCTCCAGAAGTGAACTAGAATGCAGATTTGAGGTGTGTTTCAATTGTGTGTAAGGCCTTGCCTTTTATAGTGAATTATGGTGCACAAGATCATTACAACTCACTCTAGGATTGCTCATGGATGATCAGCAGGTGTCCTAAGGTGCTAGGGGACATGTAGAGGGCGCCCATGCTTCAATTAATGCCTCAATGATCGTTCACAAGCTCAAACATTGAATCTGTCCAAGAATTCTGCATCTGGGACTCGTACGCGGCCCGCTTTAGGATTCTGGCCACTTGGACGCGGGCCGCATGAATCCTAAAGTCAGTAAACGTATCTTCAACTGGCGCGCGGCCCGCAATAGCTCAACCATATCCTTAACGCGGCCCGCCTGAGGGTTAAATTCCAAGATTTTCAAATCTTTTGTAATGATTAACCTGACCTTTCGGTTTCGCAGGGGTAACTTTGCGATTTGGCCCTCGATTAATTACAATTAAGGGCCTCGTGACTTTTACCCGCATTGTTAAGTCCCTGGTTAGTTTAATTACTATCCGAAAAGCCTTAACTTTTATTGTTGACGCTTTTAACCCCTCGTATACGAATTTGATCATAACTTTCTCGTTTTAGAACGGAACTTCACGAAATTTATATCGTATATTCTAGTGAGCGTATTCTACTGTTACAAAGCCTCGAGTTCGTCAAAGGGTCACTCAGAGGTATAAATTAAACATGTTGACACAATTAACCCCTGTAGCTTGTAATCTCTCACTTTCTTCCGCGTTTCGCTCCGTACGATCCTTGATTTATTCGTTTGAAGGTACGAGCATCGTTTAGGGTTACTATACAGTATATTTACCCTTCGTTGACATTTATACCCCTCGAATTTACATACTTTCAAGGTTTGTCAACTCTAGTCCTTTATTTAATAGTTAATGCCACGTGTAAACTCATGACACGTGTCAACACATTATTGGACACAAAATTTCGAGGTGTTACATCCTCACCCCCTTAAAATAAATCTCGACCCGAGATTTACTAAAACAAATAAGGGTATTTCTCTTTCAACATGGATTTAACCTCCCACGTGAATTCGGGACCTCTACGGGCATCCCACTTGACCTTTACTATAGGTACATGCTTCCTTCGAAGCTTCTTTACCTGACGATCTTCAATCGACAAAGGTTTTTCCACAAATTTCAAGCTCTCATCTATATGCACATCTGTATGTGGTATCACCAGTGTTTCATCAGCGAAGCACTTCTTTAGATTGCAGATGTGGAACACATTGTGAATTCCATTGAGCTCCTCTGTTAGTTTAACTTGTAGGCAACTGACCCGACACGTTCGATAACCTCGAAAGGTCCTATGTATCTCGGGCTTAGTTTGCCTTTAACGCATCACCCCCTTCCAGGGTGATACTTTAAGTAATACTTTTTCACCTACTTCGAAGTGAAAATCTTTACGCTTTGGGTCTGCGTAACTTTTCTGCCTATCTCGGGCAGCTTTGAGACGGTCTCGAATCTGGACAATCTTGTCAGTCGTCTCAAAGACTATCTCTGGTCCTGATAGTTGGACATCTCCAACTTCCGCCCAACAAACAGGCGATCTACACTTTCTACCATATAATGCCTCAAAGGGCGCAGCCTTAATGCTGGTATGGTAGCTATTGTTGTAGGAGAATTCGATTAATGGTAGGTTCTTATCCCAACTACCACCCAAATCGATAGCACATGCACATAGCATGTCTTCCAACGTTTGAATAGTATGCTCACTCTGACCGTCTGTCTGAGGATGGTAAGCCGTACTAAAATTCAAACGTGTGCCCAAAGATTGCTGGAAACTTTTCCAGAAATGCGACGTGTATCTAGTATCTCGGTCAGAGATAATAGACACAGGTATGCCATGTAAGGCTACAATCTTATCAACGTATAACTGGGCTAACATGTCGGAGCTATAAGTCTCCTTGATGGGTAAGAAATGTGCTGACTTAGTCAGTCTATCAACTATAACCCATATTGTGTCATTTCCTTTCCTTGTCTTGGGTAACTTGGTAATAAAATCCATAGTTACACATTCCCACTTCCACTCGGGAAGTTCAGGCTGTTGTAGCAAGCCTGACGGCTTCTGATGCTTAGCTTTGACTTGCGCACAAGTCAAGAATTTGGCTACATAAGCGGCTACAGACTTTTTCAAGCCTATCCACCAATAATTTACCTTTAGATCCTGATACATCTTATCAGCTCCCGGGTGAACAGAATATTTGGAACTATGGGCTTCCTGGAGGATAACATTTCATAGTCCCCCATAAATTAGAACCCATATTCGTCCATTCAATCGTAAAATTCTGTCCTTGCTAAGAGTTAACTGCTCCTCAGTTACTCCTAGCTTTTCTTTAGGATAGTTAGCTTCCAACACAGCTTCTCTCTGTGCAGCTAACAACCTTTCAATCAAATTATTCTTCACTTCAATTCTCTTGGCATTGATTCGGATGGGTTTCACCCTTTCATTTCGACTTAAGGCATCAGCGACTACATTCGCCTTGCCGGGATGATATCTGATTTCACAATCGTAATCATTTAAAGTCTCCATCCAACGGCATTGCCACATGTTTAATTCCTTCTGATTAAACAGATGTTGAAGGCTCTTATGATCCGAATAGATCACAAACTTGATACCATACAGATAATCCCTCCACAGTTTTAGTGCGAACACAACGGCACCCAACTCCAAGTCATGGGTGGTGTAATTCTTCTCATGCACCTTTAACTGTCTTGAAGCATAGGCAATAACTTTGCCTTTCTGCATAAGCACACATCCCATGCCAGTGTGTGATGCGTCGCAGTAAACTACGAACTCTTCGGTACCTTCAGGTAATGTCAGTACAGGAGCGTTGCTCAACTTTTGTTTCAGAATATCAAAGGACTCTTGCTGCTTAGGGCCCCAAACGAACTTTACTTTCTTCTTGGTCAAGGAAGTTAAGGGCGCAGCAATCCTTGAAAAATTTTCAATGAAACGCCTGTAATATCCTGCTAACCCCAGGAAACTACGAATCTCTGTAGGCGTCTTTGGCTCTTGCCAATTCATGACACCTTCAAATTTAGCGGGATCCACTTGGATACCACGTTCGCTGACAACATGTCCTAGGAATTGGACTTCTCGAAGCCAGAATTCGCACTTAGATAATTTGGCATAGAGTTTCTCATGATGCAGGAGTTTGAGAATACAACGAAGGTGTTTCTCATGGTCAGCTCGGTTCTTTGAGTAGATAAGAATATCGTCGATGAAAACGATGACGAATTTGTCTAAGTACGGCTTGCAAACGTGATTCATGAGATCCATGAACGCAGCCGGTGCATTAGTGAGCCCAAAAGGCATCACTAGGAACTCGTAGTGACCGTAACGAGTCCTAAATGCGGTTTTATGTACGTCTTCATCTCTGACTTTCAGTTGATGGTAGCCTGACCTCAGATCGATCTTCGAGAAATAACTTGCCCCTTGTAACTGATCGAACAAATCATTGATCCTCGGTAAGGGATATCTATTCTTTATCGTGACCTTATTAAGCTCGCGATAATCGATGCACAGACGCATCGATGCGTCCTTCTTCTTGACAAACAGGACAGGTGCTCCCCAGGGAGACGAACTAGGTTTGATGAAACCTTTAGCTAGCAGTTCATCCAGTTGGGTCCTCAACTCCTTCATTTCGGTTGGTGCTAGCCTGTAAGGCGCTCGAGCCAGGTGCTGCTCCAGGGATGATATCGATCCTGAATTCCACTTGCCTATCTGGTGGCAAACCAGGTAGATCTTCAGGGAAAACTTCTGGGTATTCCGAAATGACGGGAATGGCTTCTATCTTCGGTTTAGGCTCATCAAAAATCACCTGTGCCATGTAGATGACACAACCCTTCTTTAGACATTTTGAAGCCTTGAGCATAGTCACTTGCTCAGGCAATCCATACTGGGTATCTCCTCGAATGGTAAGCGATTCACCAGACAGAGTCTTTAACACCACTTGCTTTCTGTTGCAGACGATTTGGGCCTGGTTGTGAGATAACCAGTCCATACCCAGCACTATGTCAAAACCGGCCAATTTAAAGGGAAGTAGAGATAGGGGAAAAGAGTGGTTCTTAATGGATACCACACATCCATCTAACACAGTGGAGACGGTTTCTATGGTGCCATCTGCTAGCTCTACCTCATAATTCACTTTTAAGGTTTTGACAGGCATATTCAGCAATTTGCAAAATTTATGATCTACGAAAGACTTATCAGCGCCCGAATCAAAAAGTACTCTTGCAAAGATATCATTTACGAGGAAAGTACCTGTGATCACGTTATCGTCTAGCACTACTTCTTTCGCATCCATCCTGAAGACTCTCGCATTGGTCTTCTTGGCCTCTTCAGGCTTCTTGGCGTATTTAGGGCAGTTGGTTTTAATGTGCCCCTTCTCGTTGCAACTGTAGCAAGTTGCATCCTTTATCTTTTTGCAATCCAAGGTCTTGTGGTCCTTGGACTTGCATAACCCGCAAGCAAATGACTTCGACTGAGTCTGCGAGTTTGATTCGAGTCTACACTTTCCAAAGTGATGTCTCTTGCAATTCTTGCACTTGGGCTTCTCACCAGATTGTTGCCCATCCTTTCTTGACTCAGACCCTCTCTTGTTGTCACCGTTTCCACGGTGCTTCTTGCCCGACCTTCATGAAGTATCATCTTCACGCTTTCTCTTCTCAGCCTCTTTGTTCTTCAGCGACCTTTGTCGGATCGCATCTAGAGTGAGGGACAAAGAAATGTCAGCTACAGATCTAAAGGTCGCTGGCCGAGAGGCCTTTACGCTTGCCTTTATCTCGGGGGCTAAACCACCGATAAAACGAGCTATTCTCTTTGGCTCCGGGGTTACCAGATACGGAAACAACCGGGACATCGTGTTGAAGCTCGTGAGGTAAGCTTGACAGTCAAGGTTCGTCATAACCAACGATAGGAAGTCAGTCTCTATCTTTTCAACCTCATGTTGAGGGCAGTAATTCTCCTTGATGAGAGAAATGAATTCCTCCCATGTCATGCTGTATAAAACAGCCTTCCCCGAGGCCTGAACCAGAGACCTCCACCAAGCCAGGGCCTCGCCCTTGAATGATTGTGAAACAAACTTTACCACGTCTCTCTCTGCACAGCCACTGATGTCCACCACGGTGTCCATCTCGTCTAGCCACGTCATACAATCTACCGCGCCTTTCTCCCCAGTGAAGTCTCTGGGTTTGCATGATACGAAATACTTGTAGGTGCAGCCCCTGGCGCGAGATGCATCAGTATACACTTTTTCTAGACGGACACTGTTTTCATTGGATGAGTGGTTATCATCGTCCCTTTTAGGCTTAGACAGGGGTTTGCTGTGAGATTTTGAGTGGGTTTTCGGCTTTGAGTGTGGTTTAGATATGATTCTGCTCCGGGACTCAGTATACTCTTCATACTGTCGATCCAGGGCTGCCTTAACAGCACCGTCGACAAGAGCTTTCAATTCTGCGCCCGTCAAATGAACCTGGGCGTTATCATATTCATCTTCTTTCGAATGACTATTCTCCTCATTTGGATCAGCCATGGTAACTTGAATCTGCTACAGAAGATAACGAAAAATTTCTATTTAGGAGTTTATTATGGAATTGTCTTTTATGGCAATTCATTAACCATTGTAACAAAGACCATATCTGGTTAATTTGTTACTCACTTTTTATTTAGGATTTGAATATAACTTATCCTAATTACAAACAATATTGTTAGTGGCATAAAAGCCTAGTCACGAGGACGTTGTTATAATATTAGCTGGGATTACAGAGAATCAAGGCACGAAGGTTTGAACCATAGTCCTTTTACCTTTTCTGACAGGGAGTCATAGACTACCACTGCCTTTTGTCTTATATGACAATAATTATGGCCCGTAGGCACTACATCACTAATGGATGTTTAATAAGTTTGGCCCGTAGGCACTACATCACTAATGGATGTTTAATAAGTTTGGCCCGTAGGCACTACATCGCTAATGGATGTTTAATAATGATCATCTTTATTGACGATTTAACCCATGATTTACAAATCATTAATTTGGGCTTTGGAATCCTTAGAAGGATTCTTATATAAGAATGACGCGTGCGATTTTAACGAATCACATCTGCTATGAACGTTAACATGATTACAGGGGTTAACTGGGAATCCGAATCTTTTAATCAGGTCTTACCATCTTGGCCGGGTCTTATAATGACACCTGGCTAGGTTTCACTCTTAAGATTCTTTATTTAGGCAGATTAATTTAAAAGGAATGATTTTTGATTTATTTCATATATAATATCAAAATGAAACTCATAACATAACATTCCATTACTTATAGTAATGATTACACGCTGCCCTAAACGGGACCTTTAAATAAGTAAATACCTACGCAGAGGTTTATAGAAAAACAAGTCCACACAGGGACCAAATTCAAGATAGATGTCCGCGCAGGGACTAAAAGGTAAGTCCACGCAGGGACTGAAATGCAATTGTCCACGCAGGGACTAAATTGTAATAGTAAATACAACAATACATAAGGAGACTAATGATCTCGTTTCTTCCTCCCTTTTAGTAGGTTTGCTAGGCCCTTGAGAAATCCACGATTACTCTTACGTTCTTGTTCGAAGTCTCGTTCCACACGGTTTAGACGGTGGAGTATTTCTTCTTGCTCCGGTGGAGAAAAACGTGGCTGCTGCGACGGTTGTTGAACCGGAGGTCTAGGAGGTATTGGATACCCATGAGCTGAGTAATCTGGTCTCCAAGAGGTTCCATGGAGAGCATTGTAATTAGCCGCTACCACATATGGATCGGCATCATAGTTATAGTTGTAGTGCGTGTGAGTCGGCTGCTCAAACGGATTGTACGCGATGGAACCGCCGTACGCTGGTATAGGGTTATCATAGCCGAAAGGTGGCGGAGGTGGTGCAACTGGTGCAGAATTCACCTCTGCAGGGTGACCAGAAGGTTCCCCTAATTGTGGTTCTTCTTCAGGTACTGACGGAAAGTGACTCGCACTCGAGTGGCGAGGGGTGCTGAAATGGAATTCCCCTCCTCGGGTGGACATCCGTGTGCCTGATCTTCTACGCCTTGGCGGATCTGGAATTACTGGTTGAACCGGCGGCGGTGGCGGTGGCGTAACTGCCACGAACCGCGAATCCTCAGAAGGATCATGTTGTTGCCGTTGGTCATGAGGCGAGAAGTGATGAGATGGTGTGAAGTACCAATTACATTGGTCAAACCTCGCCTGATAACTATCGGGACCTTGATAGGGTGTTCCATGAAAGGATGACCCGTCAGAGATCTCGATTGGATGATTGGGAGTACCCCTTGCAGGCTCGACGGGATCTGTATCCTCGTCCATATCCACGGCATTATCTTCAGAAAAGTGATCCTCTGGTCCTAAAGGGTTATACCCTATTGGCTCTTGGACATAATCCGCCGGGTTAAACCGTCCTACGAAGAAAGGTGAAGGATTGCCATAAGAACGGTGCGCAGCAGATCGCTGGAGAGGTATGAACGATGGTTGAGGGTTATTGGGGTCATTTTCTGAGTTTAGACCAAAAGAATGACGGTATGAGGGTGTTGAGCTATGCGAGGTAGAATGTCTCGCAGGTTCAAAGAGGTTTCTTCTTCGTCTCTGTGGTTCCTCACTTCTTGTACTGGAAGGAGCTCGCATGTTCGAAGGTCCAGCCTCGTGATCATTGTGAGTAATGATCGTCCCTTTGCCTCTTCCTCCTCTTCCTCGTCTGATTGCAGGTGGCATATTTCCTGCTTTCAAAACCTTAAATAACAATAAACAACAATAAAAAGACAAACTGGAATAACAATTCGAATTTGTCCTATGTTCTTGTCTAGACTCAAGTATGTGCAATTGTGTAATTGAGATTAAACACATAAGGATAGTGTTTAATTCACTCAATGTTGGCTCTGATACCAACCTGTCACACCCCGATTTCCACGTGTCTCACCGGTGGGCCCGGTGGGGGATTACCGTGACGTAGTTGGCAACAATATAGTCAAACCACACAATATATGAATGCACAGCGGAAGAATAAAGATAATTATATTTCAACCATTGTTTGTAATATCAAATGTATTACGAATAGTCGAAAAGTATCCACAGGGGATCAAAATAAAAATATAAGTTTTGTTCAACAGACGAAGGCATCTTAAGCTTGCGAGACTCTTTATGATGCTAAGGAGAATATCCAGCCAATTACGCATAGTACCTGCATTTAGTCTTTTTGGGAAAATACGTCAGTTTACACTGGTAAATAAATTCAACCGACACTTTTGAAAAATGTGTATTAAAATTGATTTGAATGCACAAGGCACAAACTCTTTTATAACTTGGGAGAATTATTTAAATATATAATCTTGTGAACGAATTACATGTTCCTTATACGTTCAGTAGCCCGGATCAAGTCCGGGTTAATTGTAACACCCCGTGTTTTCCCAAAAGTCAAAGTCAAAGTCAAGAGTTGACTGTTATTGGAATTAAAGATCAATAAAGATTAATTTCATTTTAGTTTCATTTTGATTTTCATATTATTTGGAGTAAGTGTTGTATAATCAAACTAATCGGCCGATAATCGAACTGTGAATCAACGATCGACTGTGAATGATAGGAAGTAACAATGCAATAAAGCTAATCAAATCAATCATCGAACTCAAGTGTGGATAATTTTTAATGCTTTTATACGTGTGTGTGTGCCTTACGTGTTACTTGTGCATGCTTACTTTATGTTAAAGTGTGTGGTGAATCAATCAAAATCAATCAAGAATCAAAGGTGAATCAAACTCAATGGAAATCGAACCCGAAATGGTTGTAAGGATGCTCGTATGTTAGATATAGTAGTTGAGACTAAAAGTAATTTGATTAAGAATTCTATCATTCTCAAATCATCGTTCATCGAAGTCGAAATATCAAAAAAAATCGTCGCGAAACACTCAAAACCAGGCAAGCCGATCGAACAGGGCAACCTGATCGAACAGGCTAGCCGATCGAACAGGCTGTTCGATCGGACAGCCGCTCGATCAGGGATGCTGTTCGATCAGCTGACCCTTTCCTCTTTTGGAAGCCTATAAATAGGGCTGTCCTTGTCAAACTTTCCACTTTTGGAAAAGCTCTAACCGACCAGCCTCTTCTTCTCACTAAATCTCAGATTTCTCTCAAACCAGTAAGTATTTTGCTCTAATCCTTGTACGTTTTTGTTCATTAATCGATTCTACATCTTTCTATCTTTCAAAACTTGGATTTCATCCATGAAATCACCAAGATCTAGGTGTTCTTGGGTGATGTCATCATGTGTTCTTCAAGAACACTAAGTTTTGACATCATTCCACCATGAATAGCTTAGATCTAACCGATTTCCACATAAATAACCTAAAATCTACCAAAGATCTTAACATTTCACGGTGGAAAAGGATTGGAAGATGGGTTTTCATCTATCTTTCAACTCTTTTACACTCAAAAAGGTGAAAACGAGACTTGAACCGATTTACAAATCAATCTAAACAAACACATGGTTCAAGATTCGGGTTCTACCGGGAGATATACCGATTTCGGGTTAAACGTTAAACTTAAGTTCTAAACCGCCTCTGGCCGAGCTTGGGTGATTCCTGCTCGAGTCAGTAGACTAAGTAGGGACTTCAGCTTTGTGGTTCAACTCGTAGTCAAAATATCTCTAAAACATCAACAATTAACGGGAATAACCAAGTGTTAAGTGATAGGTTAACCGAATCGAGAAGCTGGCCGAACGGCTAGGCTGTTCGATCGAACAGCCCAACCGAACGACTATGCCAGCCGATCGACTAGGCTAACCGATCGACTAGCACTTAGTCCCACAAACTCATGAAGTGTAATATTGACAGAGTTCTATTCGATCGATCGAGCCACTCGATTGTGATCATTACTACTCGAATCATGAGATACTACACTTCAAAACACTTAGACTTTTCGAAACATTGGAATGTCACCCGATCGAGCATGCCAACCGATCGAGTGACATATTTGAAAACAATGAAGTGCTAGCCGATCGGTTGGGCTAACCGATCGAACAGCTGTTCGATCGGCCAACTTGAAAGGTAAAGCTGCAAGAACTTCAAAAGTTCAAACCATCATACACAAACACATCCTTCACATCAAAGGAAGAAACAATCCACTTGAAAGAACCAGCCGATCGAGCCAGCCGGCCGATCAAACGGGACGTTCGAACGGACTTTAATCCAATCGAACAGCCCACTCGATCGAACAGCTGTCCGATCGAATGGTCTATCCGATCCAGTTTCTACTGTTCACTTTTCCGCATTTCTCATTGTATTGTTATCGAACTATTCAGGCTAACTTATTCTCAGTGCTCCTTCCAATCCACGACCAACCACTGTGAGTATACTCGATCCCTTTTTGCTTTCAGCACTTTTGGGTGTTACATACGTAATCTATCAAATTCACAAACAACACAAACTATTTGAACGCTAACCTACTTGCATGTATTACTTGTCTAAATGATTGCTGTTTATTATGTTTACACGTGGAGTGCTATCTGCCTGCTTTAGCAACGTAGTACTATAGTTTGGACTCAGCACCCGTTTACACGGGGGTTGCTAAGGACAATTACTTGCATGGATTACGGTGGTAATCATGTATTGCGAACTGTCTCGGACAGTCAACTCGAAGTCATTGGTATCGATGGTCCCATGTTGATAATTTACATGCATCGTTTGCCCTTGTGTACGTGCTTGGTTATGCGTAAACTTTTCGAACTTTATATGCTATATCAAACTTGTGTACTCACCTTTACATTATATGTATTGACTTTTATTTTAACGTATGTGACAGGTGTTTAAGCTACTAGCGTGCTAGGGAAGCGAGGCAATAATAAGCTTCTAGGAGCCTGTGACCTTAGGACAGTGTCCACATACGTGCTCCAGGGCCATAATTATCTGTAGATCTTGTACTGGCACCTGTAGTCAGTAAGATCTACCGTTAGCCGTCTAGAAGTCTTAAAACAATATTTAATTCGGTCTGTAATAATTAAGAATTGAGTTGTCGGAACAGTTCCCATATTGTTTAGTTGATTTCTATGATGACTTGTTATTATTTGGGACACGGTATGGGACGTGTTATATAACTGAATTGTATGATAGTCGTTGTGGAAACTTCTGAACAATCTGTTTCGCTCAGTGCCGCGCCCCGATGATTCCGCCATCGGTTGGGGTGTGACAGATTGGTATCAGAGCCATAACTATAGGGAATTAGGTTAGACACGATCTAGTCCGGATCGCTGTCTTAGAGACCTAGACTATAGTTAGGGACCAAGAGACCAAGTTTATGTGCTTATTTTATGTTGTTTCCTTCTATTCTATCATTACATCCGAACTCCGAGCCAAATTTTGTAGTTTGGACGGGATTAGGAGTGAAACCCGCGAATTCCTGCCTAAATTACAAATTTTGCCAATTACTTTGTGCAAATTTCTATCAACAAACGGGGGAGAATTATACCAAATTAGGGCTGAAACCCGTAATTTGATGAAAACTTTCCCTCTAAATTTTCCTAAAACAAGGAAGAAATTGCCGAGCTAGGGGTGAAACCCTAACCTTGGCAGTTATTTCGACTTTATTTTATCTCGCCAAGGCAATTGACGGACTCCAACGACCTGAACTCACGAGTATGACCTAGAATGCGCATGCATAATGCCCAAGAATCGAGGCAGAAACATGTCCCCTAGAGTCGAAAGTGACGACAAGTCAACTGTGAATAGTTAAATTGCCATGGTTAGTCAAAGTCTAGTAGCCGCAGACAATCCATTTTCCGATTTTGAGTGTTGCTTCGTTGATTTTATATGATTTACCTGTTTACGTGTTTTAAAGATTCGTTGATTGCTCCATTTGTTATCAATCTGCGTGACCTTTGTTGCTATCCTATCTCGATTCAAATCCCTGTTGATGTGATCTAAACGAAACCAATATGCTATGCTACGCTACGCCATACTATGCTACTCGATGTGTTGTATGTGACCGCTATATTCAAAACTTAGAGGCTGTTAGGAAACTAAGTGTGCTACTGCGTACTGTTAGGAGGAATTACGTGACATTAATTGCCTCTGTGATAAAATTGCGTACGTGTTTAGGAAATTAAGTGCTCTATTTGCTTAATTGCTTATGTGCCCTAATTGCTTCTATGCTTATGTGCCTCTATGATGATGTGCTTATGTGTTTATATGTGTTACGTGACGTGAGATGCGACGTGATTCTAAGCTTTAGTAAACTAAGACGTGCGAGATTCGAATTCGTTGTGTTGAGCCCTATGGCGATGTCTATTGCAGACCATGTCGTCATCATCGAGAACACGCCAAAACCTTTCCCGTCAGGAAAAGAGAGACCGACGTCTCGCCAAACTCATCTCAAGGTCTGTAGCGAAAGCTGTCAGTGAGGGTACGAAAACACCAGCAAGTCGTCGGAAGAATCCCGAACCCTCACTGAATCCAGCAAAGCTCCGTTCAGTTTCAAGCAATTTAAGGCGTGTGGACCGAAGGAGTTCACCGGTGAAGAGGGCCCTACAGGCTTATTTCACTGGTTTGACTCAGTGGAAGTTACCCTTCGTCAAAGCGGATGCCCGGATCATCTTCGAACTCTCAATGCTACCGGTGTCTTCCAGTCGCGGGCATTGGACTGGTGGACAGCCGAAAGGAATAAGCGCGGGAACGACGCTGCCTACGAGCTGACGTGGGAGGAACTGAAGGCTATCATGCTGGACGAGTTCTGTCCTCCCCACGAACGCCAAAAGTTGGAGGATGAGTTCTGGACCATCAAGCAGAAGGAGGGCGACAACGCTGGTCTCACCGCCCGTTTCAAACAACTGAGCATTATCTGTCCAGACCAGGTCAAGACTCCCGAGATGACCATCAAGAAATACATCCGTGCTCTTCCGGATTGTGTTGCAGATTTTGTGTTCGCCGCCAAACCCGCATCAATCGAGGAAACCTACCTACTCGCTGCCGAGATCAATGACAAGCGAGTTAAGGCTGGTGTCTGGGATAAGCCATCCAAGTCGTTGCATCAAGTTACTACCGCATCAACCGACAACCCTACTGCTCAAGCCTCCAAGTCCTCGAGAAGAAGAAAGAAGAACAAGAGTTGCGCCGCCGCAACTAATGCTGCTCCTCTTCAGTCAGTACCGCCACAACAGCAACAACCACAGCGCACTGCGCCAGTGATCAATGCGCCGCCGGCTAAGCGTGCGTACACCGGCCCCCACCCACTCTGTGCTACATGTTCTTATCATCACCCGGTGGGTGTGGCCTGCCGTTACTGTGCCCACTGCAACGTTTACGGGCACTTCACTGCGAATTGCCGCTATGGTCCTCGTCAAACGCAAGCTCAAGCCGCTGTTAACCAAGCCCTGCTACCTGCCCCTCAAGCTCCTCAAGCTGCACAGGCCCCGGCAAACAATGTTCGGACCTGCTTTGCATGTGGTGACCCTAACCACTTCGCAAACCGGTGCCCGAACAGAGTGGTGAAACAAGAAGCTCAACAACCCCAGCAACAACAACAACAGCCTCAACAACAAGCCGCTCACGCCAGAACTTTCAACATCAACGCACGCCAGGCTCAAGCTGATAACAACGTGGTCAATGGTACGTTCCTTGTGAATGGTATATATGCATCATGTTTGTTTGATACTGGAGCCGATAACTGCTTTGTGTCATTTGAATTTGAGAAGCTTCTTAGACGTAAGCGCTCTTATCTTTCGTCACCCTTCGAAGTAGAAGTCGCTACTGGAAGAACCATTGCTGTCAATTCTGTGCTCCGTGATTGTACTCTCGAGCTCAACAATCATATATTTCCGATTAATCTCATTCCAATGCAGCTCGGAAGTTTCGACGTCATAGTAGGCATGGACTTTCTTCGTGAAAACCATGCTGAAGTTGTGTGTGCCGATAAGATGATTCGTTTTGTGCTAGCTAGTGGTGATATTCTATGTGTTTATGGTGAAACTACTGCAAGAGATCTCAGGCTCATGTCATGTCTTCAAGCTCGCAAATATCTCCGCAAGGAATATCGAGCCTTCTTGGCCAACATTGTTGTAGCAGAGACGGACAAGAAAAGGAAAGTTGAAGTCAAGGATGTTCCCGTTGTCCGAGAATTTCCTCAGGTGTTCCCTGATGATCTTCCTGGATTACCTCCAAGTCGTGATATCGACTTTCGAATCGACCTTATTCCAGGAGCCAACCCAGTGGCCAAAGCTCCGTATCGACTCGCTCCATCTGAGATGCGAGAACTCTCAAACCAACTCCAAGAGTTACTTGAAAAAGGCTTCATTCGCCCGAGCACTTCTCCATGGGGCGCACCAGTCCTTTTCGTCAAAAAGAAGGACGGGTCGTTCCGAATGTGCATCGATTACCGGGAATTGAACAAGCTGACCATCAAGAACCGATACCCCTTACCAAGAATCGATGATCTGTTTGACCAGTTACAAGGTGCTCAGTGTTTCTCCAAGATTGATCTACGTTCAGGCTACCATCAGTTGCGGATTCAAGAGGAAGACATACCCAAAACCGCTTTTCGAACCCGATACGGCCACTACGAATTTGTTGTCATGCCTTTTGGTTTGACCAACGCACCCGCGGTCTTTATGGATCTGATGAATCGCGTGTGTAAACCGTTCTTAGACCGTTTCGTCATTGTATTTATCGACGATGTCCTGATCTATTCCAGATCGAGGGCCGAACACGCGCAGCATTTGCGATTGGTTCTCGAGTTGCTTCAGGGAAACCAACTCTACGCCAAATTCTCCAAGTGTGAGTTCTGGTTGGAGGAGGTTCAATTTCTGGGTCATATTGTGAATAGTCGGGGTATACACGTTGATCCTGCAAAGATTGAGGCAGTCAAGGGATGGGTTACGCCAAAGAATCCGTCAGAAGTTCGCTCTTTTCTCGGATTAGCCGGTTACTACCGGCGATTCATCGAAGGATTCTCAAAGATTGCTGTACCGCTTACCTCCCTTACTCATAAAGACAAGCCTTTTGTGTGGGGAACCGCGCAGGAGACTGCTTTCCAAACCCTCAAACACATGCTGTGCCATGCACCAGTTCTTACACTGCCGGACGGAAGCGATGACTTCGTTGTCTATTGTGATGCTTCAAACCTTGGACTTGGCTGTGTTCTCATGCAACGAGACAAGGTTATAGCTTACGCATCTCGACAGCTCAAAATCCACGAGAAGAACTATACCACCCATGACCTTGAGCTAGGTGCAGTTGTCTTTGCCTTAAAGATTTGGCGACACTACCTGTATGGTACAAAGTGTACGATCTTCACCGATCACAAGAGCCTACAACATATCTTTAACCAGAGGGAACTCAATATGCGTCAACGCCGATGGGTAGAACTTCTCAGCGATTACGACTGTGAGATCCGTTATCACCCAGGCAAGGCGAATGTAGTTGCAGACGCCCTCAGCAGAAAGAATTACGTGATAGGTGTTCGAAACATCCAGGCTCAGTATAACCTCGAAGCTCTCATCCGCGAAGCACAACACGCTTGCTTTAACGAGCGTACGTTGAAGAAAGAACGAATCTATCACGATGGAACTCAGCTCGTGAGCAAAGCCAACGGGATATTCTATTATCTGGACCGAATCTGGGTTCCGAGGAGGACAGATTTGCGAAAGATCATCATGAACGAAGCCCACAAATCCCGATATTCCATTCATCCCGGTGCGGACAAAATGTACCAGGACCTTCGCTACAAGTACTGGTGGCCTGGGATGAAAAGGGATATTGCTCTATATGTTGGTAGCTGTTTAACTTGTGCAAGAGTCAAGGCTGAACACCAAAGACCTTCAGGCCTACTTGAACAACCGCCGATACCTGTATGGAAGTGGGAAAGCATAGCTATGGATTTCATAACTAAGCTTCCGACCACGCCATCAGGTCACGACAGTATTTGGGTTATAGTCGACCGTCTAACCAAATCAGCCCACTTTCTGCCAATACGAGAAGACTATAAGGTGGCCAAGCTAGCCCAAATCTACACCGACGAGATCATTAAGAATCATGGTACGCCTCGAGACATCATTTCTGATCGCGATGCTCGGTTTACATCGAGATTGTGGGAAACTTTTCAAGCAGCTCTTGGTACGACGCTGAATTTGAGTACCGCATTCCATCCGCAAACCGACGGGCAGACTGAAAGAACGATTCGTACTATTGAGGACATGCTCCGTGCGTGTGTTATCGATTTTGGTGGTAGTTGGAACAAACACCTACCGTTGGTCGAATTTTCGTACAATAATAGCTATCACTCCAGCATCGAAATGGCACCTTTCGAAGCCTTGTATGGTAGGAGATGTCGCTCGCCTATTGTATGGCACGAGGTCGGTCATTCACAATTGACTGGGCCCGAGATTCTGCAAGAAACGACTGACAAGATCCACCAGATAAGGGAAAACTTGGTGAAGGCTCGGGACAGACAAAAGATGTACGCCGATAAACGACGCAGGCCCCGCGAATTTGCAATTGGCGACTACGTACTCCTAAAGGTATCGCCTTGGAAGGGAGTAGTCCGATTCGGCAAAAGAGGGAAACTTGCGCCTCGATTTGTTGGACCTTTTAAGATTCTGGAAAGGATCGGTAAGGTTGCCTACAAACTCGAATTACCGGAGGAACTCAGCAATGTCCACCCGACTTTCCATATTTCAAACCTTCGAAAATGCGTAGCCGACCACGACGCAATAATACCACTCGACGATCTTCAGGTCAACGAGACGCTACACTTCGTGGAAAAGCCTGTCGAAATCATGGACCGACAGACCAAGCAACTCAGACGCTCTCGCATTCCTATTGTAAAAGTACGATGGGAAGGCAAACGAGGCGCGGAGTTCACTTGGGAACTCGAAAGTGACATGAAGGCCAAGTACCCGCAGTTGTTCAGATAGATCTGAAGCATCAAATTGGTAAAATCACACGGCGATGTACGGTTCTCGGCCTAATTTCGGGACGAAATTCCCTAAAGGAGGGGAGACTGTAACACCCCGTGTTTTCCCAAAAGTCAAAGTCAAAGTCAAGAGTTGACTGTTATTGGAATTAAAGATCAATAAAGATTAATTTCATTTTAGTTTCATTTTGATTTTCATATTATTTGGAGTAAGTGTTGTATAATCAAACTAATCGGCCGATAATCGAACTGTGAATCAACGATCGACTGTGAATGATAGGAAGTAACAATGCAATAAAGCTAATCAAATCAATCATCGAACTCAAGTGTGGATAATTTTTAATGCTTTTATACGTGTGTGTGTGCCTTACGTGTTACTTGTGCATGCTTACTTTATGTTAAAGTGTGTGGTGAATCAATCAAAATCAATCAAGAATCAAAGGTGAATCAAACTCAATGGAAATCGAACCCGAAATGGTTGTAAGGATGCTCGTATGTTAGATATAGTAGTTGAGACTAAAAGTAATTTGATTAAGAATTCTATCATTCTCAAATCATCGTTCATCGAAGTCGAAATATCAAAAAAAAATCGTCGCGAAACACTCAAAACCAGGCAAGCCGATCGAACAGGGCAACCTGATCGAACAGGCTAGCCGATCGAACAGGCTGTTCGATCGGACAGCCGCTCGATCAGGGATGCTGTTCGATCAGCTGACCCTTTCCTCTTTTGGAAGCCTATAAATAGGGCTGTCCTTGTCAAACTTTCCACTTTTGGAAAAGCTCTGACCGACCAGCCTCTTCTTCTCACTAAATCTCAGATTTCTCTCAAACCAGTAAGTATTTTGCTCTAATCCTTGTACGTTTTTGTTCATTAATCGATTCTACATCTTTCTATCTTTCAAAACTTGGATTTCATCCATGAAATCACCAAGATCTAGGTGTTCTTGGGTGATGTCATCATGTGTTCTTCAAGAACACTAAGTTTTGACATCATTCCACCATGAATAGCTTAGATCTAACCGATTTCCACATAAATAACCTAAAATCTACCAAAGATCTTAACATTTCACGGTGGAAAAGGATTGGAAGATGGGTTTTCATCTATCTTTCAACTCTTTTACACTCAAAAAGGTGAAAACGAGACTTGAACCGATTTACAAATCAATCTAAACAAACACATGGTTCAAGATTCGGGTTCTACCGGGAGATATACCGATTTCGGGTTAAACGTTAAACTTAAGTTCTAAACCGCCTCTGGCCGAGCTTGGGTGATTCCTGCTCGAGTCAGTAGACTAAGTAGGGACTTCAGCTTTGTGGTTCAACTCGTAGTCAAAATATCTCTAAAACATCAACAATTAACGGGAATAACCAAGTGTTAAGTGATAGGTTAACCGAATCGAGAAGCTGGCCGAACGGCTAGGCTGTTCGATCGAACAGCCCAACCGAACGACTATGCCAGCCGATCGACTAGGCTAACCGATCGACTAGCACTTAGTCCCACAAACTCATGAAGTGTAATATTGACAGAGTTCTATTCGATCGATCGAGCCACTCGATTGTGATCATTACTACTCGAATCATGAGATACTACACTTCAAAACACTTAGACTTTTCGAAACATTGGAATGTCACCCGATCGAGCATGCCAACCGATCGAGTGACATATTTGAAAACAATGAAGTGCTAGCCGATCGGTTGGGCTAACCGATCGAACAGCTGTTCGATCGGCCAACTTGAAAGGTAAAGCTGCAAGAACTTCAAAAGTTCAAACCATCATACACAAACACATCCTTCACATCAAAGGAAGAAACAATCCACTTGAAAGAACCAGCCGATCGAGCCAGCCGGCCGATCAAACGGGACGTTCGAACGGACTTTAATCCAATCGAACAGCCCACTCGATCGAACAGCTGTCCGATCGAATGGTCTATCCGATCCAGTTTCTACTGTTCACTTTTCCGCATTTCTCATTGTATTGTTATCGAACTATTCAGGCTAACTTATTCTCAGTGCTCCTTCCAATCCACGACCAACCACTGTGAGTATACTCGATCCCTTTTTGCTTTCAGCACTTTTGGGTGTTACATACGTAATCTATCAAATTCACAAACAACACAAACTATTTGAACGCTAACCTACTTGCATGTATTACTTGTCTAAATGATTGCTGTTTATTATGTTTACACGTGGAGTGCTATCTGCCTGCTTTAGCAACGTAGTACTATAGTTTGGACTCAGCACCCGTTTACACGGGGGTTGCTAAGGACAATTACTTGCATGGATTACGGTGGTAATCATGTATTGCGAACTGTCTCGGACAGTCAACTCGAAGTCATTGGTATCGATGGTCCCATGTTGATAATTTACATGCATCGTTTGCCCTTGTGTACGTGCTTGGTTATGCGTAAACTTTTCGAACTTTATATGCTATATCAAACTTGTGTACTCACCTTTACATTATATGTATTGACTTTTATTTTAACGTATGTGACAGGTGTTTAAGCTACTAGCGTGCTAGGGAAGCGAGGCAATAATAAGCTTCTAGGAGCCTGTGACCTTAGGACAGTGTCCACATACCTGCTCCAGGGCCATAATTATCTGTAGATCTTGTACTGGCACCTGTAGTCAGTAAGATCTACCGTTAGCCGTCTAGAAGTCTTAAAACAATATTTAATTCGGTCTGTAATAATTAAGAATTGAGTTGTCGGAACAGTTCCCATATTGTTTAGTTGATTTCTATGATGACTTGTTATTATTTGGGACACGGTATGGGACGTGTTATATAACTGAATTGTATGATAGTCGTTGTGGAAACTTCTGAACAATCTGTTTCGCTCAGTGCCGCGCCCCGATGATTCCGCCATCGGTTGGGGTGTGACATTAATGATCAATAGACACACCATATCGACTATTTATGCACTGACGAGTGTACGCCTACACTCCGCGCTTAGGTCATGGCCATTTCGTAAAATGATGCCAGGGATATCCGGGACATGGTCATTAACCCCCCAAAGGCTTTTAAGTAACAAGACTATTTAAACGAGCCGATCAAATTTATTCAATTACCCACTCAACGGTGGAGAATTTGATGCTCGATCAAGCGGTATGCTATATACCGTAACCCAAGCCCGTATAACGGAAAATAAGTTAAAAGTATTTACCTTTGCAAGTATAAATCCTTAATCGAAATAAATTGCAGATAGCTTTTACTGGTCTCCTATTCTGGAACGATGGTTAAAAGTAACCTATTAGAATCCTAACGGGTCTTTAATTTAGCCGTAGCTTAGACCGGTCAGTTTCGAAGGATAGTTACGGTTTAATCGCGTGAAAAGCAAAAACCGGGAATGGAATGTGATTTTGACCCAACAAGTTTGAAGACTTGTTTTATATGGGTTTAATAATCACACTCTGGATTTTGGGGTCAAAACAATATGGTTTGGCCCGTCTCGGCTAGTTTATGTAAACTAGTTACATAAGCCGAACCATGCGCGCAAAAGGCGTAACGGGTAACCGTAAGAGTCCTACACTGGTTTCCTAAGTCAATATGCGTTAAAGAGGTTGTGGTGTCAGTAGGATACCTTCCATAATGCCCGTAACGAGTTTAAATCCATTTTATGCCCCGTAGGGGTATTTCGGTCTTTTTAAAGATTATAAAGGAGGTTTCTGAGTTCTACAGGAAATCTGAGTTTCCCGAACAGTTTATAAAGTCCAAAACACTTTATTTATTATTTAAAATCAGTGGCAACTGGAATCGGGTCAAAGGACCTTGTAGAACTCAAGTTATGGCCGAAAAGGGTATATTCGGTATTTACCGAACCGTTGCCATAACCGCATGTTATGAGCAGGTAAAAAAAATGATTAAAAATCTTTAAAAATCCCAAAATATTATTTTACATCAGTGTGTAAAAGGTTGGGTGTCGAAATCTGGGTTTAGATAGGCGTTATGCTAATTGCGCTATTTAATTACAAAAGTTTCCGTAATTTGCGCTATTTAGCATAACTACTATTCTGGACCTCGGATTGACGTGAAATTTTAGGGACATGCTTAGAAATTAGTAACCAAGGTTATGGTCCTTTCACATGTCCAAAATTCTCGTTTTAAATTAAAAAGGGCGTTACGGTCAACTTTTAAGCATTTAACGGAAAGGTGTAAAAGACTCGGACAAACAACGAACCGGTCAGAGAGGGTTATACCATCATGTAACCTGGTCCTAAGAGAGTCCTAAGGCATATCTAATTCATACTTTAACGGGTCAGAACTGAAGTCAATGCAAAAGTCAAAGCTTTGCGACTTTCGGCTCCAAGATTTTCATACTTTAACGGCTCCAAGATTTTCATACTTTAACGGCTCCAAGATTTTCATACTTTAACGGCTCCAAGATTTTCATACTTTAACGGGTCAGAACTGAAGTCAATGCAAAAGTCAAGGCATATCTAATTCATACTTTAACGGGTCACAGAGGGTTATACCACATTAGCTCAACCATATCCTTAACGCGGCCCGCCTAAGGGTTAAATTCCAAGATTTTCAAATCTTTTGTAATGATTAACCTGACCTTTCGGTTTCGAAGGGGTAACTTTGCGATTTGGCCCTCGATTAATTACAAATAAGGCCCACGTGACTTTTACCCGCATTGTTAAGTCCCTGGTTAGTTTAATTACTATCCGAAAAGCCTTAACTTTTATTATTGATGCTTTTAACCCCTCGTATACGAATTTGATCATAACTTTCTCGTTTTAGAACGGAACTTCGCGAAATTTATATCGTATATTCTAGTGAGCGTATTCTACTGTTACAAAGCCTCGGGTTCGTCAAAGGGTCACTCAGAGGTATAAATTAAACATGTTGACACAATTAACCCTTGTAGCTTGTAATCTCTCACTTTCTTCCGCGTTTCGCTCCGTACGATCCATGATTTATTCGTTTGAAGGTACGAGCATCGTTTAGGGTTACTATACAGTATATTTACCCTTCGTTGACATTTATAACCCTCGAATTTACATACTTTCAAGGTTTGTCAACTCTAGTCCTTTATTTAATAGTTAATGCCACGTGTAAACTCATGACACGTGTCAACACATTATTGGACACAAAATTTCGAGGTGTTACAATAACCCGCACCACCGGAAGCGGAACCAGAAACCTTCTCAGCAGCAGGGGATTTCTGCGGTTCAGCACCAGATTTTTGTTTTCCAGCATCAGAAAACCTCAAGTCTAAATCATCAGCATCATTTGGAGAGATCAGGTTGTTGGAGGAGTCAACAGTATCAAAAATCTGGGGACGCAGCTTTCCCCACAGTCTTATCTGCCTGCACTGAAGGATCAGGCACCACCTTGGCAGAAGGATCAGTGAATTCTTTAGTCACCCCCACATCCTCAGCTGTGTCATGCGGGGGAGACGAAGGCATCTCAAACAAAGAGGAGAAGTCCTTTCGTTGCAGTTCTGCAAAACAAGAAAGCAATAACTATCAGAAAACAAGTTATACATACAAACACTTGCAAAAGTTATAAAGCACTTACCAGAAGTAACCGCAGGTTTCTTTTGCGTCGCACCAGTTGACCTTTTGGTCTGCATCTTCCGACGCTTTATTTCACCAGCACCAGTAGCCTTCTCCTCTGGTTTTCTCTTCTTCTCATTAGCAGGCTGCGAACCCGCAGAGGTCCAACCTGCAGCCGCACCACCACCTGTAACACCCAAACCCTCAAGGGTGTCAGATACTACCACGTAATCGGTATATTTGCGGTAACAAGAACGAGAGATACCTGCTGCTTGTGGCACCAAAGGAGGGGCAACAGAACCCTCAGGTTTTCCCTTACCGCGACCCTGCGCGGGTTTCTTCACCTGTTTCCTCTCCACATGTTTCTTAGGGACAGTTTTCACTTTAAACTTCCCCAGGTCCCCAAGATTACCTGCATTCGACAGAATCAAGCAAGCAGATTACAAGGGTGAACTTTAAACAAACAAGGAAATCTTAAAAGATACCTTTGCCCTCTGGCATGGGCGCATTCAACACATTACGCGGGGGAACGCGGAAATTGCTAACAATCTCCAAGTTAAAACCTTCCCGTTCCCCACACGGAAGCAACTCAACCTTGCCCTTGAAATCTGACTCAAACATCCTCCACAAAGGAGCGTCCTCTGACAAAACACATGCAAAATTAGTAAAACAAGAAAAGGAAGCAAGGAAACTGCACAAGGGTGATAATGCTTACCACCACTTTTCTCCCGCACAACAGGCCTTGCCCTCCTATCGGGTCGAGTTAGCATCATCCGCAACACCCAAAGTTCATTTTTTTCCAGCTTCTTAAGTTCAATAGGCCTCAGCCTAGAGAACCATTCTACAGTCTTTGCGGTGGGGAGAGCAATATCTTCCGCAGTAACGCCCACATTACATTCCGAAAGGTCATGTTGGCATGCACCGTACAAGCTTTAACGTAGAAAAACCTCCTTTCCACTTGGTAAGACCCTTTGGAGGGGTCATCAGCTTGGGACTCCTATACCGTTGGTTGAAAGAGAAAAATCTGGTGTTTACCGTTAACTGGTAGAACCGCCGAAAATTCTCAACGGTAACGTCCAAACCAAGAGCACGGAAAGTGTACTCGAAGTTCCTGATCCGGAACATCCCAAATGGACTCAGTTGAGAAATATGAAGATGGTAATATTCTAACACCTCGGCAACAAACACCGTCACAGGCAGTCGGAGATTGCCATCGTTAAAGAACTCGGCCCACAAAGTGATAAATCCCGCCGGATTGGTAAATCCCCATTCGTTCTTGACAAAGTGAAGATCTGAATGACAGATTCCACAGTAACGAACCTTGAATCTGACATCTGTATCCCCGGTAGCCCTGTAAACATACAACAAATAAGATCAACAACATGAACCCAAAAAAAACCCTCCGAAAAGCACTAGATCCGTGAGTAGATGGCTAACAACCACCGTCGTTTTTTTCCGGCCATCAGATCGGAAATCACCTCTCTCTCTCTCTCTCTCTCTCTCTCTCTCTCTCTCTCTCACCGGAATCAAAATCCACCAGATTTGGGGCTACGGTTTGATGAAAAACACTAGATCTGTACATATATCTCTCTTCCAACGATTTGGGGTGTTTGTTTATCCGATTGTGGTGGCGTTAACGAGGACAGGCGACGACGCTGGAGGTGTTTGTACATCCGGTTGTGGTGGTGGACTTAGGCGGTGGTGGTGTTATGAGTTTAGAGAGAAAGAGAGAGTGGCGGTGGTGGTGTTATGAGTTTAGAGAGAGAGCGCACCGATGGTGTAGCTCCGATGATGGCGGTGTTCATGTCTTAGGCGGTGGTGTCGGTGATGGACTTGGGCAGTGACTACTGAGAGAATGAAATAAGGGATCATATATATATGTTATTTTTTGTTTTTATTTATTAAAAATCATTTAAATAAAATATGATATGACCGGAATACCCTTATCTAATTAGATTTGACTCAAAATTTTAACTTGGTTAGTGTTAAAGGACCTATGGTGTAACGAGTTTTGCAAATAAAGGACTGTGGCTGTAATTATTAAAGTTAAAGGCTATCCGTTGCAATTTGGTACAAACATAAAGGACGAAAAGTGTAATTTATCCAAATAATAATTATCTATAATTAAGGATGAGATAAAATAACAATTATCTATAATTTAGTAGGAGATTATCATATTTAAACTAAATAACAATTATCTATAATTTAGTAGGAGAGTTATCTATAAGAGATTAAACTAAATAATAATTATCTATAATTAAGGATGATATAAAATAACAATTATTCCATATATAAATAACCAACTTTTTAGTGCATCATCACTTGTAATTTGTGCTTTGGGAGTTTTTCAAAAAAAAACTTGATTTTTACTTTTAAACCAAAGGTTTTTAGGGTTTTGAAATTTTAACCCTACATAATTTGTTTTTTTAACTTTAACCCAAAACTATTTTTACTTTTAGCACAAGGTTTTTAGCTTTTGCAATTTTAACCTTACATAATTTGTTTTTTTAACTTTAACCCAAAACTTTTCATTATTTGCAATTTAACTTCACAACTTTTGTCACTTATACTTTTCATCTTTGGCAAATTTTCGTTTTACGTATAGTTCTAAATTTTTCAACTTAATACAACGCAACGTACGAGTATGGTTCAACTTTTTTATGTTTGTTTCAAAATTTGCAAGTTAACACGACGTAACGTGCATGTGTGGTTCAACGTTTTTTACCTCTATTTTTTCATGTTTGACAGGTTCGTCGCAACACGCAGATCCTAGGTCGAGTCTGTGTTGGTGGTCGATGACGGTTGTACGACATTAGTATTATTTGACACCGTTTTATACCCCACCACAACGCGGGGTGTGCTTTGGGGGGTTTTCTAAAGAAAGCAAATCCTAGGTCGAGTCAGTGTTGGTGGTCGATGACGGTTGTGTGACATTAGTACTATTTGACATTGTTTTACGCCCCGCCACAACGCGGGGTGTGCTTTGGGGGTTTTCTAAAGAAAAAATGGTTATGCATATGGTTGTCGTGACCTTAGCTTTGGCGGTTTTTAAAAAAAAATTGATTTTTTTACTTTTCATTCAAAAGTATTTCATAAATTACTTTTAACCAAAAACTTTTTTTTTTACTTTTAAGACAAAACTTTTTATCTTTTGCAATCTATTATCACAACTTTTTTTACTTTTAACTTTGGTCCTTTTTATAGTTTTCATTTTCCGCAAATTTTTCGTTTTATGATTGGTTCTAAATTTTGTAACTTAACACATCGCAACGTGCGTCTTTGGTTTAACGTTTTTACGTTTCATTCTAAATTTTTGCGAGTTAACACGACGCAACGTGCGTGTGTGGGTAAACGTTTTTACATCGTCTATTTTTTCCCGTTTGACTGGTTTAACATAACGTGTGGGTCCTAAATCGACTTTATAACTAAAGAATCCCCGCCGCATTGCGGCGGGTCTCAATCCTAGTTATATATAATTTAGTAGGAGATTATATATAATTAAAATAAAATTACATAGCCTAATATGATGACAAGTGTCCATTTAATGGTTTCTTTTATTATATAGAAAGTATAGATATGAAAAATTAATCTGGCCACAACTATATCTAGGTAGAAAAAAAAGTTTCTAGGTAGAAAAGAAAGTTCTATAGAATAACCAAAACTTAATCCACAAGTCTATGCATATATGAAATATGATACGATTTAAAGCATTTATATCCTATTATATGTATTAACAATATTTTAGTTATTAGATTTTAAACTAATATATTATTAATTAATAATCTGGCTGGAGCCTATAATATATATTAACAATATTTTAGATATTACATTTTAACCTAATATATTATTAATTAATAATATTAATAATACAAGATATATTAATTATTAATTGAAGAAGAGAATAATTATTAATTATAAAATTATAAATTAAAGTTATGAGATTGAAGGAGAGAATGCCAAGTGTCCATAAAATGGTTTCTTTTATTATAGAGTATAGATTATAGGGGGTGAACAGTGTCCCCCCAAATATACAGATGAACAGTAACATTTTCTCTCTCCTCCACTCACAACCACTTTTTATACTTTTTATATTTTAAAAACACCCCACACAGAATTTGGTTCTTTGGATGTGAATGCTCTTATATCGATAATTTTAGGGGAACGGTTGAGGGAGCGTACCCACGTTCTTGAACTCCTGATAATCAGGTAACTAGGTAACTGGTAAGTGGCGTTGAAAAAAAAACTGTCAAATTTTTGGGGTTTGAATGGATGAGATTAAATCTTGAAGATAACCGCCTGAATTATTACGGTCAGGATTTACTAAATATGGGTTTGACCGACGGTTTCTTAGCTGTGAACAATTTATTAATAATATCATCTTTTAGCGATTGTTGAAAATAGTTCACCATTTTCGTTTCTCGAATGAACGTTTTCTTTGTTAGATTAACAAAATTTTTAGTTAATTAAGTAAGGGTTTTACAAAACCGACACCCAAAACAGGGAGTTTTCGCTTTTTTGTCTCTTTAATTTTTACATCAGAAGCATAGACACGGGGCTGTGTTAGATTAACACGCCCATGTGCTCCTTTAAAATGTCAGAATTTCAACATTGGGAGTTTAACCCGGGGCCGTGTCTATATATACACAAGGGCGTGTCAAAATCCCAAAGCTGTGTTTTTCAATTTCAAGTCTTCAGATTACAAACCAAAGCACTGTGGTAAAAGAAAGGAACGATAAAAGAAAATTAATAAAGGCGTGACAAGTTTAATAAAATTTGATTGTATATACTTTTACACTTTACTCCTTTCCCACATTGGTAAGATTTTAGGCCTTTATATTGAGCATTCCCTCACATACATTACATAAATGCTCACATTTCCGTGTGATAACCAAATGACTCCTACAAATTTAGAACTTCATAAGATAATTCTTTCTCTGTCCAAAAATACTAAACAGTGTTAGTAATGATAGAGGCATTAAGATTTTAAAACCCTTAGTTCAACTTTATTTTCATTTGTTTCCCTTACCCAAAACATTTCCCCTAGTAAGCTAACCTTGAGCCTATTCCCTTTGGTTTAACAACCTGCATTTTTTTTCTCACAAAAACAAACTCCCTAACCAAAAAATCCTTTTACATTTTTCACCCCTTATCATTGCAAAATATGGTCTTTTGAAAAAATCACTCATCTGAATTGGATATGACTATGGAAATCTTATATAAAGAAAATAAGAAAAAATATATCTGTAGAAAAAGCGAAAAAAAAAACAGAAGAAAAGAAAGTAGAATAAATTGTTGAGTACCAAACACTTTGTCAAGCGATAGTATAGTTTTTTTCTTTTAGACACAAATATAAACACTTTTTTTTTGTAAGACTAATACTTTTACACTTTTAGCCACCTTTACTCAAAAATTCCACACCCCTAGCCAAAGCCTACATTACACCACTTTTAAAGACCTCTTGATATTTACAATGTTTATGTTAATAGGAGGAGGTTTGATTTCTTGTTAAGCATATAATATGTCTAAGTTCCATGATTAGCATGAGTGATTCACTTAAACATTATCCGGGCTAGTGTTGAGTGATTATTTATGAGGTGTGTGGATATGCATATAGCTAAATAGAATTTTAGTAGGCATGTAACACCTAAAAATATTTTTCTTTCAAAGTTTTAAAAATCATGTCGAATAAGACTCGTAAATAAGAAAACTATTTGTAAACTTGGATCCCAACATACTAACAAGACATAAACCATTTTCTTCTATCCATTCCATTTGGGAGTGTTAAAAGCACTATTATAAGCTTTGCTTGATGACAAGTAAAGATTCAAGTATTCTCGTCTTTTTGAGAAAGAAGTTATCAAGGACGACACCAGTTGAATTTCGAAATGAAATTATTTGAAGTGTGGGAGAATGTGAGAACCTTGACTTTTCAGGTCAAAAATACCAAACCCTAATTTCACGTCTATTACTGAGGGGTTGTTTGTTTAGCTCTTAATGAGCCTTTTAATGGTTCAGACCTCTTTCTGGTTCAGTACTTAATGGTTCAGACTGTTTGTTTCACAAGCAGATGTCTGAATGGTTCAGACATTTTCCTTTGAATGGTTAAGCATTATATTGAGTCTGAATGGTTAAGCCATCTAATCTGAATTGGTCAGACATGTGCCTCTGAACGGTTAAGCATTATATTGGTTCTTAATGGTTCAGACCTCTTACTGGTTCAGCACTTAATGGTTCAGACATCTTACTCGTTCAGCATTTAACCATTCAGAAGGTGTCAAACAACCCCTAATACTTCATTTAGATCTTAGATTAAGATCTTACATGTGATTTGGTTTAGCATTAACCATACTGGGGACGACATTCTAGCTGAAACATATGTGAAAATCTTTATTTTCAATAAAACATATGTTTTTGACTTGAAACATTGATGGTGTAAACTTATTTTCAAAATATCAAGCCATAAAATACCCATTCGAGTTTTATTTCAAACGTGAAAATATCACAAACATAACTTTGCTTTTTGATTATAAAGCAATAACTTCATATAACAATCTACCAGCGTTTTATGCTGATATTTAAAAGGATATAACTTGTTCCTTTCTTAACCATTAAACAAATTGACTGATACTTTTTCTGGAAGTAACTTTAAAAAGTTAGCTAACAAACCCCATTGGTGTCACTTTGGAGATTATGATCTGCAAACAATCATCACAAGTTCAGAACTCCCAAAATTTTTAACTTGTGGTTGTAGGAACTAGGTTCACTTTTTATTAAATATATTACAAAATAAATAATAAATAATAACGAGGCTCTCGTTATTTGTGGGAAATTCGACTAGTACAATACCGGTTACAAAAACTAAATAAACAAATATAAAATATAATACAACTGTACCAATCTTGATTCAAGCCAGCGTCATTGGAAGAACTTCAACCGCATCGTCTTGTACGAACCTCCGCTGCAAGAATGAACAAACTGGCGTTGACGGTTTTGGTTGAGGATCGTGTTTGACACAGGGCCCTTAAAACAGATTCCGCGCCTCCTCTCAGACGGTCTGTTTCCAGGATACAACAACCGAAGCAGTAGTTGTACTGCCGGAGATGACACTCACGCCCAAGATTGCACCGAGCATAATTTGGTGTTTATAAAATTTGGAACAATGTGAAGTTGTGTAAAATTGAGAGTACTCCTCTCAATGAAACATCGAGACTAAAGAGAATGCCTATTTCCTTGTGTCTCTAGTATGAACCACCAAGTTCATATATATACACCCATAGTTTTAATCTCATTAAAACTAATAATAAAATAGACATTTATCTTGTCATAAGTATAACATTAATCTTGTAATAAACAAGATAATGAATATGACATTAATCTCTAATTAAATGGACTAAAGTGGTAAGTCAAAAACGGTCATATTCATCATGACACGCATTAAACGGGTTGTAACA
Organism: Helianthus annuus; assembly: GCF_002127325.2. NCBI lineage: Eukaryota > Viridiplantae > Streptophyta > Magnoliopsida > Asterales > Asteraceae > Helianthus > Helianthus annuus. Next base: position 122,786,877 of record NC_035444.2, read on the forward strand.
GCTAGCTTGACCAGGTCCTGCCAATTGCTCTGTTACCGTTGCAGACATGTACGCGTGCCTGAAGTGGCTCTTCAGTCCGTGCGCCACATTGTATGGAACCCGCGCATGCGCATGGTGTGCAGACCAGTGCTCCTAGTTACTACTGTAACCTGCGCGCGCGCCATAACTGAGACGCAAATCCATGCAACACACTACATGGACCTTACGCCACGCCATATGGAGCCATGCGCCACACATATGCCATTGCGCATACCAGGACGCCACCTGGTCATCCGCCATCTATACTTGTGCGCCACACGGATGCCACTACGCATACCAGGACGCCACCTGGTCATGCGCCTTCCAAACTCGTGTGCCATTTGCAGTCTTCGCCATGGCCAATGACGTGCGCCATGTGCCTAAGAAGCTTGCGCCGCATCGTCATGCTACATGCCATGGCATCCGACTACGCCACCCAAGGGCGCGCCATAAGCGGATCCGCCTTGTATCTGACCACGCGCTCATGGACAAAAATACAAAGGCGGTGTGCAAAGTTCAAAGTGCACTACATATTGCCTATAGCCTACGGCACGCGCGCATATGTGCACGAGTAAGGGTGCTCCGCACCCTTTAGGGTCCCCACTAGTGTTTGCCTTTAAGGAAACAATAGACAAAGAGTACTCCTCCTTATAAACCAATTTAACTTTTGTCATCTCACCTATATGGGACAAGTTGACAAAACTAATCCATTTTATTCATCTTTGTTTGTTCCAAACATACAACTTCAAGCTTCGATATCTCATTCATCTTAGCTCTATTTGGACATAGTTTGAACACAAACCCTAAATAATTATTTATACAACACATATATAAATATTATTGATGTCCAAAATATTTAGTGAAAAACTCATTTTCACTAAATTTCTAACAATCGCCCACATGAATGGAGATTGACTAAAACACACAAAATTCCTCGATGAAAACTCGACAGTCGAGTATTGCAGCATAGGTAGGTGTAGCCTTTGAACCTTCCTTTGTGAAGCATACTTAGCTTACTAGGGTGTTGTAGATGTGATGTCCTTGAACAACCCCCCATTTGTGTAAACGACAATATACATTCACACAATACTTTCCCTAGTCGGGCCATCTCCTCATTTTCGTCTCCAATAATGGTCATGGAGCACTTTCCTGGTTCTGCGGGAGCTCTAGGAATTATGCCCTAATTCCATTCGAAGCGACCACACTTCTCTCCAACATAGATGATTTCCCTTTAAATCATTAAAAGCATTATGGTTCATTATGATTTACACAAATCATTTAACCACATAATATGCTTAGCCTCACAACAATGTCACTGGATATTATAGGAATGGACTAGGACGTATTTAAACACCCTTTTATAGTTTTAGGGGGATATATGAACATATACACTAGCTTATATATAAACATATATATTAGCTATGCCCCCACAGTGACTACCCTTTGGTTCATGATTAAGTTAGCCTATTGAACCTAGATCATGGGATCTCCAGTCAACTAGGTTAGGTTTCCCTCATGTCCCTTTTTCCATGGCTTTAGTCCTATTCCACAACCTGGCCTGTTATCAACCCACTGGTTGTTGGATCCAAAATTATCTTTGACTTCGCTAAGTCACCAACGACAATTTAAATTGCGATCAGTTGTTCTAACTTGTTCTTGACTCGCTAGTCACTTTTGCCTTTTAGTCGATTCATAAGACTTATAACTCGCGATCTCAACCTGGATCCAGTTATGTACCTTGTCTTAGAATGACATGAAACTCAATTCATGGCTGGACACGTTTTCATCATGCTTTTGGTGTGTCATGACTGACATCTTACTAGATTTTGAATCTAACCAATTGGCATTCGAGTCCAATCTACTCGATTGACTCCATATAACCATTGTGTACTCCACTTGGTCATGCGTTTGCAATATATGCAAGTCACCTCCACATTTAAGTGTAATTGGATAGCATCCAAATGGGGCGATGAAAGGTTCTCCCTTTCATTTCGAGTTTGAGAAAACTTCTCAACTACCATTTCCACATTCAAATGCAAGTCACCCCCATATTTAAGTGTAATTTGGATAGCATCCAAATGGGATGATGAAAGGTTCTCCCTTTCATTTTGAGTTTGAGAAAACTTCTCAACTACCATTTCTTCATACCCTAAAGGGTTTGTTTCTTAAATGGCTCCTCCCCCACATTGCTTGCATTTTAATTAAGTATCCCTTTGGACTAAAATGAAGTTATATATATAGTTTTGTGTTAGCACAAAATTCGTTCTTGTGTCATCACATATTTTGAATGTTTAAAGTTAATTTAATCTCCGTCGAGCATATAAATTAACAAGTATTAGTCTAGCATGCTTTAGACCACAATACTCTAGCATGTGAACAGAAGATGCATCATTCTGATTCTTCATAGTCTTAAGAGATAACGCACTATCTCTTCCGAACATTCGTTTCTTAGTTTAGACACAATAATGAAATTTTATTTCACCATTCCAAAACCATCGGTTTTTAGGAAGGCCTCAAAACCATAGTTAACTTCATCGATTAGGATCATAACTCGTTTTGCCTTTTTATCTCCAAGGCTTAACCATTGACTTCCTAAAGACTTAAGCATAAGTCTTAATCTAAGGTGTTGTTTGTTTTTTCATAGGTAAAACGTCTGCAGTCTGCGGACCACATCTGCAGCTGAAGAGGTGGACCAAACCTCTGCAGTCTGCAAGAAGAAGACTTTGTTTTTTTAACTTCTGCAAACTTTAATCATACTACATACACCAAACTTTAATCAAACAATTCATCAAGTTTAATCAACCTACATACATCAAACTTTAATCATACTACATACACCAAACTTTAATCAAATAATTCATCTAGTTGAACATCTATTTTCCATAAAAATTGTAAACTAACACTTAACAAAAGAATTTTTGACAAACGATTACATGAAAATTATAAAAGAACAAACAATTAAACTAAAAACAAACAATAAAAAAACAAATTTTTGACAAAAATATAAAAGAACTTACCTGTGAAGGTCGACTGGAGGTGGAGGTCGTCGGAGGTGGAGGTGCGGCTGGATGTGGAGGTGGTCGATTGGGGAAGAAGATGTAGGTCTGTTGTGGAGGTTTCGCTGGAGGTCGCTTGGAGTATCCTAGGGTTTTGAGGTGTTTTGAAAGAGCAAAGTGTTTAGAAGAGGTGAGGCAAGGTCTGTTTGGGGAAGAGATGGGGAAGAGGTTTTTTAATGAAATCGCTTCTAAAAAACAAACAAACTGCAGACTCAAAAGTCTGCGCGTGATCTGCGTGGGGCAGACATAAGAGGTTCTGAAGTACTTTTCATAAAAAACAAACACCACCTAAGTCACTTTGATGAAAAATCATTGTATAAAATCACTTGAGTCTTGAGATATAGCCAATTAGATTGACTCTCAACAACAAAGCATTCACGTATGCCTATAGCGATATATACATTTACGTTGTTGTTCCATTAATACCATGTATTGGGATACTCTCCCAAATTGAGGACCAACCCTCCACATAGTTTAAACAACATTGATGGTGGTAGAAGCATCTACAAGTCCATCACTATTGTAAATTTCCCTTAATAAATTTGCTAAATTTATTAAAATCATTTACAATAATAACATATATTTCTTTCATATGTTATATTTTTTTAAAACTTACATGTGCATTTCCATGTTGATGCTCTCAACATTAAATGACATATCTTGTTTTCGTGCATTTCATCTCAAACCATCCACCATATTTCTCACGAAGTCGTTATACGCTTGATGTTTGATTTTTGGCTTATTACATAAGTCAAGATCACAACCCGCTCGTTTGTTCGTGTAAATTAATTTTTTACACTTTGTATCAAAATGTATATCCTTGTGACAAATTATTAGTAGTCCAAAATAAAAAAAATTATCTTTTATTATATGTTAATCCGTTTGTTTATGTAAAACAAACCCAAACGGTAGTCCACCATTTTAAATAAAATAAAAGTGAACATATATAATAACGGATACACCAATGATATCTAAACATCAAATCCCAAAGTGTTATTATCTTCAACACTTTCGACCAAAATAAACGCAATTATTTTGTGTCATGTTTTGAGGTACTCCCTCAATGGAATACATATAACTTGTTTCATCTTGAAACTCAAAACTTGAATAATCACAAGTTATCCAAAATATAAAGTTGTTTACAATTAACTACTCGCAAGTAGTTGAACAACTTATTATATTTATAACAACATTGAGTTGGTTTTCACAAAATAGTCTTTCCAAGACTATTATATGGTTCAAGACGTTATACTTCTCGTGGAAGTATCGAATCATTTATAATTCGCAAAGACATGTTTTATTCGTTCAAAACATTTCTCGTTTTTGCAAGTGTTTTAATATTAAACTATATATTTATGTTTTGATTACAAATCAAGACAATAAACCTTATAATAGTTGAATAAATAAAACAATTTCAAACTCGCTCGTTTGAAAATAAAATGAATACACATCGTTTTAATAAATGGTTTATCATATTCAAACCATTTCTAACCGCTGTTAGATAATAACGATTATCAATCGTTAAAATGAGTGGTTTGTATGATAACCAATTCTAATATGCTAATTAGAATTTAAATGTTGAACAAACATTCAAACGCGCTCGTTAGAAATAAAATGAGTATATATATATATATAGAAAAAGTATATCGTACATTACGGCTTAACATACTTCACGTACGACAACGTGCGTGGTTTGTTCTATAACATGCGTGATTAATGTTTTCTATATGCGTGATTATTGTGTTTCAACATGCGTGATTTTGGATTTTTGAGTTTGTCACACCCCTAATTTCCACGTGTCACCGGTGGGCCCGGTGGGGAGTATAGTGACGTAGTTGGCATCATCATAGACAAACAACACAATATATAAATGCACAGCGGAAGCAAAGATAGATTCATTTCAACTTTAATAAAGTGTAATACCAAATATCACAAATAGTTGAAACGGATCCACAGGCGGATCAAAATAAAATAAGATATTGTTCAACAGATTTATTGTCATCCAAGCTTGCGAGACTTATTGTGGACGCTCTAGAAGGCAGCCAGCCTATTACGTGTAGTACCTGCACTTAACCTTTTGGGAAAAATACGTCAGTTTACACTGGTAAATACAATTTAACTGACTCATTTTAAAAAGGTTGAAAATTGATTTGAATGCTCAAGGCACAAAACATTTTATAACTTGGGTTAATTATTTATATAATCATGTGAACGAATTACATGTTACTTGTGCGTTCAGTAGCCCGGATCTTGTCTGGGTTAAAGATCAATAGACACACCACAATAATGAGTTATACACTGACAGGTGTACGCCTACACCTCGTGCTCTAGTCGTGGCCATCTCGTAAGATGATGCCAAGGATATCCGGGACATGGTCATTAATCCCCCAAAGCTTAAAGGAAACAAGACTGTTTAAACGAGCCGATCAAATTATTCAATTAACCACCCAAGGATGTAAGATTTGATGCTCGATCAAGCGGTATACTATATACCGTAACCCAAGCCCGTATAGGAAAATAAGTTAAAAGTATTTACCTTGGTAAGTATAAATCACAACTAGCAAGTGAAGGTAGCTTTTACTGGTTCTTCTATTCTGGAACAAAGGTTTATATAACCTATTAGATTCCTAACGGATCTTTATTTAAGCCTAAGCTTAGACCGGTTAGTTTAAGGGATGATACGGTTCAAACGCACGATTAAGCGAAGACCGGATAGAACGTGATTTAGACCCGACAAGTTTGGATACTTGTATAATATGGGTATGCTAAATACATTCTGGATTTTGAGACAAAAATGATAATGTTTGACCCGTTTCGGTCAATTTATGCAAACTAGTTACATAAACCGCACCGAACGCTAAAAGAGCGTTACGGGTAACCATAAGAGTCATATGCAAGTTCCCTGAGATAATATGCTCTAAATATGTCATAATATCAGTAAGTTATGTTCTATTATGCCCCGAATGAATTTAAACTCAACTTATGCCTTATAAGGGCATTTTGGTCATTTAAAAGATTATAAAAGAGTTAAATTTGTAATCTGAGTTGTAGGTCTGATTCATACAGTAAAAATACTTAATTTAACATATTATAACAGTAGGGTATGACCCATATATGAAACTTATCATTTAAAATCAAACTATGCACCTTAGGGGTATTTTGGTAATTTCACAAGGGCTAAAAGTGTCAAAACTGGAAACCTGAGTTCAAAAACTTATACTTACTGTTATTTTATAAAAATATACTAAGAATATCAGTAGGTATCAACCTTATATGTTTAATATGGTTATAGTGCATACTAGGCGTTAAAAACACTTAAAAAGTCAATTTGGAGCCATTTCCGGGTTTTTAAAAGAAAGCTGAGATTTTTATAATTCAAGAAGGCTCAACATATTTTATTTAACAAATAAAATCAGTAGAAAAAGGTTTGGGGTCAAAAGGATTTGTAGAATTCATTTTATGGCCAAAAAGGGCAAAATCGGTATTAACCGAATTAAACTTAGAGACCTATGTTATGCTCAGCCAAAAATTAAATAAAAATCATCAAAAATCCCAAAATATTATATTACATCAGTGGGTAAAAAGTTTCATATCAAAAAGTGGGTTTAAATAGGCTATACGCTAATTACGCCGTTTACTTAACATAAAGCTTTCAAATTACGATATTGAGCATAACTCTTAATCTAGACCTCAAACTGATGTCAAGTTTTAAGTGCATGCTTATAAATCAGTAACAAACGTTTCTACTCTTTCACTTTTTCAAAAATCGCGTTTTATAGCAAAAAGGGCAAAATAGTCATATTTAAGCATAACCGGTAACATGCATATGAATCGGATAAGTGTTGAACCAAGTTTGTAAAAACCCAGAGAGTTGTACATATATAAAAATGGTCCAAAATAAGCTCCAAGGCAGATCTCAAACATGCATGCACGGATCCGAATTGAGAGTCAAAGAAAAAGTCATTTTATGAGACTTTCGATTCCGATCCGGGTTTAAACTGAAAATTGTCGAGTTGATCATGATGAAACATGTTCTTACATTATTTACAAAGTTATTTTGATGATCAAACAGATTGCATGTGACCTACATTGCTATTTATGCTAAATTTTGCAAAAACACATTCTGTTGACTTTTTAAGAAAAGCTTTGACTCGACAATCATCATGCTTAGAGTGAGAATCTGAAAATACCCTTTTGAGGGTTTGTTACCTACATATATACCAACTTGTAGGTACTTTCAATTCGAGAAATTACTGAGCCATTTTTGTTTAATCGTAAAGTCAAACTAAATTTACGAAGGATTGACTTTCGGTTAATAAACTAAGCTAGAACGAATTTGAAAGAGTTATGAACACTTACAATGGTCCTAAATAAGCTTAGAGATCACTAGGAAGATGCCTTGATGTCCAGAAAGCTCCAGAGATGGTCTTGTGAATTTTTGTAATTGCAAGTGTTGAATGTTTGTGACTACAAGACCCTTATATGCAGAATTTGATCTCATTAAAGGATGCCACAGAAGTCTAGGGGTGTTGTAAGATGGTTACAAGTGCCCCTAAATGCATGTAATACTATTGGTGAGGCTCTGGAGTGGGCAACAGCTGGTTACAACTCGAATTCAGACCTGAAACTGGCAGCTGTGCGTTTTCTATCGCTGGGCAGGTCACGCGGCCCGCGTAAGGGTCCCCAGGCGGGCCGCCTGGGCCTTCTGATCCACCAAAAACCTTTTTAATGTTTGCGTTTTGGTCCTTGGTCCTTTGTTACGTGGTTTTGGCTATCTATCTTGCTCATTAGACCCTCAAACTTGATTTTTAAGGACCTTGGGACATTTACAAACATGGTAAAGTCCTTGGTTAACTTTGTGCTCACCCGAAAAGTCACGAAATTCAACGTTGACGCATTTAACCCTTCGTGCACGGTTTTGATCATAACTTTCTCATACGATAATGAAACTTCATGAAATTTTTACCACATATTCTAGTGAGTATATTTTATCATTACAAGGCTTCGGGTTTGCCAAAAGATCACTCAGAGGTATAAATTCAACATGTTGACACGTTTAGCCCCTGTAGTTTGTAATTCCTCACTTTCTTACATTTTCCGCTTCGTATGATCCATGATTTATCCGTTTGAGATTATAAACATCAAGTAGGGTTATTGTAGAGCCTATCTTTCCATTGTTCACACTTTGGACCCTTATATTTCCGTAGTTTCACTGTTTGTCAACTTTAGTCCCTCTAAAGTATGTTTTCACATATCCAAAGCCTATGCCACGTGTCAATGCATTATTGGACGTAAATTTCCGAGGTGTTACATCCTCACCCCCTTAAAAGAAATCTCAACCTCGAGATTTACTGGAACAAATGTGGGTACTTTTCTTTCATCGTGGATTCTACCTCCCATGTGTATTCGGGACCTCTACGGGCATCCCATTTGACCTTAACAATAGGTATGTACTTTCTTCGGAGCTTCTTCACCTGTCGATACTCAATCGACAATGGTTTTTCCACAAACTTCAAGCTTTCATCTATGTGTATATCTGTGTGCGGTATGACCAGTGATTCATCAGCGAAACACTTCTTCAGATTACAGATGTGGAACACATTATGTATACTACTAAGTTCTTCAGGTAAGTTTAGCTTATAGGCAACTGATCCGACGCGTTTGATAACCTCAAAAGGTCCTATGTATCTCGGGCTTAGCTTACCTTTCTTACCAAATTGCATCACTCCCTTCCAGGGTGATACCTTGAGCAATACTTTGTCACCTACTTCGAAGTGAAAAGGCTTACGCTTTGGATCTGCGTAGCTTTTCTGCCTATCTTGGGCAGCTTTCAAGTGATCGCGGATCTGGACAATCTTGTCCGTTGTTTCAAAAACCAAATCTGGTCCTGATAATTGAACTTCTCCTACTTCTGCCCAACAGATGGGTGTCCTGCATTTTCTACCATATAATGCCTCGAAAGGCGCAGCCTTAATACTAGTATGGTAGCTATTGTTATAGGAGAACTCTATCAAAGGTAGGTGGTTATCCCAACTGCCACCTAAATCAATCACACATGCTCGAAGCATGTCTTCCAATGTTTGGATGGTACGCTCACTCTGTCCGTCTGTCTGTGGATGGTAAGCCGTACTAAAATTTAAGCGCGTACCCAAAGACTGTTGGAAACTCTTCCAAAAATGAGAGGTGTATCTCGTATCTCGGTCAGAGATAATCGACACTGGTACACCATGTAGAGCTACGATCTTATCCACATACAATTGAGCTAACATGTCAGAGCTGTAAGTTTCCTTAATGGGAAGAAAATGTGCTGACTTGGTTAGCCTATCTACTATAACCCATATAGTATCGTTTCCCTTTCTTGTCTTGGGTAATTTGGTGATGAAATCCATTGTCACCATCTCCCACTTCCACGTGGGAATTTCAGGTTGTTGAAGCAAACCTGACGGCTTCTGGTGCTCAGCTTTGACTTGCGCACAAGTCAGGCATTTAGCTACATACCCAGCTACAGACTTTTTCAAACCAATCCACCAGTAGTTTGCCTTTAGATCCTGGTACATCTTATCAGCTCCAGGATGAACGGAATATTTGGAGCTGTGGGCTTCCTGGAGGATAACATCTCGAAGTCCTCCATAAACTGGAACCCATATTCGCCCATTCAGTCTTAGCATTCCATCCTTGTCATAGGATAACTGCTCCTCAGTTACTCCTAGCTTTTCTTCAGGATAGTTAGCTTCCAACACAGCTTCCTTCTGTGCAGCTAACACCCTTTCATTCAAATTATTCCTTATCTCTATGCGCTTGGCATTGATTCTTATCGGCTTCACTCTTTCTTTTCTGCTTAAAGCGTCAGCAACTACATTTGCCTTGCCTGGATGGTATCTTATCTCACAGTCGTAATCATTTAAAGTTTCCATCCATCGTCTTTGCCGCATGTTCAATTCCTTCTGATTGAACAAATGTTGAAGGCTCTTGTGATCCGAATAGATTACACACCTTGTTCCATACAAGTAGTGTCTCAAAAGTTTCAGTGCAAATACAACGGCACCCAGTTCCAAGTCGTGGGTGGTGTAGTTTTTCTCGTGCACCTTTAGTTGTCATGAAGCGTAGGCAATGACCTTGCCTCTCTGCATGAGTACACAGCCCATACCAGTGTGTGACGCATCGCAATACACCACGAATTCTTCTATACCTTCGGGCAATGTTAACACTGGTGCATTGCTCAACTTCTTCTTCAGAACGTCAAAGGATTCCTGCTGCTTAGGGCCCCAATCAAACTTAATCTTCTTACGTGTCAACGAAGTTAGGGGCGCAGCAATCCTTGAAAAATTTTCGATGAATCGCCTATAGTATCCTGCTAATCCTAGAAAACTGCGAATCTCGGTAGGTGTCTTTGGCTCTTGCCAATTCATAACTGCTTCTACCTTAGCGGGATCTACTTGGATACCACGCTCACTTACCACATATCCAAGGAATTGGACTTCTCGAAGCCAAAATTCGCACTTTGAAAATTTGGCATAGAGTTTCTCATGATGTAGAAGTTTGAGAATACAACGAAGGTGTTTCTCGTGGTCAGCCTGGTGCTTTGAGTAGATAAGGATGTCGTCAATAAAGACGATGACGAATTTATCCAGATAAGGCTTGCAGACGCGATTCATGAGCTCCATGAATGCGGCTGGTGCGTTAGTGAGCCCAAAAGGCATCACTAGGAACTCGTAATGTCCATAACGAGTCCTAAACGCTGTCTTGTGTACATCTTCATCCTTGACCTTCAGCTGGTGATAGCCCGACCTCAAGTCGATCTTTGAAAAGTAGCTTGCCCCTTGCAATTGATCGAACAGATCGTCGATCCTGGGCAAAGGATACCTATTCTTGATAGTGACTTTATTAAGCTCGCGGTAATCGATGCACAGATGCATCGATCCATCCTTCTTTTTGACAAACAAAATCGGCGCTCCCCAAGGAGACGAGCTAGGTCTAATAAAACCTTTAGCTAACAGATCATCTAACTGCGTCCTTAACTCCTTCATCTCCGTTGGTGCCAACCTATATGGTGCTCTCGTTACTGGCGCCGCACCCGGAATGATGTCAATTCGAAACTCCACTTGCCTATCCGGCGGAAAGCCAGGCAGTTCGTCCGGGAAAACTTCAGTGTAATCCGAAATGACAGGGATATCTTCAATCTTTGGCTTTGGCTCATCAATAGTAACTTGTGCCATATAAATGACACAACCCTTCTGCAGGCATCTGGATGCCTTGAGCATAGACACTTGCTCAGGCAATCCATGCTGGGTATCTCCTTGGATAGTGAGTGACTCACCAGACGGAGTTTTAACTACCATTTGCTTTCTGTTGCATAGAATCTGGGCTTGGTTATGTGATAACCAATCCATACCTATCACTATATCAAAACCGGCTAGCTTAAAGGGAAGTAAGGATAATGGAAAAGAGTGATTCCTAATGGATATAACACATCCATCTAAAATAGTTGAGGCGGTTTCTATGGTCCCATCAGCTAATTCCACCTCATACTTCACACTTAAGGCTTTTACAGGTAATTTTAACAACTCACAGAACTTATTATCTACAAAAGACTTATCTGCTCCAGAATCAAACAATACTCTAGCAAAAATATCGTTTACAAGAAAGGTACCTGTAATCACGTTGTCATCTTGAACAGCTTCCTTAGCGTCCATCTTGAAGACCCTTGCGTTGGTCTTTTTCCCTTCTTCGGTTTTCTTGGTGTTCTTTGGGCAATTAGACTTAATGTGCCCCTTCTCATTGCAACCATAACATGTTGCATCCTTCAGCTTCTTACATTCCAAGGTCTTATGATCGGTGGATTTGCAGATTCCACAGGGTCTCGCGTGAGACTGGGATTTCGACTCAAATCGACACTTCCCAAAATGGTTCTTCTTGCAAGTTTTACATTTGGGCTTATCCCCTGATTGTTGCCTATCCTTTTTAGATCCCGACCCTTTCTTGTGGTCGTCATTTCCTCGGTGTCTCTTCTCTGATCTTCGTGAGGTATCGTCCTCACGCTTTCTCTTACTTTCTTCTGAGTTCCTAAGAGCTCTTAACCTGACTACGTCCTGGGTGAGAGAGAGGGATAGATCAGCTACTGATCTGAAAGTTGTAGGCCTCGATGCCTTAACACTTGCTTTAATCTCAGGGGCCAAACCCCCAATGAAACGGGCAATCCTTCTCGGCTCTGGGGTTACCAAGTATGGAACCAAGCGAGATAGAGTATTGAAAGTGGTGAGGTATGCCTGGCAGTCTAGATTTTTCATCACCAAAGATACGAAGTCTGACTCGATCCTTTCAACTTCATGTTGTGGGCAAAAATTCTCTTTAATAAGGGTTACGAACTGATCCCATGACATACTGTAAAGTGTGGCCTTTCCGGCAGCTTGTAAGAGAGATTTCCACCACGCTAGCGCGTCCCCTTTGAACGATTGGGATACGTACTTCACTACATCCCGATCAGCACACCCGCTGATATCTACCACTGTATCCATTTCGTCCAACCAGGTCATGCAGTCAACTGCTCCCTTCTCCCCAGTAAAGTCCCGGGGTTTACATGAGATGAAGTATTTGTATGTACATGACTTATCACGCGGTTCTGGCTTATGCTCGACCTTCCTTGACGGGATACTGTTTTGGTTGGATGAATGTCGCTCATCATCCTTCTTGAGCTCATCTTTCTTAGATGCATCTTTCTTAGAGGGCGGTTTGCTATGAGCCTCCGAATGAACCTTGGTCTTGGAATGTGGCGCGGACCGGGTCCTACTTCGGGTCCTATTTGATTCACTATATTGCCTTTCAATGGCTTTGGTAACAGCATTCTCCACTAATGCTTGCAGCTCCGCACCAGTTATATGTATTTTAGTGTTATCTGGGCCCTCCTCTGGATGACTGTTTATTTCCTCAGACTTAGCCATGTAGCTTTAGGTGCTACATAAAAGTAAGGACAAGGTCTATTTAGAAGCCTAAACAGTATTATCGCTCTTGACGATTTATTAACCATGGTAAATAAGAGCCATATTAGTTGATTAGTTTCATTCAGGACTTTTTATTAGCTACTTTACCTGAGAATGAAATATATATTGGCACAATAGGCCTAGTCACTTGGACAAATTTCTAAATTTGAATTTAGATTCTATAGGATTAAAATTTGAATAATTAAAACAAATCAATCCTTTTTCTTGGCAGGGGGTCTATAAATCACGGCTGCCTTTTCGTTTTATATGACATTAGTTATAACCCGTAGGCATTATGTCACAATCAAATATATATATAAAATATAAATTTGGATAATTTATTAAAAGGGTGACATGTGTGATTTTGCGGATCACACTAGCCAAGAACGTTAACATGTTTACAGATGTTAACAGAGATTTGAATCTTTTTAAACAGGTTCTACCATATTGGCCAGGTCTTTAATATGACATTCAAGCTAGGTTTTACCTTTTTAAGATTCTTTTTATTAAAATGGTAAATTAAAATAATAATTGCTATTTTTCATTTATTCGTATATTATATTCATGCATATAATTTAAAAATGAAAATCTTAAATTAACCATTTCAAATAAAATTAACTAACACGAGTTTGCCCTAAACGGGACTTTTAAATAACATACCCACGCAGGGGCTAAACTAACAAACAAACCCTCGCAGGGGTCAAACAGAAACAAACAAACCCATGCAGGGGTAGAACAGAAAGGAAAAATATGCCCACGCAGGGGCAGAGTACAGAAATAAATGTCTTCGCAGGGACATGATTAAATAACTAGCAAACAAAGGATTTAGTAGTCCTTTTTGCTTTTTCCCTTGATTAAATCCACCATCTTCTTAAACATCCCACGATTGTGCCGACGATCTTCCCGTAATTCATGCCGCATCTCTCGTCGCACATCATTTATCCCTTGAAGGATTTCTTGAACTTGTGGCGGCGACATCATCGGTGCCGGCGGTGGTAGCGGATAATGCGGTGGTTGAGGAGGCTGCGGCTGCTGATATCCATATGATGGGTATCCATAGGTCGATTGTCCCGTAGCCCAGGGACCTCCAAAGGTACCTTCCGGATTGAGAGAGTTGTAGTTTGCAGCTACCCAGTAGGGATCCTCTGTAAAGTTATAACCTGGGGGAAATGTCTGCTCGAAGGGATTATATGCTGCCGCGCTAGTATAAGCAGGGATTGGGTTCCCGAAGTCCTGTGGTGGTGGTGGCGCGATTGGTGCAGAAGTTACTTCTGAGACGGGATGTGAAGATTCTCCCATCTCTGGTTCTTCGTGAAGTGGCGAGTATTGGCTGCTACCTGAATGTGGAGGGGTGCCGATGCGTATTCCCCCTCGTGCGGAAATTCGTGCGTTCGTTCGTCTTCGCCTCGGAGGCGGAGGAGGCAAAACCGGAGGTGGTGGCGGCGGTGGAGTGACCGCGACAAGTCGGGAATCCTCAGAAGGATTCTGCTGCTGTTGTGGCTGTTGTTGCTGGGGGTACAAGGGAGAGCTGTGTTGCGGCTGGTGCAGGGGAGAGTTATGGTAACTAGGGGTAAATACCCAGTCATGCTGCCTGAATCTCTCCTCAAAGCTGTCGGGACCATTGTATGGTGATCCCACGAAAGGTGACCCATCAGAAATCTCGATAGGGTGGTTCGGAGTTCCAGATGGTGGCATTGAGGGATCGGTATCTTCATCGACGTCCATCGCATTGTCACCAGGAAAATGGTCTTCTGGTCCGAGTGGGTTAAAACCCATAGGCACATCAAGGTAGCCAGCGGGGTTGTATAGGCCTTGGAAAACAGGTGATGGGTGGTCAAAGGGTGATTGGTGTCCTTGGAGAGGAATATAGGACTGATGAGAGTTGTGGGGCTCATTTTCTGATTGAGGCCCAAAGGAGTGTGGGATAGAAGGTGAGGTACTCAGTGAAACCGAGTGCCTTGCGGGTTCAGTAAAAGACCTCCACAGATTTTGAGCATCTGTGTTATGGGAGCCTGAAGGTGTTCGCCTGTGCGAAGGTCCGGCTTCATGGTCGTTTGGGGCTGCATATGCTCCTTGTCCTCTTCCTCTTCCTCTCATACGTGGCGGCATTTTGTGAACCTGTCAAAAATCAAACAAGTGACACAACAAAATATATATAAGACAAAGTTAGAAAATAAAACAAATTTTGGATATTTCCTAAGTTCTTTGTCTAGACTCGAGAATCGAGGAATGTGCAATTGTGTAACTGAGATTAAACACAAAAGGCTAGTGTTTAATTCACTCAGAGTTGGCTCTGATACCAACCTGTCACACCCCTAATTTCCACGTGTCACCGGTGGGCCCGGTGGGGAGTATAGTGACGTAGTTGGCATCATCATAGACAAACAACACAATATATAAATGCACAGCGGAAGCATAGATAGATTCATTTCAACTTTAATAAAGTGTAATATCAAATATCACAAATAGTTGAAACGGATCCACAGGCGGATCAAAATAAAATAAGATATTGTTCAACAGATTTATTGTCATCCAAGCTTGCGAGACTTATTGTGGACGCTCTAGAAGGCAGCCAGCCTATTACGTGTAGTACCTGCACTTAACCTTTTGGGAAAAATACGTCAGTTTACACTTTACACTGGTAAATACAATTTAACTGACTCATTTTAAAAAGGTTGAAAATTGATTTGAATGCTCAAGGCACAAAACATTTTATAACTTGGGTTAATTATTTATATAATCATGTGAACGAATTACATGTTACTTGTGCGTTCAGTAGCCCGGATCTTGTCCGGGTTAAAGATCAATAGACACACCACAATAATGAGTTATACACTGACAGGTGTACGCCTACACCTCGTGCTCTAGTCGTGGCCATCTCGTAAGATGATGCCAAGGATATCCGGGACATGGTCATTAATCCCCCAAAGGCTTAAAGTAAACAAGACTGTTTAAACGAGCCGATCAAATTATTCAATTAACCACCCAAGGATGTAAGATTTGATGCTCGATCAAGCGGTATACTATATACCGTAACCCAAGCCCGTATAGGAAAATAAGTTAAAAGTATTTACCTTGGTAAGTATAAATCACAACTAGCAAGTGAAGGTAGGTTTTACTGGTTCTTTTATTCTGGAAAAAAAGGTTTATATAACCTATTAGATTCCTAACGGATCTTTATTTAAGCCTAAGCTTAGACCGGTTAGTTTAAGGGATGATACGGTTCAAACGCACGATTAAGCGAAGACCGGATAGAACGTGATTTAGACCCGACAAGTTTGGATACTTGTATAATATGGGTATGCTAAATACATTCTGGATTTTGAGACAAAAATGATAATGTTTGACCCGTTTCGGTCAATTTATGCAAACTAGTTACATAAACCGCACCGAACGCTAAAAGAGCGTTACGTGTAACCATAAGAGTCATATGCAAGTTCCCTGAGATAATATGCTCTAAATATGTCATAATATCAGTAAGTTATGTTCTATTATGCCCCGAATGAATTTAAACTCAACTTATGCCTTATAAGGGCATTTTGGTCATTTAAAAGATTATAAAAGAGTTAAATTTGTAATCTGAGTTGTAGGTCTGATTCATACAGTAAAAATACTTAATTTAACATATTATAACAGTAGGGTATGACCCATATATGAAACTTATCATTTAAAATCAAACTATGCACCTTAGGGGTATTTTGGTAATTTCACAAGGGCTAAAAGTGTCAAAACTGGAAACCTGAGTTCAAAAACTTATACTTACTGTTATTTTATAAAAATATACTAAGAATATCAGTAGGTATCAACCTTATATGTTTAATATGGTTATAGTGCATACTAGGCGTTAAAAACGCTTAAAAAGTCAATTTGGAGCCATTTCCGGGTTTTTAAAGCTGAGATTTTTATAATTCCAGAAGGCTCAACATATTTTATTTAACAAATAAAATCAGTAGAAAAAGGTTTGGGGTCAAAAGGATTTGTAGAATTCATTTTATGGCCAAAAAGGGCAAAATCGGTATTAACCGAATTAAACTTAGAGACCTATGTTATGCTCAGCCAAAAATTAAATAAAAATCATCAAAAATCCCAAAATATTATATTACATCAGTGGGTAAAAAGTTTCATATCAAAAAGTGGGTTTAAATAGGCTATACGCTAATTACGCCGTTTACTTAACATAAAGC
The DNA here is from genome assembly GCF_002127325.2 of Helianthus annuus. Classification (NCBI taxonomy): domain Eukaryota; kingdom Viridiplantae; phylum Streptophyta; class Magnoliopsida; order Asterales; family Asteraceae; genus Helianthus; species Helianthus annuus. The sequence continues at coordinate 122,804,112 of NC_035444.2, forward strand.
TTTCAAATTACGATATTGAGCATAACTCTTAATCTAGACCTCAAACTGATGTCAAATTTTAAATGCATGCTTATAAATCAGTAACAAACGTTTCTACTCTTTCACTTTTTCAAAAATCACGTTTTATAGCAAAAAGGGCAAAATAGTCATATTTAAGCATAACCGGTAACATGCATATGAATCGGATAAGTGTTGAACCAAGTTTGTAAAAACCCAGAGAGTTGTACATATATAAAAATGGTCCAAAATAAGCTCCAAGGCAGATCTCAAACATGCATGCACGGATCCGAATTGAGAGTCAAAGAAAAAGTCATTTTATGAGACTTTCGATTCCGATCCGGGTTTAAACTGAAAATTGTCGAGTTGATCATGATGAAACATGTTCTTACATTATTTACAAAGTTATTTTGATGATCAAACAGATTGCATGTGACCTACATTGCTATTTATGCTAAATTTTGCAAAAACACATTCTGTTGACTTTTTAAGAAAAGCTTTGACTCGACAATCATCATGCTTAGAGTGAAAATCTGAAAATACCCTTTTGAGGGTTTGTTACCTACATAAATACCAACTTGTAGGTACTTTCAATTCGAGAAATGACTGAGCCATTTTTGTTTAATCGTAAAGTCAAACTAAATTTACGACGGATTGACTTTCGGTTAATAAACTAAGCTAGAACGAATTTGAAAGAGTTATGAACACTTACAATGGTCCTAAATAAGCTTAGAGATCACTAGGAAGATGCCTTGATGTCCAGAAAGCCCCAGAGATGGTCTTGTGAATTTTTGTAATTGCAAGTGTTGAATGTTTGTGACTACAAGACCCTTATATGCAGAATTTGATCTCATTAAAGGATGCCACAGAAGTCTAGGGGTGTTGTAAGATGGTTACAAGTGCCCCTAAATGCATGTAATACTATTGGTGAGGCTCTGGAGTGGGCAACAGCTGGTTACAACTCGAATTCAGACCTGAAACTGGCAGCTGTGCGTTTTCTGTCGCTGGGCAAGTCACGCGGCCCGCGTAAGGGTCCCCAGGCGGGCCGCCTGGGCCTTCTGATCCACCAAAAACCTTTTTAATGTTTGCGTTTTGGTCCTTGGTCCTTTGTTACGTGGTTTTGGCTGTCTATCTTGCTCATTAGACCCTCAAACTTGATTTTTAAGGACCTTGGGACATTTACAAACATGGTAAAGTCCTTGGTTAACTTTGTGCTCACCCGAAAAGTCACGAAATTCAACGTTGACGCATTTAACCCTTCGTGCACGGTTTTGATCATAACTTTCTCATACGATAACGAAACTTCATGAAATTTTTACCACATATTCTAGTGAGTATATTTTATCATTACAAGGATTTGGGTTTGCCAAAAGATCACTCAGAGGTATAAATTCAACATGTTGACACGTTTAGCCCCTGTAGTTTGTAATTCCTCACTTTCTTACATTTTCCGCTTCGTATGATCCATGATTTATCCGTTTGAGATTATAAACATCAAGTAGGGTTATTGTAGAGCCTATCTTTCCATTGTTGACACTTTGGACCCTTATATTTCCGTAGTTTCACTGTTTGTCAACTTTAGTCCCTCTAAAGTATGTTTTCACATATCCAAAGCCTATGCCACGTGTCAATGCATTATTGGACGTAAATTTCCGAGGTGTTACAGAGTTGTAACGTGCGTGATTCTAAAATGAACGTGCGCAATTACCTGTCGTACGTGATGTACGTTAAGCTGTAATGTACGTTAACCTTCCTCTATATATATATATATATATATATATATATATATATATATATATATATATATATATATATATTTAACACCTCGTAAAATCACGTCCAATGATGTATTGACACGTGTAATAAACCCTAATGAAGTCAAGTGTTGAATTTAAGGGACTAATTTTTCAAAAAAATCGAAAACTTTGGTTATGAAAGGACTGGAAGTGTTAGCATACCTAAAATAAGTTTCTAAATAACCTCTCACGATATTTATATTCACAAATGAGCCACTTGTCGATCGAGTGTAGCCGTTTGCGGAATTAATTGAAAGTTGCGCAATGAAGGGTTAAACGCGTCAACATGTTAATTCTTACCTCTGAGTGACCTTTTAACAAAGCGGGAGCTTCATGATACTTGATTATACTCTCGGGAATGCCAAATAATGGCCGTCTAAGGTTTTTATGCCTATAAGTAAAGTTACGCGCAACTTTGCAAGTTAGAGGGGCTAAAAGTGTCAATATGTTTAATTATACCTCTGAATGACCTTTTAGCGAACCTGTAGGATCGTATTCTGACCCGAACGAGTCGTTCAGAGGCTTTCTCCTTGGTTTCAGGTGCGGAATTACAAGAAACTAAGGTAGAAACAGCAGGCAAATCACTTTAACTACTTGTTTTACTAATATCAGACGTTTACAGCTCAAATCTCGCACCGGCAAAGCTTCGGCACGATTTCTACCACTGTTCCAACTGTTACAACTAGAATCGCTCATCATGTATATATAGGGCATAGGGACCGCTTATTGGACAGGCCCAATAAGCGGCCCAGACATGTCACTTCGAGCGGTCCAAGACATTACCAAATAAGCGGTCCATAAGATGTCATACGAGCGGTCCAGCCGAATATCACTTGAGCGATCCAACATGGTTGCTGTTCGAGCGATCCAAGCTGATTACCATTCGAGCGACCCTAACCTTAATGGACTATGAGCGATCCAAACAACCTAAAACCTATACAATCTCATAATTTCTCGTATTTACAATCAATCCTATTCTAAGACTGTAAGACTCGAACGAAGATGTAGTCGACAGACAACTGCACCAACAGACTCCCCCTTGAATGTTGACGGAATCTTCAGTGAGAGTCTTCAACAAGACATTTCTCGGATATAGTTCGGTCTTCTTCAAGAATTCTGCCTGGATCTATCTTTCTTTGGCTATAACCTTCATCAGACTCCCCCTATCACCCTGCTAGGATAGTCGTCTGGGATTTTGTTACCACCATCGAAATTATCTCCTGGCTTCTCTATTCAGCTCATCATCTCTGGTTCTGATATGTCTCCTGGCTATCTGTAGCAACAGGATCAGAAACCTGCAAAACTTAACCATACTTTCACAAACCAAAATAATTTTGATTCAATCTTAATGAATCAACTTAATCATGTGATACTGTTTTCAATTAACCACTGATTCACAAATTTGAAACATTCCAATTTCTGATTCAACCTAATGAATCATTTTAAACATTTCAAATGACTTAACCAACCTGTATGTTCATCAAGTTTAGCCTTTGAGATTTTGAAAATCAGCTCTTCACCATCAGTTGTCGAAAATCTTTTTGGATTTTTGAAAATATGAAACATAAATGCAAAGACAGAAATTTAAATGCAAAACAAACATATTTTTGTGAGTTTGTGCAAGAGGATCATATCAGTTTTTGAGACATGACACAAGCACCGTTAAGCTTTTAATCGTTTTAAGTTCTAAACGATTCACGTAGATTGACGATATAATTGTCCTCTTAAATTTTCATACAATTTTCAATCTATTCAGGATACTATTTAAGTATTTTATGAACTTAGTTCAATTCATGTGTCCCACCTCTTGAATATACTCCCGTATCCAGAATCCCAATATTCAGTCTTACATGTATGAACACTACAATGATGTCTGTACATAAAATAGGGGAAAGATGCGAGAACTGAGGGATCTCAGGTCAGAACTTCCGTTCAGCAGAGAGATATCAGCTTCGACTTAGCAGTGTGTCCCCTTTAGAGGATCTTTTCAGCTACAACAGATGATTATCAATTTTATTGTCTAATCAACTGAGGGCTTTATGCTATATTTCAAGCATTTTGCGGAAAGTATTAGCCAAGGACTAGGTCAGAACTACCGTTCAGCAGAAGTCCCGGAATAATACCCCAGACATCATAGAGTATAAACACCTAGTATATCAGAATACGAGACCTTTCAAACGAGATTTCAGGGGTTACCTATATATCCAAGTAGTGTTCCCCACGAATTTCACAAGTTTGAAATTTTAGGTTTATATCCCGAATAAATCTACTAAATGTACAAAAACCTATCGTCACATCATCAGTGAGACCGTTTATCACATTTTACATTACATTTCTTTAGCATGCTGTGATAGTCCACTGATTTACTATCATTTCCTCTTTTTCACAACAAAACTCATTTTTAAATTTTTCAATGTTTTTGACATTTTCAAACTTTCTATTTTTTCTTAAAATTTTTCTCCCCCTAAAATCAAAATATGTTTCAATTTTGATTTTCTGGGAAAATTTGAAACAAACTGTACAAACTTGACAACTTGATGAGAATCACTTCAATTCTCTATCCACCTGGCATAAACAATCAGAACTCCCCCTCACAACAAACTATTTTCCCATTGTGATTTCAAAACACTTAAGTTTGTTTTAATCAAAATGGCTTTTCCGGAAAACTTAGTTTGTTTACCAAACAGTTTAGGTACGGGGTTACTTCATCATCTTGTTTTCTACACAAAAGTAAGGAAAATCCAAGTACAAGTTAATGTCCTTGATTTACCATATGCAGTCCAGAATCCTCTGTACCACTTGTAAAACATTCACAAACACAACCAAACCTCTTTACCGTTTGCATGATTGACGTTATCGAATAAAATTCAAGAAAGATGCCGATTCATGATCCACGATACCATCTTGGGATCTCCGGCAATTCCTGCAAAATCTTCAAACACAGATTTAAAAAGATGCCGATTCATGCTCCACGCTTACAAACCTGGGAGCTCCGGCAAGTCAGGTTTTTCATTTAAAAAGATCCACCCAAGCCCGACCAGCCTTGGATGTTTTCGACAATTTTTCCTTAACCAATGGCTCTTCTGGCTTTGACGAACCAGAATCATTGCCTGAATGTGGCTTGTCTGACTTTGACCTGTCAGATTCATTGCCGACATGTGGCTCCTTTGTTTTCGAAGAAACAGATTCATCGCCAGGAAGTGAAAACTTTACTTTCTTCTTCTTCTTATCCTCTTTAGTCCTCAGATTTGTATCTGAAGAATTCATCTTGCTTGACTTTGCAGCCGAGGAAGTTGATTCATCAGAACTCTTCTTCGATCTGTCGGGTGAACCCGAGGATAAAATCTTTTCGAGATATTCTCTCGCTTTCTTTCTCTTTTTCCTCAGTCGGTCTTTCTGCCCCTGAGAAAGCTTCACTTTTGTTTCTTGAACTTTAGATTTTTTGACTTTCTGTTCTTTGACGTTTTGACCCGAAGCTTTCAATTCTTTGGGCTTGACAACGACTGGTATTTTCTTTGCCATTTTCTGAGAATTGGCCCTCAATCTTTCATGCGATCTCCTTGGGCAATCTCTGGCAATGTGACCTTTGATATTGCAATTATAGCACCTCCTAGTCTCATAACTCCAGTATTGGCAGTTAACAGCAATATGCCCCTGATATCCGCAGCTGTAGCACACCCTGTTATCATACCAGTTACCATTTTCACACCAAACGCTCAGATCATAACATTGTCTAGCTTGGTGATATTCCTTCCTCAAATGTGCTGGTTTTGACGCTTTTGCACTGTGGTTTGTTCTGCACACAACAAATTTTGAATTTTCATTTTCTATTTTTTGTAATTTTTTCTTTTGATTGGATGATCGCACTGATGAGTTTTTTCCTTCATTTTTAAAGTTTTGATTCTGTTTTACAATCTTCTTCACAGGTTTTTGCTTAGAGCATTCACCTTTTTCAGTTGATTGCAGAACAGTTTTCTGAAATTTTTCTTTCAACTTTAAAAACAATTTTTGTTTTTCTTTTTTAACATTTTCATCATCAGACTCTGTCTCAGACTCATCTGCTGAATAAAATTTCTCATTTTCCTCATCAGTTTTATCATCACAATCTTTGACTTTGACTTTGTCAAAGTTTGTAGCATTTGCACTTATCGGAACTGAATTGATCGGTTTTGGACAGGAAAAATTCAAACTGTCAGATTTAGTCACAAAACCTATCAATTTCTTCTCAAGTTCATCAATTTTGTTCCTCGAATTCTCAGCTTCACTTTCAAGCTGAGATATTCTCCCAAAATGAGACTTGATTGTTTTCTCATTATCATTCTTCAAATTTTCAAGAACAGACTTTTCATTTATCAAAACTTTTATCTGTTCCTGAAATTTTGATTCATTCGCTTTCAGATTCTTGTTTTCAAGTTTAATCCAGAAATCTAAATCTTCTGAAGATTTCTGTTTGCTTTCAAGCTCTTTTACCAACTCTTTGATTTTCTTTTGAGCGCTTTCACCTTCTTTTTCAAGTTCGACAATCTTCTGAAGATGGGAATTTATCATTTTCTGTTTTTCAATGTTGTTTTTACTGAACACATTTCTCCCATCTTCAAGAATTTTCATTTGCCCTTCAAATTCTTGATGTTTCAATGTCAAACTGTTAAAATCAACCAACAGTTTGTCATTTTCAGCTTTCAACTTCTCACAATTTTCTTTCAAAATAAGAATCTGATTTTCAGCAACGTGCTTCTCGTCTTTCAACTTTTTGACTTCAGATGCCAAACTTGTCATGTCTTTCACAAGTTTATCATTATCAGTCTTGACGTTATCACATGTTGAGCACATTGTTTCATTCTTCACCGATTCTTCAGCTTTTGAAGTTTCTTCTTCCTTTGCTATCAATGTACCTGCACAAAACAATTTAACGAAATCAAAAGGATTTCCATTATTATCAATATAACAACCTCGTTTGAAATCGTATTTCAGCACATGTTTTGTCCTGATACATTTAGTAACCCTTTTGTGCATCTCTTCAATCACATCTAAACTTAGATCTAGCACATTATACTCCAAAACCTTGATCAAATCTTTCTTTTTCTTTCTAACTTCAAGTTCATGAGCTTTAAGTTTGCTGATGAATTGATTTAGAGGTAGTTTTGAAAAATTTGAGTTCTCCCTTAAATTATTCAAACATTCACCCCATTCAATCGGTAATGCATCTGCAAATTTCTCCAATTTTTCAACATTTGACGGGTATATCTCATGATCTTTCATATAATTCAGTAAAACACTATATCGGTCTTTAAGATCATCCAACGTTTCGTCTTTCAGACACACGAAATATTTGAACCTTTTTGCCCAACCATCTTTGCTCACTTTTCTATACCCCTCATCTAGAAATCCGTTATTCCAGTTATTAAATCTTTCGAAATAATAGTTCTCCTGTTCATCAAACATCATTGCCATGTTTCACAAAACAAAACGACACGTGTTTGTTGACGAATAAGCGATCTAAATGTGATAGAAAAGCAGACCAATCAGTTATTGTGCCAAATAAGCAGTCCAGATAAGCAAACCGGATGACAAATAAGCGGTCCAAAAATTTTCTGAATAAGCGATTCAAACAAGTTTGGATAAGCGGTCCAAAAGTGAAATTTTGAGCGAACCAGGTTAATCGATCGAATGAGCGGTCCACATAACGTCCGGATGAGCGGTTCAGAACTGTTCGGTCGAGCGGTTCAGGCTATGTTCGAACGAGCGGTCCACATTCAAATCCAATTTTGATCCACTTAGACTTTGAATTTTGATCTGAAACTTTCTAGGGTTTATCTCGATACTATTTAGCACAATCTGTGAAAAATTGAGCAAATTCCGACCGTGAAATCTTCTCGAATCAGAAAAAGAAGGTGTAGAAGTAAGAAAAAGTGACGAAATCCGGCTAATTTCTGCAGAGAACCTCTTCCTGAGCTCTGATACCACTTGTAGGATCGTATTCTGACCCGAACGAGTCGTTCAGAGGCTTTCTCCTTGGTTTCAGGTGCGGAATAACAAGAAACTAAGGTAGAAACAGCAGGCAAATCACTTTAACTACTTGTTTTACTAATATCAGACGTTTACAGCTCAAATCTCGCACCGGCAAAGCTTCGGCACGATTTCTACACAATGTTCCAACTGTTACAACTAGAATCGCTCATCATGTATATATAGGGCATAGGGACCGCTTATTGGACAGGCCCAATAAGCGGCCCAGACATGTCACTTCGAGCGGTCCAAGACATTACCAAATAAGCGGTCCATAAGATGTCATACGAGCGGTCCAGCCGAATATCACTTGAGCGATCCAACATGGTTGTTGTTCGAGCGATCCAAGCTGATTACCATTCGAGCGACCCTAACCTTAATGGACTATGAGCGATCCAAACAACCTAAAACCTATACAATCTCATAATTTCTCGTATTTACAATCAATCCTATTCTAAGACTGTAAGACTCGAACGAAGATGTAGTCGACAGACAACTGCACCAACAGAACCTGATGCATCGTGATGTTTAATAATACTCTCAAGAATGCCTAATATGGATTAGATGAGGCTTCAATGCTATTAAATGATGAAATACGCAAGTTTGCGTAATAGAGGGACCTAAAGCGTCAACTTTTGAATCTACACCTTTTGGTGACCATTTAAACGATCGAGAGCGTAGCAATAATTAAACTCATGCTTAGTAATGCCCATTATGGGCCATGGAAGGCTTGGATATCATTAAACAACATTTCGTGCTACCTTGTGCGATTAAAGGACTATTTGCGTCAAACTGCAAAAGTATGTCGATTCGTATGGTATCGGACCTTCCGAATTATGTCCATGAGTTAAACATGCCCTAATTATCCTTTATGTAGCTTAGATATAGGCTTAGAGGTGTTTCGTGCGCAAAAATAAACTTTTAAGTCATGTAGGGACTAAAAGTGTCAAAAAGTGCACAAGTTTGCATTTTCGCGCATATCTTACATTCTGAATATACCCGGACACCCAAAAATTTATGTAACCACTAAAATATTTTATTTTAGTGTTCTGCATGATAAAATTCCACTCGTCGTGTAATTTGGATCGTTTTTAGCGTCTGTTTGTGTCGTCGTAATTCGTCGAACAACGTGACCATACGGCCAAACGAACCGACATCCAGCACATTTTTGAGCATGTTTCATGTCCCCCATGTGTGGGCATCATGATGGGGCCTTAAAATGAGGTTAACCGACCTTATACGCATCAGAAAAGCCATTTAACATAGTTCAGGGACTAAAACTGTATTTTGGAAATTTGTTGCTGATATGGACTATTAGGCGGGCCGCGTAGGCTGCCTGTGTTTCTTACGCGGGCCGTGTGAGTCCCCCAGACCTGCAAAACTGGTTTTTCATAATCAGCAGCTGGTTTCCGGTATTTCACATGGTTTTTCTTCATCCTATGGGTTGTTTTAGGCACCCATAGATTGCCAAAACAGTGGGTATAAGGTGTACGGTCCAGATCAAGGCTCGATTATCGATGAACGATCTTAACGGTCTTAAAAAACCTATAAATACCATTCCCCACTTCATTCCAACTTGCACCTCTTCCATTCTGATCTTGTTCTCTAATTCAAGGAGGATTCTAAGCTTGTTGGAAACCTCCATTCAGTCCTTTGGACCCTTCGTAAGTGTTCCTTCGTGCTTAGTTCTTTTGTTTAGCGTTTATAGCCGAAAAGTCAAACGTTTTCGATAAACGCTTTGAATTTTAAATGGTTGAGCCATTGTTCGCATAAAACATGGCTACGTGACCGTAATTAGGTAGGTGTTAAACCCTCAAAAGGGCACCTCCAAAATTCCACGTTTACTTAGTTAAATTGTCGGGTCAAATAAAAGTCAAACGGGTTAGTTTTAAATAAAATTCATAACTATTAATATAAAAGCCATAAAATCAGTTTTCTCGCTTTAATAACTTGGAAAATATTAGTTGAACATGTCTAAGCATGATTCAACCCAACAATTCTAAGTATAGGCTTGGTTCGGAACTGAAAGTCGCAAAAGTTGACTTTTGGTTTGACCTTCAGTTCTGACCCGATTTAGCTTAGTTTAGATATGCCTTAGGATTCCTTTAGGACCATGTTATAGGTTAGTGGTACCCTCTGAGGTTATACAACTTGGATCCTTAGTTATCCTATTCATTTACATGTTTCCGTTAAATGCCTAAATATTGACTATTATGCCCTTTTAACCCTAAAACGAGAATTTTGAAAATGTGAGAGGACAATAATCTTTATTACTGATTTACAAACTTGTCCTTAAAATTTGACATCAGTTTGAGGTCTAGATTAGGAGTTATGCTCATTAGTGTAAATAAAAAGCTTTTTTTATTAATTAAACGACACAATTAGCGTATATCCCATCTAAACCCAATTTTTGATACCAAAATTTTTACCTACTGATATAAAATAATATTTTTGGGTTTTTAAAGATTTTTATTTATTTTTAGGTTGAGCATAACATAGGGTTCTAGCTTTAATTCGGTAATTGCCGGTTTTGCCCTTCTGGCCATAAAATGAGTTTTACATAACACTTTGATACCAAACTTTTATATGATAAATAAGACATTTTAAGCTTTCTGGAATGATAAAATATCAGCTTTTCTTATAAAAACCGGAAATCGCTTAAAATCGCCTTTTTACGCGTTTTTAACGCATAATATAAGTTAAAACTATTTTTAACATATAAGGTTTGATACCTACTAATGCTTTAAGTAAATTTTCATAATTAAACAGTAGGCAAAAGTTTTAAACTCAGAATTCTAATTTTGACCTTTAAAGCTTATGTGAAATTACCAAAATGCCCCTTCGGTGCATAGTTTGGTTATAATTAATAAATTTCACATATATGCAATACCATACTGATATAACTTATTAAAATAAGTATTTTTACTGATTATATCAAACCTGAAACTCAGATTTATATTTAAACCCTTTTTAAGCTCTAAAATGACCAAAATACCCCTATGGGGCATAAATTGGTTTTAAATTCGTTTTGGGCATAATTGAAGGTATCCTACTGATATCACAACATATTTAAGGCATATTAACTTAGGAAACCTATTCATGACTCTTGTGGTTACCCGTTACGCACTTTTCGCGTTCGGATCGGTTTATGTAACTAGTTTGCATAAATTAGCCGAAACGGGTCAACCCTTATCCATTTTATCTCAAAATCCAGAATGTGTTTGGTTTACCCTTATTACACAAGTATACAAGCTTGTCGGGTCTAAACCACATTCTAATCCAGTTCTCGCTTAATCATGCGTTTTGAACCGTATCATCCTTTAAAACTAACCGGTCTAAGCATAGGCTTAATTAAGACCCGTTAGGAATCTAATAGGTTATTAAAAACCTTCGTTCCAAATTTAGGAGCCTAGTAAAAGATATCTGTACTTGCTGATTTGATATACGACTGGGATTGAATTTATATTTAGCTCAGGTAAATACTTTTAACTTATTTTCCCTTATACGGGCTTGGATGTGACAACTCGAGTTTCCGAGATTCCACTTTCGCATTTATTGCACGTTCACTGTTTGTTTAGTTGCTTACTTACACAATTTGTTTGCGTTGTAACTGTATACGTTGTGATTTGATAAAGTGTATTGTGATTGTTGCATGGTTATGTGTTATTTTATGAATAGTTGACAAATACATGAACTTGGTGATGAAACTGTAAATTATATGTGGTGTGGGTGTTTTGTGTAAAGGATGATACTTAGGGGTGATTAGTGGTAATAATGAAAATAAAACAAAACCCCTTAACCCTAATCATTCTCACCAATTTCAATCATATGTCACTTCAAATCATTCTCTCTACAATCATTTCTCTCATCATTCCTGGCTACACAAGTTCTCTTGCATCAATCTTGATCTTCCAATCCATCTAGAATCAATCCAAGGTAAATGTTTAATGATTGTTTGTTGTTAATCATTGGTTATTTGATTCTTGCAAACCCTAGTTCTCCAAATAATGGTTCTGTGTTTATTGATCAATTCTGATTATTGTGAAATGGTTTGTGAATAGTTGCTTAATCAAGTGCTTGACAATGAGATGCATGATACGTTAGAATTGTTTGATTGTTAATAAGATTACAGCACTGGCAATGTATGAAAAATTAGGATTGAAATTCTGTAAAATGGTTTTGGAATTCACGCATGTGATAACTCGGAGATTGTGTCAGGGTTTTGTGAAGTCACAAAATCCGAGCTTTAGGAAGATGCAGAGTCCGAATTTTTGTTAAGCTTATAAGGTCCGAACTTTTACAAGGGGTTGTATGTCCGAGTTTTGATGATTTCTCATGAGGTCCGACTTTTGATTGTTACATGGTCCGAATTTCTGTTTAGATGGTAATGGTCCGAATTTTTGCTAAGTATGGGGGGTCCGAACTTTTGTAAGGGATGCTTGGTTGGTCCGAATTTTCAAAAGGGAGGTGTTTGGTCCGAGTTTTTGTAACATGACACATGATCCGACTTTTGTTGATGCTATAAGGGTCTGAGCTTCATTGATATTGCCCTGTCCGAGTTTTGTGGTGATGTGTAGTCCGAATTTCATGTATATATAAGTGTCTGAGTTTATTGCAAACACCAGTGTGTTAGAGCCTAATGTTAACACTAGGGATTTGAGTTTACTTATAATGCCAAGTTTAAAACCCTGAATGAGGAACACCATGCTACTGTATGTTACTGTATATCACTGTATGTTACTGGATGATACTGTATGTATTGTATGTATGAACAATCTATGTCATGTCATTATGTACACGATTATCACACGGAACACAGTTATTTGGACATCAGGGAATTGTAAACCCTAACTGAACGTAAACACTTACATTGAGTTTATGTGCAATGTACCTTAGGTCGTGTGTAACGAACCTAACCATTAATTAACACTAGAAGCAATAACATACCGAGCAAACCAAGGTGAGTTCACACTCTTACCAAGGCATGGGATTCCCGGGGTAGGGAATGGGATTGGATAATTATCTGTATTTACATTGTTGATGGGAATTATGAAATACTGACCTTGGTTGGGAAAGGTCACTTATAGATACTGCTAGACTAGTGATACATGGGGAAGCCCCCACTACTCTTTGCACACATGCCTGTAATGGCCGCGATACTGATACTGATCTTCGCACACATGCATGGAATGGCCGCGATACTGATACTAAACTTCGCACACATGCCTGGAGGGCCGCGATACAAATAAAACTAGTCTACAATACATGGGAAACCCCCACTAATCTTCGCAAACATGCCTGGAGGGCCGCGATGTAATTATATACGATACATGGATTTCTAAACAAACAAACGTTTTACGAAATGAACACTGTTACTAAACAATCCACTGTGAACTCGCTCAACTAGTTGTTGACTCTCTGTTATATGCCTTGCAGGTCGTTAGATAGACATGGAGCTTGCACTAGGAGGCGCGGTCGTTGTGGACAAGGATCGTGAATGTTTTGATTAAACATTTTGACATTTCATTTTCATACTTATGTTCGGTTATTTTTATGCTTTCGCTAAACATTGATATTACACTTATGTTTTGAACACCTTTCATATTGGTTTGGTTGAATTACAATTACTGTTACTTATTACTTACATGTTCAAGATGATTGGTGGCTTGATCCTGGTCAGTCACGCCTCCAAGCGGTGGTATTCCGCGTGTGGATTTTTGGGGGTGTGACAGATTGGTATCAGAGCCATTGGTTATAGAGAACTTGGTTTTAATATGGGGAAAACGTTTTTATTAAAACCAGACTATAACCAGTACGGTGCTCAACGATCCACAACGTCGCTTCGCTCCACGTGCAAGGCTCAACATCATAGGTACTACTATTCATGTTACTTTACCTACTTGCTAGAATTACATTGAACTTTGCTCGTGGTATACTTAGATTACATTGCATACTGTTTATTATTGCTTGAGAACACTTGTGTGCTTACTCTCTTCTGTCATCGCACTATTTGCGAACACTCTCTCACGTATGTTACCTTTGCTATGAAGATCATGGCTGGACGCATTAACTTGACACAAGCCCAGTTGACGGCTCTCATCAACGAACAAGTTGTTGCGGCACTTGCAGCTGCACAAGCAGGAGGTATACCCTGCAGTCGTAACTCACACTCGGATCTTTAGATCCTACATTCCTAAACCAACTCTTGTGTTTAACCTTGTCCTGTCCTTATATACACAACAGGTCAACACGCTCAGCCACCTGTTTGCACATTCAAGAACTTCATGGACTGTCGTCCAAGCACGTTCAGTGGCACGGAGGGAGCAGTGGGACTCCTCCATTGGTTTGAAAAGCTCGAGTCGGTGTTTGAGATGTGTGAATGCCCTGAGGCTCGCAGGGTGAAATTTGCCACTGGTACTCTGGAAGGAATCGCGCTGACTTGGTGGAATGCGCAAGTTCAACTTTTAGGATTGGCAGCTGCTAACGCTACTCCTTGGAATGATTTCAAGGAGCTGATTAAATGGGAATACTGCACACGCGACGACATCCACAAGTTAGAAGTGGAGTTCTTTCATTTGAAGATGACTGGGTCGGAAATTGAGGCATATACTAAAAGGTCAAATGAGCTGGCCGTTCTATGTCCAACTATGGTAGACCCTCCTATCAGACGTATTGAGTTGTATCTCAAGGGGTTGGCACCGGAAATTCAAAGCCACGTGACATCGGCCAACCTTGCTAACATCCAGGATATCCAGCGTCTTGCTCATCGCCTCACAGATTAGGCAGTGGAACAGAACAGGCTGCCTAAACGTATCAGTGCAACCGGTGCTACTACTTCCGCTACTCCCAGTGACAACAAGCGGAAATGGGATGGGGATTCCAGCAAAGGTTCAGCTGCAGCTCAGTCTCAGGTTCAGCAGCGCAAGACTGATAACTACCAGAGCCCTGGTCAGCAAGCTTCGGGTAATCAAAGACAGGGTGGATATCGGGGAAATCTTCCAAGGTGCAATACTTGCAACAAACATCACAACGGCCGGTGCAACAAGGGTCATTGTCAGCAGTGCCTCAAGATAGGTCATGAGGCTAAAGATTATAGAAGCTCACGACCTGCAAATCGGAATCAGCAACAACAGCCACCTGCTCCACGAAACCAGCAGCAGCAACAGCAGCGAGGCAACAGAGGATGCTTTCAATGTTGTGTTGAAGGCCACTTCAAACGTGACTGCCCCCAGTTAAACCAGAACCAGAACAACAACAATAACAACAATCAGGGCAATGGCAACAACAACAATGGGGGAAACAATAATGGCAATGATGCTAGGGGTCGTGTGTTCGTGCTGGGGCAGGGTGATGCAAGGAATGATCCTAACGTGGTTATGGGTAAGTTTCTTCTCGACGACTTTTACGTTTCTGTATTGTTTGATTCGGGTGTGGATACCAGTTATGTGTCTCTAAAGGTTAGTCAAATGTTAAAACGTACACCAACACCCTTAAACACCAAACATGTCGTAGAGATAGCCAATGGTAAAAGTTTAGAGGCCACACACGTAGTCAAGGGTTGTAACATTGTCTTAGCGGGTCAGACCTTCTCCATCGACCTCATTCCTATAGTTTTGGGTAGTTTCGACATCGTTATTGGGATGGATTGGTTATCCCAGCAGCAAGCAGAGATCTTATGCAAGGAGAAGATCGTTCGTATTCCCCGTTCGGGTAAAGAACCCCTCGAAGTTCAAGGCGACAAGAGTGGTGCCATGGTTAGCATCATCTCCTTTTTGAAGGCTCAGAAATGTTTACGAAAGGGTCACACTGCCATTCTGGCACTTGTTACAGATGCGTCAACGAAAGAGAAGAGATTAGAGGATATCCCTGTTGTACGCGACTTTCCTCAAGTGTTTCCCGAAGATTTTCCTGGGCTACCGCCTCATCGCCAGGTCGAATTTCAAATCGAATTAGCTCCTGGAGCAGCACCTATAGCTCGCACACCGTATCGATTAGCTCCAACCGAACTGGAAGAACTGTCTAAGCAATTGCAAGAACTCTTGGATAAGGGTTTTATTCGTCCTAGCTCTTCGCCCTGGGGAGCTCCAGTACTATTTGTGAAGAAGAAAGATGGAACATTCAGGATGTGCATAGATTACCGCGAACTAAACAAGGTGACAGTGAAGAACCGCTATCCTCTGCCACGTATTGATGACTTATTCGACCAGTTGCAAGGGTCGAGCTACTACTCCAAGATTGACTTGAGGTCAGGTTACCATCAGCTGAGAGTCCGGGATGAGGACGTCTCTAAGACAGCATTCAGAACTCGCTACCGTCACTACAAGTTTCTAGTCATGCCATTCGGGCTAACGAACGCGCCTGCAGTCTTCATGGATCTTATGAACAGAGTGTGCAAGCCTTATCTAGACAAGTTCGTCATTGTTTTCATCGACGACATCCTGATCTATTCCAAGAGTCAGGAGGAACACGAGCAACATCTACGACTTATCTTGGAACTTCTTCGAAAGGAACAGCTATACGCTAAGTTTTCAAAATGCGACTTTTGGCTTCGTGAAGTTCACTTTCTAGGCCATGTGGTAAACAAGGATGGGATTCATGTTGATCCACCCAAGGTAGATTCGATCAGGAACTGGCCTGCACCGCGTACACCAACGGAAATACGCCAATTCTTGGGTTTGGCGGGTTATTACAGACGGTTCATCAAAGACTTCTCAAATATCACACAGCCGCTTACATTACTGACACAGAAAGGTGTTACATATCGTTGGGGTAATACACAAGAAACGACTTTTCAACACCTAAAGGATAGGCTCTGCAGCACACCTATTCTTTCATTGCCAGAAGGCACAGACGATTTTGTGGTCTACTGCGATGCGTCGATTCAAGGTCTTGGTTGTGTATTGATGCAAAGGGATAAAGTCATTGCCTACGCTTCGCGGCAACTTAAAGTTCACGAGCGGAACTACACTACAAACGATTTAGAACTTGGAGCTGTGGTTTTCGCGCTTAAGATATGGCGACACTACCTGTACGGTACCAAGTGCACCATCTACACCGATCACAGGAGTCTCGAGCATATCTTCAAGCAGAAGGAATTGAACATGCGGCAACGTCGATGGGTTGAACTACTGAACGATTACGAATGCGCCATCAAGTAGCATCCAGGCAAAGCCAATGTTGTGGCTGACGCCCTCAGTCGGAAAGACACTACGCCTAGACGCGTGCGAGAATTACAGCTTACTATTCAGTCTAGTCTTCCTGCACAGATACGAGATGCTCAGGTAGAAGCATTGAAACCAGAAAACGTCAGGGCTGAAGCCCTGCGCGGCTCAAGGCAATGATTAGAACAAAGGGAAGACGGCGCCTACTACGTAACAGGACGCATTTGGGTTCCACATTATGGCAACTTACGCGAGCTGGTAATGGATGAAGCTCATAAGTCCCGCTACTCGGTACATCCAGGTTCGGATAAAATGTACCACGATCTTAGAACTACGTACTGGTGGCCTAGCATGAAGGCCCACATAGCAACTTACGTCGGCAAGTGTTTGACCTGTGCGAGGGTCAAGACAGATTACCAGAAACCATCAGGCCTACTCCAGCAACCAAAGATACCACAATGGAAATGGGAGGAGATTTCCATGGATTTCGTTACTGGCCTACCTAGATCCCACCGTGGGAACGATACTATTTGGGTAATCGTGGATCGACTCACAAAGTCTGCTCACTTTTTGGCTATCAAGGAAACTGACAAGTTCTCTACATTAGCAGACATTTACTTGAAAGAAGTTGTTTCGAGGCATGGAGTGCCAACCTCTATTATTTCGGATCGGGATGCATGATTCACTTCAGAACTATGGCAAGCAATGCACAAATCCTTTGGCTCTCGGTTAGACATGAGCACAGCTTACCACCCTCAGACGGATGGGTAGTCTGAGCGCACTATTCAGACTCTAGAAGACATGCTTCGGGCGTGTGTTATCGATTTCGGAAACAGCTGGGAAAAACATCTCCCGTTAGTGGAGTTTTCGTATAACAACAGTTACCACACCAGCATACAAGCCGCTCCATTCGAGGCATTATACCGACGTAAATGCCAATCACCTCTTTGTTGGGCAGAGGTGCGTGATAGTCAGATCACGGGTCCAGAAATGGTAGTTGATGCTACTGAACTGATTGCACAGATACGACAACGCATGGCGGCAGCTCGTGACTGTCAGAAAAGCTACGCTGATAAACGCAGAAAACCGCTCGAGTTCCAAGTTGGGGATCGAGTGCTACTCAAAGTCTCACCCTGGAAGGGTGTAGTTCGTTTTGGTAAACGGGGCAAGCTCAATCCGCGGTACGTTGGACCATTCGAGATCATTGAAAGAATAGGCAAAGTGGCCTACAAACTAAACCTACCAGCAGAACTCGGTGCAGTTCATAATGTTTTCCACGTGTCGAATCTGAAGAAGTGTCTATCAGATGAGACCCTCATAGTTCCTTTGAAGGAACTCACTATCGACGAACAGTTGCATTTCGTCGAGGAACCTGTTGAAATCACGGACCGAGATGTTAAGGTCCTCAAGTGTGACACCTGTGTCACCACGACCATCAAACAAATACCAAGCCGATGAAATATTGTATTTCATACTTGGGATCTTGTATAAATATGTGTATCTTTTGCACATATCAGTTCTTGTTGAATTTCAAACTCTACAACGCTTTCTGGAGAATTATACGCAAACTGGTGCGTAAACGTACTCAGTTTAATGCGAAAAATACTCCAGAACACCATCATATACTTAACATACCTTAAATAACCTTTATATAACTTAGAAATAAGTTTTGAAGGCTTTAGTATGGCAAAAACAAGTTTATTCGCTTACAGGGACTAAACTTGACAAACTGTGAAAGTATGCCAATTTGAACTGTAACGAACATTCCAGAACATGCCCATAAGTTAAACATACCATAAATATCCTTTACATAGCTTAGAAATAGGATTTGAGGGGTTTGGTATGCTAAAACAAACTTTTGGATCATTCAGGGGCTAAAAGTGTCAAAAAGTGCACAAGTTTGCACTTTCGCGCATAACTTACGTTCTGAATACATCCAGACATCCAAAAATTTATGTAAGCATCCTTATATTATGCCTTAGTGTTTGACATGAGAAAAATCCGTTCGTCATGCATTTTGGATCGTTTTTCGCGCTTATGCGCATTCCGTCGTAATTAACCGAACATCGCATTCGTACGGCCAAACGAACCAACACCCAACATATTTTTGAGCATGTTTCATGTACACAATGTTTAGGCATCATTTTAGGGCCTTAAAGTTGGCTTTACGGGCCTTAGAAGTGTCGGAAATGGCTTAAATACGCAACAGGGACCAAAACTGCCATTTCTGAAAGTATGTGCAGATCAGACAGGCCCAGGCGGCCCGCCTGAGTTTGTGCATATCCTGATGCGGGCCGCATGGCCCCTTCAGTAACAGAAAGTTTGTCTTTCTTGCAAACTTGGCCTTTCAAACACACCAAAGGGCAATGCCCTTTCACAATCTCAGGAGCTAAGGGTCAAGATAAGGCACCACAACTTTGTGACAAGTGTACGCATAAGATCGTGGCACGATATTCAAGAAACGATCCTAACGGCTTTACTTTTCCTATAAATAACCCCCCCCCCCTTTTGGTGAAAACCCACAAAAATCTGATCAAAAGCTCTAAGTTGGAACCTTTGTTTCATACCTGAGCCATTTTGATCTAGATTAGCATTCGGGGACCCTTCGTAAGTGTTCTTTCGTTCTTTTATTCGCTTTTCGAGTCCGAAAGTCAATGTTTTGTTGACTTTCTGCATTGACCAGCCTATGGTCAACACGAAGTTCATTGGAACTTCATAACGTGAGCGTGATCACGATGGTTATAGTCCATGGCGACTATACCTATTGATTACCACGTTATCTAGGCTCAGTGACGAGTCGTAGTTTCGGCCAAAATGCGCATTCTTGCGTATTTTGTAACCAAACTACTCGTGAGCATCAAATCCATTTGTTTTGATGCCAAACCTGTTTTCTAAACTTAGTTAAGCATGTTCTAACATGCTTAGCTTGTCACTTTTAGTATAGTGCTTATATAGGGTCGTAAGGTAAGCGATCTAAACCATCGCTTATACTTTCGAACCCGACCCATTTGGTCGATCATTAGGATCCGACCAAACACATTAGGTGACCATAACTATAACCTTCCGAGGTTATACCTTGTGGTCACGATGTTAGGCGTTCCAAACGCGTTCTACGCGAACGACGCGTTAAGATAGCATAAGCTACCTAAACGGGTCGTAATGGGTCGCAAGCACTTAGGTTAGGTTTCATTTTAGTATGTAGGCTTTGTTAAACCATATTACATGAGTTTCCATACTCGTTTGGTTTACGAACCCGCATACTATCCGATCCTTCCGATTTTGGTCCGGTATATTGATATAGCTACCTGTTAGGTGCCGTTTGATATCCCGTGAACTCTAGCATTGTGTGATTATTACACAAGGAATTCAAAGCAATCTCAGGTGAGTACATTGAACCCCATCTTTTACTGTTTTCCAAATTGTTTTGGGGTGAAATACATGTGCCTACTTGTTACTTTCATGCTTTCCGGTTTTCACATCATATACTTGCTATGTTCGATAGTACATATATAGTACATGATTTCATTGTGTTACATGCTATGTATGCCCATTGTGTGCGTACTTAGTACATTGCCTTACATTACATGCTATGTATGCCCATTGTGTGCATACTTAGTACATTGCTTTACATTACATGCTATGTATGCCCATTGTGTGCGTACTTAGTACATTGTTTTACATTGCATATCCGTTGCATATGCTCATCCAGCATATGAACACATTATACTACATTTTGAACCATTGTAACCATTTGACTATGTGAACCGTCTTAACCCTTCGATTATATAAACCGTTTGTAACCATTGAACCATGTAAACCAGTTGTATCCGTTGACATGATTTACATTTGACAATAGACATTTGACTATACATAAACATTTCCACAATTGTTAAACATTTCATCTTGATGGTTTGGTTTGAGTAAGTGATTAAGTAACGAGGCATGTGTAATATGATACAAGCATGGTGGATACGCCACTAGTACTTCCTATATATAAGTGTTTGTATGGTATTACATATCGTAGCGTTATTTGAATCATTTCAATTTGAGACATATGACATTTTATACAAATAACACACTTTTCACGAGACATTGTTTTACAAACGACTTATCTTATACAAACACATTTTACATGGTTATCCGTTTAACCATACAGTGTTCTCTTATTTATACATATCATCTGATCTTATCGTTTTTCAAATGGTTTACAAAGCAAGACAAAATACAAGGTTCATTGTCACACCCCCAAAATCCACCTGCGGAGTATCACCGCTTGGGAGCGTGACTGACCAGGATCAAGCCACCAATCATATCGAACATAGCGTTTAATATTAAAAGTAGTTAATGTAATTCATCACGACATGATTGATGTTCAACAAAACGTAAATTAAGTAGCGGAAGCATAATATGAAAACCCAAAGTAATGTTCAAGTGTTTAAACGTTCAACGCGGCATTCACGAATCTTTGCCCACAACGACCTGCTCCTCCCTGTGCAAGCTCCATAAGTACCTAAGGTCCTGCAAGGCATGCAGCAGAGAGTCAACAACTAGTTGAGCGAGTTCACAGTGTACAGTTCAGTAATTGTAATAGTATGAGTAGCATTATGTTCGTTCGTTAAGTCATGTTTCGTATTAGTTTCCATCGCGGCCCTCTCGGCATGTATGCGAAGATTAGGGGAAATATTCCCAAATATTCTAGACTAGGTATGTTTGTATCGCGGCCACCCTGGCATGTATGCGACGTTTAGTGTATAGTTCGCGGCCTCCCTAGGCATGTGTGCGAAGATTAGTCATATTATCGCGGCCAACCCTGGCGTGTGTGCGAAGATCAGTTCATTTTAGTATCACTAGTCTAGTCGTATTTCATCATTAACCCTTCCTCACCCGAGGAACATATAATTAGGTTCCATGTGCTAAGTAATCACCAATAAATAATCCAACCCATTCCCACCCTGGGAACCCATGCCTTGGCTGTGTGAACTCACCTTGGTTTGCTCGGCAGACAGATTACTTTATATAACGACTTGGTTAATCACGACCTAACATAGTTACCACGTCTAGTTAGATTTGTATTCTAGCGTTTCACGTATTGATACAAACCAATATCAAGTAGCACATAAGACTTTCATGCATCACATTATACCCTAGGCACACTACTATAGATGGCACGTTATTACATATCCCCTTACAATAACTTGGGATTCATTCACAGAAACATTAGAACCATAACATATTTCATTTAGTATATCATTAATGTGGTTTGGTCCATTCTCATTATTCACCAAAAATTGATTCATGCATCATTAAGCTGTTCCCCACGCATGTTTGATTGTACATTCAATAATGCTTCTATATTTCACATGTTAGGATAAAGCAAGTATGACAAAACCATCATCCAATCACACATTCAGGTATGCTCCAATTCAGAAAGGAAAAACAACTTTTATATTATGATTTCAAATCATGCATCATCCAAGTGAGTTGTACCCTACGTATGCCTACTTGTACCCTCCATGAAAATACAGCTTCATATACATACAACAACACCCATGGCAACTTCTTATATCATCAAATGTAGTCATTTTAATTTTCATGTAAATCAGCAAATAACTATTTAAAACCTTTCGGTATAGATTTCACGCATGGTAACACACGTCGTTGAACCCGCACTTGTACACTTCATCTTACAAACAATCTAACAATAATCATTCTTTTCAATCACAATTTCTCATAGCCCTATATTAAATCATCGTAACAATGTTACAGCCTCAATGAAGCATATTAACGGTGTCACCAAATATGCATAACCAGGTTGTACGATGGGCATCTAAGGTTGTACGTTTCTAAGAACCCAGCGAAAACAAAGCATCAACATAGATCATTACCATCTTCCTAAATAGCAATCATCCACACACACACACACATATATATATATATATATACACACACACACAGTCATATACAATCTGTTCCATCCTATTACTTAAAGTAATCGCAATAGTTAATTTATGTTTCCATATAATCATCTTATAAGCATGTCAAGATTAAGATTCACATGTAACCACACACAACCTTATATCACAGTTGCCTTAACATACCCTATTCATGCATACGTTCACACCCCAAAGTCAAATACTGTTCCCGAACGCATACACACACATAATTCACTCCATACTATCACAACGCACATAGTGTTAATAACAGTTTCATGTATGAGTCTACTTTCTTGCAAAGTTTAAATTCGAGATCGAACCGAAAACGAAACGACGTAAACTTAATTAAAAACTGTGGAGTGAGTAGTACTAACCGATTACGTATTGACCTCGGGACTTGACCTCCGTCAACCGTGGCGAAGAGAGAAAACAGATTGCAGTGATGTCGCAGATGTGTTGCGGGTATGGTAGGGTTTACAGTTGTGAGGAGAATGATAAAACAATACGTATTACGTTATATAATTGTTTGGGAAGTTTGGGCCGCAAGTTTGGTAGTTCAGTTTTGAGGAATCATAGCAAAACAACATGTATGCTCACATCGATTAAACGCACGAGAGTTAGGATATTTTGTTTAACAGAACGAAGTTGGGGCCAATAAAATGAAACATGGGCTGGTAAGTTGGGTTGTACCCAAAAGATGTAAACAATGGGGGAGTGGGCCGCATCCAAGGAACAATGCAACAAGAATGATGGCTGTAAAACGGTTGCTGAAACATTTGTTTATTATTATTTATTTTATTTATCATCCACTAATAATAAAAAAAAAACATAATTAATTAACTAATATAATGTATAATAATCAAGCTATGATTTGGCGTCATAAGTTTGGAGTTGCACGAGTGGGTTGGATCGAAAAGTGAGATAGATGCTTCGGTTCAAACGGTTAGGGTCGGTTCAACACGATATGGATATAATATAATTTGATAAGGATATCATTAACTCGTCAATTAAAATAAGCATATGATTTGATTTATAATTGCGAAAACGAACGGTTTTTACCTTGAAATCACGGGTTGTCACATTCATGACTAAACATTTTCTCAAATATAGGTTATGAATTCCGTTTTCACAAAACCAATGTATCTCACAGGCATTTTTATGCTGACGTACCTATTTTCACATGTGTTTTCAGGAGATGATGCATAGGACTTATCAAGACATACTTAGGCGGACCTGTGCCTTAGTGACTTAAAACGAGACAAGAACTAGTTAATTTATGTTTTGCACTCTTTGGTTCTTGTTTAAGCAATGTATACTTTCATATTTGATTAATAAAACGAAACTTCATTTGCCATGGATTTGAAACAATTGATTCTGTTACAACACTCCCCGACGTTTCCGCCATGTTTTGTATGTTCCACGTGGTCGGGGTGTGACAGAAAAGTTGGTATCAGAGCCAATGGTTATAGGGAATTAGGTTATTAGTAATGCTTTGACCTAGTCTATAACCTTCCTAGGACCCTAACGCGAGTTTACTTGCGTTTAGTCATAAAACAATACCGTCACCTATCCTTAGGCGACGACCACAACAAGAACATAAATTTCAAAACCGCTTTAAAAACTAATCATCCGTTCTAGGATGATTGATTACTAGGTTTTGAACCCTCTGTTATAAGGTTTTGAACCCCTTTGAATTTTCAAAAATCTCGTTAAAGTTTTGGGTCCTAAATAGTGTGAACACGTGCAAACTGGAAGAGTGAATGCCTGTAGCCTGGGTTTTCTGTCTAAGGCTAGAGTGTTCGTACAAATCCACATAATCGGACCAGTCACTCTTACCTGGGAACTCTTGGGGTGAGTGTCCACTTATAGGCGAGCATGTCTTCGCGATACACTATGAGGATCTATTTGCTTTGATTCAGCCTTGGTGTTGTTTGTTTGCTTTGTGGTTCAAACAAATGACCATCAACCATGATTATGGTCGGTAATTGTAACATCCTATTCTTACCCAATACCATTACATTTGTTTTCTTTCTTGTTCCTCTTTTAGAATGCCTCCTCGACACGAAAACCAGATAGCGACTGCCGAACTGGCAGAGATCATTGTGCAACAAATGGCTGCTCAATTCCCAAACCTCTTTGCTCAATGGAACCAAGCCAACAACAACAATAATGCCCCTGCAACTTCAAGATGTTCAACTCGGCTAAGCCATCAAAGTTTTCTGGGTCTCAAGGAGCGACTGCACTTCTGCAATGGTTCGAGAGTTTAGAGAACACCTTCAGACATGTTCAATGTACAAACGAGCGAAAGGTAGAATTCGCATCTAGCGTCTTTGAGAAACGAGCTTTGACATGGTGGAATGGTGTGATGAGAGATAGGGGTGCCGATGTGGCACTAGCTCAAACATGGCAAGAGCTTCGAGCTCTGATGATGAAGGAATTCTGTCCTCGTCACGAGATCAGGGCCTTGGAAACGGAGTTCGACGATCTTAAGCAAGTTAGCGGTGAGCATCGAGCCTACACGAACCGTTATGAGGAGTTAAGTTTGTTATGCCCGGATATGGTTACACCTTTGGATAAAGCAATCGAAAAGTACATTGATGGCCTCCCTGACTCAATACAAGACATTGTGACTGGTAGCAACCCTACTACAGTTAGACAGGCCATTGAGCTATCTGCAACCTTGACTGAATCAAAGATCAGGAAAGGTAAACTTTTCCGAAAAGGTGACAAGAAACCGGTAGGGGAATCGAACCCAATCGATGAATCAAAGACCATGGATGAACAGACAGAATCATCTAAAAAGTCAAAGAAGCGAAAGGCTTCTCAGAACTTCGCCGTGGTTGCTCACAATGGTCAAGCCGTCCCCAACCAACCAACTCAACCCCCTGCTAGGAAACCATACAATGGAACTGCACCCTTGTGCAACCAATGTAGCCTCCATCATCACGCCAATATACAGTGCTGCAAATGCCAAACTTGTGGACTCATAGGCCACACAACAAGAGTCTGCCCAGCTGCAGCTACGCCAAACCAAGCTGGCAACAATCCTGCTCAAGGTCGTTTTCTACCAGGCTCTTGTTTCAACTGTGGCGAGATGGGTCATTTCCGAAGAAATTGCCCAAGGCTTGCTAATGCAAATCCAGCACAGGGATGAGCATCTGACTGACTAGAAGACAACATCGTTTTGAAATAATCACGTCTTCTGTATTATTTTCTTTTGTTGTCAAGATCCAAGAAACAGTTGCTATCGTTGTTTATAAATGAATCTTTTATTTACATTGCAATGTATTTCTATGGTTGCATGTATAAACGACATATCCCTTACAATACCGACAATCAAGAAACCGTATTCCTTGAAGAACAAACTACCCCCAAATTTCTCCCATTCTACGATCTCTTGCGTCTTCCACGTAATTCCTTAGTACCCGTTTCTTCTAAGAAAAACGAAGTACAAGGCGCAAGTTACAACACATGACGAATACCCAAAGTACCACTATAAATCCTTAATAGGGTACCTAAGGATTTTCCGTAAGTCCTTAATTGTTGTATACCTAAATTCGAATGTGATAATTCCTTGTAATCAAAAATCGAATTTTGGGAGATCTTTCTATCTTCTCAGATAGATTCCAGTGAACATTGAGACCCGTCGATTGATTTCCATATCCGTATTCAATCAATAACAAGTTAATAACAAATTATAATCAAGTTAAACAATTATGTGACTTTGCGCTTATGTTTTCCCTTATGTGTTGTTGTGTGATCCAAATGATGTTATCCAAATCCTCGTAGAATCTTACATATCCTTGTACAAGAGATTCATAGTAGGATACCCAAAGGTATTACTTAAAATCCTTAATGGACTTCTATGTTATAGTTAAGTCCCTCGGATTATAAAGTACTACTTCATAATTAGACCCCTTGAGTGGTCTAGTTAAACAGATTGATCCAAAAATCTGGTTAGGGATATCATGTGATGATAAAGCTGAAAGGACTCCTTGGTGGCCTAACTAAGAAGATCCCCTGTCGATCTAATTAAAAAGGACCAGATGGAAGTCTAGTCACCCTCATCATAAGTTTGATATCCTTCCCCAAAACATTACAAAACAAACTGTGCGGACTGTGCAAGGGATTACGTAATTATGGATGCATACATAATTATGGAATTTAGTGCACAGAAACCACAGCAAGTTCTGTCATGTGTCTAGAGTTAACCCTATTCATTTCCAACTCTGATGAAGCAACCGTTGAAAATGACTCAGTTAGTTCATTTTAGTTTCTGACGATTTATCCATCGCGGAAATGAATGTCCGTTGTGTAATCCTTCATTTCCAACTCTGATGAAGCAACCGTTGAAAATGACTCCGTTAGCTCATTTTCGTTTCTGACGATTTATCCGTTGGGGAAATGAATATCCGTTGTGTAATCCTTCATTTCCAACTCTGATGAAGCAACCGTTGAAGATGACTCCGTTAGTTCATTTTCATTTCTGACGATTTATCCATTGGGGAAATGAATATCCGTTGTGAAATCCTTCATTTCCAACTCTGATGAAGCAACCGTTGAGAATGAATCCGTTAGTTCATTTTCGTTTCTGACGATTTATCCGTTGGGGAAATGAATATCCGTTATGTAATCCTTCATTTCCAACTCTGATGAAGCAACCGTTGAAAATGACTCCGTTAGTTCATTTTCGTTTCTGAAGATTTATCCGTTGAGGAAATGAATATCCGTTGTGTAATCCTTCATTTCCAACTCTGAGGAAGCAACCATTGAAAATGACTCCGTTAGTTCATTTTCGTTTCTGAAGATTTACCCGTTGAGGAAATGAATATCCGTTGTGTAATCCCTCATTTCCAACTCTGAGGAAGCAACCATTGAAAATGACTCCGTTAGTTCATTTTCGTTTCTGAAGCTTTACCCATTGAGGAAATGAATATCCGTCGTGTAATCCCTCATTTCCATTTATGATGAAGCAACCATTGAAAATGACTCCGTCTGTTCACTTTCGTTTCTGAAGATTTGTCCGTTGAGGAAATGAACATCCGTTTGCTTATTCCGTCATTTCCATTTCTGAAGAATACTCGTTGAGGAAAATGACTCCGTCTGTTCATTTTCGTTTCTGAAGAATGACCGTTAAGGAAATGACAGGATATTGCCTTGCATATCGCTGGTGGGTATTTGGCAAAGTCACAAATAGACTCCTACGAATAAATTTCGGGACGAAATTTCCTAAAGTAGGGGAGATTGTGACACCTGTGTCACCACGACCATCAAAGAAATACCAAGCCGATGAAATATTGTATTTCATACTTGGGATCTTGTATAAATATGTGTATCTTTTGCACATATCAGTTCTTGTTCAATTTCAAACTCTACAACGCTTTCTGAAAAATTATACGGAAACTGGTGCGTAAACGTACTCAGTTTAATGCGACAAATACTCCGGAACACCATCATATACTTAACATACCTTAAATAACCTTTACATAACTTAGAAATAAGTTTTGAAGGCTTTAGTATGGCAAAAACAAGTTTATTCGCTTACAGGGACTAAACTTAACAAACTGCGAAAGTATGCCAATTTGAACTGTAACGAACATTCCGGAACATGCCCATAAGTTAAACATACCATAAATATCCTTTACATAGCTTAGAAATAGGCTTTGAGGGGTTTGGTATGCTAAAACAAACTTTTGGATCATTCAGGGGCTAAAAGTGTCAAAAAGTGCACAAGTTTGCACTTTCGCGCATAACTTACGTTCTGAATACATCCGGACATCCA
Source organism: Helianthus annuus (assembly GCF_002127325.2). Taxonomy (NCBI): domain Eukaryota; kingdom Viridiplantae; phylum Streptophyta; class Magnoliopsida; order Asterales; family Asteraceae; genus Helianthus; species Helianthus annuus. The sequence goes on from NC_035444.2 coordinate 122,832,787, forward strand.
AAAATTTATGTAAGCATCCTTATATTATGCCTTAGTGTTTGGCATGAGAAAAATCCATTCGTCATGCATTTTGGATCGTTTTTCGCGCTTATGCGCATTCCGTCGTAATTAACCGAACATCGCATTCGTAGGGCCAAACGAACCAACACCGACATATTTTTGAGCATGTTTCATGTCCACAATGTTTAGGCATCATTTTAGGGCCTTAAAGTTGGCTTTACGGGCCTTAGAAGTGTCGGAAATGGCTTAAATACGCAACAGGGACCAAAACTGCCATTTCTGAAAGTATGTGCAGATCAGACAGGCCCAGGCGGCCCGCCTGAGTTTGTGCATATCCTGATGCGGGCCGCATGGCCCCTTCAGTAACAGAAAGTTTGTCTTTCTTGCAAACTTGGCCTTTCAAACACACCAAAAGGCAATGCCCTTTTACAATCTCAGGAGCTAAGGGTCAAGATAAGGCATCACAACTTTGTGACAAGTGTACGCATAAGATCGTGGCACGATATTCAAGAAACGATCCTAACGGCTTTACTTTTCCTATAAATACCCCCCCCCCTTTTGGTGAAAACCCACAAAAATCTGATCAAAATCTCTAAGTTGGAACCTTTGTTTCATACCTGAGCCATTTTGATCTAGATTAGCATTCGGGGACCCTTGTAAGTGTTCTTTCGTTCTTTTATTCGCTTTTCGAGTCCGAAAGTCAATGTTTTGTTGACTTTCTGCATTGACCAGCCTATGGTCAACACAAAGTTCATTAGAACTTCATAACGTGAGCATGATCACGATGGTTATAGTCCATGGCGACTATACCTACTGAATACCACGTTATCTAGGCTCAGTGACGAGTCGTAGTTTCCGCCAAAATGCGCATTCTTGCGTATTTTGTAACCAAACTACTCGTGAGCATCAAAGCCGTTTGTTTTGATGCCAAACCTGTTTTCTAAACTTAGTTAAGCATGTTCTAACATGCTTAGCTCGTCACTTTTAGTATAGTGCTTATATAGGGTCGTAAGGTAAGCGATCTAAACCATCGCTTATACTTTCAAACCCGACCCATTTGGTCGATCATTAGGATCCGACCAAACATATTAGGTGACCATAACTATAACCTTCCGAGGTTATACCTTGTGGTCACGATGTTAGGCGTTCCAAACTCGTTCTACGCGAACGACGCGTTAAGATAGCATAAGCTACCTAAACGGGTCGTAATGGGTCGCAAGCACTTAGGTTAGGTTTCATTTTAGTATGTAGGCTTTGTTAAACCATATTACACGAGTTTCCATACTCGTTTGGTTTACGAACCCGCATACTATCCGATCCTTCCGATTTTGGTCCGGTATATTGATATAGCTACCTATTAGGTGCCGTTTGATATCCCGTGAACTCTAGCATTGTGTGATTATTACACAAGGAATTCAAAGCAATCTCAGGTGAGTACATTGAACCCCATCTTTTACTGTTTTCCAAACTGTTTTGGGGTGAAATACATGTGCCTACTTGTTACTTTCATGCTTTCCGGTTTTCACATCATATACTTGCTATGTTCGATAGTACATATATAGTACATGATTTCATTGTGTTACATGCTATGTATGCCCATTGTGTGCGTACTTAGTACATTGCCTTACATTACATGCTATGTATGCCCATTGTGTGCTTACTTAGTACATTGCTTTACATTACATGCTATGTATGCCCATTGTGTGCGTACTTAGTACATTGTTTTACATTGCATATCCGTTGCATATGCTCATCCAGCATATGAACACATTATACTACATTTTGAACCGTTGTAACCATTTGACTATGTAAACCGTCTTAACCCTTCGATTATATAAACCGTTTGTAACCATTGAACCGTGTAAACCAGTTGTATCCGTTGACATGATTTACATTTGACAATAGACATTTGACTATACATAAACATTTCCACAATTGTTAAACATTTCATCTTGATGGTTTGGTTTGAGTAAGTGATTAAGTAACGAGGCATGTGTAATATGATACAAGCATGGTGGATACGCCGCTGGTACTTCCTATATATAAGTGTTTGTATGGTATTACATATCGTAGCGTTATTTGAATCATTTCAATTTGAGACATATGACATTTTATACAAATAACACACTTTTCACGAGACATTGTTTTACAAACGACTTATCTTATACAAACACATTTTACATGGTTATCCGTTTAACCATACAGTGTTCTCTTATTTATACATATCATCTGATCTTATCGTTTTTCAAATGGTTTACAAAGCAAGACAAAATACAAGGTTCATGACTAAACATTTTCTCAAATATAGGTCATGAATTCCGTTTTCACAAAACCAATGTATCTCACAGGCATTTTTATGCTGACGTACCTATTTTCACATGTGTTTTCAGGAGATGATGCATAGGACTTATCAAGACATACTTAGGCGGACCTGTGCCTTAGTGACTTAAAACGAGACAAGAACTAGTTAATTTATGTTTTGCACTCTTTGGTTCTTGTTTAAGCAATGTATACTTTCATATTTGATTAATAAAACGAAACTTCATTTGCCATGGATTTGAAACAATTGATTCTGTTACAACACTCCCCGACGTTTCCGCCACGTTTTGTATGTTCCACGTGGTTGGGGTGTGACATCAAGAACACCAGAATACCTCTTGTACGAGTTCGTTGGAACTCCCGTCGTGGCCCAGAGTATACCTGGGAACGAGAAGACCAAATAGAACTCATATATCCCCAGTTATTTCAGAACAATGCAACTACTACTGAGGCCGAAGCTACTACAGAATTTCGGGATGAAATTCCAAATCAATGGGGGGATGATGTGACACCCCAGGAAAACCAGTAAACGATACAACTTAACTAGCTTCCTCAGTAACCGCATGCTAAATTTCGGGATGAAATTTCTTTCAAGTTGGGGATAATGTGACAACTCGAGTTTCCGAGATTCCACTTTCGCATTTATTGCACGTTTACTATTTGTTTAGTTGCTTACTTACACAATTTGTTTGCGTTGTAACTGTATATGTTGTGATTTGATAAAGTGTATTGTGATTGTTGCATGGTTATGTGTTATTTTATGAATAGTTGACAAATACATGAACTTGGTGATGAAACTGTAAATTATATGCGGTGTGGGTGTTTTGTGTAAAGGATGATACTTAGGGGTGATTAGTGGTAATAATGAAAATAAAACAAAACCCCTTAACCCTAATCATTCTCACCAATTTCAGGCATACGTCACTTCAAATCATTCTCTCTACAATCATTTCTCTCATCATTCCTGGCTACACAAGTTCTCTTGCATTAATCTTGATCTTCCAATCCATCTAGAATCAATCCAAGGTAAAGGTTTAATGATTGTTTGTTGTTAATCATTGGTTATTTGATTCTTGCAAACCCTAGTTCTCCAAATAATAGTTCTGTGTTTATTGATCAATTCTGATTATTGTGAAATGGTTTGTGAATAGTTGCTTAATTAAATGCTTGTCAATGAGATGCATGATACGTTAGAATTGTTTGATTGTTAATGAGATTACAGCACTGGCAATGTATGAAAAATTAGGATTGAAATTCTGTAAAATGGTTTTGGAATTCACGCATGTGATAACTCGGAGATTGTGTCAGGGTTTTGTGAAGTCACAAAATCCGAGTTTTAGGAAGATGCAGAGTCCGAATTTTTGTTAAGCTTATAAGGTCCGAACTTTTACAAGGGGTTATATGTTCGAGTTTTGATGATTTCTCATGAGGTCCGACTTTTGATTGTTACATGGTTCGAATTTCTGTTCAGATGGTAATGGTCCGAATTTTTGCTAAGTATGGGGGGTCCGAACTTTTGTAAGGGATGCTTGGTTGGTCCGAATTTTCAAAAGGGGGGTGTTTGGTCCGAGTTTTTGTAACATGACACATGATCCGACTTTTGTTGATGCTATAAGGGTCTGAGCTTCATTGATATTGCCCTGTCTGAGTTTTGTGGTGATGTGTAGTCCGAATTTCATGTATATATAAGTGTCTGAGTTATTGCAAACACCAGTGTGTTAGAGCCTAATGTTAACACTAGGGATTTGAGTTTACTTATAATGCCACGTTTAAAACCCTGAATGAGGAACACCATGCTACAGTATGTTACTGTATATCACTGTATGTTACTGTATGTTACTGGATGCTACTATATGTATTGTATGTATGAACAATCTATGTCATGTCATTCTGTACACGATTATCACACGGAACACAGTTATTTGGACATCAGGGAATTGTAAACCCTAACTGAACGTAAACACTTACATTGAGTTTATGTGCAATGTACCTTAGGTCGTGTGTAACGGACCTAACCATTAATTAACACTAGAAGCAATAACATACCGAGCAAACCAAGGTGAGTTCACACTCTTACCAAGGCATGGGATTCCCGGGGTAGGGAATGGGATTGGATGATTATCTGTATTTACATTGTTGATGGGAATTATGAAATACTGACCTTGGTTGGGAAAGGTCACTTATAGATACTGCTAGACTAGTGATACATGGGGAAGCCCCCACTACTCTTCGCACACATGCCTGTAATGGCCGCGATACTGATACTGATCTTCGCACACATGCCTGGAATGGCCGCGATACTGATACTAAACTTCGCACACATGCCTGGAGGGCCGCGATACAAATAAAACAAGTCTACAATACATGGGAAACCCCCACTAATCTTCGCAAACATGCCTGGAGGGCCGCGATGTAATTATATACGATACATGGATTTCTAAACAAACAAACGTTTTACGAAATGAACACTGTTACTAAACAATCCACTGTGAACTCGCTCAACTAGTTGTTGAGTCTCTGTTATATGCCTTGCAGGTCGTTAGATAGACATGGAGCTTGCACTGGGAGGCGCGGTCGTTGTGGACAAGGATCGTGAATGTTTTGATTAAACGTTTTGACATTTCATTTTCATACTTATATTGGGTTATTTTTATGCTTCCGCTAAACATTGATATTACACTTATGTTTTGAACACCTTTCATATTGGTTTGGTTGAATTACAATTACTGTTACTTATTACTTACATGTTCAATATGATTGGTGGCTTGATCCTGGTCAGTCACGCCTCTAAGCGGTGGTATTCCGCGTGTGGATTTTTGGGGGTGTGACAGGTACGGTATATAAAATACCGCTTAGTCGGGCAATGAATTTTGGATCGTATGAAGGTTAATTTATTGAAATGACCCGTTCAAATTGTTTTGTTTGCTTAAAGCCTTAGGGGGGTTAATGACCATGTCCCGGATATCCTTGGCATCTTTCATAAGAAATGGCCACGACCTTAGCACGCGCGTGTAGGCGTACATCCGCCAGTGCATATATAAATAATATGGTATAACCGCCGGTTACGAGAATAATTCGCCGCGGGACTATACCATGTGGTGTGTCTATTAATCTTTAACCCGGTATTCAACCCGGGCTAGTGAACGTATAACGAACATGTAATTCTTTTACAAGTTTATATATAAATAATTATCCCAAGTTATAAAAAGTTTTGTGCCATGTGCATTCAAATCAATTTTCTTAAACTTTTTTAAAATGAGTCAGTTAAATTGTATTTACCAGTGTAAACTGACGTATTTTCCCAAAAAGGCTAAGTGCAGGTACTAATCGTGTCACACCCTCAAAAATCCACAAGCGGAGTATCACCGCGAGGCGTGTGACTGACCAGGATCATACCACTAATCATACTGAACGATAAGCAAAATAAAGTAAAACCAACACAACCCAAACGTTTAGTGTCTATGAAAACGAAAACCCAAAACCAAATTTAAATGTTAGCGGAAGCGTAAAGTTTAAAAACTCATTAAGCAATTTAGAAAATCATAAAGTTTAATAGTAGGAATCCAACAGTTGATTCCTAGCCACAACGTCCACTCCTCGTGCAAGCTCCAGCTATGTACCTAAAGACCTGCAAGGCATGTAACAACGAGTCAACAACAAAGTTGAGCGAGTTCACAGTTGGTTGTTCATTTTAAAGTTGTTCCAACATCCATAAGTTCTTTTGAAAACCAGTAGTTAATCAGTTCCTTGTTTCCCAAGCCATAACCAGTGGGGGCTACCCCATGTTGTAAACCACTAGACCGTTACCATATCGACAACTGACGAAAATAAGTTGTGCCCTACGTCAATGTCTATCATCATTGACTGAGTCCCCCGTCCTACCGGCACGGTGTGAGGCTTGTCAACCCTAATAGCGCTATTAACTAATGACCCGCTCACCATTGGCCCGACGATTAAGTCGATATAAAAATGAGGGACTTCATGATAGAGTTTTGTCTAGTAAGTTTTAAGGTTGTTGTCCTACCCAAGGAGGACGAACGTACGTATTCTACCCAAGGAGAATACGCAGGATTAATATTGGCATCCTACCCATGGAGGATGGCGGTACATATCCTACCCAAGGAGGATATGTAGGTTCCGTTTTAGTTCTTTAACCCCATTCCCAACCACCGGGAATCCCATGCCTTTTAAAGAGTGTGAACTCACCTTTGCTTTGCTCGGTAGATAAATCGTTGGTACTAAGTCGGTCAACCACATCTTATTATGGTTACCACTTGTTAGGACGGTAAACAAGTAATCACGTATAAGATACACGTATTTGGCAAGTAGTGTACAAGTAACCATCATCTATTGATATACCGAACATGTGCGTATTTACATATATTTTGCATAATAACAGTTAAACATAACTTGAAATGGACAGCGTATAGGTGTGCGGGCCACCATGGGAATACGGCCCATCATAGTGTGTGGTTCATTAAGAATGTGTGGCACACATGGGGGTGTGTGGCCTCCTCATGCGTGTGGCCATGTTGTGCAAAGCTGTACATCGTGCATTATGTGTTTGTATACTCAGAGTGTGCGATCAAGCATTATATCCAACCTGTATCTTTGTCATATTTTATCTTCAACACCAATTATAAATTGCTTCATTAACATTTAACAAGTCAAGGGGCAGACTTTTAATCAAATATAACTCATGCAAATTATAAACACTTAAGTTCAATACTCGTAAATAAATATGTGCACCGAAAACATATTCGAACCAATTTGTGCTCATCATAAAACATATTTTTAATCCTATTCTTACCAAATCAGTAAATTAACAAACTTACAAAATTTAATCATCTGAACATACACAAATCCTCAAATCAATTATCAATAATTCAAATGATAAATTAACTTATTTTGGTTATATGTTGTCACGTCCACTAAAACTAACATATAACTTTAATATAACAACATTTAAAATGAACATATAGTACCAATAATTTACAACTTCTGATATTTAAACATTTAACATAATCTACACATTTTAAAATCAGTAAGTAAATTAATTCATTAAATTTATAAGTAAATTTAGGGATAATTTTCGGCTATATGTCAATATGTATAACCGATTGGAATTTACACAATAAATAATTTTGCTACATGCTATCAGATTAACATACTCTAATTTACTTCTTATATACCATGTTAAAAAAACACCAAAAAGTTACTAAACAATTTCAACAGGTATTCAAGTCACTTGTAGCAAGTTCATACTTTATTCTATAAAAAAAATAAACCAACATATACCAAGTCAAGTATTACAACAAACGCACCTGCTCAAAGATAAAATGCTACTGACCAAGAAATGAAGAGGATCAAAAGGGGACATACGGGCATCCACAGCCGCTGGTCTGAGCCGGAGCAATAACCCGAACCAAGAATCTGACTCAAACCTTGACTTGACGGAACAAGGAAAATCGCTGCTGCTGCCATTCGCCAGCTCCGCCGTGACTGGCCGGGGTTCACTTGCCGGATAAACAAAAACGAGAGAGTGGGTGTGGGTATAATGGTATAAGAAGGGCGTGTGTGGCCGGGTGTTTGTCAAAGAACAACGAATCGGCCGCCAGCAAGCCTGCCGGCACCAGCTCCAATCACCGGTTCCGCAGAGAAAGAGGGGAGGTGAAAGAGAAACGGGTGTGCGTGTAGGAGAGGAGGAGGAGGGTGCGGTTGGGGTGTTGTGGGTGTTCACCGCCGGCAAAACGTGGCCGGAGCTCGCCGGAGTGCGACTCCGGTGGCCAGACACGGTAGAGAAGGCAGAGGCGCATATGTTGTGTGCGGCTGCGCATTTGAAAAGGGTCATGAGGGTTAGAACTTATAATTGGGTTTATATACTAGGGCAAGAAATTGGGCTTGGGCCCGAGTGTGTGGATCCGTATAAAATTACATGTGTCTTATCTAACGAACTAGCCCGTGTAATTTACAATTAAATATAATGGAAATCATATACATATAAAGTGAATGTTCGGCTCGGGTTTGTTGTTTAAATGACACGTTCCTCCCGACGCGGTTATTATTATCTAATAAATAATAATAATACGTATTATATAATAATAGTAATAAAATACCCTTCTCTCGATGATCGGGATCGAGAGTACGGGTTGTCACATTCTCCCCATGTTACAGGAATTTCGTCCTCGAAATTTAAGCTAAGACATACGATTCGCTCCAGTTATAGATTCGTTGAAACCTATTGTCATACGTACATACATGTAGTTTACGAAAGTTCACAAAACGAACGTGTAAGCTGATGTGTGTTGGTGTATATATAATTTAGATATATAATTAAGCCCTTTTTACACCTTTAGCCAAGTTTTAAATTTATAAAACACGATATTCACTAATACTAAACACACATATGGGCAAGTGCACCCATCGTGGACGTAGTATAGTGTTGGTAAGATACCGAGGTCGTCCAAGGACACAAGAGCTTTTAATACCGGTTTATCCTCAACGTCTAATCAAATCAAAAAGTGAGAAAAATGTTTTTAAACTAAGAAAATAAAAACTAACTAAATGCTGAAAAATAAAATAAAAATAAAAACAGATAGACAAGATGAATCACTTGGATCCGACTCGTGTATTAGTATAACCTTTGATTATTTTTGCACTTTTGCACTTGTTTAAGAGATTATCTTAGTTATTGTAGTAGGCCCCTCTTTTGAAGGCGACGTTACCCTCAACCCAGTAGTTTGAGTCAGCAAGGATACAATCCTAAAGGGTCGGATTATTGGAAGATAATGAATTAAGTTATTAATGCAAATTATGGTAGGCCCCGCTTTTGGCGGTGACGTTACCCTCGGCTAAGTAGTCTGAGTCAGCAGGGATACAGTCCTAAATAGCCGGGTTATAGTATTAATAGTAGTTAACTTATGAGGGGGTCAAAGAGTTTGGATCCCCGCCATCCAATACCTATGGGCATTGAAGGAGATCCTACTAAATTTGACCCAGGTCCCAAGCAGGACCTCTAAACGCTGAACAAGGGCAAGACCCTTACCAAACCGTTCCCTTAACCCCCGACCAGGTAGCCAACATACCTCCATATAGACCGTGGAGATATGAATGGTGAAAATCTTTTATTTTATATAGACAGTAAAATAATGCCAAGACACCACGGACAAACGATAAGGAAAGATCACCTTCAACATAAGCAACTAGTTATTAAAGTCATTAATACAAAACCAAATAAAAAGTGCAAAAGATTAAAAATAAAAAGTATTATACTAAACACTTGTCTTCACCAAATGATGTAAGAGACTTAGGCAAACATGGCCTTGATTGTCAAGAACTCTTACGATCAATCTTGGATCCCGAGACGACTCACACACTCTACGATGGACAATGGATGATGGTGGTGGATGATGGTGCTATGGTGGTGGTGGGTGGTGGATGAAGTATGAGAGAGGTGGTGTGCCAAGGGATGAGATGGAATGAAACCAAGCACCCCTATTTATAGGCTGAACAGAAGGCTGGGCACGGCCCCGTGTCCGCTGGACACGCCCCCGTGCCCGTCTGACACTCTCTCACCTCATTAATTGTAATTCGCAATTACAATTAATGCGCCTGCTGTACTTTCACCACGCCCCCGTGCTCGCTGGACACGGCCCCGTGGTGGGCAATGGAAGCTTCTACCAGTTTGTCTTTTATGCTGCTTCTTGGGCACGGCCCCGTGCTGGCTGAGCACGGGGCGTGTTCAGGCTTCTGTTTTCTCTTCTTTGCTTTGGAGGATGCCGTTGAGGGTCCGGGCAGTCTTCTTTTATTCCTTTCCTTGTATTTATGCTAGAATTAGTTGTCTTTTTGCTTCTTTTGTGAATTTGAGCTCATTTCATCCTGAAAATACAAAAGGAAGACAAAAACACTCTTTTTCCAACATTAGTACTTAAAAAGGGTTAGTTTTATGCCTTAATTGATGTGATTTATATGTTGCATTTTACACACATCATAAGCCACATAGCACATAACACCACATAAGACGTAAATTCATGTTGTTCACATAACATTAAAATTCACATAATTTATACTCATTTTCACATAGCACCAAATTTCACGTAGTTAATTATCCATTTGTACTACGATTCCTTGAGTGTTTGTGAAATTTTCGAGACACTTGGTTTACCTAAACTGAAACGAGATGTCCAAGTGAATATCTGAGTTAACGGGGTTTGTGCTTACACTGTGAAGGCCGGGTGTCACATCATCCCCTAGTTGAAAGAATTTTTCTCCCGAAAAATTTATTCTAAAACAATGGCTTGAAGTTTATTCTTAAACAACGGGTGATACGTGCGCATCATCTGGCCTTCTCGTTCTCGAGTAAACCCCCGGGCCACGACGTGAGTTCCAACGATCCCGATCTATAGGTAACTTACAACGCTTGGGGGGAGGGGTTATGATCTCACCAGGTTCCTTAACGAAGTGATAAAGTTGAGTTTAACAACTAACTATCAAAGTTAAGCCAATATGTTTAAAAGTATTCCTCCAGGGATATTAGTTTGAAAGGTATTCTTCCCCAATCCAGGGATACTCATCCCAATAAATGCAGAAGGGAAACTGAATCATCACGTCCAAAAAGAACGAATTATGCGGTGCCACGTGTTCAGCGACGGTTCCGCTGACGGTTACCACGCGCGCGTGGCCGTACACGCGCCTGACATAGGAGACGTTTACACTCCTGCTATAGTGCATTTATGACCTCTGGCAGTGCAAATGTCCTTTCATTTCAGCACATGCCAGGAAATCTCACCAACTTCCACCACTCACACGTGCGTTCAGCCACGTATGCAACAAAAAGCGACAACATTATCCAAACACGAGCGGCATGCGGTTTCTCTGGTATACCGCACCATAACCCATACCGCATGTCGTTTTTTTACATACCCCTCAAAATAGCTAAAAAATTATATCCTTCCATAGTTAAGGGGGTATAAACATGTTCGCACATACCCACGAGCACACGTGGAATATGCGGAGATGACACACACGAGCCCGTACAGGTGTGTCAGATGCTCAGAACCAGCGTTGTTCTTTGGACAGAACCGCATCTCATGAACAGGTAAACCGCATTGCCTTCATTCTCTTCAAGCTTCAAATCCCTCCTGTTCGGTTCACAACCACAGAGGGTGTGTAAACAGCTTCTTCAAAGAAAAGAAGGATGGGAATGTACGCGAACGCATATCAGCAACCCTGACTCCTGATCCTTCAAGAGCCACATCCGAGCAACACACTCGTTTCAAGCGAGTATTGGGTTACAACACCGCAGACACTCATGAGTCGCTGCGGACACACCCATAGCTCCGCAAATGGTTGCTACGGAAGAGCCACAACTAAGTCATCACACAGATGAACGAAGCTACTTCAAGGAAAACTCCTCGGCATTGGAGCGTGAAGGAAAGTGGCTAAAGAACAGATGCGAACGAGATTCCCACTCACCTAAAGAGGTCTCGTTGAACAACAAACGGCCGAACAGCGGTAACAAGTCTGCTTATGACTTTGTTCACCCACTTGTAAGACGGATAGAATAAACAATGGTGGGCATCACCATGCCTATGACCATGTTTATTTGACCATTATCCAGATTCAAATTGTTCGACCAAACACGGCCAACAATGACGCAAGTATCCAACATTGTTTAGCCAAACATGGCCAACAATGCCAATCAACGAGGTAACCGCAAAGGACGTGCGGTTACTTGAGAGCTAATTGGAAGAACATGAACACCCCACAAAAGGGATCATCATTACATGTCCAATTACTGCTGAAGACCACTCTCTTCTCAATTCACCACCTCAAAGGTTGGTTCGAAGTTTGTGAACATCTTCAACCACCGTCTCAGAGGTTGGTTCGAAGTTTGTTGACACCTCCAGCAAGATCTCAAAGGTTGGTTCGACACACCAACAGGTGGCACCCAACTTTAATGAGATCAGAAGCACGTAGCCCATGCTACCATATCAAAACTCAAGGCTAAGAATTTCGCATCAGACGAAACTTTTTCACCGGTACGGAAGAGGCGTCACATGACTCTTCCGGATATCCAGCTTGATTTACGAAGAGCAACGACCATCTACATGGCCTAGAATCTTCTCCAGACTCCAAACTACCTTTTAGACACCATAGTCCAGTACTCCTCCCACATGCAACTTGCATATGGCAGCAACACTAGACTGGGGGGACTTGAAGGGGTATGGTCCCAGATCTCGCGTCAGCACGACCGCGAGTGACCATTACCCTTATCAAAATCCCCACTAGCTGACAATTTACCTGTGTCCGAGCGGGAACGCGCGAACACAGTGGTCGAATCCAATCTGCCCAATGATGGAGGAGGACTTACTTGGAATATGAGAATCGTATAGTAATGCGGCATGGCACCGCATCGGGTGTATGAAAACGGAAGTACTCACAGCGATGCGGCCTAGCACCGCATCCAGTGAACACTTCTATCAATACAGGGGAGCTGGATAGCAGCAACAGTCACCACAGACGACGATGCGGCTTGGCACCGCATCTCGCGTATTTCTTGATCAAAGAATGAGACGCGGGAACATCTAGAGTTACCGCAAGCAGCGATGCGGCCCGCACCGCATCCTGTGCACTCAGCAAGTGGGACTGACGCCACAGAGCAAGTAGCACCAATGACAGCCGCCTGTCAGGTCTACGTAAGCGACAGACTGACGTGGCTTCACCTCCACAACCGACAGGCCTGACACACTTGCAAAGGGGCAGCATGTCGTCAGTCTATCCGCCCATCTCCTCCTTCACTCCTCGGCTATAAATACCAACCCCAAACCAGGTTTGAGGTATCTCTTGACAACTCTCTCACTACTACTACTATCATACTTTGCTTCCCAAGCAGATTACTGACTCTCACGCCGGAGAGTGGTAACAAGGAGCACCCCCCACCCCATCCTCCTTGTTACGAGTCACGGTTTGTTTCCTTGTGCAGGAGATCAACCGGCAGACGATCCAGCCAGCGATCCTCGAGGGGAAGGGATTAACCCTTCTTGACGAGACCAGTGTGTCAACCCTACCCGGTTAACCATTGATTCATCAGTACCGAATATACCTGGTACGGTTCGGTACCGGTAGCCATCTCTCTTTCTCTACCTCTCTCACGCCTGGCTATTGGTTAGCAGATGAAGACGTGTTGATGCCTGCGTTGCCTTAAAAATATGATAAATACCTAAAATAACCCTTTGTACTATAGCAGATCAGTTGTGTAACTACCCGCGACGAAGCGGCGGGTTCGAATTGGCTTTTGCATTTTCAAAGTTGTTCTGGAGTAGAGTAGTGGGCCTGCATGTTTTAATGTTCAGAAATCAGAAGATGTGGAATATTTCAGTAAAATGCAAGTGAAAGGTTATATGTGTGTGGCAATTTGAACATCAAGATGTGTGTACCAAACGGTTAAAGCTATACGTACACATGGTTCAATCTCGAGCCGAACAACAATAGCGCGTTCCTAGACTACCACAACCAAGTTCCATAATAAAAGTCCAACTGTTGGATATAATAATTAATGGATCAAAAGTGTAATAATATGGATTAACAACTTTTATTTATTGAAACTGAACTTTATTATAAACAAATTAAAAAGTTTAAACAACTCCATACCAAGATGCTATGGAGACTAACATACAACAGAATCAAAACATAAATAAAATCAGCCTACATACTTCAAAGCCTAGACACTTGTCTCCATTCACCCCCATGATAACTCCAAGAAGCTTGATATGTGAAGGTACCAATAATAGGATGTTTCCTTAATGTACTTAACCAACTTGATCATTGATACATTACCGTTCTGATTTGTCAAATCATCGATAAGAAGTCATTGTGATATCAATGCATCAGCATGTCGTTTAACCGCCTCAGAAACATCAGCACGCCGTCTAATCGCCTTGGAAACATCAGCATGCCGTCTAACCGCCTCGGAAACATCAGCATGCCGTCTAACCGCCTTACCTATGACAATTTCAACATTTTCTCAGTTTCATCGTGACGTAAAACTACGATATCAGTAGAATACCAAACAAAAGAGTTGTCTTCAACATGAGTATTGCAATAAGAAAAGAAAGTTATGCATAATTTAAGAGATATAGACCCAAATAACAACCGGCATAATTCTGAGTTCAAACTTAACAAAACTTACTTCAATTCATTTTATAGAAGATTATAGTTCTCATTAGGTCAAATTATCAAACATAAATGTACAAAATCGCAGCTGATTCCTTGCATCCTTCAACAACTTCTTCCTTCACCACCACCAAATATTTCGAATTCAAACCGATGAAACCCTTTCCAGTTACCATCCTTCAACAACTTCATATCCATGATTTGAATCCCAAAGCTTAGAACCAAACACAATTAATAAGTTTGTGAACAACACAAATAAATTAAGCCACAAAATCCGAAAAGCTAATTCAATCCATCCATCCCTAACGCATATCCAAACACCCTGCAACACATAAAAAAGCCCCAAATCACAGGAAAACATAATAATTCTTGATTGCATGATTAATTCAATGATTCATGAAGACCTAGAAGACATCAAAGCAAATAGAAATAAGAACAAACAGATATGTAAAACAGTACCTGATAGAGCTAAGTATAATGATTAAGCCCTAACCACAAATAAACCCCATTCGCAAACAAAAAAAATGATAATAATAATAATAATAATCAGAAATCGATAGGATAAATTCACAGATGTGTAAGAATTGGATTGGTACCTATGTGGGTTTAGGAGGCGGGCGAGGCTAAGCCATTGCAATCAAACAAATGGACAAATAGAAGCAAATTAAACCCACATCAAAATAAATCCCATCTTTTGCTTTCCTCCATTTCCAGTGATGACGTAAGAAAGCATGATGATGTGAGAAAGCTTCTGTGGCTGTAAAGAAATCCATTAATTTAAATACTTCATCGGAGAAGATTGTGGACACAAGGGTGGAGATAATCGAAGGCTCCCAATTTTTTATGGCGTAGTCGTCTTTAACGCCCAATTAATCGCCTCCCTACCTCATCGGTCAAGATTGTGAGCAGGGTGAACGCCATGGCTGCAAAATCATGGTTGCTTCAACGGTAGAAACAACAATTTCCGCCACGAGCCGTCCGTATATTACCCTGCTAAAAGCTCGATAATCAGAGGTTCTGGAGAGAAATTAAGACGATTGTGGTAGACGGTGAAGAAGAAACAGGAGGATAGGTATAGGTGATGCATTGATTGATTTTGGAGGTGGAAGGGGAGTTTAGAGCATTCACATCCATTCCACTATATTTTTACCTTAACTTACACTAAAAAAATATTACCTTTTCTCTCTCTTTTAATTAAATAATATTTTTTTATACCTTTATCATTACCTTTTCTCTCTCCCCCACTCACAACCACTTTTAAAATATATTAAAAAACTAGGTTACAACCCCGTGTATTACACGGGTTGAATAAATGTAATTTGATATTCTAAATGATAAAACAATATATCCTTAAAAATCTCATTTATTACATGAGTTGAATAAATGTAATTTTATATATCAAATAATAAATAAATTATATATCAAACAATAAATAAATTATATCTTTAAAAACCCCGTGTATTGTATAAATTGAATAAATGTAATTTTATATACAAAATAATAAACCGTTATACTTTTAAAAACCACGTGTATTACACATGTTGAAAAAAACGTAATTTTGTATTCCAAATAATAAAAATGTTATATCCTTAAAAACCCCGTGTATTACATGGTATCAATAAATCTAATCTTATATATCAAATTATTATTTGAAAGTTATATACCATTTGATTTATATATTATGTAATAAAATCGATATAATATTTTAATAATGAAAATAAATATAAATAATACATTAAAACAAAGTTATATCTTTAAAAACCTCCCTTTATTACACTGTTTGAATAAATCTAATCTTATATGTCAAATTATTATTTGCAATTAATAATGAAAAAAATAAATAGCATTTTAATACAAAGTTATATTTTTAAAAACCCCGTGTATTACATGGTTTGAATAAATCTAACTTTATATATCAAATTATTATTTGCAAGTTATATACAATTTGAGTTATAAATTATGTAATAAAATTGATATAATTTTTTTAATAATGAAAAAAATAAATTTTATATTTAAACTAAATAATAATTATCTATAATTTAGTAGGAGAGTTATCTATAAGAGATTAAACTAAATAATAATTATCTATAATTAAGAATGAGATAAAATAACAATTATCTATAATTTAGTAGGAGATTATCATATTTAAACTAAATAACAATTATCTATAATTTAGTAGGAGAGTTATCTATAAGAGATTAAACTAAATAATAATTATCTATAATTAAGGATGATATAAAATAACAATTATATATAATTTAGTAGGAGATTATATATAATTAAAATAAAATTACATAGCCTAATATGATGACAAGTGTCCATTTAATGGTTTCTTTTATTATATAGAAAGTATAGATATGAAAAATTAATCTGGCCACAACTATATCTAGGTAGAAAAAAAAGTTTCTAGGTAGAAAAGAAAGTTCTATAGAATAACCAAAACTTAATCCACAAGTCTATGCATATATATGAAATATGATACGATTTAAAGCATTTATATCCTATTATATGTATTAACAATATTTTAGATATTAGATTTTAAACTAATATATTATTAATTAATAATCTGGCTGCAGCCTATAATATAGATTAACAATATTTTAGATATTACATTTTAACCTAATATATTATTAATTAATAATATTAATAATACAAGATATATTAATTATTAATTGAAGGAGAGAATAATTATTAATTATAAAATTATAAATTAAAGTTATGAGATTGAAGGAGAGAATGCCAAGTGTCCATAAAATGGTTTATTTTATTATAGAGTATAGATTATAGGGGGTGAACAGTGTCCCCCCAAATATACAGATGAACAGTAACATTTTCTCTCTCCTCCACTCACAACCACTTTTTATACTTTTTATATTTTAAAAACACCCCACACAGAATTTGGTTCTTTAGATGTGAATGCTCTTATATCGATAATTTTAGGGGAACGGTTGAGGGAGCGTACCCACGTTCTTGAACTCCTGATAATCAGGTAACTAGGTAACTGGTAAGTGGCGTTGAAAAAAAAACTGTCAAATTTTTGGGGTTTGAATGGATGAGATTAAATCTTGAAGATAACCGCCTGAATTATTACGGTCAGGATTTACTAAATATGGGTTTGACCGACGGTTTCTTAGCTGTGAACAATTTATTAATAATATCATCTTTTAGCGATTGTTGAAAATAGTTCACCATTTTCGTTTCTCGAATGAACGTTTTCTTTGTTAGATTAACAAAATTTTTAGTTAATTAAGTAAGGGTTTTACAAAACCGACACCCAAAACAGGGAGTTTTCGCTTTTTTGTCTCTTTAATTTTTACATCAGAAGCATAGACACGGGGCTGTGTTAGATTAACACGCCCATGTGCTCCTTTAAAATGTCAGAATTTCAACATTGGGAGTTTAACCCGGGGCCGTGTCTATATATACACAAGGGCGTGTCAAAATCCCAAAGCTGTGTTTTTCAATTTCAAGTCTTCAGATTACAAACCAAAGCACTGTGGTAAAAGAAAGGAACGATAAAAGAAAATTAATAAAGGCGTGACAAGTTTAATAAAATTTGATTGTATATACTTTTACACTTTACTCCTTTCCCACATTGGTAAGATTTTAGGCCTTTATATTGAGCATTCCCTCATATACATTACATAAATGCTCACATTTCCGTGTGATAACCAAATGACTCCTACAATTTTAGAACTTCATAAGATAATTCTTTCTCTGTCCAAAAATACTAAACAGTGTTAGTAATGATAGAGGCATTAAGATTTTAAAACCCTTAGTTCAACTTTATTTTTCATTTGTTTCCCTTACCCAAAACATTTCCCCTAGTAAGCTAACCTTGAGCCTATTCCCTTTGGTTTAACAACCTGCATTTTTTTTTCTCACAAAAACAAACTCCCTAACCAAAAAATCCTTTTACATTTTTCACCCCTTATCATTGTAAAATTTGGTCTTTTGAAAAAATCACTCATCTGAATTGGATATGACTATGGAAATCTTGTATAAAGAAAATAAGAAAAAATATATCTGTAGAAAAAGCGAAAAAAAACAGAAGAAAAGAAAGTAGAATAAATTGTTGAGTACCAAACACCTTGTCAAGCGATAGTATAGTTTTTTTCTTTTAGACACAAATATAAACACTTTTTTTTGTAAGACTAATACTTTTACACTTTCAGCCACCTTTACTCAAAAATTCCATACCCCTAGCCAAAGCCTACATTACACCGCTTTTAAAGACCTCTTGATATTTACAATGTTTATGTTAATAGGAGGAGGTTTGATTTCTTGTTAAGCATATAATATGTCTAAGTTCCATGATTAGCACGAGTGATTCACTTAAACATTATCCGGGCTAGTGTTGAGTGATTATTTATGAGGTGTGTGGATATGCATATAGCTAAATAGAATTTTAGTAGGCATGTAACACCTAAAAATATTTTTCTTTCAAAGTTTTAAAAATCATGTCGAATAAGACTCGTAAATAAGAAAACTATTTGTAAACTTGGATCCCAACATACTAACAAGACATAAACCCTTTTCTTCTATCCATTACATTTGGGAGTGTTAAAAGCACTATTATAAGCTTTGCTTGATGACAAGTAAAGATTCAAGTATTCTCGTCTTTTTGAGAAAGAAGTTATCAAGGACGACACCAGTTGAATTTCGAAATGAAATTATTTGAAGTGTGGGAGAATGTGAGAACCTTGACTTTTCAGGTCAAAAATACCAAACCCTAATTTCACGTCTATTACTGAGGGGTTGTTTGTTTAGCTCTTAATGAGCCTTTTAATGGTTCAGACCTCTTACTGGTTCAGTACTTAATGGTTCAGACTGTTTGTTTCATGAGCAGATGTCTGAATGGTTCAGACATTTTCCTCTGAATGGTTAAGCATTATATTGAGTCTGAATGGTTAAGCCATCTAATCTGAATTGGTCAGACATGCGCCTCTGAACGGTTAAGCATTATATTGGTTCTTAATGGTTCAGACCTCTTACTGGTTCAACACTTAATGGTTCAGACATCTTACCCGTTCAGCATTTAACCATTCAGAAGGTGTCAAACAGCCCCTAATACTTCATTTAGATCTTAGATTAAGATCTTACATGTGATTTGGTTTAGCATTAACCATACTGGGGACGACATTCTAGCTGAAACATATGTGAAAATCTTTATTTTCAATAAAACATATGTTTTTGACTTGAAACATTGATGGTGTAAACTTATTTTCAAAATATCAAGCCATAAAATACCCATTCGAGTTCTATTTCAAACGTGAAAATATCACAAACATAACTTTGCTTTTTGATTATAAAGCAATAACTTCATATAACAATCTACCAGCGTTTTATGCTGATATTTAAAAGGATATAACTTGTTCCTTTCTTAACCATTAAACAAATTGACTGATTCTTTTTCTGGAAGTAACTTTAAAAAGCTAGCTAACAAACCCCATTGGTGTCACTTTGGAGATTATGATCTGCAAACAATCATCACAAGTTCAGAACTCCCAAAATTTTTAACTTGTGGTTGTAGGAACTAGGTTCACTTTTTATTAAATATATTACAAAATAAATAATAAATAATAACGAGGCTCTCGTTATTTGTGGGAAATTCGACTAGTACAATACCGGTTACAAACACTAAATAAACGAATATAAAATATAATACAACTGTACCAATCTTGATTCAAGCCAGCGTCATTGGAAGAACTTCAACCGCATCGTCTTATACGAACCTCCGCTGCAAGAATGAACAAACTGGCGTTGACGGTTTTGGTTGAGGATCGTGTTTGACACAGGGCCCTTAAAACAGATTCCGCGCCTCCTCTCAGATGGTCTGTTTCCAGGATACAACAACCGAAGCAGTAGTTGTACTGCCGGAGATGACACTCACGCCCAAGATTGCACCGAGCATAATTTGGTGTTTATAAAATTTGGAACAATGTGAAGTTGTGTAAAATTGAGAGTACTCCTCTCAATGAAACATCGAGACTAAAGAGAATGCCTATTTCCTTGTGTCTCTAGTATGAACCACCAAGTTCATATATATACACCCATAGTTTTAATCTCATTAAAACTAATAATAAAATAGACATTTATCTTGTCATAAGTATAACATTAATCTTGTAATAAATAAGATAATGAATATGACATTAATCTCTAATTAAATGGACTAAAGTGGTAAGTAAAAAACGGTCATATTCATCATGACACGCATTAAACGGGTTGTAACAGCTAGCTTGACCAGGTCCTGCCAATTGCTCTGTTACCCTTGCAGACATGTACGCACGCCTGAAGTGGCTCTTCAGTCCGTGCGCCACATTGTATGGAACCCGCGCATGCGCATGGTGTGCAGACCAGTGCTCCTAGTTACTACTATAACCTGCGCGCGCGCCATAACTGATCCGCAAATCCATGCAACACACTACATGGACCTTACGCCACGCCATATGGAGCCACGCGCCACACATATGCCATTGCGCATACCAGGACGCCACCTGGTCATGCGCCATCTATAATTGCGCGCCACACGGATGCCACTACGCATACCAGGACGCCACCTGGTCATGCGCCTTCCAAACTCGTGTGTCATTTGCAGTCTTCGCCATGGCCAATGACGTGCGCCATGTGCCTAAGAAGCTTGCGCCGCATCGTCATGCTACATGCCATGGCATCCGACTACGCCACCCAAGGGCGCGCCATAAGCGGACCCGCCTTGTATCTGACCACGCGCTCATGGACAAAAATACAAAGGCGGTGTGCAAAGTTCAAAGTGCACTACATATTGCCTATAGCCTACGGCACGCGCGCATATCTGCACGAGTAAGGGTGCTCCGCACCCTTTAGGGTCCCCACTAGTATTTGCCTTTAAGGAAACAATATACAAAGAGTGCTCCTCCTTATAAACCAATTTAAGTTTTGTCATCCCACCTATATGGGACAAGTTGACAAAACTAATCCATTTTATTCATCTTTGTTTGTTCCAAACATACAACTTCAAGCTTCGATATCTCATTCATCTTAGCTCTATTTGGACATAGTTTGAACACAAACCATAAATAATTATTTATACAACACATATATAAATATTATTGATGTCCAAAATATTTAGTGAAAAACTCATTTTCACTAAATTTCTAACAATCGCCCACATGAATGGAGATCGACTAAAACACACAAAATTCCTCAATGAAAACTCGACAGTCGAGTATTGCAGGATAGGTAGGTGTAGCCTTTGAACCTTCCTTTGTGAAGCATACTTAGCTTACTAGGGTGTTGTAGATGTGATGTCCTTGAACAACCCCCCATTTGTGTAAACGACAATATACATTCACACAATACTTTCCCTAGTCGGGCCATCTCCTCATTTCCGTCTCCAATAATGGTCATGGAGCACTTTCCTGGTTCTGCGGGAGCTCTAGGAATTATGCCCTAATTCCATTCGAAGCGACCACACTTCTCTCCAACATAGATGATTTCCCTTTAAATCATTAAAAGCCTTATGGTTCATTATGATTTACACAAATCATTTAACCACATAATATGCTTAGCCTCACAACAATGTCACTGGATATTATAGGAATGGACTAGGACGTATTTAAACACCCTTTTATAGTTTTAGGGGGATATATGAACATATACACTAGCTTATATATAAACATATATATTAGCTATGCCCCCATAGTGACTACCCTTCGGTTCATGATTAAGTTAGCCTATTGAACCTAGATCTTGGGATCTCCAGTCAACTAGGTTAGGTTTCCCTCATGTCCCTTTTTCCATGGCTTTAGTCCTATTCCACAACCTGGCCTGTTATCAACCCACTGGTTGTTGGATCCAAAATTATCTTTGACTTCGCTAAGTCACCAACAACAATTTAAATTGCGATCAGTTGTTCTAACTTGTTCTTGACTCGCTAGTCACTTTTGCCTTTTAGTTGATTCATAAGACTTATAACTCGTGATCTCAACCTGGATCCAGTTATGTACCTTGTCTTAGAATGACATGAAACTCAATTCATGGCTGGACACGTTTTCACCATGCTTTTGGTGTGTCATGACTGACATCTTACTAGATTTTGAATCTAACCAATTGGCATTCGAGTCCAATCTACTCGATTGACTCCATATAACCATTGTGTACTCCACTTGGTCATGCGTTTGCAATATATGCAAGTCACCTCCACATTTAAGTGTAATTGGATAGCATCCAAATGGGGCGATGAAAGGTTCTCCCTTTCATTTCGAGTTTGAGAAAACTTCTCAACTACCATTTCCACATTCAAATGCAAGTCACCCCCATATTTAAGTGTAATTTGGATAGCATCCAAATGGGGTGATGAAAGGTTCTCCCTTTCATTTTGAGTTTGAGAAAACTTCTCAACTACCATTTCTTCATACCTTAAAGGGTTTGTTTCTTAAATGGCTCCTCCCCCACATTGCTTGCATTTTAATTAAGTATCCCTTTGGACTAAAAAGAAGTTATATTTATAGTTTTGTTGTTAGCACAAAATTCGTTCTTGTGTCATCACATATTTTGAATGTTTAAAGTTAATTTAATCTCCGTCGAGCATATAAATTAACAAGTATTAGTCTAGCATGCTTTAGACCATAATACTCTAGCATGTGAACAGAAGATGCATCATTCTGATTCTTCACAGTCTTAAGAGATAACGCACTATCTCTTCCGAACATTCGTTTCTTAGTTTAGACACAATAATGAAATTTTATTTCACCATTCCAAAACCATCGGTTTTTAGGAAGGCCTCAAAACCATAGTTAACTTCATCGATTAGGATCATAACTCGTTTTGCCTTTTTATCTCCAAGGCTTAACCATTGACTTCCTAAAGACTTAAGCATAAGTCTTAATCTAAGGCGTTGTTTGTTTTTTCAGAGGTAAAACGTCTGTAGTCTGCGGACCACATCTGCAGCTGAAGAGGTGGACCAAACCTCTGCAGTCTGCAAGAAGAAGACTTTGTTTTTTAACTTCTGCAAACTTTAATCATACTACATACACCAAACTTTAATCAAACGATTCATCAAGTTTAATCAACCTACATACATCAAACTTTAATCATACTACATACACCAGACTTTAATCAAACAATTCATCTAGTTGAACATCTATTTTCCATAAAAATTATAAACTAACACTTAACAAAAGAATTTTTGACAAACGATTACATGAAAATTATAAAAGAACAAATAATTAAACTAAAAACAAACAATAAAAAAACAATATTTTGACAAAAGTTATAAAAGAACTTACCTGTGAAGGTCGACTGGAGGTGGAGGTCGTCGGAGGTGGAGGTGCGGCTGGATGTGGAGGTGGTCGATTGGGGAAGAAGATGTAGGTCTGCTGTGGAGGTTTCGCTAGAGGTCGCTTGGAGTATCCTAGGGTTTTGAGGTGTTTTGAAAGAGCAGAGTGTTTAGAAGAGGTGAGGCAAGGTCTGTTTGGGGAAGAGATGGGGAAGAGGTTTTTAATGAAATCACTTCTAAAAAACAAAGAAGCTGCAGACTCAAAAGCATGCGTGTGATCTGCGTGGGGCAGGCATAAGAGGTTCTGAAGTACTTTTCATAAAAAACAAACACCACCTAAGTCACTTTGATGAAAAATCTTTGTATAAAATCACTTGAGTCTTGAGATATAGCCAATTAGATTGACTCTCAACAACAAAGCATTCACGTATCCCTATAGTGATACATACATTTACGTTGTTGTTTCATTAATACCATGTATTGGGATACTCTCCCAAATTGAGGACCAACCCTCCACATAGTTTAAACAACATTGATGGTGGTAGAAGCATCTACAAGTCCATCACTATTGTAAATTTCCCTTAATAAATTTGCTAAATTTATTAAAATCATTTACAATAATAACATATATTTCTTTCATATGTTATATTTTTTGACAACTTACATGTGCATTTCCATGTTGATGCTCTCAACATTAAATGACAAATCTTGTTTTCGTGCATTTCATCTCAAACCATTCACCATATTTCTCACGAAGTCGTTATACGTTTGATGTTTGATTTTTGGCTTATTACTTAAGTCAAGATCACAACCCGCTCGTTTTTTCGTGTAAATTACTTTTTTACACTTTGTATCAAAATGTATATCCTTGTGACAAATTATTAGTAGTCCAAAATAAAAAAATTATCTTTTATTATATGTTAATCCGTTTGTTTATGTAAAGCAAACCCAAACGGTAGTCCACCATTTTAAATAAAATAAAAGTGAACATATATAATAACGGATACACCAATGATATCTAAACATCAAATCCCAAAGTGTTATTATCTTCAACACTTTCGACCAAAATAAACGCAATTATTTTGTGTCATGTTTTGAGGTACTCCCTCAATGGAATACATATAACTTGTTTCATCTTGAAACTCAAAACTTGAATAATCACAAGTTATCCAAAATATAAAGTTGTTTACAATTAACTACTCGCAAGTAGTTGAACAACTTATTATATTTATAACAACACTGAGTTGTTTTTCACAAAATAGTCTTTCCAAGACTATTATATGGTTCAATACGTTATACTTCTCGTGGAAGTATCGAATCATTTATAATTCGCAAAGACATGTTTTATTCGTTCAAAACATTTCTTGTTTTTGCAAGTGTTTTAATATTAAACTATATATTTATGTTTTGATTACAAATCAAGACAATAAACCTTATAATAGTTGAATAAATAAAACAATTTCAAACTCGCTCGTTTGAAAATAAAACGAATACACATCGTTTTAATAAATGGTTTATCATATTCAAACCATTTCTAACCGCTGTTAGATAATAACGATTATCAATCGTTAAAATGAGTGGTTTGTATGATAACCAATTCTAATATGCTAATTAGAATTTAAATGTTGAACAAACATTCAAAATATTAGGTTTTTATAAAGTAAACCTGTAACATTCGTGCTCGAAATCATTATGAACAGTTTAATTATCAATAAAACAATGTTATTTGATCCCAATGTTTATTTGGTTGTGTTTTACATTTTTCATGTTTTGACTTTTGTTCGAATTCAAACTCTACATCGCTATCTGGAGGATTATACGCAAAATGGTGCGTAAAAGTACTCCGTTTAATGCGACAAATACTCCGGAACATCAACATATACTCAACATACCTTAAATAACCTTTACATAACTTAGAAATAAGTTTTGAAGGCTTTGGTATGGCAAAAACAAGATTAATCCGGTTACAGGGACTAAACTTGACAAACTGCGAAAGTATGCCAATCTGAACTGTAACAAACATTCCGGAACATGTCCATAAGTTAAACATACCATAAATATCCTTTACATAGCTTAGAAATAGGCTTTGAGGGGTTTTGTATGCTAAAACAAACTTTTGGATCATTCAGGGACTAAAAGTGTCAAAAAGTGCACAAGTTTGTACTTTCGCGCATAACTTACATTCTGAATACATCCGGACATCCAAAAATTTATGTAAGCATCCTAATATTATGCCTTAGTGTTTGGCATGAGAAAAATCCATTCGTCGCGTCATTTGGATCGTTTTTCGCGCTTATGCGCATTCCGTCGTAATTAACCAAACATCGCGATCGTACAACCAAACGAACCAACATCCGACATATTTTTGAGCATGTTTCATGTCCACAATGTTTAGGCATCATTTTAGGGCCTTAAAGTTGGCTTTATGGGCCTTAGAAGTGTCGGAAATGGCTTAAACATGCAACAGGGACCAAAACTGCCATTTCTGAAAGTATGTGCAGATCAGACATGCCCAGGCGGCCCGCCTGAGTTTTGTCTGATCCTGACGTGGGCCGCGTGGCCCCTACAGTTGCAGAAACTTTGTTTTCTTGCAAAACTTGGCCTTTCAAACACTCCAAAGGGCAATGCCCTTTTACCATCTCTGGGGTTAAGGTCATTATAAGTCACCACAACATCTTGACAAGTGTACGCATAAGATCGTGGCATGATATTCAAGAAACGATCCTAATGGTTTTATTTTTCCTATAAATACCCCCCCCCATTTGTGTTAAAACCCACAAAACTGATCAAAGAGCTCTAAGTTGTTGCTATTGCTTCATACCTGAGCTCCTGGATCAAGTTTAGCTTTCGGGGACCCTTCATAAGTGTTCTTTCGTTCTTTTAATCGCTTTCTAGTGCTAAAGTCAAACTTTGTTTGACTTTCTGCGTTGACCAGCTTATGGTCAACATGAAGTTCATTGGAACTTCATAACGTGAGCGTCATCGCGATGGTTATAGTCCATGGCGACTATACCTACTGATTACCACGTTATCTAGGCTCAGTGACGAGTCGTAGTTTTGGCCAAAATGCGCATTCTTGCGTATTTTGTAACCAAACTACTCGTGAGCATCAAAGCCATTTGTTTTGATGCCAAACCTGTTTTCTAAACTTAGGTAAGCATGTTCTAACATGCTTAGCTCGTCACTTTTAGTATAGTGCTTATATAGGGTCGTAAGGTAAGCGATCTAAACCATCGCTTATACTTTCGAACCCGACCCATTTGGTCGATCATTAGGATCCGATCAAACACATTAGGTGACCATAGGTGTAACCTTCCGAGGTTATACCTTGTGGTCACGATGTTAGGCGTTCCAAACGCGTTCTTCGCGAACGACGCGTTAAGGTAACATAAGCTACCTAAACGGGTCGTGATGGGTCATAAGCACTTAGGTTAGTTTTCGTTTTAATATGTAGGCTTTGTTAAAGCATATTACACGAGTCTCCATACTCGTTTGATTTACGAACCCGCATACTATCTGATCCTTCCGATTTTGGTCCGGTATATTAATATAGCTACCTATTAGGTGCCGTTTGATATCCGTGATCTCTAGAATTATTTGGTTGTTATACAGGAACTACAAAGCAATCTCAGGTGAGTACATTGAACCCCGCATTTACTGTTTTCCAAACTGTTTTGGGGTGAAACATATGTGCCTACTTGTTACTTTCATGCTTTCCCTGTTTTCACATCATATACCTGCTATGTTCGTTAGTACATTATAGTACATGTTTTATTACATTTCATGCTATGTATGACCATTGTGTGCGTACTTAGTACATTGCTTTACATTACATTTCATGCTATGTATGCCCATTGTGTGCGTACTTAGTACATTGTTTCACATTGCATTTCATGCTATTTATGCCCATTGTGTGCATACTTAGTACAATTGTTTACATCAGATACCTTCATTTTGGTATAACATTTGGTTTGTCTAACATGGAACAATACATTCATTAACATTAGCTACGCCATTCGTTAGTAGGTAGTGGTACCATAGGAATTGACGACTCCCGTTCCTGAAATCCTGGGTTTGTTTGGATTGGAAGGAATGACCGAATTCGATATACATAACTTAGATAAACCTTTAATTTGTTTAAGGGTTTATTGACGGGTGGTCCATGGGACAACCCTTAAGTGTGTTAAAAGACGAGTGAATCCCTCATTTGATCATGTAATTGTCTTGAATTAGATAACTACGGTTGCTTGTGTTTCAGGTACATTTAGAGCTTAAAAGTATGGAAATAAAGCTTCGAATAGACACGACTGGATTGTAGATTGAATGACGGAGAATAAATGAAAAAAAATCAAAATTTGGAATTGAAGAATTAAGAAGATAACATGATAGAGGATGAAATTACAAGAACGTAGGCGAAAACGGTGAAGAAAACGGAGTTGAAACGAGAAAGTTATGAAGAAAACAAAAATTGATTGCTGAAGCCTACCGTAACTTACGGTGGTACCGTAATTTACGGTAGATTCTGACAAAAATTGATGCCGTAACTCAGTTTAACTCCACCGTAAACCATTTTAAGCCACCGTAACTTACGGTGGTACCGTAATTTACGGTGGAGGCCAACGTGAAACTTGTAACTCCCTCATTTAAGGTTGTTTATGGTGCCTTTTCATCATCAAATCATTCCCATTCGTTTTGTAACTCCTAAGGGGGCGAATTTGGGGTGTTCTAAGGTGTTCTTGAGTGATCTAAACATGAAGACTTTGTTTTTGATTCCAATGGACAAAGGTTCGATTGTGATGATGGTTTATAACACTGTGAGCGGCTAGGTTTGCTTGGTGATCGTCTCGGATGTAAGGTTTTATTTGTGACAATTATGTTTGTTCTTTAATTTCTGGAATATTAGACTATGCACGTGTTGTTAGTTTGTTATGGTGTTTGATTGGTTGTTTGTAAATTGTTGATGTATGTTTGATCATAGTTCTAAACCATACGTTCTTGGTGCCGTTGGCAATCAAGATATCATGGGAGGGATTAGGGTTGGATATGTGTTGATTGGTCATCGGGTAACAACCTCGCGTTCTAGGAATCCGAGTACTTAGTTCCCTTTCATCACAAACAATTGATCTTACATGAGCCATGTCTATGTGGTTCTTTCCAGTTGAACATGAACGTTAGTTGTCCCTTAAAACCTGAAACTCGGGATGATCACTATCCTCTTATCTTGTTACAAAACTTAACCTTGATTTGTAATCTAATTTAGTTTAATTTAGTTAATTAAAACCAATCAACCCAAACATTGAAATTTATTTTTCTTTCAATTTAGTTTACTTTAGTGAAGTTAGACATACATCGAGATAGCACATATTCCACAAACTCCCTGTGTTCGATACCCACTTACCGCTAGCTAATATAGTTGTTTTTGGGATTAAATTTGATTGTGACCGCGACATCACGTCAAATTTTGGCGCCGTTGCCGGGGAGTAGTGCGCAACGTGTGTTATCTTGTGTGTTAGTTTGAAAAAAAAAATAAAAAAAAACCAAAAATATTTCTTTTATGTTCATGATTTACACTTGGTAGTTGAGTTGTGTTGTGCAGGATGACAGGGCATTACACAAATTTCAGCTTATTTACGTGTAGATTGTGCGGGGGTCCATGACATCCATGTATTGGTTGCCACGAGGCTCACTACAGGAGGGCACATGGAAAACCGGTGTCTTATGTTTCACAGCTTCCACCTCCATCATACGTTGACGATTATGAATCAGAAATGGAGGATGACTATTATTCATATGGATACGAGCGGGACGAGGAAGTTTATTATGAGGCAAGGATGGATGGTCTATGTTTTTGTTGCGGTCGCGATCACACTTATGATTATGATGTGCGCCCGGTGTATTCGGAAAACCCGAAGTATTGGAATAAAAAGATGATGGAAGCGCGCATCTATAGACCGTATCAGGGATATCGACAATATCATCCCGAAGAATATTCTGAGCCCGAGGGTGTTTATGTTTATGAGACCGAGGAGGAAAAAGAGCTTGCTGTATTGGAAGTAACTTTGTCCAAAATCGAGCAATATTTAGCAACACCCAACCTGTCCGATGTAGACCGAATCAGCTGCTCGGTTTCTAAGTGTCATACTTTAAAATTGAAGATAGAGATAGAAGAACGCCTCTCACCATTACCTGACGATATTAGAGATTATTCTCACATGAAGGAGGAGGTTGTGGAGGATAATACCACACCAATGAGTCCTTTATCTGATGAAGAGTCACTTGTAGATCAGATGATGTGTGCAGATTATGAGGTAGAGCAGGCTGATGGGATGGATATGTGCACCGAACCTCTTCCCATATCAATGATTCAAATTAACAAGTGTGGGGAAGAGGGTTCGAGGAACAAGATGAGAAGGGTGAAACTACCAGACATTAAGGTATATGTCATGAAGTGGACTAGCAAAGCCCGTAGGAGCAGCTTTAACATGCCAAATATACTGACAAATCTATGGAGATGGCATGTAAATTTCCGGGCATTTGTTGGAAATGCTGCGGGTAAGTGTGCATTAAGACCACCATAACGCATATCAGGTATGGTCTGGCTGAGGACCTTTAAACTTAGCGCTCTCGGGAGGCAGCCCGAGGTTGTAGAGTATTGTATTTGTGTTTTGTTTAGTTTTGTTTTGCTTTGTTTGGTTTTGTTGTGGTGTTGTGTTTGTGTTTTGGCAGGTTATTACGTTTCAATCCTCGTGGATGCAATGATTCAAGTGTGGGGATGTTTGGCAACATCCCCATTGAGATATCGGCCAAGAGTTGTTTATGAACCGGTCCGATTACCGCAGCTGCATCACTACCAACATTGCTGATTTACTAATCAGGTTGTGCCTTGTTCTCATTTTGTGCACCTTTGTATATATTCATGTTTAAGTTTACGGTTGGGCGGATGGGTGGTGTTTAATGTGTTTGATATGTTTATGGATTGTGAAAGTTGGTGGTGTTTTTAGTTATATATATAAAAAAACCAAAAAGAAATTTGTGGTTTGAGTTGAACAGCTTTTGGGTGATGTTAAAGAGTTAAGCGATCAAATCTTCCCAAAACCATACATTGGGGTCAATGTATCCCAAGTGTGGGGATGGGGAGAAATTTTCAGGTTTTTGAAAATTTTTAAATCAAGCTAAACAATGTGAGAATTTGAACACCGTGGATTAACCCCAAATGATGCACTGGCAACCCTTAATACCCTTTGTTCTTGGTGAGAGTTGAAGCCACACATGTAAATAAATAATACTTGTCTTGATGAGAGTGGCAACGGGTGGGGGTGCATAAGAACTTGTGCCTTAATACGGTTTGAGTCCTTAGTTGAATGTGAATATAAAAAGGATAAGGGCAACTAGGTAGCCTCGTCTTGGTGAGTGCGAGTGTGGGATTTGGGGGGTTGGACCTCATTAATCTATATCTATATATATATATAAACATGATAAATAAGGGCTTAGGTGTCATGTCATAAGGACTTGAGAAATGATGTGGCATCACCATAGGCCTTCTTACAATGGTTTTGGCGGGAAAATTAGGGAAAACGTGATGTTTCTACACGGGATCCGTGTAAACAACCCAAACCCGCATGGATTTGACCCGGGTATATAAAGATCTAAAAAACCCTAATCTCTCATTCGTCCTCAATCCGATTGCGTCTCCCAAACCCTAACCATTCAAATCCACCGTTTCATCTCTGCATCTTCCGCCGTTTCATCTATTTTCACTTGAAAGAGCCTTAGATGTATTCGATCTACAATTCAGAAAGAAACCCGGTAAGTTGTTTTTCGATCTTTAATCTAAAATATAAGTTTTTCATGATGATTTTTGTTTCATGTCTATATAATCTTTAGATCGTGATTGATCTAGCCGCATCAAGCCACTGTGGTTACGCAATCTGGAGATGGGTAGGATTTAATCAGAGTTTTCGCATCACTTGAGGTAAGTTTCTGGTTTACGGGTTAATGTTTGTAGCATTTAATATCTTGATACTCGATTTAAAAAAACCATAATTTGTGGTCGAGATATATGGTGTTAATGGCGCCCACGGTCGAGAAGCGTATGATAGCGGTTTCGTCTGAGAAGCAGCTGCTGCTGATAGTAAAAGTTATGTGGTTAAAAACTTGATTTACTATTCATTATTCATCTTTTAGGGTTTAAAAAAAATCTTTGGTTCATTTGTTCAAATATGTTCATTGCTTAGGGTTTTAAAAATGTGCTTTGTGTTTCAGATTTGTAAGAACACCATGATTTCCGATCATACGTTGTGAAAATTGCGATTCATATTTCAATTGAATGCCGCCTTCATTGACAAGGATATGACGAAATAGATCAAGATTCACTGGTCCATTGGCCATTCAGGTTCACTGGTCCATGAAACAGGCCAGAACAATCAGGTAACCGGTTAACTAATTATCTTTTAGTCCCCAAATTTGCACTTATGGGAAACCGTACTTACCAATATGTTTATTGTAGATGGAACTTATCAGCAAATGCAACAAGGCCCAACCCTCAAGGTTCATTTCACTATGGAACAATCCCGATAACTTTTGAAATCATCATCTTTGATTTACGTTATTTACTAATCTTGATCTATTCATGGCTAATATTTTGTGATTAATTATGTATTTTTTTGTGGAAAAAATCGAAAATTTTATGTTAATTAGTCAAAACTTGGAAGGGCGGATTATATCTTCTTGTAGGTCTAAATTTTTTGTGTTTTTAATACATTACTGGATTACCGATTTATATGCGAGAGGCATGGAGTTTTAGTTTTATTTGTTTGATTTTTAATATAGAATCTTTGGCATCAATTTGGGTGTAGGCAGTCATCTAAATCACAACAGTTGGTTCCGTTTGTTGTAGCAACTACTTTGATTCATAGTAATGGGTTGGCTTTTGGGTGTGGTGTTAATCGGGTTTCATCGATGAATACAAAGATGGACCCTTATTTTTTTTCTATTATTTATGCTACTTTTGTGTTTATATGCCATAATGATACTGGTGGCATGCGACTGCTTGCATTTTTCCTTTTTAAAAAAAAGTTTCTAAAATTGATAGTGATTTGGGTTTGAAGTGCAGGAATGATTTTTGAAGAGTGTGGTACTAGAAGTAGCATGGCGTAATTAAGATAAATGATTTGTGTTCGTAGACGTTCTATAAGGTGCGTGTGACATTTGGTGCATAATATTTGATTGGTTTCAGTTCTTCAAGGTCAAAAATGGGGGCAAAGTCAAACGATTTTTGAAGGTGCAGTAGATTTTTTTGTAGTTTCATGTACATGATGGTATACACCGATTGTTTATATGAACATAAAAATTGGACAAAAAGCCGGTCGGCCAACCCGAGCGAACCCGTTTCGGTCCATACAAAAAGGACCAGTTTTCATCAACTTAGAATTCATAACTTAGTATCACACTCTCTAGCATCCGGTTTGTGCAGATCACAGAGATCTGGATTATAAAGGTTGGTGAGTCATTTGGTTTGTTGTTCATTTGAGATATGGATCTGTTTGTTTTTTATTGTAATGTGGTTGTGATGTGAAGCCGTTGGAATTGGGGCAGGGTCATAAGGAGCTCGAAGCGGAGTTGAAGAAAATGGTGCTGGTTATTTTCTGAGCGCCTTGTGGATGTTGTGCTTGGAGATATGAGGTATGGGGATATGATGAAGACAGAAGTTTTAAAACATAATGTTCCAAATACCATATTTTCATGATTCATTTGTGTTTGAGATTATGTAGTTTAAATCATGAATAATTTAGATTCTTTTGGATATAATAGATGTATGTTCAACTTTCCTTTTGGATATTTTAGACTTGTGGATTCAAGAGATATTATGGAGCTTGAGTTGAAACAACATAACTGTGAGGTCGTTATCAGAAAAAAAAGAAGCTTTATGGTGATGATGCAATCTCCACAACCTCAGGCTATGTATCAATCACTACCACCTCCACCATAGTCTGCACCCGCTTCTTCAACGCCAGCTCCTTCTGCATCTGCACCCGCACCACCCTCACCTACCCCTGCAAAACCAAAGTCCTCTCATCCTCCAATGAAATGCCCCATGGCTGGAAACACTCTTTTGTTTGTTTTAAATTTTGTTGTATATATATAACCTGTTAATATGATTACAATAAATATACTTAGAGGCTTAGACTAGAGTATGAAGCGTTTAATATTTGCATAAACGATGTGGGAGGTTGTATGCTTTATAATTAGACTTTTGGGTAGTTTCTTGATTATCAAGTGATGTGTTGATTTACTGTTTAAGGTTTTTTTTATTTTTTTATAATATATGTTTTCCAGGTTGGAGACAAGGTTTAGAAAAGCCAGGTTATTTGCATTATTGAGGCCATGAAGTTGATGAATGAGATTGAGGTAACTTACACTTCTGTTCTTAGTTTGAATTACTAGCAAGAACGTATATGTTAATTTTAACTTTTTAAGGTGTAGTTACCAGATGAAAAAAAAATAGTGGACGATTTAAAAATAAGCTTTCAGATATGAGTCCTTAATCAGTATTTAAGTTCTAACCTTAATATAGATAAGTTACATACTTTCATTAAGCTGATGTTGTAATTATACATCTTTATTTACTACAATTGTCATGACCCGCTTTTTGACCCGTTATGCAGTTCTGGCCGTCTCAAGCATAGTTACCTAAATCGCTAGGTTAGCCACGGTATTGGATCGTGGTGTATCCAATCGAAAATCATAAACGTACCGGAACGTGTCAAAAATATGAATCTAAGAGCTTCTGGGATCATAGTCACCTGGATCAAGGTACGCTCCGGTACACAGAACAAAAAACAGGTGCGCGGTACGCCCATTTTTAATATTCGGTACAAGGGGGTCACCAAACGGTCCAAAAGTGTATTTTTAATGCATAAATTCCCCAAATTATTTTTAGCAAAACAAATGAATAATTTGGGTTTTGCTATTCTCCTGTTCTTTTTAAATACAGTTTATTTAGTTTGATTTGTCATAAGAAAGTTACTTGCAAAAATATAGTTTCATGTTAATTATCTTTGTTTGATAAAGAAATTGTATATCTTATGATTTATTCTTATTTTTAAGATAAATAAGGTGCTCTTTAAATAGATTATGTAGTTTAAATCATGATTAATTGTTTTCGAACTAATATTCAGGGATGCTGCTAAGTTATTTGACCTAATTTTTATTATTCAAATAGTTTTAACACATGTAGGAGATGGGTTGTCAAAAAAATCACAAATTTGGGTTAATTTACAGTTTTCTTAAATTTCTGAACCATATACTATTATAATGTTGTGACTGGACAGTCTGCATACCAAAAACCCGTTGATTTTAAGGGAGAGGCATGTCTTTGAGTTTTAAAACCTATGAAATGTCTACTGTATTTGAGTTTTAATTAATGTGGTTTTCTCTAATCTGGCGTTCAAATTCATGTAGTTTCCTTTTCTTTTAGGTAGCAAAATTTGAAACCAGCTTGATGTATGTTAGCATCATTGTACTGATCTATTGTTTTATGTGTGCCTTTCCCGAATGAACTAATGGTTTCTTTTTTTGTTTTGTTTTCTACTTTTTTGTTGGCAGCCTGATAAAGTTTTTGCACAATCAACTCCTCTTTCATGGTGACTGATTTGCATGAATATATAGTTTTTTTACACTTTTTTCCCATTTCTTCACTCTAAGTCGTGTTTGAGATTCAAAGGAACAAGTATCAGTATGGTATAGTGAAATTACTCTTTTTTTCAATAGAGAGAAATATAATGTACAACTTAGATCTTTTTGATGTTCTTGAATGAGGTTATATACTTCTATAAATGCTTTTAAGAAGATATACTGTGATCAATAGCCTCAGCCCTATATTAAAATTGAAGATAGAAATTTTACGACGAACTTTTTTTATGGTATTACGTTACCGTAGCTTTCTGTTCTCTTAATTTATTTTGTATGTTATTCAGGGAGAAGTGTGCTGGCACCGATTGGTCATTGGTCACCACAAATGACGGGAAAAGATATTACTACAATGCTAAAACCAAGGTAACACAAGCTTATTTGCTATAATGAAGTTTTATTACCTCAATTTGACTTGCATTACTTTTATATTGACATGTAAGCTCAGTTTCGATGTTTACAATTTTTTATTATTTCAGCTGAGCAACTGGCAAATACCAGCAGATGTGGCCAAGTTAAGAAAGACGCAGGAAAATGATGCTTTAAAAGAACAATCAATATCAATGCATAACGTAACTACTTTAACTGAAAAAGGATCTGGCCCATTAAGCTTGAACGCCCCTGCTATTACCACATGTGGCTGTGATGCCATATCTCCTGTCTCACCATCTACACTTGATTTGATAAAAAAGAAACTGCAAGATTCTGCAGCTCCTGCTACCATTGGATCTGACCTGAACGGTAGAAAATGGAAAAATGCATGTTTTATGCCGATAGATGCTGGTGCGGAACTGAATAATGTCTTCTACCACTTTGTAAAGGTAATATCTTGCTTTTTATAGCTTCGCTTGGCTTGGCTTTTTCTGGACATGGCTTATTTACAAAACAAGTTGACGCGGCTCAGTTCATTTACAAGTGATCCAACTACAACAAATAAGTAATATGCAAACTGATTTTAGCATTTTAGGTTTAATTTTTTCGCTGCTTGCCGATTTACATTGATATATATTTTAATGTGTATAGGGTTTTGTATCTGTACTACATCGGCTTTTATTGACTTGCCAAGTTTTGAAAAAACTTGAGATGGATAAGGAGTAGCTAGGCAACGTTCAGGTATAGTTTTACTTAAAACTTTTTTTTCTATTAGTTTGTAATTATTGTTTTTCTAATTGCTATAATTTTTTAATCAAATGATTGTGCTTTTACAGGTAATTGGGGAAGATTATTATGTTAAACCTGCAGAAGGTCATTCCGTGCTCTACTTGATGTTGGTCTTATCAAAAAATCACTGAAAACCGTGTTTTTGGTGCCCTTAAGTGTCATTATGTTAAACATGAAGAAGGTCATTCACATACATTTGTATATCTGCTGATAAAATGATTTGAATGTTTAATATGATTATCAAAGAGTATTATTTGAATAATAACTTAGATATATTTCTTAAATGGCTATATTATGTACCTTATATGAATAAAGTGATTAAAATATTATTAGGGAGCTCTAGATGGTGGGATTTATATCGCCGTCATTGTTTTCTAAACTAATGCAAAATTATGAGTGACATCTTTACTGAAATCGGAATTTATTTGATATTATAAACAGACACAAAGAAAACCAAAAAAAAATGTTTATGATTTTGAAAGGGGATTTGATAAGGAAAAAGGAAAGAATATTTGTGTGTATGGGTTACTTTTTTAACTGTAATATGGAAAAGTGTCAATTGGTTTGTAAGATACCAAAATATAAACATTGACAACTTGATTTTCTTATTAAAGAAATAGAAACTATGTATAGTCCTCGTGGTACTGTCCCATGCAATCTATTATGTGAAAATCGAATAAATCTTATGTTTGTGCGATTGTGCTTCGAACCAGGAATAGTACCAGTGAACTTATTGATGCAAAAGTTGAAATTTAGAAGATTTGGGAGTGCGTCCGCAACATTGTAAGGTATATCACCCGACAAATCGTTAGAATCTACAGCTAGCGACTCGAGGGAATACATGTTGTAAATGGATAAAGGAACCGTGCCAGTAAGATTATTAATGGTAAGATCAAGATCCTTTAGGTTCAAGAGACTAGACAAGTCACTAGGAATCTGGCCACCAAGTGTATTGGTTCAAAATGCAGCCAATACTTATATTGTAGTCGTCATATCAGGTTGGCATCGTATGGGTTACAACTACGCTGACGGCAGTAAGATGTTAATAGAGCTCGAAAATTGCATTCGTAAGCTACAATCCATAGCCGGGAATGCAGTCACTGAAGGACGATACATAGTCTTTGGTGCCGGGTCAGCCCAACTTCTAAGTGCAGCGGTTTACGCTATTTCTTCATGAAACTCTTCTTCACCATCGAATGTCCTCACTTCCATACCATTCTAGATTTTTTAAGAATTTTTTTTTTGATTTTTTTAGAATTTTTTTGTTTTTTATTTTTTTTATTTTTTGATTTTTTTGAATTTTTTGAATTATTTTGATTTTTTGTGATTTTTCAAAGTTTTTTTTATTATATTTTTTTTTTTATTATGGATTGATCCGGATAATAATCCATCCATTTAAAATTATTTGGATATGGATCGGATCACGGTTCATTATATTGGATCATGAATCGGATCATGATCCATTTAAGTTGGATTATTAATGGATCGGATCATGATCCAATCCATATATATCCATTGAAAGGCCCTTATGTGATGGTACTAATTTTAGTATGGGTGATAAGATTCTTACTGGGCACACC
The DNA here is from genome assembly GCF_002127325.2 of Helianthus annuus. Lineage (NCBI taxonomy): Eukaryota > Viridiplantae > Streptophyta > Magnoliopsida > Asterales > Asteraceae > Helianthus > Helianthus annuus. The sequence goes on from NC_035444.2 coordinate 122,870,968, forward strand.
TTTTTATTTGCTTATTACTTTTATATTTTTATATATTTCTTTTGTTTAGGAGACCAAAATATTGTTGGGTATATGCCAAAGTGTTGTATGCTGTTGTTTTTTTTATTCTTTTTCTCTGCTGTAGATAAGTGGGGTTTTTTTTTTTTTTTTTTTTTTTTTTTAATCAAATCATAGGATAAGAACACATATGTTGGCACACATTAAGATGTCCAATTTGGACATTTTTTAACTCTTTTATAAGATAGGTAGAACATGTATCTTCATAACTATGTTTTTCACTTTAGGTATAAAAAAATTCTACTGGAGTGGAGACAGACATATCTTCAAAAAATATACAAATGGTAAAGTTGTTTATATGTAAATACTTTATACTTTAAAATTTCTAGGCATATCTTCCAACAGACATACACATCATATTTGTTTGACACGTCAAGTTATTTATACTAGATAAAGATAGAATTCTTACAGATAAAGCAACCAATGTGGTCTACATGGAAGATTTTACTTAAATTTGAATGATATGTTATTTCTCTCTTTCAATGTATTTATTTTTCATTATATCCATTTTTCTCAAATGGTCAACTTTATGTTGCATTATCAAGAGTTAAAAGCAGAGCCGGTGTGAAGTTGCTTATACTAGACAAAGATGGGAAGATAACGAGTAAAACAACAAATGTAGTCTACAAGGAAGTTTTTTTCCGGCATTTGAATAATTTTCTGTATTTTTCTTCCAATGTATCTATTTGTACAAAATATTTCATTTCTAGATTTAGAAAATTTCACTTTCACCATTGTGTTCATCAATTAGGATTTTCCAAACCTCTTTTTACAATTGCCTCTGGTCCTTTGCCCTTTGAGTCGAAAGAGTTTGCTTTTAAAACCACCAACGGGAACTTTTTGTTATGGAAGATAATGTACTGTATGAATTTCTAGGGCTTGCATGAGATGAAAATGAAGAACATGGGAGGCTATTTTTAGAGCGATTTAATATTGTTTTTCACTAAACAGTGTATTAATTTTTTTAAATCGTCTTATTTTAAGTAATTTGATGTAACTAAAACTTACAGTCTCTTTTATTGCCTAATGCACTTTTATATAAGATAACTTATTTTTATCTTTCAAATATGTGAACACATGGTTCAAACAAAGTATAGCTTGCAGTCATTCAAAAATTGTAACAAGTTAACAATACGGATTTGTAAAAGCCTAAGTACAATTTGGTTCATTCAAATATGTGATACATTGATTAAAAGGCTTTTGCAAACCCAAAATTGTAACAAGTTAACAATTTGTTGACCACAAATCACAATTGCCAAGTGACAGCCTATACGACAACATACGTCATTACGTTGGACAAACACTTAGAGGTAGCTGATATTGTTACTGTTATTTTTTGCTTATCATTACCAAAACTAAAAAAACAAAATTTCTCATTGTACTTCTTGGCTGTACACGAATCCAAGGTATCTTTATTTTGCTTAGAAAAATATCGTGTATTAAGAACCTTATAATAATTTTTATATGTACACGAATCAGTTGAGAAATTCATGATTGGGAGCTACATTTTTTAGTTTAATGTAATTTAATATCTACATGAGTAACGGAACGTTTCTTTTATTTCAAGGTTCATGTTTAAATGTATTTTTTTTTCAAAAAATAAAAAAAACATATCATTTCTCAACACACATATTCATAAAAATATTTAAGGGTGTGTTGATGACTATTGAACCCGTATATTATTGTTGCCTTTGATTATAATTTAAAATTTCCTACCCGGGTATCTACCCGGGGAATATTTCATCTTCTGAATTTGCTTTCAAACGTGGTTGTTATGGTTGAAGACTATCTGGTAATATTTTATTGTTTTATACTCTTTACTTGACAATACTATTAGTTTTGTTAACAACTCTTTTTGCTATTAATTTCATATTTCTATAATCTATTTTTTAGGAAATGCTACAAGAACAAGGTTCCTTTATTACTTCGTCTGTTTTGCTGGAATTGTGGTCGCATCAACTCATTGAACTCTATACGTTTGATGATCAACAGTTAAGTCAGACAAATGCAAACGTTTCTGAGGAGGTGGTGATAATTGAGAATGGTCAACGTACTGTCTATCAAGTTTACGATGATGACAAGTAACAATGTCGTTCAAATCAATATTAAAAGTATTGTTTGCGTTGTTTCTCATTTTGAAATCAATGCTACTTGGTTCTCAGTTATAATCTAAATAATATATATCTATTTTTAGTATTAGTAATTATATGGTAATTGTTACCATTCATAAATCACATTGTTTGTACTGGTCTATTATATACGATTAACATTGACTAATATTATATATATCCCCACAAATTTTATAAAACGGACCATTGTAATAAAATTAATAAAATATTAATATCCTTAAAAATAGAGCGACCCGTGGGTACCACAGGTTATAACCTAGTTATATATATGAGCATGGTTGCAAGAGGGGCGGGGGTTTGGACATTTAGTTGCCCATTTTGTGCCTAAAAGCCGATCATTTGTTACCCCTTAGCTAGTTTCCCAAAAATTTACCTGACTTAACCCGGTCTTATAGTGTTAGTAGTTGTTTTAGTAGTGTGTAGATGTGTTATAGTGTTATGTTGAATATTTGATTGAAAAAAAAAAAGAAAAAAAAAAGAAAAAAAAAAGAGAAAAAAAAGCAATGAAAAAAAAAAGAAAAAAAAGTGAAAAAGCAATGAAAAAGAAAAAAAAGTGATGTTGAGTTGTCTTGTATATAGAAGTTATGTCATGTTTATTGTTTGTTTCATTGTGTAATAAAAGACCGGGTTAAGTCCTTCGCTACTACATATATATTCCATTTCCTACCCGTACACCTAGCCACGTTACAACCTTAAAGCCCTTTGATTTGCATTCATGTTTGGCACTTGTTAGGAGAAGGACCGATTTAGGTACAAGCCTATAGTTGTGAACCACCCGTTTGCCTTTTGTGTTTCTAGCTCATAGTTGCTAGTGCTTACTTGTTGCCGAGATGAGAGACATAGCGAGGGGTGCATTGGTTGGGTGTTAAAAAGGGGTTAGTAAAAGGATTGTTTGTTTTTGCTTGGTTTACATTGATCGCTTGTTTTGAAAATGATTTGTAATGGGTTGCTTGGGGCAAGCAACGGTTAAGTGTGGGGATGTGACGGGTGGTCCATGGGACAACCCTTAAGTGTGTTAAAAGACGAGTGAATCCCTCATTTGATCATGTAATTGTCTTGAATTAGATAACTACGGTTGCTTGTGTTTCAGGTACATTTAGAGCTTAAAAGTATGGAAATAAAGCTTCGAATAGACACGACTGGATTGTAGATTGAAAGACGGAGAATAAATGAAAAAAAATAAAATTTTGGAATTGAAGAATTAAGAAGATAACATGATAGAGGATGAAATTACGAGAACGTAGGCGAAAACGGTGAAGAAAACGGAGTTGAAACGAGAAAGTTATGAAGAAAACAAAAACTGATTGCTGAAGCCTACCGTAACTTACGGTGGTACCGTAATTTACGGTAGACTCTGACAAAAATTGATGCCGTAACTCAGTTTAACTCCACCGTAAACCATTTTAAGCCACCGTAACTTACGGTGGTACCGTAATTTACGGTGGAGGCCAGCGTGAAACTTGTAACTCCCTCATTTAAGGTTGTTTATGGTGCCTTTTCATCATCAAATCATTCCCATTCGTTTTGTAACTCCTAAGGGGGCGAATTTGGGGTGTTCTAAGGTGTTCTTGAGTGATCTAAACATGAAGACTTTGTTTTTGATTCCAATGGACAAAGGTTCGATTGTGATGCTGGTTTATAACACTGTGAGCGGCTAGGTTTGCTTGGTGATCGTCTCGGATGTAAGGTTTTATTTGTGACAATTATGTTTGTTCTTTAATTTCTGGAATATTAGACTGTGCATGTGTTGTTAGTTTATTATGGTGTTTGATTGGTTGTTTGTAGATTGTTGATGTATGTTTGATCATAGTTCTAAACCATACGTTCTTGGTGCCGTTGGCAATCGAGATATCATGGGAGGGATTAGGGTTGGATATGTGTTGATTGGTCATCGGGTAACAACCTCGCGTTCTAGGAATCCGAGTACTTAGTTCCCTTTCATCACAAACAATTGATCTTACATGAGCCATGTCTATGTGGTTCTTTCCAGTTGAACATGAACGTTAGTTGTCCCTTAAAACCTGAAACTCGGGATGATCACTATCCTCTTATCTTGTTACAAAACTTAACCTTGATTTGTAATCTAATTTAGTTTAATTTAGTTAATTAAAACCAATCAACCCAAACATTGAAATTTATTTTTCTTTCAATTTAGTTTACTTTAGTGAAGTTAGACATACATCGAGATAGCACATATTCCACAAACTCCCTGTGTTCGACACCCACTTACCGCTAGCTAATATAGTTGTTTTTGGGATTAAATTTGATTGTGACCGCGACATCACGTCATTTATCGCCACAGTCTCAAGGCTTGGATGTATGCATTTTCACAATACCGCATAAATGTTTGTATCAGTATAGCATGCATTGTTCCACAAAACATAACGTTGATTTAAACCATGTTTTACTTCAATACCTTGTTTTGTGCATTTTACATATGGTTTAGTTGATACATCTCACTTACCATACAAGATATATTTTGGGTACACATTACATGATCTACATTAAACATAAACATTTTGACATTGATATACATACTTGGTGGTTTACATTGAACATAGACATTTCGATATGGTTTACACAATAACACTTGACAATTGGTTTATACATGAACAATTTACATGGTGGTTGGTTTGGGTAAATGGTTTGAGTAACGTGGCGTATGTAATATGCTACAAACATGGTGGATACGCCGCTGGTACTTCCTATATATAAATGCTTGTATAATATTACATATCTTAGCGTTATCTAAATCATTTCAGTTTAGACATATTACGTTTTACACAAATAACATATTCTTCACAAGACATTATTTTTACAAACAACTTATCTTATACAAACTCATTTTACTAGGTTATTCATTTAACCTTACACTTCATTTATACATATCATCTGGTCTTATCGTTTTTCATACGATTTACAAAACAAAACAAATTACAAGGTTCATGACTGACTGTTATTAATACATTTTCTTTAAACTCAAGTGATGAATCCCATTTTCACAAAGCCTATGTATCTCACAGGCATTTTTATGCTGACGTACCTACTTTCACATGTGTTTTCAGGAGCTATCGCTTAGGATGATGATTGTGACACTAGGGTGGACCTGTGCCTTAGAGACATAAAACGAAGATAGACTTAGCTTGAATATGTTATAAACACTTTATTTCCTGTTTTGAAACGATGTAACACTCGTGTTTAATAAATAAAATGTAACTGTGTATGCCATAGTTGTGAAACAATTAATTCTGTCCCAACACTCCCCGGCGTTTCCGCCGCGGTTGCATGTTATACGCGGCCGAGGTGTGACAGAAGAGTTGGTATCAGAGCCAATGGTTATAGGGAATTAGGTTATTAGTAATGCTTTGACCTAGACTATAACTTTCTAGGACCCTAACACAAGTTATCTTGTGTTTAGATTTTAAAACATGCACTTCACCTATCCTTAGGTGATAACCACAACGAGAATTTCGATTCCGAATCCGCTTTGAAAATTAATCATCTGATCTAGGATGATTGATTACTAGGTTTTGAACCCTCTGTTTTATGGTTTTGAACCCCTTTGAATTTTCAAACATCTCGTCAAGGTTTTCGGGTTTTAATAGTGTGAACACGTGCAAACTGGAAGAGTGAATGCCTGTACCCTGAGTTTTCTGTCTAAGGCTAGAGTGGTCGTACAAATCCACATAATCGGACCAGTCACTCTTACCTGGGAACTCTTGGGGTGAGTGTTCACTTATAGGCGAACATGTCTTCGCGATCCATTATTTTGACCCATTTACTTTGACTAGATATTGCGTGTCGCTTGTTTGCTTTGCGATGCGTAACCACCATCTTTGCTTTTGTTGATTTTGTTTCATTTCATCCTCTTCACCCAATCATCTCACTCGTTTCCTTTCATGTTTTTCCTCTTTTAGAATGCCTCCTCGACGCGAAAACCAGATAGCTACTGCCAAGCTGGTAGAAATTATTGCACAGCAGATGGCTGCTCAATTCCCAAATCTCTTTGCTCAATGGAACCAAGCCAACAACAACAACAATGCTCCATGCAATTTCAAGAATTTTAACTCGGCTAAACCACTCAAGTTTAGTGCTTCTGAGGGAGCCACTGGGCTTCTTCAATGGTTCGAGAGCATTGAGAATACTTTTCGCCACGTTCAGTGTCCGGATATGTCACACCCCCAATTTCCACGTGTCACCGGTGGGCCCGGTGGAGGGTATGGTGACGTAGTTGGCATCATCATAGACAAACAACACAATATAATAATGCACAGCGGAAGCAGGGATAGATTCATTTCAACTTTAAATAAAATGTAATATTAAATATCACAAGTAGTTGAAACGGATCCACAGGCGGATCAAATAAAATATGATATTGTTCAACAGTTTTATTGTCGTCCAAGCTTGCGAGACTTATTTGTGGACGCTCTAGAAGACAGCCAGCCTAGTACGTGTAGTACCTGCACTCAACCTTTTGGGAAAATACGTCAGTTTACACTGGTAAATACAAATTAACTGACTCATTTTGAAAATGATTGAAAATTGATTTAAAATGCACATGGCATAAAATATTTTTTATAACTTGGGATAATTATGCAATATAATCTTGTGAACGAATTACATGTTACTTGTGCGTTCAGTAGCCCGGATCTTGTCCGGGTTAAAGATCAATAGACACACCACATTAAAGAGTTATACACTGACAGGTGTACGCCTACACCTCGTGCTCTGGTCGTGGCCATCCCGTAAGATGATGCCAAGGATATGCGGGACATGGTCATTAACCCCCCAAAGGCTTAAAGTAAAACAAGACTGTTTAAACGAGCCGATCAAATTATTCAATTGAACACCCAAGGGTGCAAGATTTGTACGCTCGATCAAGCGGTATTCTATATACCGTAACCCAAGCCCGTATAGGGAAAATAAGTTAAAAGTATTTACCTTAGTAAGTATGAATCACAATTGGCAAGTGAGGGTAGCTTTTACTGGGCCTCCTATTCTGGAACAAAGGTTTATAATAACCTATTAGATTCCTAACGGGTCTTTTATTTAAGCCTAAGCTTGACCGGTTAGTTTTAAGGACAATACGGTTCAAGCGCACGATTAAGCGAAGACCGGATAGAATGTGATTTAGACCCGACAAGTTTGAATACTTGTATAATATGGGTATACTAAATACATTCTGGATTTTGAGACAAAATTGATTACGTTTGACTCGTTTCGGTCAATTTATGCAAACTAGTTACATAAACCGAACCGAGCGCTAAAAGAGCGTTACGGGTAGCCAAAAGAGTCATATGCAAGTTCCCTGAGATAATATGCTTTAAATATGATATAATATCAGCAAGTTATGTTCTATTATGCCCCGAATAAATTTAAACTCAATTTATGCCTTATAAGGGCATTTTGGTCATTTAAAAGATTATAAAAGAGTTAAATTGGAAATCTGAGTTACAGGTCGGATTTATACAGTAAATATACTTAATTTGACATATTATAACAGTAGGGTATGACCCATATACAAAACTTATCATTTAAAATCAAACTATGCACCTTAGGGGTATTTTGGTAATTTCACAAGGGCTAAAAATGTCAAAACTGGAAATCTGAGTTCAAAAACTTATACTTACTGTTATTTTATAAAAATATGCTAAATACATCAGTAGGTATAATCCTTATATGTTTAATATGGGTATAACGCATACTATGCGTTAAAAACGCTTAGAAAGGCGATTTAGAGCCGTTTCCGGGTTTCCAAGAGAAAGCTGAGATTTTTATATTTCCAGAATGCTCAAAATAATTTATTTAACAAATAAAATCAGTAGAAAAAGGTTTGGGGTCAAAAGGATGCATAAAACTCATTTTATGGCTTAAAAGGTCAAAACCGGTATTAACCGAATCAACTTAGAGACCTATGATACGATCAGCCAAAAATTAAATAAAAATCTTCAAAAATCCCAAAATATTATATATCATCAGTGGGTAAAAAGTTTTATATCAAAAAGTGGCCTTAAATAGGTTATACGCTAAATGCGCCGTTTATTTAACATAAAGCTATAGTTTTACGATATCAGCCATAACTCTAAATCCGGACCTCCAACTGATATCAAATTTTCGGTGCAAGTTTATAAATCCTCTTTCATTTTTCCAAAAATCACGTTTTATAACAAAAAGGGCAAAATAGTCAACTTTAAGCATAAATCGGAAACATGCATGTGAATCGGTTAAGCATGGAATCAAGTTGTAAAATTCCAGAGAGTTAAACATAAATATAAATGGTTCAAAATAAGCTCTAATGCAGATCTCAAACATGCATGCACGGATCCGAATCGAGAGTCAAAGAAAAAGTCGTTTTATAAGACTTTCGGTTCCGATCCGAGTTTATACTAAAGATTGTCGAGTTGATTATGATAAAACATATTCTTACATTCATTATAAAGTTATTTTTGATGATCAAACTGATTGCATGTCATCTACATTACCATTTATGCTAGATTTTACAAAAACAAGTTCCGTTGACTTTTTAAGAACAACTTTGACTCGACAAATAGCATGCTTAGAGTGGGAATCAGAGAATACCCTTTTGAGGGTTTGTTTCCCACATAAATACCAACTTGTAGGTACTTTCAATTTGAGAAATGACTGAGCCATTTTCGTTTAATTGAAAAGTCAAACTATAACTATGACGGATTGACTTTTGGCTAATAATCTATGCTAGAACGAATTAGAGAAGGTTATGGATGCTTACAAGAGTCCTAATGAAGCTTAGATAGCACTATGAAGTAGCCTTGTCGATCAGAAAGCTCCTGGAGATGCCTTGTGAATTTTTGAAAGTTGCTAGTGTTCTTGGTTGCTACACAAGTGCCCCCAAATGAGGAATTTGATCTGAATTTATGTTGTTTCAGGTGTTGTAAGAGAGCCACAGGTGTCCTAGTATGCATGAGGGTTGATTGGTGCATTTGGGAGGTGCTGAAAGCTGTCATCAACTCATAAAACCGACCCAAAAACAAAAATTCGCGAATTCTATTACTGGCAGGGGGACGCGGCCCGCTTAAGGCTGCCCAGGCGGGCCGCCTGGGGTCTGCAGTCCCAAAACTTTGTTTAAATGTTGCAGTTTGGTCCCTGTTCTTCGCACGCGAGGTTTTTGCCGTTTATCTTGACTCGTAAACCCTCAAACTTGATTTTTAGGAACCTTGGGATATTTACCAACATGGTAAAGTCCTCGGTTAACTTTGCGCTCACCCGAAAAGTCATGAAATTCGACGTTGACGCTTTTAAACCCTCAAGTACGGTTTTGGCCATAACTTTCTCATACGATAACGAAACTTCATGAAATTTTTACCACATATTCTAGTGAGTATATTCTAGCATTACAAAGCTTCGGGGCTGCTAAAAGATCACTCAGAGGTATAAATTCAACATGTTGACACTTTTAGTCCCTGTAGTTTGAAATTCCTCACTTTCGTGCATTTTCCGCTTCGTATGATCCATGATCTATCCGTTTAGGGTTATAAACACCACGTAGGGTTATTATGGAGTCTATTTATCCATTGTACTTTGGACCCTTACGTTCCATAGTTTTCACTGTTTGTCAACTTTAGTCCCTCTAAAGTATGTTTTCACATATCGGAAGTCTATGACACGTGTCAATGCATTATTGGACGTAAATTTTCGAGGTGTTACAGGATAATCGCAAGGTCGAGTTTTCTTCGAGCGTGTTTCAAAAGAGGGCTCTTACATGGTGGAACGGGGTTATGAGGGATCGCGGTGCGGAAGTTGCTCTAACACAGACATGGGCTGAACTTAGAGCTCTTATGATGAGGGAGTTTTGTCCTCGTCATGAGCAACGAGCGTTGGAGAAAGATTTTGATGATTTGAAGCAAGATAGTGGCGAGCACAGGGCATATACTGATAGGTTTGAGGAGTTGAGTCTGCTTTGCCCGACTATGGTTGCCCCACTCGACAAGGCCATCGAAAGGTACATCGACGGCCTTCCTGACTCGGTACAAGACATCATTACTGGTAGTAACCCTACCACACTCCGTCAGGCGATCGAGTTATCAACGACATTGACTGAGTCGCAGATTCGGAAGAATAAATTACACAGGAAGGGTGACAAGGGCAAGAAACAGTCGTCTGACAAGGAAGATAGCAAGAAAGGTCAAAACAAGAAGGGAAAGGATTCTGGTTCCTCAAGGGGGTCAAGGAAGCGTAAGGCTTCCAAAATTTTGCGGTCACTGCTCAGGTTAACCAGGCAGCTCCCAACCAAACCGCACAGCCTCCAGCGAAGAAGCCCTATTCAGGGAATGCACCTTTGTGCAATAGATGCCACAGCCACCATCAGCCGCAACATCAGTGTCGTTTCCGTACTAACTGTGGGAAGTCAGGTCATCTTGCCGATGTTTGTCGGTTTGCTCAAAATCGCGCAGTTCAGAACCCGGCTCAACAAGTTGCTCAGCCTCCTGCTCAACAACAGGGTCAAGCTGCACGACCAAACTACCTACCAGGTGCTTGTTATAACTGTGGGGATCTGACCCACTACAGAAATCGGTGCCCAAGGCTAGCCAACCAGAATCAGAATGCCAATCAGAATCAGGCTCAGGCTCAAGGTCGAGTCTTCAACATGAATGCACAAGAGGCACAAGCAGATGATAATGTGGTGAACGGTATGTTCTTTATTAATAATCAACCGGCATCTGTTCTTTTTGATTCGGGTGCCGACAAGAGTTTTATGTCGTTGTCTTTTGAGCCAATGCTTCGCGTGTCTAGAACGAAACTAGGTAAACCATTGACAGTAGAAGTGGCTAGTGGTGAACCCATTGTTCTTGATTCTGTTCTCCGCAACTGCCAGTTGAACCTTAACAACCATCTTTTTCCTATTGACCTCACGCCTATGCAACTTGGAAGCTTCGACGTTATTGTGGGTATGGATTGGTTATCTAAGCATCACGCAGAGATAGTTTGTTCTGAGAAGATTGTTCGTGTGCCGCTGTCGACAGGCGAGATCCTACAGGTTCGTGGTGAGAAGCCTGCCGGTGGTCTCAAACTCATGTCTTGTTTTAAAGCACGGAAGTATCTACGGAAGAACTATGTGGCTTTCTTAGCACATGTTACAGCAGATAAAGGCAAGGGTAAGTCCATTTCAGATATTCCTATCGTTCGGGATTATTCTGAAGTTTTCCCTGAAGAGTTACCTGGTCTACCCCCAGCACGCCAAGTCGAGTTCCGTATTGATCTCGTACCTGGTGCAAATCCATTGCCAGAGCTCCATATCGTCTTGCACCGTCCGAGATGCAAGAGTTGTCTAAGCAGCTGCAGGAACTTTCTGACAAAGGTTTCATCCGTCCTAGCTTTTCACCTTGGGGTGCTCCCGTTCTCTTTGTAAAGAAGAAGGATGGATCTTTTAGGATGTGTATCGATTATCGTGAGCTTAACAAGCTCACCATCAAGAATCGATATCCCCTACCTCGCATTGATGATCTCTTTGATCAATTGCAAGGCACTTCTTATTTTTCAAAGATTGATCTTCGATCTGGATATCATCAGCTTCGTGTGCATGAAGAAGATATTCCCAAGACAGCGTTCCGCACTCGTTATGGACATTATGAGTTCACAGTCATGCCATTCGGTTTGACTAATGCTCCTGTTGTTTTCATGGACTTGATGAATAGGGTCTGCAAACCTTATTTGGATAAGTTCATCATCGTTTTCATTGATGACATTTTAATATATTCTAAGACGCGAGCTGATCATGAGCAACATCTTCGTCTTACGTTGGAACTCCTAAAGAAAGAGCAACTTTTCGCCAAATTCTCCAAGTGTGAATTCTGGCTTAAAGAAGTTCAATTCATAGGACATATTGTCAACGAACAAGGTATTCATGTAGATCCCTCCAAGATCAGTGCGATTAAGGATTGGGATACACCTACTACTCCTACCGAAGTTCGTTCTTTTCTTGGTCTAGCGGGTTATTACCGCCGCTTCATAGAAAACTTCTCAAAGATTGCAGTTCCTCTAATTGCTCTAACTCAGAAGAGCAAGCCATTTGATTGGGGAGTCAAACAAGAGGAAGCGTTTCTAACTTTGAAACAAAAGCTTTGCGACTTGCCTGTCCTAACATTGCCTGAGGGCAATGATGATTTCGTCGTTTATTGCGACGCATCTAATTAGGTCTTGGCTGCGTCCTGATGCAAAGAAACAAAGTCATAGCATACGCATCAAGGCAGTTGAAGATACATGAGAAAAACTACACCACTCATGATCTTGAGTTGGGTGCAGTTGTCTTTGCTCTTAAGATCTGGAGACACTATTTGTACGGTACAAAATGTGTGGTTTTTACAGACCACAAAAGTCTTCAGCATATCTTTAATCAGAAAGAGCTCAACATGAGGCAACGACGTTGGGTTGAACTCCTAAATGACTATGACTGCGAAATTCGCTACCATCCTGGTAAGGCGAATGTCGTAGCCGATGCTTTGAGTCGCAAGGAACGTACTAAGCTTCATTGTGTTCGTGTCCAATCTGTTATTCAAGCGCAAACTGATATCCAAGCCCGTATTTCTCAGGCTCAACAATCTTGTGTTTCACAAGGCTTGATGAATAAGGAATTTCCTTATCACATAACACCTGCTCTTGAACTAAGGACAATGGATCGTATTACTTCATGGACCGTTTGTGGGTCCCAAGCCAAGATAATCTTCGTACCTTGCTTATGGATGAAGCCCATAAGTCTCGTTATTCTATTCATCCTGGCTCAGATAAGATGTATAAGGATCTTCGTATTCAGTATTGGTGGCCTGGTATGAAGAAAGACATTGCCTTATATGTATCAAAATGCCTTACTTGTCTTAAGGTTAAGGCTGAACATCAGCGTCCTTCCGGTTTATTGGAGCAACCAGAGATCCCAGTTTGGAAATGGGAAAACATTACTATGGATCTCATTACTAAACTCCCGCGCACAAAGAAAGGACATGATGCCATCTGGGTAGTTGTTGATCGACTTACTAAATCAGCGCATTTCTTGCCAATCCGTGAGGATTTTTCGGCTGACAAACTTGCTCAAATCTACGTGGATGAAATTGTAGCTCGACATGGTGTTCCCTTGAACATCATTTTTGACAGAGATGCTCGTTTCACTTCTCATTTTTGGAGAACCATGCAATCTGCTATGGGGTCCCAACTTAATCTGAGCACAGCTTATCATCCGCAAATGGATGGTCAATCTGAAAGAACAATCCAGACACTAGAGGATATGCTTAGAGCTTGTGTGATCGATTTTGGTGGTAGTTGGGATTCTCATCTTCCGTTGATTGAATTCTCCTACAATAACACTTATCACTCCAGCATCAACATGGCTCCTTTCGAGGCTCTCTATGGTCGAAAATGTCGTTCACGAGTCTGCTGGAATGAGATCGGCGAGGCTCAGCTTACTGGACCTGCCCTCATTTTAGAGACAACAGATAAGGTAAAGAAAGTTCGTGATAACCTTCAGACAGCTAGAAGCCGTCAAAAGAGTTACGCGGACCTAAAACGCATTTTCAAGTTGGTGATCGTGTATTACTTAAGGTCTCACCTTGGAAAGGTGTGATCAGATTTTGAAAGAAAGGAAAACTTGCACCTAGATACGTTGGACCATTCAAGATCGTCGAAAGAATCGGTAAGGTAGCCTACAGACTTGAGTTACCTCCTAAACTTGGAAATGTTCATCCAACCTTTCACGTGTCCAATCTCAAGAGGTGTTTAGCTGATGAGAACCTCCACATACCGCTTGACGAAATTCGTGTTGACAAAACACTGAAATTTGTTGAGAAACTGGTGGAAATCATGGAATGTGAAGTCAAGTGGCTTAAACGCAAACGCATTCCTTTGGTCAAGGTTCGCTGGGAATCTAAGCGTGGACCCGAGTTTACTTGGGAACGCGAAGATCAAATGAAGGCAAAATATCCGCATCTTTTTCCGCGAGTTTCCTCTAAATAAATTTCGGGACGAAATTTTCACAAGTAGGGGAGACTGTAACATTTGTGCTCGAAATCATTATGAACAGTTCAATTATCAATAAAACAATGTTATTTGATCCCAATGTTTGTTTGGTGTGTTTTACATTTTTCATGTTTTGACTTTTGTTCGAATTCAAACTCTACATCGCTTTCTGGAGGATTATATGCAAACTGGTGCGTAAAAGTACTCAGTTTAATGCGACAAATACTCCGGAACATCAACATATACTCAACATACCTTAAATAACATTTACATAACTTAGAAATAAGTTTTGAAGGCTTTGGTATGGCAAAAACAAGATTAATCCGCTTACAGGGACTAAACTTGACAAACTGCGAAAGTATGCCAATCTGAACTGTAACAAACATTCCGGAACATGTCCATAAGTTAAACATACCATAAATATCCTTTACATAGCTTAGAAATAGGCTTTGAGGGTTTTGTATGCTAAAACAAACTTTTGGATCATTCAGGGACTAAAAGTGTCAAAAAGTGCACAAGTTTGCACTTTCGCGCATAACTTACGTTCTGAATACATCCGGACATCCAAAAATTTATGTAAGCATCCTAATACATCCTAATATTATGCCTTAGTGTTTGGCATGAGAAAAATCCATTCGTCGCGTCATTTGGATTGTTTTTCGCGCTTATGCGCATTCCGTCGTAATTAACCAAACATCGCCATCGTACGGCCAAACGAACCAACATCCGACATATTTTTGAGCATGTTTCATGTCCACAATGTTTAGGCATCATTTTAGGGCCTTAAAGTTGGCTTTATGGGCCTTAGAAGTGTCGGAAATGGCTTAAACATGCAACAGGGACCAAAACTGCCATTTCTGAAAGTATGTGCAGATCAGACATGCCCAGGTAGCCCGCCTGAGTTTTGTCTGATCCTGACGCGGGCCGCGTGGCCCCTACGGTTGCAGAAACTTTGTTTTCTTGCAAAACTTGGCTTTTTAAACACTCCAAAGGGCAATGCCCTTTCACCATCTCTGGGGTTAAGGTCATTATAAGCCACCACAACATCTTGACAAGTGTACGCATAAGATCTTGGCACGATATTCAAGAAATGATCCTAACGGTTTTACTTTTCCTATAAATACCCCCCCCCCCATTTGTGTTAAAACCCACAAAACTGATCAAAGAGCTCTAAGTTGTTGCTATTGCTTCATACCTGAGCTCCTGGATCAAGTTTAGCTTTCGGGGACCCTTCGTAAGTATTCTTTCGTTCTTTTAATCGCTTTCTAGTGCTAAAGTCAAACTTTGTTTGACTTTCCGCGTTGACCAGCTTATGGTCAACACGAAGTTCATTGGAACTTCATAACGTGAGCGTGATCACGATGGTTATAGTCCATGGCGACTATACCTACTGATTACCACGTTATCTAGGCTCAGTGACGAGTCGTAGTTTCGGCCAAAATGCGCATTCTTGCGTATTTTGTAACCAAACTACTCGTGAGCATCAAAGCCGTTTGTTTTGATGCCGAACCTGTTTTCTAAACTTAGTTAAGCATGTTCTAACATGCTTAGCTCGTCACTTTTAGTATAGTGCTTATATAGGGTCGTAAGGTAAGCGATCTAAACCATCGCTTATACTTTCGAACCCGACCCATTTGGTCGATCATTAGGATCCGACCAAACACATTAGGTGACCATAGCTGTAACCTTCCGAGGTTATACCTTGTGGTCACGATGTTAGGCGTTCCAAACGCGTTCTTCGCGAACGACGCGTTAAGGTAACATAAGCTACCGAAACGGGTCGTGATGGGTCGTAAGCACTTAGGTTAGGTTTCATTTTAGTATGTAGGCTTTGTTAAACCATATTACACGAGTCTCCATACTCGTTTGGTTTACGAACCCGCATACTATCCGATCCTTCCGATTTTGGTCCGGTATATTAATATAGCTACCTATTAGGTGCCGTTTGATATCCGTGATCTCTAGAATTATTTGGTTGTTATACAGGAACTACAAAGCAATCTCAGGTGAGTACATTGAACCCCGCATTTACTGTTTTCCAAACTGTTTTGGGGTGAAACACATGTGCCTACTTGTTACTTTCATGCTTTCCCTGTTTTCACATCATATACCTGCTATGTTCGTTAGTACATTATAGTACATGTTTTCATTACATTTCATGCTATGTATGCCCATTGTGTGCGTACTTAGTACATTGCTTTACATTACATTTCATGCTATGTATGCCCATTGTGTGCGTACTTAGTACATTGTTTCACATTGCATTTCATGCTATTTATGCCCATTGTGTGCATACTTAGTACAATTGTTTACATCACATGCCTTCATTTTGGTATAACATTTGGTTTGTTTAACATGGAACAATACATTCATTAACATTAGCTACGCCATTCGTTAGTAGGTAGTGGTACCATAGGAATTGACAACTCCCGTTCCTGAAATCCTGGGTTTGTTTGGATTGGAAGGAATGACCGAATTCGATATACATAACTTAGATAAACCTTTAATTTGTTTAAGGGTTTATCGCCACAGTCTTAAGGCTTGGATGTATGCATTTTCACAATACCGCATAAATGTTTGTATCAGTATAGTATGCATTGTTCCACAAAACATAACGTTGATTTAAACCATGTTTTACTTCAATACCGTGTTTTGTGCATTTTACATATGGTTTAGTTGATACATCTCACTTACCATACAAGATATATTTTGGGTACACATTACATGATCTACATTAAACATAAACATTTTGACATTGATATACATACTTGGTGGTTTACATTGAACATAGACATTTCGATATGGTTTACACAATAACACTTGACAATTGGTTTATACATGAACAATTTACATGGTGGTTGGTTTGGGTAAATGGTTTGAGTAACGTGGCGTATGTAATATGCTACAAACATGGTGGATACGCCCTTGGTACTTCCTATATATAAATGCTTGTATAATATTACATATCTTAGCGTTATCTAAATCATTTCAGTTTAGACATATTACATTTTACACAAATAACATATTCTTCACAAGACATTATTTTTACAAACAACTTATCTTATACAAACTCATTTTACTAGGTTATTCATTTAACCTTACACTTCATTTATACATATCATCTGGTCTTATCGTTTTTCATACGATTTACAAAACAAAACAAATTACAAGGTTCATGACTGACTGTTTTAATACATTTTCTTTAAACTCAAGTCATGAATCCCATTTTCACAAAGCCTATGTATCTCACAGGCATTTTTATGCTGACGTACCTACTTTCACATGTGTTTTCAGGAGCTATCGCTTAGGATGATGATTGTGACACTAGGGCGGACCTGTGCCTTAGAGACATAAAACGAAGATAGACTTAGCTTGAATATGTTATAAACACTTTATTTCCTGTTTTGAAACGATGTAACACTCGTGTTTAATAAATAAAATGTAACTGTGTATGCCATAGTTGTGAAACAATTAATTCTGTCCCAACACTCCCCGGCGTTTCCGCCGCGGTTGCATGTTATACGCGGCCGGGGTGTGACAAAACCGTTTCTAACGCGCTCGTTAGAAATAAAATGAATATATATATATATATATATATATATATATATATATATATATATATATATATATATATATATATATATATATATATATAGAAAAAGTACATCGTACACTACGGCTTAACATACTTCACGTACAACAACGTGCGTGATTTGTTCTATAACATGCGTGATTAATGTTTTCTATATGCGTGATTATTGTGTTTCAACATGCGTGATTTTGGATTTTTGAGTTGTAACGTGCGTAATTTTAAAATGAACGTGCGTAATTACCCGTCGTACGTGATGTACGTTAAGCTGTAATGTACGTTAACCTTCCTCTATATATATATATGTAACACCTCGTAAAATCACGTCCAATGATGTATTGACACGTGTAATAAACCCTAATGAAGTCAAGTGTTGGATTTAAGGGACTAATTTTTCGAAAAATCGAAAACTTTGGTTATGAAAGGACTGGAAGTGTTAGCATACCTAAAATAAGTTTCTAAATAACCTCTCACGATATTTATATTCACAAATGAGCCACTTGTCGATCGAGTGTAGCCATTTGCGGAATTAATTGAAAATTGCGCAATGAAGGGTTAAAAGCATCAACATGTTAATTCTTACCTTTGAGTGAACTTTTAACAAACTGGGAGCTTCATGATACTTGATTATACTCTCGGGAATGCCAAATAATGGCCGTCTAAGGTTTTTATGCCTATAAGTAAAGTTACACGCAACTTTGCAAGTTAGAGGGGCTAAAAGTGTCAATATGTTTAATTATACCTCTGAATGACCTTTTAGCAAACCTGAAGCATCGTGATGTTTAATAATACTCTCAAGAATGCCTAATATGGATTAGATGAGGCTTCAATGCTATTAAATGATGAAATCCGCAAGTTTGCGCAATAGAGGGACCTAAAGCGTCAACTTTTGAATCTACACCTTTTGGTGACCATTTAAATGATCGAGAGCGTAGAAATAATTAAACTCATGCTTAGTAATGCCCATTATGGGCCATGGAAGGCTTGGATATCATTAAACAACATTTCGTGCTACTTTGTGCGATTAAAGGACTATTTGCGTCAAACTGCAAAAGTATGTCGATTCGTATGGTATCGGACCTTCCGGATTATGTCCATGAGTTAAACATGCCCTAATTATCCTTTATGTAGCTTAGATATAGGCTTAGAGGTGTTTCGTGCGCAAAAATAAACTTTTAAGTCATGTAGGGACTAAAAGTGTCAAAAAGTGCACAAGTTTGCATTTTCGTGCATATCTCACATTCTGAATATACCCGGACACCCAAAATTTATGTAACCACTAAAATATTTTATTTTAGTGTTCGGCATGATAAAATTCCACTCTTCGCCTAATTTGGATCGTTTTTAGTGTCCGTTTGTGTCGTCGTAATTCGTCGAACAACATGACCATACGACCAAACGAACCGACATCTGGCACATTTTTGAGCATGTTTCATGTCCCCTATGTGTGGGCATCATGGTGGGGCCTTAAAATGAGGTTAACGGACCTTATACGCATCAGAAAAGCCATTTAACATAGTTCAGGGACTAAAACTGCATTTTGGAAATTTGTTGCTGATATGGACTATTAGGCGGGCCGCGTAGGCTGCCTGTGTTTCTTATGGGGGCCGTGTGAGTCCCCCAGACCTGTAAAACTGGTTTTTCATAATCAGCAGCTGGTTTCCGGTATTTCACATGGTTTTTCTTCATCCTATGGGCTGTTTTAGGCGCCCATAGATTGCCAAAACAGTGGGTATAAGGTGTACGGTCCAGATCAAGGCTCGATTATCGATGAATGATCTTAACGGTCTTGAAAAACCTATAAATACCATTCCCCACTTCATTCCTGTGACAACTCGTATTTTGAACTCATTTCTGTGTAACGTTACGTGATTTTGTGATTATGTTAATAGAATGATTATGTGATTATGTGATATGTGAATGTGTAAATGTTACTTGAAACCGATCGTACATGACCCACAACCGGACACAAACCCATTCGGTCCATGTTGTTGGACTCGAGACCATGGGGCAGCCCAAGTAAGGGTTCGGCCCACTTCCTTCTCATACGTATACACGCATACGCACACCATTAGGGTTTTACTCCCCACAATTCGCAATCAAGAACACACACACAAATACTAGACTATCTCTCTCTTTCTCGACTCGGAACCAAGGCAGCCGAACACCCCTTTCCATCGAAGCTTTTGGATTCGGATCATTCCTTTTCTCATCTCGGTTAGTAGTATGTTTACCGATTACGTGTTTAATATATATATGATTACGTGGTGATGTTGTTATTAATCGGATTACATGATCTAGAACTCTTGCTACATGATTGATTGTGTTCATAGTAATCGGCTGCATGTTAAAGAAATCGGATTGATTTCATGATGGACCGAATACTTGTTAATCAACTGTGGTGTTATGATAAGATTTAGGTTGCATGATAGTCAAATAATTCGGTTTATGCATGAATGATGATTTGATTGTTACTGTTCTTGATGATGATAGGAATGTTCTTGATTATCGATTAACTGCTGTTTGAATACGGAAATTATTGTGTTTGATTTGATTGGTGAAACTGCCAAGTTGTTAGCTGAAATTACGGAATGATTGTTACTGATTGGTTATGGAAATCTGTTACACCTTGTCTCGACCAGGGTTGCGAGTCGAGAACCTTTAGTCTCGACTCGAGACCACATTGCCGACACACAACAGCACAGACCGAGACCACGGTTGCGGGTCCGGTTGCGACTCGAGACCGTGTAGTCTCGACTAGGCCATGATGACTCGAGAACCCCTTTGTTGCGACTCGAGACCCCGAAACCAGTACACCTCGAGACCGACTAGTCTCGACTCGAAATCGTTAATCTCGACTCGAGACCGCGAACACTTGAACACTATTGGACTCTCACTGTTATGGGCCCAATTGATTGGGCCGGATACTTGGACTTCGTTATTTACGTAACTGTTCCTGCTAATGCTTATACGTGAATTGCCATGATTATACTTGGGTACAATACATGTAGAACCTACGTGCTATACATGAATACGAACCTGACTTGTATGATAACCATGCTAGGACGTGGTTGATCACCATATAGCTTACTTGAATTTTCTGTGTATCTGCCGAGCAAACCAAGGTGAGTTCACACAGCCAAGGCATGGGTTCCCAGGGTGGGAATGGGTTTGGATTATTTACTCGTACTTACTTAGCTTATGGAACTTAGTTATGGTCCTCGGGAGAGGAGGGGTTATTGATATGATACGACTAGACTAGTGATGCTCATAGAACTGATCTTCGCACACACGCCAGGGGTTGGCCGCGATATTATGACTAATCTTCGCACACATGCCTTAGAAGGCCGCGAACTATACTCTAAACTTCGCATACATGCCGGGTGGCCGCGATACATACATACCTAGTCTAGAATACTTGGGAACTTTCCCCAATCATCGCATACATGCCTAGTGGGCCGCGATATGAAATAATACGATACAAGACTTAATGAACGAACACAAGGCTTACTATACTATTACAATTACTGAACTGTTTACTGTGAACTCGCTCAACTAGTTGTTGACTCTCTGCTGCATGCCTTGCAGGACCTTAGGTACGTATGGAGCTTGCACAAGGAGGAGCAGGTCGTTGTGGGCACGGATCGTGAATGTTTCGTTAAACACTTTATAACATACTCACATTTTGAACACCTTTCATATTGGTGGTTGAATGGCATTTACTTTTACTTATTAATTACATGTTCAATATGATTGGTGGCTTGATCCTGGTCATGTCACGCCTCCAAGCGGTGGTACTCCGCGTGTGGATTTTGGGGGTGTGACAATTCCAACTTGCACCTCTTCCATTCTGATCTTGTTCTCTAATTCAAGGAGGATTCTAAGCTTGTTGGAAACCTCCATTCAGTCCTTTGGACCCTTCGTAAGTGTTCCTTCGTGCTTAGTTCTTTTGTTTGGCGTTTATAGCCGAAAAGTCAAACGTTTTCGATAAACGCTTTGAATTTTAAATGGTTGAGCCATTGTTCGCATAAAACATGGCTACGTGACCATAATTAGGTAGGTGTTAAACCCTCAAAAGGGCACCTCCTAATTACCACGTTTACTTAGTTAAATTGTTGGGTCAAAAAAAAGTCAAACGGGTTAGTTTTAAATAAAATTCATAAATATTAATATAAAAGCCATAAAATCAGTTTTCTCGCTTTAATAACTTGGAAAATATTAGTTGAACATGCCTAAGCATGATTCAACCCGACAATTCTAAGTATAGGCTTGGTTCGGAACTGAAAGTCGCAAAAGTTGACTTTTGCTTTGACCTTCAGTTCTGACCCGATTTAGCTTAGTTTAGATATGCCTTAGGATTCCTTTAGGACCATGTTATAGGTTAGTGTAACCCTCTGAGTTTATACAACTTGGATCCTTAGTTATCCTATTCATTTACATGTTTCCGTTAAATGCCTAAATATTGACTATTATGCCCTTTTGACCCTAAAACGAGAATTTTGAAAATGTGAGAGGACAATAATATTTATTACTGATTTATAAACTTGTCCTTAAAATTTGACATCAGTTTGAGGTCTAGATTAGGAGTTATGCTCATTAGCGTAAATAAAAAACTTTTTTTATTAATTAAACGGCACAATTAGCGTATATCCTATCTAGACCCAATTTTTGATACCAAACTTTTTACCTACTGATATAAAATAATATTTTGGGATTTTTAAAGATTTTTATTTATTTTTAGGCTGAGCATAACATAGGGTTCTAGCTTTAATTCGGTAATTGTCGGTTTTGCCCTTCTGGCCATAAAATGAGTTTTACATAACACTTTGATACCAAATTTTTTGCTACTGATTTTATATGATAAATAAGACATTTTAAGCTTTCTGGAATGATAAAATATTAGCTTTTCTTATAAAAACCGGAAATCGCATAAAATCGCCTTTTTACGCGATTTTAACGCATAATATAAGTTAAAACTATTTTTAACATATAAGTTTTGATACCTACTAATGCTTTAAGTAAATTTTCATAATTAAACAGTAGGCAAAAGTTTTAAACTCAGAATTCTAATTTTGACCTTTAAAGCTTATGTGAAATTACCAAAATGCCCCTTCGGTGCGTAGTTTGGTTATAATTAATAAATTTCACATATATGCAATACCATACTGATATAACTTATTAAAATAAGTATTTTTACTGATCATATTAAACCTGAAACTCAGATTTATATTTAAACCCTTTTTAAGCTTTAAAATGACCAAAATACCCCTATGGGGCATAAATTGGTTTTAAATTCGTTTTGGGCATAATTGAAGGTATCCTACTGATATCACAACATATTTAAGGCATATTAAATTAGGAAACATGTTCATGACTCTAGTGGTTACCCGTTACGCACTTTTCGCGTTCGGATCGGTTTATGTAACTAGTTTGCATAAATTAGCCGAAACGGGTCAACCCTTATCCTTTTTATCTCAAAATCCAGAATGTGTTTGGTTTACCCTTATTACACAAGTGTACAAGCTTGTCGGGTCTAAACTACATTCTAATCCGGTTCTCGCTTAATCATGCGTTTTGAACCGTATCATCCTTTAAAACTAATCGGTCTAAGCAGAGGCTTAATTAAGACCCGTTAGGAATCTAATAGGTTATTAAAAACCTTCATTCCAGATTTAGGAGCCCAGTAAAAGCTATGTGTACTTGCTGATTTGATATACGGCTGGGATTGAATTTATATTTAGCTCAGGTAAATACTTTTAACTTATTTTCCCTTATACGGGCTTGGGGTACGGTATATAAAATACCGCTTGGTCGGGCATTGAATTTTTGATCGTATGAAGGTTAATTTATTGAAATGACCCGTTCAAATTGTTTTGTTTGCTTAAAGCCTTAGGGGGGTTAATGACCATGTCCCGGATATCCTTGGCATCTTTCATAAGAAATGGCCACGACCTTAGCACGCGGGTGTAGGCGTACACCCGCCAGTGCATATATAAATAATATGGTATAAGCGCCGGTTACGAGAATAATTCACCGCGGGACTATACCATGTGGCGTGTCTATTAATCTTTAACCCGGTATTCAACCCGGGCTACTGAACGTATAACGAACATGTAATTCTTTTACAAGTTTATATATAAATAATTATCCCAAGTTATAAAAAGTTTTGTGCCATGTGCATTCAAATCAATTTTCTTAAACGTTTTCAAAATGAGTTAGTTAAATTGTATTTACTAGTGTAAACTGACGTATTTTCCCAAAAAGGCTAAGTGCAGGTACTAATCGTGTCACACCCTCAAAAATCCACAAGCGGAGTATCACCGCGAGGCGTGTGACTGACCAGGATCATACCACTAATCATACTGAACGATAAGCAAAATAAAGTAAAACCATCACAACCCAAACGTTTAGTGTCTATGAAAACGAAAACCCAAAACCAAATTTAAATGTTAGCGGAAGCATAAAGTTTAAAAACTCATTAAGCAATTTAGAAAATCATAAAGTTTAATAGTAGGAATCCAACAGTTGATTCCTAGCTACAACGTCCACTCCTCGTGCAAGCTCCAGCTATGTACCTAAAGACCTGCAAGGCATGTAACAACGAGTCAACAACAAAGTTGAGCGAGTTCACAGTTGGTTGTTCATTTTAAAGTTGTTCCAACATCCATAAGTTCTTTTGAAAACCAGTAGTTAATCAGTTCCTTGTTTCCCAAGCCATAACCAGTGGGGGCTACCCCATGTTGTAAACCACTAGACCGTTACCATATCGACAACTGACGAAAATAAGTTTTACCCTACGTCAATGTCTATCATCATTGACTGAGTGCCCAGATCCATTAGTACACGCCCGTCCTACCGGCACGGTGTGAGGCTTGTTAACCCTAATAGCAATATTAACTAATGACTCGCTCGCCATTGGCCAGACGATTAAGTCGATATAAAAATGAGGGACTTCATGATAGAGTTTTGTCTAGTAAGTTTTAAGGTTGTTGTCCTACCCAAGGAGGACGAACGTACGTATTCTACCCAAGGAGAATACGCAGGATTAATATTGGCATCCTACCCATGGAGGATGGCGGTACATATCCTACCCAAGGAGGATATGTAGGTTCCGTTTTAGTTCTTTAACCCCATTCCCAACCACCGGGAATCCCATGCCTTTAAAAGAGTGTGAACTCACCTTTGCTTTGCTCGGTAGATAAATCGTTTGTCCTAAGTCGGTCAACCACATCCTATTATGGTTACCACTTGTTAGGATGGTAAACAAGTAATCACGTATAAGATACACGTATTCATCACGTATTTGGCAAGTAGTGTACAAGTAACCATCATCTACTGATATACCGAACATGTGCATATTTACATATATTTTGCATAATAACAGTTAAACATAACTTGAAATGGACAGCGTATAGGTGTGCTGGCCACCATGGGAATACGGCCCATCATAGTGTGTGATTCATTAAGAATGTGTGGCACGCATGGGGGTGTGCGGCCTCCTCATGTGTGTGGCCATGTTGTGCAAAGTTGTACATCGTGCATTATGTGTTTGTATACTCAGAGTGTGCGACCAAACATTTTATCCAACCTGTATCTTTGTCATATTTTATCTTCAACACCAATTATAAATTGCTTCATTAACATTAACAAGTCAAGGGGCATACTTTTAATCAAATATAACTCATGCAAATTATAAACACTTAAGTTCAATACTCGTAAATAAATATGTGCACCGAAAACATATTCGAACCAATTTGTGCTCATCATAAAACATATTTTTATTCCTATTCTTACCAAATCAGTAAATTAACAAACTTACAAAATTTAATCATCTGAACATACACAAATCCTCAAATCAATTATCAATAATTCAAATGATAAATTAACTTATTTTGGTTATATGTTGTCACGTCCACTAAAACTAACATATAACTTTAATATAACAACATTTAAAATGAACATATAGTACCAATAATTTACAGATTGTGATATTTAAACATTTAACATAATCTACACATTTTAAAATCAGTAAGTAAATTAATTCATTAAATTTATAAGTAAATTTAGGGATAATTTTCGGCTATATGTCAATATGTATAACCGATTGGAATTTACACAATAAATAATTTTGCTACATGATGTCAGATTAACATACTCTAATTTACTTCTTATATACCATGTAAAAAAAAACACCAAAAAGTTACTAAAAAATTTCAACAAGTATTCAAGTCACTTGTAGCAAGTTCATACTTTATTCTATAAAAAAAATAAACCAACATATACCAAGTCAAGTATTACAACAAACGCACCTACTCAAAGATAAAATGCTAGTGACCAAGAAATGAAGAGGATCGAAAGGGGACATACGGGCATCCACAGCCGCTGGTCTGAGCCGGAGCAATAACCCGAACCAAGAATCTGACTCAAACCTTGACTTGACGGAACAAGGAAAATCGCTGCTGCCGCCATTCGCCAGCTCCGCCGTGACTGGCCGGGGTTCACTCGCCGGATAAATAGAAACGAGAGAGTGGGTGTGGGTATAACGGTATAAGAAGGGCGTGTGTGGCCGGGTGTTTGTCAAAGAACAACGAATCGGCCGCCAGCAAGCCTGCCGGCACCAGCTCCGATCACCGGTTCCGCAGAGAAAGAGGGGAGGTGAAAGAGAAACGGGTGTGCGTGTAGGAGAGGAGGAGGAGGGTGCGGCTGGGGTGTTGTGGGTGTTCACCGCCGGCAAAACGTGGCCGGAGCTCACCGGAGTGCGACTCCGGTGGCCGGACACGGGAGAGAAGGCAGAGGCGCATGTGTTGTGTGCGGCTGCACATTTGAAAACGGTCATGGGGGTTAGAACTTATAATTGGGTTTATATACTTGGGCAAGAAATTGGGCTTGGGCCCGAGTGTATGGATCCGTATAAAATTACATGTGTCTTATCTAACGAACTAGCCCATGTAATTATTATTAAATATAATGGAAATTATATATATATAAAGTGAATGTTCGGCTCGGGTTTGTTGTTTAAATGACACGTTCCTCCCGACGCGGTTATTATTATCTAATAAATAATAATAATACGTATTATATAATAATAGTAATAAAATACCCTTCTCTCGATGATCGAGATCGAGAGTACAGGTTGTCACATTCTCCCCATGTTACAGGAATTTCGTCCTCGAAATTTAAGCTAAGACATACGATTCGCTCCAGTTATAGATTCGTTGATAACCTATTGTCATACGTACATACACGTAGTTTACTAAAGTTCACAAAACGAACGTGTAAGCCACATAGCACATAACACCACATAACACGTAAATTCATGTAGTTCACATAACATTAAAATTCACATAATTTATACTCATTTTCACATAGCACCGAATTTCACATAGTTAATTATCCATTTGTACTACGATTCCTTGAGTGTTTGTGAAATTTTCGAGACACTTGGTTTACCTAAACTGAAATGAGATGTCCAAGTGAATACCTGAGTTAACGGGGTTTGTGCTTACACTATGAAGGCCGGGTGTCACATCATCCCCTAGTTGAAAGAATTTTTGTCCCGAAAATTTATTCTAAAACAATGGCTTGAAGTTTATTCTTAAACGACGGGTGATACGTGCGCATCATCTGGCCTTCTCGTTCTCGAGTAAACCCCCAGGCCACGACGTGAGTTCCAACGAACCCGATCTATAGGTAACTTACAACGCTTGGGGGGAGGGGTTATGATCTCACCAGGTTCCTTAACGAAGTGATAAAGTTTAGTTTAACAACTAACTATCGATGTTAAGCCAATATGTTTAAAAGTATTCCTCCAGGAATATTAGTTTGAAAGGTATTCCTCCCCAATCCAGGGATAGTAGTACTCTAATCCGGAAGTATAAGGCAGTCCTTATCCAGGGATAGTAGTGGTTCCCGACACCCGGTAATGTGTACTACTTCTAAGGACGTGCGTGTAGCCCTAAGCTAGGGGTACCATGTGGATTTCCCAAACCGGGGAATTAGTACGTTGTTCCAAACCAGGGACGTATGTTGATAGTAACAACTTGTTAACTCACTTTATGGTGCGTGTTGTATCAAAAGTCTTGTGTCGCCGACACGAACTGGTCTATAATGTCCGCATGTCCTGAGTGACTAGTACTAGGGCACGGTTGTTTCACATAAGGTTGAGTACCATCAATACGCTAAACGAAGTAAGTGTTGTTTCCAGTCGTGGACAAAATCGGTAGCAAATGCATGCAGCATGTCTTCAGTAGTTTGTTTGGTTCGACCACTAGTTCGTGAGTGTTAAGTAGTGCTCATGCATGATCGTGAGCCGAAAGATTTGTGCATACCTTGCCACAAATCTGACGTGGAATGTAAGTCATATCTAGAGACAATGGGAGTCGGGCGCCCTGCGCCTAGCAGCTACTTCCTTCAAGTAGATGTTTGCAAGATTTGAAAACTTGTGGGTTTCCTTGACCATGAGAAAACGTTCAGTTTTAGTCAGGTGATTACATCACTACTCATCTGATGCCATCTTTGAGTTTGAACCACTTACCCATGCCCCGCATGGACTTGGCTAAAAGGTTCTCTTCCTTCAATGCTTCAACCTGAGCATTGCGGATTTGGGTAGGAAGACTAGAGTGGATAGTAAGCCGTAAAGCACGTACATGCTTAGGGTTGGTTTCTTATGACTAAGGGTATCAGCCACAACGTTGACCTTGCCTGAATGATACTTAATTGCGCACTCGTAGTCGTTGAGGAGTTCGACCAATTGACGCTGTCGCATGTTCATCTCCTTCTGACCCAAAATATGCTGGAGACTCTTGTGATCGGTGTGGATGGTGCACTTGGTACCGTACAAGTAATGTCTCCACATCTTGAGTGTAACCACTACTGCTCCCAATTCCAAGTCATGGGTAGTGTAGTTCTTTTCGTGAGCCTTGAGTTGGCGTGATGCGTAAGTAATGACTTTATCACGTTGCATCAACACACAACTAAGTGTTTGAATTGAGGCATCACAATAAACAACGAAACCGTTTGTGTCTTCTAGTAACGAAAGAATGGGTGAACTACAGAGTTTCACCTTCAACTGCTTGAAACGCGGATTCCTGAGCAATCTTTCGAGTTAGCGCTGTGAGGGTTTGTGCATACGATCAAGAAAAGCGGGCTTCATGATGTCAAAAATCGCACGTTGGAAACTTAATGTAATGTTTTTGTGATGTAGGGGCTCCATGGTAAGGTGTAGGTATCGTTCGGATTCCTACTAGTTCTTGGAGTAGTCTTGGATATCGTCTAAGAGAACAAGTGGTATATCCGTCAAGGTAGGCTAAATTCGAATGTCATGACTGAGAATCTATATCGGTCGCACCGAGTTCCAAAGACAGTGCTAATGATATCATCATATCGGTGATATTCATGGCTCATTGCTCCTCGAGAAACGTTCGTAGAGAGTAACTCTTCCAAGCGAAAGTTCGTGGAGAATTTTGTTAGGATAAGGATCATGGGATTCGAGAAGTATATCGTGAATGGATGTGGAAACATGCAAAAAGGGTTGTCGCAATCGATGCGTAAGCGTTTAATAATCCATAGCAGGGGTTTACCTGTTGTCGAGGGTATAACTAGTCGTACACAAGTTGCATAAGGTTAAAATGAAGAACGCCATTTGCCGAATATAGGTGCCACATTGGTATATTAAGCATAACGAGAATTTACCAGGGAAAAATGGTTGTTGCACGAGTTTGTAGTGTTAAACTTCTGCCATAGTTGTCGAGCTCGCCTACGTGCAAAGGAGGAATGATTCACCTTGATCCATGAACCAAATTCAAAGGAGTTTCCTTAGGTCGTGTGAATGAATCTGAAATATGCCTGTGTAGTCAAGAGGTTTCAAAGAAAGGACACGAAAACATGTTCAAGAAGGTATGATCATATCAACAACACATCACCATCCTCAGGGTTTCAAGAAGTGATCACCAATGATCGAAAGTCGAGCCTTCCAAATTCTCTAAACTAGGGTGAGTTCGTATTAGTGTCTCTGCATGGAGAAGCGAAGACGTAGTGCCACGATGGTAAAGGGATGATGGTTTTGTCTAAGTCAGTAGTAGAAATTAGGCATTGCATTAATCGACAAGCATAGGTCGATACAAAGGTTGGCGAAAAGATTTCACATAATTAAGATAAGATATCGTAGGATCAAGATGCGACTCTGGTAGTGTAAGGGGAAAAGGGGTGAGGTAAATGTGTAGTTCATCATGCCCGTCTGTAAGTTGAGTAATCCATACCTCCGTCCTCGAATGTCCTGAAGACAATCCCATCATTAGGAAGCATCCACTTGCTAAGTTAGGTATACGAAGGTGTAACTCAAGTTAGAATAAGACTTAACCACCCAACACGGTAATAGGGTAATCTTGTGATCGGCGGAAATCATGGTATGGTTGTTAGCATTTCATCATATCGGTTGTCGGTCGAAGAAACATGAGATTGGTGAGGATTATACGAAGAATTGAGTGAAAACAAGAGTCCAACAATAACCGAAGAATTCAACCAACTAATATGTTCTCTAGAAGCAACTCCAGTAGTGGTTGATGGTGGCAACGACACAATAAGAAAGTTCGTTGCATCAAGGTCACGTGAGTACGTCATTTGTCCAAAACAGAGTTCGGATGACAGGGTTTCGAGTTGCACAACGACAATGCGTGTAACTGTGACTGCTTCATTTCTGGTGACGATGACTGGTGGAGATGATGGGTTTTGTCAACATGGACGTGTGGGTGTATTGTTCTCTTAAATCCGAGTTCGTTTGGGCCGGTTCTGGTCCATGTGAATGTTGTCGTGTAAACCGAATGTATGGAGGGTCAGATCTGAACACCAGCTGTAACGGCAACGTCATGTCGAGACAATCGTATGAATAAATAGAACGCATAAAATAGTTGTCGTAGTGGGGTGATGAGAAAACAGGAAAATAATTTAATCACCACAGGTCATATTTCAAGTAAATAGTTGGGAGTCATAAAGAGCACATTCGGGATAATAGATAACATGCTACTACTCTAACTAAACATACCATAAGCAACACATCATGCAGAAGTAAACTAGCAAGTAGGCAATATAAACATAAATCATACCACCAAAAGTGTTGAGCCTTGCACGTGGAGCGAAGCGTCGTTGTGGATCGTTGAGCACTGAACAGGTTATAGTCTGGTTTTTGTCAAAAAGATTTTTCCCTTTTTAAAACCAAGTTCACTATAACCAATGGCTCTGATACCAATCTGTCACACCCTCAAAAATCCACAAGTGGAGAATCACCGCGAGGCATGTGACTGACCAGGATCATACCACTAATCATACTGAACGATAAGTAAAATAAAGTAAAACCATCACAACCCAAACGTTTAGTGTCTATGAAAACGAAAACCCAAAACCAAATTTAAATGTTAGCGGAAGCATAAAGTTTAAAAACTCATTAAGCAATTTAGAAAATCATAAAGTTTAATAGTAGGAATCCAACAGTTGATTCCTAGCCACAACGTCCACTCCTCGTGCAAGCTCCAGCTATGTACCTAAAGACCTGCAAGGCATGTAACAACGAGTCAACAACAAAGTTGAGCGAGTTGACAGTTGGTTGTTCATTTTAAAGTTGTTCCAACATCCATAAGTTCTTTTGAAAACCAGTAATTAATCATTTCCTTGTTTCCCAAGCCATAACCAGTGGGGGCTACCCCATGTTGTAAACCACTAGACCCTTACCATATCGACAACTGATGAAAATCAGTTGTGCCGTACGTCAATGTCTATCATCATTGACTGAGTGCCCAGATCCATTAGTATACGCCCGTCCTACCGGCACGGTGTGAGGCTTGTTAACCCTAATAGCGCTATTAACAAATGACTCGCTCGCCATTGGCCCGACAATTAAGTCGATATAAAAATGAGGGACTTCATGATAGAGTTTTGTCTAGTAAGT
Organism: Helianthus annuus; assembly: GCF_002127325.2. NCBI lineage: Eukaryota > Viridiplantae > Streptophyta > Magnoliopsida > Asterales > Asteraceae > Helianthus > Helianthus annuus. Next base: position 122,902,661 of record NC_035444.2, read on the forward strand.
TTTAAGGTTGTTGTCCTACCCAAGGAGGACGAACATATGTATTCTACCCAAGGAGAATACGCAGGATTAATATTGGCATCCTACCCATGGAGGGTGGCGGTACATATCCTACCCAAGGAGGATATGTAGGTTCTGTTTTAGTTCTTTAACCCCATTCCCAACCACCGGGAATCCCATGCCTTTTAAAGAGTGTGAACTCACCTTTGCTTTGCTCGGTAGATAAATCGTTTGTCCTAAGTCGGTCAACCACATCCTATTATGGTTACCACTTGTTAGGACGGTAAACAAGTAATCACGTATAAGATACACGTATTCATCACGTATTTGGCAAGTAGTGTACAAGTAACCATCATCTATTGATATACCAAACATGTGCGTATATACATATATTTTGCATAATAACAGTTAAACATAACTTGAAATGGACAGCGTATAGGTGTGCGGGCCACCATGGGAATACGGCCCATCATAGTGTGTGGTTCATTAAGAATGTGTGGCACGCATGGGGGTGTGCGGCCTACTCATGCGTGTGGCCATGTTGTGCAAAGTTGTACATCGTGCATTATGTGTTTGTATACTCAGGGTGTGCGACCAAACATTTTATCCAACCTGTATCTTTCTCATATTTTATCTTCAACACCAATTATAAATTGCTTCATTAACATTAACAAGTCAAGGGGCAGACTTTTAATCAAATATAACTCATGCAAATTATAAACACTTAAGTTCAATACTCGTAAATAAATATGTGCACCGAAAACATATTTGAACCAATTTGTGCTCATCATAAAACATATTTTTATTCCTATTCTTACCAAATCAGTAAATTAACAAACTTACAAAATTTAATCATCTGAACATACACAAATCCTCAAATCAATTATCAATAATTCAAATGATAAATTAACTTATTTTGGTTATATGTTGTCACGTCCACTAAAACTAACATATAACTTTAATATAACAACATTTAAAATGAACATATAGTACCAATAATTTACAGATTGTGATATTTAAACATTTAACATAATCTACACATTTTAAAATCAGTAAGTAAATTAATTCATTAAATTTATAAGTAAATTTAGGGATAATTTTTGGCTATATGTCAATATGTATAACCGATTAGAATTTACACAATAAATAATTTTGCTACATGCTGTCAGATTAACATACTCTAATTTACTTCTTATATACCATGTTAAAAAAACACCAAAAAGTTACTAAACAATTTCAACAGGTATTCAAGTCACTTGTAGCAAGTTCATACTTTATTCTATAAAAAAAATAAACCAACATATACCAAGTCAAGTATTACAACAAACGCACCTGCTCAAAGATAAAATGCTACTGACCAAGAAATGAAGAGGATCGAAAGGGGACATACGGGCATCCACAGCCGCTGGTCTGAGCCAGAGCAATAACCCGAACCAAGAATCTGACTCAAACCTTGACTTGACGGAACAAGGAAAATCGCTGCTGCCGCCATTCGCCAGCTCCGCCGTGACTGGCCGGGGTTCACTCGCCGGATAAACAGAAACGAGAGAGTGGGTGTGGGTATAATGGTATAAGAAGGGCGTGTGTGGCCGGGTGTTTGTCAAAGAACAACGAATCGGCCGCCAGCAAGCCTGCCGGCACCAGCTCCGATCACCGGTGTGACATCTGTGTCACTTCAGCCATCAACCAAATACCAAACCAATGAAATATTGTATTTCATACTTGGGATTTGTATAAATATGTGTATCGTTTGCACATATTGATTCTTGTTCGATTTCGGGCTCTAAATCACTTTCTGGAAGGTTATACGCAAACTGGTGCTTAAACGCAATCAGTTTAACGCGACGTACATTCCGGAACTGTGACGTAAGACAAACATACCCTAAATATCCTTTACATAACTTAGAAATAAGTTTTGAAGGATTCGGTATGGCAAAAACATGACTATTTGAATTAAAGAACTATTTACGACAAAACTGCGAAACGAACGTTGGTGACCGCCCGGATAATATTTAAATCCAGAAGATATTCTGTTACGATTGAAATTTTATTTTTAATCAGGTTCATTTTGAAAAAAAAATTAAATTAAAACGCTTAAGAACGTTCTTTTCAAGTTTAAGCGCGTACCGCGTGTTTCTGCGCAACACAGTGCTTATACTGCAAAACGCGGACAACGCAGCCAGCCTCAGCAACTGAAATTTATTTCAGTATTATTTTGGCGAGTTTATTTTTATAGAAAAATAAAAATAATTTAGAACTCCATGAACCGAGATTTAAACGCTAGAAAAAAAATACTCGGTACCCAGTTAAATACCTGTTTTTATCTAATTTACCAAACAAAATTTACATTTAACCCCCCCATATGAATTTCGGTCACAATGACCCACCAAGATCCCCAAAATATTTTGCCAAGATCTCTTAAGATTTGATTTGATATTCCTTGATTTCTTTTGATTTTCTTTAGATTTTACAAGATTTTATCTAGATTTTTTTTTCCTATAAGTACACCCCTTATCTTCACAACTTCATTTGATCACTCCATCTTCCACTCTCTCTCCCTCTCCCAACCATAAACACCACCATCACCTCCATCTCCATTTTTGCAACTTTGTTCTTAAAGATTAAACCCCATTCCAAGCTAGTTTCAAGTTGGTATGAAAATCCAAAGGAGTTTCCAAGGTGATTTCCAGTGATTTCAAGCTCCATCTCATCAAAAACTCACTTGAATCTTGAAGGTATAAAGTTTATGTTTAAATCATATACTTTGTTCTTGATGGTTGGAAGTTTCTCTTGAATCTTGGAATTTTTCACCAAACTTGAAATCTAAAAGAAATAGGTCTTGAAACAAATAAAAATGGTGGTGATATATATGTATGTATAACCGTACATATATATATATATATATATATATATATATATATATATATATGTGTGTGTGTGTGTGTGTGTGTCTTGAAGTTCGATTTCTTGTTAAATACTTGTTTATGTTGTTACATGTTCTTGAATAATAGTTTAAATGCAAGTGATTGTTGATCTATGTATGATATGTTAAATGCTTAAATACATCAGCAAATAAACCTGAATATATCATATATTTGATGCATTTAGATTAACATAAAATGTTGATGTTATGATAGTATGCTTTAGATACTTGTACATGTGAATATATGTTGATTTAAAGCTCAAAAAAAGTGATAAAAAATTGCTATATGACAAAAATGTTTTAGATCAGGTTACAAGCACTAAACATGACCTTATTTGGTATATTATAAGGGCATGAAACTTTGACGTAGGTTTGGTAGCATTGCATCTTGTACATATAGCTTAAAAAGTGGTAAAATATGCGAAAGTTGCATGATTTATATGCTCTATTTAAGACCTGCACTATTGTGAGTATAACCATTATTTTGTTCAGTAAATAACATGGGTTGTGTCAAAATTTCAAGTCATTTCGATTTGGGATGGTTCGGGTAACGTTTGATGCAAAATTATGCGGTGAAACGGTTAAAAATCGCCTTTTCGGAGGATTTTTATTAAACTGTTTTTTATCAGTAACCAAACTGATATTTTTGATATAAAAACAAGTATTTTAACTTATACTAAGTTTACTTGGTGTTCGGTTAGTCATACGTGACTTCCGACGCTTAAAAATGTTACCGAAACGCTAAAATAAGTGTTTTTCGACATAACCATAATGGGTTATTCATGAGTAAATTTTATGTGTTACAATGTGCTATGTGTTTTATAATATGTGTATGATGACATGATAATACTTGACAAGATTATTTGTTTTACGCTAGGGTACATATATGCGAATATACCCAAATAATCGAAAATAATAACTTCTCGACGAATCTCAAAGTTATGTGAAAATTCTAAGTAATCGGAGAAACTTCGTCATTTTTATGAATTTTGTTTATTAAATCATTCTTGTTTAATTTAGGACAAATAAATAATTTGAGGGATTGTGTTAGCATATAGAAACGCACCCAAAGGTGAGTACATAGACCCCTCTTTTACTGTTTTTCAAACATTTTGGGGTGAAACACATGTGCCTACTTGTTACTTTCATGATTTCATGCTTTTATATCATATACTTGCTATGTTCATTAATACATTGTTTTACATGACATATTCATGCTATGTATGTTCATCATACTTAGTACATTGTTTTACATGACATCTTCATGCTATGTATGTTCATCATACTTAGTACATTGGTTTTACATGACATTTCACGCTATGTATGTTCATCATACTTAGTGCATTTATTTTACATGACATTTTCACGCTATGTATGTTCATCATATTTAGTGCATTTATTTTACATGAAATTTTCACGCTATGTATGTTCATCATACTTAGTGCATTTATTTTACATGACATTTTCACGCTATGTATGTTCATCATACTTAGTGCATTTATTTTACATGACATTTTCACGCTATGTATGTTCATCATACTTAGTGCATTGTTTTCACATGCTTACATATTGGGTATGACATTTGGTTTGTTTAAGTGGGACCATATACATTCATTAACTTGGATCACGCCGCTCGTTAGTAGGTAATGGTACCATAGGAATTGACAACTCCCGTTCCTGACATCCTGGGTATGTTTGGATGGAAGGAATGACCGAATTCGATTAAAAACATTTAGACAGATAGACCTTTAATTTGTTTAAAGGTTTATCACCACAGTCGCAAGGCTTGGATGTATGCATTTTCACAATACCGCATAAATGTCCGTATTCAGTATAGCATGCATTTCCACAAAACATAACATTGATTTAAACCACGTTTTACTTCAATACATTGTTTTGTGCATTTTTACCTATGGTTTAGTTAATACATATATCACTTGCCATACATGACATTTTGTTTACACATTACATGACTGACATTTGACATATACATTTCATAAACACTCTGACATAAACATTTTGACAAGGTTTTCACAAAGACATTTGACAAATGGTTTAGACATGGGCAATTTACATTGGTGGTTTGTTTGGGTAAGTGATTTGAGTAACGAGACGTGTGTAATGTGATACAAGCATGGTGGATACGCCGCTGGTACTTCCTATATATAAGTGCTTGTATTATATTACATGTCGTAGCGTTATTTAAATCATTCAATTTGGACCTATACATTTTATACAAATAACATATTTTTCACAAGACATTGTTTTACAAAACAGTTTGTTTTATACAAATTCATTTTACTTGGTTATTCATTTAACCTTACATTATTCTTTTAAATATACATATCTATCATCGCTTTTCAAATGATTTATAAAACAAAACATTTTACAAGGATCATGACTAACTTTTTGTTAAACAACTGTTTCTAAACCTATAAGTCATGAATCCTAAATCAATAAAACCTATGTACTCGCCGGCATTTTATGCTGACGTACCTATTTTCACATGTGTTTCAGGAGATGATGCATAGGATTGATCAAGATACACATAGGCGGACTTGGGCCTTAGTGACAATAAAAGATGCAAGACTAGTTAATTATGTTATAGTTATTTGTTTGTTAAGACATTGTAACTCTTTTAATCAATAAAACAATATTTCAATTTTCCATGTGTTATGAAACAATGATTCTGTTACAACACTCCCCAACGATTCCGCCACGTTTTGTTGTTTTACGTGGTCGGGGTGTGACAGAAAAGTTGGTATCAGAGCTCATGGTTATAGGGAATTAGGTTATTAGTAATGCTTTGACCTAGACTATAACCTTCCTAGGACCCTAACGCGAGTTTACTTGCGTTTAGTCATAAAACAATACCGTCACTTATCCTTAGGTGACAACCACAACAAGAACATAAATTTGATCCGCTTTGAAAACTAATCATCTGTTCTAGGATGATTGATTACTAGGTTTTGAACCCTTTGTTATAAGGTTTTGAACCCTTCCAGTTTAACTCATATTTGGCTTAGTGCCTTTCGAGTTTTCAAAATCCTGTCAAAGTTTGGGTCTAAATGATGTGAACACGTGCAAACTGGAAGAGTGAATGCCTGTACTCTGAGTTTTCTGTCTAAGGCTAGAGTGTTCGTACAAATCCGCAGTATTGGACCAGTCACTCTTACCTGGGAACTCTTGGGGTGAGTGTTCACTTATAGGCGAGCATGTCATCAGCGATACATTATTATGACCCGCTTACTTTGATTCTTCACCATCTCATTTGTTTGCCTTAGGTAACAAACAAATGATCGCAATTTCTATGCGTTGTCATTTTGTTTTGGTCACCCGATAACCTTTCACTTGTTTCTTCCTATGTCTTTCATTTTCTTCTAGAATGTCTCTTTATCTCAGCAACGTTCAGATGTCCGAGCAAACAGCAAGAGTTTGCCCAGCTGCAGCAACACCAAATCAAGCTGGCAACAATCCTACACAAGCTCGTTCTTGCTACAACTGTGGTGAGATGGGCCATTTCCGAAGGGATTGCCCAAAGCATGCTAATGCAAATCTGACCCTTGGATGAGCATTTGGCTGAGTAAAAGATGTTGCTGTCTTATGCCTTTGTTTCTTTTGTTTTCTTGTACTGTGAAACAATCTGCCTTGTTCATAAATAAAAGTTGTTATTTGCAATTCTGATGTACAAATGTAGTTACATGTGTGTATGGCATTTTCCTATGATACCTACATCAAGGAACTATGTTCCTTACAAACTACTCTTGTGATTCTCCCTTTCAAGTGATCGCTCATGATTTCCTCAAAATTTTAAGTACTCGTTTCATTCTAGGAGACAAAGTACAAGAAATAAAGCAAAATTATGAGTAATCGTGCTTCTGCACATTTGTGCCTTTGAATCCTTGGTTAGATAACTAAGGGTATTTTCAAATCTCATACTCGTTACATTCTGATTTTTCAACATGCATAACATAAGTTTTCAAAAACAACCTCCATGATTTCAAAAACAATGTCCATCTTTTCAAAAACGACCTTCATGATTTCAAAATATTATTAATACAGTATAATTACTTATATCAAGTGCATGATTTCAAAAGCATCACTCATGTTTTCAAAAACCTTATACATAATTTCAAAATTCATCCCGCATGATTTTTAAACATTTTTTAAATATACCTACCTAATGCACCTACTTTATGATTTCAAAAGTATTATATATAAGGTTTCAAAAACATTGAACACATTTTTTTAGAACCCCATGCATAGTTTTCAAAAATATTTTCTTCATTCATTGACTTAACCTTCAAATTCTGCTTCATATGTCGCCTTGACATATCCAGCATCTCAACTTCATAAGCATTTTTACTTCATGTTTTGACTTAAAGCACATCCAGTGCAAGGTTTCAAAACATATTCAACTTCTAAAATCCATATGGGATCTTTTATCTTTACAATAAGACCCTTGTGGTTAATTATCATTCAAATCAGAGTCCTTAATTGGATTCCTTGTGTATCTTAATTCGAACATTTCGGTTCCTTACAATCGAAATCGAATTTTCTCTTTAAGATCTCTCTATCTTCATAGTTAGATTCTTGATAATGTTTAAAGTACCAAATGAAATCCACGGAATGGATTCCTAGTGTGCTTTAAATACCTGTGCGCAATTAACAAAATGATAACAAATATTAAAATCATTATGTGATTATGTGTTTATGCAATTTATGTTCTCTTTTATGCATTTTTGTGTTTTTGAATACTCTGGATATTCGTTATCCAAATCCTCATAGAACCTTCCATATCTTCATATGAGGGATTCGTAGTAGGATATTCAAAAAGATACTACCTTAAATCCTTATTGGGCTTCTACGTGATAGTCAAGACCCTTGGAGTATATAGTACCATTCCATGATTCAAAAAGAGACCCTTTGAGTGGTCTAGTCAAAGGTTTGATTCAGAATCTGGTTGAGAATGACATGTGATGATATAAGCTGAAAAGACTTCTTGGCGGTCTGGAGATCATTTATTGACTCAATTAAAAAGGACCCTAGTGTGGTTAAATCACAATCATCACAGGCTCGTTCATTGTTTTCCTCCCCTACACACTCTAAGATGCACTACGTGACTATGCAAGGAATTACGTAATTATGGATGCATACATAATTACGAAGTTCAGTGCACGAGGAACCGTGGTAAGACTTATTATGTGTAAGAACCGATAGTGACAACCATAACGAAATGTGAACTACGTAATAGAGGTACGGTGGACGCACCAATAACGCTTTATATACTTGTATATAAGTGACCCTCTCACATTGCAAGCATGATGTTAATTAAAGTTGCTAGAAGTTCAGGACTCTAAACAGTGATTGTTCGATCTTTTCAACTTCATGTTTCAAGCTCTCACAAGTTTCCTCTAAATAAATTTCGGGACGAAATTTCCTGAAGTAGGGGAGACTGTGACATCTGTGTCACTTCAGCCATCAACCAAATACCAAACCAATGAAATATTGTATTTCATACTTGGGATTTGTATAAATATGTGTATCGTTTGCACATATTGATTCTTGTTCGATTTCGGGCTCTAAATCACTTTCTGGAAGGTTATACGCAAACTGGTGCTTAAACGCAATCAGTTTAACGCGACGTACATTCCGGAACTGTGACGTAAGCCAAACATACCCTAAATATCCTTTACATAACTTAGAAATAAGTTTTGAAGGATTCGGTATGGCAAAAACATGACTATTTGAATTAAAGAACTATTTACGACAAAACTGCGAAACGAACTTTGGTGACCGCCCGGATAATATTTAAATCCAGAAGATATTCTGTTACGATTGAAATTTTATTTTTAATCAGGTTCATTTTGAAAAAAAAAATTAAATTAAAACGCTTAAGAACGTTCTTTTCAAGTTTAAGCGCGTACCGCGTGTTTCTGCGCAACACAGTGCTTATACTGCAAAACGCGGACAACGCAGCCAGCCTCAGCAACTGAAATTTATTTCAGTATTATTTTGGCGAGTTTATTTTTATAGAAAAATAAAAATAATTTAGAACTCCATGAACCGAGATTTAAACGCTAGAAAAAAATACTCGGTACCCAGTTAAATACCTGTTTTTATCTAATTTACCAAACAAAATTTACATTTAACCCCCCCATATAAATTTCGGTCACAAGGACCCACCAAGATCCCCAAAATATTTTGCCAAGATCTCTTAAGATTTGATTTGATATTCCTTGATTTCTTTTGATTTTCTTTAGATTTTACAAGATTTTATCTAGATTTTTTTTTTCCTATAAGTACACCCCTTATCTTCACAACTTCATTTGATCACTCCATCTTCCACTCTCTCTCCCTCTCCCAACCGTAAACACCACCATCACCTCCATCTCCATTTTTGCAACTTTGTTCTTAAAGATTAAACCCCATTCCAAGCTAGTTTCAAGTTGGTATGAAAATCCAAAGGAGTTTCCAAGGTGATTTCCAGTGATTTCAAGCTCCATCTCATCAAAAACTCACTTGAATCTTGAAGGTATAAAGTTTATGTTTAAATCATATACTTTGTTCTTGATGGTTGGAAGTTTCTCTTGAATCTTGGAATTTTTCACTAAACTTGAAATCTAAAAGAAATGGGTCTTGAAACAAATAAAAATGGTGGTGATATATATGTATGTATAACCGTACATATATATATATGTGTGTGTGTGTGTGTGTATGTGTCTTGAAGTTCGATTTCTTGTTAAATACTTGTTTATGTTGTTACATGTTCTTGAATAATAGTTTAAATGCAAGTGATTGTTGATCTATGTATGATATGTTAAATGCTTAAATACATCAGCAAATAAACCTGAGTATATCATATATTTGATGCATTTAGATTAACATAAAATGTTGATGTTATGATAGTATGCTTTAGATACTTGTACATGTGAATATATGTTGATTTAAAGCTCAAAAAAAGTGATAAAAAATGGCTATATGACAAAAATGTTTTAGATCAGGTTACAAGCACTAAACATGACCTTATTTGGTATATTATAAGGGCATGAAACTGTGACAACTCGAAATTTAGAACCTTTCGTTGTAACTTGCTTGTACATTTTGTGACTAGCTGTCCGGTTAAACTTAATGATAACGTGAACCTTTTATGTGATAAGTGCTTTGTTACGTGTGTATTGTATATATATATATGTGTACGTGTTATATGTGAACCGAGAACCCGACACGAAACAACAAGGAACCCGACTCGAGACCATGAGGTCTCGAGTGAATAGTAATCGGTTTTGGGCCTTGGGCCGAGAACCTTTGGCCGGTTGGGCCTTTGGGCCGTGAACCCCCACTCGAAACCCACTAAGGGTGCAAACACTTGGAACTTGACTATAAATACACCACCTTAGTTATTTGTTACCATTTTGTTGAACATTAGAACACACACACACTTCTACCTTCTCTCCCACTAGAACTCTAGCACACAAACACATATCCAAGACTCTCGGATCCACTCGGTTGACACAAGAAACTCTCGGATTTGGACTTTGGATCGGCACACACACACACCTCACCAACCGGTTAGTATTTCTTGTTGGTTATTGTTGAATGCTTAGTGTTAAATATGTTCATGATGTGTTTGTGCTTGAATAAATGTATGATAAGATTATGTGATAATATGGTAGTTGAGTTATGCATGATATTTGAAAAGAAATCGGTTCATGAATGCTCTTGTTATATGTTGAAATTTGCATAAATGCTTGATGTTAAAAAATAGATTCATTGTATGATAAAAATGAAGGATGAAATCGGGTTGCACTTGTGATGAAATCGGACATATATAGAAACCGAGTTGTGTGTTATGTTTAGTGTTTTGATGATTGTTCATAGTTGTGGTTGATATAAGTGTTGAAAATGCTATGAACTTAATGAATATAAGTTTGAATATTTGAAGAACACTTTGAATGATAGTTGAAGATTGAAAACCCTTGTGATTTTGATCCATCTTTGACTAATAGCCTGATTAGGAAATATGTTAGTGGGATTCTATTGGTTATTTCCGGATTTGGGCCTGATTATATTGTACCACTAATCTGACTACATCTGCATCAACACGTGAACTTGAAAACGACTGCTACCGACTCGCAATCACCCGGTTGCGACTCGCAACCACAGCGTGATGACTCGAGACCACGCGGTTGCGACTCGCAACCATATCAGGACAAGCCGAAACCGCAGGTTACGAGTCCCGTTGCGACTCGAGACCTCAGCATGATGAACCGAAACCATGGTTGCGACACCGGTTGCGACTCGCAACCATCCATGATCAACACACAGCATGACTCGAGACCATGCTTGCGAGTCCGGTTGCGACTCGAGACCACACTTTTTGGGCCTTAGTTAATGGGCCAGACTGATGGGCTTCTGTGATTATCTGCTTTTACGTGTTTGGGCCTAAGTAGTTGGGCTGAACTTGTGAACCTTATGAGCTACTGTTGATACTGTGAACTGTTACTGCTAAACGTGCTTGCCAAACGTGTTGAACATTTGTGCACTACTTGGTTCGAATCTGATTATACGTGATATCCGTGTTAGGACGTTATTGACTACTTGCGACTTGATTGACTTTCTGTGATTAACTGCCGAGCAAACCAAGGTGAGTTCACACCCTTTACAAAGCATGGGATTCCCTGGGTTGGGAACGGGGTTAAGGAACGTGGATTCCTCGTCTACCTTGGGTAGGACGTCAGTGGTTCAGGAATGTGATTCCTCGTCCGGATGGACGGATAAACGTACTAGACTAAAACTCTATCACGAAGTCCCTCCTTTTTGTATCGACTAATCGCCGGGCCAATGGCGAGCGGGTCATTAGTTAGATAGCGCTATTTAGGTCTGACAAGCCTCACACCGTGCCGCAGAGGACGGGCGTGAACTAATGGATCTGGGGCACGTCAATGATGATAGACATTGATGTTTTCAGGGCACATAAACATGACTACAGTCAGCAATCGATACGGTAACGAGTCTAGTATACACATGGGGTAGCCCCCACGGCTGGAGAGCCGGAGTAACTGGGAACGAACATGTCACGTTTTTAAAATATGGGGTAACCCCCACGGCAGGATGCCAGATAAAGTAAACTGTTTTCGAAACAACTAAAACGAACGCCCACCCGTGAACTCACTCAACTAGTTGTTGACTCGTTACTACATGCTTTGCAGGACCATAGGTACTCAGTGGGAGCTTGCATGGAGGAGGATCGTTGTGGGACAGGGATTGCTACAAGACTATGTTTAACTTGAAATTTTTGGAACTTATGTTATAACTTTAAACTTATGCTTCCGCTTGCAACTTAAACTCATCTGTTTTTGAACACCAATCGTGATGGTTAAACTTTTATAAATACTTATATGCTTGTTCAGTATGATTGGTGGCTGGATCCTGGTCAGTCACGCCTCCAAGCGGTAGTACTCCGCTGGTGGGATTTTGGGGGTGTGACAGATTGGTATCAGAGCCATTGGTTATAGTGAACTTGGTTTTAATAAAGGAGAAACGTTTTTGTTAAAACCAGACTATAACCGGTTTAGTGCTCAACGGTCCACAACGACACTTCGCTCCTCATGCAAGGCTCGACGTTCTAGGTAATATGATGTATGTATATTGCCTACTTGTTAGTTGCGTAGTACATTGCTCATGGTATGCTTGATTAGTATGACTACTGTTGTTTGATCACGTGCGTGCTTACTCTGTCCTACTATCGTACTTTCGCGAACCTCTCTCACACGTATTACTCTTGTTTTGAAGAACCATGTCTGGACGCGTTAACATGACACAAGCCCAGTTGACGGCTTTGATCAACGAACGAGTTGCCGCAGCGCTCGCAGCTGCACACGCAGGAGGTATATCCTGCAGTCCGAAATTGTTCTAGGATCGTTTGGATCCTACTCTCGTGAACCAACCTTTGTGTTAAACTCTGTCTTTTCTTTCACCTACCTTAGGTCAGTATGCTCAGGCACCGGTGTGCACTTTTAAGACCTTTATGGACTGTCGACCCACAACTTTTAGCGGCACTGAAGGAGCAGTAGGTCTCCTACACTGGTTTGAGAAACTGGAGTCTGTGTTCGAAATGTGTGAATGCCCTGAAGCGCGCAAGGTAAAGTATGCTACTGGTACTCTCGAGGGTTTGGCTCTCACGTGGTGGAATGCTCAAGTGCAGATGTTAGGGTTGGTTGCTGCCAACGCCACCCCATGGGAAAACTTCAAGGAAATGATCAGGGAGGAATACTGCAGTCGTGACGACATTCACAAACTGGAAGATGAGTTCTACAATCTTAAGATGTCGGGATCGGAGATTGAGGCATACACTAAGAGATCGCATGAGCTTGCCTTGTTGTGTCCTACTATGGTGGATCCTCCGTATAAGCGAATTGAACTCTATCTCAAGGGCTTGGTGCCAGAAATCCAAAGTCATGTGACTTCAGCGAGGTTGACTACTATCCAGCAGGTTGTACAGTTAGCTCACCGTCTCACTGACCAAGCGGTGGAGCAGAACAAGTTACCGAAGCGTATAGGTGCTGCAACTACTTCTGGTGCTTCTAGTGGGGATAAACGGAAATGGGATGGAACTTCAAGTAGGGGTTCAACTTCGGTGCAAACTCAGTCTCAGCAGAGAAAGACGGACGATCACAAGAGCCCTAGTCAGCAATCGTCCGGTGGTCAAAGTCATGGTGGGTACAAAGGAAATCACCCCAAATGCAATCGTTGCAACCTACACCACAGTGGGCCATGCACCAGGGGCAACTGTCATCGATGCAACAAGCCTGGTCATGTTGCAAAGGATTGCAGAAGCGCATACCCCGTCAACCAGAATCGTCAGCAACCTCAGCAGAATCAGCGACAGCAGCAGGGTAACAACAAAGGGTGCTTTCAGTGTGGAGCTGAAGGTCACTTCAAGAAAGATTGTCCCCAACTAAACCAGAACAACAACAACAACAATCAGGGGAATGGTAACAATGGGAACAACAACAACAATGGTGCTAGGGGACGAGTGTTCGTGATTGGTCAAGGTGAAGCAAGGAATGATCCCAACGTGGTGACGGGTAAGTTCCTTCTCGACGACTTTTATGTTACAGTCTTATTTGATTCGGGTGCCGATACTAGCTATGTGTCACTAGAAGTTAGTAAGATGCTTAAGCGTATTCCTACACCCCTGAGCGACAAGCACACTGTAGAGCTAGCTAATGGTAAGAGTTTGGAAGCCTCACACGTAGTCAAGGGTTGCCAGCTTATTCTCGCTAACCAGACTTTCTCTATTGATCTTATTCCTATTGTCTTGGGTAGTTTCGACGTTGTCATTGGGATGGATTGGTTATCCCAACACCGAGCAGAGATCCTTTGCAACGAGAAGATCGTTCGTATTCCTGGTTTAGGCAGTGAACCTCTCATGATTCGTGGCGACAAGAGAAGTGCTGTTGAGAACATCATCTCTCTTCTAAAAGCCCAGAAATGCTTACGAAAGGGCCACACTGCGATTTTGGCTCTAGTTACTGATACCACAGAGAAGGAGAAGAAGCTAGAAGATTTTCCCGTTGTACGCGACTATCCTGAGGTATTCCCTGAGGAATTACCTGGTCTTCCGCCCCATCGCCAAGTCGAGTTTCAGATTGATCTAGCTCCTGGAGCCGCGCCTGTAGCCCGTGCACCTTATCGTTTAGCGCCATCAGAGTTGGAAGAACTCTCCACGCAACTACAAGAACTCTTGGATAAGGGTTTTATTCGTCCTAGCTCATCGCCTTGGGGAGCTCCAGTGTTATTTGTGAAGAAGAAGGATGGTACCTTCAGAATGTGTATCGACTATCGCGAACTCAACAAAGTGACTGTGAAGAATCGTTATCCTCTACCGCGTATTGACGACTTGTTCGACCAGTTGCAGGGGTCGAGTTACTACTCAAAGATCGATCTGAGATCGGGATATCACCAGTTGAGAGTTCGGGAAGAGGATGTCTCTAAAACGGCCTTTAGGACTCGATATGGGCACTATGAGTTTTTGGTCATGCCGTTTGGGCTGACGAACGCACCGGCAGTTTTTATGGATTTGATGAATCGAGTGTGCAAACCGTATCTGGACAAGTTTGTCATAGTCTTTATCGACGACATCTTGATCTATTCTAAGAGCAAAGAAGAGCACGAACAACATCTACGACTTATTTTGGAACTCCTTCGGAAGGAACAGCTTTACGCGAAATTCTCGAAATGCGACTTCTGGCTTCGTGAAGTCCATTTCCTAGGGCATGTGGTGAACAAGGATGGGATTCACGTTGATCCATCCAAAGTGGAATCTATTAAGAACTGGCCTGCACCCCGTACACCAAAGGAGATTCGCCAATTCTTGGGATTGGCAGGTTACTACAGGAGATTCATTAAGGATTTTTCTAAGATCGCGCAGCCTCTCACTTTGTTAACACAGAAAGGCGTTGTTTATCATTGGGGAAATGCACAAGAATTAGCTTTTCAGCATCTAAAGGATAGACTCTGTAGTGCACCTATCCTTTCACTGCCAGAGGGCACAGAAGATTTTGTGGTTTACTGTGATGCATCAATTCAAGGTCTTGGTTGTGTATTGATGCAACGAGATAAAGTCATAGCTTACGCCTCACGACAACTTAAAGTTCACGAGAAGAACTACACGACACATGATTTAGAGCTGGGAGCTGTTGTTTTCGCACTTAAACTATGGCGGCATTACCTGTACGGAACCAAGTGCGCCATCTACACCGACCACAGAAGTTTAGAACACATATTCAAGCAGAAGGAACTGAATATGCGGCAGCGACGATGGGTCGAACTGCTGAATGATTACGAGTGCTCTATCAGGTATCACCCGGGCAAGGCCAATGTTGTGGCAGACGCCCTCAGTCGAAAGGACACTACGCCTAAGCGCGTAAGAGCTTTACAACTCACGATCCATTCTAGTCTACCTTCGCAAATACGAGCTGCTCAGATAGAAGCACTGAAACCAGAAAACGTTAGAGCAGAAGCTCTACGCGGGTCAAGACAACGCTTAGAACAGAAGGAAGACGGCGCTTATTATGTAACAGGACGCATTTGGGTCCCACTCTATGGCGACTTACGCGAACTTGTGATGGATGAAGCGCACAAATCTCGCTACTCGGTACACCCTGGTTCGGACAAGATGTACCACGATATTAAAACTACGTATTGGTGGCCTAGCATGAAGGCCCACATAGCAACTTACGTCAGCAAGTGTTTGACTTGTGCGCGAGTCAAGACGGAATATCAGAAACCTTCAGGCCTACTCCAACAACCAGAGATACCACAATGGAAATGGGAGCAAATTTCCATGGATTTCGTTACTGGCCTACCTAGATCACAGCGCGGAAACGATACTATCTGGGTGATCGTGGATCGACTCACAAAATCCGCACACTTTTTGGCAATCAAGGAGACGGATAAGTTCTCCACTCTAGCGGAGATATACCTCAAGGAAGTTGTTTCAAGGCACGGGGTGCCCACCTCTATTATCTCTGATCGAGATGCACGCTTTACTTCGGAACTGTGGCAGGCAATGCACAAGTCTTTTGGATCACGTTTAGATATGAGCACAGCGTATCACCCACAGACGGACGGGCAGTCCGAGCGAACTATTCAGACCTTAGAAGATATGCTTCGCGCTTGCGTAATCGACTTTGGCAACAGCTGGGAAAGGCATCTGCCACTCGTAGAATTCTCGTACAATAACAGCTACCACACCAGCATTAAAGCTGCTCCGTTTGAGGCATTGTACGGACGTAAATGCCGATCACCCCTCTGTTGGGCAGAGGTGGGGGATAGTCAGATCACTGGTCCAGAACATGTGGTAGACACTACTGAGCGGATTGCTCAAATACGACAACGTATGGCGGCCGCTCGTGACCGTCAGAAGGCATACGCCGATAAGGGCAGGAAACCACTTGAGCTCCAGGTTGGGGAGCGGGTTTTACTCAAGGTTTCACCCTGGAAGGGTGTGGTTCGTTTTGGTAAACGCGGCAAACTCAACCCACGATACGTTGGACCTTTCGAAATCCTTGAGAAAATAGGCAAGGTGGCCTACAGACTGAAATTACCATCAGAACTCGGGGCAGTTCACAACGTTTTCCATGTGTCAAATCTGAAGAAGTGTCTGTCAGATGAGACGCACGTAGTTCCTCTGAAGGAACTCACGATCGACGAACAGTTGAAATTCGTCGAAGAACCTGTCGAGATCACGGACCGGGATGTTAAGGTCCTCAAGAGCACTAGAATACCTCTTGTTCGAGTTCGTTGGAACTCACGTCGCGGCCCAGAGTTTACCTGGGAGCGCGAAGATCGGATGAAACAAAAGTATCCCCAACTGTTTGAGAACAGTACAAACGCTACTGAGGCTGAAGCTACGGAATTTCGGGACGAAATTCCAGATCAACGGGGGGTGGATGTGACACCCCAGGATAACCGGGAAAACCATGCAACTTGACTAGCTTCCTCAGTGAGTGCCATCAAATTTCGGGACGAAATTTCTTTCAACTTGGGGATGATGTGACAACTCGAAATTTAGAACCTTTCGTTGTAACTTGCTTGTACATTTTGTGACTAGCTGTCCGGTTAAACTTAATGATAACGTGAACCTTTTATGTGATAAGTGCTTTGTTACGTGTGTATTGTATATATATATATGTGTACGTGTTATATGTGAACCGAGAACCCGACACGAAACAACAAGGAACCCGACTCGAGACCATGAGGTCTCGAGTGAATAGTAATCGGTTTTGGGCCTTGGGCCGAGAACCTTTGGCCGGTTGGGCCTTTGGGCCGTGAACCCCCACTCGAAACCCACTAAGGGTGCAAACACTTGGAACTTGACTATAAATACACCACCTTAGTTATTTGTTACCATTTTGTTGAACATTAGAACACACACACACTTCTACCTTCTCTCCCACTAGAACTCTAGCACACAAACACATATCCAAGACTCTCGGATCCACTCGGTTGACACAAGAAACTCTCGGATTTGGACTTTGGATCGGCACACACACACACCTCACCAACCGGTTAGTATTTCTTGTTGGTTATTGTTGAATGCTTAGTGTTAAATATGTTCATGATGTGTTTGTGCTTGAATAAATGTATGATAAGATTATGTGATAATATGGTAGTTGAGTTATGCATGATATTTGAAAAGAAATCGGTTCATGAATGCTCTTGTTATATGTTGAAATTTGCATAAATGCTTGATGTTAAAAAATAGATTCATTGTATGATAAAAATGAAGGATGAAATCGGGTTGCACTTGTGATGAAATCGGACATATATAGAAACCGAGTTGTGTGTTATGTTTAGTGTTTTGATGATTGTTCATAGTTGTGGTTGATATAAGTGTTGAAAATGCTATGAACTTAATGAATATAAGTTTGAATATTTGAAGAACACTTTGAATGATAGTTGAAGATTGAAAACCCTTGTGATTTTGATCCATCTTTGACTAATAGCCTGATTAGGAAATATGTTAGTGGGATTCTATTGGTTATTTCCGGATTTGGGCCTGATTATATTGTACCACTAATCTGACTACATCTGCATCAACACGTGAACTTGAAAACGACTGCTACCGACTCGCAATCACCCGGTTGCGACTCGCAACCACAGCGTGATGACTCGAGACCACGCGGTTGCGACTCGCAACCATATCAGGACAAGCCGAAACCGCAGGTTACGAGTCCCGTTGCGACTCGAGACCTCAGCATGATGAACCGAAACCATGGTTGCGACACCGGTTGCGACTCGCAACCATCCATGATCAACACACAGCATGACTCGAGACCATGCTTGCGAGTCCGGTTGCGACTCGAGACCACACTTTTTGGGCCTTAGTTAATGGGCCAGACTGATGGGCTTCTGTGATTATCTGCTTTTACGTGTTTGGGCCTAAGTAGTTGGGCTGAACTTGTGAACCTTATGAGCTACTGTTGATACTGTGAACTGTTACTGCTAAACGTGCTTGCCAAACGTGTTGAACATTTGTGCACTACTTGGTTCGAATCTGATTATACGTGATATCCGTGTTAGGACGTTATTGACTACTTGCGACTTGATTGACTTTCTGTGATTAACTGCCGAGCAAACCAAGGTGAGTTCACACCCTTTACAAAGCATGGGATTCCCTGGGTTGGGAACGGGGTTAAGGAACGTGGATTCCTCGTCTACCTTGGGTAGGACGTCAGTGGTTCAGGAATGTGATTCCTCGTCCGGATGGACGGATAAACGTACTAGACTAAAACTCTATCACGAAGTCCCTCCTTTTTGTATCGACTAATCGCCGGGCCAATGGCGAGCGGGTCATTAGTTAGATAGCGCTATTTAGGTCTGACAAGCCTCACACCGTGCCGCAGAGGACGGGCGTGAACTAATGGATCTGGGGCACGTCAATGATGATAGACATTGATGTTTTCAGGGCACATAAACATGACTACAGTCAGCAATCGATACGGTAACGAGTCTAGTATACACATGGGGTAGCCCCCACGGCTGGAGAGCCGGAGTAACTGGGAACGAACATGTCACGTTTTTAAAATATGGGGTAACCCCCACGGCAGGATGCCAGATAAAGTAAACTGTTTTCGAAACAACTAAAACGAACGCCCACCCGTGAACTCACTCAACTAGTTGTTGACTCGTTACTACATGCTTTGCAGGACCATAGGTACTCAGTGGGAGCTTGCATGGAGGAGGATCGTTGTGGGACAGGGATTGCTACAAGACTATGTTTAACTTGAAATTTTTGGAACTTATGTTATAACTTTAAACTTATGCTTCCGCTTGCAACTTAAACTCATCTGTTTTTGAACACCAATCGTGATGGTTAAACTTTTATAAATACTTATATGCTTGTTCAGTATGATTGGTGGCTGGATCCTGGTCAGTCACGCCTCCAAGCGGTAGTACTCCGCTGGTGGGATTTTGGGGGTGTGACAGAAACTTTGACGTAGGTTTGGTAGCATTGCATGTTGTACATATAGCTTAAAAAGTGGTAAAATATGTGAAAGTTGCATGATTTATATGCTCTATTTAAGACCTGCACTATTGTGAGTATAACCATTATTTTGTTCAGTAAATAACATGGGTTGTGTCAAAATTTCAAGTCATTTCGATTTGGGATGGTTCGGGTAACGTTTGATGCAAAACTATGCGGTGAAACGGTTAAAAATCGCCTTTTCGGAGGATTTTTATTAAACTGTTTTTTATCAGTAACCAAACTGATATTTTTGATATAAAAACAAGTATTTTAACTTATACTAAGTTTACTTGGTGTTCGGTTAGTCATACGTGACTTCTGACGCTCAAAAATGTTACCGAAACGCTAAAATAAGTGTTTTTCGACATAACCATAATGGGTTATTCATGAGTAAATTTTATGTGTTACAATGTGCTATGTGTTTTATAATATGTGTATGATGACATGATAATACTTGACAAGATTATTTGTTTTACGCTAGGGTACATATATGCGAATATACCAAAATAATCAAAAATAATAACTTTTCGACGAATCTCAAAGTTATGTGAAAATTCTAAGTAATCGGAGAAACTTCGTCATTTTTATGAATTTTGTTTATTAAATCATTCTTGTTTAATTTAGGACAAATAAATAATTTGAGGGATTGTGTTAGCATATAGAAACGCACCCAAAGGTGAGTACATAGACCCCTCTTTTACTGTTTTTCAAACATTTTGGGGTGAAACACATGTGCCTACTTGTTACTTTCATGATTTCATGCTTTTATATCATATACTTGCTATGTTCATTAATGCATTGTTTTACATGACATATTCATGCTATGTATGTTCATCATACTTAGTACATTGTTTTACATGACATCTTCATGCTATGTATGTTCATCATACTTAGTACATTGGTTTTACATGACATTTCACGCTATGTATGTTCATCATACTTAGTGCATTTATTTTACATGACATTTTCACGCTATGTATGTTCATCATACTTAGTGCATTTATTTTACATGACATTTTCACGCTATGTATGTTCATCATACTTAGTGCATTTATTTTACATGACATTTTCACGCTATGTATGTTCATCATACTTAGTGCATTTATTTTACATGACATTTTCACGCTATGTATGTTCATCATACTTAGTGCATTGTTTTCACATGCTTACATATTGGGTATGACATTTGGTTTGTTTAAGTGGGACCATATACATTCATTAACTTGGATCACGCCGCTCGTTAGTAGGTAATGGTACCATAGGAATTGACAACTCCCGTTCCTGACATCCTGGGTATGTTTGGATGGAAGGAATGACCGAATTCGATTAAAAACATTTAGACAGATAGACCTTTAATTTGTTTAAAGGTTTATCACCACAGTCGCAAGGCTTGGATGTATGCATTTTCACAATACCGCATAAATGTCCGTATTCAGTATAGCATGCATTTCCACAAAACATAACATTGATTTAAACCACGTTTTACTTCAATACATTGTTTTGTGCATTTTTACCTATGGTTTAGTTAATACATATATCACTTGCCATACATGACATTTTGTTTACACATTACATGACTGACATTTGACATATACATTTCATAAACACTCTGACATAAACATTTTGACAAGGTTTTCACAAAGACATTTGACAAATGGTTTAGACATGGGCAATTTACATTGGTGGTTTTTTTGGGTAAGTGATTTGAGTAACGAGACGTGTGTAATGTGATACAAGCATGGTGGATACGCCGCTGGTACTTCCTATATATAAGTGCTTGTATTATATTACATGTCGTAGTGTTATTTAAATCATTCAATTTGGACCTATACAATTTATACAAATAACATATTTTTCACAAGACATTGTTTTAGAAAACAGTTTGTTTTATACAAATTCATTTTACTTGGTTATTCATTTAACCTTACATTATTCTTTTAAATATACATATCTATCATCGCTTTTCAAATGATTTATAAAACAAAACATTTTACAAGGATCATGACTAACTTTTTGTTAAACAACTGTTTCTAAACCTATAAGTCATGAATCCTAAATCAATAAAACCTATGTACTCGCCGGCATTTTATGCTGACGTACCTATTTTCACATGTGTTTCAGGAGATGATGCATAGGATTGATCAAGATACACATAGGCGGACTTGGGCCTTAGTGACAATAAAAGATGCAAGACTAGTTAATTATGTTATACTTATTTGTTTGTTAAGACATTGTAACTCTTTTAATAAATAAAACAATATTTCAATTTTCCATGTGTTATGAAACAATGATTCTGTTACAACACTCCCCGACGATTCCGCCACGTTTTGTTGTTTTACGTGGTCGGGGTGTGACAACCGGTTCCGCAGAGAAAGAGGGGAGGTGAAAGAGAAACGGGTATGCGTGTAGGAGAGGAGGAGGAGGGTGCGGCTGGGGTGTTGTGGGTGTTCACCGCCAGCAAAACGTGGCCGGAGCTCGCCGGAGTGCGACTCCAGTGGCCGGACACGGGAGAGAAGGCAGAGGCACATGTGTTGTGTGCGGCTGCACATTTGAAAAGGGTCATGAGGGTTAGAACTTATAATTGGGTTTATATACTAGGGCAACAAATTGGGCTTGGGCCCGAGTGTGTGGATCCGTATAAAATTACATGTGTCTTATCTAACAAACTAGCCCGTGTAATTTACAATTAAATATAATGGAAATTATATACACATAAAGTGAATGTTCGGCTCGGGTTTGTTGTTTAAATGACACGTTCCTCCAGACGCGGTTATTATCATCTAATAAATAAATAATAATACGTATTATATAATAATAGTAATAAAATACCATTCTCTCGATGATCGGGATCGAGAGTACGGGTTGTCACAAATCGGAATAGGCTGGCCTCTCCTAGCACCAAATAAAAGTCTCGCAAGCTTAGATGCCTAAAAAGTCTGTTGAACAATGTTATCTTTCTGTTTTAAGATCCGCCTGTGGATCCATCTTACATTCCGTTGTAATATTTGATATTACTTTTGAATCGGATTGTAATATATTTATCTTTTGCTTCCGCTGTGCATTTAAATTGTGTTGTTTGACTATGATGATATCAATATGTCACGATACTCCCCACCGGGCCCACCGGTAATACGTGGAAATATCAGGGTGTGACAATATATATATATATATATATATATATATATATATATATATATATATATATATATATTCACCTTTGGTTTATTTAAATGAACGTTTTCTAACACGCTCGTTAGAAATAAACACAAACCTTTTCTAACACGCTCGTTATAAAATATATAAAAACGATTACAAATCATCTTAAATAGTTTATCATAGTTAACCCGGTTCTAACCCGCTCGTTAGAAATTAACGATTGCAAATCGTTAAAATAGTTGGTTATAAGATAAACTAATTCTGATATGCTCATTAGAAAATTAAACGATTATTTATCGCCATAAGCTGTTTTTGGTTTATATAAAATAAATGTTTTCTAACCCGATTGTTAGAAATAAACAATTGACAAGGTCGTTAAATCGTTTCTAACACGCTCACTAGAAAATAAACAACTATCAAACTCTTTAAATCGTTTCTAACACGCTCGTTAGAAATAATCGATTACAAAATTTGTTTCAAAGTTTATAAAAAAAAAATATAAACTATTTCTAATACGCTCATTAGAAATAAACAAATAAAAAACGTCTAAACATATGTGGAAAAAAAATTTGTTTCTAACTCACTCGTTAGAAGTTTAATAGTTTAGACAAAACCGTTATAAGGTTTATTATCCAAAATAATTGTCTCCAATACGCTCGTCGGTAATTATTTGAAATAATAATCTTTTCTAACATGCTCATTACAAAATCTACACGTATATTTTCTAGCACACTCGCTAGAAAATCTAATCGTCTTTTAACAAGTTAGTTTTACACAATCATCGTATCTAACACGCTCATTAGATATAAAATATGATATTAAAACTTATTATTCTATAAAATTCTAACACGTTCGCTAGAGATAAAAAGTTCTAATCTTGTTATTCTTCCAACAACGTTTCTAACACGCTCGTTAGAAAAAATTAAAACTAGTTAATTTATAAAATAATTACTTTCTAATATGTTCATTAGAAAATATAAAAAATTCAAGACTTTTAAAAACCAACATTAATCTCTCAATTATGGTTACTAAAATCTTATTATTAAGAAATTAAACGTTACAAAAACATTTGTAAGGGATTACAAAATAAAGTTTTCTAATACGCTCATTAGAAAATTTAGTATTTCAAAAACCTATTGAAATACATATTATTTTGTATACGGTTCGGATTTATCTCGGTTTTATCTAAACACGAACAAAAACCATGAACTCCAAAGGATGAATCAAAACGTTCATTTTTGTAACACGGTATTCGGATTAAATATTGTACTTCAATCATAAGAATAATCCGACTCGTTTGTACTACATATTATTTCCCCCAAAAAAAATATTTACAAAATTTGAACAAAAATCCCATTAAATATTTTAACTTTCGTGAACCTAAATCCTCGCAGAGAAGGGATTTAAGATTTTAGCAACAATCCTCACGAAAGTCTGTTTTAAGATTGTAGGAACTAGGTTCACTTTTTATTAAGTATATTACAAAATAAATAATAAATAATAATGAGACTCTCGTTATTTGTGGGAAATTCGACTAGTATAATACCAGTTACAAAAACTAAATAAACGAATATAAAATATAATACAATTGTACCAATCTTGATTCAAGCCAGCGTCTTTGGAAGAACTTCAACCGCATCGTCTTGTACGAACCTCTGCTGCAAGAATGAACAAACTATCATTGACGGCTTTGGTTGAGGATCGTGTTTGACACGGGGCCCTTAAAACAGATTCCACGCCTCCTCTCAGACGGTCTGTTTCCAGGATACAACAACCGATTATGAAAAAAACTAGTACTTTTGTACACTTTAATAAAAAAAACTTTCTAAACTAGTTTTGTACCGCACTTTTCATCGTGAAGTATCCTGGAGTGACGATTATGAAAGGATTGGACCGTCAACTAGTGGTTGTAGCAGGTGATGATGGTGGCGAGTGATGTTGGTCGGATTTGGGTGGTGGTCAGAAGGTAGTGGTGGATAAAAGGTAGGGGGGGTAAGAAAAGGAAGGGTGGTTATGGTGGTGGTTGTACTATTATGGCCAATTGGCAATGGTGGGAAAAGGATGTTAGAGAGTGGGGGTAGGGAGAGAGACATGAAGATAGTTAAGATAGAGCATATAGGTGCTGACTGGATGTTGAGAGATAGACATTAGGTTAATGTTTTGTATACATATTGTTAATATAATATGTAAATTACTAAAGTACCCTCATGTCTATGGTACATGGCATACTAAACTTAATTGAAAACTTTAACATGGTTATTGCTAAAGAACGTAGTATGTAATGAGTTTTACAAATAAAGGACCATGACTATAATTATTGAAGTTAAAAGGCATCCATTGCAATCCAATACAAACATAAAAGATAAAAAGTGTAATTTACAACGACAACGAAATTATGATAATTCCCTGTATATATTTTGTATCCTCAAAAACATTACAACGTTAAGATATGTATAAACCTAAACCAGAATATGAAAAACTTGAGGATCAATACTAAATAGTACTGTAGAATGTGGGGCACTACGGGGCATTACACCAAAGGGGCACTACAGGGCAGTACACCAAAGGGTGCTGTAATACCTTGTAGTAAAACCCTCATTTCTTAGTATAAACCTCAATGTTAGTTTTTTGTCCTTATAATGGTGACCGTGCCTCTCCCTTGCGTGTGAATTCTAGTAAGAGAAACCACAGTCTTGCCGGAGAGACCAGGTCCATCAGGTGAAACCACTGATTGGTAGGCAAATTTGCCTACCGGGTGTTTCACAGACCTCGTCGGTGCCATTTGTATTCTTTGATTAACGTCATTCAATGACACATCACCCTTAAACCCTCCTGGTTTTACAAATGCAAATGGGTAGACGACTCTTGTTGTATTCTTCTTCTGCTTCATCTCTTCATTTCCACCTACATATAATCAATCAAATGAATTGTTGTTGGAATCATTATATAAATAGGGTAGGGTTCATGTGAGAACCACCCTTATTGCAAGAAGCACACGAGAACCAATGTCCTACCCCCCCCCCTCGAAAAAAACTATACCTCACCAACCCCCCCCCCCCAAAAAAAAAAAAAACCCTAAACCCTCCCCCCACCCCCAAAATCCTAAAAAAACGATACCCCCACCCACTTCACACAAGCTAAATGTTAAAAACTAAACCCCAGAACAAAATGCTAAAATAGATTTTTTTTTAAATGGCGACTTTAACAAAAAAATAATAAAAATAAAAAGCTGCGATTTTTATCGAAAGATTAAAAAAATTATGTGTTTTTTAAGTTTTTATTAAGTAGTTTTGGCTGTGTTCACATTGTTTCTCGCAATAAAGAGTGGTTTCTAACGGATCCTTGCCACATATATATATATATATATATATCTATGTATGTATGTATGTATGTATGTATGTATGTATGTATGTATGTATGTATGTATGTATGTATGTATGTATGTATGTATGTATGTATGTATGTATGTATGTATGTATGTATGTATGTATGTATGTATGTATGTATGTATGTATGTATGTATAAGCTAGGGTTCATGCAAGAACCACCTTTATTGCGAGAACCAATGTGAACACAAAAAAATACCAAAAAAAAATCTAAAAAACACACAAAAAATTTTTACTATTTTTTTTAAAGAAAATCGCTATATTTCGTTAACAAAAAAAAAACTTTTGTTTTTTCGAGTAACAATTGTCTAATATTAGTAATGTATTACGAGATTTATCAAAGAAATGATACATATGCGCATGTGCATGGATAATTGTTACTCGATATTTTTTTTTTTTTTGGTTTTTTTAGTGATGAAATATTACTCAAAATTTTTTTTGGTTATATCTAGTGGTTGATGGTTTGATTATATTTGTCACTTTATGATGTAATATGTTGTTTGGATGGTATAAAGGTTGTTGATGTACATGTAATAAAGTGAAATATTGGTAATGGTATTGTATTATGGATGGTAGGAGGTAATGGTATTGTATTACGGATGGTAGGAGGTAATGGTAGTGTATTATGGATGGTATGATAGATGAAAGGGAAAGTGTATTAAAAGTAGTATACCAAAACAAGTTATAACATGTTCATAATATAGATGCACATGTGCATTTCTAATATTGTTAATGTAAAAAGTAGTGTGTTATGATTGGTATGTAAATATAAGTGCAATTGTCTAATATTAGTAATGTATTACTGAATTTGTCAAAGAAATGAAACATATGCACATGTGCATGGATAATTGTTTGGGTTTTTGGGGTGGGGGGGGGGGGTTCATTGTTGGATTTAGATTTATTTTCGTTATTTCACATTGGTTCTCATAGTTCTCGCGATAAAGGGTGGTTCTCGCATGAACCTTACCCTATATATATAGGGGGATAGATCATGAGAAAAGTAATTTAAAAGTAGAAAACCAAAATACTAACTAAAAAAGCCTAAAAACAGACCAAAAGTTTTTGAGTTTTTTTTTAACAAAAATCGTTATATTTAATATATAATAAAAACATTTTTTAGAAAAAAAAAAGTTGTGCTGCACATCTGCATTAATACAAAAAAGTCTAACCCACCCCCCAAAAACCTAACCCCCAACCCCCCCCCCCCAAAAAAAAAACCCTAACCTCCCCCCCCCCAACAAAAAAAAAACTAAATGGTTGTAATTGTGTAAAAAATGGTGGAAATATCAGTGGCTAAATGATATCAAAACTCGCAAATTGTGTGAAAAATGATGGCTAAATGGTGGCAATATCGGTGCTAAATGGTGGCAATATAGGTGGTTAAATGGTATCAAAACGTGCAAAAACCGATGGCTAAATGGTGGCAATATCGGTGGCTAAATGGTATCAAAACCTGCAAAAACCGATGGTTAAATGGTGGCAAATCAGTGGCTAAATGATATGAAAACGCGTCACAACTCGGTGACAAACAAGGCGGAGCGTAGCAAACATAAAGCGGTGGCAAATAATTTTGACCAATTTTGTGGTGGTAAAATAAGGTAGCAAAATATAAAAATGGTGGCAATTTGGTGGCATTAGGGCAATTGACACGGGTGTTTTTGTCACCGTATTTTCGGTGGCAAACTGGTGACAATAAGGAAATTGCTATTATTTTGTAACAAAAAATTACATGACAAAAACCATGTTTTCTAGTAGTGCCCCCCTTAAACCTAAACCCCCCACCCGAACCAAAATACCTAAACACCCCTCCCCACATGCAACCCCCCCCCCCCACCTCAAAAAAAAAAAAAAAAAAAAAAAAAACTAAACCCCCACCCCCACACCTAGAAACCTAATCCTAATTTTAAACCCAAAAAAAACCTAACACTAAAAGCTAAATTAAACTTAAAAGCTAACTCTAAGCATATAATGCACATGTGTAGTACGAATTTTTTTTCTTCGAATAAAAGTTTTTTTTATAAATATAAAGTAGCGATTTTTTGTGAACAAATGATATGTTTTTAGGCTTTTGTAGTTAGATTTTTAGTTTTCTCGTTTAAATGTAGTTTTCTCATGATTCTCTCCCTATATATATATATATATATATATATATAGGCTTTTTAGGCTTTTGGTATGTTTTTAGGTTTTTTTAGTTAATTTTCGTGTTTTCGTGATAAAAGGAGTTTTCACTTGAACCCTCCTTTATATATATATATATATATATGTGTGTGTGTGTGTGTGTAGTACACATATAATGCACATGTACAGTACAAGTTTAAAAAAAATTATATACGTAAAAAGTAGCGAAAATTGGTAAAAAAATTGATATGTTTTTTAGGCTTTTTTAGTTAGTTTTCGGGTTTTCCCTTAAGTAGTGGTCTCTAGGAAAAGTAGTTATAAATAATAATAATAATAATAATAATAATAAAACTATAATATTAAATGTAATAATAGTAATACTAAAAATATTAGTAATATAATAAAACTATAATAATAAATATAATAATAGTATACTTATAATAACAATAGTAACTATTATAATATTATAATAATAATTAAGGGTTAGGATATAATCCGAAGTTTTTTTTGCTAGCAAGATTAGGTAATAATCTTGATCATCAATTAATTTAATCAAAGGCTAAGATTAAATTAGTGAAATTGAAGAGAAGAAAAAAGGGCATTGTAGTCAATCCAGAACAATAGTTTCTCTCTCCTCCAACTCCCCCCACCCCCATTTTTTAAACGTTAATAATTTTTTCATACGACATTATTTTTTTTATAAAAATTGCATAAAAAACGAGCGTTTTTTTATTTTTAAAACGAGTATACTATTGCTATATTTTCGATTTTTTTTTGAAAACCCAGTTGCGTAAAACGGAATGGAAAAAAACCTAGTTGCGTAAAACGCAATAGAAAAAAACGTAAAAAAATGACTTTTTTCTAAAACGCAATGCACCAAAAACACAAAGAAATGTCTTATTTCTAAAACGCAATGGCCAGAAAACACAAAGAAATGTCTTATTTCTAAAATGCAATAGCCTAAAAACACAAAAGAAAGTGTACTTTCTAAAACGCAATGGACTGAAAACACATAAAAGTGTGTTTTACCTAAAATGCAATGCAACAAAAACACAAAGAAATGTCTTATTTTAAAACGCAATGGCTAGAAAACACTAAAAAATGTTTGTTTTCTAAAACGCAATGGCCTAAAAACATAAAAGAAAGTTTACTTTCTAAACACAATGGACTGAAAACACATAAAAATGTGTTTTACCTAAAACGCAATGCACCAAAAAACACAAAGAAATGTCTTATTTCTAAAACGCAATGGCCAGAAAACACTTAAAATATCTTTTTTCTAAAACACAGTGGACTGAAAACACATAAAAATGTGTTTTACCTAAAACACAATGGAATAAAAACACTTCAAAAATGTGTATTTCTAAAACGCAATGGCTAGAAAACACATAAAAAATCTTATTTCTAAAACGCAATGGCCTAAAAACACAAAAAAATGTTCTATCTATAGCGTAATGGACTGAAAACATATAAAATGTGTTTTTACCTAAAACGCAATGACTAAAAACACTTGAAAAATGTGTTTTCCTAAAAACGCAATGGCCAGAAAGTGTTCTCTCTGTCTACAAAAATGAGGCAATTTACAGAAAATTAAATTTTCTAATGCAGTTATATTAAAGCAATTTAATCAAAAGTGTTCTCTCTGGCCAGAAAGCTCGACCCCTTGGAACCCCCGTAGAACGCAATGACTCAATTTAAAAACCCAGATCGTAAAAATGCAATTCAAGAATTTCTTACATGGATCGAAGCCGATTTCTTCAACGATTGACGAAATTTGAATGATAGAAGCACTTATCAGCGATCGAAGCGAACAGATCGAGTGATTCGCTTCAAAATCACGGGAAAAAAATGAGATATTATATGAAGTTAAACTGGGTTTCTTCAAAAAAGTTGAAGAATACGTTGATTGGGTGTTTGAATCATTGATTGGTGACGAAAATCACACTATAATGTAGTGATTATTGAGATAGAAAGTGATGAAAAGGTTGATGACGGTGGGTTTTGGAAATTGTGGGTTTTGAAGTTAATGGGGGAGAAGAAAGAAGAAGATTAAATACGACTGACTAAAATACCCTTCCTCTTTATTTTAAATTTTGCCGCATGTCATAACCCTATTGCTTCATATCCTTCCTAGTCAAAATAAACTTCATATTTGATCATCTCCCTAATAATTAAATAACAATAAATAAAAAAAAACAACCCACATGTTATTCTTTCAAGTGGACAGTGTTGTGCATGTTCAAAGTAAAAATAAGAACTAAATTGTCATTTTAGTCTCCCAGGTGTGACCATAGTCTAAATAGTTTTTTTTTTTTTTTTTTTTTTTTTTTTTTTTTTTTCATTTTAGTTCAATAGTTTTGTTTTCTACCATTTAGTCCCTAATTTTTATTATTTTTTGCCATTTTCATTGACACCACCACCACCTCCCACCACTCACCTCATCACAATCTTCTATCATCACCATCACCTGCCTGCACCGTCACCACCCACCCACCCCACCACCATCACCACCCACCATTTCCACCACCACCGTCCTCTTTTCCGCCACCCACGTTATCAACCAACACCACCGCCATCATCATCGTAAAACCAACAACCACCGCCATCATCTTCACTGTAAACCGGCACAACACCATCCCCACACCATCACACCTGCAAAAAAAAGAAAGAAAAATGTGGTTTGACCAAAATTCACCTAAGTTAACTATATTTTTTGAATGAAGTTAGTGGGTTGGATGAAAATGACAAAAGTCAGGGACTAAAATGGTAGAAAACAAAACTATTTGGATTAAAATGACAAGAAAAAAACTATTTAGACTAAACTAGCAATTTTGGTCAAACCTCAGGGACTAAAATGGCAATTTACTCAAAACGTAACAAGTCCTTGGTAATGCTATGAATTTAAAATTGGTTCTAAATGTACTTTGGGAAGAAGTTTTAAATGGCAGCTAATGTTCCATTGACTGTTAACATAGAAAAATAGTTTTGAATCAGATAAGAGATGTGTCGTGGCAGATCGTGTTAGTAGACGAGGCAGCGATACGGTTTTTAATTGGAGCTGGCTCAGCGAGCCAACATCCTCGGAGTCGAGTAATTCCGTTTAGCCGCTTATTGCTAGTATGGGTAATGTCCAGGTTTCGGACTCCTGTGACCGATGGGAGTGGATTTCCGATTCGGCGGGTAGTTTCCCGGTAAAGGCTGTTAAAAGGATTCTGAAGACGGAGCAAGAGTTAGATAATAGATTCATCTTGGAGTGGCGTAACTAGATCCCAACCAAAGGCAACATCCACGCGTGGAGAATGGAAATGGAAAGAATCCCGACCGGTGAAGCTTTAAGAAAAAGGAACATTCCGATTGGAGATACTCTATGCCCGATGTGTAGTTCGGCTGAAGAAATTGCGGATCATATCTTTATTGGCTGCCATGTTGCGTCGATTGTCTGGAACGGCATAAGTGTGTGGTGCAATATCGCTAATATTTTCGCTTTTTCTCTTAAGGACCTCCTCGGTATTTATAAAGAGCTTAGGGTCTCGGAAAAAAAGGACGTGGTTCACGGTATTGTCATGATAGCCTGCTGGAGTTTGTGGAGTGCTAGGAACAATGTCAAATTCTCCAACATTCCGGTAAAGATTGATAGTATTATAAGCGAGATGAAGGCGTTGGGTTTCTTATGGTTTGCGAATAGATCTAAACATAAAGGGATAGGTTGGGTAGATTGGTGTAAGTTTGTTAATATGTTATTTGTTTTCGTTGTAGCGTTTGGTCAGCCCGGTTTGGATTGGCGGCTTTGTTAATGAAGTTTACTTTAGAAAAATAGTTTTCATGGTTTATTAATTCTATACCTTTGTATACATAATGTTTGGATCAATGCAAATCATTTTAACCTCCTAAGTGTGTGGATCGAAGGAAAACAAGAAAACACACCATCCAAAACTGTAAATAATTGACTAATAAGAGCATTCACATCCAAATAATCAAATTGTGTGTGTGGTGTTTTTAAAATATAAAAAGTATAAAAAGTGGTTGTGAGTGGAGAAGAGAGAAAATGTTACTGTTCATCTGTATATTTGGGGAGACACTGTTCACCCCCTATAATTTTTTAATATATTTTGAAAGTGGTTGTGAGTGAAGGAGAGAGAAAATGTAATGATAAAGGTATAAAAAATATTATTTAATTGAAAAAGAGAGAAAAAATGTAGTGTTTTTAGTGTAATTTAGGGTGAAAATATGGTGGAGTGGATGTGAATGCTCTAAGACCGGAGGGTATGTGGCCGTCCCCATGCCCATCCTCCCGCCGCCGCTCCAAACTCTCCACCCCCATGCCCGTCGCCGCCCCAGCCCCGTGAACTTCGGCTCCCACCAGCCGATCTCGATGCCTCTCTCTCCTCTCTCCTAACACACACACATCTATACATACATACATATATATATATAAAGGGGTTCATCCCCCACCCCTAGGTCCATCCCCTCCAAGCCGAGCCTACGTGGCGGCCCATCCCCTTGGGGATGAGGCTCTACATACCCACTAGTCTAAATTGACGCTTTCGAATCATGCTAATCAATCACTTGAAGTTACATAGAGTTTTGTGATTTGGGCTAGTAAGTTTTCTATATAGAGGTAGATTAATCGAAACAAATTATTGTTCGGTATCATTGGCTGAAAAAGAAGATTTATTGGCAAAGGAATATAGTGGGGGCATATGGGGGATAAAAATGGAGGTTCCCTGACCATCATCGCGGCTCGATTGACCGTTACAAACGGTCATATGTAATAAAAAAATGCTAAATAATTATATAGGGGAAGGTTCATTTAAGAAAAAATTTAACGTGAGAAAAAAAAGAAGAAAGGGCATAATGGTAAAACATTAAATAGTTTAAAACTGCTCCCATTAATTATGTTATCTCTAATTAATAAAGCAAAAAACATTTTATCCTACACATTTCAAAATTTTTCCCACATATATATCTTACACTTACCGAAATTTACCCTACGCATATCTAAATTTATCATACACTTTTAAGAATTTATCATACATACTAAAATTTATCCTATAAATGTCGAAAATTGTCGTTCACCATAGATTATTTTATCTTTAAAGAGTATATTTAAAAATGAGTTACAAGTTTAGTTACTTAGCTATTTAATTACAATTAGAAATTTACCTATATGCCTTTATTAATTACATTAAATACACATATTAAATAAAGTAAAATGGAACATTTCTATTGGTTTAAAACTTATTCTTTTTATTCTTACAAAATTTTTCTTCTCATTTAAACCTTCCACTAGGGGAAAGTCCATTTAAAAAGAAATTTAACGTGAGAAGAAAAAGAAGAAATGGCATAATGGTAAAACATTACATAGTTTATAACTCCTCCCATTAGTTATTCTGTTGGTTTAAAACTTATTTTTTTTATTCTTACAAATTTTTTCTTCTAATTTGAACCTTTCCCTATATATATATATATATATATATATATATATATATATATATATTTATATATATATCATTTATCTTTCTTTTAAACATTCACCTCAACCACACTCTCATTCATCAAAATTACTCCCACTTTCTTCTAAAAAATAATGGGTTCCCCATCGGAAGATTCGTTCACCGATATTTATCGAAGATTTTTTTCACCCGAAGAAATCGCGGAGGAGGAAGAAGCAGTTACGAGTGCGTGTGCTCTCGCGATACAAGCCCTGGAACACGTTGGGCATTCTCCACAACGCCCCATTTTGAGGCGCACCTTTATCTTGCGAGACCATGTAGCCGCAAACGAGCGTTTGATAAAAGACCATTTTGATCCCACACCGGTTCACGGACCCGATGTTTTTAGACGGCGGTTTAGGATGAGCCAAAGGTTATTTTTGCACATTAATGATGATTTGGAAGCTAAGTATGAATACTTTAAGCAAAGAATGGACGCGAGAGGATATCTAGGGTTCACCTCAATTCAAAAGGTAACTTCCGCTTTACGCAAACTAGCCTACAGAAACACGTACGATATCAACGACGAGTACTTGAAGATGGGTAAGAAAACAATACGAGATAGCATGGAACATTTCTTCTTTGTTATTTTTTACTCACTTTTATATATTTATTTTTATTTTAAAGTACATCACTAGTAAAACTTTTATATTAAACTTTATATATTTAATTATATTTTAGGTATATGCCAGTTGTATGAAAAACGTTATTTGAGAAATCCCAGTTGGAACGACCTTCAACAAATATACGAGGTGCATCTAGAAAAGCATGGAATACCCGACATGATTGGTAGTTTGGATTGTCGTCAATGGCGTTGGTATAATTGTCCAACCTCATTGCGAGGTCAACATACACGCGGTGACCAGATAGGACCAACTGTGGTTTTACAAGCGGTAGCATCATACGATCTTTGGGTTTGGTCGGCTTTCTTTGGTGTAGTCGGGTGTGTGAACGACATTAATACCTTCGAGTGTTCACCATTGTTAGAGAGCTACATTTCTGGAACGATACCAAATGCCGGTTTTCATGCAAACGGGAATGACTACGGAGATGGCTACTATTTGGGCGATGGTATATACCCGGAGTATTCGAATATTGTTAAAACGTTTTCTGAAATGATCAATGTGAAAAGACAATATTTTAAAAAACCACAAGAGTCTTCGCGAAAGGACATCGATGGGTGTTTTGGGGTTCTTCAACAACGATGACAATTTATCAGAAATGCTTGTCGTATGTGGCTTAAGGATAGAATTCGAATGGTCATGTATGCTTGCATCATTTTGCATAATATGATCATAGAGGATGATGGAAAAACGATATGTCAAAACTATTTTCCGGAAGATGTAGTTGAAGGAACCCAAGCTAGCAACAATGGAAGAGAATCTTGAATGCTCAAGTATTGCGATCTAAGGATATACATAACGCGTTAAAGGCGGATTTGGTCGAGCATGCTTGGGCGATTCGCCCAATTCGACACGATGGTGAGGTCGAAGAAGATTCCGAGGAAGAAGTTGAGGAATACGAAGCCGGGAACTTTGCAGACGGAGGTTTGGATGATGGCGAAAACGAAGAGGAAGATGGAGAGAACGACGATGAAGACGAGGAATAAATGTATTGCTTTTTTTATTGTAATGTTTTTTTTAAATTTAATAAAAGTGTTTTTTATATAATTTAGAGATTAAATGAAAAACAATATAAAAGTGTTTTTTAAATAATTAATAAAAATGAAACTAATTATTAGGTAATGAGGGTAGGGGCTTTATGACTACACGCTTTAGTGATATAACGCCTCATAAAACTCCCCCTCTATGACGTGGCGTGCCACTTATCGCATAACGCCCCAAAGGGCCTTTATGACTATACATGACCTAATAGTTAATGATATCAATTACACTATAAGCAATAATTACTTTTTATAACTATTTAATTATTTTTATAAGTAACGTAATTGCTTTTATAACTAGAGTAAGTTACTCAGTAATAATTAATATAACTAATTTTATAATGAACATAATTATTTTTATAACTAATATAATTATTTTTATAATTTTTCTTCTTAAAAAAGAGAATTATTAGTATAGCCAGAGTAATTGCTTTGAAACCCTACTTATTTTATAGACAGCGTAAATACAAATACCATGAATAGTAACGTAACTATTTGCACACTTTTTCTAAATAGAGTAATTCTTATGACAACTTTATAGGGTTAATTGAAGTAGATACATAAATTACATAAACACTAAAATGGTAATATTTATATATGATAAAACTTATACGTATGTAATATATTATAATTTTAACCGTTATATAAATACAAACTAAATAAAAATTGTAATAGTAAAAATATGAATGTACCTGGAAATCCAAATGATAGTTGTTTTTAACAAACTAACATGTATACATCCGATACACGACGAGTAATTATCTAATGAATACGACCTATTGTCGTCCTCTACTTGCACATATGTAATTTACCACATACATAACTTTAAAATATATATTTAATATATATATATATATATATATATATATATATATATATATATATACACAAGTATTGATACTTTTCCCATATATATATATATGTGTGTGGATTACATATGTTCGTTTTGCATTTTGAATGGAGTTCTCACAGATTCTTTCAACTCAATGTAATTCTCAATTATATATTTTTATATGGGCGAGATTCAAACAAAAACTCATATATTTTGTGAGAATCACTATAATTTGGTCAAAAGCCATTCGGTTTAAAAAAATACATACAACATCAACAAAATATAAGTTTAAATTTACATTTTTTGAACATGAAAAAAAAATCATGTATAAGTTTTATCACTTGTGCTTGTGTAAAAAGTTTTGTTAAAGGTAATTTAGAGAGGATAAATTAGTTGAAAAGAAAATCCATCTTATTAAGTAGTAGTAGTAACAGCAGTAGCACAATAATAACAATAATAATAATAATAATAATAATAATAATGACGATGACGACGACGATGCGATAGTATTAAAAGAATGGGTTTGATTGGTTTTTTTCATAATTTTTTATGATTCTTAGGGTGAGAGGGGCACTCCCCTAAGAGGGGATTCCCCTCTCTTACGCATAACCAATCCTCGTGTGCCACGTCAACTCTCCTCTTAAACTCCCCTAACACCCTAAATTGATGGCGGCACTCCCCTCTTAGGGGACTTGGTTTTTTATTTTTTTTTGTTTTTTTATTTGTTGTAATTATGCATGTTTATAAAAAAATTAATAAAAATTAAATAAAATTTAACCATGAGACGGTTGCGAGCCCCATCCCTTAGTTTTTTCCTTGGCTTCGCGGGGTTGGTTCTCCATTGCTCGGTTTGAAGTGGGTGTGGTTTGAAAGTATAAAAAATTAGTGAAGTGGGTGTGGTTCGAGAGTATAAAAAATGAGTGAAGTGGGTGTGGTTTGAGAGTATAAAAAATTAGTGGTGGGTGTGGTTATTTATATTTGTTAAAAAAGTGATTTTTTTTTAAATTTGACCGTTTAAAATTCGACCGTTCCTCAAAAGTCGTGCCATTCAACGCGGTGAATTCATGCCGAATTCCCTCCCCGAATCGGGTCCCCACGGTGTTCCCGATCGGGGTTAGGGGTCACCGCACCCTCTCCCCGAGAGTGCCCCGGATACCCTTACAATATTTAGTGTTCTCATTGTAGAATTGCAGAGTGAAATAAATTTCGCCTTAATGTGTAGAGGGAAATAAATTTACTTGTGTTTTAGAAAAAAAATCAAAAAATAACTTATTTTTTTATATAAAATAATTATATAAATGCTATACATGTTTGTGGTTTTGATTGAAGTTACCTATATGACAAAATTGTATCACCATGTGGTCCATATATGCTATTAAAAATATTTGTTTGTATTATTTATGAAATAAAGCGGGACTTTCGAAGTTGTTCAAATGAATCTTGTTAGAGTGTTGAAACTACAGGTTATGTATGTGTCGATGTGTAAATGCATTTTAATATTCTAAAATCTTCTTATACAGCATAGATTTTGTAAGAAGTTGAAGTTTTAGTAGAAATAAAAAAAGTGATTTAATAACAATTCCAATAACACATAAAAATTTTAGATGGTAATATTCTTAACCTTCCATGAACTAAAACAACAATTGGTCACCCAATGATCCATGGTTTATGATTTAGGATAATCATTACCTGGGCAACATCATCATTTTGCATGCTTGCATGTGTGCTTTTTATCACTACTTTTCATTTTTTTTTTCACATCAATACATTTTGAAAAATAAAAAATTATATATGGCATATTTAAAGTAAAGAAAAAACATCTATTTAGTTTTGGTTTTCCTGTCACGACAATGATTATTTTTAAATGACTTCATTACATAGTTAATATCCATGTGTTTACACAAAATAACAATCTAAGGTACTAATAGGGTACTAATTTTTCATTTTTTAACATGTGGGGCTTTATGACGTTAATTCCCTAGTTAACTATTAATATCTTAGCTTATTAGTTTGTGTAAACCACAGGGATTAAGGGGTTGTTTGTTTGTCTCTTAATGAGTCTCTTAATGGTTCAGACCTCTTACTAGTTCAGCACTTAATGGTTCAGATTGTTTGTTTTACGAGCAGATATCTGAATGGTTTAGACATTTGCCTCTGAACGGTTAAGATTTATACAAAGTTTGAATGGTTAAGACCTCTAATCTGAATTGGTCAGACATTTGCCTTTGAATGGTTAAGAATTATACAGGCTCTTAATGGTTCAGACCCCTTACTGGTTCAACACTTAATGTTTCAGACCTCTTACTGGTTCGGCACTTAACCATTCGGTCCATTCCATTCAGATATGTAATTAATACCCCACATGTTAAAAAAAATAGAAAGTTAGTACCCTAACAAATGATTTTAAGCTATTAGTATATTAGATTGTTAGTTTGTGTAAACCATATCGACTAACTATGTAATTAACTCTTTTTAAATTTTTAAACATTTTGAAAATAATATTACTCATAAATAATGGTGAAAGTGAAACTTACCTTGAGAAAAAGAAGTTTGATTAAGAGTATTGATGGCTTCTGTAGATGAAATATTCAGATGTCTTTCACTCATAAGCACGCCTGTAAATCAAAAATAATTTTAATTAGTACATAACAACAAATTACACATATGAAAATAAACAATGTATTCATCTAATTACCATTATTATCTGTCCGAAACTTGGGGAAACCCTTACAAGGATTGTCATACTCTTGAGAGTTGAGTTTCCAGTACATCTGTTCATGCATCATGTTAGTTTGATAATATATATCTATATATATATATATATTGTTTTGGAGGGATGGACAAAGAGGTGAGTAATGTACATCATCATCAAATAATAGCAAACGACGTCGTTTAGAGGTGAATTTATACAGTGCATCTTCAAGATAACCTGATGATTGATCATCTGAATGCGACTGTGAATGGTCGTCAAAGGAAGGAATGTTGCTCATGTCCATAGCTACACCTAATAACATGACCCATCAGCATATACATAAATACATATAACTACACACATATATATACATTTTATGTTGGTGTGTGTGTATATATATATTCAGAGACAGAGAGAGTTGAAGAAAGATTTACATGAGTAGGGTATAAATTGAAGGCGAATGTTTGTT
This sequence comes from Helianthus annuus, assembly GCF_002127325.2. Lineage (NCBI taxonomy): Eukaryota > Viridiplantae > Streptophyta > Magnoliopsida > Asterales > Asteraceae > Helianthus > Helianthus annuus. Next base: position 122,942,427 of record NC_035444.2, read on the forward strand.
TATGTTTAATGTGTAGGGCTGTATTTATTATGTTCGTATGTATACGACACAAACGAAGGATCATATTCCATCTTCTCACTCATCTATGCTGTTATCCTTTAATGGACCACACCCAAATAATATTAAGTTTTCCTTTTTTGCCATATGTAGTGACTATTTGAATGTGACTAGGTATAAGTCGATTTGCATAACCCAAACCGGTTAAACAACTTTTTCACTATATATTACCCAGGTGTTGTTATAGATTTTTTTATTACATGCGAATAAATATCTTTAAATAACCAAATCTCTCCAATATTAGGAAGATCTTTATAATCTTCTATGGGTACAATCCCAATACAAATACAAGGGGAAACCCTATCACCAATCACTATAAATTCATGAGACCAAATCGAAGGTTAGATCATCTGTTCACTCAATATACTTTTTCTCTGTAATATTTTACTCCCACAAATCGTGTTCTTATTCATACGCCGCTGGTCTTGTCAACTTTTCTGGCATAACATTTTGCTATCACTACACAATACCGTCTTTTTCCCTTTTTTAGTCCGAACTCATTCATAATATTCATAACATCAGATTGGGGGACATGACGAGGTATGATCCGGTTCGCATACCCGAACCGGTCAAACACCTTTTTGACCGAATCTCCAACATATTAGGAAGATCTGCATGATCTCCTATTTCGCGTATGATCTAAATACAAATACAATTTCCAAACAAGGGGAAATCCTACCGCCGATCACTACAAATACATGAGACCAAACCGAAGGTAAGATCATCTATTCTCTCAATATACTTTTTCTCTCTAATATTTTACTTCCACAAACCGAGTTCTTATTCTCACGCTGGAAGGTGGTCACAAGGATAATCCAATTCCTATGGTGTGTCTTAACGGCATTTTATTTTTTAGGCCACAGCTCTGGTTATTGTCGTGGAAAATCTAAGGAGATCCACCCTCATGTACACGTTTCTTCACAATGAAAAATAGACATTCATTAACATATATACTTTATTATTTGGCAATTTAAACTAATGAAACACTAATTCAGATCCGCTAGGGATAGAACCTAAAGTGATGTATTTCCACCGAGGTGGGGTTATCTTCTGAATCTCTTCCATGATGGATACCACCTTCAGTGATTTGCAAAACGAACAACACCATTGGCTTGTGAAGAGGAGAAAAGGGGGTTCTTCTCTTAACTAGGCTCCGGCGTGAAAATAAATAACTGTTTAGAGAGAGAAATCGTGTGTGTGTTTAAAGTGAAAGAGTAGAGATCGGAACCCTTAAAACTTTGATGGGGGTTGGTATTTATAGCCGAAGGGTTAGAGAAGGAGATGGGCTCATGGACCGGACGTCGCTTTCAAGGAATATCCATTTGGTCACCTCTGACACGACATGTAGTGTCTGCAGATGTGGGAGTATGATGGCGCACCGTGATTGGTTACACGCCGTCTGCCAAATGTACTTCTTGTCGCGCTTGTTATCAGCCTTTAGTGGAGATCATGGACCTGTCACTAGCACACACTGATTAGTTACACGACACGACACTGTCCTTTTGTACTTTTTCTCCCCTGCATGATTGATCATCGTGGGGATCAGCTGAGACGGAGCTTGGAGCATGCTGATTGGCTGTAGATGTAACAACCCAACTTTCTGAGGAAAGTCAAAGTACAAGTCAAAGTCAAAGTCAAAGTCAGATCTGTCTTTTCTTGCTTAATTCTTGTTTGTACACTCGTGTTTCGATAAACGATATATTGATTAACGATATCTTAAACTACGATTTACTACTAAGTGAAGTAACAATGCGATAAACGCAGAAATGACAACTAAACGTTATTTTACTTAACGCTATCACATACCAATCGCATCGCAAACCCGAAACGCAACTACTGGTGTTGTTCTATGTGTATGTTATTATGTGCTTTGTATATGTTTTGGGATGTTATTCGCAAACGCAATCTCATCGCAAATTGGAAAGGCAGATTTACTTTCATACTTTTTATGTGTTATGTTATTTGTGTAACTACTTGTTAATGCTATCGTATCGCTTACTCGCAACTCGCTTAAACGCAACGCTCAACGCACGAAACGAAAGTCGGAAAACTAACTCGCACGAGCCGTCGGATCGAATGACCAACCGATCGAATGATCATCCGACCGGATGACCATCCGATCAGATGGCCATCTGATCGACTGGCCATCCGACCCACTTAACTCTCCACCGCCTTTCTCACCTCTCACCCTATAAATACTTGCCTGTCACATCAACTGTTCATTGATGTGACAGCTCTACCCGACCCAACTCGCCTCAGCTCGTTCCAAGAACTTTTCTCTTGATTCCACGCGATTCTGTAAGTATTTCACCCTAAATCTTGTAGTTCTATCATCAGCACACACTTTCTCATCATCTTCTCCATCAAATCTTACCTTTTCACCATGAAATCGCCTGATTTGGACTGCTTTAAGGTGACGTCATCTCGGTTTCTTATGAACACTGAAGTGTGACATCATCTCATCAAAGTTTGTCCAGATCTAAAGGATTTCTACACGATCTAACATAAATCTTCACGAAATCTAAACATTTTTAAACGATTTCAAACTTTCTTCAACCTTTCTTCATTTTCTACTCAAAACCAATGGGATCCAGGCTCGTTCAGGTTTTCTACTTGTATCTAGTTAAGAAACGGTCTGAGAACGGATTTCCACCGAAGAGATGACCGACTCACGGGTTGAACATGAAATTTCATCAAGAACAGTTAGTCTGATTGAATGGGGTGATTCTCATCCGATCGACTGAGTGGGCTTGGTGTGGTCTCCGTTGTTTAACACGTTGTCACGCCGTCTCCGTTAAACCGCAAAACTTTTAACTTAGAAAATTTCACAGATTTCCAAAACATCAGATCGCCGATCAAATAGCCATCCGATCGAATGCCTATTTGACCAGGTGACTTGTAAGTTTAACACTTAAACAATTTTTCAAAACTTCAAAGAATATCACACTTTCAATCGAATAGCCATCCGATTGAATGACCATCCCTCCGGATGACCATCCGATCGAATGACTTGATCTATACTAAAACGAAAACTTCAAAAGTTCAAACATTTTACAAACACCCTTCCCAATCGAATGACCAACCGTTCGAATTGTCATCCGTCCAGATGGTCATCCGATCGACTCATCATCCGATCGCCCATCTCACCTAACACACTGTTACACGCTGTTAAACGCTTACACTGTCGTTTTGTGATCAGGCTAATCTCCCACGCGCTCCCTTCAATCCAAGTTTGTGTTTATTTACTAAACACATACTGTGAGTATACTCGAACCTGTGACAACTCGTATTTCAGAACCCATCTTTGTGTTTAATGTAACGTATGTGGACCCTATGTGATTATGTGAACTATGATGATTAATGAGATATGTGTTATTATGTTATGTGAATATGTGTTGTGCATGTATGTATGTAATAGGACCACATAAAATGAATCGATCGCACAACAACAAACCCGATCGCACAAGTCCATTCGGTTTACATCTATTGTACTCGAAACCCAAAAGGGCAGCCCATGTATGGGTTCGGCCCACTCTTTTTATGCGTATACTATCACCTAATATAGGGTTTTGTTTCTCATTAGTTGCAAACCTCCCTACACACACAAACCCTACACTCTCTTTCCCCTCTCTCGAAGCCGACGACAATTCCCATAGCCGAAGCCACCTCGTGAAGCTTTCTTAACCGGATCACCTTTGTGTTACCTTTTAATCGGACGTGGTTGACCACTTATAGCTCAAGTAACCTTTTCGTTTATCTACCAAGCAAACCAAGGTGAGTTCACACTCTTACCAAGGCATGGGATTCCGAGGGTTGGGAATGGGATTGGATGATTATAGATACAGCTAGACTAGTAACACATGGGAAGCCCCCACTAATCTTCGCACACATGCCTGGAATGGCCGCGATACGAATACTAAACTTCGCACACATGCCTGGAGGGCCGCGATACAAATACAACTAGTCTAGAGTACCTGGGAAACCCCCACTAATCTTCACAAACATGCCTGGAGGGCCGCGATACAAATAAATATGATACATGGTTTACAAAACGAACATGTGAATTACAAAACGGATACTATAATTAAACAACCAACTGTGAACTCGCTCAACTTTGTTGTTGACTCGTTGTTACATGCCTTGCAGGTCAATAGGTACTCATGGAGCTTGCATTGGGAGGCGCGGTCGTTGTGGACATGGATCGTGGATACCATGATAAACATTTATGACACTTCAAACTTATAACTTGTGTTGGGTTTTACATTATTGCTTCCGCTACACACTTGATTATGTTTTGGGTTTTTGAACACCTTTCGTATTGATGAATGATTTTTACTTATTACCTATAATGTTCAATATGATTGGTGGCTTGATCCTGGTCATGTCACGCCTCCAAGCGGTGATACTCCGCGTGTGGATTTTGGGGGTGTGACAGATTGGTATCAGAGCCATTGGTTATAGAGAACTTGGTTTTAATAAGGGGAAAAAGTTTTTTTAAAACCAGACTATAACCTGTACAGTGCTCAACGATCCACAACGACGCTTCGCTCCACGTGCAAGACTCAACATTCTAGGTGATATGGTATATGTTTTATTGCCTACTTGCTAGATTACATAGAACTTTGCTCATGGTATGCTTAGATACACATAACCACTATTGCTTGAGAACACTTGTGTGCTTACTCTCTTCTGTCATCGCACTTTTCGCGAACCTCTCTCACTTATGTTCCCTTTGATATGAAGATCATGAGTGGACATGTTAACATGACTCAAGCCCAGTTGACGGCTCTAATTAACGAACAAGTTGCTGCGGCACTTGCACCCGCACAAGCAGGAGGTATACCCTGTAGTCGCAAACTCACTCTAGGATCTTTAGATCCTACACTCCTAAACCAACTCATGTGCTTAACCATGTCCTGTTCTTACACACAACATGTCAACACGCTCAACAACCTGTATGCACCTTTAAGACCTTCATGGACTGTCGTCCTAGCACATTCAGTGGCACTGAAGGAGCAGTTGGGCTCCTCCATTGGTTTGAAAAGCTCGAGTCCGTATTTGAGATGTGTGAATGCCCTGAGGCTCGTAGGGTGAAGTACGCCACTGGTACTCTCGAAGGCATTGCGCTGACTTGGTGGAATGCGCAAGTTCAGATTTTAGGGTTGGCAGCTGCTAACACCACCCCTTGGAATGATTTCAAGGAACTAATCAAGCGGAAATACTGTACACGAGATGACATCCACAAGTTGGAGGTGGAGTTCTTCAATCTGAAAATGACGGGGTCAGAGATTGAGGCTTATACAAAAAGGTCAAACGAGTTGGCCATCTTGTGTCCAACTATGGTGGACCCTCCTATCAAGCGTATCGAGTTGTATCTCAAAGGGCTAGCACCAGAAATTCAAAGTCATGTGACATCGGCCAACCTTGCTGATATCCAGGATATTACACGTCTTGCTCATCGCCTCACAGACCAGGCAGTGGAACAGAACAGGCTGCCCAAACGTGTCGGTGCTACTAATGCTACTACATCTGCTACTCCCAGTGACAACAAGCGGAAATGGGATGGGGATTCCAGCAAGGGTTCGACTACATTTCAGACCCAGGCTCCGCAGTGTAAGACTGATAATTACCAGAGCCCTGGTCAGCAATCTTCTGGTAGTCAAAGGCAGGGTGGATATCGAGGAAACCTTCCGAGGTGCAACACTTGCAACAAGCACCACACTGGCCAGTGTAACAAGGGTCGTTGCCAGAGGTGTCTCAAGATGGGTCATGAAGCTAAGGATTGCAGGAGCTCACGACCTGCGAATCAGAACCAGCAACTGTGACAACTCGAGTTTCCGAGATTCCACTTTCGCATTTACTGCACGTTCACTGTTTGTTTAGTTGTTTACTTGCACAATTAGTTTGCTATGAAACTGTATACGTTTTGGTTCAATAAAGTTTATTGTGATTGTGCATGGTTATGTGTTAAGTGTTGACAAATACATGAACTTGGTGATGAAACTGTAAATTACATTGTGATGGGTGTTTTATGTAAAAGATGATACTTAGGGGGCGAGTAGAGTAGTTAGTGAAACTATAATCACTCTTAACCCTAATCTCCTTCACTAATCATTCACACAATCATCATACGTACTTTCACATCCACCTCTCCTCTCCTACAATCATCTTTTTCATCATTGGCACAAGTCTTCTGCATCAATCTTGATCTTTCAATCCATTTAGAATCAATCCAAGGTAATTGTTTAATGGTTGTTTGTTACTAATCCTTGATTATTGTTTCATGCAAACCCTAGAAAGCCAAACAATTGTTCCGTGTTTATATGTTTATGCTTGAATGAGTACGTGATTGTTTGTGAATGAATGTGCATTGTTATTGGGTATTATAATGCCACTGATATGATTGAATTGCTATACTGTTATGTGGATTGGTAACAATGAAATTAGGGTTGTGATCGTAGAATGGCTGCAACTGTTACATTGTTTTTCTTGCGTTTTCTGTGCGATTAGGGTTTTGGGTCCGTAGTATTGAAAACCCTCTTAAGTCCGAGTTTTTATATATGTGAAACATGTCTGACTTTTGACTGGTAACATAGTTCGAATTATTGTAAAGGACACTAGGTCCGAATTTTATACACATCACATGATCCAAGTTTATTATAAACATGCTTAGTCCGAGTTTTTTTTTTGGTATAAAAACATGGAGTCCGAATTTTATATATGGGATATAAGGAGTCCGAGTTTTAGGGGCAATGAGGTCCGACCTTTACTTGTCTTTATGTGGTCCGACTTTTTGCCAAGGGTGGATGTTGTCCGAGTTTTACCTTGTGGGGAATAGGTCCGACTTTTAATTAAAAGCATAACGGTCCAAGTTATTGTATAATAAAGGGGTCCGACCTTTTTATTTGTGAAGCAAGGGTATGAATTTTTAGCCTAGTCTGACTTTTGTAAGTGATTAAAGGGTCCGAATATTTGTAAGACATCAAGGGGTCCAAGTTTTGTAATAAGGACCCTAGGTCCGAGCTTTGAATAGAAAGATATATATATGATGATGTCCGAGGTTTGAACTGAATGATATATATGATGATGATGTCCGAGCTTTGAATTGAAAGATATATATGATGATGTTCGAGGTTTGTAATATTGAATGATATATGTATGATGATGTCCGAGGTTTGTAATATTGAATGATGTATGTATGATGATGTCCGAGGTTTGTAATATTGAATGATATATATATGATGATGTCCGAATTTCTTGTGATGTTACTTAGTCTGACTTTTGTGGCATAACATATGGCCCGATCTTGTGATATAATGAATAGTCTGACTTTTAAGTGTTGATGAAAGATCCGACTTTCGTTGATGAATTGTCTGAGTTTATGGCAAACACCAGTGTCAAAGCTTACTGTATGTTCTGTATATATATTTGTATGCTACTGTATGTAACTGCATGATCCTGTATGTGTGAACAATCTCCTCATATCATTCTGTACACAATTATCACACAGAACACAGTTACTTGGATACCAAAGACTTGTAAACCCTAATTGAATATAAACACTTACATCGAGTTATGTGCAATGTACCCTAGGTCGTGTGTAACGGACCTAATCATAACTTAACACTAGAAGCAATAACATACCGAGCAAACCAAGGTGAGTTCACACTCTTACTAAGGCATGGGATTCCCGGGGATAGGGAAAGGGTTGAATGATGGAATTGAACAATTACTCGTACATACACGGTTACTAGACTATCTACCATGGTCCTCGGGTTAAGCAGGACACTTACGTAAAACCTACGTAAACAAGTACACACTACTGTCTTCCGGAGTCAGGAAGGACACTTACGTAAAACCTACGTAAACTCACACATGCTACTGTCTTCCGGAGTCAGGAAGGACACTTACGTAAAACCTACGTAAACCCCCGCGTACCCTTGTCCTCGGTTGTGAAGGATACTTATGTAAAACCTACGTAAAGCTTGTACGTACTACTGTTCTCGGGTTATGAAGAACACTTATGGTTACGAATAGTCTAGTGTATATACAACTATGGGAAACCCCCACCAGTAGAACATACGATCGGCCCAGTAGAGCCACACGTTACGAAAGGAACTTACTGTTACAAACTTACTTACTGTGAACTCGCTCAACTAGTTGTTGACTCTCTGTTACATGCCTTGCAGGTCGTTAGGTATACATGGAGCTTGCATGGGGAGGCGCGGTCGTTGTGGACAAGGATCGTGAATGCTTGATTTAAACATTTTGACATTACATACTTTAATTATGATTGGGCTTTTACTCAGATGCTTCCGCTAAACTTTGTTATTACACTTATGTTTTGGAACACCTTTCATATGGATTGGTTTGGTTAAATGTTAATTACTATTTATATTGTTCTATATGATTGGTGGCTTGATCCTGGTCAGTCACGCTCCCAAGCGGTGATACTCCGCAGGTGGATTTTGGGGGTGTGACAGATTGGTATCAGAGCCATTGGTTATAGAGAACTAGGTTTTAATATGGGGAAAATGTTTTTATTAAAACCAGACTATAACCAGTACAGTGCTCAACGATCCACAACGACGCCTCGCTCCACGTGCAAGACTCAACATCCTAGGTAATAAGGTTTATGTTTTTTGCCTACATGCTAGAATTACATAGAACTTTGCTCGTGGTATTCTTAGATTACATTGCTCACTATTTGTTATTGCTTGAGAACACTTGTGTGCTTACTCTCTTCTGTCATCGCACTATTCGCGAACCTTTCTCACTTATGTTGCCTTTGATGTGAAGATCAATGGCCGGACGTGTTAACTTGACTCAAGCCCAGTTGACGGCTCTTATTAACGAACGAATTGCTGTGGCACTTGCAGCCATACAAGCAGGAGGTCAACACGCTCAGCCACCTGTTTGCACCTTCAAAAATCTCAAGGATTGCCGACCTAGTACCTTCAGTGGAACTGAGGGAGTTGTAGGCCTCCTCCACTGGTTCGAGAGGCTCGAAACTGACTTTGAGGTGTGTGATTGCCCTGAGTCTCGTAGGGTATGGTTTGCTACTAGAACACTCGAAGGTGCTGCATTAACCTGGTGGGAAGCACAGGTTCAGATGTTAGGGCTGGCAGCTGCTAACGCCACCCCCTGGAACGAGTTCAAGGACCTAATTAAGGAAGAGTTTTGCAGTCGAGAAGACATCCACAAACTAGAGGTAGAGTTCCTCAACTTACAGATGGCGGGGTCTGAAATTGAGGCTTATACGAAGAGATCAAATGAATTAGCCACATTTTGTCCCACTATGGTAGACCCTCCCACCAAACGCATCGAGCTGTATCTCAAGGGTCTGGTGCCCGAAATTCAAAGACATGTGATCGCAGCCAATCTTGGCACTATCCAATAAGTCACTCGGCTTGCTCATCGTCTCACAGACCAGGCAGTAGAACAAAACAAACTACCGAAACGTGTTAAAGGTGCCGCTACATGTGCTTCTAGTGACAACAAACGCAAGTGGGATGGAAATCTGAGCAAGGGATTAATCCCGGTTCAGCCTCTGGCGCAGCAACAAAAGATAGATGACTACCAGAGTCCCAGTCAGCAGTTTTCTGGTAGTCGTGGGCAGAGTGGATATCGAGGAAGTCATCCAAAGTGTAACAGATGCAATAGGCACCACAGCGGTCAGTGCAACAAGGGTCGTTGTCAGAGGTGTCTCAAGATAGGTCATGAAGCTAAGGATTGTCGAAGCTCACGTCCTGTAACTCAGGAATAGCAACGGCCGCCTCAATCTTCACAGAATCAGCAGCAACAACAAAGTTTTAAAGGATGTTTTCAGTGTGATGCTAAGGATCACTACAAGAGACATTGTCCGCATATAAACCAGGACCAGACTCAGAACCACGACCATGGAAACAAGGACGACAATGGGGATAGCGTTGGGGAAAATAATGGAAACAATGACGCCGGGGCCACGTGTACGTGATTGGTCAGGGTGACGCAAGGAATGATCCTAACGTAATAATGGGTTAGTTTCTTCTCGACGACTTTTATGTTACTGTCTTGTCTGATTCGGGTGTGGATACAAGTTATATGTCCTTGAAAGTTAATCAAATGTTAAAACGTGCACCAACTCCCTTGAACACCAAACATGTCGTAGTGTTAGCTAATGGTAAAAGTCTAGAGGCCACACATAGTTCAGGGTTGTAATCTTATCCTCGCTAGTCAGACATTCTCTATCGACCTCATTCCTACAGTTCTGGGCAGCACCAATAGCCTGCGCACCGTATCGATTAGCTCCAGCCGAACGGGAAGAACTGTCAAAGCAATTGCAAGAGCTCTTGGATAAGGGCTTTATTCGTCCTAGCTCTTCGCCTTGGGGAGCTCTAGTATTATTTGTAAAAAAGAAGGACGGTACTTTCAGGAGGTGCATAGACTACCGCGAACTGAACAAGGTCACTGTGAAGAACCGCTATCCTCTTCCACGTATTGATGACTTATTCGACCAGTTGCAAGGGTCGAGCTACTACTCCAAGATTGATCTGAGGTCAGGTTACCATCAGCTGAGAGTCCGGGATGAGGACGTCTCAAAAACAACTTTCAGAACTCGCTATGGCCGTTACGAGTTTCTAGTCATGCCATTCGGGCTAACAAACGCGCCTGCAGTTTTCATGGATCTTATGAACAGGGTGTGCAAGCCTTATCTAGACAAGTTTGTAATTGTCGTTATCGACGACATTCTGATCTACTCCAAGAGTCAGGAGGAACACGAGCAGCACTTACGACTTATCTTGGAACTTCTTCGAAAGGAACAACTGTACGCTAAGTTTTCAAAATGCGACTTCTGGCTTCGTGAAGTCCACTTCCTAGGCCATGTGGTAAACAAGGATGGGATTCATGTCGATCCATCCAAGGTAGATTCGATCAGGAACTAGCCTGCACTGCGTACACCAACGGAAATACGCCAATTCTTGAGTTTGGCGGGTTATTACAGACGGTTCATCAAAGACTTCTCCAAGATTGCACAGCCGCTTACATTGCTGACACAGAAAGGTGTTACCTATCGTTGGGGTAATACACAAGAAACGGCTTTGCAATACCGAAAGGATAGGCTCTGCAAGGCACACATTCTCTCATTGCCAGAGGGCACGGATGATTTGTGGTCTATTGCGACGCATCAATTCAGGGTCTTGGTTGTGTATTCATGCAAAGGGATAAAGTCATTGCTTACGCCTCACGCCAACTTAAAGTTCATGAACGGAACTACACGACGCACGATTTAGAGCTGGGAGCTGTCGTTTTCGCGCTTAAGATATGGCGACATTACCTGTACGGTACCAAGTGCACTATCTACACCGATCACAGGAGTCTCGAGCATATCTTCAAGCAGAAGGAATTGAACATGCGACAACGTTAATGGGTCGAGCTACTTAACGATTACGAATGCGCCATCAAGTACCATCCAGGCAAAGCCAATGTTGTGGCTGACGCCCTCAGTCGAAAAGATACTTTACCTAAGCGCGTGCGAGCACTACAGCTTACTATTCAATCTAGTCTTCCTGCACAGATACGAGATGCTCAGGTGGAAGCATTGAAACCAGAAAACGTCAGGGCTGAAGCCTTACGCGGCTCAAGGCAACGATTAGAACAAAGGGAAGACGGCGCCTACTATGTAACAGGACGCATTTGGGTTCCGCATTATGGCAATTTACGCGAGCTGGTAATGGATGAAGCTCACAAGTCTCGCTACTCGGTACATCCAGGTTCGGATAAAATGTACCAGGATCTCCGAACTACATATTGGTGGCCTAGCATGAAGGCCCACATAGCAACTTACGTCGGCAAATGTTTGACCTGTGCAAGGGTCAAAGTTGAATATCAGAAACCATCAGGCCTTCTTCAGCAACCAAAGATACCACGGTGGAAATGGGAGGAAATTTCCATGGATTTCGTTACTGGCCTGCCTAGATCCCAGCGTGGGAATGATACCATTTGGGTGATCGTGGATCGACTCACAAAGTCTGCTCATTTCCTGGCTATTAAGGAAACGGATAAGTTCTCCACCCTCGCAGACATATATCTTAAGGAAGTTGTTTCAAGGCACGGAGTGCCAACCTCTATTATTTCAGATCGGGATGCACGATTCACGTCAGAGTTATGGCAAGTAATGCACAAATCTTTTGGCTCCCGGCTAGACATGAGCACAGCTTACCACCCTCAGACAGATGGGCAGTCTGAGCGCACTATCCAGACTCTAGAAGACATGCTTCGGGCGTGTGTTATTGATTTCGGCAACAGCTGGGAAAAACATCTCCCGTTAGTGGAGTTTTCGTACAATAACAGTTACCACACCAGCATACAAGCCGCTCCATTCGAGGCATTGTACGGACGTAAATGCCGGTCACCTCTCTGTTGGGCAGAGGTGGGGGATAGTCAAATCACAGGTCCGGAAATGGTAGTTGATGCTACTGAACGAATTGCACAAATACGACAACGCATGGCGGCAGCTCGCGACCGTCAGAAAAGTTACGCTGTTAAGCGCAGGAAACCGCTCGAGTTTCAAGTTGGGGATCGAGTGCTACTCAAAGTCTCACCCTGGAGAGGTGTGGTTCGTTTTGGTAAACGGGGCAAACTCAATCCGCGGTATGTTGGACCGTTCGAAATCAGCAAGAAAATAGGCAAAGTAGCCTACAGACTAAACCTACCAGCTGAACTTGGTGCAGTTCACAACGTCTTCCACGTGTCGAATCTGAAGAAGTGTCTGTCAGATGAGACCCTCATAGTTCCTTTGAAGGAACTCACTATCGACGAACAGTTGCATTTCGTCGAGGAACCTGTTGAAATCACGGACCGGGATGTCAAGGTCCTCAAGAACACTAGAATACCTCTTGTACGAGTTCGTTGGAACTCCCGTCGTGGTCCAGAGTTCACCTGGGAACGAGAAGACCAAATGAAACTCAAGTATCCCCATTTATTCGGAAACCGTGCAACCACTACTGAGGCTAAAGCTACTACAGAATTTCAGGACGAAATTCCAAATCAACGGGGAGATGATGTGACACCCCAGGAAAACCAGTAAACGATACAAATTACCTAGCTTCCTCAGTAACCGCATGCTAAATTTCGGGACGAAATTTCTTTCAAGTTGGGGATAATGTGACAACTCGAGTTTCCGAGATTCCACTTACGCATTTACTGCACGTTCACTGTTTGTTTAGTTGTTTACTTGCACAATTAGTTTTCTATGAAACTGTATACGTTTTGGTTCAATAAAGTGAATTGTGATTGTGCATCGTTATGTGTTAAGTGTTGACAAACACATGAACTTGGTGATGAAACTGTAAATTACATTGTGATGGGTGTTTTATGTAAAAGATGATACTTAGGGGGTGAGTAGAGTAGTTAGTGAAACTTTAATCACTCTTAACCCTAATCTCCTTCACTAATCATTCACACAATCATCATACGTACTTTCACATCCTCCTCTCCTCTCCTACAATCATCTTCTTCATCATTGGCACAAGTCTTCTGCATCAATCTTGATCTTTCAATCTATTTAGAATCAATCCAAGGTAATTGTTTAATGGTTGTTTGTTACTAATCCTTGATTATTGTTTCATGCAAACCCTAGAAAGCCAAACAATTGTTCTGTGTTTATATGTTTATGCTTGAATGAGTACGTGATTGTTTGTGAATGAATGTGCATTGTTATTGGGTATTATAATGCCACTGATATGATTGAATTGCTATACTGTTATGTGGATTCGTAACAATGAAATTAGGGTTGTGATCGTAGAATGGCTGCAACTGTTACATTGTTTATCTTGCGTTTTCTGTGCGATTAGGGTTTTGGGTCCGTAGTATTGGAAACCCTCTTAAATCCGAGTTTTTATATATGTGAAACATGTCTGACTTTTGACTGGTAACATAGTCCGAATTATTGTAAAGGACACTAGGTCCGAATTTTATACACATCACATGATCCGAGTTTATTATAAACATGCTTAGTCCGAGTTTTTTTTGGTATAAAAACATGGAGTCCGAATTTTATATAAGGGATATAAGGAGTCCGAGTTTTAGGGGCAATGAGGTCCGACCTTTACTTGTCTTTATGTGGTCCGACTTTTTGCCAAGGGTGGATGTTGTCCGAGTTTTACCTTGTGGGGAATAGGTCTGACTTTTAATTAAAAGCATAAGGGTCCGAGTTTTTGTATAATAAAGGGGTCCGACCTTTTTATTTGTGAAGCAAGGGTCCGAATTTTCAGCCTAGTTCGACTTTTGTAAGTGATTAAAGGGTCCGAATATTTGTAAGACATCAAGGGGTTCGAGTTTTGTAATAAGGACCCTAGGTCCGAGCTTTGAATAGAAAGATATATATATGATGATGTTCGAGGTTTGAATTGAATGATATTTACGATGATGATGTCCGAGCTTTGAATTGAATGATATATATGATGATGTCCGAGGTTTGTAATATTGAATGATATATGTATGATGATGTCCGAGGTTTGTAATATTGAATGATATATGTATGATGATGTCCGAGGTTTGTAATATTGAATGATATATATATGATGATGTCCGAATTTCTTGTGATGTTACTTAGTCTGGCTTTTGTGGCATAACATATGGCCCGATCTTGTGATATAATGAATCGTCTGACTTTTAAGTGTTGATGAAAGATCCGACTTTCGTTGATGAATTGTCTGAGTTTATGGCAAACACCAGTGTTAAAGCTTACTGTATGTTCTGTATATATATTTGTATGCTACTGTATGTAACTGTATGATCCTGTATGTGTGAACAATCTCCTCATATCATTCTGTACACAATTATCACACAGAACATAGTTACATGGATACCAAAGACTTGTAAACCCTAATTGAATATAAACACTTACATCGAGTTATGTGCAATGTACCCTAGGTCGTGTGTAACGGACCTAATCATAACTTAACACTAGAAGCAATAACATACCGAGCAAACCAAGGTGAGTTCACACTCTTACTAAGGCATGGGATTCCCGGGGATAGGGAAAGGGTTGAATGATGGAATTGAACAATTACTCGTACATACACGGTTACTAGACTATCTACCATGGTCCTCGGGTTAAGCAGGACACTTACGCAAAACCTACGTAAACAAGTACACACTACTGTCTTCCGGAGTCAGGAAGGACACTTACGTAAAACCTACGTAAACTCACACATGCTACTGTCTTCCGGAGTCAGGAAGGACACTTACGTAAAACCTACGTAAACCCTCGCGTACCCCTGTCCTCGGTTGTGAAGGATACTTACGTAAAACCTACGTAAAGCTTGTACGTACTACTGTTCTCGGGTTATGAAGAACACTTATGGTTACGAATAGTCTAGTGTATATACAACTATGGGAAACCCCCACCAGTAGAACATACGATCGGCCCAGTAGAGCCACACGTTACGAAGCGAACTTACTGTTACAAACTTACTTACTGTTAACTAGCTCAACTAGTTGTTGACTCTCTGTTACATGCCTTGCAGGTCGTGGGTATACATGGAGCTTGCATGGGGAGGCGCGGTCGTTGTGGACAAGGATCGTGAATGCTTGATTTAAACATTTTGACATTACATACTTTAATTATGATTGGGCTTTTACTCAGATGCTTTCGCTAAACTTTGTTATTACACTTATGTTTTGGAACACCTTTCATATGGATTGGTTTGGTTAAATGTTAATTACTATTTATATTGTTCTATATGATTGGTGGCTTGATCCTGGTCAGTCACGCTCCCAAGCGGTGATACTCCGCAGGTGGATTTTGGGGGTGTGATAGCAACAAAAACCACCAGCTCCACGAAACCAGCAGCAACAACAGCAGCGGGGCAACAGGGGATGCTATCAGTGTGGTGCAGAAGGCCACTTCAAGCGAGAGTGCCCCCAGTTAAACCAGAACCAGAATAACAACAACAATAATCAGGGCAATGGGAACAACAACGGGGGAAACAATGATAACAACGGCGCTAGGGGTCGAGCATTTGCGCTGGGTCAGGGTGATGCAAGGAATGATCCTAACGTGGTGATGGGTAAGTTCCTTCTCGACGACTTTTATGTTACTGTGTTATTTGATTCGGGTGCGGATACCAGTTATGTGTCTTTAAAAGTTAGTCAAATGCTTAAACGTACACCAACACCTTTAAACACAATGCATGTTGTAGAGTTAGCTAATGGTAAGAGTTTAGAAGCCACACACATAGTCAAGGGTTGTAACATCGTTTTAGTTGGTCAGACCTTCTCTATCGATCTTATCCCTATAGTTCTGGGTAATTTCGACATCGTCATTGGGATGGATTGGTTATCCCAACGGCAAGCAGAGATTTTATGCAAAGAGAAGATTGTTCGTATCCCTCGTTCCGGTCAGGAACCTCTCGTGATTCAAGGCGACAAAAGTGGTGTTGTGGTAGGCATCATTTCCTTTCTTAAGGCCCAGAAGTGTTTGCGCAAGGGCCACACCGCTATCTTAGCGCTTGTTACTAACGCATCAACGAAGGAGAAGAGATTGGAGGACATTCCAGTAGTACGCGACTTTCCTCAGGTGTTTCTTGAAGATTTACCTGGGCTACCGCCTCATCGCCAAGTCGAATTTCAGATCGAGCTAGCTCCAGGAGCAGCACAAATAGCTCGTGCACTGTATCGTTTAGCTCCATCAGAATTAGAAGAACTATCCAAACAACTGCAGGAACTCTTGGATAAGGGTTTCATTCGTCCTAGCTCATCGCCTTGGGGAGCTCCAGTGCTATTTGTGAAAAAGAAAGACGGTACCTTCCGTATGTGCATAGATTATCGCGAACTCAACAAGGTGACCGTGAAGAATCGCTATCCTCTTCCACGCATCGACGACCAGTTCGACCAATTGCAAGGGTCGAGTTATTATTCGAAGATTAATCTGAGGTCAGGCTACCATCAACTGAGAGTCCGGGATGAGGACGTCTCCAAAACAGCATTCAGAACTCGCTACGGCCACTACGAGTTTCTAGTTATGCCATTCGGGTTAACAAACGCGCCTGCGGTCTTCATGGATCTTATGAACAGAGTATGCAAGCCCTATCTAGACAAATTTGTTATTGTCTTCATCGACGACATCCTGATCTATTCCAAGAGTCAGGAGGAACATAAGCAGCATTTACGACTCATTTTGAAACTCCTTCGTACAGAGCAACTATATGCCAAGTTCTCAAAATGCGACTTTTGGCTTCGTGAAGTCCATTTTGTAGGCCATGTGGTAAACAAGGATGGGATTCATGTTGATCCATACAAGGTAGACTCGATTAAGAACTGGCCTGCACCTCGCACACCAACGGAAATTCGCCAATTCTTGGGTTTGGCAGGTTACTACAGAAGGTTCATCAAGGACTTCTCAAAGATTGCGCAACCTCTCACCTCACTGACACAGAAGGGTGTCACCTACCGTTGGGGTAGTACACAGGAAACTGCTTTTCAGCACTTAAAAGACAGGCTCTGCAGCGCACCTATTCTTTCATTGCCAGAGGGCACGGACGATTTTGTGGTTTATTGCGACGCATCCATTCAGGGTCTTGGATGTGTGTTAATGCAGCGTGAAAAGGTCATTGCTTATGCTTCGCGCCAACTCAAAGTTCACGAACGGAACTATACTACGCACGATTTAGAGCTGGGAGCTGTTGTTTTCGCGCTTAAGATATAGCGACACTACCTGTACGGTACCAAGTGCACCATCTACACCGATCACAGGAGTCTCGAGCATATCTTCAAGCAGAAGGAATTGAACATGCGTCAATGACGATGGGTCGAACTTTTGAACGATTACGAATGTGCCATCAGGTACCATCCAGGCAAAGCCAATGTTGTGGCCGACGCCCTAAGTCGAAAAGACACTACACCTAGATGCGTACGAGCATTGCAACTCACTATCCAGTCTAGTCTTCCTTCCCAGATACGAGATGCTCAGGTAGAAGCATTGAAACTAGAAAACGTCAGGGCTGAAGCCCTACGCGGCTCAAGGCAATGGTTAGAACAAAGGGAAGACGGCGCCTACTATGTAACAGGACGCATTTGGGTCCCACATTATGGAAACTTACGCGAGCTGGTAATGGATGAAGCACATAAGTCTCGCTACTCAGTACATCCTGGTTCAGATAAGATGTACCACGATCTCAGAACTACATATTGGTGGCCTAGCATGAAAGCCCACATAGCAACTTACGTTAGCAAGTGTTTGACTTGTGCGAGAGTCAAGACGGAATACCAGAAACCATCAGGCCTACTCCAACAACCAAAGATACCACAATGGTAATGGGAGGAAATTTCCATGGATTTTGTTACTGGCCTGCCTAGATCTTAGCGTGGGAATGATACTATTTGGGTGATCGTGGATCGACTCACAAAGTCTGCACACTTCTTGGCTATCAAAGAAACAGACAAGTTCTCTACTTTAGCAGACATTTACTTGAAAGAAGTGGTTTCGAGGTACGGAGTGCCAACCTCCCCGATCGTGATGCGCGATTCACTTCAGAAATATGGCAAGCAATGCACAAATCTTTTGGCTCACAATTAGACATGAGCACAGCTTATCACCCTCAGACAGATGGGCAGTCTGAGCGCACTATTCAAACCCTAGAAGACATGCTTCGGGCATGTGTTATCGATTTCGGCAGCAGCTGGGAAAAACATCTCCCTTTGGTGGAGTTTTCATATAACAACAGTTACCACACCAGCATTCAAGACGCTCCATTTGAGGCATTGTACGGGCGTAAATGCCGGTCACCTCTTTGTTGGGAAGAGGTGGGTGATAGTCAGATCACGGGTCCAGAAATGGTAGTAGACGCAATGGAAAGAATTGCGCAGATACGACAACGAATGGCGGCAGCTCGTGATCGTCAGAAAAGCTACGCTGATAAGCGCAGAAGACCACTCGAGTTCCAGGTTGGGGATCGAGTGCTACTCAAAGTCTCACCTTGGAAAGGTGCAGTTCGTTTTGGCAAACGAGGCAAGCTCAATCCGCAGTATGTTGGACCGTTCGAAATCATAGAAAGAATAGGCAAAGTGGCCTACAAACTAAACCTACCAGCAGAACTCGGTGCTGTTCACAACGTTTTCCACGTGTCGAATCTGAAGAAGTGTCTGTCAGATGAGACCCTCATAGTTCCTTTGAAGGAGCTCACTATCGACGATCAGTTACGATTCGTCGAGGAACCTATTGAAATCATGGACCGGGATGTTAAGGTCCTCAAGCACACCAGAATACCTCTTGTTCGAGTTCGTTGGAACTCCTGTCGTGGCCCAGAGTTCACCTGGGAACGCGAAGACCAAATGAAACAAAAGTATCCCCAATTGTTCGCAAGCAGTACAACCACTACTGAGGCTGAAGCTACTGCGGAATTTCGGGACGAAATTCCAAACCAACAGGGGAAGGTGTGACACCCCAGGAAAACCATGCAACTTAACTAGCTTCCTCAGTGAGTACGTACCAAATTTCGGGACGAAATGTCTTTCAACTTGGGGATAATGTGATAACTCGTATTTCAGAACCCATCTTTGTGTTTAATGTAACGTATGTGGACCCTATGTGATTATGTGAACTATGATGATTAATGAGATATGTGTTATTATGTTATGTGAATATGTGTTGTGCATGTATATATGTAATAGGACCACATAAAATGAACCGATCGCACAACAACAAACCCGATCACACAAGTCCATTCGGTTTACATCTATTGTACTCGAAACCCAAAAGGGCAGCCCATGTATGGGTTTGGCGCACTCCTTTTATGCATTTACTATCACCTAAGATAGGGTTTTGTTTCTCATGAGTTGCAAACCTCCCAACACACACAAACCCTACACTCTCTTTCCCCTCTCTCGAAGCCGACGGTAATTCCCATAGCCGAAGCCACCTCGTGAAGCTTTCTTAATCAGATCACCTTTGTGTTACCTTCTAATCGGACGTGGTTGATCACTTATAGCTCAAGTAACCTTTTCGTTTATCTGCCGAGCAAACCAAGGTAAGTTCACACTCTTACCAAGGCATGGGATTCCCGGGGTTGGGAATGGGATTGGATGATTATAGATACAGCTAGACTAGTAACACTTGGGAAGCCCCCACTAATCTTCGCACACATGCCTGGAATGGCCGCGATACGAATTCTAATATTCGCACACATGCCTGGAATGGCCGCGATACGAATACTAAACTTCGCACACATGCCTGGAGGGCCGCGATACAAATACAACTAGTCTAGAATACCTGGGAAACCCCCACTAATATTCGCAAACATGCCTGGAGGGCCGCGATATAAATAAATATGACACATGGTTTACAAAACGAGCATGTGAATTACGAAACGAATACTATAATTAAACAACCAACTGTGAACTCGCTCAACTTTGTTGTTGACTCGTTGTTACATGCCTTGCAGGTCAATAGGTACTCATGGAGCTTGCACTGGGAGGCGCGGTCGTTGTGGACATGGATCGTGGATACCATGATAAACATTTATGACACTTCAAACTTATAACTTATGTTGGGTTTTA
Source organism: Helianthus annuus (assembly GCF_002127325.2). Taxonomy (NCBI): domain Eukaryota; kingdom Viridiplantae; phylum Streptophyta; class Magnoliopsida; order Asterales; family Asteraceae; genus Helianthus; species Helianthus annuus. The sequence continues at coordinate 122,963,025 of NC_035444.2, forward strand.
TATTATTGCTTCCGCTACACACTTGATTATGTTTTGGGTTTTTGGACACCTTTCATATTGATGAATGATTTTTACTTATTACCTATAACGTTCAATATGATTGGTGGCTTGATCCTGGTCATGTCACGCCTCCAAGCGGTGACACTCCGCGTGTGGATTTTGGGGGTGTGACCGAACCCTTTTTCGCTTAACGCACTTTTGGGTGTTATATACGTTATCTATATCAAATCACATCAATACACAACGCAAACACTTTTAAACGCTAACTGCTCTCGCATGTTATACGTGTTTCGATGAATGCTTGTATGTTATGTTTACATAGTGATTATTGCCTGACACCTTAGCAACGATAGTACTATAGTTTGGACTCAGCACCTGTCGACAGGGGTTGTAAAGGGTTTTACTTCATATGGTCACAGGGGTGATAATGTGTTGCGCATTCTACAACTCGCAGTCATGTCGGTTGCATATGTCATTGTCGATAGCTTACTTGCTTCACATTTCTATGTATTACATGCTGGTTATACGAAAGGAAACTCATGTCGTGCATTCAAGAAGCCAATGGAAAAGGCACTTGTGGTTCGTGATTTTCCTGTTGTCTTTCCTGACGATTTACCTGGTCTACCCGCATCTCGTGATATTGATTTTCGTATCGACCTCATTCCTGGAGCTAACCCTATCGCTAAAGCCCCTTATCGCCTCGCTCCGTCCGGAATGCGTGAACTTTTGAGTCAACTCTAGGAATTACTTGATAAAGGCTTCATATTCACTAGCACATCTCCTTGGGACGCACCTTTCCTTTTCGTCAAAAAGAAGGATGGATCGTTCCGAATGTGCATCGACTATAGGGAACTCAATAAGCTTACTTTCAAGAATCGCTATCCCTTACCCCGAATCGATGATTTGTTTGATCAATTGCAAGGAGCTACGTGTTTTTCTAAGATCGATTTACGCTCTGGCTATCATTAGTTACGAATTCAGGAGGAAGATATCCCAAAAACCGCTTTTCGAACCCGTTACGGCCATTATGAATTTGTCGTTATGACCTTTGGTCTTACCAATGAACCCACGGTTTTCATGGATTTGATTAATTGCGTGTGTAAAACTTTTCTCGACCGCTTCGTCATTGTGTTTATCGATGATATCCTTTTATATTCGAAGTCGAAAGCCGAATACGCACAACATCTTCGTTTGGTACTCGAGCTTCTCCAAGGGAATCGCCTCTACGCCAAGTTCTCCAAGTGTGAATTTTGGCTTGAGGAGGTTCAATTCCTCGGTCACATCGTCAACAGTCAAGGTATTCACGTTGATCCCGCGAAGATTGAAGCAATTAAGAGTTGGATTACACTGAAAACCCCGTCCGAAGTTCATTCTTTTCTCGGATTGGCAGGTTATTACCGTCAAATTATCGCTGATTTCTCTAAAATCGTCGTTCCTCTTACCTCTCTCATGCATAAAGACAAGCCTTTTGTTTGGGCAACTGAACAAGAGGAAGCCTTTCAAACTCTCAAACGTATGCTTTGCGACGCTCCCGTACTCGCGCTACCCGACGGGAACGACGACATTGTAGTCTATTGCGATGCCTCTAGCCTAGGTCTTGGTTGTGTTCTTATGCAACGAGATAAGGTTATCGCGTACGCCTCTCATCAGCTCAAAGTCCTTGAGAAGAACTACACAACCAGCGATCTCGAACTCAGTGCAGTTGTTTTTGCCTTAAAGATTTGGCGACACTGCCTATATGGTACTAAGTGTATGGTCTTCACCGACCATAAGAGCCTACAACACATCTTGAACCAGAAAGAACTGAACATGCGCCAACGCAGATGGGTTGAACTTCTCAACGACTACGACTGAGAGATACGTTACCACCCAGGAAAAGCAAATGTCATTGCCGATACTCTTAGCCGACGAAGCTATTTACATAGTGTTCGTAATGTTCAAGCCCAGAACGACCTCGAAGCTCTTATTCGCGATGCTCAACATGCCTGTTTTCTTGAGAACATTTTGAAGGATGAATGAGTTCTTGGAAACGAAGACCAACTAGTGAATAAATCGAATGGTATCTTTCACTACCTCGATCGCATTTGGATCCCTAGTCGTAATAACCTTCGGGAAATATTGCTGACTGAAGCCCACAAGTCTCGATATTCCATTCACCTCGGTGCCGACAAGATGTACCAGGACCTGCGTGTCAAGTACTGGTGGCCTGGAATGAAGAAGGATATCGTTCTCTATGTTTTGAAATGCCTGACTTGTTCGAAAGTCAAGGCTGAACATCAACGACCCTCTAGCTTACTCGTGCAACCCGAGATCCCTATGTAGAAATGGGAGAGTATAGCTATGGATTTCATTATGATACTCTCTCGCACGCCATTAGGCCACGATAGCATTTGGGTTATCGTTGATCTTCTTACTAAATTCGCCCACTTTCTGCCGATACGAGAAGACTATAAGGTGGAACGATTAGCATGAATCTATACCGACGAAGACATTTGTCGACATGGCACACCTCGTGACATCATCTCTGACCGCTATGGTCGATTTACCTCGCGTCTTTGGGAAACTTTTCAATCCGCTCTCGGTACTACTCTTAATCTCAGTACCGCCTTCCATCCCCAGACCGACGGTCAGACTGAACGCACGATTTGCACCCTTGAAGACATGCTTCATTCGTGCGTTATAGATTTTGGTGGTAATTGGGATTCGCATTTACCTTTAGTTGAATTCTCGTACAACAACAGTTATCACTCTAGCATTCAAATGGCACCCTTTGAGGCATTATATGGAAGACAATGTCGATCGCCGATTGTATGGCATGAGATCGGAGACGCGCAAATTACCGGTCCTGACTTATTGCAAGAAACGACTGACAAGATCCTCTAGATCCGAGACAATCTCTTGAAAGCTCAGAGTCGTTAAAAGAGTTATGTCGATAAACGCCGCAAGCCCCTTGAGTTCGAAGTTGGTGATCACGTACTCCTAAAGGTTTCACCTTGGAAGAGGGTGATCCGATTCGGCAAGAAAGGAAAGCTAGCGCCTCGATACGTTGGACCCTTTAAGATTCTGGAAAGAAATGGCAAAGTGGCCTACAGACTCGAATTACCAGAAGAACTCATCAACGTACACCCGACTTTCTACGTTTCAAACCTCAAAGAGTGTCTAGCCGAAGAGAATTTGCATGTTCCTCTTGAGGATCTGCAAGTGAATGAAACATTACACTTCGTGGAAAAGCCAGTAGAGATCATGGACCGAGAGACCAAGAAACTCCGACGCTCTCGCATTCCTATAGTGAAGGTTCGCTTGGAAGGAAAATGTGGCACCGAGTTCACTTGGGAACTCGAAAGTGATATGAACGCTAAATATCCACAGCTCTGAGGAAAGTCAAAGTACAAGTCAAAGTCAAAGTCAGGTCGTTACTCAGATCTGTCTTTTCTTGCTAATTATTGTTTGTACACTTGTGCTTTGATAAACGATATTTTAAACTACGATTTACTACTAAGTGAAGTAACAATGCGATAAACGCAGAAATCATAACTAAACCTTATTTTACTTAACGTTATCACATCGCAATCGTATCGTAAACCCAAAATGCAACTACTGTTGTTGTTCTATGTGTATGTTATTATGTGCTTACTTCTGTGTGTGCTTTGTATATGTTTTGGAATGTTATTCGCAAACGCAATCTCATCGCAAACTTGAAACACGGATTTACTTTTATACTTTTTATGTGTTATGTTATTTGTGTAACTACTTGTTAATGCTATCGCATCGCTTACTCGCAACTCGCTTAAATGCAACGCGGCGCTCAACGCACGAAACAAAAGTCGGAAAACTAACTCGCACGATCCATCGGATCGAATGACCAACTGACTGGATGACCATCCGATCGGATGGCCATCCGACCCTCTTACTCTCCAGCGTCTTTCTCACCTCTCACCTTATAAATACTCGCCTGTCACATCAACTGTTCATTGATGTGACAGCTCTATCTACCCAACTCCCCTCAGCTCGTTCCAAGCACTTTTCTCTCGATTCCACGCGATTCCGTAAGTATTTCACCCTACATCTTGTACTTCTATCATCAGCACACACTTTCTCATCATCTTCTCCTTCAAATCTTACCATTTCACCATGAAATCGCCTGATTTGGACTGCTTTAAGGTGACGTCATCTCGGTTCTTATGAACACCGAAGTGTAACATCATCTCATCAAAGTTTGTCCAGATCTAAAGGATTTCTACACAATCTAACACAAATCTTCACGAAATCTAAACGTTTTCAAACGATTTCAAACTCTCTTCAACTTTTCTTCATTTTCTACTCAAAACCAATGGGATCCAGACTCGTTCAGGTTTTCTACTCGTACTCTAGTTGAGAACCGGTTTGAGAACGGATTTCCCCGGAAGAGATGATTGACTCATGGGTTGAACATAAAATTTCCTCAAGAACAGTTAGTGATTGAATGGGGTGATTCTCATCCAATCGACTCTGGTCACCCATCTCACCTAACACACCATTACACGATGTTCAATGCTTACACTGTCGTTCTGTGATTAGGCTAATCTCCCACGCGCTCCCTTCAATCGAAGATTGTGTTTATTTACTAAACACAAACTGTGAGTATACTCGAACCCTTTTTCGCTTAACGCACTTTTGAGAGTTACATACGTTATCTATATCAAATCACATCAACACACAACGCAAACACTTTTAAACGCTAACTGCTCTCGCATGTTATACGTGTTTCGATGAATGCTTGTTTGTTATGTTTACACAGTGATTGTTGCCTGACACCTTAGCAACGATAGTACTATAGTTTGGACTCAGCACCTATCGTGGACAGGGGTTGTTAAGGGTTTCACTTCACATGGTCACAGGGGTGATAATGTGTTGCGCAATCTACAACTCGTAGTCATGTCGGTTGCATATGTCATTGTCGATAGCTTACTTGCTTCACATTTCTACTTATTACATGCTGGTTATGTGTCACACCCCTTTCTAAGGCGGATGTACGAGGTGTGATCCTGAAAGGTTCTCATTGCATACGAAAGGTAAACTTACTACATGCTCGTAAAATAACTCCAAATGCCATTATCATTGCATAATTAAAGCATAACGTAGGTTAAGTGTTTACATCACAAGACAACATATTGTCTGAAAAGTTTCACACCTTATTTTAAAGACAAACATGAAGGCTTTGATTCTTATATCCCACACAAGATGGAATATAGAAACCAAATCCCACAAAAATAGGCATCGGAGTCTTGACACGACATGACTAAAACAAAAGCGACATCATGGAGCAGGAGTAAGACCGCACGCACATCCACTTTAGTTACCTGAAATACATGTGAGTTTTGGAAAATCGTCAACATAAGGTTGGTGTGAATTCATGCAGTTTTTGTATTAAATGTTTATATACTTGAATGAAAACATGGTATGTAATTGTACTGAAACACGTACTTCTATAAATGTAAGGAAATCGAGATCGCTAATGGTTTGCAAGGCCATTAACATGTGACACGACGTAGGAAGCCACCAAACCTAGGCATTTTTGTCGAGATCGACTGAGACACAAAAGCACTCATTGGTAGAAGTAGGCCAAGAGTGGGGTTGCCTGAAACCCATTAGATCTAACCCTTCTGTTCCGCGGTCTGAATGTATACGTTGACTAATGGCCCTATTCGTGACATGATCTAAAAAGTATCATTCCTTAGTTTTTGTATTCCACATACCATAACACATGTATTTTCCCCAAGTTTAGAAAACAGGTAAAAGTTTAAAAGTGGGGACATGAACTCACAAATTTGCGTTTCCTGCGTCGTAAACTTCACCGGGTTTGCTTAGAGCGCCGTATCACTACCTACACACGTACTATGTCTTATTAGACGCTTAGGTTGTGTGACGACTATTGTCTTCGTGGTTTATTAAGACTGATTTTGGAATCATTGGTATATTTTGCATTACATCCTTGATGTATCATATAATTCCGAAGTACATAATCCCAAGCATAGGAATGCTTGTATTTTTGTATATTCATACTTGTGTAATTTGCCAACAATTTGTGGTGTATTCCGGTATATTATTTTAGAGAACTATAAACCACCAATTTGTATTCTCAAAATATACATATTTTGAGAGGGTTTTTATAGAAAAATATCTATAAGTTTATTTGGAAAAATAAGTATATTTTCATATAAATCCCAAAAATAATATATTTTTAAGATTAGCTTTAGAAAATATATATATATTTCTAGTTTCCACCCAAAGTGGTATATTTTTATCTTGTGTAAAAATACATTTTTCTCCATCAAAATAATACATTTTCTATTTGCCGAAAATATGTTATATTTTGTATTACTTGTAAAAATGTATATCTTGTCAGTTTCAAAATACCGTTCGTTACACTTGTTAAGTTACGGATTTATTTCTGGAATATAATTACTTATAGTTCATAAGTCTGTTTGTCCGATATTCGGGTATAACTCATATATGTGTTTTCTAGTAATTTTGGTAGTATTTTGTATTCCAAATTTTGGTGTATTTGCGTGTTATATTATTTTCAAATTTCTAAAATAATATAACTACTACACATAATATACAAGTAACACACATATTGTGACAATTAAATATATACTTAGTCACTTTTATTTATAAAAAATCAACCTCCAATGTTTGTAATTTTTGTAATGAAAATTATGGCAAACTTTTATATGAAAACCATGTTCAAAATTTACTTATAAACACTTGTATAAAAATATTCAAGTGTTTAATTTCTACAAAAAATTTGCCATAGTTTCCCCTTAAAAATGGAGGTTTCCATGCTTTCAAAGCATATCATTTTCTTTTTAAAATCATCATCAATCATCAACAACACAATCAGGACTTACCATAAGCCAAAATCATGTAAATTACACTACATCATGAACTTGAAGTTTTTGTAAAAAGTTGTAGTAACTTACCATGTTATTTATTAGGTTTAGTTACCCTTTAAAACATATTTATTTGTTTGTAAATCACATTATTAAAAGATTTGGTCATTTACAACTTGTAAGATGATTTTTCTAAAAATATTTCTTTTGTATTTTTCTTGTTACACACATGTTTCTAGTCTTGTTTAAACACTAAAAATATGATTAGTTTACTTAGAAACCATGACTTTGTAAATCTTGTAAATAAACTTGGTTTCTTGAGAAAATTATTTTTATAATCATCTATTTACAAGACTTTTAACATGTATCAACCATCATCATATTCTAAAACATTTTTATTTTCAAGTTCATGTGAGATATAAAGGATGATCGTTATGCTTTCTTCAAGATCCATCCTTATACTTGCTAGATCATGTGTTTTATCATCATCTAGCAAGGTTATTATGGTGATCAACATCATAAACACAAGAAATCCACAAACAAGTTTCATACATACACTTTATCATTTTAGATTTCATGTTATTTAGCTTTATGTTAATGATCATCTTCTTATTTCTTTGTGATCTTTGAGTTTAACCATTTACATAACACTTTAACCATTATGATTAGAAGTAAAAACAAGATCAAGAAGCTTACTACTAGCTCTAATGGCGAGGGAAGAACTCAAGATGATGAAGATGAGAAACTAGATGGATAAAAGCTTATGGTGAAGGTCCTTCAAGTTCCAATGCTACCAAGCTTCTTAATCAAGTTCCTAGCACCCTTGAATCACCTTAGAATGGTTGTTAGTGGGTTGAAAATGGTGGGGGTGTGGTGGTGACTTGTGGCCGTGAGCAAGGGGAGGGAGGAGGAAGAGATGGAGTGTGAAAGATGAATGAGATTAATGGTCTTCATGTAATACTTATAACCATATTACTCTTTCAACCCATGGATAAAGTGTCTCAATAGTACTAGACAAATCTATTAGTGAATCAAGCAAGATCAATTAGGATCTCCAAGTAAATCAAGCAAAATCAAGGTGTGGGGCCACCTTGGTGACCGTCCACACAAGGGGGGGGGGGTCTTGGTTGGTTTGTGATGGTAAGTTATGTTAAGTAGTTAGTTTTCAAGTATAAGTTTAGGTGTTCTAGTTAATATGATGATATATAGTGTGTTAGGGTGTTCGGGGATCATAACTAGCTCGGAAACATTAAAACAATGCTTCTAGTATAATTTTGATGTTTCGGGTAGTGTCCGGTGTTCGGTTAGATACCGGTTCGTTAAAGTGCTAAATTATACCGTTTAGTGTTCTTTATGTACCCTTTTGTGACACTTTTAATTCCCGACGCTTAGGAAGGTATTCTGGATAATGAAACATGAATTCTGCATGATATTTCAATGTTAAAATGCTGATTGGAGCTGAATTATTGCTGAAATATGTAAAATTCAGCATTTAAAGTGTGTTTCGGGCGCTTTTTAGTGCATAGTTTAGCTTCCGGGAAGTTTGTAAGTTAACCCTTGTATCCATACTTGGGTTTTAATGTATTTTAAACGTTGGACCTACTCCTAGGCCCTAATTCCATTATCTGACTACTTTCTGCAGAGTTGCTGACACAGTATGTCTTAACGGTGAGTTTACTAGTCTTTCTGACGCAACGCTAACAGTAATGCATAAAGCAATATTTGAAGTATAAAACGTGCATGAATTCACATGTATAGCATGAAATCAAACAATGTTGACATTTAAGCACATAACTGCAGATATTAAGTAAAAATTAAATTGTACGGAAATTATCGGTTTTGTGCCAGTTGTAACAGTCTCCCCCTGTTAAAAGAATTTCATCCAGAAATTCAGGACCAGCTAACTCTCGCAGGAGTTTTCTTGAACAGGTGGGGGTACTTTTCTTTAAACTGGTCTTCACGTTCCCACGTGTACTCAGGTTCGTGCTTAGAGTTCCAACGTACTTTGACTAGTTTGACACTACTTCTCCGGGTCTTGTTGACTTTCCAGTCTGTAACCTCAATGGGTTGTTCTGTAAATCGGAGTGTGTCTTCGATATGCACTTCATCCGAAGGGATGATCACTGTTTCTTGGGTTGGACTCTTCTTGAGGTTGGACACATGAAATGTATCACATACTCCGTTAAGTTCTTCCGGTAATTCCAACTTGTACGCCACGGTACCAATTCTCTCCAAGATCTTGAATGGTTCGATGTATCGTGGGTTCAGCTTTCCACATTTTCCGAATCTTACTATGCCCATTCCAAGGTGAGACCTTCAACAAAACTTTGTCTCCCACCTCGAATTCTAAGGGTTTTCGTCTTCGATCAGCGTAGCTCTTTTGTCGATCTCGAGCCGCCTTAATGCGCTCTCGGATCTGCATGATTTTGTCGGTTGTGTCTTGAACAAGTTCAGGACCAACCATACGTTTGTCTCCAGCGTCTGCCCAACATAACGGCGAGTGGCACTTGCGGCCATACAGAGCTTCGAATGGTGCGGCTTTTATGCTTGTATGGTAGCTGTTATTGTAGGAAAACTCAACTAAAGGTAGGTGAGTATTCCAACTGCCGCCTAGGTCCATAACACATGTTCGCAGCATATCTTCCAGTGTTTGTATGGTTCGTTCGCTCTGGCCGTCTGTTTGCGGATGGAAGGCCGTGCTTAGATCTAGTTGAGATCCAAAGGCTTCCTGGAAGGATTGCCAGATCCTTGATACGAAACGTCCATCTCTATCTGAGATAATTCAGATAGGCACTCCATGACGTGCGACAATTTCCTTAAGGTACAGCTCAGCAAGCTTTCCAGTGCTATCCTTCTCTCGGATTGGGAGGAAATTCGCAGAATTCGTCAATCGATCAACTATTACCCATATCATATAATGCCCTCTAGGGGTCCTGGGTAATTTTGTTTTGAAGTCCATTGAGATTTGCTCCCACTTCCACATGGGTATCTCGGGTTGCTGCAGTAGCCCAGACGGTTTCTGATATTCAGCCTTAACCTTAGCACAGGTTAGGCACTTTCCAACGTAAACAGCAACATCGCTTTTAAGCCCCGGCCACCAATAGTATTCCTTCAAGTCTTGATACATCTTGTCCGATCCTGGGTGGATCAAGTATCTCGACTTGTGAGCTTCATCAAAGATGATTTCTCGAATCCCGCCATATAGTGGAACCCAAATACGCCCCATAAAGTATAGGGTTCCCTCTTCGTTTGGCACCAATTTATTCTCCATACCTCGGAGATATTCATCTCTACGATTCTCCTTCTTAATGGCTTCTTATTGTGAGTCATGAATGCGTTCAGTAAGGTTCGTCCGAATAGTCATTTCCAATGCTCTAACTCTTAAGGTCTTAACCCTTTCTTTTCGACTTAACGCGTCTACTACAACGTTAGCCTTTCCAGGATGGTACTTAATCTCACATTCATAGTCTTTTAGCAACTTGACCCACCGTCGCTGACGCATATTCAATTCCTTCTGATCGAATATGTGCTGTAGGCTTTTATGATCTATGAAGATTGTACATCGAGTACCATATAAATAATGTCGCCAGATCTTCAAGGCGAATACCATTGCGCCTAGCTCTAGGTCGTGAGTGGTATAGTTCCTTTCATGCACCTTCAACTGTCTTGAAGCGTAAGCGATGACCTTTTGGCATTGCATGAGCACGCAACCCAAACCTTGACGCGAAATGTCGCAGTATACCACGAAGTCTTCAGTGCCTTCGGGTAAGGATAGTATCGGTGCATCGCATAGCTTACTTTTGAGAAGTAGGAAGGCTTTTTCCTGCTTATCACCCCAATCGTACTTCTTATCCTTCTGCGTGAGGGAAGTTAGCGGTTGAGCTATCTTGGAGAAATTCTCGATAAATCGCCGGTAATAGCCCGCTAAGCCCAAAAATTGTCGAAGTTCAGTTGGAGTTTTGGGGGCTTCCCAATTCTTCACCTCCCTGTGTTGCCTATAAATAGTAGGTTAGTGCCATTTGTCTAGAACCTTTTGCTGAATTGTCAAAGCGAAGCTGTATCCGATTATCATCTGGAACTCTTGTATTTTCACATTCTATCAATGAATTTGGACATGTTAAGCGTTGAGATTGTTGTATGTGATTCTCAGAGGGTGTCGAGGGATTCCGCACCTCGCCACTGATCGATTCCGCTACGTTCTTCTACTAGAATAGATCCATATTATGTGCCTAACAAGTGGTATCAGAGCCACAGGAAGCCGGATCGGAGATAGCAACAACATTTCACCGAGATTTCAGCCATTTTCTGCAGATTTCAGTCAAATCTCACCGGAGATTCTGACAATTTCTTCATCTTCTTCTACATTTCTTGCAGTTTTCATACTTTCACACCTTAAAATCAGAAAACTCAAAATTAAGCTGAATTTTACAGACGAATTTGACTAATTTTGATATCAAACTGATCGGAATTCATCATAGAACAATCCTACAAAGTTTCATTCAAAAATTCAGACTAAAACATCATCAAATCGATCAAAAACTATGGACTGTTCTTCGTGCATGCTGACGTCATTCATCCAATCGGATTGGACTAGATCTTGTTCACATGTCTTTGCTGACGTCATAGCTCATTCGATCGGATTGACATTCGATCGGATAAGTTCTGAGGTTTAAGTGCTTTAAAGGCTCAAGTGTTACTTCAATCGAACGACCATCCGATCGGATAGCCATTCGACACTTGTGCCATCCGACACTTGTTACTTGGTTCATTGCTTATCTGTGTCATCCGATCGAATCGCCATTCGATCGGAAGACCATTCGATCCAAGTGCAAGAGTTCAAAGTTTTTGAAAGTTGTGAATTTTTTCTAAGTGTTTGACTTTTTTAGCTGTTTCAAGATGGGAGACGACTTTTTGAACCCATTCAGTGACATCTTCGCGTACAACACTGGAGATACATCAACAAACACAAACACCAATGCCAACACAAAACCGAAAAAGGCGATTGCAGATTCTCTTAGCGTCGACAATGCCTACGGAACATATAACAAACCACCGAAGTTGATGGAAATTGAAGACTACAACCGTTGGTCTAACAGGTTTGATGGATGGTTGAAGGCTTTTGCGTATAAAAGCTGGAGGTGTTTGAAAAATGGTTTCGAGCTTACAAGACAAGATTATGAAAATCTGGCTGATAACGAACAAGAAACGTTTATAGCTGAGCAGAAGTGTATTGCCCTACTTCACCAATCAGTCCGAGATGACATTATATCTTTGATTAACTATACTAATGCAAAAGATTTATGGGCTAAATTGGAAAAGAAGTGTATTGAGGTGAGAAAATTGTGAGAAACAAGAAAAGATTGTTAAAACAGGAGTTCGACTTATTCACTTGTATGAAAAATGAAAGTGTATTACAGATGATTGAAAGGTTTTGCCACCTGAAAGTAGAACTCATCAGATATGGGATCACAATAGCCGAAGATGAGATGGTTGAAAAGTTGTTTGAATCTCTGCCAGATGAGAAAGATTGGCAATACTATGGTCTGGTGCTGAAAAATACCAAACCGATGGCAGACATGACAGTTGATTGGTTGATCGAGAGATTCGAAAGTCATGAACTGGAAATTAAGAAAATGAACAAAGTGCAACACTTCATATCAACAGAATGTTGATCTCTACTATAGGGGAAGTATGATTCGAAAAACCACATCACCAAGACTGCTGAAAGCTCAAGCACGGTGACTCAAGAAAAGAAAAGCAGCAGTTCATCACCTTGCAGTGGTTATCATGGAAGTGGTTCTTTTTCATCTGTTCCAAGCAATCAACAACAACAAAATGTTTCCAAGAAGGTTTTTCAATGCAACATCGCTGTTAACCTGAACAATGCTCAAAACTTCAATGAGTAGATAGCAAAACAACAAATGGTGTTCCTTGCTTCTATCTTAGAGTCGTATGAAAATCTGGTAGCCGGAAAGATCGGAAACATAAATCTTACAAAAGAGGACTACGACCAGATAGATCCTAAAGAAATGGAGTTAATCGACATACGTTGGTGCATGGCGAGTGTAATCCGCAGAGCACAATGGTTCATGGAGATCACAGGAAGAAATTCCATTGGAGGTCCTTCGACAAAACTCGGTTTTGATAAATCCAAAGTGACCTGCTTCAAGTGTAATCAGAAGGGGCACTTCAAGCGTGAATGTAGAAACTCAGCAGCCGATGAAACAACTAACCCTTTTCATGATGATTACTACAAGAAAGCTGTTTATCACCAAAACCGCGAAGAGCCACCCAGAATGAGACAGATCGAGGAGACTCCAAAGGAAAAGTTAAGAGCTTTAGCTGTGATTCAGGATGATGAAGGTTTCGATTGGAGTGAGTTCTTGCCGAAAGTTGATGCAGTTGGCTTTGCATTTATGGCACAAATTCAACAACAAACAGAACCAAATGAAGAGACAACATACAACCGTCGAAAGCTTCTGGCTCAAACTATGAAGACAAGGATCTACAATACTTGGAAAGAAGCCAAAAAGGCTAGAAGATGGGATACGGACCGTGAATGTTATTTAGATCCAAAAGGAAACATCGTTGTGGAACCATCATCAGTTGATGTTGAAACTCTCATAAAATCTATAGCAGAAGCTGAAGAACAGAGAAAGATCGATGATGCAAAGAAAGCCGAAAAAGAAAAGCAAGAGTCAAAGAGGATAGACGATGGAATCATTGACACTACAAAGGAAATGAATGCAGAAAATCTGAAGAATATGGCCGACAAAGTCCTTATGACGAAAGCACTCGAGGTAGATTCCAAATTTGCGTCTAGTTTTGAAGGACAAGTCAGTAGTAGTGATTCGGAAAGCGGATCAGGTAAGAGTAATAGTGCAAAAGCAGAAAGTGGTTGCCGAAATTGCATGAAAGAATGCAAAGTCTACAGCACACATGCGTATTTCACAAACAAAAGAATCCAAGAGCTGGTTGAAAAAGTCGATATGGTTGAAAACAAGTTTCAAATCGAGATAAATTGGTTAAGGCTTCAAATGAAAGAATAAAAGAATTAACCGAAAAGATTGAAAAAGATAAAAATGATGTTGAACATTTTAAGAAAGAAAATGAAAAGTTAACTCTTGAAAACAGAACAATTTCTGAAAATTTTGAGAAGTTGAAAAGAACATAAAAGGATTATGACGAACGAAATGGTAAAACTTACAAAGAAAACATCCATTTGTCTGGAGTTCTTCAGGCAAAAGAAAAACAAATCAATCAGCAATTGGATGAGATCGCAAGTCTTAAGCTTCAGTTCCAGGAAGCTAAGATTGAAAATGAAAGAATCAATCTGAAATTGACCAGTTACAACTCCGCAAGCTTTGTTCTTCAACACATCGTTCCCAAACCAATTGGGAAGAACAAAGCTGGTGAAGATGTCTACTCGAATGGAACGTCGGTGGGTTATCACCAAGTTCCACCACCTATGCTCAACAATTTCTCAAAGAAACAATCCGGGTTGGTTAATGAGTTTGAAACAAGTGAGAAAACAGATGCTGTAAAATTGCCAGAAACAATTGATGTCACATTCACTTCATCATTTGATGAAGATAGTATTCAATCCGAAGTGGTAAAGAATGTGGTTGAAAATGTATTAAAATCAGATAGTGATTCCACTGAAGATGAAGAATGTTTTCTGAACAACTACATTCCGAAACCAAAATCCAAGAACAACTCAAATTACAAACCTACTCTTGTCATGTACAAGATGTGTGGTTCTGATAAGTTGTACTCAGACAATGAGTTTCCAATTGAGAATGTGAATGTCGATAAGTTGAAGCAAGTTTTTAAACTTGTTGAAATTGAGGTTTCTGAGATTGAAGGGTTAAAGAGTTCCAAAAGATTGTTGAACTTTGAACGAGATAAATCTTACTATAAGAAATCTCTTGTACCACCACGTCTTAACAATAACAACCAAAACAGATGGTCGGGTGGTTATCAGGGTGGTAAGAACTATTCAAAAAGGAACTTTCAAAACAAAAAGTTTGTCGAAAAGAACGTGTTTGTTAAGAGCTCAAGCTCAATTTCCGAGCAAGAATCGAAAATCTTTTCGAAAATAAATGAAGAATTTTTTTCAACAGCCTTAGACTGAAGGTAAAAGTCGGGAAGTTGCACCCGCACTTGCTTCAAATGCAACGAAGTTGGACACATTGCACGAAAGTGCACCAACTCAAAACCTAAGTCTGTGGTTGTTGAGAATCCGAGAAAGAAAAATGATGTCAAAGGCAAAGCACCAATGTTTGTTGAGAAGAAGATTTTGAAAAATGAAAACATCAAAGTAAAAAACGAATATGTAAAACAGTCGGTAAAGAAAACTGATCAATTTTACAAACGGATCGCTTCTCCACAACAAACTTGGAAGCCTAAGTCTGAAGCTAAGACATCGAGTGTTCCAAAACAAAAGGTTTCTGATGCTGCAAAACAATCATCTTCAACCAAACCGGTTAAGATGAATGTACCTTTGTATTTTTACGAAAAATTTAAGAAACAAACTTCGACCCCTCCAGGGAAGAAGTATGTTCCAAAGAAGGATCAACCATCTGGTCAACCTCCGAAAAATGAATTCTTTTTGTATAAAGAGGTTGAGGTTGGATCCGAATAGAGTCTTAATCTGACATCTGTGTCTCTTCGACCATCAAACAAATACAAAATCAATGAAATATTGTGTTTCATACTTGGGATTTGTAAAAACATGTGTATCATTTGCACATATCAATTCTTGTTCGATTTCGAGCTTTAAATCGGTTTCTGGAAGGTTATACGCGAACTGATGCGTAAACGTAATCAGTTTAATGCGAAAAAACACTTCAGAATAGTGAAATAGGCTTAACATACCTTAAATAACCTTTACATAACTTAGAAATAAGTTTTGGAGGGTTTGGTGTGTCGAAATCAAGTTTATTCGATCGCAGGGACAATTTACGTCAAACCGTAAAAGTATACCGAATCGAATGATAACGGACATTCCAGAACTTGATCATAAGTTAAATATGCCCTAAATATCCTTTACATAGCTTAAAAATAGGCTTTGAGGTGTTTGGTGCACAAAAATAAACTTTTTGGTCAATAGGGACTAAAAGCGTCAAAAAGTGCATAAGTTTGCATTTTCACGCATATCTTACGTTCTGAATATATCCGGACATCCAAAAATTTATGTAATCATTAAAATATTTTATTTTAGTGATTGGCATGATAAAATTCCATTCATCTCGTAAATTGGATCGTTTTTTACATCCGTTCGTGTTTCGTCGTAATTAACCGAATATCGTGATCGTACGAATAAACGAACCGACATTCGTCATATTTTCAAGCATGTTTCATGTCCCCTATGCTTAGGCATCATTGTAGAGCCTTGATAATGGCTTAACGGGCCTTAAACGCATCGGAAATGGGCTTAAACACTTGTAGGGACCATTTCTGTAAATCTGAAACATTGTTTGCTGATCTGCCATTGGACGCGGGCCGCGTAAGCCAGCCCTGGCTCGTACGCGGGGTGCGATAGACCATCAGGTCTGCAGAAAGTTTTTTCCAGCCATTTCCAGCTACTCCCTTGGTTTGTAAATGGTTTCTATTAGTCCATGGGCTTGTTTTGGGGCACACATGGTATTACATATCAGTGGGTGCACTTGTACGGTCCAGATTGAAGCTCGTTTGTCAAGGAACGATCCTAACGGTTGTGGATTTCCTATAAATACCCAACCCCAATTCACTTGTTCTTCATAATTGATCTGAATTTTCTCTAAGTTGAGGTTCCAGAACTTCATACCTGAGAACATTTAGATCAATATCTTCATTGCTTGGACCCGTTGTAAGTTTCTTTCGTTCTTTTATTTGTTTTTAAGCATGAAAGTCAAACCGAGTTTGACTTTCTGCTTTGACCAGTCTTTGGTCAACACGAAGTTCGTTTGAACTTTGCAACGTGAGCGTAATCACGATGATTATAGTCCCTTGTGACTATACCTACTGATTACCACGTTGATTCGACATAGTGACGAGCCATAGTTTCGGTCAAAATGCGCGTTTATGCGTATTTTGCAACCAAACTATTTTTAGGTATCAAAACCCTTTGTTTTGATATCAACTTGTTTTCTAAACTTCGTTAAACATGTTTTAACATGTTTAACTCGTCACTTTTAGTTTAGTGCTTATATAGGGTCGCAAGATAAGCGGTCTAAACAACCGCTTAGACTTTCGAACCCGACCCGTTTGGTCGATCATTAGGATCCGATCAAGCATATTTTGTGACCATAGTTGTATAGGGAATGACCTTCCGAGGTTATACCTTATGGTCACTTCGTTTAGTTAGTTGTATGATTGGTAATTTATATGCCTTAGGTAAATGACCAAAATGCCCTTTTTATGCATAATTGGATTTTAAGCATATGTAACTTAAACTTTTGTCACTTAACTGATTACGCAACATATTTAAACATGTTAGGGCATATAATACTTGTCATAGGACTAGTTAGGCGTCTCAAACGCGCGTTTACGCGAACGACGCGTTAAAGTAGCGTAAGCTACCTAAACGAGTCGTAATGGGTCGGAAGCACTTAGGTTAGGTTTCGTTTTAGTATGTAGGCTTTATTAAACCATATCGTATGAGTTCCAATACTCAATCTGGTTTACGAAACCTCATACTATCTGATCTTCCGATTTAGGTTTATTAACATAGTTACCTATATTAGGTGTCGATTGATTGCGTGATCTTTCTAGCATTGCTTGGTTGTTATCCAAAGACCATTGAGAAATATCAAGTGAGTACATAGTCCCCTTTTTTACTGTTTTCATCTGTTTTGGGGTGAAACACATGTGCCTACTTGTTACTTTCGTGTGTTTCATGCTTTTATATCATATACTTGCTATGTTCATTAGTACGCATATAGTACATGATTTCATTATGTTTTGCTCTTTATGTTTACTTAGCATGCTAGCACATTGATTTTCATATATTACATTTTGTTGCATATGCTCATCCAACATATGGACATATTATTTTACATTTTGAACTGTTTGAACCGTTTGGAGCTGTTTGATCTATGTGAATTATTTGAACTGTTGGAACCGTTTGGAACTGTTTGATCCTTGTGAACTGTTTGGAACTGTTTGATTTATGTGAACCGTTTAGAATTGTTTAATCCTTGTGAACCGTTTGGAACTGTTTGATTTATGTGAACCGTTTGGAACTGATTGATTGATGTGAACAGTTTGGAATTGTTTGAACCGTCGGGTTAGGGAAGTGATTAGGTAACGGGGCGGGTGTAATGTGTTAAAAGCATGGTGGATACGCCGCTGGTACTTCCTATATATAGGTGCTTTTAACACATTATATATCGTTGCGTTATCTAGATCACTTGGGCAAATGTCTTCAAAACAAAGTTATATTACAAGGTTTGTCTAATAATATAAACCATTCTAGTTTTTAAAAACTGATTTACAAATCTGGGTTTACATAAACAAATGTTTTGAGTTAAGGTTCATGTCATCGAGGTTCTATAAAGCATAACAAATCTGTTTTGACTTGGTTATTTCAATTTACATTATAAACATTTTACAAAACTAGGTTTTCTAATATCAATTAATGAAGTTGTACAAGTTATTTCAAAATGTTAACGAGCCGTGAATCTGACACACACATAAAACCTATGTACTCGCCGGCATTTTTATGCTGACGTATTTTCACATATGTTTCAGGTACCATAGTTTATGATGTTTGATGATGATTTTGGTGCATGCTCACATAGGAATGGACGAGGCCTTAATGACTTAATAACAATGGAAGTTAATAAGTTCATGTTTTGTTTCTAATTTCAATACAATGTAATAAATTTAATTCAATAAAACAGAACTTTTATCCATGTGTTGTGAAACAATGATTTTTGTTACGACACTCCCTGACGTTTTCGTCGCGGTTTGTTGTTTTAACGCGATCGGGGTGTGACAGAAAAGTTGGTATCAGAGCTCATGGTTATAGGGAATTAGGTTATTAGTAATTCTTTGACCTAGTCTATAACCTTCCTAGGACCCTAACGCGAGTTTACTTGCGTTTAGTCATAAAAAAATACCGTCACCTATCTTTAGGCGACTACCACAACAAGAACACAAATTTCGAATCCGCTTTGAAAACTAATCATCTGTTCTAGGATGATTTATTATAAGGTTTTGAACCTTCAAAGTTTACAAAATCTCGTCAACGTTTGGGTCTTATTAATGTGAACACGTGCAATCTGGAAGGGTGGGTTCCTGTATCCTAAGTTTTCTGTCTAAGGCTAGAGTGTTCGTTCAAATCCACATAATCGGACCAGTCACTCTTACCTGGGAACTCTTGGGGTGAGTGTCCACTTATAGGCTAAAGCATGTCTTCACGATACATTATGAGGACCTATTTACTTTGATTCAGCTTTTGTGCATAGTTTGTTTGCATTCGTGGTTTGAACAAATGACCATCATCCATGCTTTTTGGTCGGTAATTGTAACATCCTTACCCAATTTTATTTCATTTGTTTCCTCTCATGATTCCTTTTTTTAGAATGCCTCCTCGACGTGACAATCAGATACCTAATGAAGAACTGGTAGCTATCATTACACAGCAAATGGCTGCTGCACTCCCAAACATCATTGCTCAATGTAACCAAGCCCTCAATAACAGCAATAATGCTCCATGTAACTTCAAGACATTCAACTCTGCCAAGCCATCAAAAATTTCTGGGTCTCAAGGAGCGACTGCACTTCCGCAATGGTTCGAGAGTCTAGAGAGCACCTTTAGACATGTTCAGTGTCCAAACGAGCGAAAGGTTGAATTCACATCTAGTGTCTTTGAGAAACGAGCTTTAACATGGTGGAATGGTGTGATGAGGGATAGGGGTGCCGATGTGGGACTGGCTCAAACATGGGAAGAGCTTCGAGCTCTAATGATGAGCGAATTCTGTCCTCGTCATGAGATTAGGGCATTGGAAAGGGAATTTGACGATCTTAAGCAAGATAGTGGTGAGCATCGAGCTTTCACGGACCATTATGAGGAGTTAAGTCTGTTATGCCCGAACATGGTTACGCCTTTGGATAAGGCAACGAAAAGTACATTGATGGCCTCCCTGACTCAGTACAAGACATTGTTGCTGGAAGCAACCCAACTACAGTTAGACAGGCCATTGAGCTATCCGCTACCTTGACTGAGTCTCAGATCAGGAAAGGTAAACTTTTCCGAAAGGGCGACAAGAAACCGACCGATGAATCGAAACTAAAGGATGAGCAGACCGAATCCTCCAAGAAGCGAAAGGCTTCTCAGAACTTCGCCATGGTTGCTCACAATGATCAAGCTGTCCCCAACCAAGCAGCTCAACCCCCTGCTAGGAAGCCATACAACGGAACTGCACCCTTGTGCAACCAATGTAACCTTCATCATCATGCTAATGTGAAGTGCCGCAAATGCCTAATTGGTGGACTTATAGGTCATACAGCAAGGGTTTGACCAGCTGCAGCTGCACCAAATCAAGCTGACAACAACCCTACTCAAGCTCGTTTTCTACCAGGTTCTTGCTACAACTGTGGCGAGATGGGCCATTTCCGAAAGAATTGCCCAAAACTTGCTAATGCAAATCCAGCGCAGGGATGAGCATCTGACCAACTGGAAGACAACGCTGTTTAGAAATAATCAAGGTTTATGTATTGTTTTCTTTTGTTGTCAAGGTCTATAACACAGTTGTTGTTGTTGTTTATAAATAAATGTTTTATTAACATTGCAATGTACTTATGTGGTTACATGTATAAACAACATATCCCCTACAATACCAACAACCAAGGAACCGTATTCCTTGTAGAATAACCGACTCCCAAAACTCTTCCAGTTTATGATCACTTGCGATCTCCACGAAAATCCTAAGTGACCGTTTCTTCCAAGAAGACAGGGTACAAGACGCAAGTTACCACCCTGGACGAATACCCAAAGTACCACTATAAATCCTTAATAGGGCACCTAAGGGTATTTCCATAAGTATTTAATTGTTGTCTACCTTAATTCGAATATTACGTTTCCTTGTAAACGAAATCGAATTTTTTGAAGATCATCCTATCTTTTCAGATAGATTCTTGAGGACGTTGAAGTCCATCGACTGGGTTCCTTGTGTACCTTGAATACCCATGTTCAAATCGACAACAAGTTAATAACAATTAATAACAAACTGATAACAAATTAATAACCAAGAAAACAATTATGTGCTTATGTGTTTATGTGTTAACCTAATCAAAGTTATCTCGACCTTGTTCAAATTCTATCCCCTTCACATTATAAAACAAACTGTGATTACTATGCAAGGAATTACGTAATTATGGATGCATACATAATTATGAAATTTAGTGCACAGAAACAACAAGTTTTGTCATGTGTCTAGAGTTAACCCTGTTCATTTCCATTTCTAATGAAAGAATATTCGTTGAGGGAAATGAATATCCTTTTTGTTTACCCCATCATTTCTAGAGTTAAACATACCCTAAATATCCTTTACATAGCTTAGAAATAAGCTTTGAGGGGTTCGGTGTGCTAAAATAAACTTTTTGGCCAATTAGGGACTAAAAGCGTCAAAAAGTGCATAAGTTTGCATTTTCGCGCATATCTTACGTTCTGAATATATCCGGACATCCAAAAATTTATGTAATCATTAAAATATTTTATTTTAGTGATTGGCATGCTAAAATTCCATTCGTCGCGTAATTTGGATCGTTGTTCGCGTCCGTTCGTGTTTCATCGTAATTAACCGAACAACGCAATCGTACGGCCAAATGAACCGACATCTGAGATGTTTTTAAGCATGTTCCATATACTTTAACTTCAGTATAGAGCCCTGAAATGAGGTTAACGGGGGCTTAAACGTGTCAAAAATGCATCGAAATCCAAGTTTTTCACATTCAGGGACCAAAGTTGACATTCTGCCATTTTGGTCTCTGGCGGGGCGCGACAGGCCTCCCGCGGGGCGCCAGAGACTGATCCGGGTAGATTGTTTGATTCAACAACTGGATCGAATTTCAGGGGTTATTTATGCAAAATTCTCAATACCATGAGCTGGTTTTGGACACCCATAATATTCCAAATCAGTGGGTACACATGGAGGGCCAAGATTGAAGCTCATTTATCGACGAACGATCCTAACGGTTTTGAGAAATCTATAAATCCCCACCTTGAATTCTTGCAATCCGCACATTTGTTCTCATTCTTTCTTTAAGTTGAAGCTCCCAAGCTTCATACCTGAGCAAATTGAGTTCAAATCTTCAAGCTTGGACCTTTTGTAAGTATTCTTTCATCTTGCGTTTTTAAGCACGAAAGTCAAATAGTGTTTGACTTTCTGCTTTGACCAGTCTTTGGTCAACATGAAGTTCGTTTAAACTTCGCAACGTGAGCGTAATCACGATGGTTATAGTCCCTTGTGACTATACCTACTGATTACCACGTTATTTAGGCATAGTGACGAGTCATAGTTTCGGTCAAAATACGCGTTTATGCGTATTAAGCATGTTTTAACATGTTTAACCTGTCACTTTTAGTTTAGTACTTATATAGGGTCGTTTGATAAGCGGTCTAAACAACCGCTTAGACTTTCGAACCCGACCCGTTTGGTCAATCATTAGGATCCGACCAAACACATTTTGTGACCATAGTTGTATAGGGAATAACCTTCTGAGGTTATATCTTATGGTCACTTCGTTTAAGTAGTTGAATGATAGGTAATTTATATGCCTTAGGAAAATGACCAAAATGCCCTTTTTACGCATAATTTCATTTTAAGCATATGTAACCTAAATTTTGACATCTAAACTGATTAGGCAATATTATTAGACATGTTAAGGCATATAATACTTGTCATAGGATTAGATAGGTGTTCCGAACGTGTTTTACGCGAACGACGCGTTAACGTAGCGTAAGCTACCTAAACGAGTCATAATGGGTCGTAAGCACTTAGGTTAGGTTTCGATTTAGTATGTAGGCTTTGTTAAACCATATCATATGAGTTCCAATACTCATTTAGTTCACTATAACCAATGGCTCTGATACCAATCTGTCACACCCCCAAAATCCACATGCGGAGTGCCACCGCCTGGGGGCGTGACTGACCAGGATCCAACCACCAATTATACTAAGCTATTTAATTAATATCATAAGTGTTATTCACCAACCACAGGGTTAGCAAATATCATAATTAAGTTCAAAAGTTTTAAGTTCCAAATAGTAATCATAAGTACCGGAAGCGTAGACAAAATAGTTTAAAACAAGGTTCTTAGTTCAAGTTTGTTTAGAACCCAACACACGGGTTAGACGACCACTACACATCCACAAGCTGCAAGCTCCTGAGTCACTGGGTACCTGCAAAGCATGCAGTAGGGTATCAACATAATGTTGGCGAGTCCACGAGGTGTCAAGTTTTAGTTTTTGAAAACGTAAGTTGTTTAGATAAAGCATTTATAATCACGTTATGGGGAGCTACCCCATCTGTAAGCTCACTAAACTGTAGATACCGAAACTGTTGACGGAAAGTGGTTGTGCCTCGAGCCAATGTCTATCGTCATTGACCAAGATGCAAGGTCTACTAGTTCACGCCCGATTCCCCCGGTCACGGTGTGAGGTTGTCAAACCTAATAGCACTATCAACTAATAACCCGTTCGCCCCCGGCGATTAATCGGTACTGTAAGCAGGGACTTAATGTGATAGAGTTTCGTTTAGCTTGGCTAGTTGTGATTTATAAATAGTATCCAAACGTATCTCCCCCGAAGATAGCAATTTAAAAAGTACCCATTCGTATTTCCCCTGGAAATAATAGTTCAAAAGTATTTTTCCCAAAGTTGGCAATTTGTCCGTGTCCCTCCCTGGGACGCATGCTTTTAGTGTGTGAACTCACCTTGGGTTGCTCGGCAGATTAGGTTACTTGGTCAAGCACGCTGGTCACCACGTCCTAGCATGGTTACCAGTATAGGTCAGGTTTGGGTGCAGAGATGTCACGTATAATTTTACACATAACTTAACACATAGCATGCATAACATACAATTATCATTTAAGTTATTGGGCCTGTTCCAATCCTTAAACATTCAATCAGCACATAGCACAGTAGCACAGATACAAGCCCAAAACATGTTGTCACATTTGGTGGCCCAATAACTGAGTCAGACAGCCCAAATCGAGACTAAGTGGTTGTTGGTGCAGTTGTCTGTCGACTACATCTTAGTTCGAGTCTTACGGCAGAGCAGATTGTATAGGAATAGGAAAGTGAGAAAGTTTGTATAGAATTAAAGTGGTTGGACCGCTTATTAGACCTATTAGAGATTAGGATCGCTCTTAAGGCATGATGATGGACCGCTTATGTGGTCATCATAGTGGACCGCTTATGTGGTAGTTATATAGATCGCTCATATGGACATGTCCATATGAGCGGCCCATAACTTCTATATATAGTAGATCCTAATGAGCGATCCATATAGTTCCAGATTACGTATGTGTGTGTGAAAAGGCGAAGCTCTGTCCGTTTGTCTCCACATTCTTGTAACTTGTTAGCGGATCAATAAAGGAGACAGTTAAATAGTGAAATCAAGCTTTACGAAGACTAATTCAATGAATTCCGCCTCTGAACTAGTCTAAGTGCTCTTCTGATCGACTCATCGGGTCAGCAAACGATCCTACATGTGGTATCAGAGCTCAGGAGGAAGAGTTCTTGCTGTTTAGCTCGATTTTCACTCGATATTCTCACTTCTACACCTTCTTATCTGATTCGAAGAGATTACACGGTCAAAAATCATTCAAAATCTCAGGGATTGTGCGCAATAGTACTGTGACAAACCCTGGAAAGTTTCAGATCAGAATTCCAAGCCGTTTGGAAGATATCAAGGTTTTTCGGTTCGAAATCGCGAAGGAATCTGGGCTGGTTCGCTGATGTGGATCGCTTTTGGGACAGACCGCTCGAACGGATCGCTTATTTGACACTTGTGAACCGCTCGTTCGGACATATTGGACCGCTTATTCGGACTAGCTCAATAGCCGGATCGCTTATCTGAACAATAGCCGGATCGCTCATCCGAACGGTTGGAACCGCTCGAACGGACAACTTGGAACCGCTCGAACGAATAACTTGGAACCGCTCGAACGAACCGTCTGGACCGCTCATCCGAACAACTTGGACCGCTAATTCAAACAGTTTGGACCGCTTATATGAACGGTTGAATTCGCTTATTTGGACACAACCGGGTCGCTTATCTGGACAGATCAGGCTCGTTCGAATTGACTATCTTGGAACGCTCATTCGGTTCGCTGATTTGAACATCCGGTTCGCTTGTTGATCAGATTGTTTGATTGCTTATTGGACATCCGTTTATCCGAACAGTATTTTTGAAAACATGAAAAGAATTCCGATATTTCCAGATCTCGGAAGTGATGTTGATACGGATGATGAGGAAGAGTATCTCAACAAATGCAGAAAAAGCACTGATCCTAACAGTTTTAATTTTTTCTATGCAGATAAAGTTGAGATGCTGAATCAAAAGAAGATTGCTCGGTTGCAGAGAGAGCTTGATGCAGCAAAGTCACTGGCTGATGAAAAGGTGAAAACTGAAGCTGTAGAAAAAGTAGTGGAGAAAATTGTTGAAGTCGAGAAACTAGTGGAAGTTGAAAAAATAGTTGAAAAAGTAATTGAAGTTGCTAAGCCTTGCGAGAAGTGCTCCGAATCTTGCAAAGAATGTGATGAGAAAGACAAAAGATTTGCTGAGTTAAAGAAAGCTGAAGGACAGAAAACAGAAAAAGAATCTGTGAAGAATGACTCTTCAAGTTCTGCCTCAATGTGTTTCAA
Organism: Helianthus annuus; assembly: GCF_002127325.2. NCBI lineage: Eukaryota > Viridiplantae > Streptophyta > Magnoliopsida > Asterales > Asteraceae > Helianthus > Helianthus annuus. The sequence continues at coordinate 122,988,756 of NC_035444.2, forward strand.
ATGTGACAACTTGAAGACCGACAATGACAAACTTGTCAAAGATGCGGAAAGTTTGGCACTGGAGATCGAGAAGTTGAGAAATGAGAAACAGACTGATGATAAACAGATTCGTATTCTGAAGGAAAATAGTGAGATGTTGAAAGCTGATAATGACAAACTGTTGGATGGTTTGAACAGTTTGACTTCAGAAAACAAAGTTTTGAAAGATAATATAAATAGTTTTGAAAACAAACAGAAATCATCGGAAAATGAAGATTTCTGGATAAAATTGGAAAACAAAAATCTGAAAACAAATGAATCAAAGCTTCAGGAACAGATAAAAGTTCTGACGAATGAAAAGTCTGTTCTTGAAATTTTGAAAAATGAAAATGAAAATTCAATCAAGTCTCATCTTGAGAGAATATCTAAGCTTGAGGAAGAAGCTAAGAATTCGAGGATCAAGATTGATGAACTTGAAAAGAAGTTGATCGGTTTTGTGAATTCATCTGACAAGCTGAATATTCCTTGTCCAAAACCAATCAACTCAGTTCCAATAAGTGACTGTGTCACAAACTTTGACTCTGTCAAAGTTGAAGATTGTGATGAAACACCTGATGATGAAAATATCAAAAAAGAAAAACAAAAATTGTTTTTAAATTTAAAAGAAAAATTTCAGAAAACTGTTCTACAATCGACTGAAAAAGGTGAATGTTCTAAACAGAAACCTTTGAAGAAGAAAGTGGAACAGAAACAAAAAGATAATAAAAGTTCATCGGGTTGATCATTCAATCAAAAGAAAAAATTACAAAAATTAAAGAATGAAAATTCTAAAATTGTTGGTAATAAGTGGTGCAGGTTGGACCACAGTGCGTCAAAGCCAAATCCAGCAAATTGGAGGAGAGAATATCACCAGGCCAAACAATGTTACGACTTAAATGTTTGGTACAACGATGGTGATAGGTACGATAACAGGGTATGCTACAGCTGCGGCTATCAGGGGCATATTGCTGTTAACTGCCAGTATTGGAGGTATGAGACCAGAAGGTGCTTTAATTGCAATATCAAAGGTCACATTGCCAGAGATTGCCCGAGGAGATCAAGTGAAAGATTGAGGGCTAAGTCTCAGAAATTGGCAAAAATTCCAGTCAAAGTCAAGCCCCAGGAACAGAAGGTTCTGAAACCTAAAGTTCAAGATAAGTCAAAGCAAGAAATGAAAGTCAAGCTTTCACAGGGGCAGAAAGACAGACTGAGGAAGAAAAGGAAGAAGGCGAGAGAGTATCTCGAGAAGATTTTGTCCTCAGGTTCTCGAGACACACAGAATAAAAGTTCTGATGAATCGAATCCCTCAGTTGCAAAGACAAGCAAAAAGAATTCATTAGATACAAATCTGGGGACAAAAGAGGAGAAGAAAAAGAAGAAAGTGAAGTTTTTACTTCCTGGCGATGAATCTGTTTCTTCGGAAACAAAGGAGCCAAATGTCGGCGATGAATCTGACAGGTCAAAGTCAGACAAGCCACACTCAGGCAATGATTCTGGTTCGACAAAACCAGAAGAGCCAGTGGTTGAGGTAAAAACTATCAAACCCAAGGCTGGTCAGGCTTGGGTGGATCTTTTCAAGTGAAAAATCCTGACTTGCCGGAGTTCCCAGGTTGGTAAGAGTGGAACATGAATCGGCATATTTCTTGAGAAATTTCACTCTGGTGATTTTTCGTCTTACATGTGGTAAATCAGGGACATTAAGTTGTACTTGATTTTCTACAAGTGATGTTTGAGATTAAAGGAAAACAATGTGATGAAACCCCGAGTTTATAAAATGTCACACAAAACTAATTTTCCGGAAAAACCATTATGATTAAAACAAACTTAAGTGTTTTGAAATCACAATGGGAAAATAGTTTGTTGTGAGGGGGAGTTCTGATTGTTTATGCCAGGTGGATAGAGAATTGAAGTGATTCTCATCAGGTTGTCAATTTTGTACAGTTTGTTTCAAATTTTCCCAGAAAATCAAAATTGAGACATATTTTGATTTTAGGGGGAGTAAAATTTTAAAAAAAATTAGAAAATTTGAAAATGTCAAAAACATTAAAAAATTGTAAAAATGTGTTTTGTTGCAAAAAAGGAGGAAATGATAGTAAATCAGTTGGACTATCACAGCACGCTAAAGAAATGTAATGCAAAAGGTGATAAACGATCTCACTAAAGATGTGATGATAGGCTCAGCTAGACTAGTAGATTTGCGATAACGATACAAACTTAAAATATAAAAGCCTAGTTCTAGTGGGAAACATGGTTGAAAGCATAGTACTTAGTTTTTGTCCTTCTTGATTGTGTGCCTACTCAGTAATCGCTGAATGCCAAAAAGCATAAAAACTGGTTAAGTTTGTGAATTTTCACTACTTTGCTGAAAAATCACTGTGATTGTGCATTTCATTTTGCAAAGATTTAAACTTGTTTGATTTCTTTATTTTGTTTAAGCATCGGACATCCTCTGCGTATACGGGAGTATCGACCTGGATGTTGTTGCCTAAACGTTCTGCTTTATTTTCTTTGGTGTTTCGTTTAAGCTTTGGACCTCCTCTGCGTATACGGAAGTATCGACCTGGTGGTTAAAGCCTAAACAACTTCAACTTGTTTTATTTTTCTTATTTTGTTTAAACATTGGACTTTCTCTGCGTATACGGAAGTATCGACCTGATTGTTAATGTTTAAACATTCTGCTTTGTTTTCGCACAAATCACAGTTGATGAAAGTTTAAAGGCATTACTTGAGTTAGTGTATTGCATGATGAGGGGATATGCTGAGATCGTGGGGTTCATAAGAATTTAGTGCATAATTAATATACCTTAACGTATCGGTAAGCATTTCGAAAGTTTTTAGATTGAGCTTAAGTGGACAACAATATCGTCAATCAACGTGAATCGTTTAGAACTTAAAACGATTAAAAGCTTAACGGTGCTTGTGTTATGTCTCAAAATCTGATATGATCCTCTTGCACAAACTCACAAAAATATGTTTGTCTTGCATTTAATTTTTTTGTTTTTGCATTTACGTTTCATATTTTGAAAAATCCAAAAAGATTTTCGACAATGATGGTGAAGAGCTGAGTTTCAAAATCTTAAAGGCTAAACTTGATGAACGTACAGGTTGGTTAATACGTTTGAAATGTTTAAAATGATTCATTAGGTTGAATCAGAAATTGAAATATTTCAAAATTGTGAATCAGTGTTTAATTTGAAAAAGCTATCAAATGATTAGTTGATTCATTAAGTTGAATCACAATTATTTTGGTTTGTGAGAAAGTGTTTTGAGTTTTGCAGGCTTCTGATCCTGTTGCTACAGAGAAAGCCAGGAGTTGATTTCAATGGTGATAACGATTTCCAGACAGAGATCCCAGCATGATGATAGGGGGAGTCTGATGAAAGTTAGAGCCAGAGAAAGTTCCAGGCATATGATTTCAGGTAGAAGTTTCTGTAGAAGATTTGATTCCAGGCTGAGTTCCTGAAGAAGACCGAACAAGAGTGAAGAGCTGGAAATGCTTGAAGACTCTCACTGAAGATTCCGTCAACATCCAAGGGGGAGTCTGTTGGTGCAGTTGTCTGTCGACTACATCTTAGTTCGAGTCTTACGGCAGAGCAGATTGTATAGGAATAGGAAAGTGAGAAAGTTTGTATAGAATTAAAGTGGTTGGACCGCTTATTAGACATATTAGAGATTAGGATCGCTCTTAAGGCATGATGATGGACCGCTTATGTGGTCATCATAGTGGACCGCTTATGTGGTAGTTATGTAGATCGCTCATATGGACATGTCCATATGAGCGGCCCATAACTTCTATATATAGTAGATCCTAATGAGCGATCCATATAGTTCCAGATTACGTATGTGTGTGTGAAAAGGCGAAGCTCTGTCCGTTTGTCTCCACATTCTTGTAACTTGTTAGCGGATCAATAAAGGAGACAGTTAAATAGTGAAATCAAGCTTTACGAAGACTAATTCAATGAATTCCGCCTCTGAACTAGTCTAAGTGCTCTTCTGATCGACTCATCGGGTCAGCAAATGATCCTACAGTGGTCTCGACTCGAGAACATGCGGTCTCGAGTCGCAACCAGGAGGTCTCGAGTCGCAACCAGGAGATCTCGAGTCATAGACTTCCGGTCTCGAGTAGTGCAGGCTTAAGTCGCAACCTTAGAGGTCTCGAGTCCAGTCTCGAGTTGTCACTATGTGGTCTCGAGTCGCAATCACCGCGGTCTCGAGTCGCAACTTAATGGTCTCGAGTCGAAACCAGAGGTCTCGACTCGTTTGCCTGCTGATTCTGATACATCTGCGAGACTTGTACTAACCAATAGAATTACAATTTCATGATCCTATGTACTATCCAATGACAATGCACAAACATGTTTCTTTGTCTAACCATTAACCAAATGGATCAAACATCAAGTTTTTCAAATATTCAAAGCACCTTCAACTCATATTCATGTTGTTCATCATATATTCAAACTATTCATCATGCATATTCATTCAAAACCGACCCGAAACATATTATCCTAGATCTATACTTGCAACTTTAAAAGTCTTTTCAGCCAACATTTACCATTACTATTATAAAAATCATGTTTACATCATATAACACCCTAGTCATGTATCAACCCCATTAAACAATCTTAACACATCATTTTACTATCATGCTTCTACCAAACCGCTCACATATCATCATGAAGGAACATTGTTAATCACTTAATTCAAGCAAAACACACTACTCACATCATCAAGTAAACACCTTCATCATGAATAAACAACAACTTTTATGTATTTTGTCAATAAACAACTAAAGGAGACACTAACCGACTAGATGCTCTAAGTGTGAGTGTAAAGAATGGATGAAAAAGCTTCCGAGTTCCAAGAGTCCTTGTGGTAGCCGGCTTGATCCGAGAGGGGAGAGGTTGTGTCTAAGGGTTTTAGGATTTTAGAGAGAGGATGAGGTGAGAGAGAGAGAGAGTAGAGGAGAGTGTGTGAGGGTTTTTGGCTTATATACTAGGTGGTGCACCCTAAGTGGGTTTCCGAGTGGGCTAAGGGAGTTTGCGGCCCAACCGGCCCAGCCATTTACTGTTTACTCGAGACCACTCGGTCTCGAGCTGGGTCCTTGTTTGGTTGGGCTGGGTATGTAGGTTGGCAGCCCATAATGTGTAAGTGAGTGGTCTCGACTCACTAATACATATTTACACATATATATATATATATACTACATATAGATAACTTAGTGCAAAGGTCACATCGAACATCAAGATAAAACACAACTTTCATTTAATAATATATACACACACATTGTCACTACAAGATATATGCTCGGGAAAACCCAGAGTATCACATTATCCCCAAGTTTTAAGAACTTTTGACCCGAAAGTTAAGGCAGCCATTGTCAAGCTAGTATGTGTGAGAGTGTTTCAACGGGGTGTCACATCATCCCCCCGTTAGTTTGGAATTTCGTCCCGAAATTCGGTTGTAGCTTCAGTGTTGGGGGTTTCATTTGGGAACAACTGGGGATACTTGCACTTCATCTGGTCTTCCCGCTCCCAGGTAAACTCTGGGCCACGTCGCGAGTTCCAACGAACTCGCACGAGAGGTATCTGGCTACGTTTGAGGGTTTTTGTGACATCTGTGCTTGTAATCATTGTAAACAGTTCAATTATCAATGAAATAAAGTTATTTGATCCCTGTGTTTGTTTGTTTATGTTTGATGTTTTTCATGTTTTGACTTTTATTCGATTTCAAACTCTATATTGCTTTCTAGAGAATTATACGCAAACTGGTGCGTAAACGCAAGCAGTTTAACACGACAAATACTCCGGAACATCAATTTATGCTTAACATACCTTAAATAACCTTTACATAACTTAGAAATAAGTTTTGAAGGCTTTGGTATGGCAAAATTAAGTCAATTCGCTTACAGGGACTAAAATTGACAAACTGCGAAAGTATGCCGATTTGAACTGTAACGAACGTTCCGGAACATGATCATAAGTTAAACACACCTTAAATATCCTTTACATAGCTTAGAAATAGTCTTTGAGGGGTTCGGTGTGCTAAATAAACTTTTGGGTCATTCAGGGACTAAAAGTGTCAAAAAGTGCATAAGTTTGCATTTTCGCGCATAACTTACGTTCTGAATACATCCGGACATCCAAAAATTTATGCAAGCATTAAAATTTTATGTTTTAGTGATTAGCTTGTCAAAAATCCATTCGTCGCGCAATTTGGACTGTTTTTGCATCCGTTACGACTTCCGTCGTAATTAACCAAACAACGCAATCGTACGGCCAAACGAACCGACATCCGGCATATTTTTGAGCATGTTTCATGTTCCCTATACTTTAACATCCTTGTAGAGCTCAAAAATGGGTTTGACGGGTGTTAGAAGTGCCAAAACACGACTATACGCGCACAGGGACCAAAACTGCCAAAATGCAAAATCTGCTGGTCTGCAGGGTCCTTACGGACCGTATGGGTATGCTTACGGTCCGTAAGCCATGCCCAGATCAGCAGAATTGCATTCCAGCCATTTCCAGCTGTTACCCACCCTTGCACATGGTTTTGTTGAGTCTATGGGCTGGTTTAGGGGCCCCCATGGTTTTCTAAAACTATGGGCTTGATGTGTACGGCTAGGATTGAATCTCGGATTACGAGGAACGATCTTAACGGCTCTACCAAATCTATAAATACCCCCCATGCCTCGCCCATTTCCCTCACACTTGATTCTGAGATTTTCTCTAAGTTGGAGTTATAAACACTTCATACCTGAGAAATACTCGGAAATCAATCTTGCGGGGACCTTCTGTAAGTATTCTTTCGCGTTTTTCGTTCGTTTTAGCGTTTAAGTCAAACTTTGTTTGACTTTCTGCATTGACCAGTTTATGGTCAACGCGAAGTTCATTTGAACTTCATAACGTGAGCGTAATCACGATGGTTATAGTCCCTAGTGACTATACCTACTGATTACCACGTTATCTAGGCTCAGTGACGAGTCGTAGTTTCGGCCAAAATGCGTTTTCTCGCGTATTTTGTAACCAAACTACTCTAGGGTATTAAAACCGTTTGTTTTAATACCAAAACTGTTTTCTAACTTCACTAAACATGTTCTAGCATGTTTAGCTCGTCGCTTCTAGTTTTGTGCTTGTCTAAGGGTCGTAAGGTAAGCGATCTAATCAATCGCTTATGCTTACGAACCCGACCCATTTGGTCAATCATTAGGATCCGACCAAACACTTTAGGTGACCATAGTTGTATAGGGAATAACCTTCCGAGGTTATACCTTATGGTCACATCGTTTAACTAGTTGTATGATAGGTAATGTATGTGCCTTAGGTAAATTACCAAAATACCCTTTTTACGCCAAAATTCATTTTAAGCCTATGTAACATAATTTTTGGTATCTAAACTGATTTAACAACAATATTGAACATGTTAAGGCATATCTTGTTTATCATAGGGCTAGTTAGGCATTCCAAACGCGTTCTACGCGAACGACGCGTTAAAGTAGCATAAGCTACCTAAGCGGGTCGTAACGGGTCAAGAGCACTTAGGATAGGTTTCGTTTTAGTACATAGGCTTGGTTAAACCATATTACATAAGTTCCCATACTTATTTGGTTTACGAACCCTTGTACTACCCGATCCTCCGATAGGTCCGTTTATTAATGTAGATACCTATATAGGTGCCGTTTGATTCCGTGATCTTCTAGCATTGCTTGGTGGTTATCCTACGACTTCTAAGCAATCTCAAGTGAGTACATAGACCCCTATTTTACTGTTTTCTAAACATTTTGGGGTGAAACACATGTGCCTACTTGTTACTTTCATGCTTTCATGTTTTTGCATTATATACTTGCTATGTTCATTAGTACATTGTTTTACATGACATTTTCATGCTATGTATGTTCATCATACTTAGTACACTTGTTTTACATGACATTTTCATGCTATGTATGTTCATCATACTTAGTACACTTGTTTTACATGACATTTTCATGCTATGTATGTTCATCATACTTAGTACACTTGTTTTACATGACATTTTCATGCTATGTATGTTCATCATACTTAGTACATTTGTTTTACATGATATTTCACGCTATGTGTGTACATTTGATTACATACTTAGTGCATTGTTTTCACATGTTTATATTTTGGGTATGACATTTGGTTTGTTTAAGTGGGACAATATACATTCATTAACTTTGATCACGCCGCTCGTTAGTAGGTAGTGGTACCATAGGAATTGACAACTCCCGTTCCTGACATCCTGGGTATGTTTGGATGAAAGGAATGACCGAATTCGATTTAAACATAAAAACCGATAGACCTTTAATTTGTTTAAAGGTTTATCACCACAGTCACAAGGCTTGAATGTATGCATTTTCACAATACCGCATAAATGTTTGTATTCAGTGTAGCATGCATCTCCACAAAACATAACGTTGATTTAAACTGAGTTTTACTTCAATACTTTGTTTTATGCATTTTCACCTATGGTTTAGTTGATACATATTTCACTTACCATACATGACATTTTGTTTACACATGACATGATTGACATTGACATAGACATTTTGACATTGTTACACACATTTCATGATTTACACTTGACGTTAGACATGGTTTTTCGCATAAACATTTTTATATTTGGTTAAACATAAACATGTTTACATTGGTGGTTTGTTTGGGTAAGTGATTTAAGTAACGAGGCGTGTGTAATATGATACAAACATGGTGGATACGCCGCTGGTACTTCCTATATATAAATGTTTGTATGATATTACGCATCGCAGCGTTGTTTAAATCATTTCAGTTTAGCTATATAACATATTTTTCACAATACATTGTTTTACAAACAACTTGTTTTATACAATTTATTTTACTTGTTTATTCATTTAACCATACATTATTCTTTCAAAAATACATATCTACCATCGTTTTTCAAATGACTTACAAACAATACAATCAACAAGGTTCATGACTACATTTCATTAAACATTTTTCTAAAACCTAAGTCATGGATCCTATTTTCACAAAACCTATGTATCTCACAGGCATTTTTATGCTGACGTACCTATTTTCACATGTGTTTCAGGAGCAAATGCATAGGATGATCGTGATACACTAGGATGGACTTGGGCCTTAGTGACGATAAAATGGATCTAGACTAGTTAAAACTTGTTATGTACTTTGTTTCTTTTTATTTTAAGACAATGTAACTTGTGGGTTCTCGTTTAAAAACAATGTATTCCACCCTTGGGTGATGAATAAAATATTATTTAAATTACCTTGGTTGTGGAACAATAATTCTGTTACAACACTCCCCGACGTTTCCGCCACGATTTGATGTTTTACGTGGTCGGGGTGTGACAGTTTTGATCTCTCGATCGGTGATCTCGACCGGTTCCTCAGTAAAGTGTAGCTGTTCGTCAATAGTGAATTCCTTGAAGGGGATTATGAGTGCCTCATCTGACAGACACTTCTTCAGATTAGACACGTGAAAGACGTTGTGTACCGCACTCAGTTCTTCAGGCAGATTCAACCTATAGGCCACCTTTCCAATCCTCTCGGTAATTTCGAATGGTCCGACATATCGCGGATTAAGCTTGCCCCGTTTACCAAAACGAACCACACCCTTCCAGGGTGAGACTTTAAGTAGAACCCGGTCCCCGACCTGGAATTCTAGCGGTTTCCTATGCTTATCAGCGTAACTTTTCTGACGGTCACGAGCTGCCGCCATGCGTTGTCTGATCTGGGCAATCTTCTCCGTTGTGTCCACCACCAGTTCTGGGCCTGTGTTCTGGCGGTCGCCAACTTCCGCCCAACAAAGAGGTGATCGGCATTTACGACCATACAATGCCTCAAAGGGTGCTGCCTGAATGCTAGTGTGGTAGTTGTTATTATACGAGAATTCCACTAGCGGTAGATGCTTCTCCCAATTCTTGCCAAAATCGATCACACATGCCCTAAGCATGTCTTCCAGGGTTTGGATGGTGCGTTCAGACTGCCCATCCGTTTGTGGATGATAAGCGGTGCTCATGTCTAAACGTGAGCCAAAGGATTTGTGCATAGCTTGCCACAACTCAGAAGTAAAACGTGCGTCTCGATCGGAAATAATGGAGGTTGGCACCCCGTGCCTCGAAACCACTTCCTTTAAGTAAACATCTGCCAAGGTAGAAAACTTGTCTGTTTCTTTAATAGCCAAAAAGTGTGCAGATTTAGTTAATCGGTCTACTATCACCCAGATAGTGTCGTTTCCGCGTTGGGATCTTGGTAGGCCCGTGACGAAATCCAAGGAAATTTGCTCCCATTTCCATTTCGGGATTTCTGGTTGTTGGAGTAGGCCCGCTGGTTTCTGGTACTCTGTCTTGACTCTTGCGCAAGTCAAACATTTGCTGACATATGTTGCTATGTGGGCTTTCATGCCAGGCCACTAATACGTAGTCCTTAAGTCGTGGTACATCTTATCCAAACCAGGATGTACTGAGTAACGGGACTTATGGGCTTCGTGCATCACAAGTTCACGTAGATCTCCATAGAGTGGAACCCAAATGCGCCCTGTCACATAGTAAGCGCCATCTTCTTTTTGTTCTAATCGCTGCCTCGATCCTCGCAGGGACTCAGTCCTGATGTTCTCTGGTTTCAGAGCTTCAACCTGAGCATTTCGAATCTGAGTAGGGAGGTTAGACTGGATAGTAAGTTGTAGCGCTCGCACGCGCTTGGGTGCAGTGTCTTTTCGGCTGAGGGCGTCTGCCACGACATTGGCCTTGCCCGAATGGTACTTGATTGCGCATTCGTAATCATTCAAGAGTTCGACCCATCGACATTGTCGCATGTTTAATTCCTTTTGCTTGAAGATATGCTCGAGACTCCTGTGATCGGTGTAAATAGTGCACTTGGTACCGTACAGGTAATGTCTCCATATCTTATGAGCAAAAACCACTGCTCCCAGTTCCAAGTCGTGCGTAGTGTAGTTCCTTTCGTGAGTCTTAAGTTGTCGAGAAGCGTAGGCAATAACCTTCTCGCGTTGCATCAACATGCAACCGAGCCCATGAATAGACGCATCGCAGTAGACCACAAAGTCGTCGGTACCTTCAGGTAACGAGAGAATAGGAGCACTACAGAGGTTATCCTTTAGCTTCTGAAATGTAGACTCCTGAGCTTCATTCCATTTGTAAGCAATACCCTTCTGAGTGAGAGTCGTGAGGGGCTGAGCAATCTTCAAAAATCCCTTGATAAATCTACGATAGTATCCTGCCAATCCCAAGAATTGGCGAACTTCGGTCGGAGTCTTAGGTGTAGGCCAATTCATTACAGAGTCGATCTTAGCTGGGTCGACGTGAATTGTGCTTATTGACCACGTGCCCAAGGAAATGGACTTCTCGAAGCCAGAAGACACATTTAGAGAACTTGGCGTACAGTTGTTCCTTGCGAAGGAGTTCAAGAATAAGACGCAGGTGTTGTTCATGCTCTTCTTGGCTTTTCGAGTAGATCAGGATGTTGTCGATAAACACAATTACGAATTTGTCGAGGTAAGGCTTGCACACTCGGTTCATGAGATCCATGAAAACCCCAGGCGCGTTAGTCATTCCAAAGGGCATTACAAGGAACTCGTAATGTCCATAACGAGTTCAGAACGCAGTTTTGGAGATGTCTTCATTACGGACTCTTAGCTGATGATAGCCTGATCGTAAGTGCACTGGTGCTCCCCAGGGTGACGAACTAGGGCGGATAAATCCTTTATCCAATAGTTCCTGTAGTTGCGTAGAGAGTTCCTCAGTTCTGCGGGGGCTAGTCGATAAGGCGCACGAGCTATAGGTGCTGCTCCGGGAGCTAGCTCGATTTGGAATTCGACCTGACGGTGGGGAGGGAGTCCAGGCAGTTCTTCAGGAAATACCTCGGGGTAGTCGCGTACTACTGGAAAATCTTCAATCCTCTTTTCCTTTTCCTGCGTGTTGGTGACAATTGCTAAGACAGCGGTGTGCCCCTTTCGTAAACACTTCTGGGCTTTTAAGAATGAGATGATGCCTGTGACTTCTCCGCCTTTGTCACCTTGTACGATGAGGGGTTTGCCAGAGCGGCAGGGGATGCGAACCATTTTCTCTTGGCAGAGGATTTCAGCGCGATGCTTGGATAACCAGTCCATACCGATGACGACGTCGAAGCTTCCAAGAACGATAGGGAAAAGATCGACGCTATAGGTCTGACCAGACAATACTAGTTTGCAGTCGTTGATAACATGTGAGGCCTCGATGTTTCTACCATTAGCTAACTCGACGATATGCTTAGAACTTAGTAATGTAGGCGGGTGCTTAAGCTTCTTACTAATACGTAGGGATACATAACTAGCATCGGCTCCAGAATCAAATAATATGGAAACATAACGATCATCGAGTAGGAACTTACCCGCCACGACGTTGGGGTCATTCCTTGCTTCTCCAGCTCCAATCACAAAAGCCCTTCCTCTTGCACCATTCCCAACATTGTTGTTGTTTTGATCGTTGTTCCCAGCTCCCTGATTGTTGTTGCGGTTCTGGTTCAGTTCAGGGCAATTCCTCTTAATGTGTCCTTCAGCTCCACACTGGAAACAACCCTTGACATTTCCATGATGTTGCTGCTGCTGTTGTTGGTTCTGCCCTGCAGGACGTGGACTCCTACAGTCCTTGGCCTCATGCCCCATCTTGTTACATCGTTGACACTGACCTTTTCCACAAGGCCCGCTGTGGTGCCGGTTGCACTTGTTGCACTTGTTGCACTTGGGGTGGTTCCCTCGATAGCCACCCTGTTGTTGAGGGCCCTTGTTGTTTTCAGTTTTCCTTTACTGGGTTGGGGCCTGAGTGGGGTTAGCATCCTTGCTTTGATTTCCTTCCCACTTACGCTTGTTATCACTAGAAGTTCCAGCAGTAGCACTGATCCTTTTGGGCAACTTGCCCTGTTCCACATCCTGATCAGTGAGTTTGTGAGCAAGACGAATGACCGGCTGAATGGTATTGAGGTTGGCTGCGGTCACATGGCTCCGGATTTCTGGGGCCAAACCCTTGATGTACAATTCGATCCTCCGATACATAGGTCGAGACATGTTTAGGCAAAGAGGAGCATGGTCGTTGGACTGTTTAGTGTATGCCTCGATCTCTGATCCAACCATCTTGAGCTCAAAGTACTCGTTTTCGAGCTTGTGGATGTCATCCCTGTGACAATACTCTTCCTTAATCATGTCCTTGAAATCTTCCCACGCGGTAGTATTAGCAGTTTCCAAACCAAACATCTGAATTTGCGCCTTCCACCAGGAAAGCGCGTTTCCTTCAAGCGTACCAGTAGCAAACTTCACCCAATTCGCAGGGGGACATTCACAGACAGCAAAGACGGCTTCGACTTTCTCAATCCAGTGTAGGAGACCTATGGCACCCTCAGTGCCATTGAAAGGGAGAGGCTTGCAATCCATGAAGGTTTTGAAGGTACAAACATGTGGTTGCGCAGGCGCATGCTGACCTAAACATCCTAAAATAACGAGTTTACCTCCAGGGTGAGCTGCGAAAGCTGCAGCCACCTTGTTAAGCAGGTTAGTGAATTGCGCCTGAGTCATGTTAATGTTTCCTCTTCCACGTCCACTCAATATCTTCATAATTAGAAAACATAGTATGAGTGTGATGTCGCAATGTAGCGAGAATGAGATAGAAGAGGGAGGTGTATCTATCTAACTAGGCACACTAGTACGTATAGCAGAACAGAAAGCATAAAGCAAGCAAGCAAGTAAACACTAGTCCGAGCTATGGGGTCTAATGTGTTGAGTCTTGCACTTGGAGTGTAGTGTTGTCACGAGTCACGGGTTATAGTCTGGTTTTTCTCAAAAAGATTTCCCCTTTTTAAAACCAAGTTCACTATAACCAATGGCTCTGATACCAATCTGTCACACCCCCAAAATCCACATGTGGAGTGCCACCGCCTGGGGGCGTGACTGACCAGGATCCAACCACCAATTATACTGAGCTATTTAATATCACAAGTGTTATTCACCGACCACAAGGTTAGCAAATATCATAATTAAGTTCAAAAGTTTTAAGTTCCAAATAATAATCATAAGTAGCGGAAGCATAGACAAAATAGTTTAAAACAAGGTTCTTAGTTCAAGTTTGTTTAGAACCCAACACACGGGTTAGACGACCACTACACATCCACAAGCTGCAAGCTCCTGAGTCACTGGGTACCTGCAAAGCATGCAGTAGGATATCAACATAATGTTGGCGAGTCCATGAGGTGTCAAGTTTTAGTTTTTGAAAACGTAAGTTGTTTAGATAAAGCATTTATAATCACGTTATGGGGAGCTACCCCATCTGTAAGCTCACTAAACTGTAGATACCGAAACTGTTGACGGAAAGTGGTTGTGCCCCGAGTCGATGTCTATCGTCATTGACCAAGATGCAAGGTCTACTAGTTCACGCCCGATCCCCCCGGTCACGGTGTGAGGTTGTCAAACCTAATAGCGCTATCAACTAATAACCCGTTCTCCCCCGGCGATTAATCGGTACTGTAAGCAGGGACTTAATGTGATAGAGTTTCGTTTAGCTTGGCTAGTTATGATTTATAAATAGTATCCAAACGTATCTCCCCCGGAGATAGTAATTTAAAAAGTACCCATTCGTATTTCCCCCGGAAATAATAGTTCAAAAGTATTTTTCCCAAAGTTGGCAGTTTGTCCATGTCCCTCCCTGGGACGCATGCTTTTAGTGTGTGAACTCACCTTGGGTTGCTCGGCAGATTAGGTTACTTCGTCAAGCACGCTGGTCACCACGTCCTAGCATGGTTACCAGTATAGGTCAGGTTTGGGTGCAGAGATGTCACGTATAATTTTACACATAACTTAACACATAGCATGCATAACATACAATTATCATTTAAGTTATTGGGCCTGTTCCAATCCTTAAACATTCAATCAGCACATAGCACAGTAGCACAGATACAAGCCCAAAACACGTTGTCACATTTGGTGGCCCAATAACTGAGTCAGACAGCCCAAATCGAGACTAAGTGGTCTCGACTCGAGAACATGCGGTCTCGAGTCGCAACCAGGAGGTCTCGAGTCGCAACCAGGAGGTCTCGAGTCGCAACCAGGAGGTCTCGAGTCATAGACTTCCGGTCTCGAGTAGTGAAGGCTTAAGTCGCAACCTTAGAGGTCTCGAGTCCAGTCTCGAGTTGTCACTATGTGGTCTCGAGTCGTAATCACCGCGGTCTCGAGTCGCAACTTAATGGTCTCGAGTCGAAACCAGAGGTCTCGACTCGTTTGCCTGCTGATTCTGATACATCTGCGAGACTTGTACTAACCAACAGAATTACAATTTCATGATCCTATGTACTATCCAATGACAATGCACAAACATGTTTCTTTGTCTAACCATTAACCAAATGGATCAAATATCATGTTTTTCAAATATTCAAAGCACCTTCAACTCATATTCATGTTGTTCATCATATATTCAAACTATTCATCATGCATATTCATTCAAAACCGACCCGAAACATATTATCCTAGATCTATACTTGCAACTTTAAAAGTCTTTTCAGCCAACATTTACCATTACTATTACAAAAATCATGTTTACATCATATAACACCCTAGTCATGTATCAAGCCCCATTAAACAATCTTAACACATCATTTTACTATCATGCTTCTACCAAACCGCTCACATATCATCATGAAGGAACATTGTTAATCACTTAATTCAAGCAAAACACACTACTCACATCATCAAGCAAACACTTCATCATGAATAAACAACAACTTTTATGTATTTTGTCAATAAACAACTAAAGGAGACACTAACCGACTAGATGCTCTAAGTGTGAGTGTAAAGAATGGATGAAAAAGCTTCCAAGTTCCAAGAATCCTTGTGGTAGCCGGCTTGATCCGAGAGGGGAGAGGTTGTGTCTAAGGGTTTTAGGATTTTAGAGAGAGGATGAGGTGAGAGAGAGAGAGAGTAGAGGAGAGTGTGTGAGGGTTTTAGGCTTATATACTAGGTGGTGCACCCTAAGTGGGTTTCCGAGTGGGCTAAGGGAGTTTGCGGCCCAACCGGCCCAGCCATTTACTGTTTACTCGAGACCACTCGGTCTCGAGCCGGGTCCTTGTTTGGTTGGGCTGGGTATGTAGGTTCGCAGCCCATAATGTGTAAGTAAGTGGTCTCGACTCACTAATACATATTTACACATATATATATACTACATATATATAACTTAGTGCAAGGGTCACATCGAACATCAAGATAAAACACAACTTTCATTTAATAATATATACACACACATTGTCACTACAAGATATATGCTCGGGAAAACCCAGAGTGTCACAGAGAACTCC
Organism: Helianthus annuus; assembly: GCF_002127325.2. Taxonomy (NCBI): domain Eukaryota; kingdom Viridiplantae; phylum Streptophyta; class Magnoliopsida; order Asterales; family Asteraceae; genus Helianthus; species Helianthus annuus. The sequence continues at coordinate 123,005,111 of NC_035444.2, forward strand.
GAAGGCTTCTCCAACTGTGACTGCACCTAAAGTGACACCGAAGATTGTTGTTAAGGGTAAAGTTGAAAGGGGGAGTCACAAGAAAAGTTAGAATATTAAATGTTATATTATGCTAATGAATGATCAATGTTTGTTTTGTAGGGACTTCAAAGAAATCTCCACCAAGACTTTTGGATGAACCACTACTTGATCCAGCATATGTTATTCAACAAGGCGTTGGTCTGATGAAGGAGTCACTGGAAAGCTTCTTAAAGAAGAATGAAGAAGCTACAGCTACAAGGCTCAAAGCTCAAGTGTTGAAAAGATTGTTGAATTTGCAAAGAATGTTCAATCAGAAAGTGCTAAAGAAAAGGATGCTGAAGGCGTTGCTCACACAGATTCAAGTGATGCTGATGATGAATCAACTGATACAGAGTCTGAGATTGATAAGTCAAAGATTAGTGTTGGAAAGATTACGTTGAAAAAGAAGCCTCAGAAGAAGAAGAAGAAGAAGAAGAAGAAGGGTTCTGATGAAGAGGATGAGACGTATATTCCTACACCACAAGCAGAGAAAAAGAAAGGTGTTCTGAAACGAAAAGCAAACCCTCAAGGTGTTATTTCTAGGAGGGTTAGAGCAAGAAAGGGATCTGCATCGGTTCCTAAGATTCAAAGTGGCAAAAGTGAGAAGCATGTTAAAACTTCAAAGGGTCCTCAAGCTGACAAAGATCAAAATGTTGAAGCTTCTGAAGTTCAACAAGTTCAAAATACTGCAGAGGTTCAAAGTGTTGAAAAGAATGTTGAAAAGAAAGCTGGTGATGATGATGAAGTTGTTATTACTGGTGAAAGAGTATCTACACCACCACCAGAAAATCCAACCATTCATATTCCAGATGATGCAGAGATGTCAAAACCAAAGAAAACTACTCCTCCTGGCTTATTTGAAGGTTTTCCTAATATTCATGGTGAATTCAAGGATGATATTCTTCCTGATGAAGACTACGACATGTTTCATGATGCAAAGATCAAAGATTTGTCAAAGAAAGTAAGTCTTCTGGAGAAAGAGAAAGCAAAAGCTGAAGCTGAGCATGACGAGTTGAAAAAGCAGCTTGAGAAGACTGTGGAAGTAAATGAAGAAATGAAGTCAGTCGTAAATGATCATGCTGAAAGAATTGATGCATTGACAGAAGATCTGGCTGATAATGCTAAACTCATTGATCAACTCACTACAGATCTTGCTGAAGTGAATGCAGAGTATGAGAACCTGAGAGAAACAAGCCAGACACTGCATCAAATGTTAGATGATCTTCATGAAGTGTCTTCCAATGAAAACAAAGTGTTAAAGCTGAAAATTGAAGCTTTGAGAGCAGACAAAGCTGTGAAAGACGAGCAGCTGAACATGTTATACACAGTAATGGAACATCATCTTGGTATCAATGTTTAAGCTGTATACAATGACTTAGAGATTCAAAGGGTTGAAGAAAGACGAGCTCAGTGGGAAAAAGAGTTGGCTGAGGCAGCAACTCAAAAGAAGAAAGACTTGATTATTGAAACTCAAGAAGCTGGAGGTTCTTCAAGTCAGCCTGCAAGTAATGATGTTGAAATGGTAGATGCCGAAGTAGATCCTCTACAAAGCTTTGTACTGGTTGGTGAAGCTCTCTCACGTCCATACAACTTGAATGATGTGATTCGTATGATAAAAGTTGAACAAAGAAAAGGAAATGTTAGAGCAGTTGATGTAAATCTTTTGTGTTATAAAGAAGATAAGGAGGTTAATGAAGAAGAGGAAGAAGAAAAAGATGAGGAGTTAGAGCGTATTCTTGAAGATATTGATAACTATCCTGAAGGTAATGATGATGATGAAGATCAAGGAGCAACAGGGTTGCTGATGGTAAAGCCTTCAGTCCAACAATCGTTGGATGATTTTCTTAATGATGAAAACAATGAGAGCAGGAGGATTGTAACACCTTGTAAAATCACGTCCAATGATGTGTTGACACGTGTACAATACTCTAATGAAGTCAAACGTTGACTATTAGGGACTAATTTTGCGAAAATCGAAAACTTTAAATGTGAAAGGACTAAAAGTGTTAACATGCTTAAACAAAGCCTCTGAATAACAGTACACGGAATTCATATTCACAAATGAGCCACTTGTTGGTCTAGAGGAGCCGTTTGCATAATTATTTGAAAGGTTGGGCGTCGAAGGGTTAAAAGCATCAACATGTTAATTCTTACCTCTGAGTGACCTTTTAACAAACCAGAAACATCGTGATGTTTGATAATACTCTCGAGAATGCCTAATATGGATAACATACGGCTTTGACGCGATAAAATGATAATGCGCGCAAATCTGCGCGTTAGAGGGACCAAAAGCGTCAACTTTTAAAACTACACCTTTAGGTGACCATTTAAGCGAACGGGAGTGTCGTAATATTTAAGCATACGCTCGAGAATGCCTGAAATGGGCCATGAAAGGCTTTAATATCATTGAACGATATTACGCACAACTTTGTGCGTTAAAATGACTAAATTTGTCAATATGTGAAACTACGCCTTTGAGAGGCCTTTTGAAAGAACCAGAAACTCCGCAATGTTCGTTCATACCATCGAGAGTATTTAATATTGGCCATGTAAGGATTCTATGCCGTTTCGCGATGATGCGCGCGAATTCGCGAATTAAGGGGTTAAAGGCATCAATGCGCGAAACTACACTTTAGGGTGATCTCTTGAACTCCGTGATGCTCGGTCATACTACTGGATGTGCCAAACGGGCCATTAGAAGTTCATTTACCTTATATTAACATATTAGGATGGATAACATAAGTTTTTGTGCCATATATGTCATTTTTGAAAGAATTAAAGCTGAACAAAAAGACAGGGATCAGAACTGTCAACCTGCATTTTTGTTGCCTGGACTGGACTAATTCACTGGCTGCGAGCCCATAGAGCCTGCCCTTCGCGTGCCGTTAGATAACAAACATCAACATCAGTAGATTCCTTGTTAAAACTAGTGTTAGTTTCACTTAAATAAACCATTAAAGCATTTAATTCATGACATGGACCAAAACTGTTAAACTGCCAAATATTTAAGCTGGGCCAGATGCCCTGGCGGACTGCAAAGCCCTCTTGGGCTGCCCTTACGTGGGTTGTGAACATGCAGCAGCAACAACAACATTTTATTATGAAACGAGAAAGTTATAGGCAGTTTATGTCTTTTATAAAAGCTAAGAATGAATAAAAGATAACAGGGGTCAAAGCTGCCAATGTAGCAAAGTTTGAGCTGGGCCGGACCAGAGTCGCAGGTCGCGACCGCCAGGCCTGCTGCCTATGCGGGCCGCCAGAGAACCAAACAGCAGCCAGCATGCTGATTTCTTGGTTTTGATGGTTTTTCTATTCTAGTTTCCCCACAAAACCATTTTTAATCAATCTATGGACATGTTAACTGAATTACAAACCTGGTATTACACCTGTTATGATCTTGTTATCCCTCTCAAACACTTGTCAACATCCTAGCAATCCTCAATCACTATATATAGAAGTGTTCATCCAACATTTTCATTAACACCATTTCTTGATTTCTTTCTATCTCTCTTATTTGAGCTCCTAAACATTAGGAGCACACCTCTGAGTTCTTTTCAGCCCCTAGGACCATTGTAAGTGTTCCTTTCGAGGCTAGTTATTTTATTTGGCTCTTAAAGCTGAGAAGTCAAGCGTTATCATAATAACGCTTTGACTTTTAGATAGACCTTAAACGGTCAAGCCATTGTTCGCAACGAACATGGCTACGTGATCGTAATTAGGTAGGTGTCAATCCCTCAAAAAGGCACCTCCTAATTACCACGGTTGCTTGGTCAATTGACGAGTCAACGTAATATTGTTTTAAAAAGTCAACGGGTCAGTTTTCGAAATAATTACGATATGAGTTTAGAAATGTTCTAAAATATGTTTTATCACTTAAACAACTTGGTAATAATTATTAGAACATTTGTAAACATGTTCGGCTCGTCAATTCCAGTTTTAGGGTCGGTTCGTAACCGAAAGTCGCGAAGTTTGACTTCTGCGTTGACTTTCGATTTTGAACCGAATTAGATTAGTTTGCTACTGATTTAAGGTCCCGTTATGATTGTAATTTAATGTAGCATAACCCTATAAGGTTATATTACACGATCATATTAGAAATCTGAGTTTTTGCACATGTTCCGTTATTATGCTTAACTTTGACTATATTGCCCTTATAATGTAAAAACGAGATTTTTGGATATATGAGTATACCAATAGCTTTGTTACTGATATATAAGCATGTCAAATTAATTTGACGTCATTTTCTGGTCTCAAACTAAAGTTATGCACGATATCGTAAAACTTAACTTTTTTTTAATTAAATTACGCTTTGGTGCATAAGTCATGTTTAAACCCAAATTTTGGCACCAAACTCATTTACCTACTGTCCTGATATAATTTTTAGGGATTTTTGGAATGTTGGGTCAGATTATATACTGACCATAACTATGAGTTCTTGTATAAATTCGATAATTGACGATAATGCCCTTTTTGTTAATAAAATGAGATTTACATATTATTAACATGCCAAACCTTTTCCCAGTTATTTTATATGAAAAATAAAATATTTTAAACATTCAAGGCTGATCAAAATCTCAGAATTTCATAAACATCGCAAATATCGTCAATTGGCGACTTTTACGCTAATTAGGTGCATAGTATGGTTTAAAACCATATTTAGCACCCAAGACTTGTTACCTACTGAATTTATAAATAATTTTTAATACTTTTATAGTAGTTATAAGTCATGAACTCAGACTTCCAATTTTGTCCTTAAAAACATATGTGAAATGACCAAAATGCCCCTACGTTGCATAGTTTGGTCATAAATGGTAAACCATACATATGTATGATATCTTATTATTATAACATCATAAAATAAATATATTTACATAATATTTTAGACTAGAACATCAGTTTACTTTAAAACCTCTTTTATAAATCCTAAAATGACCAAAATGCCCTTACGGGACTTAATTTGGTTTTAAAATCTTTTTGGGCATAATTGTTGATATCGTACTGATATCATAACATATTTAAATCATAATAACTTATGGAACTTGTACATGACTCATGTGACACCTGCGTCACTATGACCGTCAAACAAACACCAAACCAATGAAATTTTGTGTTCCATACTTGGGATTTGTGAAAATATGTGTATCATTTGTACACAACAATTCTTGTTCAATATCGGGCCTTAAATCGCTTTCTGGAAGGTTATACGCGATCCGATGCGTAAATATAACCAGTTTAATGCAACAAACACTCCGGAATAGTGACATAGGCTTAACATACCTTAAATAACCATTACATAACTTAGAAGTAAGTTTTGGATGGTTTGGTATGCCGAAATCAAGTTTATTCGCTTACAGGGACTATTTGCGTCAACTTGCAAAAGTCTGCCGTTTCGTAAGACAATGTATAGTCCGGGACTTGATCATAAGTTAAACATACCATATATAACCTAAACATGGCTTAGAAATAAGCTTTGATAGGTTCGGTGTGCAAAAACATGCTTACATGATCTTACAGGGACTAAAAGTGTCAAAAACGGCGTAAGTTTGCATTTTCGCGCATATCTTACGTTCTGACCACATCTGGACATCCAAAATTTTTGTACACACTAAAATATTTCTATTTTAGTGATCGGCATGCAAAAATTCAATTCGTCGCTTAATTTGGATCGTTTTCGCGTCCGTTTGAGTTTCGTCATAATTTAACGAACAACGCGACCGTACGACCAAACGAGCCGACATCCGAGACTTCTCTGAGCATATTTTGAGTTCTCTAAACTTTATTGACCTTGCAGAGCCTTGAAAATGGCTTAACGGGGGTTAAAAAGGACTGAAATGGACTCGAATGCATGCAGGGACTAAAACTGCCAAATTTGAAACTTTTGCTGATCTGAGGAGCTCAGGCGGGGCGCGTAAGCCCATGCCCATTTCTTACGCGGGGCACCTGAACAGCCCAGCGACCAGAAAGTTGATTTTCAGCATTCTGTTGCAAATTCAGGGGCTGTTTTGGTAATTTCTTGGTGTGATGAGCAAGTTAACACCTCTCCAAAGCTTTGTACCTGCTTATTACACTTGTGTGGCTAGGATTTTATGCTTGGGGACTACACAAACACTTGTTGTGATCCTATGAACTTCCCTCAAGTATAAATAGCCAACACTTTCATTGTTTCATTTGCTCATTCCTGTCTTCTCTTCTTTACATCTGCTTTGGAGCTCTCTCAACTGAGTTTGGGACTTGTCTTCTTTGTAGAAAAGATAGCAAGGACTTGGGTGAGCCTTCTTTCATTCTTTTATTTGCTTTCTAGTCTAAATAGTCAAACAAGTGTTTGACTATCAGTTTGATCAGCCTTTGGTCAACGCAAAGTTCGGTTGAACTTTGCAACGTGATTGTAATCACGTTGGTTATAATCCTTAGTAATTATACCCGCTGATTACCACGTTCGCTAGGTGTAGTGTCGAGTCAAAGTTTCGGTCAAAATGCGTTTTAGCACGCATTTTGCAACGGAACTACTTTAGTGTATCAAAACACTTTGTTTTGATACCAAATCAGTAGGTTAAACATGTTTTGACATGTTTAACTCGACACTATTAGTTTAGTGCTTGTTTAGGGTCGTAAGGTAAGCGGTCTAAACAACTGCTTAGACTTTCGAACCCGACCCGGTTGGTCGATCTTTAGGATCCGACCAAGCTTAGTTAGTGATCATAGTTGCTTAGGGAATAACTACTGAGGTTATACCTTATGATCACATAGGATTGGTTAGTCATTTGCTAGTTAGCTTGTATGCCCATAGGAAATGACCAAAATGCCCTTTTGTAGCTAAAATCAGTATTTTGCCTATGTGAACTTATTTTTGACATATAATCTGATTTAGTAACATGTTTAGGGATAATTGGGCATGTAAGACTTGGCATAGCACATAGTTAACCATCCGAACATAGTTTTACGCTAACGACGCCTTATAGTAGCTTATGTTACCATAATGTGTCGAAACGGGTCAAAATCACTTAGGTAGACTTTCCAATCAGAATGTAAGGTATATTAAATCATACCGTATGAGTTTAATTACTCGTTTGATTTATAGAACCTCATTCTATCCTATCTCCCGATTTAGGTCCGGTTATTTACATAGTTACCTATATAGGGTGCCGTTTCTTTCCCTGATCACTCTAGCTTTGGTTGGTTGTTGTTCAAGACTTCTAAGCACCCTCAGGTGAGTACATAGTCCCCTCTTTTACTGTTTTCAAACTGTTTTGGGGTGGAACACATGTGCCTACTTGATACTTTCATGTTTCCCATGTTTTTATATCATATACTTACTATGTTCAATAGTACACTATTAGTACATGATTTCATTATGTTTTGCTATGTATGTTCACTTAACATGCTAGCATATTGATTTCCGTATATTACATTTTGTCGCATATGCTCATCCAGCATATGGACACATTGTTTTATATTTTGAACCATTGTAACCGTTTAATCCTGTGAACCGTTGTAACCGTTTGATCCTGTGAACCGTTGTAACCGTTTGATCCTGTGAACCGTTTGTGATCACTTGACTATGTGAACCGTTTGTGACTACTTGACTATGTGAACCGTTTGTAACCGTTTGTGACTACTTGACTATGTGAACCGTTCGTAACCGTTGATTGACATGAACCGTTTGAAATCTGTTTGAACCGTTTGGTTAGGGAAGTGATTAAGTAACGGGGCGGGTGTAATGTGTTAAAAGCATGGTGGATACGCCGTTGGTACTTCCTATATATAAGTGCTTTTAACACATTATATATTGTTGCGTTATCTAGATCACTTGGGCAATGGTTAACAAAACAAAGTTATATTACAAGGTATTTTTCCCACGATATATATATGTACTTTTCGAGTTTTTATTCCAAAAACGATTTACAATCTGGACTTAATTAAACAAATGTTTTGAAGTTAAGAATCATGGCTACGGGATTTTATAAACTGTAACCAGTTTGATTTGAGTTGGTTAATTATGTCGCAATACTATACTTTTCAAAACAAGGTTTTTAAATAAGTATTGCAACATGTAAAACGGGCCATGAATCTGAAACTCATACAAAACCTATGTACTCGCTGGCATTTTTATGCTGATGTACCTATTTTCACATGTGTTTCAGGTACAATAGTTGATGATGCTTGATGATGATATTGGTGTATTCTCACATAGGAATGGACAAGGCCTTAGCGACTTTAAAACTTGGAGGATAATAGTTGTATTTATCTAATTTGTATCAAAACATTTAGTTCAATAATTCAATAAAATGAAACTATTTATTCCATGGTTGTGAAACAATGATTCTGTTACAACACTCCCCGACGTTTCCGCCACGTTTTGTTGTTTTACGTGGTCGGGGTGTGACAACTCACCCGGATACTCGTTAGGCATATATGCTTCCGGTACGGTTTATGTAACTAGTTTGCATAAATTAGCCGAAACGGGTCAAACCTTATCATTTTAACTTCAAAATCCAAAATGTATTTAGTTTGCCCTTTTTATACAAGTCTCCTTACTTGTTGGGTCTAAATCACATTACAATCCGGTCATCGCTTAATCTAGCGTTTTCGTACCATAAAACTTTTGTTAAACTAACCGGTCTAAGTTTACGACTTAAATAAAACCAGTTAGTAATCTAATAGGTTAATAAAACCTTCGTTCCAGATTAGGAGCCCCGGCAAAAGTTACTTGCACTAGTTTGAGTAGATTATACGGCTGAGTATACAAAATTTGCATTTTAAGCTCAGGTAAATACTTTTAACTTATTTTCTGTGACAACTCGAAATCTAGAACCTTTCGTTGTGTCGTGATGTGACTTGCTTGTACGTTACGTGATTAGTTAACCAATCGAACTTAATGATATACGTGAACTTTTATGTGTTTTGTATGTGTGCGTTGTATATATATTTATTTATTTATACGTGTTATATGCGAGCCGAGAACCCGACCGAGAACAAGGAACCCGACTCGAGACCATGAGGTCTCGAGTGTCTAGTAATCGGTTTTGGGCCTTGGGCCGAGAACCTTTGGCCGGTTGGGCCTTTGGGCCGTAAACCCACTCGAAACCCACTAAGGGTGCACACACTTGAACTAGCCTATATAAACCACCCTTAGTTATTTGTTACCACTTTGTTGAACATCACAACACACACACACTCTCCTACTTCTCTCTCACTTAAACTCTAGAACACAAATACTTCATCATTTTCGGACCTTTGAAGTTTGGATCGGCTCACACTCGAATCGGCTAGAAGCTTCACACACACCTCACCAAACCGGTTAGTATCCATGGTGTTTTGACTCATATTTGTTGTGTTTGTGCTTGAATGGATGTATGCATGAGATGATGCTTAGTGTTAGGATTTACATGATGATTCTTGATGTGTATGATGTTCTAATGTGTATAATGTTGATAATCGGCTAAAGGGTCTTGACTTCGGACATATATATAGCATGATGGATTTTGGTGTTTTGTGTTTGAATGAGGTTGAACTATTTATGTTGATGAACATGAAACCGAGTTACATATGTCATATATTCGGCCTAGTATAGAACCGAGCCTATAGTGTTATGTTAGAAGAATGAGATTGTTAACCATGATTATGCTTATGATTGATGCAAAATGTGTTAGAATAAGGTTGAATATGTGATGAATGTGTTTGAATATTTGAAGAACACTTTGAATGATAGTTGAAGATTGAAAACCCTTGTGATTTTGATCCATCTTTGACTAATAGCCTGATTAGGAAAACTGTTAGTGGAATGCTATTGGTTATTTCCTGATTTGGGCCTGATTATATTGTACAATTTGGCTGACCATATCTGCATCAACACGTGAACATGAAAACGACTGCTACCGACTCGCAATCACCCGGTTGCGACTCGCAACCACAGCGTGATGACTCGAGACCACGCGGTTGCGACTCGCAACCATAACAGGACAAGCCGAAACCACGGTTGCGAAACCGGTTGCGACTCGCAACCACCTGAGATCAACACACAGCATGACTCGAGACCATGCTTGCGAGTCCGGTTGCGACTCGAGACCACACTTTGGGCCTAAGTTAGTGGGCCGAATTTATGGACTTCTGTGCTACTGTTGATATGTTATTTGGGTCTGTTATCACGAGCCCAACTGTTTGGGCCTTACACTTAGACTTTGGGCTGTGTTTGAATGATAACTGTGAACTGTGTATGTTAAACGTGTTGCCATGATTATTACCCGTGTTTGCCATACGTGTTGCACATTTGTGCACTACTTGGTTCGAATCTGATTATACGTGATATCCGTGTTAGGACGTTATTGACTACTTGCGACTTGATTGACTTTCTGTGATTAACTGCCGAGCAAACCAAGGTGAGTTCACACCCTCTACAAAGCATGGGATTCCCTGGGTTGGGAACGGGGTTAAGGAACGTGGATTCCTCGTCCTCCTTGGGTAGGACGTCAGTGGTTCAGGAATGTGATTCCTCGTCCGGATGGACGGATAAACGTACTAGACTAAAACTCTATCACGAAGTCCCTCCTTTTTGTATCGACTAATCGCCGGGCCAATGGCGAGCGGGTCATTAGTTAGATAGCGCTATTTAGGTCTGACAAGCCTCACACCGTGCCGCAGAGGACGGGCGTGAACTAATGGATCTGGGGCACGTCAATGATGATAGACATTGATGTTTTCAGGGCACGTAAACATGACTACAGTCAGCAGTCGATATGGTAACGAGTCTAGTGTACGCATGGGGTAGCCCCCCACGGCCGAAATGCCTGATAACTAACATGGGGTAGCCCCCACGGCTGGTATGCCGGAGTAATTGGGAACGAACATGTCACGTTTTTAAACTATGGGGTAACCCCCACGGCAGGATGCCAGTTAAAGGAAACTGTTTTCGGAATAACTAAAACAAACGCCCACCCGTGAACTCACTCAACTAGTTGTTGACTCGTTACTACATGCTTTGCAGGACCATAGGTACTCAGCTGGAGCTTGCATGGAGGAGGATCGTTGTGGGACGGGGATTGCTACAAGACTATGTTAAACTTGAAACTTTTGGAACTTATGTTATAACTTTAAACTTATGCTTCCGCTTGCAACTTAACTTGTTTGTTTTGAAACACCAATCGTATTGGTTGAACTTTTATGATCATTATATGCTTGTTCAGTATGATTGGTGGCTGGATCCTGGTCAGTCACGCCTCCAAGCGGTAGTACTCCGCAGGTGGGTTTTTGGGGGTGTGACAGATTGGTATCAGAGCCATTGGTTATAGTGAACTTGGTTTTAATAAAGGAGAAACGTTTTTGTTAAAACCAGACTATAACCGGTTTAGTACTCAACGGTCCACAACGACACTTCGCTCCTCATGCAAGGCTCGACGTTCTAGGTAATATGGTGTATGTATATTGCCTACTTGTTAGTTACATAGTACATTGCTCGTGGTATGCTTGATTAGTATAACTACTGTTGTTTGAACACGTGTGTGCTTACTCTGTCCTACTATCATACTTTCGCGAACCTCTCTCACACGTATTACTCTTATTATGAAGAACCATGTCTGGACGCGTTAACATGACACAAGCCCAGTTGACGGCTTTGATCAACGAGCGAGTTGCCGCAGCGCTTGCAGCTGCACACGCGGGAGGTATATCCTGCAGTCCGAAATTGTTCTAGGATCATTTGGATCCTACTCTCGTGAACCAACCTTTGTGTTAAACTCTGTCCTTTCTTTCACCTACCTTAGGTCAATATGCTCAGGCACCGGTGTGCACATTTAAGACCTTTATGGACTGTCGACCCACAACTTTTAGCGGCACTGAAGGAGCAGTAGGTCTCCTACACTGGTTTGAGAAACTGGAATCTGTGTTCGAAATGTGTGAATGCCCTGAAGCGCGCAGGGTGAAGTATGCTACTGGTACTCTCGAGGGTTTGGCCCTCACGTGGTGGAATGCCCAAGTGCAAATGTTAGGGTTGGTTGCTGCCAACGCCACCCCATGGGAAACTTTCAAGGAAATGATCAGGGAGGAATACTGCAGTCGTGACGACATTCACAAACTGGAAGATGAGTTCTACAATCTCAAAATGTCGGGGTCAGAGATTGAAGCATACACTAAGAGATCGCATGAGCTTGCCTTGTTGTGTCCTACTATGGTGGACCCTCCATATAAGCGAATTGAACTCTATCTCAAGGGCTTGGTGCCAGAGATCCAAAGTCATGTGACTTCAGCGAACTTGACTACTATCCAACAGGTCGTACAGTTGGCTCACCGACTCACTGATCAGGCGGTGGAGCAGAACAAGTTACCGAAGCGAATAGGTGCTGCAACTACTTCTGGTACTTCTAGTGGGGATAAACGGAAATGGGATGGAACTTCAAGCAGGGGTTCAACTTCTGTGCAATCTCAGTCTCAGCAGAGAAAGACGGACGATCACAAGAGCCCCAGTCAGCAGTCGTCTGGTGGTCAAAGTCATGGTGGGTACAAAGGAAATCACCCCAAGTGCAATCGTTGCAACCTACATCACAGTGGGCCATGCACCAGGGGCAACTGTCATCGATGCAACAAGCCTGGCCATGTTGCAAAGGATTGCAGAAGCGCATACCCCGTCAATTAGAATCGTCAGCAACCTCAGCAGAACCAGCGACAGCAGCAGGGTAACAACAAAGGATGCTTTCAGTGTGGAGCTGAAGGTCACTTCAAGAAGGATTGTCCTCAACTGAATCAGAACAACAACAACAATCAGGGGAATGGTAACAATGGGAACAACAACAATGGTGCTAGGGGGCGTGTGTTTGTGATTGGTCAAGGTGAAGCAAGGAATGATCCCAACGTGGTGACGGGTAAGTTCCTTCTCGACGACTTTTATGTTACAGTCTTATTTGATTCGGGTGCCGATACTAGCTATGTGTCACTAGAAGTTAGTAAGATGCTTAAGCGTATACCTACACCCCTGAGCGACAAGCACACCGTAGAGCTAGCTAATGGTAAGAGTTTGGAAGCCTCACACGTAGTCAAGGGTTGCCAGCTTATTCTCGCTAACCAGACCTTCCCTATTGATCTTATTCCTATTGTCTTGGGTAGTTTCGACGTTGTCATTGGGATGGATTGGTTATCCCGACACCGAGCAGAGATTCTTTGCAACGAGAAGATCGTTCGTATTCCTGGATTAGGTAGTGAACCTCTCATGATTCGTGGCGATAAGAGAAGTGCTGTTGAGAACATCATCTCTCTTCTTAAGGCCCAGAAATGCTTACGAAAGGGCCACACTGCGATTTTGGCTCTAGTTACTGATACCACAGAAAAGGAGAAGAAGCTAGAAGATTTTCCCGTTGTACGCGACTATCCTGAGGTATTCCCTGAGGAATTACCTGGTCTTCCGCCCCATCGCCAAGTCGAGTTTCAGATTGATCTAGCTCCTGGAGCTGCGCCTGTAGCCCGTGCACCTTATCGTTTGGCACCATCAGAGTTGGAAGAACTCTCCACGCAACTACAAAGAGCTCTTGGATAAGGGTTTTATTCGTCCTAGCTCATCGCCTTGGGGAGCTCCAGTACTTTTTGTGAAGAAGAAGGATGGTACCTTCAGAATGTGTATCGACTATCGCGAACTCAACAAGGTGACTGTAAAGAATCGTTATCCTCTACCGCGTATTGACGACTTGTTCGACCAGTTGCAGGGGTCGAGCTACTATTCAAAGATTGATCTGAGATCGGGATATCACCAGTTGAGAGTCCGAGAAGAGGATGTCTCTAAGACAGCCTTTAGAACTCGTTATGGGCACTATGAGTTTCTGGTCATGCCGTTTGGGCTGACGAACGCACCGGCAGTTTTTATGGATTTGATGAATCGAGTGTGCAAGCCGTACCTGGATAAGTTTGTTATAGTCTTTATCGACGACATCCTGATCTATTCTAAGAGCAAAGAAGAGCACGAACAGCATCTACGACTTATCCTGGAACTCCTTCGGAAGGAACAACTTTACGCGAAATTCTCGAAATGCGACTTCTGGCTTCGTGAAGTCCATTTCCTAGGGCATGTGGTGAACAAGGATGGGATTCACGTTGATCCATCCAAAGTGGAATCTATTAAGAACTGGCCTGCGCCTCGCACACCAAAGGAAATTCGCCAATTCTTGGGATTGGCAGGTTACTACAGGAGATTCATCAAGGATTTTTCTAAGATCGCGCAGCCTCTCACCTTGCTAACGCAGAAAGGCGTTGTTTATCATTGGGGAAATGCACAAGAGTTGGCTTTTCAGCACCTAAAGGATAGACTTTGTAGTGCACCTATCCTTTCACTGCCAGAGGGCACAGAAGATTTTGTGGTTTACTGTGATGCATCAATTCAAGGTCTTGGTTGTGTATTGATGCAACGAGATAAAGTCATAGCTTACGCCTCACGACAACTCAAAGTTCACGAGAAGAACTACACGACACATGATTTAGAGCTGGGAGCTGTTGTTTTCGCACTTAAACTATGGCGGCATTACCTATACGGAACCAAGTGCGCCATCTACACCGACCACAGAAGTTTAGAACACATATTCAAGCAGAAGGAACTGAATATGCGACAGCGACGATGGGTCGAGTTGCTGAATGATTACGAGTGCTCTATCAGGTATCACCCGGGCAAGGCCAATGTTGTGGCAGACGCCCTCAGTCGGAAGGACACTACGCCTAAGCGCGTAAGAGCTCTACAACTCACGATCCATTCTAGTCTACCTTCGCAAATACGAGCTGCTCAGATAGAAGCACTGAAACCAGAGAACATTAGAGCCGAAGCCCTACGCGGGTCAAGGCAACGCTTAGAACAGAAGGAAGACGGTGCTTATTATGTAACAGGACGCATTTGGGTCCCGCACTATGGCGACTTACGAGAGCTTGTGATGGATGAAGCGCACAAATCTCGCTACTCGGTACACCCTGGTTCGGACAAGATGTACCACGATATTAAAACCACGTATTGGTGGCCTAGCATGAAGGCCCACATAGCAACGTATGTCAGCAAGTGTTTGACTTGTGCGCGAGTCAAGACGGAATATCAGAAACCCTCAGGCCTACTTCAGCAACCAGAGATACCACAATGGAAATGGGAGCAAATTTCCATGGATTTCGTTACTGGCCTACCTAGATCACAGCGCGGAAACGATACTATCTGGGTGATCGTGGATCGACTCACGAAATCCGCACACTTCTTGGCAATCAAAGAAACAGATAAATTCTCCACTCTGGCGGAGATATACCTCAAGGAAGTTGTTTCGAGGCACGGGGTGCCCACCTCTATCATCTCTGATCGAGATGCACGTTTTACTTCGGAACTGTGGCAGGCAATGCACAAGTCTTTTGGCTCACGTCTTGATATGAGCACAGCGTATCACCCACAGACGGACGGGCAGTCCGAGCGTACTATTCAGACCCTAGAAGACATGCTTCGCGCTTGTGTAATCGACTTTGGCAACAGCTGGGAAAGGCATCTGCCACTCGTGGAATTCTCGTATAATAACAGCTACCACACCAGCATTAAAGCTGCTCCGTTTGAGGCATTGTACGGACGTAAATGCCGGTCACCCCTCTGTTGGGCAGAGGTGGGGGATAGTCAAATCACTGGTCCAGAACATGTGGTAGACACTACTGAGCGGATTGCTCAAATACGACAACGCATGGCGGCCGCTCATGACCGTCAGAAAGCCTACGCCGATAAGGGCAGGAAACCACTTGAGCTCCAGGTTGGGGAGCGAGTATTACTCAAAGTTTCACCCTGGAAGGGCGTGGTTCGTTTTGGTAAACGCGGCAAACTCAACCCACGATACGTTGGACCTTTCGAAATCCTTGAGAAAATAGGCAAAGTGGCCTACAGACTGAAATTACCAGCAGAACTCGGTGCAGTTCACAACGTTTTCCATGTGTCAAATCTGAAGAAGTGTCTGTCAGATGAGACGCACGTGGTTCCTCTGAAGGAACTCACGATCGACGAACAGTTGAAATTCGTCGAAGAACCTGTCGAGATCACGGACCGGGATGTTAAGGTCCTCAAGAGCACTAGAATACCTCTTGTTCGAGTTCGTTGGAACTCACGTCGCGGCCCAGAGTTTACCTGGGAGCGCGAAGATCGGATGAAACAAAAGTATCCCCAACTGTTTGAGAACAGTACAAACGCTACTGAGGCTGAAGCTACGGAATTTCGGGACGAAATTCCAGATCAACGGGGGGTGGATGTGACACCACAGGATAACCGGGAAAACCACGCAACTTGACTAGCTTCCTCAGTGAGTGCCATCAAATTTCGGGACGAAATTTCTTTCAACTTGGGGATGATGTGACAACTCGAAATCTAGAACCTTTCGTTGTGTCGTGATGTGACTTGCTTGTACGTTACGTGATTAGTTAACCAATCGAACTTAATGATATACGTGAACTTTTATGTGTTTTGTATGTGTGCGTTGTATATATATTTATTTATACGTGTTATATGCGAGCCGAGAACCCGACCGAGAACAAGGAACCCGACTCGAGACCATGAGGTCTTGAGTGTCTAGTAATCGGTTTTGGGCCTTGGGCCGAGAACCTTTGGCCGGTTGGGCCTTTGGGCCGTAAACCCACTCGAAACCCACTAAGGGTGCACACACTTGAACTAGCCTATATAAACCACCCTTAGTTATTTGTTACCACTTTGTTGAACATCACAACACACACACTCTCCTACTTCTCTCTCACTTAAACTCTAGAACACAAACACTTCATCATTTTCGGACCTTTGAAGTTTGGATCGGCTCACACTCGAATCGGCTAGAAGCTTCACACACACCTCACCAAACCGGTTAGTATCCATGGTGTTTTGACTCATATTTGTTGTGTTTGTGCTTGAATGGATGTATGCATGAGATGATGCTTAGTGTTAGGATTTACATGATGATTCTTGATGTGTATGATGTTCTAATGTGTATAATGTTGATAATCGGCTAAAGGGTCTTGACTTCGGACATATATATAGCATGATGGATTTTGGTGTTTTGTGTTTGAATGAGGTTGAACTATTTATGTTGATGAACATGAAACCGAGTTACATATGTCATATATTCGGCCTAGTATAGAACCGAGCCTATAGTGTTATGTTAGAAGAATGAGATTGTTAACCATGATTATGCTTATGATTGATGCAAAATGTGTTAGAATAAGGTTGAATATGTGATGAATGTCTTTGAATATTTGAAGAACACTTTGAATGATAGTTGAAGATTGAAAACCCTTGTGATTTTGATCCATCTTTGACTAATAGCCTGATTAGGAAAACTGTTAGTGGAATGCTATTGGTTATTTCCTGATTTGGGCCTGATTATATTGTACAATTTGGCTGACCATATCTGCATCAACACGTGAACATGAAAACGACTGCTACCAACTCGCAATCACCCGGTTGCGACTCGCAACCACTGCGTGATGACTCGAGACCACGCGGTTGCGACTCGCAACCATAACAGGACAAGCCGAAACCACGGTTGCGACACCGGTTGCGACTCGCAACCACCTGAGATCAACACACAGCATGACTCGAGACCATGCTTGCGAGTCCGGTTGCGACTCGAGACCACACTTTGGGCCTAAGTTAGTGGGCCGAATTTATGGACTTCTGTGCTACTGTTGATATGTTATTTGGGTCTGTTATCACGAGCCCAACTGTTTGGGCCTTACACTTAGACTTTGGGCTGTGTTTGAATGATAACTGTGAACTGTGTATGTTAAACGTGTTGCCATGATTATTACCCGTGTTTGCCATACGTGTTGCACATTTGTGCACTACTTGGTTCGAATCTGATTATACGTGATATCCGTGTTAGGACGTTATTGACTACTTGCGACTTGATTGACTTTCTGTGATTAACTGCCGAGCAAACCAAGGTGAGTTCACACCCTCTACAAAGCATGGGATTCCCTGGGTTGGGAACGGGGTTAAGGAACGTGGATTCCTCGTCCTCCTTGGGTAGGACGTCAGTGGTTCAGGAATGTGATTCCTCGTCCGGATGGACGGATAAACGTACTAGACTAAAACTCTATCACGAAGTCCCTCCTTTTTGTATCGACTAATCGCCGGGCCAATGGCGAGCGGGTCATTAGTTAGATAGCGCTATTTAGGTCTGACAAGCCTCACACCGTGCCGCAGAGGACGGGCGTGAACTAATGGATCTGGGGCACGTCAATGATGATAGACATTGATGTTTTCAGGGCACGTAAACATGACTACAGTCAGCAGTCGATATGGTAACGAGTCTAGTGTACGCATGGGGTAGCCCCCCACGGCCGAAATGCCTGATAACTAACATGGGGTAGCCCCCACGGCTGGTATGCCGGAGTAATTGGGAACGAACATGTCACGTTTTTAAACTATGGGGTAACCCCCACGGCAGGATGCCAGTTAAAGGAAACTGTTTTCGGAATAACTAAAACAAACGCCCACCCGTGAACTCACTCAACTAGTTGTTGACTCGTTACTACATGCTTTGCAGGACCATAGGTACTCAGCTGGAGCTTGCATGGAGGAGGATCGTTGTGGGACGGGGATTGCTACAAGACTATGTTAAACTTGAAACTTTTGGAACTTATGTTATAACTTTAAACTTATGCTTCCGCTTGCAACTTAACTTGTTTGTTTTGAAACACCAATCGTATTGGTTGAACTTTTATGATCATTATATGCTTGTTCAGTATGATTGGTGGCTGGATCCTGGTCAGTCACGCCTCCAAGCGGTAGTACTCCGCAGGTGGGTTTTTGGGGGTGTGACATTTTCCCTTATACGGGCTTGGGATACGGTAAATTATTACCGCTTGGTCGGGTATTGAATATTTAATCGATTAGAGGTTAAATCATTGAGATAACTCATTTTAATCTGTTTTGTTTGATATATATAAGCATTTGGGGGTTAACGACTGTGTCCTGGATATCCTTGGCTTCATTTAAATGCAAATGGCCACGACCTAAGCACGGGGTGTAGGCATACACCTGACAGTTGCGGTATGGTTTCTTTTCCCCAAAAAGGGAATTAAGATATAAGATATAACCACATGTGAGGATAACTCCTTGTGGGACTATATTAGTGGTGTGTCTATTAATCATGACTCGACTTTTATCCCGGGCCCTGAACGTACGACAAACATGTAAATCTGTATACAAGATTATTTTTATATAATTGTCCCAAGTTATAAGAGAATATTTGTGCCTTGTGCATTTAAAGTTATTTTATAAATGTTTTTCGAATAAGTCGATTAATTGTATTTACCAGTGTAAACTGACGTATCTTCAAAAGACTAAGTGACAAGTACTACTCGTAATTGGCTGGGAGCTGCTTGGTGTCAATAATGGATCTTGCAAATCCTTAGGATGCACTAAAGTCTGCTAAACTTCGTTTTTACATTCTGTAACGATCCGCCTGTGGATTTAATATTGCAAGCTCGTATGTAATTATCTTTTCAGTATTTTCTGACAATTGGGTTTGTAATAATATTTTATATTCCAAGACTTCCGTTGTGCTATTCTGTGTATGTTTGACTATGACGATATCAATCTTACGTCACGATACTCCCCACCGGGCTGAGCTGTAAATATCGGGGTGTGACAGGTTGGTATCAGAGCCAACGTTTGAGTGAATTAAACACTAGCCTTTAGTGTTTAATCTCGAATGACACAGTAGCATATTCCTTAGACCTTCCGAGTCTAGACTTAACAGAAGAATGCTCTCATCCCTATTAAGTAAACATTGTTTTTCGATTTGATATGTTTCGAATATGTCGCTAAACAAAGAAGCCGTTGATGGAAATTCTCCACATCCGAAGCCTAGAAATGCGAAGCTTCGTACCACGGCTAGGATAAGCGTGCAACCAGTTATAGGAAAGACCTTTATGGACCTATTCCCAAAATCAAACCTATTTAAAACTCTTAACTAGACTTCAGAGTCCATACCAGAAGGTCCCTGAGGCTCCCATATTAAAGACATGTGGATGCTATTAGTCCCTATTTCCTATCTCCGAGTTTTGGAATTCCAAACTTGGACTATACCAGTCAAAACCCAATCCGTGAACCATGCCATTTCTTTAACCATTGAATCCTTGGATTCTATTCCTATAATGGATTCTGATTTGAAATGTTTACTTTATTCACTAAGATCTTCAGAGTCGCTACTACGTACGATGAATAAAGAAGAAGAAACAATCAGAATAAAGCAAGGAAGACATTAGAAAACCCTTCTTCCATCATACTTAAATTTTTACCTTTAAGTCCCTGTATGGGCATTTGATTACTAAAGTCCTTTGTGGACATATTATTTCATCATAGTCCTTGTGGACCTACGTCTCCTGATAAGACCCTGTATATATACGTATGTTTTTCATAGTCCCTTCGAGGACATTATATTTCAAAATAGTCCCTTCGTGGACATTATATTACAATAAAATCCCTTAGTGGACGCCATATTTCTATATAGTTCTTTCGTGGACAACATACTTCAAAATAGTCATTCACGGACTTTATACTCCATTATAGTCCTTACATGGACGTGTGATTTCAATAAAATCTTTTTGTAAACATGTTATTTCATTAAAGATCTTTTGTAGACATGTTATGTCATCAAAGTTCCCTGGCAAATATAATAATTCATCATAGTCCTCTCGAGGACATATCGTTTCACTATAGTCCTAGTGTTGACATATCTTATATTCCCTATATGGACTTATATTTTCATTTCAGTTCCCACATGGACTAGTATCGCTTCAAAGTCCCTGTTAGGACCTATCTTTTCTGTATAGTCCTTGAGCGGACGTTGGTTTATTATAATTGCCTAATGAACATATTTTAAATTTAAGTCCCTGTCAGGGCATCTATTCAGCAAAGTCCTTTGTGCGCATGTTGTATCAATATAGTCCTTTTTATGGACACATTATTTCATTAAAATCCCTTTGGGGATATGTTATTTCTAAATAGTCCTTTCGTGGACACGAGATTTCATTATAGTCCCTTAGTGGACATGATATTTCATTATAACCCCTTGTAGACCTGATATTTCATTATAGTCCCTTCATGGGCAAACTGTTTCAATATAGTCCCTATATGGACTTATAATATTTTATAGTCCTTATACAGACTTATATTTTCCTTTTAGTCCTCTATGGACAAATAAAATACTGAAAGTCCTGATAAAGGCACTATTGTAGATTTCTTAATGATTTATGGAAAGTTTTGAAAATTTTATATAGGTATTCATTTCGTCCTTTATCAAGCAATAGTATCAATTTTATTCAAATTTTATTCAAATTTTATCGATCTGCTAAATAATTTCAAAATATCTTCTTAATGGTATAACCTAGCCAATATGTCAATACAGACATGCTATGATGGTAAAACACTCTTAAGACAATTAATCCTTGTTAACATCTAAGAACATGTTAACACTCCTGGCAGTGTGACTTGAGAAACCACACCAGCCGTCAAGGTATTTGGACTATGTCCAAGCCTTAAAGCTTATATGATCGAGTTAGATCATGGCAAGTATCATCAATGTGATGATCATAATATAAACATCCGTTAAGTGATGAAGTGCCTACGGGCTAAACTTGTTTTTCAAAAAGACAACGACAGTTGTGGTCTACGACCCCCTGTCTAAAAATGTTGGACTATATCCAAGCCTCGTAGTCTAAAAGATCACTATGATCATGAAAAATATCATCTAATACGATGATCACATTATTTAACATCCCTTAGTGATGTTTCGCCTACGGGCTATATAGCATATTGTCCAATAGTGACATTGACAAATGTAACCGTTATGGTTTACCGTCCAAGGTGATGGGCGATGCCTAAGCCTTACAGTCTATAAGATCGATAAGATCATGACTAATATCCTAAATATGATAATTATATAAATATATATGTATAAACATCCATTAGTGATGTCCATTGGATTGGCCTATGTGGCAAAATAATTTGTCTTTCAAGCAATGATAGAGGTAGTCTATGACTCTCTGCCCAAAGGTAAAGAACTATGTTCAAACCTTAAAATCCCTGACCAAATAAGATTTGCGGCTTATATATTAATGTCCTTTGTGACAAGCCTATGTACTACATTTATATGTCCTTCATGACGACATTATGTTTCATATTTTAAAAGTCCTTGTGGCGAGCCGCAGAGCTATACAAGATTGTCAATAGGACAAGTACAGTTTAAACATTGATCCTTGTCAAAAAGGTAATGGACTCAGTCAAAACCCTAAATGCCACTAATGGTCCTTTTGTGGCCTAGGCTAAATTTGATTGATATACATTCAAATAACAATCATTGAAATGTTTATACCCTATTAGCCTATATGGTTTAATGATACCATGATTAATGTATGTTAGGTCGTCAGGATGATGACTAGCTGTTGGAATGCAACTAAGTAATTGTTTAATTTGGTGTTTAGGACCAAGTCTCGAGTATGGTAAACTCGGATAAGATAACCAACAGTCGCGATATTGATGATGCGACACATGCTAATGATGCTACAATTGTGAACCTCAATATTAACAGAGATGATCTCCAAGCTTTGATTGACGCAGCTGTTGGAAAAGCTATGAGACAGGTCATGAAAAAGTTCAAGGAGCCCAATGCTACTTGCTCCAAATCCCATTTAAAACGATACTCCTTGCTCATGAGAAGAATTTTGTTCATGCCTCGAATGCGAAGGATGGACTGAAAAGGGAAGGGGATAACACCCAGAAATCTAGGAAAGAAAGGAAAGTCTGTACTCGATACGGATCAACAAAAGTCCAATAAAAAGCCTGTATGCAAGACATGCTATAAAAGACACTGGGGACAGTGTCGATTGGAACAAAGGCTTAAGTGGTGTGGCGTCTGTAAGAGAACTGGTCATAAGTCCCACGAATGTATGGACATAAAGAATGCAGTCTGTTTCGGCTGTAGCGAGAAGGGCCACATCAGGACTAGATGCCCTAAGACTGTCAAGGGAGGTATAGCTAAGTATAGAGAGACTAAGAATGGAGACGCCTAAACCCTCCTAGTGAATGCGAGAGGCAGTTCATATCAATAATGACACCAGGTACATCCTTTATTGTGAATCAATGATATCATTGCCAAGAATTATCTTTTGATTCAGGTGCTACTAAGTCTTTCATATATCATAAGCTTAGCAAACTTTTAGAATTTCTCCCATAAGAACTCTGGATATTAAGTATAAGGTAAAGCTTACCGACAAAAATCATAGGAACCATTTCTTCTATTCTTGTCAGAAATCTTCATTCGTAAAATCTAGAGTACTCTCTCTCCAGATGGAGTACGACAATATATGTTATTTTATTTTATTATCTCATTGATTTCTATCAACTGTGAATACCAGACTGTATGATAAAAGTGCCATATGAGGATTGGTGTATCTTAATGTGTTCCATAGATTGCTTCCATGCCTGATCAGTATGGAGGTTTAATGCATGGAATCCCTGAGATATCCCAATGGTCATATTGTACTAAAGTCAGCTATGTGACAACCCAGATTTCAAGGTCTTGTTGTTATTGTGTAGTGTTTAGATGTAGCATAGCATCACACTTGATTCACGAAAACCCAAGTTGACAAAGGATAGGAGTTCGTCGACATCATTCCTTGACGAAGGTTAGGAGTTCGTCAAGTAGATAGTTCGCCAAAAAGGGTCCTTCGTCTCAGGCACAAGTCGACGAACCACCAAGGTTCGTCGCCCACCAAGGTTCGTCGCCGGCCCAGTTATTCCTCGAAGCCCAAATCAAGGCCCAGTCATCTCTAGTTAACATCGCAATGATACATGAGGGTTTCCAGAATTCCAAAACACACATGCGGCCTCTAACCCTAACATCCCCCTCCTGATGATCGACGGCAGGTTACCCCCCCCCCTCGAAGCACACCTTCCCTCTCGGATTAGTCTCTCTTGTCTAGCAACACTAGATCTCTTGGCTAGTGTAATCACTCTTGATCTAACTTCTTGTGATTGTTTTCGGCTATGTATAACATGTTGTAGAATTGTAATGTTGAGCATGAATTCTTATGAAGGATGCTAAATAACTAGGGTCGCATAATAGTATAGGACTTGATGAATTGCTTGTGATAGTTAGACTTCTAATATAAATCTGAAACCATCCATGATGTTAGGCAACGGTTCAATATGTTATGCGTGCTAGTATGTTAGTTAGATCATAATAATGTGCAAGTCTGTATTGATAGTAAAGATTGTATGATGATATACAAGCCAAACCAGTAGATCAGGGAATGAATAATCCGTGGGAATGTTGAATAAAATTCCTAAACCTTGTTGATGTTCATACAGAATAAACTGTGAGTGCATGTTCATGATAACAAATATTTTATGAATTTTTTATCTAAGAAGTTATGTCCATGATTGTGAATTATGGAAGTTGTTGTGAGTGTGGTAATTGAGGAATTGATTAAGTGCACATGGAGATGTAACTGTCAACTGATGATTAGGGTTTGCAGAAATCATGAAACTGAATGTGATGCGACGAAGATTCTTCTCCCCCATGAAGTGTCCATGTCGACGAAGAACTGATTCTTCATCGACAAGCCCATGACGAACATTTAGAATGCTTCATCACAATTACTCTTGACGAAGTTTGATTCTTCGTCAAGAGGGATTCTTCGCCATTATGAATCTTCACCCTGAAAGCATCCCACGAAGAATTGATTCTTCGTGGAGATGCTGTTAGTGAACAAGCAGAACTGTGACTTATGATGTGTATGTTGATGAATGCGTATGTTGGATAAATCCCTTCTGATGCATGTTAATAATACTAAATAAGAATAAGAAACCTGATTTGGCTCTTGTAAGTAGCAAACTCACCTGTTAATTGTTGATACGTGACATGCATATGAGATATGGACTTGTATGAGATTTGAGTAATTGCTATGTGATATGCGGTCATCCTTGCGGCTAGTACACTCTGTGAAAATACGTGAGTCATGTGTATACGAAACTGATTTGTCATTGGTAACTACATTAGGATTTGGTTGATTAAGTTGGAACAAGTAACGTTACATACCGAGCAATCAAAGGTGAGTTCACTTCTCTCAAAACAAGCATGCGTCCGATGGGGACAAACAAACAAACAAACAAATAAATGGGTTTTCGTAAACCCACATCCTTGTAGGGGATGTGAGGCGGATTTCACAAACCGATATCCTTGCAGGGGATATGAATAAGTTTTCAGTAAATGTTGATGTTGGATAATACACTCACTTTCTATCACTTAAGTCCCATCATACTACCGGGTTAGTTGCTTGTAGGTCAACGGGGTTATTAGTTGATAGCGCTATTAGGTTTGGCTCCCTCACGACGTCCCTGGATTGGACGGGCGTGAACTAATAACTTTAAAGTCATGACCAATGTTTGATAGAGCATTGGAGAAGGGCAAAAAAGAGTCGTCTGCGGTATCGAGTTATTATCAACATAACATAAATCAGTAATTGGTAACGAACAGTTTAACAAATTAGTGAACTCACCAGCATTGTCTGATACACTTTTCTGCATGCCTGCAGGTCTATAGGTATATATCATTGAAACTTGCTGTCTGGGAGGCTGGAGTGGTCATGGGTCGACATACATGGAATCGCGAGACAAGTCTAATGGTTTTTGTACATATGGTTTATGAAACACTTAACTAACGATTTATGCTTCCGCTGAATACCATGATTTACATTTAATGTTTGTAACACTCTATGTTAATGAATGAAAGTTTTTATTTGAAATCTTGTTATGAGTTCAATGTGATTGGTGGCTAGATCCTAGTACGTCACACGCCTCGCGGGTGTTTCCGCATGTGGTATTTTGGGGGTGTGACAGATTGGTATCAGAGCCACTGGTTATAGTGAACTTGGTTTTAAAAATGTTTTCATAAAACCAGACTATTACCGAAAAGTGCTGAATACGTGAATGCGACCATGACACTCAGCTCCAGATTGCAAGGTTCGTTTTTTTTCACCTGCTGCAGACATTACATGACTAGTACACATTTGTTTATGATGTAGCGTACGAACACACACTCATCACTATAGCATGATTACATGAATTGCTTTCTTACATTATGATGTGTTGATTGTATGTCATAGTCTTTGGATTTCTGTGAGCTTATCATTTTGACATCTGAGTTTGAGGAATCATTTGACATGAGTTAGGAGGAGCTAAGATGAGCATGCAAATCACAATATTATTATGGGTACACACATTATAATAATGTGGGCTGCATGTGAGCCCCAGTGAGGCTTAACAAGTGAAAAAGGAGTCCTGTTATGTTATTCGATCAATGAGAAACATAACAAATCTATAGGAGTCATAGCAGTGATTGTCTCCTACTTGAACGTGATCTTTTCACTCCAGTTTGAATCCTTACGAATCTCGATGCTATCGAGTATTACCTGAACACTCATCTGAATGTCTAGCGAACTGTGTAGAATATTAGGTGCTTGCATGAACGTCCCTGAGTTGGATGTCGCAGCGTCGAATGATTGGGCTATACCTTTCTCGCTTCTCTTCGTTTGCTGGAACTTAACATATTGACGCCTTAGATCCCGAAGTGCGATCACTTCTGCAATACTCTCGCAACATACCATGTATTACTCAATCAACTTGCAAGATCGATGGACAAAAGGATGAGCGTAGTACCTTACCGACCTCAGTATTAGGACGACCCTGATTACCGGCAACGAACACCAGCAAATTGACTTCAATCGAATCCTTAACCCTAGTTAGCGACTCATGGGAGTCAACTCTTACGAATCAATCAGGGCATAAACGATGACAATTGACTATAGGATGGAATGTGTAACTGCCCACACAAGGAGTGGTGCCTTAGGACGTGACACGACCATGAAAAGATGGACCCTGTTGGTGAAAGATCGCTGGGCTCCGTTACAAGCAATAACATTAGAGGCAACAGTCACGACGACATCAAGGTCCTCGTAATCGTAGCCTACAATGTGGAAACGAAGGTAACTTCAACAAGGATTGACTGCTGTTAAGTCAAGATGTCAACAACCAAGGGAACAATGACAGTATCGGGGATCCTCGTGACCGTAACAACAAAACTGGTAGTGGTGCTCGTGGAAGGGCATTTAAGATTGGCGTAGGCGACGCCAGGCATAATAGCAACATGGTAGCTTGTATGGGTAGATAATCAATTCGTTTCAGTTCTGTTTAACCCTGATGTTTCTTGAAACTTAACCTGTTGTGGAATCGGCTGATGGCAAGTCAATTGAAATCTCATATGTTCGTTGGGATGCAAACTCGACCTTCTGTTATCCTTGATAGTTTCGATGCAGTAGTTAGTGTGGATTGGTTATCAAGATATTGCGCATATATACCCTGTGAGGAGAAAATTTTGCGTATCCCTCTCCCTAGTGGAGAATCGTCGTCTGTCCTAAAGTGTCAGAGTGGTGTAAAGGTTAGCATCATTTCAGCAAGGTAAATCCAGAAGTGTCTACGGAGGGATTACCCCGCTATGTTGGCCACCGTTACTAATGTTAAGGCTAAGGAAAAGGGGATCGAGGATCCACCAATTGTTCGTGATTCCTCTCAGTGTGCTACCCGATGAACTTTCAGGTTTACTTCCACAACTGATTAGGTAGAATCTCAGTTTGATCTCACGTCAGAGACAACCTTGATTACTCGTACTCCTTACCGTCTTGGACCAGGAGGGTTGCCAGAACTATCCAATAAACTTCAGGAACTACCAGATGGGAGTTTTATCGATCTAGCTTCTTGTCCTGGGAAGCTCTATTGTGGAAATGAAGGACGAATCCTTTCGTGCGTGTACAGACTACCCCAAGGTGGTGATGCGCGTGTGGTGTTATAAGTTTTTTTATGTATATTTTTAGCCCTTTTTAACCACTTTAGTCAAGTTTTAAATTTATAAAACATGATATTTACTAACACTAAACACACATATGGGCAAGTGCACCCATCGTGAGCGTAGTATAGTGTTGGTAAGATACCGAGGTCATCCAAGGACACAAGAGCTTTTAATACCGGTTTATCCTCAACGTCTAATCAAATCAAAAATTTAGGAAAAAGGTTTTAACTAGAAAATAAAAACTAAAATGCTGAAAATAAAAATAAAAATAAAAACAGATAGACAAGATGAATCACTTGGATCTGACCTTTGATTATTTCCGCACTTTTGCACTTTTTAAGAGATTATCTTAGTTATTGTAGTAGGCCCCTCTTTTGAAGGTGACGTTACCCTCAACCCAGTAGTTTGAGTCAGCAAGGATACAATCCTAAAGGGTCGGATTATTGAAAGATAATTAATTAAGTTATTAATGCATATTGTGGTAGGCCCCTCTTTTGAAGGTGACGTTACCCTCGGCTAAGTAGTCTGAGTCAGTAGGGATACAGTCCTAAGTAGCCGGGTTAAAGTTTTAATAGTAGTTTATGTTAGTGCATACATCTGTCGACTTCGTCTTGTATCGAGTCTTAGACTTAGAATGTTAGATCAGGGCATGTTGTACGAGAAATTACGTGGGTTTAGGTTGTTAAAGTTCTGATTTCGCTCCTAGAGCTGATTCCGCCTGAAAGTAACATGTGCACTTTGGAGCGAAATCAGATCATAGTGATTTCGCTCCTAATGTCTTGTGACCTCTCGAGCGAAATCCCGACCCTATATATAGGTCCCTTCGAGCGAAATCAAACACGACACTCTTGTTTCCGGTACCGAACTGCTGCCGAAGTGTCGCTTGACTGCAATCAGTGTGAAATCATCAATACAAGGCAGAATTAAGTATATCAAGCTGTTTTTCAAGTCCGTTTCTTATTTTCCGCATCTGGAAGGATTAGAGCTCTTCCGATAGACTCATTTGGGTCCGCACGCGATCCTACAAGTGGTATCAGAGCTCAGGACGAGGAGTTCTTGCCAAAACATCCTCATTTTCTGTATTCTACACCTTCTTTTTAAATCTGAACAAGATTTCACGGTTAAAATCAGACCAAATTTTCACAAACTGTGTAAAATTACATAATAACAAACCCTTGAAAGAACCAGAACAAAATTCAGACTTAAAAATGGGAAAAATAGACTCGAGAAGTGATTTCGCTCGAGAATACAGATCCTGATTTCGCTCGAGATAATTGTCTGATTTCGCTCCAGATTGCTTGATTTCGCCTGAAATTTTTTATTTCGCTCCAAAGTTCTGGTTAATTTCGCTCCAAACTGCAAATCTGAGGTTGATTTCTGATTCCGCTCCAAATTTTATGGTGATTTCGCTCCAAAAGGCTATCTGATTCCGCTCCTAGATACAATCTGATTTCGCTCCAGACATAATTCTGATTTCGCTCCAGGCAAACAAAACCAGATTTCGCACGTAACAGTAGTTGAGATTTCGCTCCAAGTTAAATCTGTGATTTCGCTCATAGCTAATATCTGATTTCGCTCCTAGAAACTTGTTATTTCGCTCGAAATAGTCTGTTTGCGAAAAACATTTTACCGAATCTTGGCTGAAGAGTTTTACAGTGCATTCACGACACCCGTTGCACCTGTGACTGCTGCTGAAACATTATATAGTGAGAATGAGACAGGAACTCATCAGAAACCACCGAAACTCATGTACATTGAAGATTTTCAGGGTTGGAAAAATCGATTTGAGAAATGGGTTCAAGCATACAAATTTGATGCATGGTGTTCGTTGTTGAAATGAGAATCCTAAGAATGAACGGGGTATTGAAAAGGCTTTTAGTGATTATACAGAGAGTGACAAATTGCAGTTTACAAGTGAAAAAATGATGATAAGTATTCTTCAACAAGCGATTAAACAAGATATCTTTATTTTGCTTCAACATAATGGGACCGCTAGATCAATTTGGGAGGCTTTGATTCAGAAATTCAGAGGGAGTGCTGATATGATCAAAAACAAAAAGGCGTTATTGAAGAAATCATTCGATATGTTTACAGCTTTCGATCATGAAACTACAAAACAGACCATTGATAGATATTGTCATCTGGTATTGGAAATGGGTAGGTTGGACATCAAGAAAGAGGACGATGAATGGGTCGATAAACTAGCAGAGGCGTTACCACAACATAAGTGGGGAACATATTTGACGGTTGTGAAACTCATGAGGAAGTCCGAGAGTATGAATTTGGCCCAATTCATCCAGAAGATTGAAGAACAGGAGCTGGATATTCAAAAGACAGCTATCATGACAAATCCAAATGCAAAACAGGATGTCAGTTTGTACTATCGAGGGAACAAGTTTGAGGCCACTCCCAGTCAAACTCCAAAGACTAGTACTGCATTCAGTGCTGATGGTTCTGCAAGTCTAAATGCTAGCACTACAACTCAAAGTGGTGGATACACTTCATCATTCTCAAGCTTTGATCCAAACAGCAACACATCTAGCCCTTAGAAGCAAAATTCTACAAATCTGCAGTGCAATGTGACATTAAACATTCAGAATGGTCAAAATATATCTCCTGAAATGGCTAAGCATCACATGGCATCTCTTGTAGCCATGTTAGAGTCATATGAAAGCTTGATTGCAGGAAGAATTGGTAATCCGATGCTTACGAAAGAAGATTACGACCAAATCGATGCAGAAGAGCTTGAGCTGATGGATGTAAAGTGGTGTCTGGCTAGTGCATGCAGGAGAGCTGAAAAGTTTCAACAAATTACTGGTAGAGATGAGTTTCGAGGAATGGCTACCTCTCCACTTGGTTTTGACAAGTCAAAGGTTACATGTTTCTGATGTAAAGGAAAAGATCATTTTAAACGGGAGTGTAAAAACCAAGAATCAACTGGAAGTCAAGATAAGAGCAGTTATTATCAGAAATCAATCTTTCATCAGATCGATCAACAACCTCAGCAAAAAGATCAGAAAACTGCTCATGGGAAAATGATCGAAGAAGCAAATAAGAAAGCTTATTTTGGGATAATAGATCAAGGTGATGAGTTTGTTGTAGAGGGATTCAGCTGGGACAATTACATACTGGGTGTGACTAGATCTGATGTGGCTCTTGTTACAAGAATTTTGGGTGAAAGTGAAGATTGTCAGAAAAGGATTCCGATTTTTCCAGATCTTGGAAGTGATGTTGATACTGATGATGAGGAAGAGTATCTAAACAAATGTAGAAAAAGCATTGATCCTGATAGTTTTAATTTTTTTCTATGCAGATAAAGTTGAGATGCTGAATCAGAAGAAGATTGCTCGTTTGAAGAGAGAGCTAGAAGCAGCAAAGTTACTCGCTGATGAAAAGGCAAAGACAGAAGATGGAAAAACAAAAGATGAAGCAGTGACTGAGAATGCAATAGAAAAAGTTGTTGAAGTGGAGGAAGTAGTAGAGAAAATTGTTGAAGTTGAGAAAATTGTTGAAAAGATTGTTGAAATAGAAAAGATTGTTGAAGTCGAGAAACTTGTTGAAGTTGAAAAGACTATTGAAGTTGAAAAGACTATCGAAGTTGAAAAGATAGTTGAAAAGGTGATTGAGGTCACTAAGCCTTGTGAGAAATGTTCAGAATCTTGCAAAGATTATGAAGAGAAAGACAAAAAGATTGCCGAGTTAGAGAAAATAAAGGAAGATTTACTGTCTGATGTGAAGTATGTGAAGGAGTCGTACGATGTGCTGAACAGGACAGTTGATAGTCTGAAAAGGACAAATGCAGAAATAGAAAAAGCAAATGACAAAATGAGTGCAACTTTAATGACAAAGCAAAGCGTCATCAATGATTATATTGAAGACTGTGCTAATTTGAAGAAGGAGTTGGAACTCGAGAGAATTGAGAGTGAAAGGATTAACCGATTACTTTTGAGTTATACTACTTGCGATTATCTGATTGATCGTGTTTATCCTACTGTTGCAGGTCTTGAAGTGTTCAAGAAGAAAGAAAAAGAAGAGGATGCTGGTAAGACACAAAGTGTCAAGTATAACAAGTGTCCGCCCCCAATCTTTGAAACTTATTCTCCCAGAAAACCAAATAAGGAACGAGTAGACAAGGCTCTAAACATCAAGTTAAAGTCTGAAATCATTGATGAATTACCAGACAATATTGATGTAATATTCACAGCGTCTGACACTGATCATGAGTCTGAATTAATTAAGAAAGTTGTCGATCAGGTGTTGGATATGGATGAAGGGTCAAAGTCGGAGTCTAAGTCAGAAAGTTCGAGTTCGTCTGAGAAGAGTCCAAGTTCGCCGGTCAAGAGGGTTTACAATAAAGAATTCTTGTTATCAAAATCTAATTTGAATGACGAATCAGTCAAAGTAGCATATACGTTGAATGATTCAGACAAATTATATTCTGATGAGGAATTCCCAATAAGAAGTGTTAAAACTGAAATGATCAAAAAGGTTTTCAAATTAACAGAAATTAATATTTCTGAAATAAAAGATTTAAATATTTCTGCAAAACCTAAACCTTACACTTCAAGAATTCAACAAAGAATAAACAAGAAATGGGTTATGGTTGTGGTTATGGTTTTCAAAAGAAACCAAACCATAATGGTAATCTCAAAAAGAAAGGTCTTGGTTTCATTTCATCAGAAAATTATAAAAATCAGAAAACTTATAAACCAAAAACAAAATTTGTTTCAGGAGGAAATTCAGAGGATGAACAGAAGAAACCGTTCTGGAAGCAGTCAAACCAGGAGTTTCTTGCTGAAGTGAAGAAGAATGTGAGAAAGTTTGCTCAAAGAGTTGACAGAAGAACCTGTTTCAAATGCCAGGAAGTTGGACACATAGCTTGGAATTGCCCCAAGACCAACTACCAAAAACAGGGAGTTTCTTCTAACTCTGTTTTGAGAAAGACCTCTGTTGATAAGAAAGAATAACCTGTGAAAAATGTTAAAAAGTTTGAAAATTCTACTTCCGAGGAAGGAGAAAGTTCAAAAAGGTTTTACAAAAGAAGAGGTTATTTGAGTAAACAAAAGTGGGTTGTTAAAACAGATAGCTGTTCTGACAATGAATCTGATTCCATAAAATCAGAGGAGTCATTGGTTGAGAAAACGATTGTGAGTTCCGTTCCAGAAGTGAACGATGAGAATTTTCCTCAATTGTCAAAGGAAAATCTGATGTCAAAAGTGGGAAAGGTAGAGATCTTAAATCAATTCTTCGCTGATAAGGGAGAATTTGATGTTGAGAAGGCTTGCAACGGGAAAGCCAAACATATTTTCGGTAAGATGGTTGACAGGAAGGTAAAGGGTGCCAAAGAATTTTACAAATCAAAATGTTGGTGGGATAGATGTGTTCTAAAATCACCCAAGGCTGGTCAGGCTTGGGTGGACATTATGTTTGATTAAACACCTGACTTACCGGAGCTCCTAGGTTGGTAAGAGTGGAGCAGGAATCGGCATCATTCTTGAAATGTTTGTTTGGTAAATCTACAGGTGATATCTTTAAATTGTTATATTTTGATTTACAAGTGATTATGGTTAGTGAGTGAACCTGTAAGTGGTTAAAAGAGGTTTTCATTGACAAGTGGTTAATCAAGGTCATTAAGTTGAACTTGATTGGACCATACTTACAAGTGGTATTTTGGAGAACAAATGATGAGTTTATCCCCTAACCTACAAGTGGTTTGAAAATCAACAAAACTAATTTTCCGAAAAAACCATTTGATTAAAACAAACTTAAGTGTTTTGAAATCACAATGGGAAAATAGTTTGTTGTGAGGGGGAGTTCTGATTGTTTATGCCGAGTGGATGGCGTTTTTGTCACACCCCGACCACGTGGAACAACAAAACGTGGCAGAAACGTCGGGGAGTGTTGGGACAGAATCTTTGTTTCATAACACATGGAAATTGAAATATTGTTTTATTGATTAAATGGACTCATTGTTCTAATACAATCAAATAAGTACAACTATGATCTTCCAAGTTTTAAAGTTTCTAAGGCACGAGTCCATCCTAAATGTAGCATATATCAACAATCATCTCAAGACGGCACCTGAAACATGTGTAAAAATAGGTACGTCAGCATAAAAATGCCTGTGAGATACATAGGTTTTGTGAAAGTGGGATTCATGACTTGAGTTTAAAGAAAACGTTTAATAACAGTCAGTCATGAACCTTGTAATTTGCTTTGTCTTGTAAATCATTTGAAAAACGATAAAATCAGATGATATGTAAAAATAAGAGAACACTGTGTGGTTAAATGGATAACCATGTAAAATGAGTTTGTATAAGATAAGTCGTTTGTAAATCATTGTCTTGTGGAAAGTGTGTTATTTGTATAAAATGTTATATGACCTAAATTGAAATGATTCAAATAACGCTACGATATGTGATACCATACAAACACTTATATATAGGAAGTACCAGCGGCGTATCCACCATGCTTGTATCATATTACACCCGCCTCGTTACTTAAGTCACTTACGCAAACCAAACCACCAATATAGAATGTTCATGTTTAAACCAATAGTCCAAGGTTATTGTATAACTCAAGTTAAATGTAAACCATGTAACGTATAAACAAAAGTTATGTATGGTAAGTGAAATGAGATTTCTTAAACCACAAGTAAAAATTGTACAAAACAAGGTGTTTGAATAAATCAAAAGTTATGCTTTGTAAAATAATGTAAGGTTAAACGAATAACCTTATAGTAGCATATTAACAGTATACTTTGGGTTTGTAAATAACATATTAAAAATATGTTTTGGTTTGTTGATAAAATGCATTGGTTGGTTCTGTACAATACCACACATGAGAGTATATCAAACTATACTTTTTGGGAGTATATCAAAATATACTTTAAAGGTGCGATTTAAGAATTCATTCAGACCTAGTGCATCAAACTACACCTTTGAGACTATAAGGATACCACAAAGGAAATCCCTATTTGGATGGAGAAACAAATTGGTTTCAGACATTCCATGACAACACGAATGGGGTGTCTAGTCCTATAGCGCTATATCATAATACCAATCGGTCTGGTGAACAAAATAAGTACTATTCCAACAATTACTTTTGTAATCTTTGAGAAATCAGTGTTTAAACCATAGATAGTCATTTAGTTTGTCAAAAGATAAATACTAACATGTATAATCAATTATACTTTGAAATCATGAAAATAACAGATAGGTACACATGCTTCACCCCAAAACAGTTGAAAACAGTAAAAGAGGGGAACTATGTACTCACTTGAGATTGCTTAGAAGTTCTTGTATGATAACCAAACAATGCTAGAGATTACGGAATATCAGACGACACCTAATAGGTAGCTATGTTAATATACCGGACCAAATCGGAAGGATCGGATAGTATGCGGGTTCGTAAACCAAACGAGTATGGAGACTCGTGTAATATGGTTTAACAAAGCCTACATACTAAAATGAAACCTAACCTAAGTGCTTGCGACCCATCACGACCCGTTTAGGTAGCTTATGCTACCTTACGCGTCGTTCGCGTAGAACGCGTCTGGAACGCCTAACATCGTGACCACAAGGTATAACCTCGGAAGGTTATAGCTATGGTCACCTAATGTGTTTGGTCAGATCTTAATGATCGACCAAATGGCTCGGGTTCGAAAGTATAAGCGATGGTTTAGATCGTTTACCTTACGACCCTATATAAGCACTAAACTAAAAGTGACGAGCTAAGCATGTTAGAACATGCTTAACTAAGATTAGAAAATAGGTTTGGCATCAAAACAAACGGCTTTGATGCTCACGAGTAGTTTGGTTACAAAATATGCAAGAATGCACATTTTGGCCGAAACTACGACTCGTCACTGAGCCTAGATAACGTGGTAATCAGTAGGTATAGTCACTATGGACTATAACCATCGTGATCACACTCAAGTTATGAAGTTCCATGAACTTCGGGTTGACCATAGGCTGGTCAATGCAGAAAGTTAACAAAACGTTGACTTTCGGACTCGAAAAGCGAATAAAAGAGCGAAAGAATACTTACGGAGGGTCCCCGAATGCTAATCTAGATCAAAGAGCTCAGGTATGAAGCAAAGGCATCAACTTAGAGCATTTTGATCAGATTGTGTGGGTTTTTGGCAACAAGGGGGGGGTATTTATAGAAAAGTAGAACCATTAGGATCGTTTATCGAATATCATGCAATGATCTTGCCCGTACACTTGTCAAAATGTTGTGGTTACTGACAATGGCCCTTGGCTCTTGATTGGGTGAAAGGGCATTGCCCCTTGAACGAACGAAAGGCCAACTGCAAGTGGATTCAATGAATCTGCTGTACTGGGGACTCCTTATGGACCGTATGGGTTTTGGCTTACGGTCCGTAAGCCCTTAGTTTGGCAGATTTACAGTTTTGGTCCCTGCAGCTCCAAAACTTGGTATTTGATGCATTTTTGACACGTTTAAGCCCCGTTAAATCCATTTCAAAGCTCTAAAATGATGTTAAAGTATAGGGAACTTAAAATGTGCTCAAAAATATCTCGGATGTCGGTTCGTTTGGCCGTACGGTCGCGATGTTCGGTTAATTACGACGGAATGAACATAAGCGCGAAAGACGATCCAAATTGCGCGACGAATGGATTTTTCTCATGCCATACACTAAGGCATAATATAAGGATGCTTACATAAATTTTTGGATGTCCGGATGTATTCAGAACGTAAGTTATGCGCAAAAGTGCAAACTTGTGCACTTTTTGACACTTTTAGCCCCTGAATGATCCAAAAGTTTGTTTTAGCATACCAAACACCTCAAAGCCTATTTCTAAGCTATGTAAAGGATATTTATGGTATGTTTAACTTATGGACATGTTCCGGAATGTTCGTTACAGTTCAAGTTGGCATACTTTCGCACTTTGTCAAGTTTGGTCCCTGTAAGCGAATTAACTTGTTTTTGCCACACCAAAGCCTTCAAAACTTATTTCTAAGTTATGTAAAAGTTATTTAAGGTATGTTAATCCTATGTCACTATTCTGGAGTGTTCGTTGGATTAAACTGGTTATTTTTACGCATCAGAGCGCATATAACTCTCCAAAAAGCGAATTAAAGCTTAAAATCGAACAAGAGTTGATATGTGCCAATGATACACATATTTTTACAAATCTCAAGTATGAATATACAATATTTCATTGGTTTGGCATTTTTTTGATGGTGGAAGTGACACAGGTGTCACAGTCTCCCCTACTTTAGGAAATTTCGTCCCGAAATTTAATTCTAGAGGAAACTTGTGAGGACAGCTGTGACTGTTTCGCCTTCTAATAGATCCCTTGAACCGTTAAGTAAAACTCGGGGCCATGTTAGGACTCTTAGCGAATTTGTTAACCCTCAAAGTGAATTCCTTGTAATAATAAAACATGGAATTTTGAACTACGGACAGAAGAACGTTTCTTATGAAGACTTGTCATAGGAAACTTGGTGTGTGATTGAGATCAGAATTGGGGGAGTGTGAGAATAAATGACATTGGTCGAGGTCCAAGACTTCTCCCGTATCATTATTCTTGTCACTAGGTCTTAACACATGATGAAGCTTCCAGTGGCTCCTGTGCACTGAATTCCATAATTATGTAGGCCTCTATAATTACGTAATTCCTTGCACAGTCCGCACAGTCCATTTCATAATGCGTAGGAAATATTACTCTAATAAACATGAAGCGATTCGACTAGACCATCAAAGGGTCCTTTTAATTAGATCAACGAACGATATTTTTAACTAGATCAACACATGATCTTCTTAACTAGACCGTCGCACGATCTCTTTAAATAGACCACTTAAGGGATCACTTTTTAGTTACATCACCACATGATATTTCTAATCAGATTTTTAAAATCAATCTGTTTAACCAGACCATTCAAGAGGTCCAATTATAGAATAATACTTTATAACCAGAGGGACTTAACTACAATGTTGAAATCCATTAAGGGTTTAAGATAGTATCTCTGGATATCCTATTATGAATCTCTCGTATGAGATATGAAAGATTCTATGAGGATTTGGATGGATCATATACAACCACAAAACATGTAAGAAAGCACATAAGCACAAATTTAGTTAACTTGATTCTTTATTTTGTTACCTTTAGGTATGGATATTCAAAGCACACTAGGAACCCAATCCATGGATTTCATTTGGTACTTTAATGATTTTTAAGGATCTGTCTATAAAGATAGAGGGATTCTCAATAAGAGTTTGACTTTGTTTCTTAAAAGAAACGAGAGTTTAAGGTTCTTGGGGAGATCACAAGTGATCATAATATTGTGACAACCCTCACAAAACCAGGTATCCGTACGACTTAATTAACTATTAATTGTTGCCTAATTACTGTGCTTAACTGAGATTTCTGATAAACTGCTACTTGACTGTTGATACATGTACATATCTGCATCATACTTTGATTTCTGTCACTACATTATTTGCTTACTGAACTCTAGTGACAAACATGATGCACAAAAGCACAGTAGCATTTGAACGGATAACCTATTGAACATGCTGATATAGCCAGCATCAGGCACACACTGCCTCTAAAGGCCTGAATGAGCCAGAAATATTTTACTACACCCATAGTGTGTGTAGGGATACAAGGGTTGTTAAACTGCGTCTCTAGGAATAAGATACAAAGATTGGATGTGCCTAAAACGTACTCTAAGCACAAAACACAGCACTTTTATCAACATACTAGCTTCTAGCTAATTAATAAAGTGCCAAAACATGGGGAATTATTCCTGACACTTTGCAGAATAAATTGTGTCGTTAAAAATATTAATTACGACGCTTAAAGGATTACTTAAGCACTTTAACGGATTACTATCCAACCGAACAACCAGACTATACCCGGGACATAAAAATATTGCCAGAAATATTATTAGTCTTTTTCTGAGCCAGTTAGGGTCCCTGATTACCCTAACACCCGCTTTATAACGCGTCACGCAACTAACGGGGTTAATCTCTAAAGTAACCAACTTAATGTAACTGAACTCTAACTAAACAATCGAGATCCAATCGGATACCCCCCCCCCCTAATGGGATCGGCCAACATGATGTGACAAGAGGGTACAACTTTTGATTTTTATATTACATATGTCGGATATCTAGAAGACATGGAAACCGTTGGACGAAAGGACTTGAATTTCTCTATAAATACCCCCCCATGACATTAGAGAATTCTCACACTTGATCACCAACTCACTCCACTCCCTCTCCCTCTCTTGGTTCTCGGCCGTAACCCCCCTCCACCAACCATCCATTTTCGAGTTCTTGTCTAGCCATTCCAAGCTTATACAAGGTGTTCGGGTCACGAATAAGGAAGCTTTAAGCAAGCGGAAGTTGAAGGACCTCATCCATTTGCTTTTATCCACGCCATTTTCGCCAAAGATCTTCCCTAGCCCCGAGCTAGAGGTATAACGTTTAAAACTCGCTCTTGATCGTATTTAAAGTGGTTAATATGATTTTTAACGGTAAAAAGTGGGAATCATGCGTTTTGAATCTTTAAAGGCTACTAAAACTCGAATATTGTTGGTTAAAAGCTCATAACATGTGTAAAAGTCGTAGTATTCGAATATGTTGATTATTGAGGCCCGATCTACGATGTGGTGGCTCTTATCATCGTTTAACCCGACTTTGTTAAGATCACGAATCTTGACATACGCTTGTTTCTATTGGTACAAGGGTTAAAAGGTGAAACTCCACCACACGAGAAACATGAACTTGTGTAAAAGTATTTTGACTTGTAAAATAGTATTTAAAACGAGCCGATCTACGTATGTACAAGTGGTATATTCGTAGAACCAAGTGTCAAGAAAATCATGTTTTATAAAAGTTGGATGACATGTTAACAAATATGATTTTTACAAACTACAAGTGTATAAACACTTGTGAAACGAAAGATCCGACAAAATAACAATTTTTACAAAAGTTGTCGGGAAGTTGTAAAGGATGATTTGTTCTAAAAACGGGGTTTTTACAAGACTAAACTATTTTATACATAGATCCACTAAATATAAGGTGATCTACACTATGACTTTCGGAAAAACTACAAATTCATGTAATAATGCGATTTTACATACTAGTCTACAAAATCGATGTGTTAAAACTGGTTTGAAGTATCGGAAATTGATTGGTTGATTAAAGAAATTGTTGAAATGATTTTGTAAAAGAAAATGATACGCTTGAAAGCGTGGCCACCTCCAGTTACAGGGGAAACTCTGGCGAAATTTTTCTAAAATCTAACACTTAGAATTAGTTACAAGTGTTAGACTATTTTTGATACATTTTCAAATATATTTCGCCATGACTTTAATTATTAAATAATCGGAGGTGGGATTTTTCACAAAACTAAACGTGGTAAATATTTATTCGATAAATATATTTTTCACCACACTGTTTATGATTATTTTGTGAAAATATATAAATATTATTTTTAGAGTAAAATAATATTAACAAACTTTGTCGAACCCAAAATAATACCAACGCCTACACGACAACCATATAAGTTACAACGGTAATTACTATTACCACTTAATCGCCAAAACGTAACTTACGCTTTATACGGAAATATTCATAAATGCGTATTTTGTCAACGTATTATTTTGGAAAGTGTTATGTAAAAAGAAAATATATTATTTTTGAGAAAAATAATTATATTTTGGGATGAGAAATAAAATATATTAAGTGAGACTTAATATCATAAACGCGCATGTATTAATTCCCCCATGCTTGGGAAGGAAATTAACTACCAATTAGGTACAAGGAACAGTTGTCTAACTGTTTCCCGAAAATTAAACTATAAAGCTAAAGCACGGCCATCCGTCTAATAGAATTAGCACATGTAGGTCGTTGCACAGCTTTCGGACATTTGGAGTACTCTATTTAGCGACGCACTGACTGTGAGTTCATGTCCCCCTTTCCTCTTAACTGTTTTCAGTTTTCTAAACTGCGGGGGTGAAATACATGTTACAATGATTATGAATATGTTTATACATGGTATGATTAGCGTAAGGAGGTTTGTTACTTAGATCATGTGAGTGGGTAGGCGGAAACTTGAGGCCATTAATCCTCATAGTAGGACCGAGGGACAGGAGCGGTAGATCTATCTGGGTGTAGCGAGCCCAGCCCCAGGTCCAACTGAACGGACCTCGGGGTGACTTAGTGCCCGACGCATAAATCCGCTAGGTTTGAGTCTTCCTACTTGCACTTCACACATATCAATGGCCTTGCAAACCATTGGTGATCTCTTTTTTCCTTATTTGCTACATACCAGGTTTTTGATAAAGATAAAGGTTTATTTACTCACTATCGCATGAACTCGCTCAACATTATTGTTGATTTTTCAACTTACATGTATTTCAGGAAACTAACGATCTGGCGCGGTATGGCTTGTTTTCCGCTGCATTAGGCCCGAGGTCATCCAGGGTTCGAGACTTGTGACTCTTTCCTGGACAAGTCATAGTCCCTGAACCATGTTTACTTTAAGTTTGCATTTGTAATGTTTAGACAAGTTATGATTGTTGGGTGTTAACCCGTTAAGACAATGTTTTGATTTTTATGGATGATCTTGCATATTTTTAATTCATATAGCTTGTTATGATTAAGCTATGGTATTAAGAAGTCACACCAAATTACCCACGCTTCCGCAAAGCCAGGGTGTGACAGCTTGGTATCAGAGCTCTGATCATAGCGAACTAGGATTCCTTCTCGAGTCTAGACTATGATCACTAGGGCTCTCACGAAAACATTTTTACTGCATGCCACTTAAGTCCAGATCCAAAACGTTTTTATAAACAAATGTTGAGCATATTTTACTTATTATTTCTAGGCTCAGTCTGGGAGGCTGAGGCTCGGTCTGGGAGACTGAGGCTCGGTCTGGGAGGCCGAGGCTCGATCTAATGGATCGAGGTAGTTGTCTAGTGGGACTAGGGAGTCAGTCTGGGAGGCTGGGATAGTTTGCTAGTGGGACTAGGGAGTCAGTCTAGGAGGCTGGGAAAGTTGGCTAGTGGGACTAGGAAGGACAGTCTGGGAGGCTGGGAGGCTAGTGGGACTAGGAGGATTATGTGAATATTACTTGGTAACTTGTGTGATTACCTGATTTACTGATTTTTGTGCATATTTTGTGTTTATGTTACAGACCCATGGACTCACCAGCCACGGGTGATTCAGATACCACCGGACCTTTACCCGTAGTATCGGACGACATTGTGTCTTCAGAGCACGAGGTGCATACCTCCGATTTCACCAGCACCGATGATGATGACTTCCAGCCCTTCGCTCTGCCCGACGGCGCTGATGAGCATATCGATGACCCACCTGCTGAGTATCTTCCCCTGGTAGCGATTCCAGCTCCCATACCCCTTGCTTCGTATCCAGCATACGACTTGCTACCCGACGCCGAGGCTGACGGCGACATTGATCTCTTTGAGGACAAGCCTTACGAGGATGAGATTCCTGATGCAGCCCCTCTTCCCGCTGGCGATCTTTTGATGATCGCTGGTGCTCCCGTTGAGGACTCGCCCGCCCATTCGCCAGTCCCAGACTCCTTTGAGTCTGTGGCATCTGTACCGTCTCACGAGGTGAGCACGCAGCATTTTGTACATGACTCGGACCCCGATCAGGCATCTTCTGCCGCACCCATCCCGAGCTTAGTGTTCGAGCACGACGACATTGAGGATTCTGATCCCGTTTTTCCTCCAGGATTTGATCCTGACCGCGATATTGAGTATATTCCTATGGACCAGCATATGGAGGACCCTGTTGATCCCGTTGATCCTATCGATCCCTTTGATCCAGAGTTTGATTTCGATATGGCTTTTGATGACCCAGAGCCTGCCTTGGCCCCAGAGCAGGCAGTTGCTCTAGATCCTGTGCATGAGCATGACTTGGTACATGCTGACGTTCCTGTTGAGCCCGTTTTGGCTGACCCACCTGTTGGTGACGTTCCTTTGATAGCTGATGATCCTGTTATTGATCCACCTTTTGTTGATCCTCCTTTGATTGCTGATATCCCTGTTGACCACCCAGTTGAGCATGTTGCACCCGTTGATCCTGTCATTGCTCTGTTTGATCCTGTACCCCTCGAGCCTGAGCACGCTCTGTTTGCTGAGCATATGGATCCACCCGATGAGGAGGCTCAGCACGGTTGGATACCTGCTGACGAGGATGTTCCACCGTTTCCACCACATCACACTGATGCACATCATACTGATTTTTCATTTCAGATCCCACCGTTTGTACCTCCAGCGGGGCCTGGAGAGGGCTCTTCAGCCCACCCTTTTGGGCACATACCGATGCCTATGCCTTTCATGCCCCAGATGACATCTATTCCATCTTCTGTTTCACCTGTTCATGTAGCACCATTCGATCCCACCAGCACGCCACTGCTTTGGTCATCTTCCTCTCCGATGCCACCCACTGATCCATATCATCCATTCCATATGGGGCATACCATAGAGGACGTCTTGATGTCCTTTGTCCATCAGCATGAGTCCCATACACAGCGACTCCAGGAGCTCGAGAGAGCTCAGCTATCACTAGGTCCATATCATGGTCAGACATCCTCACCTTTTCAGCCGTTTCGATCATTACCCCCGGACTTTGCTGC
This sequence comes from Helianthus annuus, assembly GCF_002127325.2. Taxonomy (NCBI): domain Eukaryota; kingdom Viridiplantae; phylum Streptophyta; class Magnoliopsida; order Asterales; family Asteraceae; genus Helianthus; species Helianthus annuus. The sequence continues at coordinate 123,048,690 of NC_035444.2, forward strand.
CCGACTTTCGACTTTGGAGCAGCAGATCGCTTCTGTTATTCACACTCAGCAGGCGATGGAGGAGGACTGGCTTCATCTACGCCGCTTACTCTACACTCACTTCCCCCCTCCTCCACCCCCATCCGCATAGAGCTCATCGGTGCTATAGTGGTAGACGTTGGTGAGACGACAGCGATTGTGACTGCACAGCCTTTTGGAGACCATCTGATGATTTCTGACTTTTGTTGATACTTATTTGATGTACCTGATGTATGTGATACTGATATGATATAGTTTTGTACATGGGCGATGTAGCCCCTATTTGATTGATGGTTGTATGACACACTTACTACACTTTATGGTCTCGATATATGTAGCAATCGCGGTATTCTCACCATATCTGATGCACTTGATCTCTTATTTATATTTTTGTGACATGGGATGTTGGGACATGGGATGTTGTGTATAAAATACTTGTGACATGGGATGTTGGGACATGGGATGTTGGGACATGAGATGTTGTGTATATAATACTTGTGACATGGGATGTTGGGACATGGGATGTTGTGTGTGATATATTGATAACATGAGATGTTATGTGCTATTACTATTACTATAATCGTATGCTTACTATGGCCTGACCAACGTACACATCTTTAGAAGATGGCGCCAAGACGTCAGCCACAGCCGATGCCTACCACTCATGAAGAACTACAACAAGTTATCGCTAATGCCATTGCTCAATATGCTGCCTCTCAAGAAGGACCAAGCGGAAGTAGCTCGAACATTAACGGCAACCAAAATCCTCCTCATGGGTGCACCTACAAACAATTCTTGGACTGCAAGCCCATAAACTTCGATGGCACAGGTGGTGCTGTTGCTTTCGTCCGCTGGGCTGAGAAAACCGAGTCCGTACTTCGCATGAGCAAATGCGCGATGGATCAACAAATCACTTACATCTCAGGGCTATTTGTGGATGGAGCCCTATCCTGGTGGAATCTACAGGTCCAGACCCTTGGCGAAGCTGCGGCTTACGCACTGACCTGGACTGAATTGAAAGAACTCATGCGCAAAAAGTACTGTTCTCGCGCTGAAATCCAGAGGTTAGAGACCGAATTCTGGCACATGAAGATGGAAGGTCCCAAGATAGCTGAGTATGTTCAGAGGTTCCACGATTTGTCGCATGTGGTACCCTACATGGTTACACCGGAGTTCAAGAGGATTGAACGCTTCATTTGGGGATTGGCCCCTCAAATAATCAACATGGTGACTTCTTCCAAACCTGCAACTATCACTGAAGCCATTGATTTGAGTGTGGCTCTCACCGAAGAGGCAATTCGGTTGAACAAGTTTGATGAAGTCGAGCCGAAGAAGAAAGAGACTCATGTGGAGTCCTCAGGTGGAAACAAGCGAAAGTTTTCGAATTTCAAGCAGGGCACCGGGATGGTGGTTAAGAAAGGGGAATTGAATGCGCCAGCTCAAGATACAGCTGGTAGTAAAAAGAAAGGGAAGGGATACATGGGTGCACAACCCAAGTGCAACTCATGCCAACGACATCACTCTGGTCGTTGCAGCCTAAGAGTTTGTGAATCATGTGGGAAGACTGGTCATACGAAGGATTTTTGTTGGGCTAGTGCTGGCCGGGGAGGCCAGGGAGGATCTGGGAATAGGAATAACCGTGGTGGTAATGGGAACCGCCCACAAGGAAACCAGGGAGGTGATGGGAACCGTGCCAATAATGCTAACCAAGCGGGCGCCATGAATCGGAATCAGGGAAACCATCAAGCTGGAAACAATGGTGGAAACGGGCAGAGGCCCGGATGTTTCAACTGTGGAGATCAGGGGCATTACAAGAGGAATTGCCCAGAATTAAACCAGGCACGCGGAAGAGTTTTTAACATGGAAGCCAGGGAAGCGCGCCAGGATCCCAATGTTGTCGCTGGTACGTTCCCTGTAAACCAATGCTATGCATCCGTTTAGTTTGATACTGGTGCCGATTACGGCTTTGTATCGTTAGAATTTAGAAACATGCTTGGTTTAGCCGCTAGTAAGTTAGATATTCCATACTCGATCGAATTAGCGAATGGGAAGTTAGTAGAAGCAAACAAGGTGATTCGAGGTTGCGTAATCGAACTGGGAGAGCGTGAGTTTGCTCTCGAACTACTACTAGTCCAGTTTGGAAGCTTCGACGTGGTAGTAGGGATGGATTGGTTATCGAGTAACAAAGCAGAGATAGTTTGTCACGAGAAGATTATTCGTATCCCGACCGATGATGGTGAGACCATTGTTGTTCATGGGGAGAAGCGTGAGACGCCGTTAAGGATGATTAGCTGCCTGAAAGCAAGGAAGTGTTTGCAGAAAGGATGTGTTGCTTTTCTGGCACACATTGTGGATAAAAAGGCTGCTGAGCCGAAGATCGAAGACATCCCTGTCGTGAGGGAGTACCCAGAAGTCTTTCCAGAAGACTTGCCTGGCTTGCCACCTCAAAGGCAAGTGGAGTTTCGCATCGACTTAGTTCCAGGCGCCGCGCCTGTGGCTAAGGCACCCTATAGACTTGCTCCGTCTGAGATGCAAGAACTGTCGACACAACTTCAAGAGTTGTTAGACAAGGGTTTTATCCGACCAAGCTTCTCGCCTTGGGGAGCTCCAGTTTTGTTTGTGAAGAAGAAGGACGGTAGTTTTCGGATGTGTATTGACTACTGAGAGTTGAACAAGCTGACGATCATGAATAGGTATCCCCTGCCAAGAATCGATGATCTGTTCGACCAGCTTCAAGGTTCGAGCTTCTATTCAAAGATTGATCTTCGATCTGGATACCATCAGCTACGGATACAGGAGGAGAGTATCCCAAAGACAGCCTTCAGAACTCGATATGGACACTACGAGTTCCTCGTTATGCCGTTTGGATTGACAAACGCACCTGCAGTGTTCATGGATTTAATGAACCGAGTTTGTAAGCCATACCTGGATAAGTTTGTGATTGTATTCATCGACGACATTTTGATTTATTCGAAGACAAAGGCTGAGCACGAGCAGCATCTTAGAGCCATTCTGGAGCTGCTAAAGAAGGAACAGTTGTACGCCAAATTCTCTAAGTGCGAGTTTTGGCTAAGAGAAGTCCAATTTCTTGGACATGTGGTAAATGAAGGTGGGATTCATGTGGACCCAACCAAGATCAAGGCGATCAAAGATTAGGAAATGCTAAAGACGCCAACCGAGATTCGGCAATTCTTGGGTTTGGCTGGCTATTATCGAAGGTTCATCGAGAACTTTTCAAAGATCGCTCAACCGTTGACACTCCTCACGCAGAAGGATAAGAAGTTTGATTGGGGAATCAAACAGGATGAAGCGTTTCAGATATTGAAAGACAAGCTTTGCAACGCGCCAATCTTAGCTCTACCAGAAGGCACTGACGATTTCGTGGTATACTGCGACGCATCGCGTCAAGGATTGGGTTGTATGTTGATGCAACGTCAAAAGGTTATCGCCTACGCATCACGCCAACTGAAAGTGCACGAAAAGAACTATACCACTCATGATTTGGAGCTAGGCGCAGTGGTTTTTGCTTTGAAGATCTGGAGACACTACCTTTACGGTACAAAGTGCACAATCTTCACAGATCACAAGAGCCTCCAGCATATATTCAATCAGAAGGAGTTGAATATGAGGCAAAGGCGATGGGTCGAGTTGTTGAACGATTACGACTGCGAGATCAAGTATCATCCAGGGAAGGCGAATGTGGTCGCTGATGCCCTAAGTCGTAAAGAGAGAATCAAGCCCATAAGGGTTAGGGCTATGGAAATGATAATTCAAACCGACCTTTCCTCACGCGTTCGTGCAGCACAGAAGGAAGCTCTCAAGGAGGGAAACCTTGAGGAAGAATATCTCCGTGGGATGGAGAAGATTTTGGTGCCAAACAGGGAAGGAACGTTGTGTTTTGAGAAAAGGATTTGGGTTCCTCTGTTTGGTGGTTTAAGATAGATTATCTTTGATGAAGCTCACAAGTCGCGGTACTCTATCCACCCTGGAGCGGATAAGATGTACCAGGATCTTAAAGATTATTACTGGTGGCCTAGGATGAAGGGCGATGTTGCTATGTACGTGAGCAAATGTTTAACTTGCGCCAAAGTTAAGGCGGAATACCAGAAGCCTTCGGGACTTCTGCAGCAACCAAAAATTCCCCAGTGGAAGTGGGAAGAGACCTCCATGGATTTTATTATGATGTTGCCAAGAACGCCAAAAGGCCATGACACTATCTGGGTGATAGTGGATCGCTTAACAAAGTCAGCACACTTCTTGCCTATCCGCGAGAAGGATCATACAAGCAAATTGGCTGAAATCTACATGAGAGAGATTGTTACACGCCATGGAGTACCTCTCTCGATTATTTCCGATAGAGACGGGAGGTTCGTATCGAGGATATGGCAATCCTTCCAGGAAGCTTTTGGCTCAAAGCTGAATATGAGCACTGCTTTTCACCCGCAGACCGACGGACAAAGTGAGCGGACGATTCAGACGTTGGAGGACATGTTGAGAGCATGTGTAATGGATTTAGGTGGTAGCTGGGATAAGCATTTACCCCTGGTTGAATTTTCATACAACAACAGCTACCACACCAGTATTGGTGCCGCGCCATTCGAAGCGTTATACGGGCGCAAGTGCAGGTCGCCGCTCTGTTGGTCTGACGCAGGTGATAGACAATTGGTAGGTCCCGATGTAGTTCAGGAAACTACAGATAAGATCGCGCAAATCCGAGATCGCATTAGTGCGGCTCGTGACCGTCAGAAGACCTACGCAGATCTGAAAAGGAAACCTCAAGAGTTTAAGGTTGGGGATATGGTTTTGTGGAAGGTATCACCCTGGAAGGGTGTGGCACGCTTTGGGAAGCGTGGGAAGTTGAATCCGCGCTACATTGGTCCTTTCAAGTTGGACCGTAGCATACAAGTTGGATCTACCTGCCGAACTGAATAATGTTCACGATACATTTCATGTATCCAATCTGAAGAGAAGTCGAACTCAAGCTAACGTTGCCATTCCTACCAACGAAATTCATATTGATGACACGCTCCACTTCGTTGAAGAACCTGTCGAGGTCATGGATTGGAAAGTGAACAAGACCCGCCGGAGCAGTGTCAAGCTCGTTAAAGTTCGATGGAATGCTAGACATGGTCCTGAATTCACCTGGGAGCGTGAAGACCGAATGAAAGAGAAATACCCCCACTTATTTCCTGAGAACCCTGCTTCTACAAGCAGAATTTAAAATTTCGGGACGAAATTTATTTAACGGGGGGAGAATGTGACAACCCTCACAAAACCAGGTATCCGTACGACTTAATTAACTATTAATTGTTGCCTAATTACTGTGCTTAACTGAGATTTCTGATAAACTGCTACTTGATTGTTGATACATGTACATATCAGCATCATACTTTGATTTCTGTCACTACATTATTTGCTTACTGAACTCTAGTGACAAACATGATGCACAAAAGCACAGTAGCATTTGAACGGATAACCTATTGAACATGCTGATATAGCCAGCATCAGGCACACACTGCCTCTAAAGGCCTGAATGAGCCAGAAATATTTTACTACACCCATAGTGTGTGTAGGGATACAAGGGTTGTTAAACTGCGTCTCTAGGAATAAGATACAGAGATTGAATGTGCCTAAAACGTACTCTAAGCACAAAACACAGCACTTTTATCAACATACTAGCTTCTAGCTAATTAATAAAGGGCCAAAACATGGGGAATTATTCCTGACACTTTGCAGAATAAATTGTGTCGTTAAAAATATTAATTACGACGCTTAAAGGATTACTTAAGCACTTTAACGGATTACTATCCAACCGAACAACCGGACTATACCCGGGACATAAAAATATTGCCAGAAATATTATTAGTCTTTTTCTGAGCCAGTTAGGGTCCCTGATTACCCTAACACCCGCTTTATAACGCGTCACGCAACTAACGGGGTTAATCTCTAAAGTAACCAACTTAATGTAACTGAACTCTAACTAAACAATCGAGATCCAACCGGATACCCCCCCCCTAATGGGATCGGCCAACATGATGTGACAAGAGGGTACAACTTTTGATTTTTATATTACATATGTCGGATATCTAGAAGACATGGAAACCGTTGGACGAAAGGACTTAAATTTCTCTATAAATACCCCCCCCCCATGACATTAGAGAATTCTCACACTTGATCACCAACTCACTCCACTCCCTCTCCCTCTCTTGGTTCTCGGCCGTAACCCCCCTCCACCAACCATCCATTTTCGAGTTCTTGTCTAGCCATTCCAAGCTTATACAAGGTGTTCGGGTCACGAATAAGGAAGCTTTAAGCAAGCGGAAGTTGAAGGACCTCATCCATTTGCTTTTATCCACGCCATTTTCGCCAAAGATCTTCCCTAGCCCCGAGCTAGAGGTATAACGTTTAAAACTCGCTCTTGATCGTATTTAAAGTGGTTAATATGATTTTTAACGGTAAAAAGTCGGAATCATGCGTTTTGAATCTTTAAAGGCTACTAAAACTCGAATATTGTTGGTTAAAAGCTCATAACATGTGTAAAAGTCGTAGTATTCGAATATGTTGGTTATTGAGGCCCGATCTACGATGTGGTGGCTCTTATCATCGTTTAATCCGACTTTGTTAAGATCACGAATCTTGACATACGCTTGTTTCTATTGGTACAAGGGTTAAAAGGTGAAACTCCACCACACGAGAAACATGAACTTGTGTAAAAGTATTTTGACTTGTAAAATAGTATTTAAAACGAGCCGATCTACGTATGTACAAGTGGTATATTCGTAGAACCAAGTGTCGAGAAAATCATGTTTTATAAAAGTTGGATGACATGTTAACAAATATGATTTTTACAAACTACAAGTGTATAAACACTTGTGAAACGAAAGATCCGACAAAATAACAATTTTTACAAAAGTTGTCGGGAAGTTGTAAAGGATGATTTGTTCTAAAAACGGGGTTTTTACAAGACTAAACTATTTTATACATAGATCCACTAAATATAAGGTGATCTACACTATGACTTTCGGAAAAACTACAAATTCATGTAATAATGCGATTTTACATACTAGTCTACAAAATCGATGTGTTAAAACTGGTTTGAAGTATCGGAAATTGATTGGTTGATTAAAGAAATTGTTGAAATGATTTTGTAAAAGAAAATGATACGCTTGAAAGCGTGGCCACCTCCAGTTACAGGGGAAACTCTGGCGAAATTTTTCTAAAATCTAACACTTAGAATTATTTACAAGTGTTAGACTATTTTTGATACATTTTCAAATATATTTCGCCATGACTTTAATTATTAAATAATCGGAGGTGGGATTTTTCACAAAACTAAACGTGGTAAATATTTATTCGATAAATATATTTTTCACCACACTGTTTATGATTATTTTGTGAAAATATATAAATATTATTTTTAGAGTAAAATAATATTTACAAACTTTGTCGAACCCAAAATAATACCAACGCCTACACGACAAACATATAAGTTACAACGGTAATTACTATTACCACTTAATCGCCAAAACGTAACTTACGCTTTATACGGAAATATTCATAAATGCGTATTTTGTCAACGTATTATTTTGGAAAGTGTTATGTAAAAAGAAAATATATTATTTTTGAGAAAAATAATTATATTTTGGGATGAGAAATAAAATATATTAAGTGAGACTTAATATCATAAACGCGCATGTATTAATTCCCCCATCCTTGGGAAGGAAATTAACTACCAATTAGGTACAAGGAACAGTTGTCTAACTGTTTCCCGAAAATTAAACTATAAAGCTAAAGCACGGCCATCCGTCTAATAGAATTAGCACATGTAGGTCGTTGCACAGCTTTCGGACATTTGGAGTACTCTATTTAGCGACGCACTGACTGTGAGTTCATGTCCCCCTTTTCTCTTAACTGTTTTCAGTTTTCTAAACTGCGGGGGTGAAATACATGTTACAATGATTATGAATATGTTTATACATGGTATGATTAGCGTAAGGAGGTTTGTTACTTAGATCATGTGAGTGGGTAGGCGGAAACTTGAGGCCATTAATCCTCATAGTAGGACCGAGGGACAGGAGCGGTAGATCTATCTGGGTGTAGCGAGCCCAGCCCCAGGTCCAACTGAACGGACCTCGGGGTGACTTAGTGCCCGACGCATAAATCCGCTAGGTTTGAGTCTTCCTACTTGCACTTCACACATATCAATGGCCTTGCAAACCATTGGTGATCTCTTTTTTCCTTATTTGCTACATACCAGGTTTTTGATAAAGATAAAGGTTTATTTACTCACTATCGCATGAACTCGCTCAACATTATTGTTGATTTTTCAACTTACATGTATTTCAGGAAACTAACGATCTGGCGCGGTATGGCTTGTTTTCCGCTGCATTAGGCCCGAGGTCATCCAGGGTTCGAGACTTGTGACTCTTTCCTGGACAAGTCATAGTCCCTGAACCATGTTTACTTTAAGTTTGCATTTGTAATGTTTAGACAAGTTATGATTGTTGGGTGTTAACCCGTTAAGACAATGTTTTGATTTTTATGGATGATCTTGGATATTTTTAATTCATATAGCTTGTTATGATTAAGCTATGGTATTAAGAAGTCACACCAAATTAACCACGCTTCCGCAAAGCCAGGGTGTGACAAATATGATAGAACCATACGAGTAGTTTGTCTTTGGGTTGACATCATAAGGTTTCATCAAGCATTCATACAAACGCATAAATTTTTCAGAAATAAAAACAACAAATCTTTATTTATGTAACAACGGAATTGTCTTGAAGTGTCAAAAGATAACAACCAAGGAAACACAAAACAGTAATTGTTCACTGCTGCATCATTGTTCATATTTGCCTCATTGATGTTGAACACTCGTCTACGCGCTGGAGGTATGTTAACAAGCCTTGGGCAATTGTTCCTGAAGTGGGTAAGGTCACCACAGTTATAACACGACCCTGGAGGGAACCGTGCTTGAACAGTAGCAGGGTTTGCAGCAGCTTGATTTGCATAACGACAAACATTGATCAAATGTCCCAACCGCCCACAGTGGGTACATTTGTGACACTGCTCTTGCTCTAGATGATGACGGTTGCATTTGTTGCACAAAGGTGCGGTACCAACATAGTTTTGTCTTTTACGAGGTTGTGCTGGCTGGTTCGGTGCAACTTGTTTGTCTTGAGCAGTTACAGCGTAGCTTTGAGAGGCTTTGCGCTTCTTCTTCTTGGACACCTCAGCATTTTCTTCCTTTGGTTCCACATGAGCAGTCTTGTCAGATGGTCTTAAGTCGCCCTTCCGAAACAGCTTGCGCTTCCTGATATGGGATTCAGTCAGAGTGGCAGCCAATTCAATGGCTTGTCTGACAGTAGTAGGGTTGCTGCCAGTAACGATATCCTGAACTACGTCAGGAAGCCCATCAATGTATTTCTCAATCGCCTTATCCAGAGGCGTAACCATAGTAGGGCATAACAAGCTCAATTCCTCGTAGCGGTCAGTATAGGCTCGATGTTCCCCACTGTCTTGCTTTAAATCATCAAATTCCCTTTCTAGAGCCCTAAGCTCATGACGAGGACAAAATTTCTTCATCATAAGAGCCCTAAGCTCGGCCCAAGTCTGTGCTAATGCAACCTCAGCACCGCGGTCTCTCATAACCCCGTTCCACCACGTAAGAGCCCTCTTCTGAAACACACTCGAAGAAAACTCGACCTTGCGATTTTCAGGACACTTAACGTGACGGAAAGTATTCTCAATGCTCTCGAACCATTGAAGAAGCCCAGTTGCTCCCTCAGAACCACTAAACTTGAGTGGTTTAGCCGAGTTAAAAATATTGAAATTGCATGGAGCATTGTTGTTGTTGATGGCTTGAGTTATTTGAGCATAAAGATTTGGGAAGGCAGCAGCCATTTGCTGCGCGATAATTTCCGCCAGTTCGGCATTCGCCATCTGATTGTCGCGTCGAGCAGGCATTCTAAAAGAGGAAACATGAGAGGAAACGAGTGAGAGATTAGACGAAAAGAATGAGATGAAACAAATCTGATGAAAGCAAGGATAGTGGTCATTTGTTTGTTACTACAAAGCAACAAACGATCTGGGTGATTAATCAAAGCAAATAGGTCAAAAATAATGTATCGCGAAGACATGCTCGCCTATAAGTGGACACTCACCCCAAGAGTTCCCAGGTAAGAGTGACTGGTCCGATCATGAGGATTTGTACGAACACTCTAGCCTTAGACAGAAAACTCAGGGTACAGGCACCCACCCTTCCAGTTTGCATGTGTTCACATTATTTAGACCAACTATGACGGGATTTTGAAAATTCAAAGGGGTTCAAAACCTTATAACAGAGGGTTCAAAACCTACTAATCAATCATCCTAGAACAGATGATTAGTTTTCAAATCGGTTTTGAAATTTATGTTCTTGTTGTGGTCGTCGCCTAAGGATAGGTGACAGTATTGTTTTATGACTAAACGCAAGTAAACTCGCGTTAGGGTCCTAGGAAGGTTATAGACTAGGTCAAAGCATTACTAATAACCTAATTCCCTATAACCATTAGCTCTGATACCAACTTTTCTGTCACACCCCGACCACGTGGAACAACAAAACGTGGCGGAAACGTCGGGGAGTGTTGGGACAGAATCATTGTTTCATAACACATGGAAATTGAAATATTGTTTTATTGATTAAATTGACTCATTGTTCTAATACAATTAAATAAGTACAACTATGATCTTCCAATTTTTAAAGTTTCTAAGGCACGAGTCCATCCTAAATGTAGCATATATCAACAATCATCTCAAGACGGCACCTGAAACATGTGTAAAAATAGGTACGTCAGCATAAAAATGCCTGTGAGATACATAAGTTTTGTGAAAATGGGATTCATGACTTGAGTTTAAAGAAAACGTTTAATAACAGTCAGTCATGAACCTTGTAATTTGCTTTGTCTTGTAAATCATTTGAAAAACGATAAAATCAGATGATATGTAAAAATAAGAGAACACTGTGTGGTTAAATGGATAACCATGTAAAATGAGTTTGTATAAGATAAGTCGTTTGTAAATCATTGTCTTGTGGAAAGTGTGTTATTTGTATAAAATGTTATATGACCTAAATTGAAATGATTCAAATAACGCTACGATATGTGATACCATACAAACACTTATATATAGGAAGTACCAGCGGCGTATCCACCATGCTTGTATCATATTACACCCGCCTCGTTACTTAAGTCACTTACGCAAACCAAACCACCAATATAGAATGTTCATGTTTAAACCAATAGTCCAAGGTTATTGTATAACTCAAGTTAAATGTAAACCATGTAATGTATAAACAAAAGTTATGTATGGTAAGTGAAATGAGATTTCTTAAACCACAAGTAAAAAATTGTACAAAACAAGGTGTTTGAATAAATCAAAAGTTATGCTTTGTAAAATAATGTAAGGTTAAACGAATAACCTTATAGTAGCATATTAACAGTATACTTTGGGTTTGTAAATAACATATCAAAAATATGTTTTGGTTTGTTGATAAAATGCATTGGTTGGTTCTGTACAATACCACACATGAGAGTATATCAAACTATACTTTTTGGGAGTATATAAAAATATACTTTAAAGGTGCGATTTAAGAATTCATTCAGACCTAGTGCATCAAACTACACCTTTGAGACTATAAGGATACCACAAAGGAAATCCCTATTTGGATGGAGAAACAAATTGGTTTCAGACATTCCATGACAACAGGAATGGGGTGTCTAGTCCTATAGTGCTATATCATACTACCAATCGGTCTGGTGAACAAAATAAGTACTATTCCAACAATTACTTTTGTAATCTTTGAGAAATCAGTGTTTAAACCATAGATAGTCATTTAGTTTGTCAAAAGATAAATACTAACATGTATAATCAATTATACTTTGAAATCATGTAAATAACAGATAGGTACACATGCTTCACCCCAAAACAGTTGAAAACAGTAAAAGAGGGGAACTATCTACTCACCTGAGATTGCTTAGAAGTTCTTGTATGATAACCAAACAATGCTAGAGATTACGGAATATCAGACGGCACCTAATAGGTAGCTATGTTAATATACCGGACCAAATCGGAAGGATCGGATAGTATGCGGGTTCGTAAACCAAACGAGTATGGAGACTCGTGTAATATGGTTTAACAAAGCCTACATACTAAAATGAAACCTAACCTAAGTGCTTGCGACCCATCACGACCCGTTTAGGTAGCTTATGCTACCTTACGCGTCGTTCGCGTAGAACGCGTCTGGAACGCCTAACATCGTGACCACAAGGTATAACCTCGGAAGGTTATAGCTATGGTCACCTAATGTGTTTGGTCAGATCTTAATGATCGACCAAATGGGTCGGGTTCGAAAGTATAAACGATGGTTTAGATCGCTTACCTTACGACCCTATATAAGCACTAAACTAAAAGTGACGGGCTAAGCATGTTAGAACATGCTTAACTAAGATTAGAAAATAGGTTTGGCATCAAAACAAACAGCTTTGATGCTCACGGGTAGTTTGGTTACAAAATATGCAAGAATGCACATTTTGGCCGAAACTACGACTCGTCACTGAGCCTAGATAACGTGGTAATCAGTAGGTATAGTCACTACGGACTATAACCATCGTGATCACACTCACGTTATGAAGTTCCATGAACTTCGGGTTGACCATAGGCTGGTCAACGCAGAAAGTCAACAAAACGTTGACTTTCGGACTCGAAAAGCGAATAAAAGAGCGAAAGAATACTTACGGAGGGTCCCCGAATGCTAATCTAGATCAAAGAGCTCAGGTATGAAGCAAAGGCATCAACTTAGAGCATTTTGATCAGATTGTGTGGGTTTTGGCAACAAGGGGGGGTATTTATAGGAAAAGTAGAACTGTTAGGATCGTTTATCGAATATCGTGCCATGATCTTGCCCGTACACTTGTCAAAATGTTGTGGTTACTGACAATGGCCCTTGGCTCTTGATTGGGTGAAAGGGCATTGCCCCTTGAATGAACGAAAGGCCAACTGCAAGTGGATTCAATGAATCTGCTGTACTGGGGACTCCTTACGGACCGTATGGGTTTTGGCTTACGGTTCGTAAGCCCTTAGTTTGGCAGATTTACAGTTTTGGTCCCTGTAGCTCCAAAACTTGGTATTTGATGCATTTTTGACATGTTTAAGCCCCGTTAACCCCATTTCAAAGCTCTAAAATGATGTTAAAGTATAGGGAACTTAAATTGTGCTCAAAAATATCTCGGATGTCGGTTCGTTTGGCCGTACGGTCGCGATGTTCGGTTAATTACGACGGAATGCGCATAAGCGCGAAAGACGATCCAAATTGCGCGATGAATGGATTTTTCTCATGCCATACACTAAGGCATAATATAAGGATGCTTACATAAATTTTTGGATGTCTGGATGTATTCAGAACGTAAGTTATGCGCAAAAGTGCAAACTTGTGCAGTTTTTGACACTTTTAGCCCCTGAATGATCCAAAAGTTTGTTTTAGCATACCAAACACCTCAAAGCCTATTTCTAAGCTATGTAAAGGATATGTATGGTATGTTTAACTTATGGACATGTTCCGGAATGTTCGTTACAGTTCAAATTGGCATACTTTCGCAGTTTGTCAAGTTTAGTCCCTGTAAGCGAATTAACTTGTTTTTGCCACACCAAAGCCTTCAAAAATTATTTCTAAGTTATGTAAAAGTTATTTAAGGTATGTTAAGCCTATGTCACTATTCCGGAGTGTTCGTTGGATTAAACCGGTTATTTTTACGCATCAGAGCGCGTATAACTCTCCAAAAAGCGAATTAAAGCTTAAAATCGAACAAGAGTTGATATGTGCCAATGATACACATATTTTTACAAATCTCAAGTATGAATATACAATATTTCATTCGTTTGGCATTTGTTTGATGGTGGAAGTGACACAGGTGTCACAGTTTTGAAGTGATTTGATATCAGTTGTCAATTTGTTTATATAGTTTGTTTTCAAATTTTCCTTTAAATGTATTTGCATTTTAGGGGGAGTAAAAATTTCAGAAAATCCAAAAACATTAGAAAATTAAAAAAAAAACAAAAACAAAAACATGATAAAATCAAAAATGAGTTTTGTTGTATAAAAGAGGAAATGATAGTACATCAGTGGACGATTACGGCATGCTAAAGAAATGGAAAGTTAAATAGTGATAAACGGTCTCACTGATGATATCTCAGTAGGTTTTCGCACATTTAATAGATTGTGACGAGATAAAAACCTAAATTTCAAACTTGCTTAATTCGTGGGTAACATCTCTCGGATATATGGGTAACCCCTGAAATCTTGTTTGAAGGACCCCTCTTTCTGAGATACTAGGTCTTTATGCTTAGTGATATCTGGGGTATTATCCTGGGACTTCTGCGAATGGAAATTCTGACCTAGTCCCCGCATAATACTCTCTGCAAATGCTTGAAAAATAAGCGCAGCCCTCAGCAAATTGATGAAGCAATAAAATTGATAGTCATTGTTGTTGTAACAAAAGATCCTCTAAAGCGGACCCACCAAAAGTCGAAGCCGTCATCTCTCTGCGTATACGGAAGTATCGACCTGAGCTCTCACGGCCCTCGCACCTAACCCCTTACAGATATCATCTAGGTATACTCACCTGTAAGACTGAATATTGGGATTTGGATACGGGAGTATATTCAAGTGGTGGGACACGTGAATAAGTTTAAGTATCCAAAACATTAATTTCGTATCTCGGATCAATTGAACTTTGTGTGAAAATTTAAGTGGACCAGTATACTGACAATCTAAGTGAATCGTTAAAAACTTAAAATGTTTAAAGCTTAATGATGTTTGTGATTTGTCTCAGAAACTGATATGATCCTCTTACACAATCTCACAAAAATATTGTATGTAAATATTTTCTTTTACATTTCATGTTATTTCATTCAAAAATCCAAAAAGATTTTCGGTGTGTTTTAGCCTAAATTTTTGAAAAAGTCCAAAAAGATTTTCGACAACTGATATTGAAAAGCTGATTTTCTAAATTTAAGTGCTGAACATGATGAACAGGTTTGGGAGAGTTTGGTTGAAAATTTTTTCAGAGAAAAGAATTTTTTTTGTAAAAAAATGATTTTATGAATGATCTTAGTTTTTCTGGTTGTACTTTGATAGTAGGGAAGTTAGTGTTGGTGCATACAATTTGATAATTTGTTAATATCTTATTTTTTATGAATCTTATGTTTTGGGTAGAGGATTTGCAGGAAAGCCTAGATTCTGATTGAAAAAGTAGCAAGCCAGGCTGCAATCCTAATTCTGCAAGTGAACCTGGTAGCTAGACTACGATTCCTGCACAAGTTGAGGGGAAGTCGGATTGTCAAAAGCCAGGTTCTGATCCTGAAAGTGCAGATGCTGATGAACTTAAAGAATCAAGAGAGCTGGTTAAGAGAATTAGAGTGGAACAAAGTGTTCAAGAAAGTTTTTGAAGCCCGAAGACTGATAAAGACTGAAGTTTGAGAAGACTCGAAACTGAAGAATCGTCAACATCTGAGGGGGAGTCTGTTAATGCATACATCTGTCGACTTCGTCTTGTATCAAGTCTTAGACTTATAGCCTAGCTAACACCCCTCCGATGCTTAAGTCAGTATTGGGTTCAAAAGAATAAACAATATCAAATATACTAAAAGAGATAGAATTCATACCATTCTGAGTTAGAAATTAAATTCTAAACTCACTTGAAATAGAACTTTAGGTGTATAGCATTTCAGGATCTTGGTAACATATCCCCCTCCATATTCTTGAGTCAGTATGCTCATTTCCCTGATTCTGATTCAATCTCATAAGGCCCTTCCCACTTTGGAGCTAACTTTCCATCAGCAGGATTAGTAGTATTTTGAAAAGCCTTTCTTAATACCCAATCTCCAACCTGAAATCTTCTAGTCCTTATATTCTTGTTATATGCTCTGGATATCCTCTGTTGATATGCTACCATCCTTAGCTTTGCTGCATCTCTTGTCTCATCAATAGTATCTGATTCCTGGCATAGGGCTTCAGGATTCTGCTCAGGATCCTGGAGGTTGGATCTTGCCGTAGGTATCACCATTTCTGTCGGGATCACTGCTTCTGCTCCAAATACTAAGGAAAATGGGGTTTGGCCAGTTGCACTTTTCACTGTCGTTCTATCAGCCCATAAAACAAAGGGTAATTCTTCTGCCATCTTCCCTTCTTAGCTCCAAGCCTTTTCTTCAGATTGTTGACAATTATCTTGTTTGAAGATTCTGCTTGTCCATTTGCTTGAGGATGTACTGGTGTAGACGTGATCATTTTAATTCCCCAACTCTTACAAAAGTTAGTAGTCCTCTTACTTATAAACTAAGAACCATTGTCACAAATTATCTCAGCTGGTACTCCAAATCTAGTCAGGATATTCCTTTTAATGAAGGATACTACTTCTTGATCTCTAACTTGAACAAATGCTTCAGCTTCAACCCATTTAGAGAAATAATCAGTCATTGCCAGCATGAAGACTTTTCCTCCTGGAGCCTTTGGCAATTTTCCTACTATATCCATTCCCCACTTCATGAACGGCCAAGGGGAAGCGATAGGATAAAGTGGCTCAGCAGGCTAATGTAATATATTACTGTGTCTTTGACATGCATCACATCTTCGAGCATATTCTGCAGCATCTTTCCTCATCATTGGCCAATAGTATCATGTTCTTAATACCTTCGAGAATAATGACCTGCCCCCAGTATGGTTACCACAATCCCCTTCATGTATATCCTGAAGCACTTCTTTGGTTTCGGGATCCTCCAAGCACCTCAGATATGGTCCTGCAAGAGATTTCTTATATAAAACATTATTTATAATAGTGAATTGTGATACCTTTATTCTAAAGGCCTTAGGATTTTCATCCTTCGGGATGTGTCCTTCCGTGAGATATCTCATGATTGGGGTCGTTCAGGATTTAGGATCCTCCTCGGAATACTCATCATCAGGATCCTTAATACTTACTACTTCCTTATCCTGAGATTTAAGAAGATCCGTCGTAGGATACAGAATATGTAATATTGGTATTTGGGTTCCCTCCGGTATCTGACTGATGATCCTAGATTTGCCAAGGCATCAGCTTCAGCATTATCCTCTCTCGGTACCTGTTCAAGCGTAAAAACATTGAAATATCCTGCTAATTTTTTGAGAATTTCGAGATACTCGATCAACTTCGCACCTTTAACTGCATAGGTCCCATTAAAATGATTAGTGATTAACAAGGAATCAACAAATACTTGTAAACCCTTGATATTTATACTCTTAGCCAATTCTAATCCTGCAATTAAAGCTTCATATTCTGCTTCATTATTAGTGGCAGGAAACTAACATCTAATAGCCTGGGGTAATATGTCCCCCTGTGGCGATTTTAGTAGTATACCCAAACCTACACCTCTTACATTAGATGCACCATCAGTATATAGTGTCCAGGATTCTATATTTTCTCCTAGTTGTTGCACTTCTAGGTCTACTTCATTTTGAATATCACTACTAAAATCAGCCACAAAGTCTGCTAAGGCCTGAGACTTTATGGCATATCTAGGCTCATATATTAGATCATAGGCACTTAATTTCACTAACCATTTAGCCATCCTACCTGACATCTCGGGTTTCCTAAGCACATTTTTAGCAGGATAGTTAGTTTTAACATGAATCCTATGTGTCTCAAAATAATGTCTAAGTTTTGTTGACGCCATAACTAGGGCTAATATCAATTTTTCTAAATGAGAATATCTAGTTTCAGCATCTAATAAACTTTTACTAACATAATAGACAGGATATTGCTGACCTTCATGATCCTTTACAAGGACAGCACTTACTGCATTCCCTGATACTGCAAGATACAGGGAAAATGGTTCACCATCCTCAGGCTTCATCAATAGAGGTGCGGTTGAAAGATACTGCTTCAAATCCTGTAAGGCTGCTTCATGCTTCTCTCCCCATTCGAATTTCTTATTCTTCTTCAGGATATCATAAAATTCCTTGCATTTTTTCGAGGATCTTGAGATAAATCTGTTTAATGCTGCTACTCACCCTGTTAATCTTTGAACATCTTTCATATTTGAAGGTGACTTGATATCCAAGATAGCTTTTATCTGCTCTGGGCTTGCCTCTATCCCCCTTTTCGTCACCATATATCCTAGAAACTTTCCTGCTCCCACTCTAAAATGGCATTTAGTAGGATTTAATTTCATGTTGTATTGGTCCAGGATATCAAATGCTCCCTTAATATCCTGGAGGTCCTCAGCCTTCTTAGATTTTACTACCATGTCATCAATGTACACCTCCATGGTGTCCCCCAGCTTGCCTTTGAACATCATGTTCACCAATCTTTGGTATGTTGCAACAGCATTTTTTAAACCAAAAGGCATAGCAGTATAACAATAAATACCTTTCGGTGTCATGAAAGCGGTATCCTCCTGATCCGAGGGTTCCATTTGGATCTGTTGGAATCTTGAGGAGGCATCCATGAAGGTTAACATCTCATGGCCAGCAGTAGCATCCAGCATTGAATCAATATGAGGTAGAGGAAACGGGTCTTTGGGACAAGCTTTGTTCAAGTCTGTGTAATCTACACAGACTCTCCATTTCCCGTTTTTCTTTTGCACCACAACTACATTTGCCAGCTGTTTTGGTCAAAAATCAGACGAGGATAATGCAACCAAACTCTTTGTTACGGGGTATGATGCTTGAATTGGTGAACAACAATGAGGATCACTTAGAAGTAAATTGCACAAGAGACACAAAGATTTATACGAGGAAAAAGCCCTTGATCAATGAATGATCTCCGGCATAAAAAACCTCGGGTGATGGAAACTACCGATCACCAACTTCCAATTAACCAATAATTGTTTACAACTTTGGATAATAGCGAGCTAGGTACAAGGATCACTATGGTGTATCGTGCAGAAATGTGTAAAAATTGCTAAGTGTTTTGCTGTATGCTCAAGAGTGCGGTTGTACGAGTGTGTGTAGCCAAAATTAGCCAAGTGTTTCTAAAGCTAGCTCGCTACCCCTTTTAAAATAGAAGTTAACTAGCCTAACAAACTGTCCGCAATTCGTGCCATGCTCCCACGTTCTCCAAAACGTCCATTTTCAGTCAAACACGTGCAAAATAACCGTGGAATATTCCTTAGTAACGTTGCCAAGACCAAGTCCAAGTTGTTACTCCTGCAAAACACTACGAAATTCAAAGTAAACAATCGTTAGTATAAGGATCCTTAGGGTGATCCATGATCCTGATCCTGAAGCACTTCTGAGGATCACTATCTGTCACGGAAGTAAGGATCTCTAATAGGATAATAAGTGAGGATCATAGGTCATTAAAAAATCCTGCCCTAACAATTGCCTCCAAAATATAAGGAGTAATTATGTAACATAAACGAGTTGTATTTTGTTGATCTTATCCGCAACTAACTAACGGATATATAGCCGTTAATATCAGACTAGCCGTTACCCTTTTGACGTCACCGAAGTGACATGCCTGCAAGATCATGATTATAAATAAGAGATAGAGATAGGGATCGATTAGCATTTAAATTCAAGAGAACTCCCTTTATATTCGTATTGGAAGATCAACCAGGTAATCCTCTTTCCTTCTTCTTTTCCTTTCTCTTACTCTGTTTTTCTTTCTTTACCACCGTCAAGTATGATGCTCCGAAATTCTCCTGCCAAGGATCTCAAGAAGAACAGCCCTCTGAAGGGTCAAGGGATCATCAAGGATTCTCCCAATGAGAGGTGTTGCTTTACTGACCCTCAAATTGATAAAATCCGGCACTACTTTCCGGCGAACACCTTCTTCAAACCTTTCGATCCTACTGCTCTGAGTGACTACATCTCTGAGACTTGGGTAGCTTTCCCTGTCACTCCTTTTACGATAGGATACTCATATCCTTTCCCTCAATTCACCCAATCTTTCTTCTCCCTCACCGGCATCTCCTACATCCAAGCTATGCCGATGATCTGGAGGGTTTTATACACCCTTGAAAGGATCATCGAGCAGGAAGGGATTGATCTTGGAATGTCAGAACTGGCTGAGATGTATGATCTCACTACTTTTGGATCCCGCCGATACTTGTTCAAACGAAAAGCTGGTGAAGAGCACCCTGTTTTCAAAGCTACCAAAAACGATACAAACTGGAAGCGACGCTATCCCAAACAGGAAGGATCTGCCCAGGGGGTGGTGCACCCATGGTAGGATAGAGGATCCTGAGAAGGATCACCAGATAATCTCCTATTGTATGAGGATCACTAACAAATCTCAGTGCTCAAGGATCACAAGATCGCTGATCTTGAAAAGGCCCTCCAAGCTGCCAGGACCGAAACAGCCAAACTCCTGATTGACATTGACTACGAGAAGCATGAAATCATGGAAGCTGCAAAGGTCTCTGCTGCTATCACAATGTACAAAACATGACTGCAGATGGCCCAGGAAGCCCAGGATCCTGACTTCGACAGAAGCAGCTGGGATGTTGAAGGCTGGAAGGCAAGGCTAGCTGACCTGGAGGATGATGAGGAGGCTGAGGAGATGTTGGCGCTTGAGGCCGTAGGCAGTGGCAAGGATCAAGTGAAGGATGCTGGAGCTGGAGAGGATGAAGGGGCAGCGAAGGTCTAGGCTGCGTGATTGGGCAATGATGGACACTTCTAGACATAGCCGGAGCCCAATTTTTTAAGTTTGATGGTAGTTTTTGCTAAACAATTGTCGGTTTGTACTTTGAACAATAGTTTTAGGATTAAGGATCCAGGATCCTTCAGACAATAGGTAGGATTGCAAATGGTGGAGGGATCCTCTGTTTGGGGGATGAAGCCATTGTGATCCTGCCGCCTTTTAATTTCCTGCATGCTATGACCGCACATATAATGGACACCCGTTGCCAACCCATGTGGACGGGCCACGTTTTGCTGGTAGAAACGTGGGTTGGCAATCTTGACAACTTTTGGTGGTTTAATCTTTGTTAATAAAATAACTATAATCTTTTTTGGCTTATCTTATGTTGTTATCCTTGTTTGTCTTTTTAATTTTCAATTGTTTTGATGTATATGTCACACCCCGACCACGTAAAACAACAAAACGTGGCAGAAACGTCGGGGAGTGTTGTAACAGAATCATTGTTTCACAACCATGGATTAAACAAATTTCGTTTTATTAAATTAAATGAGTTACAATGTCTTAACAATAAAGAAACATAACAAAATTAACTAGTCTTGCATCTTTTAATGTCACTAAGGCCTCGTCCAATCCTATGTGAGCATGCATCAATATCATCATCAACTATCATCAACTATTGTACCTGAAACACATGTGAAAATACATCAGCATAAAAATGCCGGCGAGTACATAGGTTTTATGAAAAATAGGATTCATGACCTAGGTTTGAGAAAATGTTTAACAAAAACTTGTCATGAATCCAGTTTAAGTGTTTGCTTTTATAAAATGTTTGAAATCGATGATAGATATGTATAGTTAAAAAGATTGATGTAAGGTTAAATGAATAACCAAGTAAAAATGAGTTTGTATAAAACAAACTGTCTCGTAAAACAATGTCTTGTGAAAAATATGTTATTTGTGTAAAAATGTATAAATCCAAATGAATGATTCAAATAACGCTATGCCATGTAATATAATACAAGCACTTATATATAGGAAGTACCAGCGGCGTATCCACCATGCTTGTATCATATTACACACGTCTCGTTACTCAAATCACTTACCCACATAAACTACCAATGTAAATTGCCCATGTCTAAACCATTGTCAAATGTCAATCAAGTAATGTGTAAACAAAATGTCGTGTATGGCAAGTGAAATATGTAATAACCAAACCATAGGTAAGAATGCACAAACAATGTACTAAGTATGCGACGGATGGACATACATAGCATGATACAAAGCATAAAATGTCTTGTAAAACGATGTACTAAGTATGCACACAATGGGCATACATTGCATGTGATGTAAAATGTACTAAGTATGATGAACATACATAGCATGAAATGTTATGTAAAACGATGTACTAAGTATGCACACAATGGGCATACATAGCAAAACATAATAAAATCATGTACTAATAGTGTACTAGTGAACATAGCAAGTATATGATATAAAAGCATGAAATCATGAAGGTAACAAGTAGGCACATGTGTTTCACCCCAAAATGTTTGAAAAACAGTAAAAGAGGGGTCTATGTACTCACTTGAGATTTCTTAGAAGTCCTAGGATAACCACCAAGCAATGCTAGAAGATCACGGAATCAAACGGCACCTATATAGGTATCTATATTAATAAACGGACCTATCGGAGGGTCAGGTAGTACGAGGTTTCGTAAACCAAATAAGTGTGGGAACTTATATAATATGGTTTAACAAGGCTTACGTACTAAAACGAAACCTATCCTAAGTGCTTACGACCCATTACGACCCGTTTAGGTAGCTTATGCTACTTTAACGCGTCGTTCGCGTAAAACGCGTTCGGAATGCCTAACTAGTCCTATGACAAGTAAGATATGCCTTAACATGTTTAATATGGTTACCAAAACAGTCTATATGTCAAAAGTTACGTTACATAGGCTTAAAATGAATTTTAGCGCAAAAAGGGCATTTTGGTAATTTACCTAAGGCATAAGAACTACTTATCATACAACTACTTAAACGACGTGACCATAAGGTATAACCTCGGAAGGTTATTCCCTATACAACTATGGTCACCTAAAGTGTTTGGTCGGATCCTAAGATCGACCAAATGGGTCGGGTTCGAAAGTATAAGCGATTGATTAGATCGCTTACCTTTACGACCCTAAACAAGCACAATTCTAAAAGCGACGAGCTAAACATGCTAGAACATGTTTAGTAAAGTTAGAAAACAGGTTTGGTATCAAAACAAACGGTTTTGATACCCTAGAGTAGTTTGGTTACAAAATACGCGAGGAAACGCATTTTGGCCGAAACTACGACTCGTCACTGAGCCTAGATAACGTGGTAATCAGTGGGTATAGTCACTAGGGACTATAACCATCGTGATTACGCTCACGTTATGAAGTTCAAACGAACTTCGTGTTGACCACAAACTGGTCAATGCAGAAAGTCAAACGCAGTTTGACTTTAACGCTAAAACGAATGAAAAATGCGAAAGAATACTTACAGAAGGTCCCCGCAATATTGATTTTCCAAGTATTCTCAGGTATGAGGTGATGAAACACCCCAACTTAGAGAAATCTCAGAAATCAAGTGGGGAAAGAATGAAGTGGGTTGGGTTTATATAGGCATGGCACAACCGTTAGGATCGTTCATCGCGAAACGTGCTTCGATCTCGGCCGTACACATGGGCCCATTGTTTTGGGAAACCTTGGGCACCCATAGATTCAGCCCATGGATTGAAAATACCATTTGCAAGTGGTTTTGAAGTGATTAACAGCTGTAAACAGCTGTTTGCAACAAAAATGCAGGTCTGGGGAGGCCACGCGGCCCTTGTCAGGATACACACAAAACTCAGGCGGGCCGCCTGGGCTTGTCTGATCAGCACAAACTTTCAGAAATGACAGTTTTAGTCCCTGTTGCATATTTAAGCCATTTCCAACACTTCTAAGGCCCGTAAAGCCAATTTTAAGGCCCTAAAATGATGCCTAAACAATGTGGACATGAAACATGCCCAAAAATATGCCGGAGGTTGGTTCATTTGACCGTACGATCGCGATGTTCGCTTAATTACGACGGAATGCGCATAAGCGCGAAAGACGATCCAAATTGCGCGACGAATGGATTTTTCTTATGCCAAACACTAAAATAAAAATTTTTAATGCTTACATAAATTTTTGGAAGTCCGGAAGTATTCAGAATGTAAAATATGCGCGAAAATGCAAACTTATGCACTTTTTGACGCTTTTAGTCCCTGAATGAGTATAAAGTTTATTTTTGCGCACCAAACACCTCAAAGCCTATTTCTAAGCTATGTAAAGGATATTTAGGGCATATTTAACTTATGATCAAGTTCCGAAAGGTCTGTTACAGTACAAATTGACATACTTTCGCAGTTTGTCGAATTTAGTCCCTGTAAGCGAATAAACTTGATTTCGGCATACCAAACCATCCAAAACTTATTTCTAAGTTATGTAAGGGTTATTTAAGGTATGTTAAGCCTATTTCACTATTCTGGAGTGTTTGTTGCATTAAACTGGTTATATTTACGCATCAGATCGCGTATAACCTTCCAGAAAGCGATTTAAAGCCCGAAATCGAACAAGAATTAATATGTGCAAACGATACACATATTTATACAAATACCAAGTATGAAATAAAATATTACATTGATTTGGTATTTGTTTGATGGTTGAAGTGACACAGGTGTCATAGTCTCCCCTACTTCAGGAAATTTTGTCCCGAAATTTATTTAGAGGAAACTTGTGAGGGCTTGAATCATGAAGTTGAAAAGGTCAAAGGAATAATCCTATGGTAATTACTAGACTTCAATAGAGTCCCTTAGGTCACCAAAGGATCTTTTTAACTAGATTAACAAATAATCTCTTGAACTAGACCACCCGAGGGCCTTTTTAACTATATCAACACATGATATCTTTAACTAGATTGTCGAACCAATCTCTTTAACTAGATCAACAAATGATCTCTTTAACTAGACCACCAGAGGGCCTCTTTAACTATATCAACACATGATATCTTTAACTAGATTGTCGAACCAATCTCTTTAACTAGATCAACAAATGATCTCTTTAACTAGACCACCAGAGGGCCTCTTTAACTATATCAACACATGATATCTTTAACTAGATTGTCGAACCAATCTCATTAACTAGATCAACAAATGATCTCTTTAACTAGACCACCAGAGGGCCTCTTTAACTATATCAACACATGATATCTTTAACTAGATTGCCGAATCAATCTCTTTAACTAGATCAAAAATGATCTCTTTAACTAAACTACCCAAGAGGAATCTTTAATTACATCAACATATGATGTCTTTAAACTTTGGAATAGTACTTTATAATTTATCTATAACGTTGAAGCCCATTAAGGATTGAGGTAGTACCTTTTGATATCCTACTATGAATCCCTTATACTAAGATATGGAAGATTCTTACGAGGATTTGGATAGCAAAAATTCGGATTACAGAAAAACATAAAAGGGAAAACATAAGCACATAATTTGTTTAATTTGATTTTTAATTTGTTATCTTTGGGCGCGGATACTTAAAGCACACCAGGAATCCAATCCGTGGATTTCATTTGGCACTTAAATCATTTTCAAGAATCTATTTATAAAGATAGAATGATCTACCAAAAATTCGATTTTTTTTTTGGGTAAAGGGTTACCCCGGTGATTCTATATATTCACACAAAACAAAACAAGTAGTAAGGTAAAGTCCTTACTAGTTCAGACATGGGACATACCCCCATGAAAGTAGAACAAGAAAAACTACTAAACGTGATACAAAGATAAACCCACTAGACTAAGATCTAGACTTGAAATCGGCGCGCGAACTCATCCATTTTCCATGACCAAATCAGCTCCATGAACATCCCACTTCTCAAGAAGTTCCCGAACCCTCGCAGTATTCTTGAATCTAAGCCCTATCAATTTATATCTGACAGTGTCAAACACCACCTTGCATAACGTCTCTGGCGGCCTAGCATGATCTCTGAACAACCGGTTATTCCTTTCCTGCCAAATAGTATAAGCTAGGGCCGCAACTAACAACCTGCAAACCAAATTTTTTGCTGACTTTGAGCGCGAATGGGTACCAAGCCAGTAGAAAATGTCACACCATTTAGGATCCAAATTCTCCATACCCGCTTTAGAACGAACCGCCTCCCAAACTTTCGTGGCTACCTTACATTCAAAGAATAAATGCTCATGCGAGTCCACATCTTCGTAACACAACACACAGCACATCATGTTCATATTGTTAGACCGTGTATGGTTCCATTGCAGGATTTTATCCTGAGTTTCCAGTTTTCGTCTAACAATAAGCCACATCAGAAAAGCATGTCGAGGGATACACTGAGAGAACCAAATGAGATTAGCCCAATCCACCTCCTGATCCCTTGTTCGAATGGATTCCCACACTCTAGATGAAGAGTGTTCGGCCACATTATCTCCATGCTTCCACATAAGCCGGTCTTGGCCATTTAAACTCCTTTGCATGTGGTCGAGTTGAATAAGAACTGGGAACATATCTCTCCATGCATCCGGCCAGAGCCAAGTACCATTAAAATAGACATCCGCAACTGTAGCCTTGAGCGAAAACCCCTCTCGGGTTATAGTTCTCGGAGATAAAAACGTACAAAGCGGACCAATGTCGCTCCATGTGTCATACCAAGCAGAGGTATTTCTGCCATCTCCAAGCCGAGACCAGACATGTTGTCGAATCAAAGGCCGAATCTGAACCATCTTCCTCCAGCTCTAACTACAACTAACCGGCACCTTATGGTCCCAAAAATTCCGCCCTTTCAAACGATAAGAATGTATCCAAGCAACCCATAATGAATGACGGTTACTTAGAATACTCCAAACATGCGAAACCATTAGATCTTCATTAAAATCAGAGACCCGGCGGATACCCAAACCCCCTTCACACTTCGGCACACAAACAGACTTCCAGGAAACTTTCGCTCTACTAACCTTAGAAGAAGACTGAGACCATAGAAAATTCACATTTTTCGCTTCCAAATCCTTAACCACCCTAACTGGAAGGATAAAAACCGAAGACCAATACACATGGAGCGACGAAAGAACAAAGATAATTAGCTGAAGTCTACCCGCAAAAGACAGCATTTTATTCTTCCAATTATCAATCCTCCGTTCTAGACGCTCGACAAGAATACTACAATCTTTGTAAAGCAATCTAGAAGAAATAAGAGGAACCCCCAAGTATCTGACAGGTAACGTACCCTCAACAAATGGCATAATAGTCAAAATTTCCCGTTTAACATGATTAGGGACATTACAGAAAAAACCTGTACTCTTCTGAACACTAGGCACCAACCCCGACATCTTCGTAAAATTAGTGAGAGAAGACATAATACACCTAGCTGAGGCCACATCTCCCCTAGCAAAAAGGAATAAATCATCCGCAAAGCACAAGTTGACGATTTTCTGTTTCTCACATTTGTTATGGAACCGAAACGACGTATCAATTCTCGTAGAATGGTTCAGGATGCAGGTCAAAACTTCCATGACTAGAGTAAAGAGATAGGGGGATAAGGGATCGCCCTGTCTTAGTCCCCTTTTTCCTTTAAAAAACCCACGAATATTCCCATTTACGCAAACCGAATAAGAGGCTGTCGAAACACATAGCATGATCCAGTCTACCATAATACCATTAAACCCAAACCCAAGTAACACAGCTTTTAGAAAACTCCACTCTACCGTATCGTAAGCTTTTTGGATATCCACCTTAAAAGCACACCTCGGAGGACCAACATTACGATGATAGTTATGCATTAATTCCTGGGTAAGAAGAATATTGTCTGAAATTTTCCGACCAGGAACAAAAGCTGATTGGTTAATACTAACAATCTCACTCAAAAAACCCTTCAATCGATCCGCCAACACCTTACTGATGCACTTAAAAATAACATTACAGCATGAAATAGGGCGATAATCAGTAACACAAGAAGGAGTCGACATCTTAGGCACCAAAACGACTAACGTGTGATTAAGTTGTTGAAGCAGGTTACCGGTATTAAAAAAATCAAGTATGGCATTCGAAACATCACCTCCCACAATGTGCCAAGTACTCTTGAAAAACGCAGCCGTATAACCATCCGGGCCCGGAGCTTTATCATTCCCAATAGAAAACATTGCTGATTTAATTTCCTCCAAAGTAACCGGGCGGACCATATGAATAGCACTATCCGGATTCAGCATATTGGAAAATAGATCAGGGGAAGGGACCAATGAAACTTGGCCCTGACACCCCAGAAACCGTTCGTAATGGGAAACAAACGCCTCCGCCACCTTGTCACCCTCAAACACGTGACCACTCGAATCAGATATAGTCTCAATACGATTAACATGATTTCTACACTGTAGCGACGTGTGAAAGTATGTCGTATTAGCATCACCCGCACGAAGCCATTCTACCTTAGACTTTTGCTTTAGGAACCTTTCCTCATCGAGCGACGCCTCCTGAAACATACGGAGCACCGAAGCCTCTTGAAAACGTAGCGACTCATTCATAGGATAAGAATGTATCCAAGTAACCCATAATTCGATTTCGTTTCCAAGAAAACGCAATATTCGAATTAAGGTATGAAAAATTTAGGATATACGGAAGTACCATTGGGTACCCTATTAAGAATGGTACTTTAGGTATTCGTATAGAGTTGTAACTTGCGCCTTGTACTTCGTTTCCTTGAAAGAAACGGGTATTTGGGAAAACGCAAGAGATTATAAAATGGAAGGATTTTGGGGGTAGTTTGTTCTTCAAGGATTACGGCTCCTTGATTGTTGGTATTGAAGGGGATACGTTGTTTATACATGCCATTACATTTGTACATTGTAATGTAAAAATAAAAAGATTTATTTATAAACAACAATCAACTGTTTCATGGACCTTGACAACAAAAGAAAAGAATAAATAAGGCTTGATTATTTCTAAACAATGTTGTCTTCTAGTCGGTCCGATGCTCATCCCTGCGCTGGATTCGCATTAGCAAGCTTTGGGCAATTTCTTCGGAAATGGCCCATTTCGCCACAGTTGAAGCAAGATCCTGGGGGAAAACGAGCTTGAGCAGGATTTACTTGAGGTTGGTTTGGACCACCTTGTTTTGGGGTAAATCGACAAGCATTTGCCAGGTGACCGAGTCGCCCACATGATGCACACAAACGACACTGTAGGTGAGCTAAGTGGTGCGCATTACATTTGTTGCATATCGGTGCAGTACCGGCATAAGGTTTCCTTGTAGTAGGTTGAGCTGGTTGGTTGAGGGTGTTTGGGTTGGGTTGTGCATCAATTGCACAGTTTTGCGAAGCCTTACGCTTTATGGAAGGGTCGGTTTTGCTTTCCTTGGTTTCCTCCTGAACATTAGCTGCTTGATTCTTGTCACCTTTCCGAAAAAGTTTGCGCTTTCTGATCTGAGATTCGGTTAGGGTAGCAGATAATTCAATGGCATGTCTAACTGTGGTAGGATTACTACCAGTAACAATGTCCTGAACTGAGTCAGGGAGGCCATCAATGTATTTCTCGATTGCCTTATCCAAAGGCGTAACCATGGAAGGACACAATAAGCTCAGCTTCTCATATCGATCAGTGTAGGCTCGATGTTCACCGTTGTCTTGTTTAAGATCGTCGAATTCCCTTTCCAAGGCCCTGATCTCATGACGAGGACAAAATTCCTTCATCATTTGAGCTCGAAGCTCTTCCCATGTCTGAGCTAGTGCCACATCGGCACCCCTATCTCTCATTACACCATTCCACCATGTCAAAGCCCGTTTTTTGAAGACACTAGATGCGAAATCTACCTTTCGCTCGTTTGGGCATTGAACATGTCTGAAGGTGCTCTCTAGACTCTCGAACCATTGCAGAAGTGCAGTCGCTCCTTGAGACCCAGAAAATTTTGATGGCTTAGCTGAATTGAACGTCTTGAAGTTGCAGGGGGCATTATTGTTGTTGAGAGCTTGGTTACATTGAGCAACGATGTTCGGGATTGCAGCAGTCATTTGCTGGGTAATGATAGCTGCCAGTTCTTCATTAGGTATCTGATTGTCGCGTCGAGGAGGCATTCTAAAAGGGAAATAAGAGAGAGAAACAAGTGAAACAGCATTGGGTAAGAATAGGAAATTATCGACCAAAAGCATGGGTGATAGTCATTTGTTTGAACCACGAAGCAAACAAACGACACACAAAGGCTGAATCAAAGTAAATAGGTCCTCATGATGTATCGCGAAGACATGCTCGTTTATAAGTGGACACTCACCCCAAGAGTTCCCAGGTAAGAGTGACTGGTCCGATACTGCGGATTTGTACGAACACTCTAGCCTTAGACAGAAAACTCAGGGTACAGACACCCACTCTTCCAGTTTGCACGTGTTCACATTATTTAGACCCAAACTTTGACGGAATTTTGAAAACTTTGAAGGTTCGAAACCTTATAATAAATCGTCCTAGAATAGATGATTAGTTTTCAAGGCAGATCAAATTTATGTTCTTGTTGTGGTTGTCACTTAAGGATAAGTGACGGTATTGTTTTATGACTAAACGCAAGTAAACTCGCGTTAGGGTCCTAGGAAGGTTATAGTCTAGGTCAAAGCATTACTAATAACCTAATTCTCTATAACCATTGGCTCTGATACCAACTTTTCTGTCACACCCC
Organism: Helianthus annuus; assembly: GCF_002127325.2. Taxonomy (NCBI): domain Eukaryota; kingdom Viridiplantae; phylum Streptophyta; class Magnoliopsida; order Asterales; family Asteraceae; genus Helianthus; species Helianthus annuus. The sequence continues at coordinate 123,079,081 of NC_035444.2, forward strand.
GACCACGTAAAACAACAAAACGTGGCGGAAACGTCGGGGAGTGTTGTAACAGAATCATTGTTTCACAACCATGGATTAAACAAATTTGTTTTATTGAATTAAATGAGTTACAATGTCTTAACAATAAAGATGTGACACCCCAGGAAAACCGGTGAACTATGTAACTTGCCTAGCTACCTCAGTAAGTGCGTACCAAATTTCGGGACGAAATTTCTTTCAAGTTGGGGATAATGTGACAACTCGAATTTCTAAGATTGATTTCATACGTATTACACGAGCATGTGTTTGACTAATTACTTAATTGCACATTGGATTGATATGAAAGTATATATATATGTTGATTGCTTGATTGTGCATAATTGTTTGATCGTGTATAATGGGTTCCATATTGTGAAACTTGTACTGTATGTTAGCTAGTTAGTGTGAATCATGGCCCAACCTACGAAGGATGTTCCACGAAACATGATGCATGAATCGAAGGATGTCGAAACATATGAAGGACTCGAAACATATCCTTCGCGCTCGAAACATATCCTTCGCGCTCGAAACATATCCTTCGCACTCGAAACATATCCTTCGATATGTTTCGGCCCAGTCTTTCAATTTGGGCCTTGGCCCACTGCCGATTTAATATAAGTTGGATTAGAAACTTTACGTAATAACATTTTTGATCGGCAAAACCCTAGAGCTTTCGGTTCCCTTGTGTGTGTGACGGCATATAGCAGACCTACACTCTGTTCAAAGGATTTCATTACGTAATCCAGATTTCCGGTTAGTATGTGATGCTTTATGTGTATATGATCTCGTGATTTTTCCAGTTGTCTTGCAATATGTTTGTATGTTAAACAGACACGTATGTTAATCGAATATGAATGTTAATCGGATATAGATGCTAATCGGATATATTGTGATGATATTGATTATGGTAAACGAAAACGAAACAAGTGAACACGGTTTGGTTAGTTTAAACGCAAAGATCTAAACCTGCTATCAATTAGGATCTTTGGTATTCTGTTCGGATTATTAATCAATATTACAGATCGATTGTAGTGAGGAATCGTGCTTGTATGATACTCGTTATGTAGATGTACTGTTAAGAATTGGTACTTGTTGTGATTTGTTTGGACATGCATGATAGATGATGATTGTTATGATGATGACGGCTGTAGATGATTAGGGTTTCTGTTTCTGTATTTGGCTGCATGATATCCGTAACTGATGGTGATCAAACGTAACTGTTAATTGTCGAAAGATGTTGCTACCCGAAACATAGTTGTTGTCGAAGGATGCTTGTTAGTCGAACCATAAATTTGACCGAAAGATACTAGTTTGACCGAACCATTATTGGACCGAAAGATAGTTGGACCGAAAGATAGGTTGGCCGAAAGATGACATAGGATTCGGAACATAACATTGGTCCGAAGGATAATTGTGATTACTGTTGTCGAAAGATAGTGACTGGATTCGAAGGATGTTAGGGATTATGAACATACTTTGACTGATTGATTATATGCTGGATTATTTGACATGCCATGCTAGAGATGAATGTTAGCATCTGTATTCGTGCAAGGTGAAATAATACGTGTGTGTTGTTGTGCAACTGACTGTTATGTGAACATTAACTGCATGCGTACAATTGTGAACATGAACTGATTTGTTATACGTGCATACACTAGGACGTGATTAATTACTTGTGAGTGCATAACTTAGCATACCGAGCAAACCGAGGTGAGTTCACACTCCTACTAAGGCATGGGATTCCCGGGTCGTGGGAATGGGTTAAAGGTTATTATTGAAAGGAACGTACTAATGCTTTACTAGACTATCACCTATCATGTCCTCGGATGTCAGGACGGTTACGTAGGTTGGGATAACACCTACGGGTTCACATGCCATTCTATCCTCGGTTACGAAGGATACGCACGTAAAACCTACGTGTACGCATTACTTACTCCTATCCTCAGGTTACGAAGGATACGTGCGTAAAACCTACGCACACTTTATACACACTTCTGTTCTCGGACGAAGAACAGGGATAATAATACGAATAGTCTAGTGGTAACTTAACATGGGAAGCCCCCCACCAGCATAACTTACTATCGGCCCTGTAGAGCCACCTGTTACTTACTGTTACACATTTACTTACTGTGAACTCGCTCAACTAGTTTGTTGACCATTCTGTTACATGCCTTGCAGATCGTTAGGTACTTGGAGCTTGCACTGGAGAAGCGGGTCGTTGTGGACAAGGATTCGTGGTTTCTATGCTGAACTATTATAACATTTGAACTATTTACTATTGTTGGATTATTACTATGCTTCCGCTACACTTTAAAACAATAACATGTTTTGAACACCTTTTGTATTGAACGGATGGTTTTCTTTTATCTTACTTAATACTATATGCATGTTCAATATGATTGGTGGCTTGATCCTGGTCAGTCACGCTCCCAAGCGGTGATACTCCGCAGGTGGATTTTGGGGGTGTGACAAAAGAAACATAACAAAATTAACTAGTCTTGCATCTTTTAATGTCACTAAGGCCTCGTCCAATCCTATGTGAGCATTCATCAATATCATCATCAACTATCATCAACTATTGTACCTGAAACACATGTGAAAATACATCAGCATAAAAATGCCGGCGAGTACATAGGTTTTATGAAAAATAGGATTCATGACCTAGGTTTGAGAAAATGTTTAACAAAAACTTGTCATGAATCTAGTTTAAGTGTTTGCTTTTATAAAATGTTTGAAATCGATGATAGATATGTATAGTTAAAAAGATTGATGTAAGGTTAAATGAATAACCAAGTAAAAATGAGTTTGTATAAAACAAACTGTCTCGTAAAACAACGTCTTGTGAAAAATATGTTATTTGTGTAAAAATGTATAAATCCAAATGAATGATTCAAATAACGTTACGCCATGTAATATAATACAAGCACTTATATATAGGAAGTACCAGCGGCGTATCCACCATGCTTGTATCATATTACACACGTCTCGTTACTCAAATCACTTACCCACATAAACTACCAATGTAAATTGCCCATGTCTAAACCGTTGTCAAATGTCAATCAAGTAATGTGTAAACAAAATGTCATGTATGGCAAGTGAAATATGTAATAACCAAACCATAGGTAAGAATGCACAAACAATGTACTAAGTATGCGACGGATGGACATACATAGCATGATACAAAGCATAAGTATGCACACAATGGGCATTGTGACACCTATGTCACCGCGACCATCAAACAAATACCAAGCCGATGAAATATCTTATTTCATACTTGGGATCTTATATAAATATGTGTATCTATTGCACATATCAATTCTGGTTCAATTTCAAACTTTACATCGCTTTCTGGAGAATTATACGCAACCTGGTGCGAAAACGTACTCAGTTTAATGCGAAAAATACTCCGGGACATCAACATATACTCAACATACCTTAAATAACCTTTACATAACTTAGAAATAAGTTTTGAAGGCTTTGGTATAGCAAAAACAAGTTAATTCGCTTACAGGGACTAAACTTGACAAACTGCGAAAGTATGCCAATTTGAACTGTAACGAACATTCCGGAACATGTCCATAAGTTAAACATACCATAAATATCCTTTACATAGCTTAGAAATAGGCTTTGAAGGGTTTGGTATGCTAATACAAACTTTTGGATCATTCAGGGACTAAAAGTATCAAAAAGTGCACAAGTTTGCACTTTCGCGCATAACTTACGTTCTGAATACATCCGGACATCCAAAAATTTATGTAAGCATCCTTATATTATGCCTTAGTGTTTGGCATGAGAAAAATCCATTCGTCGCGCAATTTGGACTGTTTTTCGCGCTTATGCGCATTCCGTCGTAATTAAGCGAACATCGCGTTCGTACGACCAAACGAACCAACATCCGGAACATTTTTGAGCATGTTTCATGTCCACAATGTTTAGGCATCATTTTAGGGCCTTAAAGTTGGCTTTACGGGCCTTAGAAGTGTCGGAAAAGGCTTAAACACGCAACAGGGACCAAAACTGCAAATTCTGAAACTTGGTGCAGATCAGACGGGGCCAGGCGGCCCGTGTAAGATTGGCTTGCACCTTCACGCGGGCCGCGTGGGACTATCAGACCAGATTCAATGCTTGCATTCAATGCAGTTGGCCTTTCGTTCGATCAAGGGGCAATGCCCTTTCACCCAATCAAGAGCCAAGGGCCAAGTTCTGACTTACCACAATATTTTGACAAGTGTACGCACAAGATCGTGGCACGATATTCGATAAACGATCCTAACGGTTATGCTTTTCCTATAAATACCCCCCCCCCTTGTTGCAAAAACCCACCCAATCTGATCAAGAGCTCTAAGTTGGAACCTTTGTTTCATACCTGAGCCATTTTGATCTAGATTAGCATTCGGGGACCCTCCGTAAGTATTCTTTCGTTCTTTTATTCGCTTTTCGAGTCCGAAAGTCAACGTTTTGTTGACTTTCTACGTTGACCGGCCTATGGTCAACACGAAGTTCATGGAACTTCATAACGTGAGCGTGATCACGATGGTTATAGTCCGTAGTGACTATACCTACTGATTACCACGTTATCTAGGCTCAGTGACGAGTCGTAGTTTTGGCCAAAATGTGCATTCTTGCATATTTTGTAACCAAACTACTCGTGGGTATCAAAACTGTTTGTTTTGATACCAAACCTGTTTTCTAAACTTAGTTAAGCATGTTTTAACATGCTTTGCTCGTCACTTTTAGTTTAGTGCTTATATAGGGTCGTAAGGTAAGCGATCTAAACCATCGCTTATACTTTCGAACCCGACCAATTTGGTCGATCATTAGGATCCGACCAAACACATTAGGTGACCATAGCTATAACCTTCCGAGGTTATACCTTGTGGTCGCGATGTTAGGCGTTCCGAACGCGTTCTACGCGAACGACGCGTTAGGGTAGCATAAGCGACCTAAACGGGTCGTGATGGGCCGTAAGCACTTAGGTTAAGTTTCATTTTAGTATGTAGGCTTTGTTAAACCATATTACACGAGTCTCCATACTCGTTTGGTTTACGAACCCGCATACTATCCGTTCCTCCGACTTTAGGTCCGGTATATTAACATAGCTACCTATTAGGTGCCGTTTGATATCCCGTGATCTTTAGCATTATCTAGTTATTATACAAGGAATTCAAAGCAATCTCAGGTGAGTACATTGAACCCCTCTTTTACTGTTTTCCAAACTGTTTTGGGGTGAAACGCATGTGCCTACTTGTTACTTTCATGCTTTCCTGTTTTTACATCATATACTTGCTATGTTCAATAGTACATATATAATACATGATTTCATTGTGTTTATGCTATGTATGTCCATCGTGTGCATACTTAGCACAACACTTTACATTACATTTTATGCTATGTATGCCCATTGTGTGCGTACTTAGTACATCGCTTTACATTTCATGCTATGTATGCCCATTGTGTGCGTACTTAGTACATCGTTTTACATTACATGCTATGTATGCCCATTGTGTGCGTACTTAGTACATCTCTTTACATTACATGCTATGTATGTCCATTGTGTGCGTACTTAGTACATTGCTTTACATTACATGCTATGTATGCCCATTGCATTTCTGTTGCATATGCTCATCCAGCATATGAACACATTATGCTACATTTTGAACCGTTGTGACCATTTGACTATGTGAACCGTCTAAACCCGTTTGATTATATGAACCGTTTGTAACCATTGAACCGTGTGAACCAGTTGTATCCGTTGACATGATTTACATTTGACAATAGACATTTGACTATACATAAACATTTCCACAATTGTTAAACATTTCATCTTGATGGTTTGGTTTGAGTAAGTGATTAAGTAACGAGGCGTGTGTAATATGATACAAGCATGGTGGATACGCCGCTGGTACTTCCTATATATAAGTGTTTGTATGGTATTACATATCGTAACATTATTTGAATCATTTCAATTTGAGACATATGACATTTTATACAAATAACACACTTTTCATGAGACATTGTTTTACAAACTCATTTTACATGGTTATCCGTTTAACCATATAGTGTTCTCTTATTTATACATATCATCTGATCTTATCGTTTTTCAAATGATTTACAAGACAAAGCAAATTACAAGGTTCATGACTAAACACTTTCTCAAACATAAGTCATGAATCCCGTTTTCACAAAACCAATGTATCTCACAGGCATTTTTATGCTGACGTACCTACTTTCACATGTGTTTTCAGGAAATGATTCATAGGACTTATCAAGACATACTTAGGCGGACCTGTGCCTTAGTGACTTAAAACGAGACAAGAACTAGTTAATTCATGTTATGTACTCTTTGGTTCTTGTTTAAACAATGTATACTTTCATATTTGATTAATAAAACGAAACTTCAACTGCCATGGATTTGAAACAATTGATTATGTTACAACACTCCCCGACGTTTCCGCCACGTTTTGTATGTTCTACGTGGTCGGGGTGTGACAGAAAAGTTGGTATCAGAGCTAATGGTTATAGGGAATTAGGTTATTAGTAATACTTTGACCTAGTCTATAACCTTCCTGGGAACCTAACGCGAGTTTACTTGCGTTTAGTCACAAAACAATACCGTCACCTATCCTTAGGCGACGGCCACAACAAGAACATAAATTTCAAAACCGCTTTGAAAACTAATCATCCATTCTAGGATGATTGATTACTAGGTTTTGAACCCTCTGTTATAAGGTTTTGAACCCCTTTGAATTTTCAAAATCTTGTCAAGGTTTTGGGTCCTAAATAGTGTGAACACGTGCGAACTGGAAGAGTGAATGCCTGTACCCTGGGATTTCTGTCTAAGGTTAGAGTGTTCGTACAAATCCACATAATCGGACCAGTCACTCTTACCTGGGAACTCTTGGGGTAAGTGTCCACTTATAGGCGAGCATGTCTTCACGATACACTATGAGGATCTATTTACTTTGATTCAGCCTTGGTGCTGTTTGTTTGCTTCGTGGATTCAAACAAATGACCATCAACCATGATTATGGCCGGTAATTATAACATCCTATTCTTACCCATGCCATTTCATTTGTTTTCTCTCTTGTTTCCCCTTTTTAGAATGCCTCCACGACGCGAAAATCCGGTATCTATTGAAGATCTGGCAGCTGTCATTACACAGCAAATAACTGCTGCAATCCCGAACGTCGTTGCCCAATGTAACCAAGCCCTCAACAACAATAATGCCCCCTGCAGCTTCAAGACGTTCAACTCGGCTAAGCCATTAAAGTTTTCTGGGTCTCAAGGAGCGACTGCACTTCTGCAATGGTTCGAGAGTTTAGAGAGCACCTTCAGACATGTTCAATGTCCAAACGAGCGAAAGGTAGATTTTGCATCTAGTGTCTTTGAGAAACGAGCTTTAACATGGTGGAACGGTGTGATGAGAGATAGGGGTGCCGAAGTGGCACTAGCTCAAACGTGGGAAGAACTTCGAGCACTGATGATGAAGGAATTCTGTCCTCGTCACGAGATCAGGGCCTTAGAAAGGGAATTCGACGATCTTAAGCAAGACAGCGACGAACATCGAGCATACACTGATCGATATGAGGAGCTGAGCCTGTTGTGTCCTTCCATGGTTACGCCTTTGGATAAGGCGATCGAAAAATACATTGATGGCCTCCCTGACTCAGTTCAGGACATTGTTACTGGTAGTAACCCCACTACGGTTAGGCAGGCCATTGAGCTATCTGCAACCTTGACTGAATCTCAGATCAGGAAACGTAAGCTTTTCCGAAAGGGTGACAAGAAACCGGTCGAGGAATCGAAACAAATCGAGGAATCAAAGACCATGGATGAACAGACTGAATCCCCTAAGAAGTCAAAGAAGCGGAAGGCTTCTCAGAACTTCGCCATGGTTACTCACAATGATCAAGCTGTCCCCAACCAACCAGCTCAACCCCTTGCTAGGAAGCCATACAATGGAACTTCACCCTTGTGCAACCAATGTAACCTTCATCATCATGCTAGGGTGAAGTGCCGCGAATGCCAAATTTGTGGACTTAAAGGTCACACAGCAAAGGTTTGCCGAGCTGCAGTTGCACCAAATCAAGCTGACAACAATCCTGCTCAAGCTCGCTTTCCACCAGGTTCTTGCTAGAATTGTGGCGAGATAGGTCATTTCCGAAGAAATTGCCCAAAGCTTGCTAATGCTAATCCAGCACCGTGATGAGCATCTGAACGACCAGAAGACAACACCCTTTATAAATAATCATGTCTTGTGTATTATTTTCTTTTGTTGTCAAGGTCCATGAAACAATTGTTATCATTGTTTATAAATAAATCTTTTATTTACATTGCAATGTATTTCTGTGGTTGCATGTATAAACGACATATCCCTTACAATACCGACAATCAAAGAACCGTATTCCTTGAAGAACAAACTACCCCCAAAATTCTCCCATTCTATGATCTCTTGCGTCTTCCACGAAATTCCTAAGTACCCGTTTCTTCTAAAGAAAACGAAATACAAGGCGCAAGTTATAACACGTGACGAATACCCAAAGTACCACTATAAATCCTTAATAGGGCACCTAAGGATTTCCCGTAAGTCCTTAATTGTTGTATACCTTAATTCGAATATGATAATTCCTTGTAATCAAAAATCGAATTTTGGGAGATCTTTCTATCTTCTCAGATAGATTCCAGTGAACATTGAGACCCGTCGACAGGTTTCCATATCCGTATTCAATCGATAACAAGTTAATAACAAATTATAACCAAGTTAAACAACTATGTGACTTTGTGCTTACGTATTCCCTTATGTGTTGTTGTGTGATCCAAATTATGTTATCCAAATCCTCGTAAAATCTTACATATCCTTGTACAAGAGATTTATCGTAGGATACCCAAGGGTGTTACTTAAAATCCTCAATGGACTTCTACATTACAGTTAAGTTCCTTGGATTATAAAGTACTACTTCATAATTAGACCCTTGAGTGGTCTAGTTAAGCAGATTAATCCAAAAATCTGGCTAGGAATATCATGTGATGATATAGCTGAAAGGACTCCTTGGTGGCCTAACTAAGAAGGTCCCCTATCGATCTAATTAAAGGGACCCGGTGGAAGTCTAGTCACCCTCATCACAAGTATGATATCCTTCCCCAAAACATTACAAAACAAACTGTGCGGACTGTGCAAGGGATTACGTAATTATGGATGCATACATAATTATGGAATTTAGTGCACAGAAATCACAGCAAGTTTTGTCGTGTATCTAGAGTTAACCCTATTCATTTTAGTTTTGGAAGAATTTGTGGAAAATGACTCGTTCCGTTCATTTTCGTTTCTGAAGAAATTGTGGAAAATGACTCATTCCGTTCATTTTCGTTTCTGAACAAATTGTGGAAAATGACTCATTCCGTTCATTTTCATTTCTGAAGAAATTGTGGAAAATGACTCATTCCGTTCATTTTCGTTTCTGAAGAAACTGTGGAAAATGACTCATTCCGTTCATTTTCGTTTCTAAAGAAATTGTGGAAAATAACTCATTCCGTTTATTTTCGTTTCTAAAGAAATTGTGGAAAATAACTCATTCCGTTCATTTTCGTTTCTAAAGAAATTGTGGAAAATAACTCATTCCGTTTATTTTCGTTTCTAAAGAAATTGTGGAAAATAACTCATTCCGTTTATTTTCGTTTCTGAAGAAATTGTGGAAAATAACTCATTCTGTTCATTTTCGTTTCTAAAGAATACCCATTAAGGAAAATGACTCATTCCATGCATTTTCGTTTCTAAAGGATACCCAATAAGGAAAATGACTCATTCTGTGCATTTTCGTTTCTGAAAATTTTCCATCAAAGGGAAAATGAATATCCTTGAATTTTTCCTTCATTTCCATTTGTGAAAAGTCTCCGTTAAGGAAATGACAGGATATTGCCTTGCATATCTTTGGTGGTTATTTGACACAAAGTCACAAATAGACTCCTACGAATAAATTTCGGGACGAAATTTCCTAAAGTAGGGGAGACTGTGACACCTGTGTCACCGCGACCATCAAACAAATACCAAGCCAATGAAATATCGTATTTCATACTTGGGATCTTGTATAAATATGTGTATCTATTGCACATATCAATTCTGGTTCAATTTCAAACTTTACATCGCTTTCTGGAGAATTATACGCAACCTGGTGCGAAAACGTACTCAGATTAATGCGATAAATACTCTGGGACATCAACATATACTCAACACACCTTAAATAACCTTTAGATAACTTAGAAATAAGTTTTGAAGGCTTTGGTATAGCAAAAACAAGTTAATTCGCTTACAGGGACTGAACTTGACAAACTGCGAAAGTATGCCAATTTGAACTGTAACGAACATTCCGGAACATGTCCATAAGTTAAACATACCATAAATATCCTTTACATAACTTAGAAATAGGCTTTGAAGGGTTTGGTATGCTAAAACAAACTTTTGGATCATTCAGGGACTAAAAGTGTCAAAAAGTGCACAAGTTTGCACTTTCGTGCATAACTTACGTTCTGAATACACCCGGACATCCAAAAATTTATGTAAGCATCCTTATATTATGCCTTAGTGTTTGGCATGAGAAAAATCCATTCGTCGTGCAATTTGGACCGTTTTTCGCGCTTATGCGCATTCCGTCGTAATTAAGCGAACATCGCGTTCGTACGACCAAACGAACCAACATCCGGAACATTTTTGAGCATGTTTCATGTCCACAATGTTTAGGCATCATTTTAGGGCCTTAAAGTTGGCTTTACGGGCCTTAGAAGTGTCGGAAAAGGCTTAAACACGCAACAGGGACCAAAACTGCAAATTCTGAAACTTGGTGCAGATCAGACGGGGCCAGGCGGCCCGCGTAAGATTGGCCTGCACCTTCACGCGGGCCACGTGGGACTATCAGACCAGATTCAATGCTTGCATTCAATGCAGTTGGCCTTTCGTTCGATCAAGGGGCAATGCCCTTTCACCCAATCAAGAGCCAAGGGCCAAGTTCTGACTTACCACAATATTTTGACAAGTGTACGCACAAGATCGTGGCACGATATTCGATAAACGATCCTAACGGTTATGCTTTTCCTATAAATACCCCCCCCCCTTTGTTGCAAAAACCCACACAATCTGATCAAGAGCTCTAAGTTGGAACCTTTGTTTCATACCTGAGCCATTTTGATCTAGATTAGCATTCGGGGACCCTCCGTAAGTATTCTTTCGTTCTTTTATTCGCTTTTCGAGTCCGAAAGTCAACGTTTTGTTGACTTTCTGCGTTGACCAGCCTATGGTCAACACGAAGTTCATGGAACTTCATAACGTGAGTGTGATCACGACGGTTATAGTCCGTAGTGACTATACCTACTGATTACCACGTTATCTAGGCTCAGTGACGAGTCGTAGTTTCGGCCAAAATGTGCATTCTTGCATATTTTGTAACCAAACTACTCGTGGGTATCAAAACCGTTTGTTTTGATACCAAACCTGTTTTCTAAACTTAGTTAAGCATGTTTTAACATGCTTTGCTCGTCACTTTTAGTTTAGTGCTTATATAGGGTCGTAAGGTAAGCGATCTAAACCATCGCTTATACTTTCGAACCCGACCCATTTGGTCGATCATTAGGATCCGACCAAACACATTAGGTGACCATAGCTATAACCTTCCGAGGTTATACCTTGTGGTCGCGATGTTAGGCGTTCCGAACACGTTCTACGCGAACGACGCGTTAGGGTAGCATAAGCTACCTAAACGGGTCGTGATGGGCCGTAAGCACTTAGGTTAAGTTTCATTTTAGTATGTAGGCTTTGTTAAACCATATTACACGAGTCTCCATACTCGTTTGGTTTACGAACCCGCATACTATCCGTCCCTCCGACTTTAGGTCCGGTATATTAACATAGCTACCTATTAGGTGCCGTTTGATATCCCGTGATCTTTAGCGTTATCTGGTTATTATACAAGGAATTCAAAGCATTCTCAGGTGAGTACATTGAACCCCTCTTTTACTGTTTTCCAAACTGTTTTGGGGTGAAACGCATGTGCCTACTTGTTACTTTCATGCTTTCATGTTTTTACATCATATACTTGCTATGTTCAATAGTACATATATAGTACATGATGTCATTGTGTTTATGCTATGTATGTCCATCGTGTGCATACTTAGCACAACACTTTACATTACATTTTATGCTATGTATACCCATTGTGTGCGTACTTAGTACATCGCTTTACATTTCATGCTATGTATGCCCATTGTGTGCGTACTTAGTACATCGTTTTACATTACATGCTATGTATGCCCATTGTGTGCGTACTTAGTACATCGTTTTACATTACATGCTATGTATGCCCATTGTGTGCGTACTTAGTACATTGCTTTACATTACATGCTATGTATGCCCATTGTGTGCGTACTTAGTACATTGTTTTACATTGCATTTCTGTTGCATATGCTCATCCAGCATATGAACACATTATGCTACATTTTGAACCGTTGTGACCATTTGACTATGTGAACCGTCTAAACCCGTTTGATTATATGAACCGTTTGTAACCATTGAACCGTGTGAACCAGTTGTATCCGTTGACATGATTTACATTTGACAATAGACATTTGACTATACATAAACATTTCCACAATTGTTAAACATTTCATCTTGATGGTTTGGTTTGAGTAAGTGATTAAGTAACGAGGCGTGTGTAATATGATACAAGCATGGTGGATACGCCGCTGGTACTTCCTATATATAAGTGTTTGTATGGTATTACATATCGTAACGTTATTTGAATCATTTCAATTTGAGACATATGACATTTTATACAAATAACACACTTTTCATGAGACATTGTTTTACAAACTCATTTTACATGGTTATCCGTTTAACCATACAGTGTTCTCTTATTTATACATATCATCTGATCTTATCGTTTTTCAAATGATTTACAAGACAAAGCAAATTACAAGGTTCATGACTAAACACTTTCTCAAACATAAGTCATGAATCCCGTTTTCACAAAACCAATGTATCTCACAGGCATTTTTATGCTGACGTACCTACTTTCACATGTGTTTTCAGGAAATGATGCATAGGACTTATCAAGACATACTTAGGCGGACCTGTGCCTTAGTGACTTAAAACGAGACAAGAACTAGTTAATTCATGTTATGTACTCTTTGGTTCTTGTTTAAACAATGTATACTTTCATATTTGATCAATAAAACGAAACTTCAATTGCCATGGATTTGAAACAATTGATTCTGTTACAACACTCCCCGACGTTTCCGTCACGTTTTGTATGTTCTATGTGGTCGGGGTGTGACAACATACATAGCATGTGATGTAAAATGTACTAAGTATGATGAACATACATAGCATGAAATGTTATGTAAAACGATGTACTAAGTATGCACACAATGGGCATACATAGCAAAACATAATAAAATCATGTACTAATACTGTACTAGTGAACATAGCAAGTATATGATATAAAAGCATGAAATCATGAAGGTAACAAGTAGGCACATGTGTTTCACCCCAAAATGTTTGAAAAACAGTAAAAGAGGGGTCTATGTACTCACTTGAGATTGCTTAGAAGTCCTAGGATAACCACCAAGCAATGCTAGAAGATCACGGAATCAAACGGCACCTATATAGGTATCTATATTAATAAACGGACCTATCGGAGGGTCGGGTAGTACGAGGTTTCGTAAACCAAATAAGTGTGGGAACTTATATAATATGGTTTAACAAGGCCTACGTACTAAAACGAAACCTATCCTAAGTGCTTACGACCCATTACGACCCGTTTAGGTAGCTTATGCTACTTTAACGCGTCGTTCGCGTAAAATGCGTTCGGAATGCCTAACTAGTCCTATGACAAGAAAGATATGCCTTAACATGTTTAATATGGTTACCAAAACAGTCTATATGTCAAAAGTTACGTTACATAGGCTTAAAATGAATTTTAGCGCAAAAAGGGCATTTTGGTAATTTACCTAAGGCATAAGAACTACTTATCATACAACTACTTAAACGACGTGACCATAAGGTTATTCCCTATACAACTATGGTCACCTAAAGTGTTTGGTCGGATCCTAAAGATCGACCAAATGGGTCGGGTTCGAAAGTATAAGCGATTGATTAGATCGCTTACCTTTACGACCCTAAACAAGCACAATTCTAAAAGCGACGAGCTAAACATGCTAGAACATGTTTAGTAAAGTTAGAAAACAGGTTTGGTATCAAAACAAACGGTTTTGATACCCTATAGTAGTTTGGTTACAAAATACGCGAGGAAACGCAATTTGGCCGAAACTACGACTCGTCACTGAGCCTAGATAACGTGGTAATCAGTGGGTATAGTCACTAGGGACTATAACCATCGTGATTACGCTCACGTTATGAAGTTCAAACGAACTTCGCGTTGACCACAAACTGGTCAATGCAGAAAGTCAAACGCAATTTGACTTTAACGCTAAAACGAATGAAAAACGCGAAAGAATACTTACAGAAGGTCCCCGCAAGATTGATTTTCCAAGTATTCTCAGGTATGAGGTGATGAAACACCCCAACTTAGAGAAATCTCAGAAATCAAGTGGGGAAAGAATGAAGTGGGTTGGGTTTATATAGGCATGGCACAACCGTTAGGATCGTTCATCGCGAAACGTGCTTCGATCTCGGCCGTACACATGGGCCCATTGTTTTGGGAAACCTTGGGCACCCATATATTCAGCCCATGGATTGAAAATACCATTTGCAAGTGGTTTTGAAGTGATTAACAGCTGTAAACAGCTGTTTGCAACAAAAATGCAGGTCTGGGGAGGCCACGCGGCCCACGTCAGGATACACACAAAACTCAGGCGGGCCCCCTGGGCTTGTCTGACCAGCACAAACTTTCAGAAATGACAGTTTTAGTCCCTGTTGCATATTTAAGCCATTTCCAACACTTCTAAGGCCCGTAAAGCCAATTTTAAGGCCCTAAAATGATGCCTAAACATTGTGGACATGAAACATGCCCAAAAATATGCCGGAGGTTGGTTCGTTTGGCCGTACGATCACGATGTTCGCTTAATTACGACGAAATGCGCATAAGCGCGAAAGACGATCCAAATTGCGCGACGAATGGATTTTTCTTATGCCAAACACTAAAATAAAATATTTTAATGCTTACATAAATTTTTGGAAGTCAGGAAGTATTCAGAACGTAAAATATGCGCGAAAATGCAAACTTATGCACTTTTTGACGCTTTTAGTCCCTGAATGAGTATAAAGTTTATTTTTGCGCACCAAACACCTCAAAGCCTATTTATAAGCTATGTAATGGATGTTTAGGGCATATTTAACTTATGATCAAGTTCCGAAAGGTCTGTTACAGTACAAATTGACATACTTTCGCAGTTTGTCGAATTTAGTCCCTGTAAGCGAATAAACTTGATTTCGGCATACCAAACCATCCAAAACTTATTTCTAAGTTACGTAAGGGTTATTTAAGGTATGTTAAGCCTATTTCACTATTCCGGAGTGTTTGTTGCATTAAACTGGTTATATTTACGCATCAGATCGCGTATAACCTTCAAGAAAGCGATTTAAAGCCCGAAATCGAACAAGAATTAATATGTGCAAACGATACACATATTTATACAAATCCCAAGTATGAAATACAATATTACATTGATTTGGTATTTTTTTTGATGGTTGAAGTGACACAGGTGTCACAGTCTCCCCTACTTCAGGAAATTTCGTCCCGAAATTTATTTAGAGGAAACTTGTGAGGGCTTGAATCATGAAGTTGAAAAGGTCAAAGGAATAATCCTATGGTGATTACTAGACTTCAATAGAGTCCCTTAAACTAGGTCACCAAAGGATCTTTTTAACTAGATTAACAAATAATCTCTTGAACTAGACCACCCGAGGGCCTTTTTAACTATATCAACACATGATATCTTTAACTAGATTGTCGAACCAATCTCTTTAACTAGATCAACAAATGATCTCTTTAACTAGACCACCAGAGGGCCTCTTTAACTTTATCAACACATGATATTTTTAACTAGATTGTCGAACCAATCTCTTTAACTAGATCAACAAATGATCTCTTTAACTAGACCACCAGAGTGCCTCTTTAACTATATCAACACATGATATCTTTAACTAGATTGTCGAACCAATCTCTTTAACTAGATCAACAAATGATCTCTTTAACTAGACCACCAGAGGGGCTCTTTAACTATATCAACACATGATATCTTTAACTAGATTGCCGAATCAATCTCTTTAACTAGATCAAAAATGATATCTTTAACTAAACTACCCAAGAGGAATCTTTAATTACATCAACATATGATGTCTTTAAACTTTGGAATAGTACTTTATAATCCAAGGGTTTTATCTATAACGTTGAAGCCATTAAGGATTGAGGTAGTACCTTTTGATATCCTACTATGAATCCCTTATACGAAGATATAGAAGATTCTTACGAGGATTTGGATAGCAAAAATTTGGATTACAGAAAAACATAAAAGGGAGAACATAAGCACATAATTTGTTTAATTTGATTTTTAATTTGTTATCTTTGGACGCGGATACTTAAAGCACACCAGGAATCCAATCCGTGGATTTCATTTGGCACTTAAATCATTTTCAAGAATCTATTTATAAAGATAGAATGATGTACCAAAAATTCGATTTCGTTTCCAAGAAAACGCAATATTCGAATTAAGGTATGAAAAATTTAGGATATACGGAAGTACCGTTGGGTACCCTATTAAGAATTTATAGTGGTACTTTAGGTATTCGTATAGAGTTGTAACTTGCGCCTTGTACTTCGTTTCCTTGAAAGAAACGGGTATTTGGGAAAACGCAAGAGATTATAAAATGGAAGGATTTTGGGGTTAGTTTGTTCTTCAAGGATTACGGCTCCTTGATTGTTGGTATTGAAGGGGATACGTTGTTTATACATGCCATCACATTTGTACATTGTAATGTAAAAATAAAAAGATTTATTTATAAACAACAATCAACTGTTTCATGGACCTTGACAACAAAAGAAAAGAATAAATAAGGCTTGATTATTTCTAAACAATGTTGTCTTCTAGTCGGTCCGATGCTCATCCCTGCGCTGGATTCGCATTAGCAAGCTTTGGGCAATTTCTTCGGAAATGGCCCATTTCGCCACAGTTGAAGCAAGATCCTGGGGGAAAACGAGCTTGAGCAGGATTTACTTGAGGTTGGTTTGGACCACCTTGTTTTGGGGTAAATCGACAAGCATTTGCCAGGTGACCGAGTCGCCCACATGATGCACACAAACGACACTGTAGGTGAGCTAAGTGGTGTGCATTACATTTGTTGCATATTGGTGCAGTACCGGCATAAGGTTTCCTTGTAGGAGGTTGAGCTGGTTGGTTGAGGGTGTTTGGGTTGGGTTGTGCAGCAATTGCACAGTTTTGCGAAGCCTTACGCTTTTTAGAAGGTTCGGTTTTGCTTTCCTTGGTTTCCTCCTGAACATTAGCTGCTTGATTCTTGTCACCTTTCCAAAAAAGTTTGCGCTTTCTGATCTGAGATTCGGTTAGGGTAGCAGATAATTCAATGGCCTGTCTAACTGTGGTAGGATTACTACCAGTAACAATGTCCTGAACTGAGTCAGGGAGGCCATCAATGTATTTCTCGATTGCCTTATCCAAAGGCGTACCCATGGAAGGACACAACAGGCTCAGCTTCTCATATCGATCAGTGTAGGCTCGATGTTCACCGCTGTCTTGTTTAAGATCGTCGAATTCCCTTTCCAAGGCCCTGATCTCATGATGAGGACAAAATTCCTTCATCATTAGAGCTCGAAGCTCTTCCCATGTCTGAGCTAGTGCCACATCGGCACCCCTATCTCTCATTACACCATTCCACCATGTCAAAGCCCGCTTTTTGAAGACACTAGATGCGAAATCTACCTTTCACTCATTTGGGCATTGAACATGTCTGAAGGTGCTCTCTAGACTCTCGAACCATTGCAGAAGTGCAGTCGCTCCTTGAGACCCAGAAAACTTTGATGGCTTAGCTGAATTGAACGTCTTGAAGTTGCAAGGGGCATTATTGTTGTTGAGAGCTTGGTTGCATTGAGCAACGATGTTCGGGATTGCAGCAGTCATTTGCTGGGTAATGATAGCTGCCAGTTCTTCATTAGGTATCTGATTGTCGCGTCGAGGAGGCATTCTAAAAGGGAAATAAGAGAGAGAAACAAGTGAAACGGCATTGGGTAAGAATAGGAAATTATCGACCAAAAGCATGGGTGATGGTCATTTGTTTGAACCACGAAGCAAACAAACGACACACAAAGGCTGAATCAAAGTAAATAGGTCCTCATGATGTATCGCGAAGACATGCTCGCCTATAAGTGGACACTCACCCCAAGAGTTCCCAGGTAAGAGTGACTGGTCCGATACTGCGGATTTGTACGAACACTCTAGCCTTAGACAGAAAACTCAGGGTACAGGCACCCACTCTTCCAGTTTGCACGTGTTCACATTATTTAGACCCAAACTTTGACGGAATTTTGAAAACTTTGAAGGTTCGAAACCTTATAATAAATCATCCTAGAACAGATGATTAGTTTTCAAGGCAGATCAAATTTATGTTCTTGTTGTGGTTGTCACTTAAGGATAAGTGACGGTATTGTTTTATGACTAAACGCAAGTAAACTCGCGTTAGGGTCCTAGGAAGGTTATAGTCTAGGTCAAAGCATTACTAATAACCTAATTCTCTATAACCATTGGCTCTGATACCAACTTTTCTGTCACACCCCGACCACGTAAAACAACAAAACATGGCGGAAACGTCGGGGAGTGTTGTAACAGAATCATTGTTTCACAACCATGGATTAAACAAATTTCGTTTTATTGAATTAAATGAGTTACAATGTCTTAACAATAAAGAAACATAACAAAATTAACTAGTCTTGCATCTTTTAATGTCACTAAGGCCTCGTCCAATCCTATGTGAGCATGCATCAATATCATCATCAACTATCATCAACTATTGTACCTGAAACACATGTGAAAATACATCAGCATAAAAATGCCGGCGAGTACATAGGTTTTATGAAAAATAGGATTCATGACCTAGGTTTGAGAAAATGTTTAACAAAAACTTGTCATGAATCCAGTTTAAGTGTTTGCTTTTATAAAATGTTTGAAATCGATGATAGATATGTATAGTTAAAAAGATTGATGTAAGGTTAAATGAATAACCAAGTAAAAATGAGTTTGTATAAAACAAATTGTCTCATAAAACAACGTCTTGTGAAAAATATGTTATTTGTGTAAAAATGTATAAATCCAAATGAATGATTCAAATAACGTTACGCCATGTAATATAATACAAGCACTTATATATAGGAAGTACCAGCGGCGTATCCACCATGCTTGTATCATATTACACACGTCTCGTTACTCAAATCACTTACCCACATAAACTACCAATGTAAATTGCCCATGTCTAAACCGTTGTCAAATGTCAATCAAGTAATGTGTAAACAAAATGTCATGTATGGCAAGTGAAATATGTAATAACCAAACCATAGGTAAGAATGCACAAACAATGTACTAAGTATGCGACGGATGGACATACATAGCATGATACAAAGCATAAAATGTCTTGTAAAACGATATACTAAGTATGCACACAATGGGCATACAGAGCATGTGATGTAAAATGTACTAAGTATGATGAACATACATAGCATGAAATGTTATGTGAAACGATGTACTAAGTATGCACACAATGGGCATACATTGCAAAACATAATAAAATCATGTACTAATAGTGTACCAGTGAACATAGCAAGTATATGATATAAAAACATGAAATCATGAAGGTAACAAGTAGGCACATGTGTTTCACCCCAAAATGTTTGAAAAACAGTAAAAGAGGGGTCTATGTACTCACTTGAGATTGCTTAGAAGTCCTAGGATAACCACCAAGCAATGCTAGAAGATCACGGAATCAAACGGCACCTATATAGGTATCTATATCAATAAACGGACCTATCGGAGGGTCGGGTAGTACGAGGTTTCGTAAACCAAATAAGTGTGGGAACTTATATAATATGGTTTAACAAGGCCTACGTACTAAAACGAAACCTATCCTAAGTGCTTACGACCCATTACGACCCGTTTAGGTAGCTTATGCTACTTTAACGCGTCGTTCGCGTAAAACGCGTTCGGAATGCCTAACTAGTCCTATGACAAGCAAGATATGCCTTAACATGTTTAGTATGGTTACCAAAACAGTTTATATGTCAAAAATTACGTTACATAGGCTTAAAATGAATTTTAGCGCAAAAAGGGCATTTTGGTAATTTACCTAAGGCATAAGAACTACTTATCATACAACTACTTAAACGACATGACCATAAGGTATAACCTCGGAAGGTTATTCCCTATACAACTATGGTCACCTAAAGTGTTTGGTCGGATCCTAAAGATCGACCAAATGGGTCGGGTTCGAAAGTATAAGCGATTGATTAGATCGCTTACCTTTACGGCCCTAAACAAGCACAATTCTAAAAGCGACGAGCTAAACATGCTAGAACATGTTTAGTAAAGTTAGAAAACAGGTTTGGTATCAAAACAAACGGTTTTGATACCCTAGAGTAGTTTGGTTACAAAATACACGAGGAAACGCATTTTGGCCGAAACTACGACTCGTCACTGAGCCTAGATAACGTGGTAATCAGTGGGTATAGTCACTAGGGACTATAACCATCGTGATTACGCTCACGTTATGAAGTTCAAACGAACTTTGCGTTGACCACAAACTGGTCAATGCAGAAAGTCAAACGCAGTTTGACTTTAACTCTAAAACGAATGAAAAACGCGAAAGAATACTTACAGAAGGTCCCCGCAAGATTGATTTTCCAAGTATTCTCAAGTATGAGGTGATGAAACACCCCAACTTAGAGAAATCTCAGAAATCAAGTGGGGAAAGCATGAAGTGGGTTGGGTTTATATAGGCATGGCACAACCGTTAGGATCGTTCATCGCGAAACGTGCTTCAATCTCGGCCGTACACATGGGCCCATTGTTTTGGGAAACCTTGGGCACCCATAGATTCAGCCCATGGATTGAAAATACCATTTGCAAGTGGTTTTGAAGTGATTAACAGCTGTAAACAGCTGTTTGCAACAAAAATGCAGGTCTGGGGAGGCCACGCGGCCCGCGTCAGGATACACACAAAACTCAGGCGGGCCCCCTGGGCTTGTCTGATCAGCACAAACTTTCAGAAATGACAGTTTTAGTCCCTGTTGCATATTTAAGCCATTTCCAACACTTCTAAGGCCCGTAAAGCCAATTTTAAGGCCCTAAAATGATGCCTAAACATTGTGGACATGAAACATGCCCAAAAATATGCCGGAGGTTGGTTCGTTTGGCCGTACGATCGCGATGTTCGCTTAATTACGACGGAATGCGCATAAGCGCGAAAGACGATCCGAATTGCGCGACGAATGGATTTTTCTTATGCCAAACACTAAAAAAAATATTTTAATGCTTACATAAATTTTTGGAAGTCCGGAAGTATTTAGAACGTAAAATATGCGCGAAAATGCAAACTTATGCACTTTTTGACGCTTTTAGTCCCTGAATGAGTATAAAGTTTATTTTTGCACACCAAACACCTCAAAGCCTATTTCTAAGCTATGTAAAGGATATTTAGGGCATATTTAACTTATGATCGAGTTCCGGAAGGTCTGTTACAGTACAAATTGACATACTTTCGCAGTTTGTCGAATTTAGTCCCTGTAAGCGAATAAACTTGATTTCGGCATACCAAACCATCCAAAACTTATTTCTAAGTTATGTAAGGGTTATTTAAGGTATGTTAAGCCTATTTCACTATTCCGGAGTGTTTGTTGCATTAAACTGGTTATATTTACGCATCAGATCGCGTATAACCTTCCAGAAAGCGATTTAAAGCCCGAAATCGAACAAGAATTAATATGTGCAAACGATACACATATTTATACAAATCCCAAGTATGAAATACAATATTTCATTGATTTGGTATTTGTTTGATGGTTGAAGTGACACAGGTGTCACAGTATACTTGTCTAAATAAGAAATCTTGGATAAGTAAGATCGAAAATATTTAGGATATGATCCAGGATCAAATATCCTATAGTTGAAAAATCCCAAAAAGTAGTATATTTTAAGGATCACAAGTTTAGTTGTCAAAATACGAGGGTTATTCAAATAAACAATTTTCAAAATTAAAATAGTCTAGGATCATACCTGAGGATCCAAGTTAGGATCCTAACCTTTAATACCATAACCAGGATTATTATAAGACAAACCTTAGAGAGAAGTAAGGATCAAGGATCCTTGGTTGTTTAACTTCAAAGACCTGAAATAGATCATAACTTGGGACTAAGCCAATATAAGATAAAAGTTAGCAACTGGGGACAAGCCCAAGGATAACTGGGGACAAGCCCAAGGATAACTGGGGACAAGCCTAAGGATAACTGGGGACAAGCCCAAGGATCGTTTGTAAACTGGAGTATGGCCCTAACTGGCGACTATCCAAACTTAGTGGCATGAAAATGCCAAAACCTTAGCTAACGTGAAAACGTTAGAAACCTTAGGAACGGATGTATGGTGCGTCTACCATTATACGTAGGATCCTAGGTATAGCCAGTACAATGGAATTATTAGCCCCTAAAGCGAGTACTGGTCCCACTGCCATGAGCTATACCAGGATCATCATGCGCTACTGGCGGAACTGGGGTCAAGCCCAAATAACTGGGGTCAAACCCAAGTGATTGGTTGCTTCTGTGGATAACCAACATTTTGCTAAGGATACCTGAACTTTCAAAACTCAGAATCACGTGAGAAGTGGATAAAGGATGCAGGATCCTTATTCTTAGGTGAGAAAGTAAGGGAATGAAATAGTTTGAGATTAGGATGTTACCAAAGTAAGGATCATCGGTGCTTTAAGGATCCTTCAAGGATACTCATGATGTAAGGATCATCTGATCTATGAGGATCCTATTCACATGAAATATTTCTTCAAGTGGACAGCATTCCAGGCTCTTGGTAGCAAATCACCTTCCATGGTCAGCAATCGATATGCCCTATTTCCTGCCTCAGCTTTAATCAAATAAGGGCCTTTCCATTTTGGTGCCAATTTTCCATCAGCAGGATTGGTGGTATTCTGAAATGCCTTCCTTAACACCATATCGCCACTTTGAAACTTCCTGATCCTGACATTTTTGTTGTAAGCACCAGCCATTCTTTGTTGATAACTGGCCATCCTTATCCTAGCCAGATCCCTGATTTCTTCAATAGTATCCAGGTCTTGAACCAAGTTCTCATCATTTTCCACAGGATCACGGATACTTCTTCTAGCAGTTGGAACCACCATTTCTGTAGGGATCACTGATTCTGCCCCAAATACCAAAGAGAATGGAGTCTGGCCTGTAGCATTCTTGGGGGTCGTCCTATCAGCCCAAAGCACATAAGGTAGTTCTTCTGCCCATTTCCCTTTTTTGGATCCAAGCTTCTTCTTCAAATTGTTGATGATGATCTTGTTGGATGATTCTGCCTGACCATTAGCTTGTGGGTGGACTGGTGTTGATGTTATCATCTTAATCCCCCAACTGTCACAAAAGTTAGTAGTTCTGCCCCCAATAAATTGGGAACCATTATCACATATAATTTCAGAAGGGATACCAAATCTAGTAATAATATTTCTTTTAATGAAGGATATAACTTCCTTTTCTCTGACTTGGGCAAAAGCTTCAGCCTCTATCCACTTGGAGAAGTAATCAGTCATAGAAAGCATGAACACTTTTCCACCAGGTGCCTTAGAGAGCTTACCAACTATATCCATACCTCATCTCATAAATGGCCAAGAGGAGGATATGGGATGCAAAAATTCGGCCGGCTGATGAAGGATATTGTTGTGTCTCTGACAAGGATCACACTTCTTAGCATATTCCACAGCATCTCTTTTCATAGTTGGCCACAGCAAAAATTCGGCCGACTGATGAAGGATATTGTTGTGTCTCTGATGAAAGATATTGTTGTGTCTCTGATGAAGGATATTGTTGTGTCCCTGCCCCCAGTGTGGTTTCCACAATCTCCTTCGTGGAAGTCTTTTAAAACTTCTTGGATTTCAGGATCCTCAATGCATCTTAAATATGGTCCTGCAAGAGATCGCTTATACAATACATTATTTAAAATTGTGAATTGAGATACCTTAATTTTAAAAGCTCTAGGGTTTTCTCCTATAGGAATCTCTCCATGTTGTAAGTATCTCATGATTGGCAGGATCCATGATCCTGATCCCGAATGAGATCGAGTATCCTCACTAGGGATAATTGCAGAATCCTCTCCTATTTCCATGGCCACATGATCCTCGATGGCAGGAGCCAGGATATGGATAATGGGGATACTTATATCCTCCGGGATCTTCAAAGATGATCCTAGATTAGCCAATGCATCAGCTTCTGTATTTTCTTCCCTTGGTACCTGTGTCAAACTAAAGGAAACAAAAGAGAGTGCCAATTCTTTGACTATCTCCAAATATTTGGTTAGCTTTTCACCTTTAACAGCATAGGATCCATTAAAGTGATTAGTGATTAACAATGAATCTACATGTACCTCAAGATACCTGATCCCCATATGCTTAGCAATTTGCAAACCAGCTATCAAGGCTTCATACTCAGCCTCATTGTTAGTGGTTTGGAACTCACAAGCTATAGAGTGGGGTATTATGTCCCCCTGTGGCGATTTTAGTAGTATTCCAAGCCTTGTTCCTTTGACATTTGAGGATCCATCAGTATAGAGTATCCAAGGATCCTTGGTCTCCTCTAGCTGCTGGACTTCTAACTCAGCTTCCTTTTGCAAATCACTACTGAAATCAGCCACAAAGTCAGCTAACGCTTGGGATTTAATGGCTGTCCTAGGCTCATATCTTATATCATATGCACTAAGCTTCACTGCCCACTTAGCCATCCTTCCTGACATTTCAGGTTTCCTGAGGACATTCTTAATTGGAAAATTAGTTTTAACAATAATAACATGAGTTTCAAAATAATGTCTTAATTTAGTGGATGCCATAATTAAAGCGAGGATACGCTTTTCTAGGTGTGAATACCTGGATTCAGCATCAAGTAAACTCTTACTTACATAGTAGACAGGATGTTGTGTACCTTCGTGATCCTTAACAAGGACTGCACTTACTGCTTTTAAGGATACTGCAAGATATAAGGATAGCACATCTCCTTTTTCTGGTTTCATCAAGGCCGGGGCTGAGGATAGGTAATCCTTGAGAGCTCTTAAGGCACTTTCATGCTTCTCAGTCCACTCAAATTTCTTGTTCTTCCTTAGGATATCATAGAATTCCTTGCATTTCTCTGAGGATTTGGATATAAATCTGTTCAAAGCTGTGATCCTGCCTGTTAGCCTCTGAACATCCTTAGCATTGGCAGGAGATTTGATATTCACTAAAGCTTTGATTTGTTCTGGGCTGGCTTCAATGCCTCTCTTTGTCACCATATACCCTAAGAATTTACCTGCTTTAACACCAAAGTGACATTTTGAAGGATTAAGTTTCATGTTATATTTGTCAAGGATATCGAATTCTTCCTCCAAGTCCCTCAGGTGATCCGCAGCTTTTATGGATTTTACCATCATATCATCTATGTAAACCTCCATAGTTTGTCCAATCTGATCCTTGAACATCATATTCACCAGCCTTTGATAAGTTGCACCTGTATTCCTTAGTCCAAATGGCATAGCAATATAACAATATATACCGGTTGGAGTCATAAAGGTCGTATCCTCTTGATCAGATGGTTCCATCTGAATTTGTTGAAATCCAGATGAAGCATCCATAAAAGTCAACAGTTCATGACCCGCCGTTGCATCCACCATGGAGTCAATGTGGGGTAATGGGAAAGGATCCTTGGGACATGCCTTATTTAAATCTGTGAAATCGACACATACCCTCCACTTTCCATTTTTCTTTTGAACAACAACCACATTGGCCAACCATCTTGGATACTTGACCTCTCTAATCATACCTGCTCGGAGCAATTTCTCTACCTCTTCCTGTATAATGGCATTTCTTTCTGGCGCAAACTTCCTCCTTTTCTGATGGTTTGGTTTGAATGACCTGTCAATGCCAAGTTTGTGAGTGATAATATCTTTAGATATACCTGTCATATCCTCATGTTTCCATGCAAAGGTAGTTTTCCTCCTTTTGAGGAAGGATATGAGGTCTTCTTTCATTTTGCCAAGGATTCCTGATCCGATATAGATTTTGGATTCAGGATCACCAGGATCCATGAGGATTTCTACTACATCCTACTCTCTTGCCTCCAAGACATCCCTTGGAGGATACTTTGATTGCTATTGTTCCCTTGACTTTGAGGCTGGTTTCATCGATGAAGTGTAGCAGTTCTTAGCCTCCTGCTGATCACTATCAATCTTCACTATTCCCCAAGGACTGGGGAGCTTCACACATTGATGGTAGGTGGATGGGACTACCTTTATATCGTGTATCCAAGGCCTGCCAAGGATAACATTACAACAAGATAAACAGTCAATAACACAAAATTTTTGATAAGAATGTGATGAGGATCCTGAATGTCAACACGATCATCCTCATCAAAAGTTATGACTTTTCCTTCGAAGACACTGGATGTTCGGATGGGTCTATCTCCATTATCCATTTTGGTTTCCTTTGCATGCCTTTTAGCTGCTGAGAAGGATGTGCCACAAATGTCTGATCCTCCAGAAATAAAGTTTATTACTTGTGCATCTGCTGGAGGGGCCGGAGCTTTCTCAGGGATCCTTTCAGGATCCTGAGTCCTTGACTTTTTTCTACCCAATAATTCTTTCAGGTGCCCCTTGCTTAACAAGTGTTTTGGTTAAAAATCTAACGAGGATAATGCAACCAAACTCTCAGTTACGGGGAATGATGCTTGATATGAAGAACAATAATAAGGATCACTTCGATGTAAATTGCAGAAACAACACAAGGATTTATACGAGGAAAAAGCCCTTGATCAATGAATGATCTCCGGCATAAAAAACCTCGGGTGATGGAAACTACCGATCACCAAGCTCAAATAAATCAATAAATGTTTACAACTTCGGATAGTGACGAGCTAGGTACAAGGATCACTATGGTTGATTGTGTAAAAGTGTGTGAAAACTGTTAAGTGTTTGCTGAAAGCTTCAAGAGTGTAGTTGTACGAGAGTGTATGTAGCTAAAAATGGCTAAGTGTTCTAAAAATAGCTCGTCACCCCTTTAAAAATGAAAGCTAACTAAGCTAATAAACTATCCGACTTTTGTGCCATGCTCCCACGTTCTCCACAACGTCCATTTTCATTCAAACGTGTGCGAAATACTCGTGGAATATTCCATAGTTACGTTGCCAAGACCAAGTCAAGCCTATTACTCCTGCAAAACAATACGAAATATAAATAAACAATCGTTAGTATGAGGATCCTTAGGGTGATCCATGATCCTGATCCTGAAGCTCTTCTGAGGATCATTATCTGTCACAGAAGTAAAGATCACTATTAGGATAACAAGTATGGATCACTAATTGTTAGAAAATCCTCCCCTAACAATTGCCCCCAAAATATAAGGAGTAATATGTAAAATTAACGAGTTATGTTTTCTTGATCTTATCTGCAACTAACTCAACGGATATATAGCCGTTGATATATAACTATCCGTTACGTTATGACGTCGCAGAAGTGACAACCCTGCACAATCATGATTATAAATAGGAGATAGAGATAGGATCGTATGCATTTAAATTCCAGAGTTACTCCCTTTATAACCGCATTCCGAAGATCAAACAGGTATTCTCCCTTCATCTTCTTTCTTCCCTTGCTCTGTTTTCCTTTTCTTTTCATTATTCTGTCAAAATGTTGCTCCGGAACTCCCTATCTAAGGATCACACGAAGAACATCCCGCTAAAGAGACAGGGAATCATCGAAGATTCCATAAAAGAACGATGTTGCTTTTCTGATCCGCAAATTGATAGGATCCGCTACTGCTTCCCGGCGAACACAGTGTTTAAATCCTTTGATCTCAACACTCTCAGTGATCATATTTCTGATAACTGGGTTGCGTTTCCTGTTACCCCGTTCACCATAGGCTACACATATCCCTTTCCAGCTTTCACCCAATCCTTCTTCTCTCTAACCGGCATATCTTACATCCAATCCATGCCGATGATTTGGAGGGTTTTGCACACCCTTGAAAGGATCATCGAGCAGGAGGGGATAGACTTAGGCATGGCAGAACTGGGAGAATTGTATGAACTCACTACTTTTGGTTCCCATCGTTATCTGTTCAAACGTAAACCTGGTGAGGAACACCCAATCTTCAAAGCTACCAAAAATGACACCAACTGGAAGCGGCGTTTCTTTTTTGTCAAGAGAGATTCTATCCCTGATGGGATGGATCTACCCAAGAAGTGGGCTACCCATGGTAGGATGGAGGATCCTGAGAAGGATCACCAGAGAACTTATCCCTTACTATAAGAATTACTGACATCCTTTTGCTTTCTTGTTATGCAGTTATCTCCGTTTCACACCTCAGATTGACTCCTGCTGCCAAAGAGAGACTTGCCGCGTTCAAGAGGCTTGATCCTGAAACAAGATCTTTCAAGACAACCACCCAAGATTCTCAGGAAGTATCCTCAGGTTCTGTGACAATGTCAAGTAAGTATCTTTGCTTAAAAATTCAAATAAATAATGAAATACGAGGGAAATTAAGATACTTATCTTGTTTTGGTTGTGTAGGTGCCGGAAAGTCCACCAAGTCTGCTTCAAAGTTCAGTGTCACCGATCTCACCACCGTCAGATCCTCCAAGAGAAAAGCTCCTACCAGCCCGTCAGCTTCGATCCCCAAGGCACCCCTCAAAGGAAAGGGAGGCAAGAAGAGAAAGGCCTCCGAAGCTGAGGATCTGCAAGGTCTCCCCTTGATCCGCCAACAATTCCTCGACTACTTCAATGAGGTAAGGATCACCATCCCTGCTCCTATATCCTGCTGATATGAGGATCATTTGGTTCTGACCTTATCCTTTATCTTCTTTGCAGAAATTTGCTGAGATTGAGACCTATGTTGGCCACGTTGAGGATCAGGATAGCAAGATTGCTGATCTTCAACAGGTTGCAGTGCTAAAGGACCTCAAGATAGCTGATCTTCAAAAGGATCTCTATAATGCCAGAAACGAGACGGCCAAGGTGTTGATCAACTTTGACTATGAGAGGCACGAGATCACCGAGGATGCCAAGGTCTCCGCCGCCATAGCAATGTACAAGACCAAGCTGCAAATGGCCCTGGAAGCTCAGGATCCTGCTTTTGACAAGAGCACCTGGGATGTGGAGGGCTGGAAGGCAAGGCTGGCTGAACTGGAGGATGAAGAAGAGGCTGAAGAGATCCTGACCATTGAGGCTGGAGGCAAGGGTGAAGGTGGTGACGCAAGTGGAGCCGGAGGTGGTGATGCAGCGAAGGTCTAGGCTGCAGGATTGGGCGATGAAGGAAACTTCTAGACATAGCCGGAGCCCAATTTTTTTTTTGTTTGATGGTGCTTTGTTAAACAATTTGATGGTTTGTATTTCGAACAATAGTTTTAGGTTTAAGGATCTAGGATCCTTCAGACAATAGGTAGGATTGCAAATGGTGGAGGGATCCTCTGTTTGGGGGATGAAGCCATTGTGATCCTGCCGCCCTTATATCCCTGCACTACTTTGAACCTATTATCATGGACACCCTTTACCTACCCCAGCGGACGGGCCACGTATTGCTGGTAGATGCTCGGGGTAGGTAATTTTGACAACCTTTGAAGGGTTAGTCTTTTTGTTAATAAATAAAATCTTAACCTTTTGTCGCTTATCCTGTGTTATTGTCCTTTTAGTTCCTTTAATTTTCAATTGTTTTGATGTGCACTTATTAAATAAGCAATTTTGAATAAGTCAGATTGAAAACATTTAGGATATGATCCATGATCAAATATCCTATAGTTGAAAAATCCAAAAAAATAGTATATGTTTTAAGGATCATAAGTTCAGTTGTCAAAGTATAAGGGTTATTCAAATAAACAATGAATAAGATTAAAATAGTTAAGGATCATACCTGAGGATCCAAGTTAGGATCCTAACCATAATCAGGATAACTATAAGATAAACCTTAGAGAGGAATAAGGATCAAGGATCCTTAGTTGTTTAACTTCAAGGACCTGAAATAGAGCATAACTTGGGACTAAGCCAATATAAGATAAGACTCAGCAACTGGGGACAAGCCCAAGGATAACTGGGGACAAGCCCAAGGATAACTGGGGACAAGCCCAAGGATAACTGGGGACAAGCCCAAGGATCGTTTGTAAACTGGAGTTTGGCCCTAACTGGCGACTTATCCAACCTTAGTGACATGAAAATGCCAAAACCTTAGCTAACGTGAAAACGTTAGAAACCTTAGGAACGGATGTATGGTACGTCTACCATTATACGTAGGATCCTAGGTATAGCCAGTACAATGGAATTATCAGCCCCTGAAGCGAGTACTGGTCCCAATGCCTTGAACTATACCAGGATTATCATGCGCTACAGGCGGAACTGGGGTCAAGCCCAAATAACTGGGGTTAAACCCAAGGATCTGGATGGCTTCTGTAGATAATAAACGCTTTGCTAAGGATTCCTGAACTTTCAAAACTCAAAATCTTGTGAGAGAAGGATAAAGGACACATGATCCTTATCCTTATATGAGAAAATAAGGAAATGAAATAGTTCAAGATTAGGACATTACCAGAGTAAGGATCATTGATGCTTTAAGGATCCTTCAAGGATACCCCCTAATGTAAGGATCATACGTGCCAGGAGGATCCTGCTCACATGAAATATTTCTTCAAATGGACAGCATTCCAAGCTCTTGGTAACAAATCACCTTCCATGGTCAGCAATCTATATGCCCCCTTTCCTGCTTTAGCTTCAATCAAATAAGGGCCTTCCCATTTTGGTGCCAATTTTCCATCAGCAGGATTGGTAGTATTCTGGATTGCTTTCCTCAATACCATATCTCCAACTTGAAACTTCCTGATCCTGACATTTTTGTTGTAAGCACCAGCCATTCTTTGTTGATAACTGGCCATCCTTATCCTAGCTAGATCCCTGATTTCTTCAATGGTATCCAGGTCTTGAGCCAAGTTCTCATCATTTTCTTCAGGATCACGGGTACCTGTTCTAGCAGTTGGAACCACCATTTCTGTTGGGATCACTGACTCTGCCCCAAATACTAAAGAGAATGGAGTTTGGCCTGTAGCATTCTTAGGGGTTG
Source organism: Helianthus annuus (assembly GCF_002127325.2). Lineage (NCBI taxonomy): Eukaryota > Viridiplantae > Streptophyta > Magnoliopsida > Asterales > Asteraceae > Helianthus > Helianthus annuus. The sequence goes on from NC_035444.2 coordinate 123,110,444, forward strand.
TCCTATCAGCCCAAAGCACATAAGGTAATTCTTCTGCCCATTTCCCTTTCTTGGATACAAGCTTCTTCTTCAAATTGTTGATGATAATCTTGTTGGATGATTCTGCTTGACCATTAGCTTGTGGGTGGACTGGTGTTGATGTTATCATCTTAATCCCCCAGCTGTCACAAAAGTTAGTAGTTCTGCCCCTAATAAATTGAGAACCATTATCGCATATAATTTCAGAAGGAATACCAAATCTAGTTATAATATTTCTTTTATTGAAGGATATAACTTCCTTTTCTCTGACTTGGGCAAAAGCTTCAGCCTCTATCCACTTGGAGAAGTAATCAGTCATAGCTAGCATGAACACTTTCCCACCAGGTGCCTTAGGGAGCTTACCAACTATATCCATCCCCCATCTCATAAATGGCCAAGAGGAGGATATAGGATGCAAAAATTCAGCTGGTTGGTGAAGGATATTGTTGTGTCTCTGACAAGGATCACATTTCTTAGCATATTCCATAGCATCTCTTTTCATAGTTGGCCAGTAGTATCCTGTCCTTAAGATCCTTGAGAACAATGCCCTGCCCCCAGTGTGGTTTCCACAATCTCCTTCATGGAAGTCCTTTAAAACTTCTTGGACTTCAGGATCCTCGATGCATCTTAAATATGGTCCTGCAAGAGATCGCTTGTACAGCATATTATTTAAGATTGTGAATTGAGATACCTTAATTTTGAAAGCCCTAGGATTTTCTCCCATAGGAATCTCTCCGTGTTGTAAGTATCTCATGATTGGTGAGATCCATGATCCTGATCCTGGATAAGATTGAGTATCCTCACTAGGGATAATTGAAGAATCCTCCCCTATTTCCATGGCCACATGATCCTCAACGGCAGGAGCCAAGATATGAATAATGGGGATACTTATAGCCTCCGGGATCTTCAAGGATGATCCTAAGTTAGCCAATGCATCAGCTTCTGTATTTTCCTCCCTTGGTACCTGTGTCAAACTGAAGAAAACAAAAGAGAGTGCCAATTCTTTGACTATCTCCAAATATTTGGTTAGCTTTTCACCTTTAACAGTATAGGATCCATTAAAGTGATTTGTAATTAATAATGAATCTACATGTACCTCAAGGTACCTGATCCCCATATGCTTAGCAATTTGCAAACCAGCAATCAAGGCTTCATATTCAGCCTCATTGTTAGTGGTTTGGAACTCACAAGCTATAGAGTGGGGTATTATGTCCCCTGTGGCGATTTTAGTAGTATACCAAGCCCTGTGCCTTTGACGTTCGAGGATCCATCAGTATAGAGTATCCAAGGATCCTTGGTCTCCTCTAGTTGCTGGACTTCTAACTCAGCTTCTTTTTGTAAATCACTACTGAAATCAGCCACAAAGTCGGCCAATGCTTGGGATTTGATGGCTGTCCTAGGCTCATATCTTATATCATAGGCACTAAGCTTCACTGCCCACTTAGCCATCCTTCCTGACATCTCTGGTTTCCTGAGGACATTCTTAATTGGAAAATTAGTTTTAACAACAATAACATGAGTTTCAAAGTAATGTCTCAACTTAGTAGATGCCATGATTAATGCAAGAATAAGCTTTTCAAGGTGTGAATACCTGGATTCGGCATCAAGTAAACTCTTACTTACATAATAGACAGGATGTTGTGTACCTTCATGATCCTTAACAAGGACTGCACTTACTGCTTTTAAGGATACTGCAAGATATAAAGATAGCACATCTCCTTTCTCTGGTTTCATCAAGGCTGGGGCTGAGGAGAGGTAATCTTTGAGAGCTCGTAAGGCATTCTCATTGTTTTGGTCAAAAATCACACAAGGATAATGCAACCAAACTTTATGTAAATGGGGTATGATGCTTGGTTTGTAGAAAAAGTAAAGGATCACTTCAGTATAAAATATGCAAAGACACAATGATTTATACGAGGAAAAAGCCCTTGATCAATGTATGATCTCCGGCATAAAAAACCTCGGGTGATGGCAACTACCGATCACCAAACTTCAATATAAGAAAAATAGTTACAACTTTGGATGATAATGAGCTGAGTACAAGGATCACTATAGTTTCGAGTGTCTAAGCGTGTGAGAGTTGTGTTGTGTGTTCTTCCGAATGAGGAAGAGTGTTATATATACAAGTGTAGGTGACCTATTTTAGGTAAAAAGACTAATAATCAGCTCATTACCCCTTTAGAAATAAAAGTAAATCTAGCCTAAATTATCGCCCTTAAATCATGCCATGTTTCCATATCCTTCACAACGTCCATCTCCGATTAAGCACATGCCATAGTTGTAAAGACGTGTCCTCTAATTGTGATGCTTAAGAGCGGATCCTGCTAGATGTCCTGCAAAACAACATTAAATTCAACGAAAGCAACTGTTAGCATGAGGATCCTATAATGGTCCGTGATCCTGATCCTGGAACTCTGCTGAGGATCACTATCTGCCAAAGAAACAAGGATCACTGGTTAGGATCACATGTGAGGATCATGTATTGTAAAAATCCAGCCCTAACAATTGCCCCCAAAATATAAGGAGTTCATTGTAAATTAACGAGTTATATTTTGTTCTGATCTTATCTTCAACGGACAACTCGGGTAACTAGCCGTTATAACCGGACTAGCCGTTGCGATCATTACGTCACTGAAGTGACATCCCTGCAAATCATGATTATAAATAGGAGATAGGGTAAGGATCGATTTGCATTTAAATTCAGGATATACTCCCTTTATAATCTCCACCGAAGATTGATCAGGTATTCTCTTTCTTTCTTCCTTTTCCTGCTCTGTTTTTTTTTCTGCTCTTGCTCTGTTTTTGTTTCGCCACAAGTATGTTGCTCCGAAATTCTCCCCATAAGGATCACGAGAAGAGTAGTCCCCTGAAAAGCCAAGGGATCATTAAGGACTCTCCTACGGAGAGATGCTGCTTTACCGATGCTCATGTAGATAGGATTCGTCATTGCTTTCCGGCGAATGCTGTTTTCAAATCCTTCACATCCACTGCTTTGAGTGACTTTGTTTCAGACGCCTGGGTGGTCTTTCCTGCAACTCCGTTTACCATAGGATATTCGTATCCTTTTCCGGCCTTCACCCAATCTTTCTTTTCTTTGACCGGCATATCTTATATCCAAGCTATGCCGATGATCTGGAGGGTCTTGTATACCTTCGAGAGGATCATCGAGCATGAGGGGATTGATTTAGGGATGGCAGAGCTGGCCGAGCTTTATGATCTTACCACGTTTGGTTCTCATCGATACTTGCTGAAACGGAAGGCCGGGGAGGATCACCCTGTTCTAAAGGTTACCAAAAATGATACAAACTGGAAGCGTCGTTTCTTCTTTGTGAGGAGGGATACCCTCCCTAATGGGAAGGATCTGCCCAAGGAGTGGGCCACCCATGGTAGGATATAGGATCCTGGAAGGATCACCATCAGACTTGTCTCTTATGATGAGGATCACTAATGTCTTTCTTTGTTTTTTGTTTATTGTGCAGCTATTTCCATTGCTTATCTCAAGTTAACCCCTGCTGCCAGAGAGAGGGTCTTAGCTTTCAAGAAGCTTGATCCTGAAATCAGAAGTTTTCAAGTCACCGTCCAAGATTCACAAGAAGTATCCTCCGCATCTGCCACTATGTCAAGTAAGTATCCTTATTAAAAAGTAAGTTATATGTAAGACTGTTTAGTTAGTAAGGGAACTTATCTTGTTTTGGTTGTGTAGGCGCTGGGAAATCTGCTAAGTCTGCCAAGTCTGCCTCCAAGTTCGGGATTGATGAACTTGCTAATGTCAAGTCTTCAAGAAAGAAGACTTCTGTTGCCAATCCCTCTGCTTCGGCCCCTAAAGCACCTGTTAGGGGTAAGGGAAAGAAGATAAAGACTTCTGAGGATCTCCAAGGATTTCCCCTGATCCGCCAACAGTTTCTCGACTATGTCAATGAGGTAAGGATCATTGCCCCTGTTGGTTATCCTTCACGAGTATCCTGCTTGTGTATTCTGCTTGTATATCCTGCTTCTTTGAGGATCACCTGATCCTGAACTTACCTTTTTTTTTCTCTTTTGCAGAAACTTGCTGAGATTGAGACCTACCTTGGCCATGTCGAGGATCAGGAAAGCCAAATCGCCGACCTCCAACAAATGGGCGTGTTAAAGGATCTCAAGATAGCCGATCTTGAGAAGGAACTCCGGGCTACAAAGGATGAGGCTGCTCAAAGGCTAATTGACATGGATGGCGAGAAGCAGGAGATCATCCAGGATGCCAAGGTCTCTGTCGCAACCGCTATGTACAAGATACAACTACAAATGGCTGCGGAGGCTCAGGATCCTGCCTTTGACAAGAGCTCATGGGACGTGGAGGGTTGGAAGGCAAGATTGGCAGAGCTGGAGGATGAGGACGAAGCAGAGGAGATCCCAATGCTGGAGGGCGGTGATGCTGACAAGTTTCAGGGTGGAGAAGCTGGTGGTGATGGAGCAGCAAAGGTGTGAGCTGCTGGATTGGGCGATGATGGATATTTCGAGACTAGGCCGGAGCCCAATTTTTTTTTTTTTTTTTGAGTTTGGTAGTGGTTTGTTTGTGGTTGTTGATGTTTGAAACAATTATGGTTTGTAACTTGAACAATAGTTTTTAGTGTTAAGGATCATGGATCCTTTGGACAATAGGTAGGATTACAAAAGGTGGAGGGATCCTTTGTTTGGGGGATGAAGCCTTTGTGATCCTGCCGCTTTTAATTTCCTGCACCTGCTAAGACCGCATAGACAATGGACACCCTTTGCCAACCCATGTGGACGTGCCACGTTTTGCTGGTAGAAATGTGGGTTGGCAATTTTGACAACTTTTTGAAAGGGTTTAAGATCCTTTTGTTAATAATATAACTCTAATCTTTCTGGCTTATCTCGTGTTGTTATCCTTTATTTATCTTCTTATTTCCCAGTTTTTAGAAACATATTTGTTAGAGTAACAAGAGTTGAGCAAAGCATGTTTAATAAATTTAGGATATGATCCTAGATCAAATATCCTATCATTGAAAATTTTCAAGGATCATAGTTTTAGTTGTCAAAGTGTAGGGGTTGGTTAGTATAATCAAAAGAGTCAAGGATTATACCTGAGGATCCAAGTTAGGATCCTAACCTTTAATCAAGATAACCATAAGTGAAATTTTAATGGATGATAAGGATCAAGGATCCTTATTTGTTGATCTTCGAGAACCTGAAAAATGGAACATATCTTGGGACAAAGCCAATGTAAAAGATAAATTAGTAGCTGGGGACATGCCCAAAGGATAACTGGGGATGATCCCAAAGGATCACTGGGGACAAGCCCAAAGGATAACTGGGGACAAGCCCGAAGGATAACTGGGGACAAGCCCAAAGGATCGTATGTAAACTGGAGTATGGCCCTTACTGGCGACTATCCAAACTTAGTGACATGAAAATGTCAAAAACCTTAGCTAACGTGAAAACGTTAGAAACCTTATGAACGGATGTATGGTACGTCTACCATTATACGTAGGATCCTGGGTATAGCCAGTACGATGAGGTTGTCAGCCCCGGAAGTGGGTACTGGTCCCAAAGACGTGAACTATATCAGGATCATCGTGCGCTGCTGGCGGAAACTGGGGATAATCCCAAGGATAACTGGGGTTGGACCCAAGGATCTGTGTTGCTTTTGAAGATCTTTGACGATATGCTGTAGATACCTGAACTATCATAACTCAAATGGTTCGTGAGAAGAGGATGAAGGATACAGGATCCTTATCCTTTGGTAAAAAGTAAGGAAATGTAATAGTTTTAAGATAAGGACATTACCAGAGTAAGGATCACTGACATCACCGGGATCCTTTGAGGATACTTCAATGTAAGGATCACATGCTTGAAGGATCACGTTCACATAAAGTATCTCTTTAAGTGAACAGCATTCCAGGCTCTTGGTAATAAGTTTCCTTCCATGGTTAGCAATCTGTATGCCCCCTTTCCTGCTTCAGCCTCAATCAAGTAAGGGCCTTCCCACTTTGGTGCTAACTTTCCGTCAGCAGGATTAATAGTGTTTTGGAATGTTTTTCTCAACACCATATCTCCGACTTGGAACTTCCTTATCCTAACATTTTTGTTGTAAGCACCAGCCATTCTTTGTTGGTAGCTTGCCATCCTTATCCTAGCCAGGTCCCTGATTTCCTCAATAGTATCCAAATCCTGAGCCAGGATTGTAGCATTCTCTTCAGGATCACGAGCACTTGTTCTAGCGGTTGGGATCACCATCTCTGTTGGGATCACTGCTTCTGCCCCAAATACTAAAGAAAAAGGTGTTTGACCAGTGGCATTCTTGGGAGTTGTCCTGTCAGCCCATAGCACATAAGGTAACTCCTCTGCCCATTTTCCCTTCTTGGATCCTAGCTTCTTCTTCAGATTGTTGATGATGATCTTGTTGGATGATTCTGCTTGGCCATTGGCCTGTGGATGAACTGGTGTTGATGTTATCATCTTGATTCCCCAACTGTCACAAAAGTTAGTAGTTCTGCTTCCAATGAATTGGGAACCATTATCACATACAATTTCAGAGGGAATGCCAAATCTAGTTATAATGTTTCTTTTGATAAAGGATATAACTTCTTTTTCTCTGACTTGAGCAAAAGCTTCAGCCTCTATCCACTTAGAGAAGTAGTCAGTCATGGCAAGCATAAATACTTTTCCACCAGGTGCTTTAGGGAGCTTGCCAACTATATCCATCCCCCATCTCATGAATGGCCAAGAGGATGGTATGGGGTGTAGCAATTCAGCCGGTTGATGAAGGATATTGCTGTGTCTTTGACAAGGATCACATTTCCTAGCATATTCTACAGCATCCCTTTTCATGGTTGGCCAGTAGTATCCTGTTCTAAGGATCCTTGAGAACAATGCCCTGCCCCCAGTGTGGTTTCCACAATCTCCTTCATGGAAGTCTCTCAACACTTCTTCAATTTCAGGATCCTCGATACATCTTAAATATGGTCCTGCAAGAGATCGTTTATATAGCACATTATTTAAGATTGTAAATTGAGATACCTTAATCCTGAAAGCTCTAGGATTTTCTCCCATCGGAATCTCCCCGTTTTGCAAGTATCTCATGATTGGTGAGATCCATGATCCTGCATAAGATTGATCTTCTTCACTAGGGATTACTGCAGTATCCTCTTCTATTTCCATGGCCACCTGATTTTCAATAGCAGGAGCCAGGATATGGATGATAGGGATACTTATATCTTCTGGAATCTTTAAGGATGATCCTAGGTTGGCCAATGCATCAGCTTCCGTGTTATCCTCCCTTGGTACCTGTGTTAAGCTGAAAGAAACAAAAGAAAGTGCCAATTCTTTGACTACCTCTAAATATTTGGTTAGTTTTTCACCTTTAACAGCATAGGATCCATTAAAGTGATTGGTGATCAATAATGAGTCTACATATACTTTAAGATATTTCACCCCCATATCCTTAGCAATTTGCAAGCCAGCAATTAAGGCTTCATATTCAGCCTCATTGTTAGTTGCTTGGAACTCACAGGCTATGGAGTGGGGTATTATGTCCCCCTGTGGCGATTTTAGTAGTATCCCGAGCCCTGTGCCCTTGACATTTGAGGATCCATCAGTGTGTAGTATCCAAGGATCCTTGGTCTCATCCAGCTGCTGGACTTCCAATTCTGCTTCTTTTTGTAGATCACTACTGAAATCAGCCACAAAGTCAGCTAATGCTTGGGATTTAATGGCTGTTCTTGGCTCATATCTTATATCATGGGCACTAAGCTTTACTGCCCACTTAGCCATTCTTCCTGACATCTCTGGTTTCCTGAGGACATTCTTAATTGGAAAGTTAGTTCTAACAACAATAGTATGGGTTTCAAAATAATGCCTTAACTTAGTTGATGCCATGATTAATGCAAGAATAAGTTTTTCGAGGTGTGAGTACCTGGATTCGGCATCAAGTAAACTCTTACTTACATAGTAGATAGGATATTGTGTACCTTCATGATCCTTAACAAGGACAGCACTTACAGCGGTTGAGGATACCGCCAAATATAAGGATAACACATCTCCTTTTTCAGGCTTTGTTAATGCTGGTGCTGAGGACATATATTCTTTAAGGGCTTGTAAAGCATTCTCATGTTTCTCAGTCCATTCAAACTTCTTGTTCTTCCTTAGGATATCGTAAAATTCTTTACATTTTTCTGAGGATTTTGATATGAACCTGTTCAGAGCTGCTATCCTGCCTGTTAGCCTTTGCACATCCTTAGCGTTGGCAGGGGACTTGATGTTCACTAGTGCTTTAATTTGCTCCGGACTTGCTTCAATACCTCTCTGAGTTACCATATATCCTAGGAATTTACCTGCCTTAACGCCAAAGTGGCATTTTGAAGGATTAAGCTTCATGTTATAATTATCAAGGATATCAAATGCTTCTTCCAAATCCCTTAGGTGATCCTCAGCTTTCTTTGATTTGACTACCATATCATCTATGTATACTTCCATAGTTTGTCCAATTTGATCTTTGAACATCATATTTACCAGCCTTTGATATGTTGCACCTGCATTCCTTAATCCAAAAGGCATGGCAATATAACAATACAAACCTGTTGGGGTCATAAAGGCTGTATCCTCTTGGTCAGATGGTTCCATCTGAATTTGTTGGAATCCAGATGATGCATCCATAAAGGTCAACAGTTCATGCCCCGCTGTTGCATCCACCATGGAGTCAATGTGGGGTAATGGGAAAGGATCCTTGGGACATGCCTTATTCAGATCAGTGAAATCGACACATACCCTCCACTTTCCGTTTTTCTTTTGGACAACGACCACATTGGCTAACCATTTTGGATACTTTACCTCTCTGATCATACCTGCTCGAAGTAGTCTCTCTACTTCTTCTTGGATAATGGCATTCCTTTCTGGTGCAAACTTCCTCCTTTTTTGATGGATTGGTTTGATAGACCTGTCAATGCCAAGTTTGTGAGTAATAATATCCTTAGATATACCTGTCATATCTTCATGTTTCCAAGCAAAGGTAGATTTTCTTCTTTTGAGGAAGGATATTAAGTCTTCTTTCATCTTGCCAAGGATCCCTGATCCGATATAGATTTTTGATTCAGGATCACTAGGATCCAAGAGGATTTCGTCCACATCTTGTTCCCTTGCCTCCAAGACATTCCTCGGAGGATACTGTAATTGCTATTGCTCCCTTGGCTTCGAGGTTGGCTTCATGGATGAGGTATAACAATCCTTAGCCTCCTGCTGATCACTGTCGATCTTGATTATTCCCCATGGGCTAGGGAGCTTCACACATTGATGGTAGGTGGATGGGACTGCTTTCATATCATGTATCCAAGGCCTGCCAAGGATAACATTGCAACAAGATAAACAGTCAATAACACAAAATTTCTGATAATTATGTAATCCTTCCACGTAGATTGGGAGTTTGATGTCCCCCAGAGTTTTCTTCGTTTCTCCACTGAATCCTACAAGCACGGAGGATCTTGGTGTGATGTCTGATTCTGGAATACCCATTTTCTTCAGAACATCAAGCTGGATAATGTTCACTGAGCTTCCTCCATCGATAAGGATCCTGCGGACAAAATGGTTAGAGATAAAGAGAGTAATAACCAAACTATCATGATGAGGATCCTGAATGTTAATGCGATCATCCTCATCAAACGTTATCATCTTCCCCTCTGAGACACTTGATGTTCTAATAGGTCTTTCTCCATTATCCATTTTTGACTCCTTTGCATGCCTTTTGGCCGCCGAGAAGGATGTACCACAGATGTCTGATCCTCCGGAAATAAAGTTGATCACTTGTGCATTTGCCGGAGGTGCTGGAGCCTTTTCAGGGATCCTTTCAGGATCCTGAGTCCTTTGCTTTTTTCTTCCCAACAATTCTTTTAGGTGCCCCTTGCTTAACAGATATCCAATCTCTTTTCTTAAAGCTATGCATTCTTCAGTTAGATGCCCGAAATCCTCATGGTATGCACACCATTTTGACTTGTCTTTAGTCCCGGATGGTTTATCATTCTTCCTGGGCCACCTAGCTTTTTCACCTAGATTCTGCATTGCAAGGATTAGTTCATGATTATCAACGGAAAAACAATATTCTGAGATTGGAGGATAATCTTCATCATCCTCTTCTTGGTCAACAGCATGCACATTCTGGTTCTCATTTCTATGGTAGGATTTGAATTTGTTGTTCTTGAAGGAGGATCCTTGCTTCTCCTGTTTTGAGGATCCTACTTGTCTCTCCTGGATCCTCTTGTCATCCTCTAGCCGGATGAACCTGAGTGCCCGAGTTCTTACTTCATCTAGATTCCTGCATGGTGTCATAACAAGATCATCATAGAATAATGAATCCTTAAGCAGTCCCATTTTGAAGGCTTCAACAGCCGTAGCCATATCCAAGTTGGGAATGTCCAAGGATTCTTTACTAAATTTAGTTATATAATCCCTTAATGATTCATTATGACCTTGAGTTACCCTATATAAATCACTGGTTAATCTTTCAAATTTTCTACTACAAGAGAATTGGTTATTGAATAAATTAACTAAATTAGCAAATGAAGTAATAGAGTAAGGGGGAAGACTTAGCAGCCACTTAAGAGCTGATCCAGTAAGAGTGGATCCAAATCCTTTACATAGGCATGCTTCCTTCAACTTTTCTGGGATAGGATTGATCTCCATCCTCTCCCTGTATTGTGCTATGTGCTCCTCTGGATCCGTTGTACCATCATACAGCTTCATAGTAGGGATATGGAACCTTTTGGGTACCTCTGCATCACAAATTGGTGGTGCAAAGCGAGATACCTTGTGGCTTCCATCTGCAATCTCTGGGATAGGCTTGACTACCCCTGGAACACTTGAGATCATATCTTTTAGCTTCTGCAATTCCCTGGCCATAGCATGATTGACACCTGTATCCTGCATGAATCCATGGTTAGTGGTAAGATAATTGTTTAAAGTGTTACCTCCCATTGAGTTCAAGTTAGTGAATCCATATTGCTGGGATTCGGGGATAACGGAGGGACCAGTGGAAGCAATGGTCTGCATTGGAATGAAGTCCCCTTGATGGACATCTAGACTTCCTGTTTGCAAACTTTTTAGGGATCCTGGTATCTGGAAGGATCCTGGTATCTGGAAGGATCCTGGTATCTGGGAGGATCCTGGTAACTGGGATGATCCTGGAACAAAGGAGGATCCTTGACCCTGGGATGATCCTGGAACAAAGTAGGATCCTTGAAACTGTTGTGCTCCCGGATAGGCTCCCGAATTCATAAAGGGTCCCATATGCTGGGGGTAGGATCCTGCCGGCTGAAAGTGTGAGCCTAATGCCTGAGTCATTGCTGTCGATCCGTGGTGCAATCCTCTTGATTCTCCCATAATTTGCACGTCTGGAATTCCCGATGGCTGAGAAGTGATCATTGGAGTATCAAAGCTCAAGGATTTGGGCATCAGTGGGGAATGATCCTCTGCCGTTTTCTTTTGTCTGTTAGATCTCCAATTTCCCTGAGGATCCTTTCATTAGTTTCATCCTGCCGCTGCATACGATCCTTCATCTGCAAAATCAAAGTAAATACGTCACTAGTACTGGGAATATAAGAATTCATAGCAGAAGAAGATGGAGGTTTAGAGTTAGTAGGAGTTTGTCTCTTCTCAGCATTCTTCTGGGATCCTGCCGGTGGTGGAGGCAGAGTGTTCTGAGACGAGGTGACTGTAGACATCGCCGTGGACATGTTTTTCAATGATGAAGCCATGTAATTCTTTGAAATGATTTCGAACAGAAAGTTTTCTTATGAATGAAGCACCAATTGCCCCACGGTGGGCGCCAAACTGTTTTGGTCAAAAATCACACAAGGATAATGCAACCAAACTTTATGTAAATGGGGTATGATGCTTGGTTTGTAGAAAAAGTAAAGGATCACTTCAGTATAAAATATGCAAAGACACAATGATTTATACGAGGAAAAAGCCCTTGATCAATGTATGATCTCCGGCATAAAAAACCTCGGGTGATGGCAACTACCGATCACCAAACTTCAATATAAGAAAAATAGTTACAACTTTGGATGATAATGAGCTGAGTACAAGGATCACTATAGTTTCGAGTGTCTAAGCGTGTGAGAGTTGTGTTGTGTGTTCTTCCGAATGAGGAAGAGTGTTATATATACAAGTGTAGGTGACCTATTTTAGGTAAAAAGACTAATAATCAGCTCATTACCCCTTTAGAAATAAAAGTAAATCTAGCCTAAATTATCGCCCTTAAATCATGCCATGTTTCCATATCCTTCACAACGTCCATCTCCGATTAAGCACATGCCATAGTTGTAAAGACGTGTCCTCTAATAGTGATGCTTAAGAGCGGATCCTGCTAGATGTCCTGCAAAACAACATTAAATTCAACGAAAGCAACTGTTAGCATGAGGATCCTATAATGGTCCGTGATCCTGATCCTGGAACTCTGCTGAGGATCACTATCTGCCAAAGAAACAAGGATCACTGGTTAGGATCACATATGAGGATCATGTATTGTAAAAATCCAGCCCTAACACTCATGCTTCTCAGTCCACTCAAATTTCTTGTTCTTCCTTAGGATATCATAGAATTCTTTGCACTTCTCTGAGGATTTGGATATAAATCTGTTCAAAGCTGCTATCCTGCCTGTTAGCCTTTGGACATCCTTAGCATTGGCAGGAGATTTGATATTCACTAAGGCTTTGATTTGTTCCGGGCTAGCTTCAATGCCTCTCTTGGTCACCATATATCCTAAGAATTTACCTGCTTTAACACCAAAGTGACATTTTGAAGGATTAAGTTTCATGTTATATCTGTCAAGGATATCAAATGCTTCCTCCAAGTCCCTTAGGTGATCCTCAGCTTTTATGGACTTTACCACCATATCATCTATGTAAACTTCCATAGTTTGTCCAATCTGATCCTTGAACATCATATTCACCAGCCTTTGATATGTTGCACCTGCATTCCTTAATCCAAACGGCATAGCAATATAACAATATATACCGGTTGGAGTCATAAAAGTCGTATCCTCTTGCTCAGATGGTTCCATCTGAATTTGTTGAAATCCAGATGAAGCATCCATAAAAGTCAACAGTTCATGACCCGCCGTTGCATCCACCATGGAGTCAATGTGGGGTAATGGGAAAGGATCCTTGGGACATGCCTTATTTAAATCCGTGAAATCGACACATACCCTCCACTTTCCATTTTTCTTTTGAACAACAACCATATTGGCCAGCCATCTTGGATACTTGACCTCTCTAATCATACCTGCTCAGAGCAATTTCTCTACCTCTTCCTGGATAATGGCATTTATTTCCGGTGCAAACTTCCTCCTTTTTTGATGGATTGGTTTGAATGACCTGTCAATGCCAAGTTTATGAGTGATAATATCCTTAGATATACCTGTCATATCCTCATGCTTCCATGCAAAGGTAGTCTTCCTTCTTTTGAGGAAGGATACAAGATCTTCTTTCGTTTTGCCAAGGATCCCTGATCCGATATAGATTTTGGATTCAGGATCATCAGGATCCATGAGGATTTCTACCACATCCTGCTCTCTTGCCTCCAAGACATCCCTTGGAGGATACTTTGATTGCTATTGCTCCCTTGACTTCGAAGCTGGTTTCATTGACCAAGTGTAGCAGTCCTTAGCCTCCTGCTGATCACTATCAATCTTGACTATTCCCCAAGGACTAGGGAGCTTCACACATTGATGGTAGGTAGATGGGACTGCCTTCATATCGTGTATCTAGGGCCTGCCAAGGATAACATTACAACAAGATAAACAGTCAATAACACAAAATTTTTGATAATTATGTAATCCTTCAACATAAATTGGGAGTTTAATGTCCCCCAGGGTGTTCTTGGTTTCGCCACTAAATCCTACGAGCACGGAGGATCTTGGTATGATATCTGATTCAGGGATACCCATTTTCTTTAGAACATCAAGCTGGATAATGTTCATTGAGCTTCCTCCGTCAATAAGGATCGTGCGGACAAAATGGTTAGAAATAAAAAGAGTAATAACTAAACCATCGTGATGAGGATCCTGGATATCAACACGATCATCCTCATCAAAGGTTATGACTTTTCCTTCAGAGACACTTGATGTTCGAACAGGTCTTTCTCCATTATCTATTTTAGCTTCCTTTGCATGCCTTTTAGCTGCTGAGAAGGATGTACCACAGATGTCTGATCCTCCAGAAATAAAGTTTATTACTTGTGCATCTGCTGGAGGGGCCGGAGCTTTTTCAGGGATCCTTTCAGGATCCTAAGTCCTTGACTTTTTTCTTCCCAGCAATTCTTTTAGATGCCCCTTGCTTAACAAGTATCTAATTTCCTTTCTCAATGCAATGCATTCTTCTGTTAGATGCCCAAAATCTTCATGGTATGCACACCACTTTGATTTATCTTTGGTTGCAGCCAGTCTGTCATTTTTTCTAGGCCATCTGGCTTTGTCACCTAGGTTCTGCATCGCAAGGATTAGTTCATTGTTATCAACAGAAAAACAATATTCAGAAATTGGAGGATAATCCTCATCATCCTCTTCTTGATCAACTACATGCACGTTCTGGTTATCAGATCTGTTATAGGATTTGAACTTGTTGTTCTTGAACGAGGATCCTTGCTTCTCTTGTTTTGAGGATCCTGCTAATCCCTCCTAGATCCTCTTGTCATCCTCTAGCCGGATGAACCTGAGTGCCCTGGTTCTTACCTCATCTAAGTTCCTGCACGGTGTCATAACAAGATCATCATAGAACAATGAATCCCTAAGCAATCCCATTTTGAAGGCCTCAACAGCCGTGGCTATATCCAAGTTGGGAATGTCTAAGGATTCTTTACTAAATTTGGTGATGTAATCCCTTAATGATTCATTATGACCCTGGGTTACCCTATATAGATCACTAGTTAATCGTTCAAACTTTCTACTACAAGAAGATTGATTATTGAATAAGTTAACTAGATTAGCAAATGAGGTAATAGAGTAGGGGGAAGACTTAGCAGCCATTTGAGAGCTGATCCAGTAAGAGTGGATCCAAATCCCTTGCATAGGCATGCTTCCTTTAACCTTTCTGGAATTGGATTGATCTCCATCCTCTCTCGGTATTGTGCTATGTGCTCCTCAGGATCCGTCGAACCATCGTACAGCTTCATGGTTGGCACATGGAACCTTTTGGGTATCTCAGCATCACAAATTGGTGGTGCAAAACGAGATATCTTATGGCTTCCATCTGCAATCTCCGGGATAGGTTTGACCACTCCTGGAACACTTGATATCATATCCATCAATTTTTGCAACTCTCTGGCCATGGCATGGTTGATACCTGTATCCTGCATGAATCCATGGTTAGTTGTAAGAGAATTATTTAAAGTGTTACCTCCCGCCGGGTTCAAATTAGGAACACCAAATGTGAACCCATATTGTTGAGACTCTGGAATGACCGAAGGGCCAGTTGAAGCAATGGTCTGCATCGGAATAAAATCCCCTTGATGGACATCGGAACTTCCTGTTTGCAAACTCCTCAAGGATCCTGGCATCTGGAAGGATCTCTGAAACTGGGACGATCCTGGAAAAAGGAGAATTTGCACCTGGGGATCTGAACAGGAGGATCCTTGCTACGTATCCTGGAATAGGAGGTCCTTGAACCGGGATGATTGGAAAGGAGTCTTGAACCTGATGATCTTACAAAGGAGTCCTTGAACCTGTGATGTCCGGATAGGAGGTCCTTGAACCTTATGACGACAAAGAAGATCCTTGATTCGCTGTGCTCTGAGTATCTTCTGAATCTGATGGATCCTGTTAGGGCTGGATTTTTATGATATATGATCCTTACATGTGATCCAACAGTGATCCTTGTTTCTTTGCAGAGAGTGATCCTCAGCAGGACTTCGGATCAGGATCATGGACCATTAATAGGATTCTCAGCTAGACAGTTACCTTCATTGAATTAATGATATTTGCAGGAACATCTAGCAGGATCCGCTCTTAGCATCACGATCAAAGGACGCGTCTTTACAATTATAGCATGTGCTTAATCGGAGATGGACGTTGCAAAGGATATGGAAACTTGGCATGATTTAAGGGCGACAATTTAGGCTAGATTTACTTTTATTTCTAAAGGGGTAATGAGCTGATTATTAGTCTTTTTACCTAAAATAGGTCACCTACACTTGTATATATAACACTCTTCCCCATTCGGAGGAACACACAACACAATTCTCACACGCTTAGACACTCGAAACTATAGTGATCCTTGTACTCAGCTCATTATCATCCGAAGTTGTAACCATTTTTCTTATATTGAAGTTTGGTGATCGGTAGTTACCATCACCCGAGGTTTTTTATGCCGGAGATCATACATTGATCAAGGGCTTTTTCCTCGTATAAATCATTGTGTCTTTGCATATTTCATACTGAAGTGATCCTTTACTTTTTCAATAAACCAAGCATCATACCCCGTTTACATAGAATTTGGTTGCATTATCCTTGTGTGATTTTTGACCAAAACAGTTTGGCGCCCACCGTGGGGCAATTGGTGCTTCATTCATAAGAAAACCTTTTGTTCGGAATCCTTTCAAAGAGTTACATGGCTTCATCATTGAAGAATACGTCCACGGCGATGTCTGCAGTCACCTCGTCCCAGAACACTCTGCCTCCACCACCGGCAGGATCCCAGAAAAATGCTGAGAAGAGACCAAATCCTACCTTCTCTAAACCTCCATCGTCTTCTGCTATGAATTCTTCTGTTCCTAGTACTAGTGATGTGTTTGCTTTAATTTTGCAGATGAAGGATCGTATGCAGCGGCAGGATGAAACTAATGACAGGATCCTCAGGGAAATTGGGGACCTCAAAAGGCAAAAGATAGCGGCAGAGGATCATTCCCCACTGATGCCCAAATCCCTGAGCTTTGATACTCCAATGATCACTTCTCAGCCATCGGGAGTCCCAGACGTGCAAATTATGGGAGAATCAAGAGGATTGCACCTCGGATCGGCAGCAATGACTCAGGCATCAGGCTCACACTTTCAGCCGGCAGGATCCTATCCCCAGCATATGGGATCCTTCATGAATTCAGGAGCCTATCTGGGAGCACAGCAGTTTCAAGGACCCTACTTTGTTCCAGGATCATCCCAGGGTCAAGGATCCTCCTTTGTTCCAGGATCATCCCAGGTTCAAGGATCCTTCTTTGTTCCAGGATCGTCCCAGGTTCAAGGATCCTCCTTCGTTCCAGGATCATCCCAGATACCAGGATCCTTCCAGATGCCAGGATCCCTAAATAGTTTGCAAACAGGAAGTCTAGATGTCCATCAAGGGGACTTCATTCCAATGCAGACCATTGCTTCCACTGGTCCCTCTGTTGTCCCAGAATCCCAGCAATATGGATTCACACCCAATGTTCCTAACTTGAACTCAATGGGAGGTAACACTTTAAATAATTATCTTACCACTAACCATGGATTCATGCAGGATACAGGTATCAATCATGATATGGCCAGGGAGTTGCAGAAGCTAAAAGATATGATCTCAAGTGTTCCAGGGGTAGTCAAGCCTATCCCAGAGATTGCAGATGGAAGCCATAAGGTATCTCGCTTTGCACCACCAATTTGTGATGCAGAGGTACCCAAAAGGTTCCATATCCCTACTATGAAGCTGTATGATGGTACAACGGATCCTGAGGAGCACATAGCACAATACAGGGAGAGGATGGAGATCAATCCAATCCCGGAAAAGTTAAAGGAAGCATGCCTATGTAAAGGATTTGGATCCACTCTTACTGGGTCAGCTCTTAAATGGCTGCTAAGTCTTCCCCCTTACTCTATTACTTCATTTGCTAATTTAGTTAATTTATTCAATAACCAATTCTCTTGTAGTAGAAAATTTGAAAGATTAACTAGTGATTTATATAGGGTAACTCAAAGTCATAATGAATCATTAAGGGATTATATAACTAAATTCAGTAAAGAATCCTTGGACATTCCCAACTTGGATATGGCTACGGCTGTTGAAGCCTTCAAAATGGGACTACTTAAGGATTCATTATTCTATGATGATCTTGTTATGACACCATGCAGGAATCTAGATGAAGTAAGAACTCGGGCACTCAGGTTCATCCGGCTAGAGGATGACAAGAGGATCCAGGAGAGACAAGTAGGATCCTCAAAACAGGAGAAGCAAGGATCCTCCTTCAAGAACAATAAATTCAAATCCTACCATAGAAATGACAACCAGAATGTGCATGCTGTTGACCAAGAACAGGATGATGAAGATTATCCTCCAATCTCCGAATATTGTTTTTCCGTTGATAATCATGAACTAATCCTTGCAATGCAGAATCTAGGAGAAAAAGCTAGGTGGCCCAGGAAGAATGATAAACCATCCGGGACTAAAGACAAGTCAAAATGGTGTGCATACCATGAGGATTTCGGGCATCTAACTGAAGAATGCGTAGCTTTAAGAAAAGAAATTGGATATCTGTTAAGCAAGGGGCATCTAAAAGAATTGTTGGGAAGAAAAAAGCAAAGGACTCAGGATCCTGAAAGGATCCCTGAAAAGGCTCCAGCCCCTCCGGCGAATGCACAAGTGATCAACTTTATTTCCGGAGGATCAGACATCTGTGGTACATCCTTCTCGGCAGCCAAAAGGCATGCAAAGGAAGCAAAAATGGATAATGGAGAGAGACCTATTCGAACATCAAGTGTCTCAGAAGGAAAGACGATAACGTTTGATGAGGATGATCGCATTAACATCCAGGATCCTCATCATGATAGTTTAGTTATTACTCTCTTTATCTCTAACCATTTTGTCCGCAGGATCCTTATCGACGGAGGAAGCTCAGTGAACATTATCCAGCTTGATGTTCTGAAGAAAATGGGTATCCCAGAATCAGACATCACACCAAGATCCTCCGTGCTTGTAGGATTCAGTGGAGAAACGAAGAAAACTCTGGGGGACATCAAACTCCCAATCTACGTGGAAGGATTACATAATTATCAAAAATTTTGTGTTATTGACTGTTTATCTTGTTGCAATGTTATCCTTGGCAGGCCCTGGATACATGATATGAAAGCAGTCCCATCCACCTATCATCAATGTGTGAAACTCCCTAGCCCATGGGGGATAATCAAGATCGACAGTGATCAGCAGGAGGCTAAGGATTGTTATACCTCATCCATGAAGCCAACCTCGAAGCCAAGGGAGCAATAGCAATTACAGTATCCTCCGAGGAATGTCTTGGAGGCAAGGGAACAAGATGTGGACGAAATCCTCTTGGATCCTAGTGATCCTGAATCAAAAATCTATATCGGATCAGGGATCCTTGGCAAGATGAAAGAAGACATGATATCCTTCCTCAAAAGAAGAAAGTCTACCTTTGCATGGAAGCACAAAGATATGACAGGTATATCTAAGGATATCATAACTCATAAACTTGGCATTGACAGGTCCATCAAACCAATCCATCAAAAAAGGAGGAAGTTTGCACCAGAAAGGAATGCCATTATCCAAGAAGAAGTAGAGAGACTACTTCGAGCAGGTATGATCAGAGAGGTAAAATATCCAAAATGGTTAGCCAATGTGGTCGTTGTCCAAAAGAAAAACAGAAAGTGGAGGGTATGTGTCGATTTCACTGATCTGAATAAGGCATGCCCCTAGGATCCTTTCCCATTACCCCACATTGACTCCATGGTGGATGCAACAGCGGGGCATGAACTGTTGACCTTTATGGATGCATCATCTGGATTCCAACAAATTCAGATGGAACCATCTGACCAAGAGGATACAGCCTTTATGACCCCAACCGGTTTGTATTGTTATATTGCCATGCCTTTTGGATTAAGAAATGCAGGTGCAACATATCAAAGGCTGGTGAATATGATGTTCAAAGATCAAATTGGACAAACTATGGAAGTATACATAGATGATATGGTAGTCAAGTCAAAGAAAGCTGAGGATCACCTAAGGGATTTGGAAGAAGCATTTGATATCCTTGATAATTATAACATGAAGCTTAATCCTTCAAAGTGCCACTTTGGTGTTAAGGCAGGTAAATTCCTAGGATATATGGTAACTCAGAGGGGCATTGAAGCAAGTCCGGAGCAAATTAAAGCACTGGTGAATATCAAATCCCCTGCCAATGCTAAGGATGTGCAAAGGCTAACAGGCAGGATAGCAGCTTTAAACAGGTTCATATCAAAATCCTAAGAAAAATGTAAAGAATTTTACGATATCCTAAGGAAGAACAAGAAGTTTGAATGGACTGAGAAACATGAGAATGCTTTACAAGCCCTTAAAGAATATATGTCCTCAGCACCAGCATTAACAAAACCCGAAAAAGGAGATGTGTTATCCTTATATCTGGCGGTATCCTCAACCGCTGTAAGTGCTGTCCTTGTTAAGGATCACGAAGGTACACAATATCCTATCTACTATGTAAGTAAGAGTCTACTTGATGCCGAATCCAGGTACTCACACCTCGAAAAACTTATTCTTGCATTAATCATGGCATCAACTAAGTTAAGGCATTATTTTGAAACCCATACTATTGTTGTTAGAACTAATTTTCCAATCAAGAATGTCCTCAGGAAACCAGAGATGTCTGGAAGAATGGCTAAGTGGGCAGTAAAGCTTAGTGCCCATGATATAAGATACGAGCCTAGAACAGCAATCAAATCCCAAGCACTAGCTGACTTTGTGGCTGATTTCAGTAGTGATCTACAAAAGGAAGCAGAGTTGGAAGTCCAGCAGCTGGATGAGACCAAGGATCCTTGGATACTACACACTGACGGATCCTCAAATGTCAAGGGCACAGGGCTCGGCATACTACTAAAATCGCCACAGGGGGACATAATACCCCACTCCATAGCCTGTGAGTTCCAAGCAACTAACAATGAGGCTGAATATGAAGCCTTAATTGCTGGCTTACAAATTGCTAAGGATATGGGGGTGAAGTATCTTAAAGTATATGTAGACTCATTATTGATCACCAATCACTTTAATGGATCCTATGCTATTAAAGGTGAAACACTAACCAAATATTTAGAGATAGTCAAGGAATTGGCACTCTCTTTTGTCTCTTTCAGCTTAACACAGGTACCAAGGGAGGAGAACACAGAAGCTGATGCATTGGCCAACCTAGGATCATCCTTGAAGATTCCAGAAGATATAAGTATCCCTATCATCCATATCCTGGCTCCTGCCATTGAAAATCAGGTGGCCATGGAAATAGAAGAGGATACTGCAGTGATCCCTAGTGAAGAAGCTCAATCTTATTCAGGATCATGGATCTCACCAATCATGAGATACTTGCAATACGGGGAGATTCCGATGGGAGAAAATCCTAGAGCTTTCAGGATTAAGGTATCTCAATTCACAATTTTGAAAAATGTATTATATAAGCGATCTCTTGCAAGACCATATTTAAGATGTATCGAGGATCCTGAAATTGAAGAAGTGTTGAGAGACTTCCATGAAGGAGATTGTGGAAACCACACTGGGGGCAGAGCATTATTCTCAAGGATCCTTAGAACAGGATACTACTGGCCAACTATGAAAAGGGATGCTGTAGAATATGCTAAAAAGTGTGATCCTTGTCAAAGACACAGCAATATCCTCCATCAGCCAGCCGAATTGCTACATCCTATACCATCCTCTTGGCCATTCATGAGATGGGGGATGGATATAGTTGGCAAGCTCCCTAAAGCACCTGGTGGAAAAGTATTTATGCTTGCCATGACTGACTACTTCTCTAAGTGGATAGAAGCTGAAGCTTTTGCTCAAGTCAGAGAAAAGGAAGTTATATCCTTTATCAAAAGAAACATTATAACTAGATTTGGCATTCCCTCTGAAATTGTATGTGATAATGGTTCCCAATTCATTGGAAGCAGAACCACTAACTTTTGTGACAGTTGGGGAATTAAGATGATAACATCAACACCAGTTCATCCACAAGCCAATGGTCAAGCAGAATCATCCAACAAGATCATCATCAACAATCTGAAGAAGAAGCTAGGATCCAAGAAGGGGAAATGGGCAGAGGAGTTACCTTATGTGCTATGGGCTGATAGGACAATTCCCAAGAATGCCACTGGTCAAACACCTTTCTCTTTAGTATTTGGGGCAGAAGCAGTGATCCCAACAGAGATGGTGGTCCCAACTGCTAGAACAAGTGCTCATGATCCTGAAGAGAATGCTACAATCCTAGCTCAGGATTTGGATACTATTGAGGAAATCAGGGATCTGGCTAGGATAAGGATGGCAAGCTACCAACAAAGAATGGCTGGTGCTTACAACAAAAATGTTAGGATAAGGAAGTTCCAAGTCGGAGATATGGTGTTGAGAAAAGCATTCCAAAACACTATCAATCCTGCTGACGGGAAGTTAGCACCAAAGTGGGAAGGCCCTTACTTGATTGGAGCAGAAGCAGGAAAGGGGGCATACAGATTGCTAACCATGGAAGGAAATTTGTTACCAAGAGCCTGGAATGCTGTTCACTTAAAGAAATATTTCATGTGAACATGATCCTTCAAGCATGTGATCCTTACATTGAAGTATCCTCGAAGGATCCCGGTGATGTCAGTAATCCTTACTCTGGTAATGTCCTTATCCAAAAACTATTACATTTCCTTACTTTTTACCTAAGGATAAGGGTCATGTATCCTTCATCCTCTTCTCACGAACCATTTGAGTTATGATAGTTCAGGTATCTTCAGCATATCGTCGAAAGCAACACAGATCCTTGGGTTCAACCCCAGTTATCCTTGGGATTATCCCCAGTTTCCGCCAGCAGCGCACGATGATCCTGATATAGTTCACGTCTTTGGGACCAGTACCCACTCCCGGGGCTGACAACCTCATCGTACTGGCTATATCTAGGATCCTACGTATAATGGTAGACGTACCATACATCCGTTCCTAAGGTTTCTAACGTTTTCACGTTAGCTAAGGTTTTGACATTTTCATGTCACTAAGTTTGGATAGTCGCCAGTAAGGGCCACACTCCAGTTTACATACGATCCTTTGGGCTTGTCCCCAGTTATCCTTTGGGCTTGTCCCCAGTTATCCTTTGGGCTTGTCCCCAGTGATCCTTTGGGATCATCCCCAGTTACCCTTTGGGCATGTCCCCAGCTACTAACTTATCTTTTACATTGGCTTAGTCCCAAGTTATGTTTCATTTTTCAGGTTTTCAAAGTTAAACACATAAGGATCCTTAATCCTTATTATCCATTAAAATCTCATCTACGGTTATCTTGATTAAAGGTTAGGATCCTAACTTGGATCCTCAGGTATGATCCTTGACTATTTTGATTATACTGAACAACCCTTACACTTTGACAACTAAACCTATGATCCTTGAAATTAATTGCTTCAAAAATCTTCAGTGTCAGGATATTTGATCTAGGATCATATCCTAAATTTATTAAACATGGTTTGCTCAACTCTTGTTACTCTAACAAATATATTTCTAAAACAACTGGAAAATAAAGAGGATAAATAAAGGATAACAACACGAGATAAGCCAGAAAGATTAAAGTTATATTATTAACAAAAGGATCTTAAACCCTTTCAAAAAGTTGTCAAAATTGCCAACCCACATTTCTACCAGCAAAACGTGGCCCGTCCACATGGGTTGGCAAAGGGTGTCCATTGTCTATGCGGTCTTAGCAGGTGCAGGAAATTAAAGGCGGCAGGATCACAAAGGCTTCATCCCCCAAACAGAGGATCCCTCCACCACTTGCGATCCTACCTATTGTTCAAAGGATCCATGATCCTTAACCCTAAAAACTATTGTTTAAGTTACAAACCATAAATTGTTTCGAAACATCACAACCACAAAAAACACTTCCAAACCTAAAAAAATTAGGCTCCGGCCTAGTCACAAATATCCATCATCGCCCAATCCAGCAGCTCAAACCTTTGCTGCTCCATCACCACTAGCTTCCCCACCTTGATCCTTGCCACCATCACCACCTTCAAGCATAGGGATATCCTCAGCTTCATCATCGTCCTCCAATTCCGCCAGCCTTGCCTTCCAACCCTCCACATCCCATGAGCTCTTGTCGAAGGCAGGATCCTGAGCCTCCGCAGCCATCTGCAGTTGTATCTTATACATAGCAATCGCGGCAGAGACCTTGGCATCCTGGGTGATCTCCTGCTTTTCGCCATCCATGTTGATCAGCATTTGAGCAGCCTCATCCTTTGTAGCCCGGAGCTCCTTCTCAAGATCAGCTATCTTCAGATCCTTCAACACGCCCATTTGTTGAAGGTCGGCGATTTGGCTTTCCTGATCCTCGACATGGCCAAGGTAGGTCTCTACTTCAGCAAGTTTCTGCAAAAAGGAAAAAGGGTAAGATCAGGACCAGGTGATCCTCAAAGAAACAGAATACTCAGTGTTAGGGCTGGATTTTTATGACCTATGATCCTTACATGTTATCCTAACAAGTGATCCTTGTTTCCTTGACAGATAGTGATCCTCAGAGGAGCTTCAGGATCAGGATCACGGATCATCCTAAGGATCCTCATACTAACGATTGTTCTCTTTATATTTAATGTTGTTTTGCAGGAATTACGAGTTGGACCTGGTCTTGGCAACGTAATCAAGGAATCCTCCACGCTAATCTTGCACACGTATTACCAGAAATAGACGCTGTGGAGAATATGGAAACTTAGCACAATTCAAGGGCAATTAGTTAGGCTAAATTACTTCTATTTCTAAAGGGGTAACGAGCTAGTAGTTAGCTAATTTACCTGAAATACAACCCCATACACTTATATAAAAGGCACTCTTCGCCATTAGGAAGAAGACACACGTTTCTTACACACTCTAGCACACCACACCATAGCAATCTTTGTACCTAGCTCGTTACCATCCGAAGTTGTAAACATCTTTTGTTATATTGAAGTTTGGTGATCGGTAGTTTCCATCACCCGAGGTTTTTTATGACGGAGATCATTGATCAAGGGCTTTTTCCTCGTATAAATCCTTGTGTCACTTGCATATTTTACTTTAAAGTGATCCCTTACATTATTCAACAAACCAAGCATCATTCCCCGTTTACATAAAGTTTGGTTGCATTATCCTTGTGTGATTTTTGACCAAAACAGTTTGGCGCCCACCGTGGGGCAATTGGTGCTTCAATTCTGAGAAATTTTGTTCATTTCATTTATTTCGGTTCATTACCTTCAACCACATGGCTTCTCCAGCGAAGAACACTCCAAGCTCTATGTCGGCAGTCACTTTTTCACAGGGCATTCCGCCTTTGCATCATCTCCCCATTGCATTCCAGAAAGATGCTGAGAATTCTCCGAAAAAGACAACCCCCGTTTTCACAAAACCAACTGTTGTCTCTTCCTCTACACTTACTAACAACAATTTTTATGCTTTGATTGTGCAGATGAAGGATCACATGCAGCAGGTCAAAACTAATGGCAGGATCCTTCGCGAAATTGATAAAATCAGCAGAGGATCGCTCCCCTTTGATGTCGTGGTCGCTGAATTTCGACACTCCGGTCATAACTTCCTAAGAACTTTGCAGCTCCACATGTCCAATACCAGGGTGGATCAACAGGAATACGTTCTGGATCATCGGCAATGTCTCAGATTCGAGGATCCTCGCAGGTTCAAGGATCCTCTCAAGTTCAAGGATCCTCTCAGGTTCAAGGATCCTCGCAGGTTCAAGGATCCTCTCAGGTTCAAGGATCCTCTCAGGTTCAAGGATCCTCTCAGGTTCAAGGATCCTCGCAGGTTCAAGGATCCTCTCAGGCTCAAGGATCCTCGCAGGTTCAAGGATCCTCTCAGGCTCAAGGATCCTCGTAGGTTCAAGGTTCCTCCTTCCAGAGTTTAGGTGACAAGGTTAGGTGGCCAAGGAAGAATGACAAACCGTCTGCCACCAAAGACGAATCGAAATGGTGTGCTTACCATGGGTATTTTGGTCATCTCATAGATGAGTGCATGGCATTTAGGAAGGAGATAAGTTATCTTTAGAGCAAAGGATACTTGAAGGAATTGCTTGGAAGGAAAAAGTCAAGGATCAAGTATCCTGAGAAAATTCCTGAAAAAGCTCCTCCTCCACTATCCGATGCTTGAATCATCCACTTCATCTCCGGAGGTTCTCAGCAGCTAAGAGACGTGCAAAGGAAACAAAGATGGAGAATGGGGGCAAACCTGTTCGGACCTCCATCCTTACCCAGGAGAAAGTGATATCATATGATGAGGATAACTGTGCGGACATTCAGGATACTCATCACGACGGTGTAGTTATTACATTATTTATATCTAACCATTTTGTTCGCAGGATTCTCATTGATGGGAGGAGCTCAGTGAACATAATCCAGTTGGATGTCCTCGATAGAATGGACATCCTTGAATCCGATATTGTCCAAAGATCATCTATCCTTGGAGAGACAAAGATTACATTGGGGGACACCAAACTTCCTATCTACGTAGAGGGAGTAAATTATGTTAAAAAAAAATTTTTATGTTATTGATTGCTTATCTTGCTGTAACGTTATCTTTGGCAGGCCATGGATACACGATATGAAGGCAATCCCTCTCAACATATCTTCAACGTGTCAAGGTCCCAACTCTATGAGATATGATCAGCAGGAGGCAAAAAACTATTACACTTCTTCAAAGAAGCCAGCCTCCAAGGAGCAAGACATCATGGAGGCAAGAGAGCAATACGTCAAGGATATTATGTTGAACTCAGAGGATCCTGAATCCAAAATTTTTATAGGATCTGGATCCTAGACAGTATTTAGCAGGATTTAGTATCCTTCTTGGAAAGAAGAAAATCTACCTTCGCTTGGAAACATGAAGATATGACAGGTATATCTAAGGATATTATCACTCATAAACTTGGCATTGACAGATCATTCAAACCAATCCACCAAAAAAAAGGAGAAAGTTTGCAATTGAAAGGAATGCCATTGTCCAAGAAGAGGTAGACAAATTGCTCAAAGACAAGTTTGAGTGGACTGATAGGCATGAAGCTGCACTTAACGTTCTTAAGGATCATCTATCCTCAGCACCAGCCCTGATGAAACCAGAAAATGGAGAATCGTTATCCTTATACTTAGCTATTTCAGCTAAAGTAGTAAGTGTGATCCTAGTTAAGGATCATGAAGGTTCTCAACATCCGGTATACTATGTAAGTAAAATTCTACTTGATGCTGAGGCCAGGTATTCTCGTTTGAAGAAATTAATTCTTGATTTAATTATGGCTTCTGCTAAACATGGACATTATTTTGAGACTCACACCATTATTGTGAAAAGTAACATTTCTATCGAGTATGTTCTCAGGAAAACTGAAATAGCAGGTAGAATGGCAAAGTGGATAGTCAAGCTTAATGCATATGACATTAAGTTTGAACCTAGGACTGTCATCAAGTCCGAAGCTTTAGCTGACTCTGTGGCTGATTTCAGTAGTGATCTACAAAGGGAAGCTGAATTAGAAGTTCAACAACTTGAGAAGACCAAGGATCCTTGGACACTCTTCATGGATGGAGCTTCAAATGTTAAAGGAACTGGACAAAGCACACTACTAAAATCGCCACAGGGGGACATTATACCCCAATCCGTTGCATGTGAATTCCAAACCACTAATCATGAGGCAGAGTATGAGGCCTTGATAGCAGGTTTGCAATTAGCTAATAATATGAGGATCAGGTATCTTCAAGTATATGTAGATTCTCTATCAATTACTAATCATTATAATAGTTCTTACACTGTCAAATGTGAAAAGCTAATCAAGTACTTAGAAATAATCAGAAAACTGGCAGATTCTTTTGCTTTTTCAGTCTACCACAGGTACCCAGGGAAGAAAATAACTAACCTTGGATCATTCCTAAAGATGCCAGAAGATGTGAAAAATACTCATTACCCATGTTTTAACTCCTGCAATTGAGGATCACATAGCCATGGAGATAGTGAAGGATTCTGCAATCATACCTGGTGATCTTGTACAGTCGAATTCAGGGTCCTGTATTCTTCCAATCCTAAGATATATACAACATGGAGAGATCCCTACAAGACAAAATCCTAAAGCTTTCAAATTCAAGGAGACTGTGGGAACCACACTGGGGGCAAAGCACTATTCTCAAGGATCCTTAAAACAGGATACTATTGACCTACCATGAAGACGCATGCTGTGGAATACACAAAGAAGTGTGATGCTTGTCAAAGACACAGTAATATTCTACACCAACCAACATAACATCTGCATCCTAAGAAGAAGCTTTCGCTCAAAAACAGAAAAAAGGAAATCGCCAGTTATCAACAAAGAATGGTTGGAGCGTACAACAAGAATGTCAGGATTAGCAGATTTCAAGTTGGTGATTTTGTGCTAAGAAAAGCATTCCAGAACACTACAAATCCTTCTGATGGCGAGCTAGCACCAAAGTGGGAAGACCCCTATCTAATTGAAGCTGAATCAGGAAAGGGGGCATATCATTTGATAACAATGGATGGTGATCTCCTACCAAGAGCTTGGAATGCTGTTCATTTCAAGTAAGAAGGATCAGGGATCCTCAGCGATACCGGTATTCTGATTAAGGATCCAGGATCCTCAAAGGATATATGATTCTACATTTGGTAACACATTACTTTCATTTTCATTTTCACTCATCTTATACTTATTACTTATCAAAAGTTAAAGATGTTAATCAGTTAACATCTATTTTCACAAAGTTTAAGCTTTTGCAGAGTTGTTATCATTTTACAGAAGATCAACGTGGTTGGCCAACCCTCCAAAGTTTTGGGATTGTCCCCAGTTTGGGCTTGTCCCCAGTTTTCGCCGGTAGCGCACGATGATCCTGGTATAGTTCACGTCTTTGGGACCAGTACCCACTTTCGGGGCTGACAACCTCATCGTACTGGCTATATTTAGGATCCTACGTATAATGGTAGACGTACCATACATCCGTTCCTAAGGTTTCTAACGTTTTCACGTTAGCTAAGGTTTTGGCATTTTCATGTCACTAAGTTTGGATAGTCGCCAGTAAGGGCCATACTCCAGTTTACATACGATCCTTGGGCTTGTCCCCAGTTATCCTTGGGCTTGTCCCCAGTTATCCTTGGGCTTGTCCCCAGTTATCCTTGGGCTTGTCCCCAGTTATCCTTTGGGCTTGTCCCCAGTTATTAACTTATCTCTTATATTGGCTTAGTCCCAAGTTATATTCTGTTTTCAGATTTTCAAAGTCAAACAATTAAGGATCCTCAATCCTAATTACCCATTGAAAATTTTTCTTATGGTTATCCTGATTAAAGGTTAGGATCCTAACTTGGATTCTCAGGTATGATCCTTAACTGTTTTGATTACACTCATTATTTTGAATAACCCTTACACTTTGACAACTAAACCTATGATCCTCAAAATTAACTACTTTTTTGGAAGTTATCGACTATAGGATATTTGGTCCGGGATCATATCCTAAGTTTCTTAACTTTTCTTACTCAGACAAACATAAATCAAAACAATTGGAAATTAAAAGGATAAACAAGGGAAACAACACAAGATAAGCCAAAAGAGATTAAAGTTATTTTATTAACAAAGGTTTAAAACCCTTCAAAGTTGTCAAAATTGCCAACCCACGTTTCTACCAGCAAAACGTGGCCCGTCCACATGGGTTGGCAAAGGGTGTCCATTGTTTGTGCATGCAGGAAATTTAAAGGCGGCAGGATCACAATGGCTTCATTCCCCAAACAGAGGATCCCTCCACCATTTGCAATCCTACCTATTGTCTGAAGGATCATGGATCCTTAATCCTAAAGCTATTGTTCAAATTACAGACTATAATTGTTTCTAGAAAATATCAACAACCACAAAAAAATTGGGCTCCGGCTAAGTCTCGAAATTTCCATCATTGCCCAATCCTGCAGCTCAATCCTTCGCTGCACCATCACCACCAGCTCCACTTGCCTTTCCAGCATGATCCTTGCCAGCACCTTCAAGCATCGGGATCCCCTCAGCCTCCTCATCATCCTCCAACTCTGCCAGCCTTGCCTTCCAGCCCTCCACATCCCATGTGCTTTTGTCGAAGGCAGGATCCTGAGCCTCCATAGCCATCTGCAGCTGGATCTTGTACATGGCTATTGCAGCAGAGACCTTGGCATCCTGGGTGATCTCATGCTTCTCGTAGTCAAAGTTAATCACCATCTTGGCAGCATCGTCCTTAGTGGCCCGGAGCTCCTTCTGAAGGTCAGCTATCTTAAGATCCTTCAGCACACCCATTTGTTGAAGATCAGCAATCTGGCGATCTTGATCCTCGACGTGGCCAACATACGTCTCTATCTCAGCAAATTTCTGCAAGGAAAACGAGGCATGATATCAGAAACAATCCTCAAAACTATCAGGATACGCAGGCAGGGGCAGTGATCCTTACCTCAATAAAGTAGTCCAGAAATTGTTGGCGGAGCAGGGGCAGACCTTGAAGATCCTCAGCTTCAGAGGCTTTCCTCTTCTTGCCTCCTTTCCCTCTAACAGGTGCCTTGGGGACAGAAGCACTGGGGCTAGCAGGAGTCCTCTTCCTTGCAGATTTGACATTGGTAAGATCATCGATGCCGAACTTGGAAGCAGACTTAGAGGATTTTCCAGCACCTACACAACCAAAATAAGATAAGTATTCTAACTGAATTTGAAATCCTACACAGAATTACTTTTTAAATCAGGATACTTACTTGACATTGTGACAGAGGCAGAGGATACTTCTTGAGAATCCTGGGTGGCAACCTGGAAAGTTCTTATCTCCGGATCAAGCTTCTTGAAGGCCAAGAGTCTCTCTTTTGCAGCAGGAGTCAACTTCAGATGTGAAACGGAGATAGCTGCACGACAAGAAAACAACAGAATATCAGTGATCCTTCTATCAAGGAATATGTTCTATGGTGATCCTTCCAGGATCCTCTATCCTACCATGGGTAGCCCACTCCTTGGGCAAATCCTTCCCGTTAGGGATGGTATCTCTCCTAACAAAAAAGAATCGCCGCTTCCAATTAGTATCATTCTTGGTAACCTTGAAGATTGGATGCTCCCCCCGGGTCTACGTTTGAACAGATAACGATAGGAACCAAAGGTGGTCAGATCGTATAGCTCACCTAACTCGGCCATACCTAAGTCAATCCCCTCTTGCTCGATGATCCTTTCAAGGGTAAACAAAACCCTCCAGATCATCGGCATGGCCTGAACGTAAGATATGCCGGTCAAGGAGAAGAATGCTTGAGTAAAGGCTGGAAAGGGATACGTATCACCTATGGAAAACGGGATCACAGGAAAGGCAACCCATGAATCGGAGGTGTGGTCACTCAGGGCAGAAGGATCATAAGCTTTGAACACCGTATTTGCAGGAAAACAGCACCGAATCCTATCAATCTGAGGATCAGCAAAGATACAACGTTCTTTAGCAGTGTTTGTGATGATCCCTTGGCTCTTAAAGGGGCCTTCCTTCTGTTGATCCTTGGCAGGAGAATTCCGGAGCAACATACTGAACGAGATATGAAAAACAGAACAAGAGAGAAGAAGATGAAAAGGAGAATACCTGGTTGATCTTCTAAATACGGTTATAAAGGGAGTTGCTTTGAATTTAAACACATTCGATCCTATCCCTATTTCCATTTATAATGATGATTTGTGCAGGGCTGTCACTTCCATGACGTCAGATCGCAACGGATAGTTCCATCTTAACGGCTATATATTCGTTGAGTTAGTTATAGATAAGATTCAGCAAAATATAACTCGTTTATATCACATAAAAACTCCTTATATTTTGGGGGCAATTGTTAGGGCTGGATTTTTATGACCTATGATCCTTACATGTTATCCTAACAAGTGATCCTTGTTTCCTTGACAGATAGTGATCCTCAGAGGAGCTTCAGGATCAGGATCACGGATCATCCTAAGGATCCTCATACTAACGATTGTTCTCTTTATATTTAATGTTGTTTTGCAGGAATTACGAGTTGGACCTGGTCTTGGCAACGTAATCAAGGAATCCTCCACGCTAATCTTGCACACGTATTACCAGAAATAGACGCTGTGGAGAATATGGAAACTTAGCACAATTCAAGGGCAATTAGTTAGGCTAAATTACTTCTATTTCTAAAGGGGTAACGAGCTAGTAGTTAGCTAATTTACCTAAAATACAACCCCATACACTTATATAAAAGGCACTCTTCGCCATTAGGAAGAAGACACACGTTTCTTACACACTCTAGCACACCACACCATAGCAATCTTTGTACCTAGCTCGTTACCATCCGAAGTTGTAAACATCTTTTGTTATATTGAAGTTTGGTGATCGGTAGTTTCCATCACCCGAGGTTTTTTATGCCGGAGATCATTGATCAAGGGCTTTTTCCTCGTATAAATCCTTGTGTCACTTGCATATTTTACTTTAAAGTGATCCCTTACATTATTCAACAAACCAAGCATCATTCCCCGTTTACATAAAGTTTGGTTGCATTATCCTTGTGTGATTTTTGACCAAAACACTCAGACAGGATACTCAACTAGGATAGCCAACAGGGGCAATGATCCTTACTTCATTAACATAATCAAGAAACTGCTGGCGGAGCAGGGGAAATCCTTGGAGATCCTCAGAAGTCTTTCTCTTCTTTCCCTTACCCCTAACAGGTGCTTTAGGGGCTGAAGCAGAGGGACTGGCAACAGAAGTCTTCTTTCTTGAAGACTTGACATTGGTAAGATCATCAATCTCGAACTTGGAGGCAGACTTAGCAGATTTCCTAGCGCCTACACAACCAAAACAAGATAAGTTTCCTAACTAATTTAACAGTCTTGCATGGAACTTACTTTTTGATAAGGATACTTACTTGACATTGTGGCAGATGCGGAGGATACTTCTTGTGAATCCTGGATGGTGACTTGAAAACTTCTGGTCTCAGGATCAAGCTTTTTGAAAGCTAAAACTCTTTCTCTTGCAGCAGGGGTTAACTTGAGATGAGCAACGAATATAGCTGAAAAAACACAAAAGACAAAGGAAACATTAGTGATCTTCATCATAAGAAACAAGTCTGATGGTGATCCTTCCACGATCCTCTATCCTACCATGAGTAGCCCACTCCTTGGGCAGATCCTTCCCGCTAGGGATGGTATCCCTCCTAACAAAGAAGAATCTTCGCTTCCAGTTAGTGTCATTTTTGGTGACCTTAAAAACAGGGTGATCCTCCCCAGCTTTCCGTTTCAGCAAATAACGATAGGAACCAAACGTGGTAAGATCATATAGCTCAGCCAGCTCCGACATCCCTAAGTCAATCCCCTCCTGCTCGATGATCCTCTCAAGGGTATACAGAACCCTCCAGATCATCGGCATGGCTTGGATATAAGACATGCCGGTCAGGGAAAAGAAGGATTGGGTGAAGGCTGGAAAAGGATACGAATATCTTATGGTAAACGGAGTTGCAGGAAAGGCCACCCAGGTGTCGGAAACAAAATCGCTTAAAGCGGTGGAAGTGAATGACTTGAAGATAGCATCCGCCGGAAAACAGTGACGGATCCTATCAACATGAGCATCGGTGAAGCAGCATCTCTCGGTAGGAGAGTCTTTAATGATCCCTTGGCTTTTCAGGGGACTGCTCTTCTTGTGATCCTTGTGAGGGGAATTTCGGAGAAACATACTCATGGCAGAATAAAAACAGGGAGCAAAAAAACAGAGCAAGAGAAGGAAGAAAGAGAAGAGAAGAGAATACCTGATCGATCTTCGGTAGAGATTATAAAGGGAGTATATCTTGAATTTAAATGCAGATTGATCCTAACACTATCTCCTATTTATAATCATGATTTGCAGGGATGTCACTTCAGTGACGTAAAGGTTGCAACGACTAGTCCGGTTATAACGGCTAGTTATCCGAGTCGCCCTTTGCAGATAAGATCAAAGCAAAATATAACTCGTTAATTTACAATAAACTCCTTATATTTTGGGGGCAATTGTTAGGGCTGGATTTTTATGATATATGATCCTTACATGTGATCCTAACCAGTGATCCTTGTTTCTTTAGCAGATAGTGATCCTCAGCAGGACTTCAGGATCAGGATCATGGACCATTATAGGATCCTCATGCCAACAGTTACCTTCATTGAATTAAATGATATTTTGCAGGAACATCTAGCAGGATCCGCTCTTAGCATCACGATCAAAGGACGCGTCTTTACAATTATAGCATGTGCTTAATCGGAGATGGACGTTGCAAAGGATATGGAAACTTGGCATGATTTAAGGGCGACAATTTAGGCTAGATTTACTTTTATTTCTAAAGGGGTAATGAGCTGATTATTAGTCTTTTTACCTAAAATAGGTCACCTACACTTGTATATATAACACTCTTCCCCATTCGGAGGAACACACAACACAATTCTCACACGCTTAGACACTCGAAACTATAGTGATCCTTGTACTCAGCTCATTATCATCCGAAGTTGTAACCATTTTTCTTATATTGAAGTTTGGTGATCGGTAGTTACCATCACCCGAGGTTTTTTATGCCGGAGATCATACATTGATCAAGGGCTTTTTCCTCGTATAAATCATTGTGTCTTTGCATATTTCATACTGAAGTGATCCTTTACTTTTTCAATAAACCAAGCATCATACCCCGTTTACATAGAATTTGGTTGCATTATCCTTGTGTGATTTTTGACCAAAACAGATCCCATATGCTGAGAATAGGATCCTGCTGGCTGGAAATATGAACCTGATGCCTGAGTCATTATTGCTGATCCGTAGTGCACTCCTTTTGGTCCACCCACATATTGAACATCTGGAACCACTGATGGTTGAGAAGTAATCACCGGAGTATCAAAATTCAAAGATCTGGGCACCAGTGGGGAATGATCCTCCGCCGCTTTCTTTTGTTTCTTGAGATCTCCGATTTCTTTGAGAATCCTTTCATTGGTCTTATCCTGTTGCTGTATATGATCCTTCATCTGCAAAATCAAAGTAAACATGTCACTAGTACTGGGAGTATAAGAAGCAGAAGAAGTTGGAGGTTTGGAGAAAATGGGAGTTGGTTTCTTCTCAGCATTTTTCTGAGATCCAGCAGGTGGTGGAGGCAAAGGTGGAATGCCCTGAGACGAATTGACCGCAGACATTGCAGTTGAGGTATTCTTCAATGATGAAGCCATGTACTTGTATGTAATGAACCGGAATGATCACCAACAGAAAAACTTCTTAGGAATGAAGCACCGATTGCCCCACGGTGGGCGCCAAACTGTTTTGGTCAAAAATCTAACGAGGATAATGCAACCAAACTCTTTGTTACGGGGAATGATGCTTGATATGAAGAACAATAATAAGGATCACTTTGATGTAAATTGCAGAAACAACACAAGGATTTATATGAGGAAAAAGCCCTTGATCAATGAATGATATCCGGCATAAAAAACCTCGGGTGATGGAAACTACCGATCACCAAGCTCAAATAAATCAATAAATGTTTACAACTTCAGATAGTGACGAGCTAGGTACAAGGATCACTATGGTTGATTGTGTAAAAGTGTGTGAAAACTGTTAAGTGTTTGCTGAAAGCTTCAAGAGTGTAGTTGTACGAGAGTGTATGTAGCTAAAAATGGCTAAGTGTTCTAAAAATAGCTCGTCACCCCTTTAAAAATGAAAGCTAACTAAGCTAACAAACTCTCCGATTTTTGTGCCATGCTCCCACGTTCTCCACAACGTCCATTTTCATTCAAACGTGTGCGAAATACTCGTGGAATATTCCATAGTTACGTTGCCAAGACCAAGTCAAGCCTATTACTCCTGCAAAACAATACGAAATATAAATAAACAATCGTTAGTATGAGGATCCTTAGGGTGATCCATGATCCTGATCATGAAGCTCTTCTGAGGATCATTATCTGTCACAGAAGTAAAGATCACTATTAGGATAACAATTAAGGATCACTAATTGTTAGAAAATCCTCCCCTAACAACAAGTATCCAATTTCTTTTCTCAGTGCAATGCATTCTTCTGTGAGATGCCCAAAATCTTCATGGTATGCACACCACTTTGATTTATCTTTAGTTGCAGCTGGTCTGTCATTTTTCCTAGGCCATTTAGCTTTATCACCTAAATTCTGCATCGCAAGGATTAGTTCATTGTTATCAACAGAAAAACAATATTCAGAAATTGGAGGATAATCCTCATCATCCTCTTCTTGATCAACAGCATGCACATTCTGGTTATCAGATTTGTTATAGGATCTGACCTTGTTGTTCTTGAACGAGGATCCTTGCTTTTCTTGTTTTGAGGATCCTGCTAATCTCTCCTGGATCCTCTTATCATCCTCTAGCCGGATGAACCTAAGTGCCCGGGTTCTTACCTCATCTAGGTTCCTGCAAGGTGTCATAACAAGATCATCATAGAACAATGAATCCCTAAGCAATCCCATTTTAAAGGCCTCAACAGCCGTGGCTATATCCAGGTTAGGAATGTCTAATGATTCTTTACTAAATTTAGTGATATAATCCCTTAATGATTCATTATGACCTTGGGTTATCCTATATAAATCATTAGTTAAACGTTCGAATTTTCTACTACAAGAAAACTGATTATTAAATAGGTTAACTAGATTAGCAAATGAGGTAATAGAGTAGGGGGGAAGACTTAGCAGCCATTTGAGAGCTGATCCAGTAAAAGTGGATCCAAATCCCTTGCACAGACATGCTTCCTTTAACCTTTCTGGGATTGGATTGATCTCCATCCTCTCCCTGTATTCTGCTATGTGTTCTTCAGGATCCGTTGAACCATCATACAACTTCATGGTTGGCACGTGGAACCTCTTGGGTATCTCAGCATCACAGATTGGTGGTGCAAAACGAGATATCTTATGGCTCCCATCTGCAATCTCCGGGATAGGTTTGACCACTCCTAGGACACTTGATATCATGTCCTTCAACTTTTGCAATTCTCTGGCCATGGCATGATTGATACCTGTATCCTGCATGAATCCATGGTTAGTAGTAAGAGAATTATTAAAAGTGTTACCTCCCACCGGGTTCAAATTAGTAACTCCGGATGTGAACCCATATTGTTGAGACTCTGGAATGATCGAAGGACCAGTAGAAGCAAATGGTCTGCATTGGGATAAAGTCCCCCTGATGGATATCTGAACTTCCTGATTGCAAACTCGTTAAGGATCCCGGCATCTGGAAGGATCCTTGAAACTGGGATGATCCTGGAACAAAGGAGGATCCTTGAACCTCGGAGGATCCTGGAACAAAGGAGGATCCTTGAACCTGGGATGATCCTGGAACAAAGGAGGATCCTTGAACCTGGGATGATCCTGGAACAAAGGAGGATCCTTGAACCGGGGATGATCCTGGAACAAAAGAGGATCCTTGAACCTGGGACGATCCTAGAACAAAGGAGGATCCTTGAACCTGGGAGGATCCTTGAAACGGCCAAAACCCTTGAATCTGCTGCGCTCTTGGGTATCCTCCTGAGCTTGTGAAGGATCCTGCATGCTGAGGATGGGATCCTGTTGGCTGGAGGTATGAACCTGATGCCTGAGTCATTGTTGTTGATCCGTAGTGCACTCCTTTTGGTCCTCCCACATATTGAACGTCTGGAATCACTGAAGGCTGAGAAGTTATCACCGGAGTATCAAAATTCAAAGATCTGTGCACCAGTGGGGAATGATCCTCTGCCGATCTCTTTTGTTTCTTGAGGTCTCCGATTTCTTTGAGAATCCTTTCGTTGGTCTTATCCTGCAGCTGTATATGCTCCTTCATCTGCAAAATCAAAGTAAACATGTCACTAGTAGTAGGAGTATAAGAAGCAGAAGAAGTTGGAGGTTTTGAGAAAATGGGAGTTGGTTTCTTCTCAGCATTTTTCTGAGGTCCAGCAGGTGGTGGAGGCAAAGGTGGAATGCCCTGAGATGAATTGACCGCGGACATTGCAGTAGAAGTATTCTTTGATGGTGAAGCCATGTACTTGAATGCAATGAACCGGAATGATCACAAACAGAAAAACTTCTTAGGAATGAAGCACCAATGGCCCCACGGTGGGCGCCAAACTGTTTTGGTCAAAAATCAGACGAGGATAATGCAACCAAACTCTTTGTTACGGGGTATGATGCTTGAATTGGTGAACAACAATGAGGATCACTTAGAAGTAAATTGCACAAGAGACACAAAGATTTATACGAGGAAAAAGCCCTTGATCAATGAATGATCTCCGGCATAAAAAACCTCGGGTGATGGAAACTACCGATCACCAACTTCCAATTAACCAATAATTGTTTACAAATTTGGATAATAGCGAGCTAGGTACAAGGATCACTATGGTGTATCATGCAGAAATGTGTAAAAATTGCTAAGTGTTTTGTTGTATGCTCAAGAGTGCGGTTGTACGAGTGTGTGTAGCCAAAATTAGCCAAGTGTTTCTAAAGCTAGCTCGCTACCCCTTTAATAGAAGTTAACTAGCCTAACAAACTGTCCGCAATTCGTGCCATGCTCCCACGTTCTCCACAGCGTCCATTTTCAGTCAAACACGTGCAAAATAACCGTGGAATATTCCTTAGTAACGTTGCCAAGACCAAGTCCAACTTGTTACTCCTGCAAAATGTTTTGGTCAAAATCACACAAGGATAATGCAACCAAACTCTAAGTAAACGGGGAATGATGCTTGGTTTATTGAAAAAGTAAAGGATCACTTCAGTATGAAATATGCAAAGACACAATGATTTATACGAGGAAAACGCCCTTGATCAATGTATGATCTCCGGCATAAAAAACCTCGGGTAATGGCAACTACCGATCACCAAACTTCAATATAAGAAAAATGGTTACAACTTCGGATGATAATGAGCTGAGTACAAGGATCACTATCGTAATGTGTGTCTAAGCGTGTGAGAATTGTGTTGTGTGTCTTCCGAATGGGGAAGAGTGTTATATATACAAGTGTAGGTGGCCTATTTTAGGTAAAAAGACTAATAATCAGCTCATTACCCCTTTAGAAATAAAAGCAAATCTAGCCTAAATTATCGCCCTTAAATCATGCCAAGTTTCCATATCCTTCACAACGTCCATCTCCGATTAAGCACATGTTATAGTTGTAAAGACGCGTCCTTTGATTGTGATGCTAAGAGCGGATCCTGCTAGATGTCCCTGCAAAATAACATTAAATTCAATGAAAGCAACTGTTAGCATGAGGATCCTATGACGGTCCGTGATCCTGATCCTGGAACTCCGCTGAGGATCACTATCTGCCAAAGAAACAAGGATCACTGGTTAGGATCACGTGTAAGGATCATGTATTATAAAAATCCAGCCCTAACAATTGCCCCCAAAATATAAGGAGTGATTTTGTAAATAAATGAGTTATATTTTGCTTTGATCTTATCTGCAACGAAGGATTCGGATAACTAGCCGTTAAACTCGGACTAGCCGTTGCAACCCTTACGTCATAGACGTGACAATCCTGCAGATCATGATTATAAATAGGAGATAGGGTTAGGATCAATTTGCATTTAAATTCAAGATATACTCCCTTTATAATCTCGTCCGAAGATCGATCAGGTATTCTCCTCTTTTCTTTCTTCCTTCTCTTACTCTGTTTTTCTGCTCCTCTGTTTCTATTCTTCTGTGAATATGTTGCTCTGGAATTCCCCTCACAAGGATCACAAGAAGAACAGCCCCTTGAAAGGTCAAGGGATTATCAAGGACTCTCCTACTGAGAGGTGTTACTTCACCGATGCTCACATCGATAGGATCCTTCACTGCTTTCCGGCGGATACCATCTTCAAGTCTTTCACTCCCACCGCTCTAAGCGATTTTATATCTGACACATGGGTAGCCTTTCCTGTGACTCCGTTTACCATAGGATATTCGTATCCTTTTCCAGCTTTCACCCAATCCTTCTTTTCCCTGACCGGCATGTCTTATATCCAAGCCATGCCGATGATCTGGAGGGTTCTGTATACCCTTGAGAGGATCATTGAGCAGGAGGGGATTGACTTAGGGATGTCGGAGCTGGCTGAGCTATATGATCTTACCACGTTTGGTTCCTGTCGATACTTGTTGAAACGGAAAGCTGGGGAGGATCACCCTGTTCTTAAGGTCACCAAGAATGATACAAATTGGAAGCGACGATTCTTCTTTGTTAGGAGGGATACCATCCCTAATGGGAAGGATC
Source organism: Helianthus annuus (assembly GCF_002127325.2). Classification (NCBI taxonomy): domain Eukaryota; kingdom Viridiplantae; phylum Streptophyta; class Magnoliopsida; order Asterales; family Asteraceae; genus Helianthus; species Helianthus annuus. Next base: position 123,150,599 of record NC_035444.2, read on the forward strand.
TGCCCAAGGAGTGGGCTACTCATGGTAGGATAGAGGATCCTGGAAGGATCACCATCAGACTTGTCTCTTATGATGAGGATCACTAATGTCTTTCTTTGTTTTTTGTTTATTTTGCAGCTATCTCCATCTCTTATCTGAAGCTGACACATGCGGCAAAAGAGAGGCTTTTGGCCTTCAAGAAGCTTGATCCGGAGACAAGAAGTTTTCAAGTTGCCATTCAAGATTCACAGGAAGTATCCTCCGCATCTGCCACAATGTCAAGTAAGTGTCCTCATTAAAAAGTAGTTCTATGTAGGATTTTTTGAATTAGTTAAAGTACTTATCTTATTTTGATTGTGTAGGCGCTGGGAAATCTGTCAAGTCTGCCTCCAAGTTTGGTATTGATGATCTTGCAAACGTTAAATCTGCAAGGAAGAAGGCTCCTACTGCCAGTCCCTCTGCTTCAGCCCCTAAAGCTCCTATTAGGGGTAAGGGAAAGAAGAGAAAGGCTTCTGAGGATCTTCAAGGATTTCCCCTGATCCGCCAGCAGTTTCTTGATTACGTTAATGAAGGATCATTGCCCCTGTTGGTTATCCTACTTGAATATCCTGCTCGAATATCATGCCTGTATATCCTGCCTGTATATCCTGCCTGTTTGAGGATCACTTGTGTCTGACGTCATATCTTGTTTTTCTTGCAGAAATTTACCGAAATAGAGACTTATGTTAACCACGTTGAAGATCAAGATCGCCAAATTGCCGACCTTCAACAGATGGGTGTGCTGAAGGACCTCAAGATAGCTGATCTTGAGAAGGAGCTCCGGGCTACCAAGGATGAAGCTGTCAAAGCACTGATCAACTTCGACTACGAGAAGCGTGATATCACCCAGGATGCTAAGGTCTCTGCTGCGATAACCATGTATAAGATCCAGCTGCAGATGGCTGCGGAGGCTCAGGATCCTTCCTTCGACAGAGGCACATGGGACGTGGAAGGCTGGAAGGCAAGGCTGGCAGAGTTGGAGGATGATGATGAGGCCGAGGAGATCCTATTCTTGAAGGTGGTGATGCTGGCAAGGATCAGGGGGAAGCAAGTGGAGCTGGTGGTGATGGTGCAGCGAAGGTTTGAGCTGCGGATTGGGCAATGATGGAAATTTCTAGACATAGCCGGAGCCCAATTTTTAAAATTTGGTAGTGGTTTTTGTGGTTGTTGGTGTTTTCAAACAATGATGGTCTGTACTTAAACAATAGTTTTTAGGGTTAAGGATCCTGGATCCTTTGGACAATAGGTAGGATCGCAAATGGTGGAGGGATCCTCTGTTTGGGGGATGAAGCCTTTGTGATCCTGCCGCCTTTAATTTCCTGCACCTGCTAAGACCGCATAGACAATGGACACCCTTTGCCAACCCATGTGGACGGGCCACGTTTTGCTGGTAGAAACGTGGGTTGGCAATTTTGACAACTTTTTGAAAGGGTTTAAGATCCTTTTGTTAATAAAATAACCTTAATCTTTCTGGCTTATCTTGTTTTGTTATCCTTTATTTATCTTCTTGTTTTCCAATTGTTTTAGAAATAATTTTGTTAGAGTAACAAAAGTTGAGCAGATCATGTTTAATAAATTTAGGATATGATCCTAGATCAAATATCCTATCATTGAAAATTTTCGAGTAGTCTATTTCAAGGATCATAGGTTTAGTTGTCAAAGTGTAAGGGTTATTCAAGTATAATCAAAATAGTCAAGGATCATACCTGAGAATCCAAGTTAGGATCCTAACCTTTAATCAAGATAACCATTAGTGAAATTTTAACGGATAATAAGGATTAAGGATCCTTATTTGTTTAACTTCGAGAACCTGAAAAATGGAACATAACTTGGGACTAAGCCAATGTAAAAGATAAATTAATAGCTGGGGTCATGCCCAAAGGATAACTGGGGACAAGCCCAAAGGATCACTGGGGACAAGCCCAAAGGATAGCTGGGTATGATCCCAAAGGATAACTGGGGACAAGCCCAAAGGATCACTGGGACAAGCCCGAAGGATAACTGGGGACAAGCCCAAGGATCGTATGTAAACTGGAGTATGGCCCTTACTGGCGACTATCCAATCTTAGTGACATGAAAATGCCAAAACCTTAGTTAACGTGAAAACGTTAGAAACCTTAGGAACGGATGTATGGTACGTCTACCATTATACGTAGGATCCTAGGTATAGCCAGTACGATGAGGTTGTCAGCCCCGAAAGTGGGTACTGGTCCCAAAGACGTGAACTATACCAGGATCATCGTGCGCTACTGGCGAAAACTGGGGACAAGCCCAAGGATAACTGGGGTTGAACCCAAGGATCTGTGGTGCTTTTGAAGATCTTTAACGATATGCTGAAGATACCTGGACTATCATAACTCAAATGGTCCGTGAGAAGAGGATGAAGGATGCATGATCCTTATCCTTAGGTAAAAATAAGAAAACGTAAAAGTTCTGAGATAAGGACTTCACCAGAGTAAAGGATCACCGATGTCGCCGGGATCCTTCGAGGATGCTTCCCATGTAAGGATCATATGCTTGGAGGATCCTGTTCACATGAAATATTTCATTAGGTGAACAGCATTCCAGGCTCTAGGTAACAAATTTCCTTCCATGGTTAGCAATCTATATGCCCCTTTTCCTGCTTCAGCTTCAATCAAGTAAGGGCCTTCCCATTTTGGTGCTAATTTTCCGTCAGCAGGATTGATAGTGTTTTGGAATGCTTTTCTCAACACCATATCCCTGACTTGGAACTTCCTTATCCTGACATTTTTATTGTAAGCACCAGCCATTCTTTGTTGGTAGCTTGCCATCCTTATCCTAGCCAAATCCCTGATTTCCTCAATAGTATCCAAGTCTTGAGCTAAGATTGCAGCATTCTCTTCAGGATCACGAGTACTTGTTCTAGCATTTGGAACCACCATTTCTGTTGGGATCACTGCTTCTGCCCCAAATACTAAAGAGAAGGGTGTTTGACCAGTGGCATTCTTGGGAGTTGTTCTATCAGCCCATAGCACATAAGGCAATTCCTCTGCCCATTTCCCCTTCTTGGATCCTAGCTTCTTCTTCAGATTGTTGATGATGATCTTGTTGGATGATTCTGCTTGACCATTGGCTTGTGGATGGACTGGTGTTGATGTTATCATCTTAATTCCCCAACTGTCACAAAAGTTAGTGGTTCTGCTCCCAATGAATTGGGAACCATTATCACATACAATTTCAGAGGGAATGCCAAATCTGGTTATAATGTTTCTCTTAATAAAGGATATAACTTCCTTTTCTCTGACTTGAGCAAAAGCTTCAGCTTCTATCCACTTGGAGAAGTAGTCGGTCATGGCAAGCATAAATACTTTTCCACCAGGTGCTTTAGGGAGCTTGCCAACTATATCCATCCCCCATCTCATGAATGGCCAAGAGGATGGTATTGGATGCAAAAATTCAGCTGGCTGATGAAGGATATTGCTGTGTCTTTGACAAGGATCACACTTCTTAGCATATTCTACAGCATCCCGTTTCATAGTTGGCCAGTAGTATCCTGTTCTAAGGATCCTTGAGAACAATGCCCTGCCCCCAGTGTGGTTTCCACAATCTCCTTCATGGAAGTCTCTCAATACTTCTTGAATTTCAGGATCCTCGATACATCTTAAATATGGTCCTGCAAGAGATCGTTTATATAGCATATTATTTAAGATTGTGAATTGAGATACCTTAATCCTGAAAGCTTTAGGATTTTCTCCCAAAGGAATCTCCCCATGTTGCAAGTATCTCATGACTGGTGAGATCCATGATCCTGAATAAGATTGAGCTGCTTCACTAGGGATCACTGCAGTATCCTCTTCTATTTCCATGGCCACCTGATTTTCAATAGCAGGAGCTAGGATATGGATGATGGGGATACGTATATCCTCTGGGATCTTCAAGGATGATCCTAGGTTGGCCAATGCATCAGCTTCTGTGTTTTCCTCCCTTGGTACCTGTGTTAAGCTGAAAGAGACAAAAGAGAGTGCCAATTCTTTGACTATCTCTAAATATTTGGTTAGTTTTTCTCCTTTAACAGCATAGGATCCATTATAGTGATTGGTGATCAATAATGAGTCTACATATACTTTAAGATATTTCACCCCCATATCCTTAGCAATTTGCAAGCCAGCAATTAAGGCTTCATATTCAGCCTCATTGTTAGTTGCTTGGAACTCACAGGCTATGGAGTGGGGTATTATGTCCCCCTGTGGCGATTTTAGTAGTATCCCGAGCCCTGTGCCCTTGACATTTGAGGATCCATCAGTGTGTAGTATCCAAGGATCCTTGGTCTCATCCAGCTGCTCGACTTCCAATTCTGCTTCCTCTTGTAGATCACTACTGAAATCAGCCACAAAGTCAGCTAGTGCTTGGGATTTGATGGCTGTTCTAGGCTCATATCTTATATCATGGGCACTAAGCTTTACTGCCCACTTAGCCATTCTTCCGGACATCTCTGGTTTCCTGAGGACATTCTTGATTGGAAAAGTAGTTCTAACAACAATAGTATGAGTTTCAAAATAATGTCTTAGCTTAGTAGATGCCATAATTAATGCAAGAATAAGTTTTTCAAGGTGTGAATACCTGGATTCGGCATCAAGTAAACTCTTACTTACATAGTAGATAGGATGTTGTGTACCTTCGTGATCCTTAACAAGGACTGCACTTACAGCGGTTGAGGATACCGCTAGGTATAAGGATAACACATCACCTTTTCCGGGTTTCATTAATGCTGGTGCTGAGGACATATATTCTTTAAGGGCTTGTAAAGCATTCTCATGCTTTTCAGTCCATTCGAATTTCTTGTTTTTCCTTAGGATATCATAAAATTCTTTACATCTTTCTGAGGATTTTGATATAAACCTGTTCAGAGCTGCTATCCTGCCTGTTAGCCTTTGCACATCCTTAGCATTGGCAGGGGACTTGATATTTACTAGTGCTTTAATTTGCTCCGGGCTTGCTTCAATGCCCCTCTGAGTTACCATATATCCTAGAAATTTACCTGCTTTAACACCAAAGTGACATTTTGAAGGATTAAGCTTCATGTTGTAATTATCAAGGATATCAAATGCTTCCTCCAAGTCCCTTAGGTGATCCTCAGCTTTCTTTGACTTGACTACCATATCATCAATGTATACTTCCATAGTTTGTCCTATTTGATCTTTGAACATCATATTCACCAGCCTTTGATATGTTGCACCTGCATTTCTTAGTCCAAAAGGCATGGCAATATAACAATATAAACCGGTTGGGGTCATAAAGGTTGTATCCTCTTGGTCAGATGGTTCCATCTGAATTTGTTGGAATCCAGATGATGCATCCATAAAGGTTAATAGTTCATGCCCCGCCGTTGCATCCACCATGGAGTCAATGTGGGGTAATGGGAAAGGATCCTTGGGACATGCCTTACTCAGATCAGTGAAATCGACACATACCCTCCACTTTCTGTTTTTCTTTTGGACAACAACCACATTGGCTAACCATTTTGGATATTTTACCTCTCTGATCATACCTGCTCGAAGTAGTATCTCTACTTCTTCCTGGATAATGGCATTCCTTTCTGGTGCAAACTTCCTCCTTTTTTGATGGATTGGTTTGATCGACCTGTCAATGCCAAGTTTATAAGTGATAATATCCTTAGATATACCTGTCATATCTTCATGTTTCCATGCGAAGGTAGATTTTCTTCTTTTGAGGAAGGATATTATGTCTTCTTTCAACTCGCCAAGGATCCCTGATCCGATATAGATTTTTGATTCAGGATCACTAGGATCCAAAAGGATTTCGTCCACATCCTGTTCCCTTGCCTCCAAGACATTCCTTGGAGGATACTGTAATTGCTATTGTTCCCTTGGGTTCGAGGTTGGCTTCATGGATGAGGTATAACAATCCTTAGCCTCCTGCTGATCACTGTCGATCTTGATTATCCCCCATGGGCTAGGGAGTTTCACACATTGATGGTAGGTGGATGGGACTGCTTTCATATCATGTATCCAGGACCTGCCAAGGATAACATTGCAACAAGATAAACAGTCAATAACACAAAATTTTTGGTAATTATGTAATCCTTCCACGTAGATTGGGAGTTTGATGTCCCCCAGAGTTTTCTTCGTTTCTCCACTGAATCCCACAAGCACGGAGGATCTTGGTGTGATGTCTGATTCTGGGATACCCATTTTCTTTAGAACATCAAGCTGGATAATGTTTACTGAACTTCCTCCGTCGATAAGGATCCTGCGGACAAAATGGTTAGAAATAAAGAGAGTAATAACTAAACTATCATGATGAGGATCCTGGATGTTAATGCGATCATCCTCATCAAACGTTATCGTCTTTCCTTCCGAGACACCTGATGTTCGAATAGGTCTTTCTCCATTATCCATTTTTGCTTCCTTTGCATGCCTTTTGGCTGCTGAGAAGGATGTACCACAAATATCTGATCCTCCGGAAATAAAGTTGATCACTTGCGCATTCGCCGGAGGGGCTGGAGCCTTTTCAGGGATCCTTTCAGGATCCTGAATCCTTTGCTTTTTTCTTCCCAACAACTCTTTCAAATGTCCCTTGCTTAGCAGATATCCAATTTCTTTTCTTAATGCTATGCATTCTTCAGTTAGATGCCCGAAATCCTCGTGGTATGCACACCACTTTGACTTGTCTTTAGTCCCGGATGGTTTGTCATTCTTTCTGGGCCATCTGGCTTTTTCTCCTAGATTCTGCATTGCAAGGATTAGTTCATGATTGTCAACAGAAAAACAATATTCAGAAATTGGAGGATAATCCTCATCATCCTCCTCTTGGTCAACAGCATGCACGTTCTGGTTGTCATTTCTATGGTAGGATTTGAATTTATTGCTCCTGAAGGAGGATCCTTGCTTCTCCTGTTTTGAGGATCCTACTTGTCTCTCCTGGATCCTCTTGTCATCCTCTAGCCGGATGAACCTGAGTGCCCGAGTTCTTACTTCATCTAAGTTCCTGCACGGTGTCATAACAAGATCATCATAGAACAACGAATCCTTAAGCAGTCCCATTTTGAAGGCCTCAACAGTCGTGGCCATATCTAAGTTGGGAATGTCCAAGGATTCTTTGCTGAATTTAGTTATATAATCCCTTAATGATTCATTATGACTTTGAGTTATCCTATATAAATCACTAGTTAATCTTTCAAATTTTCTACTACAAGAGAATTGGTTATTGAATAAATTAACTAAATTAGCAAATGAAGTGATAGAGTAAGGGGGAAGACTTAGCAGCCATTTAAGAGCTGATCCAGTAAGGGTGGATCCAAATCCTTTACATAGGCATGCTTCCTTTAACTTTTCTGGGATTGGATTGATCTCCATCCTCTCCCTGTATTGTGCTATGTGCTCCTCAGGATCCGTTGTACCATCATACAGCTTCATAGTAGGGATATGGAACCTTTTGGGTACCTCTGCATCACAAATTGGTGGTGCAAAACGAGATACCTTATGGCTTCCATCTGCAATCTCCGGGATAGGCTTGACTACCCCTGGAACACTTGAGATCATATCCTTCAGCTTCTGTAACTCCCTGGCCATAGCATGATTGATACCTGTATCCTGCACGAATCCATGGTTAGTGGTAAGATAATTATTTAAGGTGTTACCTCCCATCGGGTTCAAGTTAGGAATATTGGGTGTGAATCCATATTGCTGGGATTCTTGGATAATGGAGGGACCAGTGGAAGCAATGGTCTGCATTGGAATGAAGTCCCCTTGATGGACATCTAGACTTCCTGTTTGCAAACTTTTTAGGGATCCCGGCATCTGGAAGGATCCTGGTATCTGAGACGATCCCGGAACGAAGGAGGATCCTTGAACCTGGGATGATCCTGGAACAAAGGAGGATCCTTGAACCTGGGATGATCCTGGGACAAAGGAGGATCCTAAGCTCATGAAGGATCCCGAATGCTGGGCGTAGGATCCCGCCGGTTGAAAATATGATCCTGATGCCTGAGTCATTGTTGCTGGGCTGAAATGCACTCCTCTTGATCCACCCATATATTGAATGTCTGGGACCTCTTGTGGCTGAGAAGTAATCATTGGAGTATCAAAATTCAAAGATTTGGGCATTAGTGGGGAATGATCCTCTGCCGTTTTCTTTTGCCTTTTGAGATCTCCGATTTCTCTGAGGATCCTGTCATTAGTTTCATCCTGCTGCTGCATACGATCCCTCATCTGCAAAATCAAAGTAAATATATCACTAGTACTGGGAACAGAAGAAGTAAGAGCAGAAGATGATGGTTTAGAGAGATAGAAGTTGGTCTCTTCTCAGCATTTTTCTGAGATCCAGTTGGTGGTGGAGGCAAAGGTGGAATGCCAGTAGATGAATTGACTGCCGACATCGCTGTGGATGTATTCTTCAATGATGAAGCCATGTAACTCTTTGAAATGATTTCAAACAGAAGGTTTTCTTATGAATGAAGCACCAATTGCCCCATGGTGGGCGCCAAACTGTTTTGGTCAAAAATCACACAAGGATAATGCAACCAAACTCTAAGTAAATGGGGAATGATGCTTGGTTTATTGAAAAAGTAAAGGATCACTTCAGTATGAAATATGCAAAGACACAATGATTTATACGAGGAAAAAGCCCTTGATCAATGTATGATCTCCGGCATAAAAAACCTCGGGTGATGGCAACTACCGATCACCAAACTTCAATATAAGAAAAATGGTTACAACTTCGGATGATAATGAGCTGAGTACAAGGATCACTATCGTAATGTGTGTCTAAGCGTGTGAGAATTGTGTTGTGTGTCTTCCGAATGGGGAAGAGTGTTATATATACAAGTGTAGGTGGCCTATTTTAGGTAAAAAGACTAATAATCAGCTCATTACCCCTTTAGAAATAAAAGCAAATCTAGCCTAAATTATCGCCCTTAAATCATGCCAAGTTTCCATATCCTTCACAACGTCCATCTCCGATTAAGCACATGCTATAGTTGTAAAGACGCGTCCTTTGATTGTGATGCTAAGAGCGGATCCTGCTAGATGTCCCTGCAAAATAACATTAAATTCAATGAAAGCAACTGTTAGCATGAGGATCCTATGACGGTCCGTGATCCTGATCCTGGAACTCCGCTGAGGATCACTATCTGCCAAAGAAACAAGGATCACTGGTTAGGATCACGTGTAAGGATCATGTATTATAAAAATCCAGCCCTAACACAAAACAATACGAAATTCAAAGTAAACAATCGTTAGTATAAGGATCCTTAGGGTGATCCATGATCCTGATCCTAAAGCACTTCTGAGGATCACTATCTGTCACAGAAGTAAGGATCACTAATAGGATAATAAGTGAGGATCATAGGACATTAAAAAATCCTGCCTAACACCAGCCATTTGGGAAACTTCACTTCCCTAATCGTCTTGCTCTTTAACAATCTTTCAACTTCCTCCTTAATGATTGTGTTCCGTTCTGGAGCAAATTTCCTTCGTTTCTATTGGACAGGCTTGAAAGACCTATCAATTCCGAGCTTGTGAGTTATAATATCCTTGGAAATACCTGTCATATCCTCGTGTTTCCACGCGAATGTTGACATCCTGCAATTCAAAAAGTTAGTCAATTGGTTTTCAATATCTTGAGGGATATTGGTTCCTACGAGCACCGAGATATCCGGATTATCCTGATCCAAGATAACTTTCTTTACATCCTATTCTGAAGCCTCCATGATCTCCTGGCCTCGCATCTTTAAATGCTATGCTGCACTAGGTTTTGTTGAGGTTTTCATCGAAGAAGAATAACACTCCTTTGCTTCCTGTTGATCACTTTCCACCTTGACTACTCCTCAAGGGGTAGGGATCTTGATGCATTGATGATAGGTTAACGGCACAGCTTTCATATCATGGATCCAAGGCCTACCAAATATAATATTATAGCAGGATAAGGAGTCCATGACACAAAAGCGCTGCATTGAGTTGACCCTTTCAACATACACGGGCAACTTTATCTCCCCTACTGTATTCCTGGCTTCTCCACTGAAACCAACAAGCACAGTGGATTTCGAAGTAATATACATCGGGGATACATTCATCCTCTTCAACGTTTCCAGCTGAATTATGTTGACAGAGCTGCCATTATCCACCAGTATCCTACGCACAAAATGGTTAGCAACATATAATGTTATTACTAAAGCATCATGGTGAGGATCCTGGATAGTATCCCTGTCATCACTAACGAACGTGATCACTTTGTCAGCTGTGAGGGTCGACATCCTGGTTGGCTTATCTCCCATCTCCGCCTTGGCTTCCTTCGTGTGCCTTTTTGCCGCAGAATATAATGTCCCGCAGATGTCGGATCCTCTTGAAATAAAGATAATTATTTTGGCATCCGCAGGAGGTGATGCCGCTCATTCAGGATCCTTCTCAGGATCCTGACCCTTGTTCTTCTTTCTTCCCAGGAGGTCCTTTAGATATCCCTTGCTCAAGAGATAGCTTATTTCTTTCCTCAAAGCAATGCAATCCTCAGTAACGTGCCCGAAATCCTCATGGAAGGCACACCATTTGGACTTATCCTTCCAATCAGCTTTTTGTTGATTCTTCCAGGGCCATCTTGCTTTGTCTCCTAAAACCTGCATAGAATACATCAACTCATGTATATTAACAGAAAAACAATATTCATACTACTCAGGATACTCCTCATGATCCTCGTCTTCAACAGCATTCACTTTTTTGCTGTCATTTCTGCCATATGGCTTAGAGCGGTATGGTTTATACGAGGATTCTGATTTCCTGTTGGTTGACTCATAGGTTGTGGACGAATTCATCTTCTCTTGCATCTTTTTGTCATCCTCCAACCGAATATATCTTAAAGCCCTGTTACGAGCTTCATCCAGATTCCTGCAGGGATTCATTACAAGATCCTGGTAAAATTGAGAATCTTTTTACAACCCCATCTTGAAAGCCTGTACAGCTGTTGCAACATCAAGATGCGGGATATCTAAGGATTCCTGACTAAATTTGTTCACATAATCCCTCAAGGATTCCTGAGGTCCTTGAGTTATCCTGTAAAGATCACTGGTTAGTTTCTCAAAACTTCGGCTGCAAGAAAATTGACTTTTAAATAAATTAACTAAATGAGCATTTGAAGTAATTGAGTGAGGAGGAACATTTAAGAGCCATTTTAAGGCTGATCCTATTAAGGTAGAACCAAAACCCTTGCATAGGCATGCTTCCTTGAGATCCGGAGGGATAGGGTTGATTTTCATCCTTTCCCTATATTGGGCAATATGCTCTTCAGGATCCGTAGTTCCGTCATAGAGCTTCATGTTGGGGGGTCTGAAATCTTTTTGGGATTTCAGCATCAGAAATGGGATACGCGAACCGGGATATCCTGTGGTTGTCTTGGGATACTTCTGGAATTGGTTGGACCACCCCAGGTACACTGGATATCATGTCCTTCAATTTCTGAAGCTCCCTGGAAAATGCTGATGTCATACCTGCATCCTGCAAAGATCTAATACATTAGTAGCAAGAGTATTATTATTATTAGATACATTACCAGTCTAAGGATTCTGGCCATATCCTGAAGCATATCCTGAGCTTCTCACAGTTGACACCCTGACTGAAGAAGGTATCTCAGGAGTATGATTCTGGGAATGGCTAGGCACAATATTCCCCCTGTTATCCTCAGTATATACAGCAGAACTGAAGTTCAAAGCTCAGGGTTGCAAGGGAGTGACAGTATCCTCAGGGGGCCTACTTGAGCTGGATTTCAAGAGTTGTATCTCTCTCATCAGCATCTGGTTGGTCTCCTGCTGCTGCCTCATCTGTTCCCGTACACTACCAAATAAATTTAGAATTTATTCATTAGAGGCCAAAACAGGAGCAGATTCCTAAATGTTGCGAGCGGGGATAACATCCTGAGGCAGTGAAGAGGCTTGGGTTCTCGGAGGAGGTGGTGGAAGCACCGAACCAATTGTTGCAGAGGTTGTAGCAGACATGGTGGAAGAGCTCACGTTTGATCTCGAGGCCATTGAGAATAGTGTAGCAAAAAGTTTTGAAAATAGAAAACCAAGTAATGATTTTGCAAAAGCTTTTAGTAGAAATAGCACCACTTGCCCCACGGTGGACGCCAAATTGTTTTGGTCAAAAATTACCGAAGCAATTAAGTGATCAAATTAGTTAAGTTAGGTAGTGTGCTAAGAAAATGTGTTTGAAAATATGTTAATTAAGTTGTTTGCAAAAACAGTTTTCAGGATATGGCTCAGGATATTGAGTTGTATCTATGATCAAACGATGAGCAAAAATATAAAGGGTGACACAGGATATACGAGGAAAGCCCTTGATCAATCTAGATCGCCGACACAAAACCTTGGGAGTTGACAATCGCAGCTGCCTTGTTCTTCTTATTACTTCAAATGTCAGGATACAGTGCAGGATATGATACGGATCAACTAAGTGTTACAATGCAATTTGAATACAAGTGTAAGTGTGTTGTGAGTGTTTGCAGCTAGAGAGAAAGAGTATACGAGAGATTGTGTGTGTTCTTATCTGATCTGATGAATCTATTTATAGTAAAATAAACTAACTAACTAGCCTATTATTCCGGGATTCAGCGAATATTCCTTATGTGAACGTTGTAGTCCACGTCTTCCGGCTTCAACGTCCATAATCTAACATATTTGCCCGAGTCTTGAGGAGAAGAAGTCCACTTGAACGTTAGAGACTTGCACCTTTTAATCTGCACGTGGGTTAATTAGTTACTACCAGGATATCGCATCAGGATGTTACCAATATCCTGTTCCGTTATCCTGGTCACAACAAAAGAAGCATAGTCAGAATATTAGCCAGGATATATGAGCAGAAAATCACCCATAACACATATATTCGTGCACCTTTTGTGAACTCATAATTTTCATGAAGCATAGAAACGCAATAAATATATCTAGGTTAAATGAAACTATATGCATATAAAATACGCATGAAAATTAAGTTAAAAATGATTCTCTTACATTTTGATCGCCCACGTTCATTTTCTAAATTCTTATCGCTACAGAAATAGGTAATTAATAACGCGTTTGTCCGTTGTAAATTATTATTATTTCCAAATAATAATAAAACAATTCGCATTGTGCCTCTAATTAAAATTAACAAGGGTCGAAATAACGGGTTGTCACATTTATAACTAAACTATTTAAGCCTGAAAGCTCAAACAATGAAAACTACATTTAACATAAATATCCTACCGTAAGCGACGACTAAAGATTTACAATTTGGTTAGTGTTGTAACACTTAATGGAATAATCAACGTAACTATCCTTACAAATAACAAAATTCAGGAAATCAAATTTTTGGGGTGGCGTCGACGACGGCCCATGGCTGCGCTGGCGACGCCGTGTGGTTTTTGCCGTCGAGTAAATACTGTTGTAGGCAGTAAAATAAAGCGTCAGGCACCTGTGATTTTTTAAGCCACGTCGGCGACGCCACTTCCTGCATCAGTTTTGTTGCTGTGTTGTTTGGTTTGTCCGTTCAACACTAAATTTCACATAACTTTTAGTCCGCTCATTCGTTTAACTTCACGATTGTTCCTACGTAATTGTAATTTAATCCTTTACCATTAGACTCAAAATCCGCCATCCGGATTTAATAAATTTCATGAATTACGCAACCATTACCCGGTTTGTGTGCATATTCATTTTGACCCATTAAGGGATTTAAACATTTAAGCTTAAATCTCGCTTCTCCTTTCCTTACTTTCAATTCCCACATTAAAACTTCTATTTATCTTCCACCACAACTATATTTGTGGTGGATTTGTTATAGTAAAATCATATATTCCAAATTCTACCCTTCGGTTTGATAATTTACGAAAAAGACACATTACAAGACATTAGACCAAAAGGCTTATACCTTTCAGATTTACACTACCAAAAAGATTTATTCAATTATAAAACTCATTTTCAAACTACCCTTAAGGGTCGTTTGTCAGGTTTGCAAATTAGAGGGCGTTTTGGTCGACTTAATCCTTTTTACGACGAAGGACTTTTAAAAGCATAATTTGACCAAATGAGCACCTTAAACCCATGTTCTATTTAAAATCATTAACTTTCCTAAGAACATAATGTCTACAATTTAATTTAATAGATATGCCTCTCTTTAGGTTATCCAATGTTCACCCATGACTCGTTTAACTCTCATCGGACCTTAAGTTCTCATTAAAAGTTTGACCCATTACACATACTTGGATCGGGTCATAGCTTTGACCCGTTTTACTACCTCGCACCATTAATTGCTAGTTGATAGCGATGCAAGCCATACGATATTTTCCTGTGGGCACCAAAACTCGACAAGCGGCCATTAGTCATTATTGTCAAATGATGATAACATCACCATTTGACCCGTTTGGCCTAAATGACCATTTTATTATTGTGAGATTGTAATTATTTTCCATCTCACTTATTTAGCCCATTTTTGCTTGCACTAGAAGATCAAATTACTTGAAAGTCGTTTCTTAATTTATTTGACCCATTATGGCTTACGCCATAGGGTGTCTTTCAAAACTCATTATTTATTCGTCAACTCATGACCGGATTACCATTTTACCCATTTTACCCATTATGGTTTACACCATAAGGTAACGTTTCAAAACCCCTTATTTATTTGTCATCACATGACTAATTTACCGTTTTACCCTTTTTATCCTCAATTATGGTTTCTTACCATTTTTACTTGTTCCGACCCATATCATTTCGCGTCGGAATGTCATATTTCAAATGCAAATTTACTTTATTCTTAGCCAATGCTATAAGTTTGAGTTCTATTTAAAAGATGTAAGCTTTACTTACAATGATTCTTTGAATCCATGATACATTCTTTTAAGTGAGTTCCGTCCGAAATTCCTTAGCCCATAGGTTGCAGTTGTTACCTCGCCATCCGTACGACCAGTTGACTTCCCAAGCTTCAATGTACCTAGCTTGACATAAAGTCAACCTTCAAACGTTTACAATGCATAATGTAGATGTATTTCACATCGATTTATTATCACACATTCATCATCTAGCAATATGCATTTATTTTTACATCACAGACCTGTGACACTTGTGCTCTGTAAACACACACAATGTAGGACACTATCTTTTATCAAAGAAACAATGTGTTTTGGTCTCAAAAATTTATTTATTTTGGTTTTACAATTTCATATTTTGATTCTAGTTCATTTTCAAGCTTTGAATCACTTTCTAGAAAGTTAAACGCGAACTGATGCGTAAACGTAATCAGTTTGATGCGGAAAACACTCAGGAACAGTGACATAGGCTTAACATACCTTAAATAACTTTTATATAACTTAGAAATAAGTTTTGAAAGCTTTGGTGTGTCAAAAACAAGTTTATTCACACTCAGGGACTATTTGTGTCAAACTGCGAAAGTCTACTGATTCACATAGTATCGCACATTCTGGAACTTGATCATAAGTTAAATATGCCCTAAATATCCTTTACATAGCTTAGAAATAGGCTTTGAGGTGTTTGGTGCGCAAAAATAAACCCTCAAAATCCTATGTATTCCGTACAATTTATTATTGATAATTAAAGTGTTTGACGACTGTGTGGAATTACTTAACTGTTCTCTGATTACTGTGATATACTTACATGTGTTTGTTAACGTACTTGGCTTGTGCAGAAAACTTGACTAAATGGTCCTGAATATTTTCCTATGTGTTAGGAATTAATTGTGTTACAAAAATATATGTATAAGACGCCTTACGGAATAATTAAACACTTTAACGAACCGGTATCTAACCGAACAACCGGACATTACCCAGGACACCAAAATATTGCTAGAAACATTGCTTAATTATTTCTTGGCTAGTTATGGTCCCCGAACACCATAACACCCACTAGAATATCTACTAATTAACACTAGTAACCTTATACTTGAAATTGAACTAATATTTACCAACTTACCATCACAATTTACAAATAACCCCCCCCCCATGCCCATTTACGGTCACCATGGACCCACCCCATATCTCACTAGATTTCCTTTATATTTTATTTGATATCTTGCTTGATTGAGTAGCCATGATATTGTGTAAGAGATTATAAGTATGGTGACTTAGATACTAGATCATTTCATATCTCATATCATATCTTTACAAGATTCACCAAATCCACCACCTTACCTCCCAGGATTTGATCACTATATTTTATTTGATCTTTGCTTGTGATCTTGGATATAATATTTGAGAATCATTATAAGTATGGTAGGATGATATGCAAGATCATTTGATATCTTCACAAGTTCACACCCATCTCCCTCATACATCTCTCTCTCCCTCCTCTCGGCCACCCACAACCGGCCACCATACACCACCCACACACCACCCACTTTCTTGCAACTTCAATCTAATCCAAGGTGATAGCAAGGTGCTAGGAGGTGAAGTAGGAAGCCCGGTGTGCTTGGAACTCGAAGGACCTCTCTTGTGTGCTATTATCCGACTTGTTTCTTCCTTAGCCTTGTGCTAGTAGGAAGACACTCTAACACTCTTGATCTACCTATTTATGATGGTTAATAGATGATTAATGGTTAAAAACTTATAAAACTCTAAAAGAACTTACATTAGTCTTGGATAAATGATGAATAAGATGAATAAAGGGAAGATAGGTGTGTAAATCATGTAGATCTTGTGTGATTATGATTATTGGTGGATTATTTGATGTTTTTCTGATTATTATTGATGTGTGATGTTGTTGTGATCACTAAACATGATTAACGGAATCAATTGAACACAAGTTAGTAAGTTGGAAAGTGAAAACAGAATCTGTCCAAGTTTTACAGCCAACTTCAGTTGGCTGTAAACAGGTCATAAACTCAACGAAAAACCGATGTTTTGAATCTAAAATATGTTATTATGAAATACGGTTCTAATGGCACCGGAATCGTAATTTTTGGACTCCGTTTACTATTTTAAAAGCGTCTTTTCGTAACAGCAGCTAGAGCTGCAATTTTTCTGCTGAAAAAGTGCGTCTTGTTTTCTGTTATAACTTGTAATCTGTGTGGAGTCTGATCACGAAATTTATACCATAGTTGACCACCGATGTATTTGTAGTTACCCCACTGGAATTTCGTAAATCGGACCCTCGATGAATTTTTAATAAATTGTTCTGTGGACTGTGGTCAGAAATACATAAATCTGAGTTCGGTCCGGAATATGAATTTTTATAAAATAATGGTAGTGAACCGGACCCCGATTTTTTACACAATTAAATTTGGAACGTTTAAGACATTCTATAAAAATTTGGGAATTTTTGGAATAATTTAACTATTTTATTTAAATGTCCAAAAACAGCCGGTTATGAATATTAATGCTGAATTGATATAAGTTGTGACTTGCGTGTCTAAGTGTCGAGTATGCTATATGTGAATGATCCAACATGTTATATGTGTTACGTGCACTAACGTATGGTTGCTTATGAGTAGGGAATGGATGGGAAGTATATATATACGGGCATAAACGGTTAAAGTAATGCTTGCTATGTGATAGATACGTGTAGGAACTTTGTGCGCTATTTGTAAGACACTAAATGACTAACTGTAAATCATACTAGGACGTGATTGACCGACCTTGACTGTTAGCGATATTTGAGAATCTAACCGAGCAAACCGAAGTGAGTTCACACTTTTCTACAAAGCATGGTAAATTCCCGGTGGGAATGGGAATGGGTACAGGAATAGGGATTCCTCGTCCTTTGAGACGTGTTCAGGAATGTAAATTCCTCGTCCTGTTGGGACATGTTAAACTTACTGGACTAGAACTCTATCAGCGAAGTCCCTCCCTTTTTGTATCGACTTAATCGCCGAGGCTATGGCGAGCGGTCATTAGTTAATAGCGCTATTAGGTTTAACAAACCTCACACCGTGCCAGTCGGACGGGCGTGTACTAATGGACTATGGCACGTCGGTGGTGATAGAACACCGACGCTAGGGCACAATTGATTTTTGTTAGTAGTCGATATGATAAACGAGTCTGGTAGTTTAAAATACTGGGGTAGCTCCCCACGGCCAAAGTGTCGGGCTGGATAGCCAGGGAAGGTGGACATGGGATGGTTAACTAATAAACGTTTTCGAACTATGGGGTAACCCCCACGGCTGGATAGCCGAATGAGATTAAACTATGTTTCTGGAAACAACTCTAAAATGGACAACCAACCGTGAACTCACTCAACTTTGTTGTTGACTCGTTATTACATGTTTTGCAGGTCATTAGATGCTATGGAGCTTGCATATGGAGGTGGTCGTTGTGGGATGCGAAATGATATGTCCCGTAATTAATAAATAAACTTTATGAACTTATTAAACCTACGTTTGGACTTTAAACTTATGAACTATGGACTTATGTTTTGAACTTATGTTTTATGCTTCCGCTGTTAACCTAAAATCGGTTTACTTCCTTTTGGTCACCAATCGTATTATGTTTGGTTTTATTTACTTAATTATGTTGTTCAATATGATTGGTGGCTCGATCCTAGTCACGTCACGCCTCCAAGCGGTGATACTCCGCAGGGTGGATTTTGGGGGTGTGACATTTTGGTCTCAAAAATTTATTTATTTTGGTTTTACAATTTCACATTTTGATTCTAGTTCATTTTCAAGCTTTGAATCACTTTCTAGAAAGTTAAACGCGAACTGATGCGTAAACGTAATCAGTTTGATGCGGCAAACACTACGGAACAGTGACATAGGCTTAACATACCTTCAATAACTTTTATATAACTTAGAAATAAGTTTTGAAAGCTTTGGTGTGTCAAAAACAAGTTTATTCACACTCAGGGACTATTTGTGTCAAACTGCGAAAGTCTACTGATTCACATAGTATCGCACATTCTGGAACTTGATCATAAGTTAAATATACCCTAAATATCCTTTACATAGCTTAGAAATAGGCTTTGAGGTGTTTGGTGCGCAAAAAAAAACTTTCTTGATCAATAGGGACTAAAGGCGTCAAAAAGTGCATAAGTTTGCATTTTCGCACATATCTTACGTTCTGAATATATCCGGACTTCCAAAAATTTATGTAATCATTAAAATATTTTATTTTAGTGATTGGCATGATAAAATTCCATTCGTCGCTTAATTTGGATCGTTTTTGCGTTCGTTACGACTTCCGTCGTAATTAACCGAATAACGCAACCGTACGACCAAACGAACCGACATCCGAGATATTTTTGAGCATATTTTAAGTTCCCTATACTTTAACTTCATTTTAGAGCTTTTAAATGGGGTTAACGGGGCTTAAAAGTGCCAAAAATCAAGTTTTACAAGTGCAGGGCCATTTTTAAAATTTCTGGCAGATACATTGAACTTGGTCCATTTTTGAGATTTTGATGGTTTTAACCCAAGGTTTTCCACTCTATGGGCTGGAATTTGATGGTTTTAAGTATTCCCATGGTTTTGAAAACCATGTGCCCACTTGTAAAGTCAAGATCAAAGCACGAATTGCGAGAAACGATCCTAACGGTTCTCCGAAATCTATATATACCCCTTCCATTTCATTTGCAAAGTCACCTTTGATCTAATTTTGCTCTCTAAGTTGAAGTTATACACTTCATACCTGAGAATAATTAGATCAAACCTCCATTTCTTGGACCCGTTGTAAGTATTCTTTCGTTCTTTTATGCGTTTTTCAGCGTAAAAGTCAAACAGTGTTTGACTTTCTGCTTTGACCAGTCTATGGTCAACATGAAGTTCGTTTGAACTTCGTAACGTGAGCGTAATCACGATGGTTATAGTCTCTTGTGACTATACCTACTGATTACCACGTTATTTAGGCGTAGTGACGAGTCATAGTTTCGGTCAAAATGCGTATTCTTGCGTATTTTGCAACCAAACTATTCTTGGGTATCAAGACCCTTTGTCTTGATATCAAACTTGTTTTCAAACCTAGTTAAACATGTTTAACATGTTTAACTCGTCACTTTTAGGTTAGTGCTTATATAGGGTCGTAAGATAAGCGGTCTAAACAACCGCTTAGACTTTCGAACCAACCCGTTTGGTCAATCAGTAGGATTCGACCAAACATATTTTGTGACCATAGTTGTATAGGGAATAACCTTCCAAGGTTATACCTTATGGTCACTTCGTTTAAGTAGTTGTATGATAGGTAGTTTATATGCCTTAGGTAAATGACCAAAATGCCCTTTTTACGCATAAATTCATTTTAAGCATATGTAACACATGTTTTGACGTCTAAACTAATTATATAACATAATTAGATATGTTAAGGCATATAATACTTGTCATAGGACTAGTTAGGCGTCTCGAACGCGCTTTTGCACGAACGACGCGTTAAAGTGGCGTAAGCTACCTTAACGGGTCATAAAGGGTCGTAAGCACTTAGGATAGGTTCCGATTTAGAATGTAGGCTTTTGTTAAACCATATCACATGAGTTCCAATGCTCGTTTGGTTTACAAGACCTCATTCTATCCAATCTTCCGATTTAGGTGTCGATTCGCTAACATAGTATCTGTTACCCTAGGAACCGCTTCAACACTTGAACTCTTGGTCTTTTGAGCTTTGTTATACCCTTTGAACCGGGACTATACGCAACCCCAGGCGAGTACATAGTTCCCCTCTTTTACCGTTTTCGAATGTTTTGGGGTGATTCATATGTGTAATCGATCTGTTTTCAAAATGTATGGCATATGTGTGTTCACTAAGTGCTTTTATGTGTATTATTCCAATTATGCAAATGTAATGTTTATCCTTAAGTGATCTACCTATCTTCATAGCTAGATTCATATAGGAGATTTGAAGTACAGTCTTAGATCTTCCTATCTTCATAGTAAGGTTTTTAAGAAGTACTTTACAACTCGATGGTTGGTTTTTGTGTAGTTTGTTGGTGATTTAGATAACAAAACTAGATAATACAATAAGCACATGGTGGATACACCGCTGGTACTTCCTATATATAAGTGTGCTTATTGTATTACCTTTCGTGGCGTTATCCCAAATCACCATTAGGATTTAGGATTGTTTCGATTCAATGTGACAGAACCCAAAATCCTTATAGCATCTATCTATCTTCATAGGTTGATTCTTGTAAGATGTTTAGAGTACTGATATTGGAGTCCCTGTTTGGATTCATTGTGTACTTTAATACGTGTTAGGTTAGACGATGTTACGAGAACCCGATCCCTGTAGTATCTATCTATCTTCATAGTTAGACATATGTGGGATGTTTAGAGTACTGATATTGGAGTCCCTGTTTGGATTCATTGTGTACTTTAATGTGTGTTAGGTTAGACGATGTTACGAGAACCCGATCCCTATAGTATCTATTTATCTTCATAGTTAGACATACGTGGGATGTTTAGAGTACTGATATTGGAGTCCCTGTTTGGATTCATTGTGTACTTTAATGCGTGTTTACGAGGTGGAACAAGTTGACGATTATGTGTTTATGTGGTAGTTGTGATTTAGATAACAAAACGGGTGTAATAAAATAAGAACATGGTGGATACGCCGCTGGTACTTACTATATATAAGTGTTCTTATATTATTATTCTTATAGCGTTATCTGGATCACTTTAGGATTTTGTGTACAATTGTTTCAATGTTTGATTATCAAAATCTTTGTAGAATCTCCCATACTTTTATATGTTAGATTCTTAGAAAGATATCTGAAGTATTATCATGACTCATTGATTTGATTTATATAATACTTATATAAGTTTTGATTTATCTCAAAACAGTTATTATTAATCCTTGATTGGATTCCTAATAACATATTAACAAGTTTTTACGATGGTTTAATCGAGATTTCAATGTAAGGCATAAAATGACTTAGTAAATATCATATTGCCATATACAACCCTATTTTGTCACGAGTTTCACAATTAAGATAAGGGGAAATGGACTGTATCACCCTAAACTATGCAAAATTGGCCAATACCACGCCCAACTTTCAAGTTGGCTCTCACCACCCTCTACTCGACAACTTGGTGTCACTGTCACCCCTTCGTTAAAAAAACACTAACTGAGTTTGTTTATTTTGCTGATGTGGCTTTTTATCTGATGTGGCAAGGTGATGTGGCAAGGGACTTGTGAGGTGGACAGCCTACATGGACTCACCCTTTATCATCTCTATCTCTGTAAACATAACTAAAACCCCAATTCAACACAAACACATATTCTCCAAATTGCAGAGGACCAGTTACCGGAATCCTCAAAGGCTATCTCGGCTTAAGCTCCGCCATCTTCACCGACATCTGCAAAGCACTCTTCAACAACGATCCAACACTTTTCCTCCTCATGTTGACCATCGTCCCGTTCCTCCGTCCTCCACCGCCGTCGAAGAAAAAACCAAATCTCGATATTTCAACATCTTCAACGCCGTCGCCGCCATCATTGTCGTTTACATCTTATTCTTCGACATCACCGGCGAACACGGCACCACACTTTCTCGAATCCGGTCAGATCTGAAAATCCTAGTGGTGAGAAGGGGGAAGAAGGTGATGGCTGAGTCAATGGCGGCGGTGGTCAGAAGGGGGGAAGGAGGTGGTGGTGGTGTTGACGGTGGCGGCGGTGATCGAAAATGCAGAGTGCTAATCTACTTGGATATAATAAAATTTGATTCAGGTTTTTGTTGTTAATCAAAGTTTGTTTCAAAGTTGTTCTTGAACTGATTGAAAATGCAAGCTGTGGTCTTTCAGATCTGATTGTATAAAGCTGAGATTGATGAATGTTAGTGAAATACATACAATCACTTTATAACAACAACAATTATCAAATCTTTCTTCACCAGTTCTAAATCATTGCTGAATTTCTAATTCCGATTTGTGTTGTTGCTGAAATATGCAAGCTGTGGTCTTTCAGATCTGATTGGTGAAGATGATGAACGTCGCTGGTGAAGATGATGAACGTCGTTGTATGTATTGTGTCATATAAATATTTATATTAATTATAATTAAAAAATGCCACGTCACCTTGCCACATCAGATAAAAAGCCACATCAGCAAAATAAACAAACTCAGTTAGTGTTTTTTTAAAGAAGGGGTGACAGTGACACCAGTTGTCGAGTAGAGGGTGGTGGGAGCCAACTTGAAAGTTGGGCGTGGTATTGGCCAATTTTGCATAGTTTAGGGTGATACAGTCCATTTCCCCTTAAGATAAATACCAAATGTTTTGCCATTTATTTGGCTAATAAAACCTATGTATTCGCCGGCATTTTTATGCTGACTGTTTTCGCATATGTTTCAGGTTTTCGACTGTTCAAGCATGCAACGCATAGGACTGCATATGGGCCTTAGACTTCTAAAACAAAAGAACAATTACATGTATCCTTTGTTTGTAAAACGATGTTAATGATATTGAAACAATTTAGTACCAGTAGTTGTGAGCAATTTGTAACGTGACTCCCTGATATTTCTGCCGCGTGTTGTTATATTACGCGATTGGGGTGTTACATGACCGTTCAATCAATTTCACGAAAACACATTTCAGTGCTGCCCTTTCCTGTGTAGCATGTTCACGTCCGTTTTTAACATGTTTAGGGCCTGAATTATTCCAACATGTTCGAATATGAACTGTAGTATATTCAATTAGTTTTACAACCCAAAAAGAATCACCTCAATACGAGTTACGGTTGATTTTATATGATTTTTATAAAATCAGGGCAGCAGCTTATTTTTCGTCCAAACAGCATGCTTTCCTTTTGACCTAACTACTGAATTCATCAATTTTGACCCATCTAACATCTAAACCAAGTCATCATGTTAACTAACGAAATGTAAATAATTCAGAGACCTTATTAGGCGTAAAAAGCACACACCCATACGATTTTTCTGTAATTTATTATGAAATTTTAAAGTTTAGGTCTGCACCATATTTATTACCAATGTATCCGTGTTCATCTTGCTCTAAGAGTTCTCTTAAGCATTTCATCGAACACTTGGCGGGTTTTGCATTCAAGATTAGTGTCTACCCTATCTCTTGAACACTTTACCCCTAATTTTATCAACTTATCAATACAAACACACATATGTCCACAATTTCAATTTCATCATGATGATTCTAAATACAAGTATATCATCAACTTAATCATATAATCAAAACTCATTTTCAAAGTCTACTTGTTATTCACTTACAAGTAACCTTATATCAAATGTTTCATAATCTCCTTATGTTTAACGAAATTAAGCATACATTTATACCTAATTTCACCTTTGGATCATCATCCTATAATTTAATTGCAAGTAATCTACTTGTCTCAAATTACAACTTTCATCAATCTAGGTTTCAAGACATACCTTATGATCCCTTTGTTTAGGTGATCATTAATTCATTCTCATGCATGAGTTTGAACTCCAATTTCCCCTTCAATTTTGATGATATTGGATGAACAAGGGTTTCCCATTGTTTCTTCTCATGATGATCGACATACACACACACACTCTATGTGTGTGTTATGCCTAAACTTTTGTTTTTAAAACACTAGTTTCCTTCTTAACAACTTTGATTCCTCAAGTTTAGTTTTGTTCAAATAAGGCTACTACTACTCATTGTTTTTAGAGTAAACCTCAATTTCCGTCCCTATGGTTTGCTGATTTTAACATTCTAAGTCCGATAGTTTAAAAAGTGCATTTATCGTCCATTAGTTTACTGATTTTAACAGTTTCAGTCCATTAGTTTGTTGGTTTTGACAGTTTCAGTCCACACCACCAACACTGATGTGGACTGAAATTGTTAAAATCTAGCACACTAGTGTCGACTGAAACTGTTAAAATTAGCAAACTAATGGACGATATATGCAATTTTTAAACTATTGGACTTAGAGTGTTAAATCAGCAAACCATAAGGACAAAAATTGAGGTTTACTCTTGTTTTTATAACATATATATATGTTACTAACTAGGTTAAGTTGTTTCTAGTTATTTTGTTTACGGGTTCACTTTTCCACTAACGGTATTTTACCCGCTCTTTAATATTAACGTGGTTTGATTACCAAACTCGTTTTTTGGGTGTTACATTACATGTGCATATTTTCCTTCGTACCCACTACGTTTTCTATGTATGAGTTCGGTCACATATAATACGTTATGATTGTTCGATATGAATTTGATTTACTTTATGTTTGATCCAATCACAATGCTTATACATGTTACATTGAGTTCAACTGGATACGTCGAAATGTGTGTTTTCATATGGTTAATGCATCATATAACGTTTGGACTAATCCATTCAACGTTTACGATGTACCCGCGCCGCAATGCGGGAGGGTCTTTGTCACACCCCCAAAATCCACATGCGGAGTACCACCGCTTAGAGGCGTGACTGACCAGGATCTTAGCCACCAATCACATTGAACTCGGGAGTATATCGAAATAAAACTTTCATTTATTAACAATAGTGTTACAACGTTACAATATTTCACAGTTTACAGCAGAAGCATATTCTATTCGTTAAATGTTTATAAACAACATATAAAGGCTCTTAGTCTTGTGTTGCATTTCCATGTATCTCGACCCATGACCACTCCAGCTTCCCAGACAGTAAGTTCCATTGTTATGCACCTAGAGGCCTGCAAGGCATGTAACAACAAATCAACAACAAAGTTGAGCGAGTTCACAGTTGGGTGTTCGTTTTAAGTTGCTTACGAAAACATAGTTTGTCTTTAGTTGGCTTACTTGCCGTGGGGTTTACCCCATTGTTGAAATATGATTAACCAGTTTACCCTGTTTCCCAAACATATCCATAGATGGTGGGGGCTTCCCATGTGAATTACCAGTTACCCTGTTTCCCAAACCTTAACCATAAGAAGTGGGGGGGCTTCCCCTGTGAACCACTAGACCATACCATGAAGTAGCGAGTATCGTCCGACTGGCCAAAGGTTGTTTCTCCATGCCCCACATGGGTTCAACTTGAAGATTCCTCTTCCTTCAGTTTTCTAGTTTGAACAGAGCGAGTCTGATACTGGTAAGTTAGAGTCGATGATGAGCCGCAGAGCTCGTGTACGTTCAGGTTTCGCAGTCGTATTCCTCCAGAAGTTCCATCCAGCGATGTCATTGTATGCTTTAGCTTTTTCGAACATCGGTACATGGGAGGCCCTTGTGGTCAGTCTAAATAACGCATCTGGTACCGTTCAAGCGTGCCTCCATCCCAAAATCCCATAGCCACGGTTTTCACCGCTAGTCATGCGTGTCACGCAGTTCCTCGTTGAAACTCCATCATGTATGCCATCACTCTCTCGTGTTGCGTCGATGTGCAGCTGGGACTCTGATTTGGACCATAAGGATAAAACACTGAATCACCTGCACCTCCAGGAAAAATGATGCTCATAGCATTGCAGAGTCGGGATTCGAAAGCTGAAATGACGTCCTCATGTACTGTCTTTCACGAACACAGCACCCTGCTGTGCTAGAGAGATTTAAGCTGCGCGACCTTCGCAAATCTTGTGATTTATCTGTGATATCATCAAGTAAGACTAAGAAGTTGCTGTATCCACAAGGACATTTTGGTGTCGATCAGTTCCAACCAAGACGGATCTCAGCGAGATCCACGTGCATTTCCACTTTGCTGATTATATATCCAAAAGATACCTCTCTAACCCAGAGATTACATTTAACAAGACCTTGAGCGGAGTGCCCCTCCCTCAGGAGTTCTAAGATACAAATGCCACCCATGGCGTTCCATTCTCCTGGTTAGGATTCATAATGTTGTCAACAAATGCGGTCGATTCATGTGATCCCTGAAGCTGCTGGTGTGTTGGTCAACTTGATGATCATGGTGCATAACGTTGAAGTGGCTGCATTATATTCAACATGCTGTTCTAAGAGCATTCTCCCCTTGGGCTACCATCTGACGTCAGTTCGTTCACTAGCCAATCCTCGAATGGAAGCTTGTTCCTCGCAACTGGTCGACAGGTTTTCAATACGTGGTCAAGGCAAACTGTTCTTGACTGTCACCTTGTTGAGTATAGTGAGGGCTCCTTAAAGCGAAAACTAGATCCGATGAAACTCAAGTTCAATAATTCCTGAAGTTGATTAGGCAGTTCCTGCGACCTTCCTGGTGTAAGATAATAAGATATACTAGTAATAAGGGCTACTTCTGACATGATACCGATCTGATGTTCCACCTGACGACGTGAAGGTAAACCTGACAGTTCTTCTGGTAGTACTTAGGGAGAAATTACGAACAATTGGTGGATCCTCGATCCTTCTTTCCTTAGCCTTGACATCAGTATCGAGTGCTATCATTACGGGATAATACTTCCGTAGACGCTCCTAGCTTCCATTGCTGAAATGGCGCGAACCGTTGTGCCACTCTGGCGTGTTAGGTCAGATAACAATTCTCCACACAAAGTTTTCTCCTCACTGGGTGTATCTGCGTGATATCTGGATAACCAATCCATACGGACCACTGCTTCAAAACTAGCAAGAGTAGTAGAAGGATGGTCGACATCGAACACTTGTCCCACAAGGTCGAGTTTGCATTCCAACAATCATATGAGGTTTCAGTGAGCTTGACACCTGCCGATCCCACAGTAGGTTCGGTTTCAAGAAGTATCAGGGTTGAGCAAAACAGTGACGAAGCGATTTGTTACTAAGAATGTGTAGGCCACCATGTTGTTACAATCTTGGCGTCGCCCATGCCAACTCTAAATACCTTTCCAAGAGCATCACTTCTGGTGTTGCTGTTTTCATTACAAAAATTCCAAGTACTGCCGTTGGTCCCTTAATCGTTGACCTCTTAACTTAACTACGGCCAACCCATGATGTAGGCTCCTTTATTTCCTTACTGAAATCTAGGGTTACGAGCACCTTGTTGTCGTTGTGACTGCTGACTCCAATGTCGTTGCTCGAAACAAGCCCTACGATTCTTCACCATCATAGTCCATCTTTTCACATCCTGAGCCGCGTCCTAAAGCGCTACTCACTGTGCTGGCTGTTACGCATACCACACTAAGGTCAATTATCACCACTTATGCCTCGATTGATTCGTAGGTGTTGACTCCCATGGGCCGCTAACAAGGGTTAAGGATTCGATTGAAGCCAATTCGCTGGTGCTTATTGCCGGAAATCAAGGTCGTCAAAGTGCTGAGGTCGGTAAAGTGCTACGCTCATCCTCCTGTCCATCGATGTTGCAAGTGGTTCGAGTAATACACAGTATGTTGCGGGAGTGTTGCAGGATCACGCACTTTGGAATCTGAGAGGTCGATACGTTAAGTTCCAGCAAGCAAAAAAGGTGAGAAAGATATCGATCAATCATTCGACGCGGTGACATCCAACGCATGGATGTTCGTATAAGCACCTAACATTCTACACGGTTCGTTGAGTTCAGATGGGTGCGTAGGTAACACTCGATAGCATCGAGTTTCTAAAGGGTCCAGAGATAAATGAATAGTTCACGTTTGAGTTTGAGTAGGGGACAATTACTGCTATGACCCCTATAGGTTTGTTATGTTTCACATCGATCAAATAACGGAACGGAACCCCTTTTCCACTTGTTAAGCCTCACTGGGACTCACATGCACCCCACAGTATTATTATGTGTGCACCCACAATAATATTGCGATTTGCATGCTCATCTCAGCTCCTCTTAACTCATGTTAAATGGTCCTCAAACTCGAGTAGCAATCAAAGGGTATCACGAAGCGTAGGTCATGAAGGTTTTAGGGAATTACCACCCTATCAGTTACATAATTCGTGCAAGTGTACATGAATTTCATAATTGTTGTGCTAAACGTGCAATCACATGTAATATTGTATGTAGGTGTTCACTAGTTATGTAGTACAATGAGTATATGAGAGACGAACCTTGCAATCTGGAGCTGAGTGTCATGGTCGTATTCACGTCTTTAGAACTGTTCGGTTATAGTCTGGTTTTACAATAACATTTTCCCCTTTTTTTTAAAACCAAGTTCACTATAACCAATGGCTCTGATACCAATCTGTCACACCCCCAAAATCCACATGCGGAATACCACCGCTTAGAGGCGTGACTGACCAGGATCTTAGCCACCAATCACATTGAACTCATGAGTATATCGAAATAAAACTTTCATTTATTAACAATAGTGTTACAACATTACAATATTTCACAGTTTACAGCGGAAGCATATTCTATTCGTTAAATGTTTATAAACCACATATAAAGGCTCTTAGTCTTGTGTTGCATTTCCATGTATCTCGACCCATGACCACTCCAGCTTCCCAGACAGCAAGTTCCATTGTTATGCACCTAGAGGCCTACAAGGCATGTAACAACAAATCAACAACAAAGTTGAGCGAGTTCACAGTTGGGTGTTCGTTTTAAGTTGCTTACGAAAACATAGTTTGTCTTTAGTTGGCTTACTTGTTGTGGGGTTTACCCCATTGTTGAAATATGATTAACCAGTTTACCCTGTTTCCCAAATATATCCATAGATGGTGGGGGCTTCCCATGTGAATTACCAGTTACCCTGTTTCCCAAACCTTAACCATAAGAAGCGGGGGGCTTCCCCTGTGAACCACTAGACCATACCATATCGACTACTAACGAAATATAAGTTGTGCCCTGCATCAGTGTCTATCATCACTGACAGTTTGCCATAGTCCATTAGTACATGCCCGTTCGAACGACACGGTGTGAGGTTTGTTAAACCTAATAGCGCTATTAACCAATGACCCGCTCGCCATCGGCCTCGGCGATTAAGTCGATATAAAGAGGAGGGACTTCATGATAGAGTTTTGTCTAGTAAGTTTAAGGTTGTTGTCCTACCCAAGGAGGACGAACGTACGTAGTTCTACCCAAGGAGAATACGCAGGATTTATAGTGGCATCCTACCCAAGGAGGATGGTCGTACATATCCTACCCAAGGAGGATATGTAGGTTCCGTTTTAGTTTATTAACCCATTCCCAACCCTTGGGAATCCCATGCCTTGTAGAAAGTGTGAACTCGCCTTGGTTTGCTTGGTTTGATTAATTACTTGATCACACCCAGTTAATCGAAGCCTATGGTGTTCACGTACACATGATCAGTTGGCGTTCACAATGTACAAGTTTACGTTTATAATCGTAGCATGCATTCAAGTAACAATTTCTGAATAACACACAGCATTTAAATAGTTATATGATTCCATCAAGTCCACAGTTCATATGCGCATTCCGTAATATTGCTTAACAGTTAAGGGTGCTAGATGTAAAAGCCTACTCATGTCACTTGGTCATAATTAATATCGTTAACAGTAGGCATCATTAACAGTATTCAATATGTAGCATTAATACTGGACAGTAAGTATCATTAACAATAGACATCACAGTTTTATTAACATAATCATAATCATTCATCAATGAAAGTCAACCTAGTTCATCATACTGTTCACCCTAACGACGAAACTCCATGATTCGCCATAACACGTGTCGACGAAACTCCTATGATTCGTCGACCTGCATGTTTCGCCGTAACCGGAGTTTCGCCAACATAAGTGTTTCGTCGGCCTGTACGTTTCGTCGACATGTCAAGCAGTTACACTATCTCCGAAATACGCAGAGTTCCAATCATTCTCTAATCATTAACCCTAATCATTATCAGCCGTATCACCACTGCCATCATCGCATATTCATCATTCACAAATATTAACCTTCATACTACTGATCGTTATTCCAAAAGCATCACAACACATCATCTAGCATAAACCCTAAATCATCAAATAATCATATACGATCTAGATTGCAACTAGAATATATTCAATGATCAGATCTACTCAATCACAAGTTCTCTAACAAACAGAAGCATGGCTCAAAACAGTGAACATGAACGGATACAATTTCAGGGGTTATCATCATGCAGTTCCCAACAATCGATTTGCACAAGAACATCGAAACTCTAGCTACATAATTTTCAATTCAAACATAAATCGTAATCAAATCATCTAGCAAACAATCTTCCTTATCATGATAGATATCTACATACAGTAATACGTAATTGAATCGATCAAAGAGACTAACCGGTTGAGAGGTGAAACACAGGGTATTTTAGGGGTGATGATTTCCGCCGCATGTAGGGAGAGGAAAGGATTTCTCTAGGGTTTGGGTATTATTACGTAACTGATAGTTGAGGGGATCTAATATAATAAAAGAGTTGGGCCGAAACCTCACTGGGCCGAGACCCATTATGACGAAACGAAACCCCTGTTTCGTTGAGTAGGTGTGGACGGAACACTAGAGTTTCGTCGGGCAGTGTGATGGTGAAACCCTAAGTTTTGACAAGTATAGATTCTTAACCTTTACATACTTCATACGTTCATAAAAACTAAACACATTACACATTAATCATATAAATGATAACACAATATCTCAACATAACCAACGTGCACAATTATAAAGCAAACAAGTTACGCAAACACAATCGTTAAACAAATAACGTGTCGAAGAAAGGCCTTGAAAACTCGAGTTGTCACAGTCTTAACCCTAGTTATTATAAATTTACGCTATGCAATATGAGCTTATCTTTTAGATTTATTATCGTCATAATTTACATTTTTAGATATTTTAAACATTTTATGGTGATGGTGATATATATGTAACTTATGATATTTTAATCCGTTAGTTAAAAATTAGAGTAAACTGCCATTTTGGTCCCTGTGGTTTGGGCACTTTTGCTATTTTAGTCCAAATCTCAAACTTTTTAAATCTGGGTCCCTGTGGTTTCACTTTTATTGCCATTTTAATCCAAAAGTTAAATTTGGCCAGATTCCCCGACTAAAATCCTGATATTTTGTCTTTATCCTCAGGGGGCATTTTAGTCATTGTAGATTTATTATAACTCAATATTGATTAAAAATAATAAAACCCAAAAATCTTTGACCCTATTTAAAGCACTCATCTCCCTCATTTCACCCAACTTCACCTGTTCAAAAACCCTAATCAGCCACCTCCATCACCGTAATCAGCCACCACCTCCACCCGTTGTGTCTTCTTCACCGTCATCGAGCGTTTTTAGATCTGCAACGAATCTGGTGGTCAGTGATGAACGAAGCTAGAGAGGGGGAGATGAAGATTTGTGCGATTAACAAATCAAATCTGATTTTAGAGATGGTGGTCGATGGTGATAGTCACAGGTGGTAGTGCGATGAAGATAATGGTCGGTGGTGGCGGAGCATTCGTCAGAAATCTACTTTCCACCGCCGTTGCTTAACCATGGCAAAGCAGCACCGAACAAGGTTCTACATACTCCGGCGATGCGTCTCCATGCTTCTCTGCTGGAACAATCACTCCGTTTCTGATTAATCATTTCATCATCGCCAATTGAATCTACAACGTTCCAGAAGATTCCGATCATTCACCGGAGTTCAAGGGAACGATTATACCTTCCAACCGAACAACAATTTAAGGGAACGACTATACCTTCCAACCCAACTAAATCTGTGCAAAAAAACCAGTGCTTCTTGAATTGTTGAATGATGTCTTTGAAATATTTGCAGGCATGAAGCTGAGCTTGCTGCAGCTGCCAGCCAGCCTCTTCCAGATGATGACGATGATGCTTTTGAATAGATATAAAATTTGAAAGAGTTTGTGGGAAGTGTATAGATGGTTAATGGCAGATCAGGGAATGGTGGGGTGAACGGCGGTGGTGTTGGATGGTAGTTAAGGTGATAGGGTGGCGGAGGTTTAGAAGGTGTTTGCGGCAGAGGTGGAAGGTGGTGATACAAAGTGGTGGGAGGATGTTGGGTAACAGAATGCGTTGTGGTTGGTTTCGCCGGAGGTTGTGTGCAATGGTGGTTCATAGTGGTGATGGGTGTCGATGTTAACGGTTTGTTGCAGTGGAGTTGTATGGTGGAGATGGAGAGTGATGGGTGATCGGAGTTGGGTTTGTTTGTTGGAGATGTTTACGGTGGTGGTGAAACTTTTATATATTTATTTTTTAGTAGCTTACTAGTAAAACTTTTATATATTAAATTATATTTTAGGTATATGCCAGTTATATGGAAAACGTTATTTGAGACATCCCACTTGGAACGACCTTCAACAAATATATGAGGTGCATCTAGAAAAGCATGGAATACCCGGCATGATTGGTAGCTTGGATTGTCGTCAATGGCGTTAGTATAGTTGTCCAACCGCATGGCGAGGTCAACATACACGGGGTGATAAAAAAAGGCCAACTTTGGTATTACAAGCTGTTGCGTCATACGACCTTTGGGTTTGGTCAGCCTTCTTTGGTGTAGCCGGGTGTTTTAATGATATTAATACGTTAGAGGCTTCACCATTAATAGAGGGCTACATTTCTGGAACTATACCAAAGGTCGGTTTTCATGCAAACGGGAACGACTACGAGCATGGCTACTACTTGGGCGATGGTATCTACCCAGAGTATTCGATTATTGTTAAAACGTTTTCTGAAACGTTCGATGAAAAAAGAAAGTATTTTAAAAAATTACAACAGTCTTCGAGAAAGGATATCGAGAGGTGTTTTGGGGTTCTACAGCAACGATGGCATTTTCTAAGAAATCCTTGTCGCATGTGGCATAAGGATAGAATACGAATGACCATGTATGCTTGCATCATTTTGCATAATATGATCATTGAGGATGATGGAAGAGCGATATGCCAAAACTATATTCCGGAAGATTTAGTCGAAGGAACCCAAGCAACAATGGAAGAGAGACTCGCAAATGCTCAGCTATTGCGATCTAGAGAAATACATAACACGTTGAAGGCGGATTTGGTTGAGCATGCTTGGGCGATTCGCCCAATTCGATACAACAGTGACTACGAAGAAGATTCCGAGGAAGAAGAGGTTGAGGAATTCGAAGACGGGAACTTTGAAGACGTAGGTTTGGATGCTGGAGAAAACGAAGAGGAAGAAGGAGAGAACGAAAATGAAGCCGAAGAATAAATATATTTTTTTAGGTGTAATGTTTTTTTCTTTAACGTTTTTTTTAATTTTAATGTATTGTTTTTTATTTAATGCAATGATTTTTAATTTTATAAAACTTAGAAATTAATTAAAAAAATGAAAATTAAATTAATTGAGTAATGATGACAAAGGGGCTTTATGACTACGGCCTCAAGTTGCGTAACGCCCCATAAAGCCCCTTGCTGACGTGGCATGCCACATGTCGCATAACGCCTCCAAAAGGGCCTTATGACTACGGATGGCCTTAGAAGTTGTTATGTCTGTGCCGCACAGACCTTTGGGTCTGAAGACTGTTTGTTTTTTCGAAGACCTTTGATTAAAAAAGGTCTGCGAGACCACTTCTTGGTGCAGACATGGACCAATGTCTTCATGGGTCTGCAGACCTCTTCTTCTTCACAAAACCCTAGCACCTCTTCACCCCTTCTCCTCCACCCACCGTCCGCCACCACCTCTACCTCCGCCGCCCCTCCACCTCCGCCGCCCCACTCTAGCCAAATTCTCCGTAAAAAAAAAAAAAAAAAAAAAAACCATATCATCATCACCAAACACGTACCACCGGAACTCATCCACACCGTTCGATCCTGTAACGGATTCAACTACTTCTCGTCGGCGGAAGGGCGAAATCGTCGGCGGAGATAATGACCGGTTGAGAAAACAAACCGTCGGCGTTAGTAACGTTAGGTTTGTACCAGAGGCGAAGGTAGGGTTTCCGATTTGGATGAGGATGCGATGGGGGAATAAGAGGTGGCAAACTGTGGTGGTGGTGGTTGGAGGTGGTTGTTGACGAATTGGTGAGGTGAGAGGATGAGAGAGGAGGTAGAAGATAGAGTTTTATTTCGTATATCCGCAGCTTGTATATCATAAAGCTTAAAAAACAAACAGTCTTCTTCCCGTAGACTACAGAGATTTGGTCCACCTCTTCTCGTGCAGACGTCTGCAGCTGTGGTCCGCACACTGCAGACCTTTTGCATCTGAAAAAAACAAACAGCACCTAAGACTTATTGTCGGCAGGGGTGAGCATAAATAGGGTCGAACTGAAAAAAACCGATACCCGAACCGAAAATTACCCGAAACCGAACCTTAGCCATTTGTAGAGGTATAATTTCAGTTCCTGAATTTTATAGATTTCGGGTATCGGGTCGGTTCTTGAACCCAAGATAACCGAATTAAAGCTTGTGAACCGGTTGATTTGATGGTACCGGTACGGTTCGGTACCGGTACGGTTCGGTACCGGTACCCGGTACCAAATGAAGTTCATCGTGACGTACAATCCTCAAAAAGAAGCACTGAACCTTTTTTTTTATTTTTTAAATTTTTTTTGATTTTTTTTTTTTGATTTTTTAAAATTTTTTGATTTTTTTATTTATTTATATTTTTAGCCTATCATGCCTAAATCCATCTTGACCTAAACTCATCCTAACTCATTTCTTTATAAACTCATACTAACCCAAACCCATTCCAACCCATACCCATCCTAACCCATTACCCAAACCTGCCCAACCCACCCATTTTGCCACCCCTAGGTTTAATAGAATTAGTTTGAATTTATAATTTAATTGTTTGATTAGCATAGGTGGCTTGGTGATCAAGTAAGTAATGTTAAGTATAAATAGTTACTAGTGGGAATGCTCGCGCGTTGCGGCGGGTGCGTTTGTTTTGTCGTCGCGTAGTTGTTGGGGTTTGTGGTGTGTATACGGTGTTCGTGGGCGACTTTCAGCCCGTCTATGTTCTTGGTACCTTAAGTGAATAGCCTTGTGAATTAGTCGCAACAAACGAGCCCGACATCATTAGTAACATGTCAAAATAAGTTTTGGATCAAAACGAAA
Source organism: Helianthus annuus (assembly GCF_002127325.2). NCBI lineage: Eukaryota > Viridiplantae > Streptophyta > Magnoliopsida > Asterales > Asteraceae > Helianthus > Helianthus annuus. The sequence continues at coordinate 123,186,302 of NC_035444.2, forward strand.
CGGAACGTAAATGCTTAGTTATGTCCACTTATGTATACGGCTCCTTATTGATAAAATATAAACAATAACAAAAATATTGCAGAGGATAGCAAAATATCAAGCTTGCAACTTGCATAATGGGCTTTTATGATTAAATCAATATTTTTATCCGCACATCTGTAAGTTCAATCTTACTTTGGATTAAGGTAATGTAAAAAAAATGAAAATGACATTCTAGAACTGATATAAATAAATGAAAAGGTCAAAATTTGCAGCTCCTGGAGTGGATGATGCCGATGTTCCATTCCCGTTCTCAACCCATGACCAATATGAGCTCGAAGCTTCTAGGTTGTAAGTTCTACTTTTTCTCATTTAAGAGGAAAGGATAAGCCTTTCAGTACTCTAAAAACTTGACTCTGAAGCTTTTTAAGAGGGCTACCAGTGTCCCATTTTTATGAGAACACCACTGATGGTCTTGGTGAAGGGGAATGTGAAGTACAGCAGCTCCAGAGACATCTTCACCTGTCTCCACAAAGAACAAAGCACACTATCCCGTGTTACTCGGCTCTTCACGAGTGCAATTCCTCTTGTCCATGCGTGCAATTTCTTTTGTCGAACAGTCGAGCATCAAGTATGCTACAATATGGAGATCCACACAGAAAAAACACGATAAGCATGATTTGTCCATTCAGAACGAAAAACAATAAAATTATAAAAACAACAACACTTGTGTTTGAAGCGTGCAGACAACCCAAAATTTCAGCAAGTTTTCATCTTTATACTACCAAACACACATGAAATTACAATCCACGATCCACACATATAAAAAAGCACAAAATGATGCAAGTATTATAAAAGATGCTACTGATATTTATTCAATACAAACATAATTAAATTACCTTGAAATTTCATCCCATAATCGAGGATTAAGACTACAATTACAGAACTGGTAATTTATTTTCCTCTTCACTGCTTAAAGTGATTTTACTGGTTGGTGGATGCTTGATGTACAAGGTGAGTTCCTCATTCCAACTTGTTTCCTTTGTCCTAACAAAAATCAAAGATTTCTTTAGCATTTAAAACAAAGTATAATATAATGCGGATTGATTGTAGAAAAGGATCACCCCCATTTAACCTTGCTTTTAACAATCTGAGGATCCAATTGTAAGAACACATAAGAATCACTTATTCCCTGAAAGCAAGTAGAAATAATAAGGAACGTAATGGACCAGTAGACTCCGCAATTCATGTTTTAATTCTTTTTTCAAATCTTTTTAACGAAATGATAACAAGTTTTCTTATTCCCTACATAACCATAATATCCTGCAACCCATCCCCTTCATCATTGGAATTCGATTTAGTTGACCAGTCCCTTTCAACTATTATTGATTGTTGAAACTAAATAAACAGCTATTTCCTTAGAAGAGTTCCGTTGGATTCAAAGGGGCAGTAAAGGAACAAATGGGTCAAACGGGTCACCTACGTAAGTAAACTTGTTATATTAACGATTCAGGAAACAAGGTACCTTAGCTCTCAAAGCTTCCACCTCTGACTTGAGCACTCGGTTGTTCGTTGAGGCATCTTTGAACTGATGGCTCGCACTCGTGAGTTGCTTGAACAAATCTGAGTACTCTCCTCGCAGTAGTTCCACCTGAAACACATGTTTGGTTCACGGATCTTTTGGTATAGTTCTGAAAATCTAAGGATATATGTAGATAAACATTGTTAATAAGTACGCACTTGTTGCTCAAGATCGGTTAAATGTGCTTGTTTTCTTTTTCTTGACCGCCTAGGGGATTCTCTGTTCGAAACCATCCTGAAATCATAGCCAAGATCGGTTAAAGTGGGATTGACTAACCTTCCATTTCTTGGATTCATGAAAATCTTGCTTAAAAATATTACCTTTTATGCTTTTTAACATCCAGCTGATCCATAGTCTTTGGATTAAGATTCTGAGACCACAGAGGGTTTCCTGCCATTCCACCACACCTTGAAAACATATATGACATAAAAGCATAAAAGGAATGTTAATGAAAGTTTGCCATGATCCTATGTAAATAGTAAAGTAAAAATGTTTAAATAATCTGGAACAGAAAATTCACAAATTTGGAAAAGAAACAAGTTTTATCTTTACGTTATTCATAACTGAAAAGCATCTGTCATCAACATCAATAGAATATAACCCAGGCTAATATCATTTTTGGCACAAAGCGATTTAGAAGGTTGTATTCTGGGTGACTATCAACCCGTTCTTTTTTTTTTATTTGGCCAATTTTACCCATTTGAGATAAAACGTAGCCAAAATCGACAAGTACAAAATAAATCGGTTGCATTTGCCATGACTACGAAGAAGTTTAAGCTGTTTTGCGGGTTGGGTAACGGGTCAAAAAGGGTCAGTCTGCGTCTGATTCAATATTAAACACTTTTTGTCCATTTTTTTTTAAATCACAAATAGTGGATTAAGTAAAGTTGCTAAACCAATGTTTTCACGACCGGACCAGAAGTCGAACCGGTTTCGTTACTGGTCCACCGGTTTCGTTACTGGCCCACCAGTCAACAAGAGAAAACAAAAATGCATAAGTAAATACCTTCGGTAAAACAGAAAACAAAAAAACATAAGTAATTTAATGGGAATACTAAATTCATTATGGCTTTTTTTCTCACACCAGTAAACAAAAACATTAAAAAAAAGTAATAAATATAACAAGAAGAGAATTGAAAGGCATTTTTGCATCAAAAGCAGCTTACCCTTGATGCTTTGCAAAACGTGAAAGCTGATACAATTGAACTGTTTCATTTGACGCATGACATGCTAGAAGTAGATAGTTACGAGGCTGCACCATCCACGCAAACCTCATGAATAAATCGGAATACACACACATCGCTGCACCAAAAAAAGTTGAGAGAAAAACCGCAAAAGTATAACTATTTAATAAGAAAAAAAAATTCATTTAAACAAGGTAATGCAAAAGGGCAAGTTGTGTGAGTGCGGATTGAGTAACAGGTCAAAAGAAGCAAGTCTTTGCATGGGTCAAAAACAAGTTTGGGTTGTGAAACAACACCTCTTGCCCGAAAGTCTGAGATTATTATTTTTATGGCTAATTAATTAGCATGTCAAATGATTTTTTTTAGTTATATTAATTCAATGCCAGCATACTTGTATCAATAAAAAGATTAGAAGGTTTTGTGCATTAAAAGTACACCTTGGTCGTCTCAGTGAACAATTTGATACCTTTTCTACAGTTATATTTTATCCACCTGACCCGTTAGACTTTGGTCGATTTTCAACCTGCTCGACCAATTTGGCATGTTTTCTTTCAGGTTTTTTTAATCTACCTATCTGATGGATTAAAGATAAAGTATAAGTGTATAACCCTAATCGACCTATTTACTAAATGGGTCAAAACTGTGACTTCTATCAGTGACCATGAATGCAATAACTTCTACACATCGATCAATTAGCTTCACTCGATCAGATATCGGTAAGAGATTTCCAGAGAATGCTCAACGGTTTACCGAAGCCGTTAATGTGTTGGAGCAATGTCACTATTCCATCAACCACATATAAGTTTCAAGTATTCAAACAGCAAACGACATAGATCCACATTCGACTTCAACCACACATACAAATCAAAACTCTCACCTGCTACAACTGACCATGCCGCCTAGATAACACAACAATCTGATCATTTTGTGTCTTCCACGCACGATTCTCGAAGCAAAGCTGAAGAATATCAATCGTTGCCTTTTTTTGTTCCGCCAACATCACCGTTAAGCATCATCTGCTTTTCCGCATTCAACAATGACTCTAGTTGAGCATCCAAATTAGCAGTTGCTCCCTGAAAAAAAACACATAAACAAAGGATTTCAATTAGCATTCGAAGATGAATATATATGAATTACAATCAAATTACAAGATAGTGTTGTAATCGTATCATAAAACTTACCATTTCGGATTCAATTGTAGTGCTAGAGAAACGAAATCGTTGAAAATTGGACACAATTTGGGGATTTGTATGAACCCTAGGTGAGAAATCTGTTGCTTGGTGAACAAGTTGAAGTGAAAAATGATTTGTGAAATCATGCTACTTGAAGTCTGTTCAAAATGTCAAAATCATATATTTGAACAAAGATTGTTTAGGTTAAAAATGAGATACCTAGAACAAGATTGGATGTTGAGATTAAAAAACCTAGGCTCTCGACCAGAACAACCCCCGCATCCGTGACCGGAATCGCCGCCGGTGTCTCCTTTTCTGCTTGTCGGTTTTCACTTCTTCTTCTTCTTCTTCTCCTCTCTCTCTCTCTCTCTCTCTCTCACAGAGATCGACTGTGAAGCAGGAGGTGGAAAGGTTAAGGATTTATAGGTATTATACTCTGATTTCGTCGATTTATATGTAAATGAGGGTAACATCGGAGGATGGTAGGCAAGAAGCCGGCCATTAATCAAAAGGTTAATGCCCAGTCTTCACTTAGATGAAATCTCTAGAATACCCCTCTAGTTTCTTAAATCTTTTGAGAATGGTCAACTTCACCCCCTCTAAAATGCAGGGCCGGCCCTGAGGGTGTGCGGGGTGGGCCGCCGCTCAGGGCCCAAACCCGCAAAGGGCCCGTAATTTTTAAAATTTATCTATATGTATTTATAATAAGTATATATATAATACAGTTCAATCTTAATAAATAAACCAAGAGTGTTACAGTGGTGGGAACTTTCTTTCACAGTTTCATTAGGTAATAACCACAGGTTCGATCCTGTAATACACTTTTACATAATTTTTTTCTTTGCTGAGAGTTCTTTTTAAATTAACTTACATTGCGATGTCAAAATCCATAGCTTGAGATCATGATATTATTATTTTATTTAATAGCTTCTATTCAATATATTGTTTACTTTACATTGTAGATATATATTTTATAGAATACGTGTGAAATTTTGTTTGTTTGTTATTATGAATGTCTTATTCTTTTATAAACTTTCATCAAATAAACTTAAAACAAATATTCATGGCTAATAAAATGTCTCGCTTACCACTATTATGTTTGTTTGTTTATTATGAATAAATTGTCATTCTATAAATAACAATCGCAAATATAATAGTGATAGTAATGATTCACTTTTGTTTTTGTTTCCTTTTGTGTTGCTATATCGAGTCCACTATCACAACAATAATGTAATGAGCCGAGCCGACAACAACTAAATTTCTCATGTAATGAATCCGAGGCAATACATGAATACGTGGTTTAAAGTTTTTACGTTGTATTATGCGTTTTTAGTTTTTATACATGACAATTGGTGGGTAGGGCCCGGTTTTTTTATCTTGCACAGGGCCAAAAATTTTTTTAACATTCTCAGAGACGGCCCTGCTAAAATGGCTTATCTCTCTTGTACATAATGCTTTAAGATTTATACGTGTGTTAAAATTACAATGTACATCATATTTGCTTTATATAGTATTAGTAGGAATGCCCGCGCGTTGCGGCGGGTGTGTCTGTTTTGTCGCCTCGTAGTTTTTGTTGAGGTTTGTGGTGTGTGTATGACGTTTATAGGTTATTCGTTATTGTGGCGTGTGAAGTAAGAAAAAAGTGGAGATTATGCGTGAAATGGAAATAAAAAAAGAAGCATGATCTCATCTACTTTTATAAGAAAAAAGCCTAGATTATGTGTGAAATGGGAATAAAAAAAAAGAAGGGATGCGTGTTTTTTAATTACTTTCTCCACAGTAATAACACCAGGTATAAAAGGAATTGAATAGGTTAATTTGCTTCTATTTTGAATCGAATGAGTGTGTGTGAAACTTATGATTTCAATGCACTGCTTCAACTGGAGTTTGATTGGGATCAGTGGTGTAGATTTAATTTCTATAGTTAGAATGTAATTTAGTTGGGTTTTTTGGTCTGTATGTATGTTTGGTTTCCAGCTTGTATTGTTTGTCTGTTGTGAATAAAGGTTTAACTTTCAAAAAAAAATGCACTGCTTCAACAATTGTTTAAGTTAGGTCTCCATGATTAAGATTTTAATTACCCAAAAGGTTTCACATTCTTAATAGCATTGATAACCAATTAAGATTTAAATTACCCAAAAAGGTTTCAGATTCTTAACAGCATTGATAACCAATTAAGATTTTAATTACCCAAAAGGTTTCACATTCTTAATAGCATTGATAAACAATTAAGATTTGAATTACCCAAAAAGGTTTCACATTCTAAACGTCTAAACCATATGATACGTATTTAACGTAAAAATACATGTAAGCACTATAAGCATATGTATTATTGTATTCCCAATGGGTTAAGTTGTGAAATGAAGTGGTACCATAATTACGAAAATATCATATATAGGATTGTGATAATGTGGTGATATTTTTTTAAATGGTTTCTCAAAACTCTAAATGTTTTTATTTGGAGTGATACGTATGCAACCACATTCCACCAAAAAAACATGCAAACATCTTAAAGTTTGGAATCATTAAACGTGTTAAAACTCTCTGATTTCTTTACCTTTATATCATAATTTTTCTTTTCCTAAAAGATCAAGTGATCCTTTGAGAGTTATTATTATACCGAAATTCCTAATAATCATTCTCTTTATTTACGAAGCCTAGTGGAAACCATCTACTTCAGTTAACCGATAATAACTTAATGCAAATCTTTGTCTGAAACTATTTATCCTTTTTTTTTTCTTTTAATAATTAGAGATCACATGTATTTCAAAAAGAAAATTAATCCATAACGATTTAATCGACCTAACAAATTGCATATATAAAACTAATTAATTTTCTAGTTTAACAAATAAGTGTGTAGAGTTTGTATATTATGGGGTTACATAGACTCTTTTCAAACATAATAATAGTTTATACTAAATAAAATAGTATGCATATATTATTTAGTTAATATCAAGTATGAGTAAAGTATAAACTCTGACATGGAAACTAACAAAATATGAAGAAATACAAGAACTCAGGTTGTCATACTCATTCGAGCAAGTTGCTGGAAATTTTTTGACGTCAACAGTATTTTTGTTTAATAACCGTGTGTATGTACAAACTTGTGTGTACCTATATAAAAGATCAATCCTTTATCTTGAAGTGCGAAAACAAAAGCCTCAATCGTAGACGTCAAACGTTACACGGCAAGACCCTACGGTGGCTGTGGAAGGAGACAAGTGGTGACTGAACTGTAGTGGTCCAGTGGACGCTCCAAGTTGATGTTCAGTGGGCGTTCAATGGTATGAAACCTCACCGGAAGTCGCTTCTGAAGAGTCAAAAGAGGGTGAGAGGATTTTAGGATTAGAGAAAGAATATTGTGTTGTACAAAGCATTTGGAGCTAGGAATCGTCTTTAAAGGACTTCGTCATTGGTCGGTTTTGACTTTTCAGTTCCTTACAATGATGAACATTTAATTTTGATTTTATAGCTCACAATGATAAACACTGAATTTTGATTTTATAGTTTGTCGTTAACACAAGACATTCCATGGAGTTTCACAAGGGGAACAAAACGTTTGTTTGTGTTTGTGGCTAACATTAAATTCCTTTAATTCATATTTAGAATAACAATAACAATTTAGACTCTTCAAATGTCATCTTAATTATAGGTGTTGAAATCCTTAAAATGCCCTTAAAGTGTCTTAAATTTTTTGACAATGTGCAAGTTTACCCCCTCTAAAATAGCTTCGCTCCCTTGTACATGTTGCTTCCAAATGTATACACAATGTAAAGTTACCATAAGGGTAGAAAACCCATTTCTCTTAATAAAGTAGTATAGATTATAGATAGTAAAAGGAAAATAGTCATGAGTGTGTTTCGATTGTTTGTTTGTTTGTGTCTGTGATCTAATTGCTCCAACAGTATATTCAGCACTACTTCGATTGGTTGTTGTTTCTGAACACTGTGATCTTAACAACAATGTAACTTCTTACATGTTTACGAAAATCTAATTATTTGGATCCATGACAATAAAATTTATAATTATAATCAAGCCTCACCATACAACACATTAGATGAGTGTTTCTGAATCTACGTATGTTTAATTGTATGCTATTTCCAATCTTTAAAAGTGTTGATCAGATTTTTTTGGAAGTAAATATTCAAAAAAAAAAAAAAAGATTTCTTTGCAGGTTAGTGTGCCATGTGAGTGTGAACAAGAGTAAGATTCGTCATTCGGTTGCTTATTTATTTGATTTGTGCTACGCAAAGGCTTTGGTAAAATGGTGCCAAGGGGTGGTTTAATGGGTTCTTAATATTTTCTTACACTTTCTCCCGTTCTTTCCATTTGGAAATGTAGTATTCGTAAAATGAGGTATTCATTCAGACCTGAGTGGGTGTAGCGGTGGAGAAAAGGAGTGATATTTACGTTTGAATAGTCTTTCCGTTCATAGCAAAAGAAAAAGGGAAATAAAATAAAAACAATTGTAATTCATAGTTATAACACCTCGTAAAATCACGACCAATATAATAAAGACACGTGTCATGGACTTTAAACATGTAAGGAATTATTTCAGAGGGACTAAAGTTGACAAACAAAGAAAGTATGTGTGTAGAAGGATTCAAAGTGCCAACATTTGATAATTTTGCCTTTCAACAACCCTACACGATGTTTATACCCTTAAAAGAATGATTCATGAATCATATGAAACCGTTTGTGGAAGAAAGTGAAAGTTTACAAACCGCAAGGGTTAAATGTGTCAACATTTTTAAATTATACCTCTGAGTGACCTTTTAATGAACTCGAAGCTTTGTAACAATTAATTATGCTCCCAAGAATAAGTGATAAAAATTTCACAAGGTTTCGACATCGTATGAGGAAAATACGTTAACATTCGTAAGTGAGGGGTTAAAAGCATCAACGTTGAAATTCAGGACTTTTCGGGTGATCGTATAACTAACCGGGAGCTTAACGAAGTTTTTTTATGACTCAGAGTCCTTAAAAGTCAAGTTTGGGGGGTTAAAAGTGCAATAAATGAAAGTTATAACATGTTTTAAAGGACCAGGGACCAAAATTGCAACATTTGAAACTTGGTGACCGGATCAGACCTTCATACCGGCCGCGTAAGACTTCTCTATATCTTACGCGGGCCGCCTAAAAGTTGCCAGCTCCCAAAAATGTTGACAGGTGCCTCTTCAGCCTGTTCCACCGCCTTAGATGCATGGTTTTCGATCCCAGGGGCTGCACCAGTGGTATTTCATGCATAGGGGACACCTGTGATGATCAGGAATCACCTATAGACCTTGTTGGATTGATCTTGTGAGTTTAAAGTTCCTATATAAGTATTCTTGTTGCTAGTTCATTGCTCATTCACTCAAAATTTATTCAAAACACACTCTCTGGAGCTCTCTGGACTTCAAACAAGATTCCACAAGCTCCTAATTCGTGCTAAGAGCCTTTGTAAGCATTCTTAGCCTCTCTAATTCGTGTTTTATTAGTTTAATGACCTAAAGTCAAAGCCGTCGTAATTAAGCTTTGACTTAGTGATTAATCACTAATGGTCCAGTCATTTTTCGAATTGAAAGTGGCTTTGAGTTGGTAATTATGTGGGTAATAAACCCTTAAAAGGGCACCCTCTGATTTCCACTCTAACCAGGTCAATTGTCGGGTCAAACTTAATTATAAAAAGTCAACAGAAAGCTATTTTGCAAATAAACTCATAATTAACAATGTAGAAGCTATGAAACCTGTTTTAACACTTATATAACTTGGTAATTAATGTAAGAACATGTCTAAGCATGTTCAATCCGACAATTTTGAGTTTAGGCTCGGATCGGAACCGAAAGTCGCAAAAGTAGACTTTTGCTTTGACTTTCAGTTCTGACCCGATTTAGCTTAGTTTAGATATGCCTTAGAGTTCCATTAGGACCTGGTTATAGGTTAGTATAACCCTCTGAGGTTATACAACTTGGTTCCTAATTAATCCGATTACAGCAAAAGTTTTGAACCAAAGTATGCGAAGAAACCTGAAGAAGGCACGAAGACCAATGCTAGGGTCTTTCAGATGAATGCACAGGAAGCAATTCAAGATGACAATGTGAGAACAGGTACCTTTCTTATCAATGATGTTTATGCAAGGGTATTATTTGATTCGGGTGCAGATAAGTCATTTGTTGATGATAAGTTTTGTAAGTTATTAAATCTGCCTGTTAAAACCTAAGCATAAAATATGAAGTAGAATTGGCCGATGGTACCATAGAAACCGCTTCAACTATATTAGATGGATGCTTTATATCCATTAGGAACCACTCCTTTCCGTTATCCTTGCTTCTTTTTGAAATTAGCTGGTTTCGACATAGTAATTGGCATGGATTGGTTATCTCGTAACCAAGCCCAGATCGTTTGTGACAAGAAACAAGTGGTTATCAAGACTCCGTATGGTGAGCCACTCACAATACAAGAAGATACTCAGTATGGATTACCTAAGCAAGTGTCTATGCTTAAGGCGTCAAGGTGTATGAAGAAGGGTTGTGTCATTTACATGGCACAAGTGACTATTAATCAACCAAAGCCCAAGGTTGAAGGCATCCCTGTTATTTCTGAATATCCAGAAGTATTCCCCGAAGAGCTACCTGGTTTACCCCCAGATAGGTAAGTGGAGTTCAGAATTGACATCATTCCTGGAGCAGCACCTATTGCAAGAGCACCTTACAGGTTAGCACCGACTGAAATGAAAGAGTTAAGGACTCAACTGGATGATTTATTGGCAAAAGGATTTATTCAACCTAGCTCATCTCCTTGGGGAGCACCGATCCTGTTTGTGAAGAAAAAAGGATGGATCGATGCGTCTATGCATCGATTATCGTGAGCGTAACAAAGTCACAATCAAGAACAGATATCCATTGCCCAGGATCGACGATCTGTTCGATCAGCTTCAAGGAGCAAGTTACTTCTCCAAGATTGATTTAAGGTCAGGCTACCATCAATTGAAGGTTAGAGATGAAGATGTGCATAAGACTTCATTCAGAACTCGTTATGGTCACTACGAGTTCTTGGTGATGCCTTTCGGGCTCACTAATTCACCAGCAGCATTCATGGATCTCATGAATCGCGTTTGCAAACCATATTTGGATAAGTTTGTCATCATCTTCATTGATGACATCCTCATTTATTCGAAGAACCAGACTGATCATGAAAAACACCTTCGATGTATTCTTAAACTCCTTCAGCAAGAGAAGCTCTACGCCAAGTTTTCAAAATGTGAGTTTTGGCTTCGTGAAGTCCAATTTCTTGGACATGTAGTTAGTGAGCGTGGTATCCAGGTGGATCCCGCTAAGATTGAAGCTATCATGAATTGGCAGGAGCCGAAGACGCCCACAGAGATTCGTAACTTCTTGGGTTTGGCAGGATACTACACGCGATTTATAGAAAAATTTTCATGGATTGCGACACCCCTAACTTCATTGACTCGCAAGAATATAAAGTTCGATTGGGGTCCTAAGCAACAAGAATCCTTTGACATCCTTAAAGCAATGCACAGTGTTGACATTACCAGAAGGTATTGAAGAATTTGTGGTTTATTGCGACACATCGCACACAAGCATGGGATGTGTGCTTATGCAGAAGGGCAAAGTGATTGCTTATGCTTCCCGTCAATTAAAGGTGCACGAGAAGAATTACACCACCCACGATTTGGAGTTGGGTGCCGTTGTGTTTGCACTAAAGCTTTGGAGGCATTATTTATATGGTACCAAGTGTGTGATCTATTCTGATCACAAGAGCCTTCAGCATCTATTCAACCAGAAGGATCTGAACATGAGACAGCGTCGATGGATGGAGACACTGAATGATTATGATTGTGAAATTCGCTACCATCCAGGCAAAGCGAATGTTGTAGCTGATGCTTTAAGCAGGAAGGAAAGGGTTAAGCCCATTAGGATCAATGCCAAGAGCATTGAATTGAGAAACAGCTTGAATGAAAGGTTGCTAGCCGCTCAGAAGGAAGCTGTGTTAGAAACTAACTTCCCAAATGAAAAGTTGGGTGTGACTGCCGATCAACTGTCTTGTGACAAGGATGTGATTCTTCAAGAAGCCCATAGCTCCAAGTATTCTGTTCATCCTGACTGTGATTAGATGTACCAGGATTTAAAGGCAAATTACTGGTGGATAGGTTTGAAGAAATCTATAGCCACTTATGTGGCCAAATGTCTGACGTGTGCCCAAGTTAAAGCAGAACACCAGAAGCCTTCAGGTTTGCTGCAACAGCCTGAACTTCCCACCTGGAAGTGGGAAATGGTAACTATGGATTTTATCACTAAGTTACCAAAGACAAAGCGAGGAAATGATACTATTTGGGTTATAGTCGACAGGTTGACTAAGTCAGCTCACTTCTTACCTATTAAGGAAACACACAACTCAGATAAGTTAGCTCAGCTATACGTGGACGAGATTGTACCTCTCCACGGAATGCCAGTGTCTATTATCTCTGATAAGGATACAAGATACGCATCACACTTTTGGAAAAGCTTTCAGCAATCGTTGGGCACTCGATTAAACATCAGCACTGCATATCATCCTCAGACGGATGGTCAAAGTGAGCGTACAATTCAAACGCTGGAGTATATGTTAAGGGCTTGTGTTATTGATCTAGGTGGAAGTTGGGATGATCACCTTCCACTGATTGAATTTTCGTACAATAATAGTTATCATTCGAGTATTCAAGCTGCACCTTTTGAAGCTTTGTATGGAAGAAAGTGTAGGACGCCAGTTTGCTGGGCGGAAGTTGGAGATGTCCAACTAACAGGACCTGATATAGTCCTGGAGACGAATGATAAGATTGTACAGATACGTGAACGTCTCAAAGCTGCCAGGGATAGGCAGAAAAGCTACGCAGATAAAAGGCGTAAACCTCTGAAATTCGAGGTAGGTGACAAAGTGTTACTTAAGGTATCACCCTGGAAAGGGGTAATGCGTTTTGGCAAGAAAGGCAAGTTAAGCCCAAGATATATAGGACCATTCGAGATTATCGAATGTGTCGGAACAGCGGCTTATAAGTTAAACTTACCTGAAGAGCTCAGTGGAATCCATAATGTATTCCACATTTGCAATTTGAAGAAATGCCTAGCCGATGAATCGCTAGCCATGTCACATAAGGATGTGCGTATAGATGAGAGCTTAAAGTTTGTTGAAAAACCTTTTTTAGATTGAGGATCGACAGGTTAAGAAGCTTCGAAGGAAGCACGTACCGATAGTGGAAGTTAAATGGGATGCCCGTAGAGGTCCCGAGTACACGTGGGAGGTTGAGTCCACAATGAAACAGAAGTACCCTCATTTATCTCAGTAAATCTCGAGGTCGAGATTTCTTTTAAGGGGGAGAGGATGTAACACCTCATAAAATCACGACCAATATAATAAAGACACGTGTCATGGACTTTAAACATGTAAGGAATTATTTCAGAGGGACTAAAGTTGAAAAACAAAGAAAGTATGTGTGTAGAAGGATTCAAAGTGCCAACATTTGATAATTTTGCCTTTCAAAAACCCTACACGATGTTTATACCCTTAAACGAATGATTCATGAATCATATGAAACCGTTTGTGGAAGAAAGTGAAAGTTTACAAACCGCAAGGGTTAAATGTGTCAACATGTTTAAATTATACCTCTGAGTGACCTTTTAATGAACCCGAAGCTTTGTAACGATTAATTATGCTCCCGAGAATAAGTGATAAAAATTTCACAAGGTTTCGACATCGTATGAGGAAAATACATTAACATTCGTAAGTGAGGGGTTAAAAGCGTCAACGTTGAAATTCAGGACTTTTCGGGTGATCGTATAACTAACCGGAAGCTTAACGAAGTTTTTTTTATGACTCAGAGTCCTTAAAAGTCAAGTTTGGGGGTTAAAAGTGCAATAAATGAAAGTTATAACATGTTTTAAAGGACCAGGGACCAAAATTGCAACATTTGAAACTTGGTGACCGGATCAGACCTTCATACCGGCCGCGTAAGACTTCTCTATATCTTACGCGGGCCGCCTAAAAGTTGCCAGCTCCCAAAAATGTTGACAGGTGCCTGTTCAGCCTGTTCCACCGCCTTAGATGCATGGTTTTCGATCCCAGGGGCTGCACCAGTGGTATTTCATGCATAGGGGACACATGTGATGATCAGGAATCACCTATAGACCTTGTTGGATTGATCTTGTGAGTTTAAAGTTCCTATATAAGTGTTCTTGTTGCTAGTTCATTGCTCATTCACTCAAAATTTATTCAAAACACACTCTCTGGAGCTCTCTGGACTTTAAGCAAGATTCCACAAGCTCCTAATTCGTGCTAAGAGCCTTTGTAAGCATTCTTAGCCTCTCTAATTCGTGTTTTATTAGTTTAATGACCTAAAGTCAAAGCCGTCGTAATTAAGCTTTGACTTAGTGATTAATCACTAATGGTCCAGTCATTTTTCGAATTGAAAGTGGCTATGAGTTGGTAATTATGTGGGTAATAAACCCTTAAAAGGGCACCCTCTGATTTCCATTCTAACCAGGTCAATTGTCGGGTCAAACTTAATTACAAAAAGTCAACAGAAAGCTATTTTGCAAATAAACTCATAATGAGTCGATTAATTGTATTTACCAGTGTAAACTGACGTATTTTCCAAAAAGGCTAAAATGCAGGTACTAGGCGAAATAGGCTGGCTACTCCTAGCATCAATAAAGAGTCTTGCAAGCTTAGATGTTTATAATCTATTGAACAATGTTCCTTTTATCTTGATCCGCCTGTGGATCCCTTACAACCGTTTTTGTAATAATTGATATTACTTCCATTCGGTTTATAATGTTGTTATCTTTAGCTTCCGTTGTGCATTGAACTGTGATTATTTGACAATGACGATATCAACTACGTCACGATACTCCCCACCGGGCCCACCGGTAATACGTGGAAATATCGGGGTGTGACAATAGTTTTAGTTAGAACTTTAGATTTACGTATTTAACAAAGTTTTAGTTTTTTATATAAGATTAAGACATAACGGAGAACAGTAAAGCACCATCTGGAGTTAGGAAATTTAAGAAGAAGCAAGTGAAGGACGAATTGGATCGTATCAAACAGGCCGAGAAGAAAAAAAGGCGTTTGGAGAAAGCCCTTGCGGCATCGACAGCCATTATTTCCGAACTGGAAAAGAAGAACCAAAACAAGAAAGAAGAACAACAGAGGCTTGACGAAGAGTGTGCTGCCATAGCTGAGGCGGTCGCTTTACAGGTCCTAATCGGTTAAGAATCAGACAAGTAATGCGTTCAAGCCATGATGCACAAGGAAGAAGAATGGTGTCCATGAGGATATTGTGCCCGTAACTTAGATCTTTTTATAGGTGACAGTCATGCTAGAACGACAGCTACCATCATTCCACACTCTCATCTTCCCGGTAGTCCAAATGGAGACGTGGGTTGGGTTTCTGATGGTTGTGGAGGATCCGGATACCAATGGAACGGGCATGGGTATTTCTTTCAGGCACCGTATGTTATGGAGATAGACTGGGAAGCATCAGAAGCCATTTCTTCGCTCCATATTGCAGATGATGGTGTAAATGCCTTTGTTTTTAATTAAATGTTGAGAGGGTGAATGCTTTTTCTAGTGTTGTGATGATGGTTTATTTGTGTGTATTTAAGGATATTGAAATGAGTCATTCGACTACACATGATACATTGTGTTCTTTTGATCTTGTTTCTTCTTGAGTGCTGCTTTTATCAATAATATGAAATAACATACTCCAAAATTAAGCTTTGTTGTTGCTTTGATATTATATAACAGATTTGGTTTGCAGATAGGTTCCGGTTCTCGCGCAATAAAAAATGAATCAAATATAAAGCGTATGTATATGCATTTGATAAATGGGGGATAATAGAATAATGAAATACAGTCCATTTGGTTCAACCGAATTTTCCGCACGAATGGAAAAACAATTACAAATTCACTCGTAAATTAACAACAGATGTTTTACCCTGTCCGTAAAACTAGTACAACAAACAAGCCACACCAAATGTTTTACATCTCATGTGACCACGTGGATGCTGATATCGACTCCCGTCTTTCCTTTTATGGTCTCTGGACTTGACCATCTCCGTTTTCAAGGGTAGCACTAGTAGATGGTTTTGCTCCGGCAGCCACAAGATTTTTAAACCAAGCAGGTTGTTGGAATCTAGGGTTGCTTCTGTTTGTGGAATCCGGAGATCCTTGGTTGGTATTATTTGAAGTGATGCCAGCAAGAAACCGATATGCCACTTTGCTAGCTGTCACAATCTCTGTTCTAGCTTGTCTGAACTATATTCATATTTCATTTGAATAGAAAGAAGGAAGCTGAGTTAGGTGAAAAAGATTTAGGATATAAACACAACCGCGATATCATAAACACAATATGGAAATGATGCTCACCCGCATAGCGGTGGTTTCGGCTATTTCTACAGCAGTGTCACTGGTGTTAGCAAACCTGTTCACCCAACCTGCATATAGTGTTTCAGACTGAGGTTACAAGCGCATGACAATCAACTCCTACTTTAACTTCTTATCAATTCCAAACTCTAAAGTAATATACATCTATCTATAACATAGTTGTCAATAGAGGTCGATATGGTCGTTATAGCGAATAGCTTAGCGTATAGGTCAAAGGTCGCTACAGGATATGTAGCCATAAATAGCGGGATTTCAGTCATTTTTTGTTTTTTTTAAATATAAATAGCTGGATTATACGTTTTGGTTAAATATACATGTAAAATAGCGTATATACGTATTTTGATATAATATACATATAACTGTTTTCTAGTGTATCGCTATTTATAAAACAGCGCCTGCTATTTATTGCTATTGCTATGTAGCATATAGGTACCTTAGCACTATTCGCCATTAACAACTATGATCTATGCTTGGTGAACAATGCAAAACTCATCTATTAACATACTGAAAGCAGTACAAAATCAACCAACTTCATATAAACATACTAAAAACAGTACAAAATCAACTAGCTTCTTTATATAAACATACCGAAAAACAATACAAATCAACCTAGTAGCTGCAATCACAAAAAGGTTAAAAAATGGTTGCAGTTTATTGAAAACAAGTGATAAACCAAGTTTATTGAAAACTAATGATAAACCAACTTGGAAGTTTAGGGACACCGAGGCTTTCACATAACTCATTGGAGAAGTGATTGCAGTTTTTCGACAGCAAGTCATAACAGTTTCCAGGCCATTCTCTGCTAAGTTCTCTCAAGATCTGATTGACCTTCGATTTGGATAAGCTTGTTTTCCCGAATCTAATTTGAATAAGGAAATAAATTGACTTTTAAAATTATATGGATGTTTTATAATAAACACATAATTAGAAAGCTTTTTCCTTGGAATTCAAATTGTTTAAATTTGAATATGTGAACTCACCTTCCTTTGTGTTGAAACTTGATTTTAAACGTGTTCTACAGGTACTTGAGTTCGGCTTCGGGAATCATGACGTATCTTGTGTTTGTTGATGCATGTTTTGTGACTTAAAATTGCTGGACTAACCTTTTAAACTTTCTGGGACGAATGTAATAAGATCCTCAAGGATCAAAGACAACTTAACTATGTGGTGGTCGTGTCGTGTTTTAAAACGTTATGTTTAAGAACTTATGTTATAAGTAAGTCAATATGTCCAACAATTAAATGTATCATTCAACAAGATATTAATGGGCATCAACTTCCGTCACCACTACGTTTAATATTCCGCTGCGACGTTTTTGGGGCGTGACACTTCGTGTCAAATTAACAGCCTTTCTTCTGAAACTTTTACAAGGCTGTCAGAGTCAAAATCTTCTGAAACACAAACAGAGGAACCTGAGCAAACCTTGGATGCGTCCACATCTGCTCCTCAGGTTTCTGATGTTGAGCCCACTGCTTATGGTGACCACATAAGCACAACCACTGTTGTGCAACCCCCACCAAAAATTACCAAAAAGCCCAAAAAGAAAATTACCAAAAAGCCTACCAACCCATCCAAAAAGGATCTTCTGGAAGATGAGATCCCAGAAGTAACTCATGTGACAACACAAAAGTCACCAACAACCCCTGTTGCTACTTCCTCACAACAGTTGTTAAGATCTCCACCTAAAGCCTCAACTCCTCCTGCTTCCTCACAAAAGGAACAGGTTGTAAGCACAGGGACACCACTCTATGATACATTACCCTCACTTGAGAGTATGTTCAATAGCCCTGCTCCCAGGGCAAATTCTCTTTCCACTCCTATCTCTACACTCACATTACCACCCACCATGTTACCTCTGTTGAAAGCATTGGATATGGATCAGACACTAACCAGTTCTTCTCAACAACCCATCACTGAGAAAATACTCCAACGAGTGACTGAGTCTGATGCCTCTACCTTTGCTAACCCATCAACAGTTGAGGAGGTTACACCCCTAGAGTTACATGTAACTCTTGGTGGTAGTTTAAGTGGAGCAGCTACTATAGGTGTTAAATCCACTGATTTACACCTGGACAGTAGTTTCATAAGTAAGCCTCCCTTGAAGGCAACCATTGCTGATGCTATCCAAGTTTCCACTGGTGTGTTTAAATTACCCACTAGTGTGTTAAATAAGGTAGCTAATGCAGAGGAAAGTCCCTAGTACCAAGAAAAAGGGGCATCAGTGGATGAACCATTGGAGACTTCTCCTAGTCCAACCGCTGATACAACCACTGCTAGTGGGAAATCAGATGATCCCATTCACTTGGGTGATGGTTTAAAATACCAAGAATTGACGGAGAGAGTTGACAAAATTGAAACATCTGTGGCAGATATCAAAAATATGGTGCAACAGTTTTTACAATCCTCAAAGGCTCCATCCACTGCTTCATCATCTGCTCCACCCACACATGAGTTATGGCAACTTTTCCAGCATCTGCTTCATCAACCAAGAAAGTATGCTAATCAACAACATGAAATACAGTTACAAATGCTCAGAAATATGATGGATGCAAGGTATAAGGATACTCAAGCTGATATCAAAGCCATCAAAGCTCATTTACTCCAAACCACTGGTACTTCTCCTCCTACAATTATCTATGTAGAAAACCCCGATGATGCCAAAAAGGGAGAGAAAGGAAAGAAAAGGAAGGAAGGTTTACACTTAGAGCCTGATCCAAAAGCTAAACCAGTTGTAGAAATTCCCAAGCCAGATGGTTCAAAGAAGGTTGATGTGACTCTCAACCTGTTTGCTGAAGAAAATGCAAAGGGTAAAGAGAGAATGGAACGAAAGGGCTCAGTAAGATTTGTAGAAGAAAAGAAAGTTCTGATGGCAAAGGAAGACCAGGGTACTTCAAAAAGAAGAAGAGCTACCAGAGTGTGACACATCTGTCACACCCCCAAAATCCACACGCGGAGTATCACCGCAGGAGGCGTGACGTACCAGGATCTTAGCCATCAATCACATTGAACTCATATGTAAATGTAAATAAATCTTTCATTGATTAGCAATAAGTATTACAATGTTACATTATATTTTGTAGCGTATAGCGGAAGCATAAATCATTCGTTGGGTATTTATAACCACATGTAAAAGCAATTAGTCTTGTATAGTGTTTCCATGTATCTCGACCCATGACCACTCCAGCTTCCCAGACAGCAAGTTCCAATGATATGTACCTAAAGGCCTGCAAGGCATGTAACAACGAGTCAACAACAAAGTTGAGTGAATTCACAGTTGGGTGTTCGTTTTAAGTTGTTCCTGAAAACGTAGTTTGTCATTAGCTGGCTTACTTGCCATGGGGGTTACCCCATAGTTGAAAATATGATTAACCCGTTTTACCCTGTTTCCCAAACATATTCGTAGTTGGTGGGGGCTTCCCATGTGAATTACCAGTTTACCCTGTATCGTATTAATTCGTATCGCGGTCTCCCAGACATGTGTGCGAAGATTAGTGGGGGCTTCCCATGTGTTACTAGACCGTGTGTATCGACTGCTACGAAAATGTAAGAGGTGCCCTAAGTCAATGTCTATCAGCATTGACCCTTTGCCTATAGTCCATTAGTACACGCCCGTTCGAACGACACGGTGTGAGGTTTGTTAAACCTAATAGCGCTATTAACTAATGACCCGCTTGCCATAGGCCTCGGCAATTAAGTCGATATAAATGAGGGACTTAATGATAGAGTTTTGGTCCAGTGTGTATACTTGGTATCCTACCCACGGAGGATGGTCGTAATTACCGTTTAGTTCATTTACCCATTCCCAACCCTTGGGAATCCCATGCCTTGGAAAGAGTGTGAACTCACCTCGGTTTGCTCGGTATGTCACATTTCACTATTCGTTCCAAATGGATCAACCAAACCCTAGTGTGATTATCAATATCAATCAGTTTCGTATGCACACAGGTCACGTATTCTTTACTCATACTACACTTGCAGTGTACATAGATTTCATGTATTGTTATGCAAGTCACCTCAGTAATTCATGCAACACGCTAGTTTTGTATCATCCTATACTCACATAGCATATATTCGGGTCACGTACTAGGTCACATTATTTGTTCATGTTCAATAAACACCCAATAGTCTATTATTACCCTTCATATAATTATACGGCCATTAGCATAGTTCAGCCCAATGTGGTGTGGGGTTCCACTAAGTCACTCTTGGGCCTAACTACACTGTATGTCTCGGTATAAAATGCAACCTATATAAAGTGTGTGGACCCCATGGTTTCTTAAGCCCAGTTCGGTAGAATGCGGCCCATCGGTTATGAGTCCACACAAGTGTGCAGATTTATAAACTTAAAATGCATAGGATGCTTTATCAATTTATATCCCAGTTTACTTTCTTCAATTTAAATGAACCTCAAATATCATTATGGCACTAACATGGTTACCACCTCTTATCATCATACAATTTCGAATCCACATGTATATGTCAGACATACTTTTGAATTTAATTCTCAATTAAATCCCAATCAAATAAATGGGCTAAACTGATTGAACCGAAAATGGCAAACAACTCCTTTAATTGGACCTCTTTTGATCTTTCACATGCATTCTAATTAATTAATTGAGATATGGCCGAACACTTAAAGGTAATTTGATTGGACCGATAAGCTATGTTATATCAAACTCTATTATGAATCACACATCAATCATTATTTAACTTTCATGTGCCAACACAAAGACCACAAGCACTTTTGACTAATCTGACAACGTGATTGGGACGTGTACAATGTTAGGTGAGATCAAAATTGCTAATACACATGGCCTCCATTAACTTTTAGAATGTGCACATGGTTTGATGAGATCACATGGCTGCCGTTTATTTATTCTAGATCATCCAAATCTTATCACAACATTACCTATAAATCTATTGAACCTCTATATCCTGTAACACATATAGTTTATAGCCCGTGCACGCCTAACATGAAATCACCCAAAAATTAATAGACTTCTTATGGATTCAGTCGACATCAACTACCCAGTTCCTTAGCACTTTTAATAGCATGTACCCCACACATTAATTAATCAGGCAAGATCATAATAAAATTTCTCACGTTTACAATCAAACATATAATTCACATAACACAACCAACAATTAAAAGTTAGCATAAACATGTACCTACTAATCCAAAAGGTTTGATCGACAGGCTGCTAACTCAAAAAGGGGGGAGGGGGGTTTCCTCCTGCCGTACGCACACTTGAAGGGAGGGTAGGGTTTGTTTTGGTTTTAAGTTTATGATAAACAATTATAATAGCAACCAATAGCTAATAACTTTGGGGGGCGATTTCCTGTTGGCTGAAATGGGCTCAAGCCCATGTAAAATATGGATAAATTGTTGTTGCATAAAATGTTGTCACAATAGGCCAATTAGTTTCTATTAGGCTACACGGGTTTAGGAAACGACCCACTCGAACAAGTAACACAAAGAGGTGTGGCCCAATACAATTGCGGCCCAGATACACAAATGTACGGTTACAGAAACATACGAGCACGGAACATGTAACACTTGAAAAGAAATACTGAGGAGTTAAGATCACGAGATTAAACGTTACTAACCTCGAAAGTTCGGGTTGTCACAACATTTGTGCTTGTAATCATTGCAAACAATTCAGTTATCAATGAAATAAAGTTATTTGATCCCAATATTTGTTTGTTTATGTTTGACATTTTACATGTTTTGGTTTTATTCAATTTCAAACTCTGTATCGCTTTCTAGAGAGTTATACGCAAACTGGTGCATAAACATAATCAGTTTAACGCGAAAAACACTCCGGAACATCAATTTATGCTTAACATACCTTAAATAACCTTTACATAACTTAGAAATAAGTTTTGAAGGCTTTGGTATGGCAAAATCAAGTTTATTCGCTTACAGGGACTAAATTCGACAACCTGCGAAAGTATGCCGATTTGAACTGTAACGGACATTCCGGAACATGACCATAAGTTAAACACACCCTAAATATCCTTTACATAGCTTAGAAATAGGCTTTGAGGTGTTCGGTGTGCTAAAATAAACTTTATGCTCATTTAGGGACTAAAAGCGTCAAAAGTGCATAAGTTTGCATTTTCGCGCATATCTTACGTTCTGAATACATCCGGACATCCAAAAATTTATGTAAGCATTAAAATATTTTATTTTAGTGTTTGGCATAAGAAAAATCCATTCGTCGCGCAATTTGGATCGTTTTTCGCGTTCGTGCGTATTCCGTCGTAATTAAGCGAATAACGCGTCCGTACAACCAAACGAACCGACATCCGACATATTTTTTAGCATATTTTAAGTTCCCTATACTTTGGCATCATTATTGACCCTTGAAAATGGGTTAACGGGGCTTAAACGTGCCAAAAATCAAGTTTTTAGCATGCAGGGACCATTTCTGCCAAAAGTTGAAAGTTCCCTCGCGCCACGCGACAGCACCAGTATCACCTGGCGCGACACGCGACGGAGACCCTTTTTCAGCAGCCCAGTTTTCAGCAACTAGTTCGTTTTTCATGGGTTTTTATGTAACATTTTCAATACTATGGGCTGGATTTTGATGGTTTTTATACACCCATTGTATTACAAAACCATTTGCCCAAGTGGATGGCCAAGATTGAAGCTCAAAACCCAAGAAACGATCCTAACGGTTCCATAATTTCTATAAATACCCACCTCCATCTTCACTCTCAAACTCACACCTTTGAATCTGAATTGGTTCTCTAAGTTGATGTGTTTATCACTTCATACCTGAGAATATTCGGATCAAAGCTTCCGTTCTTGGACCCGTTGTAAGTATTCTTTTGTTCTTTTGCATTTTTAGCTTAAAAAGTCAAACTGTGTTTGACTTTCTGCATTGACAAGTTTATGGTCAATGCGAAGTTCGTTTGAACTTCATAACGTGAGCGTAATCACGATGGTTATAGTCCCTAGTGACTATACCTACTGATTACCATGTTATCTAGGCATAGTGGCGAGTCGTAGTTTCGGCCAAAATGCGTACCCTTGCGTATTTTGTAACCAAACTACTCTAGGGTATCAAAAAAGTTTGTTTTGATACCAAACCTGTTTTCAAACCTCGTTAAACATGTTTTAACATGTTTAGCTCGTCACTTTTAGGTTTAGTGCTTATGTAGGGTCGTAAGGTAAGCGATCTAATCAATCGCTTATACTTTCGAACCCGACCCGTTTGGTCGATCATTAGGATCCGACCAAACACATTAGGTGACCATAGTTGCATAGGGAATAACCTTCCGAGGTTATACCTAATGGTCACTTCGTTTAAGTAGTCATATGATAAGTAGTTTATATGCCTTAGGAAAATTACCAAAATGCCCTTTTTACGCCAAAATTCATTTTAAGCATATGTAACATAATTTTTGACATCTAAACTGATTAGGCAACATAATTAGACATATTAAGGCATATTTTACTTGTCATAGGACTAGTTAAGCGGTCCGAACGCGTTTTACGCGAACGACGCGTTAAAGTAGCATACCTAAACGGGCCGTGATGGGTCAAAAGCACTTAGGATAATTTTCGTTTTAGTATGTAGGCTTTGTTAAACCATATTGCATGAGTTCTTACACTCATTTGGTTTATGAACCCTCATACTACCCGATCCTCAGAATAGGTCCGTTTATTTACGTAGTTACCTATATTAGGTGTCGTTTGATTCCGTGATCTTCTAGCTTTGCTTGGTGGTTATCCTAAGACTTCTAAGCAATCTCAAGTGATTACATAGTCCCCTCTTTTACTGTTTTCAAACTGTTTTGTGGTGAAATACATGTGCCTACTTGTTACTTTCGTGCTTTCCATGTTTTCATATCATATACTTGCTATGTTCCTTAGTACACTATTAGTACATGATTTCATTATGTTTTGCTATGTATGTTTACTTAGCATGCTTGCACATTGTTTTACATTACATTTCCTTTTGCTATGTATGTTTACTTGACATGCTAGCACATTGTTTTACATTACATTTCCTTTTGCTATGTATGTTTACTTGACATGCTAGCACATTGTTTTACATTACATTTTCTTTTGCTATGTATGTTTACTTGGCATGCTAGCACATTGTTTTACATTACATTTCTGCTATGTATGTTTACTGAGCATGCTAGCACATTGATTTACATGACTTTTCTGCTTTGTATGTTTACTTAGCATACTTAGTACATTGTTTTTACATAACTTGCTTACATTTGGTATGACATTTAGTTTGTTCAACGGGACTAAAATACGTTCATTAACATTAGCTACGCCGCTCGGTAATAAGTAGTGGTACCATAGTGTCATACCCCGACCCGCAGCGGAGATAGGTGATCGAGGCATGGTTGGGTTGATCCAAAGCTTATGACTTGCTATTACTTGTTTTAAATAATCATTAATTCATAACAAATGTTTCATGAAACAATTAATTCAAATACATAATTACAAATACAAGATCATAACAAATAAACTACACTAATCCGTCTCTTGTTAACTAAGGCCCATCCTATGTCCAATCTTCTCTTCGTACCTGTTCACCTGTATTATGTGTAAAAATGGTTTTTGGATCAACAAAAGTTGGCGAGTGAACCTTATTGTTATTTGAAAAATAGTATGTTTAAATTTGGTTTACTGGGAAACGTGCATTAACCAATGTAAGTAAGCATGTGGTATGGTATATATCAAACTCATAACACAACCTCAAATAATAAACAAACCAACTGAAATGATTCAATAAATGTATGTATGTTGCAGGGTATTATGGTGTGCCAATGAATGAATGTGTGATGCACGGTATTATGGTGTGCTGCAAGGTATAAGCTCAATCAAACGGAGCTGACCTCGTATGGTTGGCAACGTCAAGTTCCACTCATAGGTAATGGGGAACAGACGAGCCTATGATGACGCGATATCCAAAATGTATGAAATGCACCAAGTGATAAATAACCAAACAACACATAACACAACCTCAAACAATAAACAAACCACATATAATGATTCATATGAATGTATGCATGTTGCACGGCATTGTGGTGTGCTGCAAGGTCTAAGCTCAATCAAACGGAGCTGACCTCGTATGGGTGGCAACGTCAAGTTCCGCCCATAGGTAATGGGGAACCGGCGAGCCTATGATGATGTGATGCCCAAAATGAATGAAATGCACCAACATGATAAACAATCAAACAACACATAACATAGATACTTCACATAATGGTAATTGCACGCAATTGAACTTGTAAAATGCGATAAAAACATTGCGACACATGATACACTCCAAAAATGTATAAAAATAAAAAGGGGAGTTGTAAGATTCACTCACCGTGGTTGCATATATGATTCCTTGAATATAACGCACGAGGAAAAGATTGGGAATGTTGAAAGAACGAATGGAAACGATTATCCTAGATAGGAAATATAACACATAACGATCTAGTTAATATAAAACGAATATAATTCCTAATATTTAGGGTTCACAACTTGATTATTTGTATATTATAGTTAATCTCATAGTAACCCGTTAATATTATATAGGAATTATAATAAATTGTTAATTATTATTTAAATTATTTAAGTTTAATGATTTTATTAATAACAAATTAGAAAAATAGTAAAAACTGTTTGTTATATGGACTAATGATTAAAAAGAATAAAAAAATGAATTCATTTCTTATTAAACTTAAGCCTATTCATAGTACCTTCAGCTAAAAAAAATAGTTGCATTGTCAAAACAAAATCTGTTTCAGACATTTATGTATTAACATACTAGTATAGTATCACAGTTTTGACAACTCAATCTCTAAAAGCATATAAACAGTATGTCAAACTTGTATCTTATACTTGTAAAAAGAACCATCTAAAAGAAAAAAAAAACATGTATGGAAAAGAAACATATAACACTGATCGTGTTTTCTTGATTTTTATTTCACTTAAGTATTGTTTTCACTCTATTATCATCTTCATTTTACATACCCAAACCGAACAGAATGCGAACCGAAACAAAACCCCATATGTTTAGTTTAATACAATAATTATTAGCGTATAAGGATCAGTTTTCTACAAGGATTAATCCAGTGAGCAAGATGGTATACCAAACAGTGGAATGGTGATGCGTCGCGAAGTTGTTCCGGCGGGGCCTTCGAAGACAGAGAGTGCGAGGGAAAGGTTGGATTTGTGAGAGGTGAGTGTGGGTGACGGTGTCGAGAGTGGTGATGCCATCTATATATACACATACCAAATCTTGTTTCCGTAAGTTGCGTAGTTTCCGAAATCTTAAACGGGATGGACTGAAGGTGTGTGTTGTGACATTTGTGCTTGTAATCATTGTAAACAGTTCGGTTATCAATGAAATAAAGTTATTTAATCCCAATGTTTGTTTATTCATGTTTGATGTTTTTCATGTTTTGGCTTTATTCGATTTCAAACTCTATATCGCTTTCTGGAGAATTTTACGCAAACTGGTACGAAAACGTAATCAGTTATATGCAAAAAATACTCCGGAACATCATTTTATGCTTAACATACCTTAAATAACCTTTACATAACTTAGAAATAAGTTTCGAAGGCTTTGGTATGGCAAAATTCAGTTAATTCGCTTACAGGGACTAAAATTGACAAACTGCGAAAGTATGCCGATTTGAACTGTAACGAACATTCCGGAACATGATCATAAGTTAAACACACCTTAAATATCCTTTACATAGCTTAGAAATAGGCTTTGAGGGGTTCGGTGTGCTAAAATAAACTTTATGCTCATTCAGGGACTAAAAGTGTCAAAAAGTGCATAAGTTTGCACTTTCGCGCATATCTTACGTTCTGATTACTTCCGGACATCCAAAAATTTATGTAAGCATTAAAATATTATGTTTTAATGTTTGGCATGAGAAAAATCCATTCGTCGCGCAATTTGGATCATTTTTCGCGCTTATGCGCATTCCGTCGTAATTAAGCGAACATCGCGATCGTACGACCAAACGAACCGACATCCGAGATATTTTTGAGCATGTTTTGAGTCCCCTATACTTTAACTTCATTTTAGAGCCTTGAAATGAGGTTAACGAGGCTTAAACGTGTCAAAAATGGGCCGAAACGCATGTTTCTAAGCTGCAGGGACCAAAACTGACAAATCTGTCAAACTTTGCCCAGGCGGCCCGCGTGAACATTCATGCAATCCTTAGGCGGGCCGCGTCTGGTCCCCAGAACTGCTAAAACAGTTTTAACAGCTGCTAACAGCTGTTATGCACTCAAAAACCCATTGCAAATGGTATTTTCGAATCAGGGGACTGAAATAATGGGCTCAAATGGTTTTTAAAAACTATGGGTACACATGGATGGCCAAGATCGAAGCACGCTTTGCGAGGAACGATCTTAACGGTTCACCAAATCCTATATATACCCCTCCATGTCTTGCCCATTTCCCTCACACTTGAATTCAGAGGTTGCTCTCTAAGTTGGGGTGCTTTGACACTTCATACCTGAGAGTACTCGGAATTCAATCTTGCGGGGACCCGTTGTAAGTATTCTTTCGTTCTTTTATTGCTTTTCGAGTCCGAAAGTCAAACTTTGTTTGACTTTCTGCATTGACCAGTTTATGGTCAATGCGAAGTTCGTTTGAACTTCATAACGTGAGCGTAATCACGTTGGTTATAGTCCCTAGCGACTATACCTACTGATTACCACGTTATCTAGGCTTAGTGACGAGCCGTAGTTTCGGTCAAAATGCGTTTTCTTGCGCATTTTGTAACCAAACTACTTTAGGGTATTAAAACCGTTTGTTTTAATACCAAAACCTGTTTTCTAAACATGTTCTAGCATGTTTAGCTCGTCGCTTTTAGTTTTGTGCTTGTTTAGGGTCGTAAGGGTAAGCGATCTAATCAATCGCTTATACTTACGAACCCGACCCATTTGGTCGATCATTAGGATCCGACCAAACACATTAGGTGACCATAGTGTATAGGGAATAACCTTTCAAGGTTATACCTTATGGTCACGCCATTTGAGTAGTTGTATGACAAGTGGTTCTTATGCTTTAGGTAAATTACCAAAATGCCCTTTTTACACTAAAATTCATTTTAAACTTATGTAACATAAATTTTGACACCTAAACTGATTTAGCAACAATATTAAGTGTGTTAAGGCATATCTTGCTTGTCATAGGGCTAGTTAGGCGTTTCAAGCGCGTTTTACGCAAACGACGCGTTAAAGTAGCATAAGCTACCTAAGCGGGTCGTAACGGGTCAAAAGCACTTAGGATAAGTTTCGTTTTAGTATGTAGGCTTTGTCAAACCATATTACATAAGTTCCCACACTTATTTGGTTTGCGAACCCTCGTACTACCCGATCCTCCGATAGGTCCGTTTATTAATGTAGGTGCCTTTATAGGTGCTGTTTGATTCCGTGATCTTCTAGCATTGCTTGGTGGTTGTTCTACGACTTCTAAGCAATCTCAAGTGAGTACATAGTCCCCTCTTTTACTGTTTTCCAAACATTTTGGGGTGAAACACACGTGCCTACTTGTTACTTTCATTCTTTTCATGCTTTCATATCATATACTTGCTATGTTCATTAATACATTTGTTTTACATGACATTTTCACGCTATGTATGTTCATTATACTTAGTACATTTGTTTTTACATGACATTTTCACGCTATGTATGTTCATCATACTTAGTGCATTTATTTTACATGACATTTTCACGCTATGTATGTTCATCATACTTAGTGCATTTGTTTTACATGACATTTTCATGCTTACATTTTGGGTATGACATTTGGTTTGTTTAAGTGGGACAATATACATTCACTAACATTGATCACGCCGCTCGTTAGTAGGTAATGGTACCATAGGAATTGACAACTCCCATTCATGAAATCCTGGGTATGTTTGGATTGGAAGGAATGACCGAATTCGATTAAAACATTTAGACAGATAGACCTTTAATTTGTTTAAAGGTTTATCACCACAGTTGCAAGGCTTGAATGTATGCATTTTCACAATACCGCATAAATGTTTGTATTCATTATAGCATGCATTTTCCACAAAACATAGCGTTGATTTAAACCATGTTTTACTTCAATACACTGTTTTGTGCATTTTTCCTATGGTTTAGTTGATACATATTTCACTAACCATACATTGACATTTTGATTACACATTACATGATTGATATTTGACATAGACAATGTTGATATTGATATATATACATTTTGACATGGTTTTCACAATAACATTGGGCAAATGGTTTAGACATGGGCAACTTTCATTGGGTGGTTTATTTAAGTCATTCAACTTGGACTTAATCATTTTTCTTACAAATAACACATTTTTCATAAGACATTGTTTTACAACACTGTTCGATAAATATATATACAAACTCATTTTACTTAGTTATTCATTTAACCTTACATTACTTTTTCACATATCATCTACTTTATCATCGCTTTTCAAATGATTTATAAAACAAAACATGTTACAAGGATCATGACTGACTTTGTTAAACAACCCTTTTCTAAAACCTAAGTCATGAATCCTATTTTCACAAAACCTATGTTACTCACTGACATTTTTATGCTAACGTACTTTATTTTCACATGTGTTTCAGGAGCAAATGCGTAGGATGATCGTGACACGCTAGGGTGGACTTGGGCCTTAGTGACATAAAACAAAACTAGACGTAGTTTAATTTCGTCATGTGCTCTTTATTTCTGTAGTTTTAAGACAATGTGGCTTGTTGGTTCTTGTTTGAACAATGAATTCCACCCTCGGGTGATGAATAAGATAATACTTTAAATGCCATGGTTGTGAAACAATAATTCTGTTACAACACTCCCCGACGTTTCCGCCACGATTTGATGTTTTACGTGGTCGGGGTGTGACAGAAGAGTTGGTATCAGAGCCAATGGTTATAGGGAATTAGTTATTAGTAATGCTTTGACCTAGACTATAACCTTTCTAGGACCCCAACACAAGTTGTCTTGTGTTTAGATTTTAAAACATGCACTTCACCTATCCTTAGGTGATCAACAAAACAAGAACCCAGATTTCTAAAACGATTTCTGAAAAACAATCCTCTATTTTTTTCAAATGATCTATTTTATTGTTTTGAACCCTTCTGACTTTTCAAATTGATTTTGGAAATTTATCATTTGCTTTAATGATTCTTTTGGCCTTGTGCCTTTCGAGTTTTCAAAATCTCGTCAAAGTTTGGGTCTAAATGATGTGAACACGTGCAAACTGGAAGGGTGAATGCCTGTACCCTGAGTTTTCTGTCTAAGGCTAGAGTGTTCGTACAAATCCACATAATCGGACCAGTCACTCTTACCTGGGAACTCTTGGGGTGAGTGTTCACTTATAGGCGAGCATGTCTTCGTTAAGCATTGTTTATGGACTCATTTACTTTGATTAGTCACTGTGCGTCATTTGTTTGCTTTGTGATACAGACAAATGACCACCATCCTTGCTTTGTTGATTTTGTTTCATCTCGTTCTTTTCATCTAATCTTCTCACTCATTCCTCTCGTGTTTTTCCTCTTTTTAGCATGCCTCCTCGACGCGAAAATCAGCTACCCAATGCCGAACTGGCAGAAATCATCGCACAGCATATGGCTGCGGCGTTCCCGAATCTTATTGCTCAGTTTAACCAAGCAAACGTCAATCAGAACGCTCCTTGTAACTTTAAGAGTTTCAATTCGGCTAAACCACTCAAGTTCAGTGGTACCGAAGGAGCAACTGGGCTTCTTCAATGGTTTGAGAGCATTGAGAATACTTTTCGTCATGTTCAGTGTCCTGATAATCGCAAGGTCGAGTTTGCTTCAAGTGTCTTTCAGAAGAGGGCGTTGACATGGTGGAATGGGGTTATGAGAGATCGAGGTGCTGAAGTCGCTTTAGCACAATCATGGGCTGAGCTAAGGACTCTCATGATGAGTGAGTTCTGTCCTCGTCATGAGCTACGAAAGTTGGAAAGGGAGTTTGACAATCTGAAACAGGTTAGTGGTGAGCACCGGGCGTACACTGATAGATATGAAGAGTTGAGTTTGCTATGCCCAACAATGGTCACCCCACTTGACAAAGCTATCGAAAGATACATCGATGGTCTACCTGATTCTGTGCAAGACATTGTTACCGGGAGTAAACCTACCACTGTCCGTCAGGCCATTGAGTTAGCTGCGACATTAACAGAATCGCAGGTCAGAAAGGGGAAATTGCATAGGAAGGGTGACAAGGGTAAGAAGCAGGATTCTGACAAAGGGGATAGCAAGAAAGGTAAGAAAGGGAAGGATTCTGGCTCATCAAGGGGCTCTAGGAAGCGAAAGGCTTCCCAAAATTTTGCAATCACTGCCCAACAGAACCAGGCAGCACCCAATCAGCCAGCGCAGCCTCCCGCGAAGAAACGGTATGAAGGGAATGCACCTTTGTGAAATAGGTGCAATAGTCATAATCAGCAACAACTCCCGTGTCGTTTCTGTACCAACTGTGGGAAGTCGGGTCATCTTGCAGAAGTTTGTCGTTTTGCTCGAAATCAGGTAGCTCAACCACCTGTTCAACAGCAAGCTGCACGACCTCACTACCCTCCCGGCTCATGCTTTAATTGCGGAGACCTGACTCATTATCGAAACCAGTGTCCAAGGCTGGTTAATGCAAATCCAGTTCAGGCTCAGGCTCGTGGACGAGCTTTCAATATGAATGCTGTTGAGGCGCAGGCAGACAACGAAGTGGTGAACGGTACGTTCTTAGTTAATAATCAACCTGCGTCTGTTCTTTTTGATTCAGGGGCCGATAAAAGTTTTGTGTCTTTATCTTTCGAACCATTGCTTCGCGTGTCTAGAACAAAACTAGGTAAACCTTTGACTGTTGAAGTTGCGAATGGTGAACCCATTGTTCTTAATTCCATTCTTCGCAACTGCCAATTAAACCTTAGCAACCACCTTTTTCCTATTGACCTCACGCCTATGCGTCTTGGAAGTTTCGACATTATTGTGGGTATGGATTGGTTAGCCAAGCATCGCGCAGAGGTGGTTTGTTTTGAGAAGATCGTTCGTGTGCCGCTCCCGTCAGGTGAGATCCTACAGGTTCGTGGTGACAAACCTGTTAGTAGCCTCAAGCTTATGTCTTGTTCTCAAGCTCGGAAGTATCTGCGAAAGAACTATGTGGCCTTCTTGGCACATGTTACGGCAGATAAAGACCAAGGTAAGTCTATTCAAGATATCCCTGTTGTTCGGGATTATCCGGAGCTGTTTCCTGAAGAATTACCTGGTCTACCCCCAGCACGCCAAGTCGAGTTCCATATCGATCTTGTACCTGGTGCAAATCCTATTGCCAAAGCTCCGTATCGCCTTGCACCATCTGAGATGCAAGAGCTATCTAAGCAGCTTCAAGAGCTTTCTGACAAAGGCTTTATCCGTCCTAGCTTTTCACCTTGGGGTGCTCCCGTTCTCTTTGTCAAGAAGAAGGATGGATCCTTCAGAATGTGTATCGATTATCGTGAGCTGAATAAGCTTACCATCAAGAATCGATATCCCTTACCTCGCATTGATGATCTCTTTGACCAGTTACAGGGTGCTACTTGCTTTTCGAAGATTGATCTTCGTTCTGGGTATCATCAACTTCGTGTGCATGAAGAGGATATTCCCAAAACAGCATTCCGCACTCGATATGGGCATTATGAGTTCACAGTCATGCCATTCGGTTTGACCAATGCTCCTGCTGTTTTCATGGACTTGATGAATAGGGCCTGCAAGCCTTATTTAGATAAGTTCATCATCGTTTTCATTGATGATATCTTGATTTATTCTAAGACGCGAGCTGATCACGAGCAACATCTTCGTCTTACTCTGGAACTCCTAAAGAAAGAACAACTTTTTGCCAAATTCTCCAAGTGCGAATTTTGGCTTAAGGAAGTTCAATTTTTGGGACATATTGTCAACGAACAAGGTATTCATGTAGATCCCTCCAAGATCAGTGCGATTAAGGATTGGGATACGCCAACTACTCCTACTGAGGTTCGTTCTTTTCTTGGTCTTGCGGGTTACTACCGCCGCTTCATTAAAAACTTCTCGAAGATTGCAGTTCCCCTAACTGCTCTAACTCAGAAGAACAAACCCTTTGAATGGGGTTCTAAGCAAGAAGAAGCGTTTCAGACCTTGAAGCAGAAGCTTTGTGATGCACCTATTCTAACTCTGCCTGAGGGCAACGATGATTTCGTTGTCTACTGTGATGCATCGAAATTGGGTCTTGGCTGTGTTCTAATGCAAAGGAACAAAGTCATAGCCTACGCATCTAGACAATTGAAAGTACATGAGAGAAACTACACCACGCATGATCTTGAGTTAGGTGCAGTTGTTTTCGCTCTCAAAATCTGGAGACATTATTTATACGGTACAAAATGCGTGGTTTTCACTGACCACAAAAGTCTCCAGCACATCTTCAATAAAAAAGAACTCAACATGAGGCAAAGACGTTGGGTCGAACTCCTAAACGACTATGATTGCGAAATTCGCTACCATCCTGGTAAAGCGAATGTCGTGGCTGACGCATTAAGTCGTAAGGAACGTACTATGCTTCATTGTATTCGTGATCAAACTGCTATCCAAGCTCGATCCGATATTCAAGCCCGCATTTCTCAGGCTCAGCATGTTTGTGTTTCACAAGACTTGATGGGTAAGGAATTACCCTATCACATTAAGCCTGATCTTGTTCTGAAGGAAGATGGGTCGTATTATTTCATGGACCGTTTGTGGGTCCCAAGCCAAGATGATCTTTGTACTTTGCTTATGGATGAGGCCCATAAATCTCGTTATTCTATCCATCCTGGCTCAGACAAAATGTATAAGGATCTTCGTACTCAGTATTGGTGGCCTGGTATGAAGAAAGACATTGCCTTATACGTTTCAAAATGCCTTACTTGTCTTAAGGTTAAGGCCGAACACCAGCATCCTTATGGTCTTTTGGAGCAACCAGAGATTCCAGTTTGGAAATGGGAAAACATCGCTATGGATCTCATTACTAAACTTCCGCGCACAAAGAAAGGTCACGATGCCATCTGGGTAATTGTGGACCGTCTTACTAAATCAGCGCATTTCTTGCCAATCCGTGAGGATTTTTCTGCTGATGATTTGGCTAAAATCTACGTGGATGAAATTGTATCTCGACATGGTGTTCCTTTGAACATTATTTCGGACAGGGATGCTCGTTTCTCTTCTCGATTTTGGAGAACCATGCAATCTGCTATGGGGACCCAACTCAATCTGAGCACAGCCTATCATCCACAAACTGATGGCCAAACTGAAAGAACAATCCAGACTTTGGAGGATATGCTTAGAGCTTGTGTGATCGACTTCGGTGGTAGTTGGGATTCACATCTTCCATTGATTGAATTCTCCTACAACAACAGTTATCACTCCAGCATCAACATGGCTCCTTTCGAGGCTCTCTATGGTCGAAAATGTCATTCACCAGTCTGCTGGAATGAGATACGTGAGGCTCAGATTACTGGACCTGACCTCATTCTGGAGACAACTGACAAGGTAAAGAAAGTTCGTGATAACTTACAGGCAGCTCGAAGCCGTCAAAAGAGTTACGCGGACCTAAAACGCAAGCCCTTGGATTTTCAAGTCGG
Organism: Helianthus annuus; assembly: GCF_002127325.2. Taxonomy (NCBI): domain Eukaryota; kingdom Viridiplantae; phylum Streptophyta; class Magnoliopsida; order Asterales; family Asteraceae; genus Helianthus; species Helianthus annuus. The sequence continues at coordinate 123,221,278 of NC_035444.2, forward strand.
TGATCGAGTATTACTTAAGGTCTCACCTTGGAAAGGTGTGATCAGATTTGGAAAGAAAGGAAAACTTGCACCTAGATACGTTGGACCATTCCAGATCGTTGAAAGAATCGGTAAGGTAGCCTACAGACTTCAATTGCCTCCTGAACTTGGAAATGTTCATCCAACCTTTCACGTATCCAACCTCAAAAGGTGTTTAGCTGATGAGAACCTCCACATACCACTTGACGAAATTCGTGTTGATAAAACACTACATTTTGTTGAGAAACCTGTGGAAATTATGGATCGTGAAGTCAAATGGCTTAAACGCAAGCGCATTCCGTTGGTTAAAGTTCGCTGGGAATCTAAACGTGGACCTGAGTTTACTTGGGAACGTGAAGATCAAATGAAGGCGAAGTATCCACATCTATTCCCACGAGTTTCCTCTAAACGAATTTCGGGACGAAATTCCCACAAGTAGGGGAGACTGTGACATTTGTGCTTGTAATCATTGTAAACAGTTCGGTTATCAATGAAATAAAGTTATTTGATCCCAATGTTTGTTTATTCATGTTTGATGTTTTTCATGTTTTGGCTTTATTCGATTTCAAACTCTATATCGCTTTCTGGAGAATTTTACGCAAACTGGTACGAAAACGTAATCAGTTATATGCAACAAATACTCCGGAACATCATTTTATGCTTAACATACCTTAAATAACCTTTACATAACTTAGAAATAAGTTTCGAAGGCTTTGGTATGGCAAAATTCAGTTAATTCGCTTACAGGGACTAAAATTGACAAACTGCGAAAGTATGCCGATTTGAACTGTAACGAACATTCCGGAACATGATCATAAGTTAAACACACCTTAAATATCCTTTACATAGCTTAGAAATAGGCTTTGAGGGGTTCGGTGTGCTAAAATAAACTTTATGCTCATTCAGGGACTAAAAGTGTCAAAAAGTGCATAAGTTTGCACTTTCGCGCATATCTTACGTTCTGATTACTTCCGGACATCCAAAAATTTATGTAAGCATTAAAATATTATGTTTTAATGTTTGGCATGAGAAAAATCCATTCGTCGCGCAATTTGGATCATTTTTCGCGCTTATGCGCATTCCGTCGTAATTAAGCGAACATCGCGATCGTACGACCAAACGAACCGACATCCGAGATATTTTTGAGCATGTTTTGAGTCCCCTATACTTTAACTTCATTTTAGAGCCTTGAAATGAGGTTAACGGGGCTTAAACGTGTCAAAAATGGGCCGAAACGCATGTTTCTAAGCTGCAGGGACCAAAACTGACAAATCTGTCAAACTTTGCCCAGGCGGCCCGCGTGAACATTCATGCAATCCTTAGGCGGGCCGCGTCAGGTCCCCAGAACTGCAAAAACAGTTTTAACAGCTGCTAACAGCTGTTATGCACTCAAAAACCCATTGCAAATGGTATTTTCGAATCAGGGGACTGAAATAATGGGCTCAAATGGTTTTTAAAAACTATGGGTACACATGGATGGCCAAGATCGAAGCACGCTTTGCGAGGAACGATCTTAACGGTTCACCAAATCCTATATATACCCCTCCATGTCTTGCCCATTTCCCTCACACTTGAATTCAGAGGTTGCTCTCTAAGTTGGGGTGCTTTGACACTTCATACCTGAGAGTACTCGGAATTCAATCTTGCGGGGACCCGTTGTAAGTATTTTCGTTCTTTTATTGCTTTTCGAGTCCGAAAGTCAAACTTTGTTTGACTTTCTGCATTGACCAGTTTATGGTCAATGCGAAGTTCGTTTGAACTTCATAACGTGAGCGTAATCACGTTGGTTATAGTCCCTAGCGACTATACCTACTGATTACCACGTTATCTAGGCTTAGTGACGAGCCGTAGTTTCGGTCAAAATGCGTTTTCTTGCGCATTTTGTAACCAAACTACTTTAGGGTATTAAAACCGTTTGTTTTAATACCAAAACCTGTTTTCTAAACATGTTCTAGCATGTTTAGCTCGTCGCTTTTAGTTTTGTGCTTGTTTAGGGTCGTAAGGGTAAGCGATCTAATCAATCGCTTATACTTACGAACCCGACCCATTTGGTCGATCATTAGGATCCGACCAAACACATTAGGTGACCATAGTGTATAGGGAATAACCTTTCAAGGTTATACCTTATGGTCACGCCATTTGAGTAGTTGTATGACAAGTGGTTCTTATGCTTTAGGTAAATTACCAAAATGCCCTTTTTACACTCAAATTCATTTTAAACTTATGTAACATAAATTTTGACACCTAAACTGATTTAGCAACAATATTAAGTGTGTTAAGGCATATCTTGCTTGTCATAGGGCTAGTTAGGCGTTTCAAGCGCGTTTTACGCAAACGACGCGTTAAAGTAGCATAAGCTACCTAAGCGGGTCGTAACGGGTCAAAAGCACTTAGGATAAGTTTCGTTTTAGTATGTAGGCTTTGTCAAACCATATTACATAAGTTCCCACACTTATTTGGTTTGCGAACCCTCGTACTACCCGATCCTCCGATAGGTCCGTTTATTAATGTAGGTGCCTTTATAGGTGCTGTTTGATTCCGTGATCTTCTAGCATTGCTTGGTGGTTGTTCTACGACTTCTAAGCAATCTCAAGTGAGTACATAGTCCCCTCTTTTACTGTTTTCCAAACATTTTGGGGTGAAACACATGTGCCTACTTGTTACTTTCATTCTTTTCATGCTTTCATATCATATACTGGCTATGTTCATTAATACATTTGTTTTACATGACATTTTCACGCTATGTATGTTCATTATACTTAGTACATTTGTTTTTACATGACATTTTCACGCTATGTATGTTCATCATACTTAGTGCATTTATTTTACATGACATTTTCACGCTATGTATGTTCATCATACTTAGTGCATTTGTTTTACATGACATTTTCATGCTTACATTTTGGGTATGACATTTGGTTTGTTTAAGTGGGACAATATACATTCATTAACATTGATCATGCCGCTCGTTAGTAGGTAATGGTACCATAGGAATTGACAACTCCCATTCCTGAAATCCTGGGTATGTTTGGATTGGAAGGAATGACCGAATTCGATTAAAACATTTAGACAGATAGACCTTTAATTTGTTTAAAGGTTTATCACCACAGTTGCAAGGCTTGAATGTATGCATTTTCACAATACCGCATAAATGTTTGTATTCATTATAGCATGCATTTTCCACAAAACATAGCGTTGATTTAAACCATGTTTTACTTCAATACACTGTTTTGTGCATTTTTCCTATGGTTTAGTTGATACATATTTCACTAACCATACATTGACATTTTGATTACACATTACATGATTGATATTTGACATAGACAATGTTGATATTGATATATATACATTTTGACATGGTTTTCACAATAACATTGGGCAAATGGTTTAGACATGGGCAACTTTCATTGGGTGGTTTATTTGAGTCATTCAACTTGGACTTAATCATTTTTCTTACAAATAACACATTTTTCATAAGACATTGTTTTACAACACTGTTCGATAAATATATATACAAACTCATTTTACTTAGTTATTCATTTAACCTTACATTACTTTTTCACATATCATCTACTTTATCATCGCTTTTCAAATGATTTATAAAACAAAACATGTTACAAGGATCATGACTGACTTTGTTAAACAACCCTTTTCTAAAACCTAAGTCATGAATCCTATTTTCACAAAACCTATGTTACTCACTGGCATTTTTATGCTAACGTACTTTATTTTCACATGTGTTTCAGGAGCAAATGCGTAGGATGATCGTGACACGCTAGGGTGGACTTGGGCCTTAGTGACATAAAAGAAAACTAGACGTAGTTTAATTTCGTCATGTGCTCTTTATTTCTGTAGTTTTAAGACAATGTGGCTTGTTGGTTCTTGTTTGAACAATGAATTCCACCCTCGGGTGATGAATAAGATAATACTTTAAATGCCATGGTTGTGAAACAATAATTCTGTTACAACACTCCCCGACGTTTCCGCCACGATTTGATGTTTTACGTGGTCGGGGTGTGACATGTGTGTAGCCAAGAAAACATCTGGGTTCAATGGTGAGCTCAAAAACGGAAACGCGGAGATGGGGTTAATCCCGGAAAATCAGCGAAAACTTAAAGGAATCAAGTTGTCACTGAATTGTTCTGGCGGCAATTTGAAAGAAAGGAATTTTTCAAACGCAATGTGTTTATAAAAATTAAAAGTTACTAAATCCTATTGATGTGAAGACTTGGTGGAGTGGCGTGTATGTTCTGCTTGTTTATGAGAGAACCCGGGTTCAAGTCTTGCTCGGGTTATCTTTTTATTGTTTTTGATCCTTTCACAGTTTCAAAGGATTACACAATTTGTCCCTGTTATAACTTTATGTTAATTACACAAGTGGTCCATGAAATTTAATTAACTAGCTAACTAAGTTATAACTTAGTTAACTAAACTTATTAACTAGTTTAAAAAAAGATTAACTTGTATAACTTTGAAAAATAGTTTATTTTTGTAAAAGAACACAACTTTTAACTGTACATTTTATTAACTTAACTATTTAAACAAATAAATAAATAACCAAAAAAAAAACTTTCGACGGTTATTTAATTCGCAAAAAAAAAAAAAATCTCCGAGTTTCAAGGATTAGGATCCAAAATTCAAAACGGGTCGAATTTTGGAAACCCATTTTGAAGGATGTTACAGTCTCTCCTACTTTTAGGAATTTCGTCCCGAAATTAAGAGTAAACCAAAATCGGTAACTGTTTTAGCATATTCCCCTAGGAGTTTACTTTAAGATGGAAATCAAGATAGGGTTTAAGTTCGATTGTGGCGGTAACGTTCCTGGTAGAGGAATCGCTCTTTGTTGCCAGAGATGTAAAATTCAAAAGCGTCGTAATACGGTGATGGCTCGTAGCACAACAAGGATATGTTACTGAGTCGTAATTATGATGCCTAACTGGAATTTGCATCATGATAAGGTATTTTGAGAAAATCAAAACGTCATGATGATATTGTTTGTTACACATGGAATCACAAAATAAAGTCATTAACCACACTGATAACACTTACACTGGACTTCTCATGACAATTAACAATGCCTTTGATCTTTTGACAAGAACACTTATATATAGGAAGTACCAATTGCGTATCCACCATGTCCTTGTCAAATTTTCTTGGGCTTTGTTATCAAGTCATGATTAGTTCTATGTGACTCATCCTAAAATCTACCAAACATAACCAATCATAACAACCAATGCGTGAGTCTTGAATCCGAAGAAAGCAAGACTAATTGATGGTGGTACCTCTATCTGGTGTTATAAGGAAGTGGGCAGCCTATGAACAAGTGAGACGTGACCCACTTTCCCTAAGTTATGAAACGAGGTCCATCGTGATGTATGATGACATGAAATTCAATCGATGTAAATGACATGATATGAAATGTAATGAAAATAAATGGCGTAGCATAATATGATATGAAATAATGAAATCTTGAAATGTTAATACCCAAATTGAAAACAATGGTAATTTGAGTAGTCAAAACAAGAAATGTAATTGATAAAAACTTGGAATGTAGATAAAAATGATATAAACGACTGGAGCCTTGAGTCTTCATGGTGGAAGAAAAACGAGTTGGGTTGCTTGTTCGCACCGTTGTTGACCTCAGCTGGGTTTGCGTTGATGTTGTAAGCGCTACCCCTTGCTGGTGGGGGTGTTGGGTTTGCCTAGTTCGCTTGGTTAGCTGGGTTTGCTTGTATCTGAGTGTTGGTGATGTTAACCAATCTAGAGCACGTGTTTCTGAAGTGGGTAGGGTCACCACAATTAAAGCAAACTCGAACATATGGAACCATGGGATAATGCTGTTGTTGATAGGGTTGGATCATGTTTTGGGCAGGAGGTGGAGCTTGGTTTTGAGGGGTACGACGTTTGTTACTCAAATCACCATAACGCCCACAATTGGCACACAGTCGGCAGGGTATGGTGGATTGATGGTGGTAGTTGCAGGTGTTGCAATGATGGTAAGGACCAGTGTAGGGTTTCTTGTTTGGGTAAATTGGGTTAAGTGTGTCACACCCCAACCGATGGCGGAAACATCGGGTTGAGACGAACAAATTGCTCAAAACAACATAACACTAAATGTGACAATATGATTAAATCATTTTATTAAAACTAAAGAATAATACATTGTTTCAAATAGTAAACATATTACAACAAACATGGTTTATTATTAAAGTGGGTATCTAGTCCATCCTAACTTGATTCCTTCATCATCTTGACTATCAACCTGCAACATGTATTAAAATAACATCAACAAAAAGTTGGCGAGTATACAGGTTTGATACATAGCGTAAAGTATAATAAAAAGTTTAAATACTCATATCCAACATGAACAACATAATACGAGTTACTAATATGATGAAACGGTGTCACTATATGTCAAAGCCAAGTTTCCAACGCAAACACCCCAAGACTCACTCAAGGGCGGTGCGTAAATACGTATAAGAAGTCTAACAAGTCTCACAAGTTTCCAACGCAAACACCCCAAGACTCACTCAAGGGCGGTGCGTAAATAAGTATAAGAAGTCTCACAAGTCTCACAAGTTTCCAACGCAAACACCCCAAGACTCACTCAAGGGCGGTGCGTAAATAAGTATAAGAAGTCTCACAAGTCTCACAAGTTTCCAACGCAAACACCCCAAGACTCACTCAAGGGCGGTGCGTAAATAAGTATAAGAAGTCTAACAAGTCTCATAAGTTTCACAAGTCTCACAAGTTTCACAAGTTTAGCCAGGTTAATGAGCATATAGACACGAAATGTTTGCATAGCATACAAGATTAACAAGCATCAAATTGTTTCATGTTTAAAAATGGATAAAGTGTGCATAGAACAAGTTTCAAGCGTTGCGTGTTTTTGTATAGAATACATGTTGCACCCAAAAGTGATAAAATAAAAATAGGATCAAGTATACTCACATTGGTTGCGTTTGAGATTCCTCGAAATAACGCACGAGTAAGAATTGAGAATAATCCAAGAGAATGAGGACGATTATCCTAAATATGAAATACGTGTACGAATTCGTTAAATAAGATTCCAAATATTTAAGGTTTGCGAATTAGATTTATTGGCTAAAAAGTTCCTAGTTTGCATTGCTTACACACATTGATTACATCTTTAATTATTCATATTTGTAAAATTTAGTCTTATTTGTATTTCATGTTAAAGGAAATAATATAAAACGTTAATTATTTAGTTTTAAAACTAAATTGTATAGTTATATTATTTTATTAAAATAAAAGACATTAAACCAAAAGAAATGTCGTCATATTTATTACTTTTATGAAATTGGAATTAAGTTGATCTCACAAGCATGATCATCTTTAAAAGAAGAGTACGTAAACTTTTTGATATATAACTCAAAAGAAAGCAAATAAAATGATTGGATAAAATAAAAATAAATATCCAAACCAGCTTGTGCGTGACTTTTATTGAAGAACAAAACATCACCAAATCAGTTTGTTTATACAAAAAAATATATATGCCAGACGCATGGGGCCGGGTTGGACCTGCGACTTGCCCTGGTTTACTCGAACAGTATTTACATGAAGTTCAATGTGCCGCATTTGTTTTTGTGATTCAATTAGTTGTGATTTAGAGTTAACATGTATAGAACTGTTTGCACATGATTCTAAAAGAAAGGAAGATAAGTAACAATGTTATATATAACAGTTGAAGAACAAGATAGAATGTGAAGGTATACCGAACAAAGCGTCGAGAAATCAAAGACGATGATGAGGCCGCGTCGAGTCCCTCTCCGGTCGTCTTCTCCGATCACCGGTGACGTCTGATCCTTCCGGCGAGTGTGGGGGTGGTACGAAATGATGTTGATTGTGTCGAGTTCTGATCTTTCAACAAGGTTATGGTATGGTGTGTCGATACAGATTTGTGGGTTGTGAAATTCGTGATGAAGGTCCGGTTCTTATAACGTTCAAAGGTCTCGGAATTTATGGAAATATGTTATGATTGATTAAATGTAACGGAAATTCGTGTAATTACCTTTTATTTCGACAATCAAGTTTAAGCCAAAAAAAAGGAAACGCTTCATGATAATCAATTTTCGAACAATCAGGGTGGCAATAAATGGAAACTCTAATCAAAGAAAAGAAGGAAACATTGCTGTCGGCTCTGTGTTTGGCGGCAATTGTTTTAAAACAGCGACTTTTTCGGCTTTAGATCTATTTTAGTTGAGTTTAAATCAGTAAGTATAGAAGTGTTGAAGTGGTAACAAGTTTGCTTGTTGGACGTGTAGACCCGGGTTCGAGTCCTGCGTTTTACATGTTTTCCTTTTCTTTTTAAATGTGAAGTTATAACATGTTACAATGTATCCCCCTTACTTATCATAACTTGACTAACTTGGTTATTAGTTTAGATTTCCTAACTTAACCACCAAACATCACTAACTACTTTATTTTTATTATAACAATAGATTATTTCTACAAAAATAAAATAAAATAAAAACAAAATAATAAAAAAAAAGAACAAAACTTTTTAAATTTGTAAATTTAATTAATTTAATTAATTAACTAATGAATAATTAATTGACCATATTTATAACGATTAATTATTTTGCGAAGCTCTCGAGTTTCAAGGATTAGGATAAAAAAACGGGTCGGATTTCGGGAATCCATTTTGACGGGTGTTACAGTCTCCCCTACTTTAGGAGATTTCGTCCTCGAAATCTAAGAGGAAGCCTTCTAAAGATTCAAATGAAATCATAGAGTAGATGAGACTTGATCATATTGTTTTGTCTAAGAGAAATTGTTTTCGTGGATGCGTCACATAGCAAATAGTTTTACATAGCATATAAAAGGCTCAATTAGTTTCACGTAGCATAATCATGATTTCACGTGGTATAACTAACATAGATAATGAAAGAATCGTAAATTTAGTTCGTTCATGAGAGCTTATTATTATTTGTTTTAGATTGCGAAGATAGTGCGATTCGTGTCTCAAGCTTGAAATGAAAGCAACGTTCAAATAAAAAGTTTCGTTGAGAAAGAAGAAGAGTTGGTAACTACCTCCGAGGTAAGGAAATCACCCCTAGCTCATTGGTGAAGTTGTAAAGTGAGTGGAGCTAATCGCCAAGGTAAGGAAATCACTCCTATCTTTACGATAAGCTTCCATTTTTTGGAAATATGAGTATTACCATAAAAATTTAGAACGATCCACATCACATACTTAGTTAACAAGATTAACGTATCACTGGCATGTGAATAAACAGGTCAACCCATCGTGTACCGCAATTGAAAAACTTAACATGACCTCTCGTTCACGGGTGGGGCGCTACTCCTATAGCACTACGCATAGTGCTATACATGTTAAGGTGTGGGTTCAAGGACATGTTCATCACATAAGAATAACCCAACGACACGAATCCAATATAACGTATTAGTATGCATGTATTAAATTGTAATGATATGACGTACAAATGTAAAACACATGAAAATTGAGATAGCATAATAGAGAGATAGCATAAAAGAGATAAACATAAAACATGGATTGTCACGGAACGTAACATAAGACTATTCCAAAGTGAATCGAAGTCCTTTTCGAATTAAGGAAACGTGCTTTGGCCTAATAGACAAATACTCTCATCGATGAGCGATTAACGATATTTGTCCTTCCAGTTACTACACGTCCTTAATCGATTGGAAACATCGAAACTTTGGCGAGAATGAAAATAGATGAGTGGGACTAGTTAACAAGATGCGAGTTTCACCTCTAACTTGATAACATCGAACCCTAGTGTGGTTGGTACTTATCCAAAGATAAGGGTCCACTAGAATATGAAATGGAAATTTCCTTCAAGATTTGGATCTCACTCCTAACTTGAGGGTAGATTTCGTGCAAAATTCAAAATTTAGCTGAATGAAAGTCATCACCAAATGTGGGAATCACCCCTATTTTGGTGAGTCGTTTCGATTGTGTTATAAGAGTGTCTTCAAAGCCTCCAAGTGTGTATTGTGTTAGTCTTAGGAAAGGCATGTATATTAAGAGTCCAAGAAAGTAGAGGGAAGCAAAGAAGATAGAAAGAAAGTTGTTTTAAGCAACACATAATGAATAAGCTCTAAAGCTCTTAAACTATAGACTAGGCAAGGCATTCCTAATTCCCTATAGTTATGGCTCTGATACCAATCTGGTATCAGAGTATTCCTACTATAGACTAGGGAAAAGTATGGCAATCTTCCTAATTCCCTATAGCTATGGCTCTGATACCAATCTGTCACACCCCAATGGCGGAAACATCGGGATGAGATGAACAAATTGCTCAAAACAACATAACACTAAATGTGACAATATGAATTAAATCATTTTATTAAAACTAAAGAATAATACATTGTTTCAAATAGTAAACATATTACAACAAACATGGTTTATTATTAAAGTGGGTATCTAGTCCATCCTAACTTGATTCCTTCATCATCTTGACTATCAACCTGCAACATGTATTAAAATAACATCAACAAAAAGTTGGCGAGTATACAGGTTTGATTCATAGCGTAAAGTATAATAAAAAGTTTAAATACTCATATCCAACATGAACAACATAATACGAGTTACTAATATGCTGAACCGGTGTCACTATATGTCAAACCCAAGTTTCCAACGCAAACACCCTAAGACTCACTCAAGGGCGGTGCGTAAATAAGTATAAGAAGTCTAACAAGTCTCACAAGTTTCCAACGCAAACACCCCAAGACTCACTCAAGGGCGGTGCGTAAATAAGAATAAGAAGTCTCACAAGTCTCACAAGTTTCCAACGCAAACACCCCAAGACTCACTCAAGGGCGGTGCGTAAATAAGTATAAGAAGTCTCACAAGTCTTACAAGTTTCCAACGCAAACACCCCAAGACTCACTCAAGGGCGGTGCGTAAATAAGTATAAGAAGTCTAACAAGTCTCACAAGTTTCACAAGTCTCACAAGTTTCACAAGTTTAGCCAGGTTAATGAGCATATAGACACGAAATGTTTGCATAGCATACAAGATTAACAAGCATCAAATTGTTTCATGTTTAAAAATGGATAAAGTGTGCATAGAACAAGTTTCAAGCGTTGCGTGTTTTTGTATAGAATACATGTTGCACCCAAAAGTGAAAAAATAAAAATGGGATCAAGTATACTCACATTGGTTGCGTTTGAGATTCCTCGAAATAACGCACGAGTAAGAATTGAGAATAATCCAAGAGAAGGAGGACGATTATCCTAAATATGAAATACGTGTACGAATTCGTTAAATAAGATTCCAAATATTTAAGGTTTGCGAATTAGATTTATTGGCTAAAAAGTTCCAAGTTTACATTGCTTACACACATTGATTACATCTTTAGTTATTCATATTTGTAAAATTTAGTCTTATTTGTATTTCATGTTAAAGGAAATAATATAAAACGTTAATTATTTAGTTTTAAAACTAAATTGTATAGTTATATTATTTTATTAAAATAAAAGACATTAAACCAAAAGAAATGTCGTCATATTTATTACTTTTATGAAATTGGAATTAAGTTGATCTCACAAGCATGATCATCTTTAAAAGAAGAGTACGTAAACTTTTTGATATATAACTCAAAAGAAAGCAAATAAAAGGATTGGATAAAATAAAAATAAATATCCAAACCAGCTTGTGCGTGACTTTTATTGAAGAACAAAACATCACAAATCAGTTTGTTTATACAAAAAGATATATATGCCAGACGCATGGGGCCGGGTCGGACCTGCGACTTGCCCCGGTTTACTCGAACAGTGTCACACCCCGACCACGTAGGACAACAAACCGTGGCGGAAACGTCGGGGAGTGTTGTAACAGAAGCTATTGTTTCATAACCATGGATACAAAAAGTGTTTCGTTTTATTGATAACATTAAATATTAACATTGTCTCATCACATAACAAACAAGTTTCTTATTGACTATCATAGTTATTATGTCACTAAGGCCTTGTCCAGATCCTACGTGACGCATGCATCCTAGAAATCAATCAAGCATCAACACCTGAAACATATGCAAAAACTTAGTGAGCAAAGAAATGCTGGCGAGTACATAGGTTTTATAAGAGTATCGGAATCATGGCTCATTTATATGTTGCAGTACTTTATTAGACTACAAGAGTCAAAATACAAATCTTGTTTTGAAAAGTGTATTGCAACATAATTAACCAACTCAAATCAAGTGGGTTATAGTTTATAAAACCTCGTAGCCATGCTTCTTAACCCCAAAAACATTTGTTTTAGAAAACCAACTTGTAAAACATCTTGTAAAAACTCGTTAAAAACTCGTATGGTTTATATTATTTCGAAAACCTCGTTTGTGTGATATCGTTCCAAAATGGTTTACCCAAGTAAACTAAATAACGCCACGGTATGTAATATGTTGAAAACACTTATATATAGGAAGTACCAGCGGCGTATCTACCATGTTTTCACCATATCACACCCGTCCCGTTATCTAAACACTAACCAAAAACCAATCGTTTACCCAAATCGTTTAACTTGTTAAAATCGTTTTCCAAATCGTTTCCAAATCGTTAACTCGTTCAAATCATTTAAATCGTCCTCGTTTTAATTGTGAAAAACTATTTGTGGTTGCCTCGCTAATAACATTCAAACCTTCGTGACTCGATCACCTTGCTTCTCGTTTCTCGAATTAACAAACCACCAAAGGGTAAGTTAACAAACATCAGATTCAGTCGCTACCCACAACCCCCACACATAACCATGGGTGTAGTAAAGTAACGGGATTTGTCAGATCCTATGGTACCATAACCTAATACTGGTCGGTTGGGCCAAAATTAATGAATGCCATTTGTTATGTAACTACAACCATCAAGTTTTGTTCACATTATTGAAATCGTTATTAGTTTAGTAAAAAAAATCGTTTTAATCGTTTTTGAAATCATCGTTTAAACCTTGAAAACATTTCGTACACATGAATCACCCCAAAACATTTAAAAACAGTAAAATAGGGGAACTATGTACTCACATGGAGTGCAAAGTATCTTCAATCAATAGAACTCAAGCAAACTCAAGCAATCAAACAGCACCTAGTAATCGAATCACTAGTCAAACAATAGACGCCTAAATCGGAAGATCGGATAGAATGAAGTCTTGTAAACCAAATGAGTGTTGGAACTCATGTGATATGGTTTAGCAAAGCTTACATCCTAAATTGAAACCAAACCTAAGTGCTTTCGACCCATCGCGATCCATTAAGGTAGCTTACGCTATTTTAACGCGTCGTGCGCGCAAAAGCGCGTTCGAGACGTCTAACTAGTCCTATGACAAGTATTATATGCCTCTTTATGTTTAAATATGTTACATAATCTGTTACGTGGCAAAAGCTTAGGTTACATATGCTTAATTACTAATTATGCATGAAAAGGGTATTTTGGTAATTTACCAAAGGCATATAAACTACCTATCATGCGACTAATCAAACCTAAGTGACCATAAGGTATAACCTCGGAAGGTTATTCCCTACGCTACTATGGTCACTAAACATGTTTGGTCGGATCCTAACGATCGACCAAACGGGTAGTGTTCGAAAGTCTAAGCGGGTGTTTAGTCCGCTTGACTTATGACTCTACACAAGCACCGATCTAAAAGTAACGAGCTAAACATGCTAGAACATGTTTAGTTAAGTTGGAAAACAGGTTTTGATATCAAAACAAACGGTTTTGATACCCTAGAGTAGTTTTTTTTTTGGGTAAAGGGTTACCCCGGTGATTCTATTAAAATGCAACCGCAAATAAGTACAAGTAGTGAGGATGTGTTCCACACTAGTTCATATACAGGACATGCCCCATATATGTAAATCAAAAACAAAAACCAAAGACCTATAATACCCCATAACCTAGTCTACTATACATCATGACACGACATCTAGTAGACAAATAATGCAAAACATAAAACAAAATCCTCAACCGCCATCATCAAAGATAAAGTAGCCACAAAACCGCAGCCCCTTCAGACGAAAAGCAGATAGCCTATCCATTAGAGAACTTGGTAGAAGAGGTGCTTGCCCCTGCTTTCGAAGAGAAAGGATGAGTACCCGATGTCATAAATGCACTAGTTTCATTGTAGACTTCTTCAACCTCCTCCTCATCCGACACCTGCCTGTCATTCGACTGTTTCTTCTCCACTCGACCCACAGTGGTACCTCCCTGATTACCAGTATCATCCTTCAGAATGTCAAACGGGTTAGACGTTGAAACCTGATTCTGCATCGGACTCTTTGAGGACGATTTTGGTTTAGGGTTGACGACTGGCCTGTAGACTACCTTAGGCTTCTGATTTTTCATATGGATGCCTTGGTTGTTCACTTTCTTCTTCTTGGCCCCTACAACCTGAAATTCATCATTGTTCTTTTCAGCAACTCCACTAGAAGATACCTGAGGGTTCTTCGGGCACGAGCTGTCATCATGACCAAACACACAACAAGAGGAGCACCTTAGAGGCTCCCAATCATATTCAATCTTGACCTCCACCTTTGAATACCCACTACCATCCATCGATGGGATAGCAACTGTAACACTCTTTTTTAACTCAGCCCCCGCTTGCACTTCAATGAGCGCTCTAGCATAGCTGCTCCTTCCCCAAGATTCAGCACACATCGAGGCAGTATACGTATCCAACATCTTAGGTATCCCAATCATAGAGGCAACCAAGCTAAGCCCATCCTCAGTAAATGCCTCTAATGGCACATCATGCATCTTGACCCAAACTGGAACCACTTTAATGTCCTCTTTTTCCATCTTGATAGAGGGCGACCACTCCTTCAAAATTATGGGAACACTTCTGATTAGCCAAGGCCCATCCTCTAGCATTTGATTCATCCCTTCATTAGAAGTAAACTTAAAGAAAAATAACCCGTTTGCATTCATCATGAGCCGGAAAAGCCCATATTTAGCCTAGTTGTTCTTAGCAAAGTAATCAACCACAGGAAATGCCAACCGTTTACCCAGAAAATATCCAAACAAAGTGTTAGCATACCTATCAGTAACTTGTTGAACCGATGACAAAGGAATAACAACATCAGCACCGTCAACTTTCTCGGCAGATTCCATCGCCCGAAAATTCACTTTAACCTTCTCCTTTGTATTCTTAACAATGTGAGCAAAAGAAACAGGATCGGCAGGCCCCGAAGTACCTTGAGCAGCCCTGTTTTCAGCCGAGAAGGATGCACCAAAAAATTCTGATTTTGGTGTATACTTGCTAGGGTAATCCCAAAAGTTGTCTGACTTTCCGACTTCCCGTTTTTCCAAGCGAACCAGAACTGTGACCCTTGTTAGATCATCAATGATGTTTGAAGACTTAGGGTCATTTTGTGTTCCAATCGTTACACCACGCTTTGGCTGCAAAGTGTTCCATCAACATCAAGAAACCGTGCAGCTATTTGATCAAACGATAATCTCGGCTTTCCACGAGTATCCTGTTGGTTTCCACCAGAATTGTTAAGTTCATCCATTCCCATAATGTATGCCGGCTGAAAACAAAAGCAAACGTGACAAACCCTAGCCGAACTCAAACAACTGAAAACAAATAAACCCTAGCCGCCGTCAATCTTAAATTCGATCAAACCCCAACCTGAAGCCAAATTATCGACAAACCCTAGCTCAGATTTGCAGCCTCCAAACTGATTTCTATCAGCAATCGGATAACACCCACTAGGCACTCCCAATCTGCCGTAATCAGATTGTAGAAACCCTAGCAACCGTACCCAAATATGCAGAAACGAAACCTGAACAACCTTGGCGCCGTCAACCCTAATGCAATCAGGAGATGACGAAGCAGCGAACAGCAATGATACTCTCTTGTAGTAAACCCAAACCTGATTAAACTTGAATCCAATTAAACGCAGCAGCCAAGTACAAAGAGCCCAAGAACAGAAGAAAAAACGTAACCCTAATACCTAAAACAGACCAAAGACGAATTATAATGAATTGCAAGGATAAACTAGAGATCATAAGACTCTAATCATACAAACAATCATCATAATCAGCATGAAATCATGAATTTTAGGTCACAGAAAGGTGGTCGCCGTTTTTCTCCATTAGAGAGAGAGAACTAGGGTTTTCATCTAACTCAGTTTGGTTACAAAATACGCATAAACATGCATTTTGGCCGAAACTACGACTCGTCACTACGCCTAGTCAACGTGGTAATCAGTAGGTATAGTCACAAGGGACTATAGCCATCGTGATTACGCTCACGTTGCAAAGTTCAACGGAACTTTGTGTTGACCATTGACTTGGTCAAAGCCTTGTTTGACTTTCATGCTTGAAATACAAGAACAAGCAAGAAGAGGACTTACAAAGGGTCCAAGATGGATGTTTGATCTAAAATAGCTCAGTTATGAAGTGTAAACACCCCAACTTAGAGCTGAATTCAGATCAAGTGTGAGAATGAAGTGAAGTGGGGGTTGCTATTTATAGGAAGTGGAGATCAATAGGATGATTCCAAGTGGTTTGAGGGAGTAATCTTGGCCATACATGTGGGTTAATGGTATTAGAATACAATGGGAGTCGAAAACCAGCTCCAGGTATTGCAAATATTACATTAAAACCCCTGAATTCAGCCCAGATTGCTGTTTCTGAACTTTCTGTCTGGCAAGTCTACGCGGCCCGCGTAACCTACACACCAAACCCTACGCGGCCCGTGTGAGGAAGTTTCACAGAATGTCAAAACAGGTCCCTGCACTTCAGAATCATGCAATTCGGCTCATTTTTGACACGTTTAAGCCCCGTTAACCTCATTTCAAGGCTCTAAAATGATGTTAAAGTATAGGGAACTCAAAACATGCTCAAAACTATCTCGGATGTCGGTTCGTTTGGTCGTACGGTTGCGTTGTTCGGTTAATTACGACGGAAGTCGTAATGAACGCAAAAACGATCCAAATTAAGCGACGAATGAAATTTTATCATGCCACACACTAAAACATAATATTTTAATGATTACATGAATTTTTGGATGTCCGGATATATTCAGAACGTAAAATATGCGCGAAAATGCAAACTTGTGCACTTTTTGACGCTTTTAGTCCCTATTGATTAATAAAGTTTATTTTAGCATACCGAACCCCTCAAAGCCTATTTCTAAGCTATGTAAAGGATATTTAGGGTATGTTTAACTTATGATCAAGTTCCGGAATGTTCGTTACTATAAAAATCAGTATAGTTTCGCAGTTTGACATAAATAGTCCCTGCGATCGAACAAAGTTGATTTTTAACACACCAAACCATTCAAAACTTATTTCTAAGTTATGTGGAGGTTATTTAAGGTATGTTAAGCCTATGTCACTATTCCAGAATGTTTGTCGCGTTATAATGACTGTGTTTACGCACCAATTCGCGTTTAACTTTCCAGAAAGCGATTTAAAGCTTGAAATTGGAATCGAATCGAATTGTAAAAATCACCAAACACAAATACACACATAATAACATCAAAACACATATAATAACACCAAAGCACATTGTTTTATTAATAATCAACATTGTTTTAGATCGTACATCGATTACAGAGCACAGTTGTCACAGTCTCCCCTACTTCAGAAAATTTCGTCCCGAAATTTTAACTAGAGGAAGCTTGTGAAAACAAATGCGGATATTTTGTCATCATTTGGTCCTTACGTTCCCAAGTAAATTCTGGGCCACGTTTGGACTCCCAACGAACTTTAATCAAATGAATCCGTTTGTTCTTCAACTACTTGAATGTACGGTCCACTATCTCCATGGGTTTCTCGACAAAGTGCATCGTTTCATCGATTCGGATCTCGTCGAGAGGAATGTGAAGATCAGTGTCAGCTAAACACTTTCGCAAATTGGACACGTGAAAAGTCAGATGAATATTTCCAAGCTCTGGAGGTAGCTCTAGTCGATAGGCAACCTTCCCAATTCTTTCCACAATCTTGAATGGTCCCACATATCGAGGTGCAAGTTTTCCTTTCTTTCCAAATATCACGACTCCTTTCCAAGGTGAAACCTTGAGTAGGACACGATCTCCGACTTGAAATTCTAAGGGCTTGCGTCGCATATCCGCATAACTCTTTTGACGGCTTCGAGCGGTCACAAGATTATCGCAGATTTTCTTGATTTTGTCCGTTGTTTCCAAAACGAGCTCAGGTCCAGTAAGCTGAGCTTCACCGGTCTCGTTCCAACAGACAGGTGAACGACATTTTCGACCGTAGAGAGCTTCGAATGGTGCCATTTTGATGCTAGCATGATAACTATTGTTGTAAGAGAACTCGATCATTGGCAGATGAGAATCCCAATTACCACCTAAGTCTATCACGCATGCTCTAAGCATATCATCCAAAGTTTGAATCGTCCTCTCGGATTGTCCATCTGTTTGGGGATGATAAGCAGTGCTTAGATTTAGTTGGGTTCCCATAGCAGATTGCATGGTCTTCCAGAAATGAGATGAAAATCGAGCATCACGATCGGAAATGATATCCAAAGGAACGCCATGTCGTGAAACAATCTCATCAACATAAATCTTTGCAAGTTTATCAGCAGATAGATCCTCGCGAATCGGAAGAAAATGAGCTGACTTCATTAATCGATCGATAACAACCCAAATAGCATCGTGACCTTTAGATGTACGCGGTAACTTAGTGATGAGATCCATCGCAAGGCTCTCCCACTTCCAAACCGGTATTTCTGGTTGTACAAGCAAACCAGAAGGTCGTTGATGTTCAGCCTTGACTTTGAGACAAGTTAGGCATTTTGATACATACAAGGCAACATCTTTCTTCATACCAGGCCACCAGAACTTAGTATGAAGATCCTTGTACATTTTATCAGCACCAGGATGGATAGAATATCGAGACTTGTGAGATTCGTCCATCACTAGGGTGCGAAGATCGTCTTGTTTCGGAATCCACAAACAATCCTTGAAGTAGAGTAAACCATCGCCTTTCCTTTCGAGTTTAAGCTCAAGTTGAAGTGGTAGCTCATCTTTCAATAAACCCTTGATCACACAGGATCGTTGAGTTTGAAGGACACGAGATTGGATATCGGATAGAGCTTGGATAGAATAAAGCTTGACTCGCTCTTTTCGACTAAGCGCATCGGCTACGACATTCGCCTTACCAGGATGGTAGCGAATCTCGCAATCGTAATCGTTCAAGAGTACAACCCAGCGTCGTTGCCTCATGTTCAGCTCTTTCTGATTAAGAATATGCTGGAGACTTTTGTGGTCTGTGAAAACCACACACTTCGTTCCATAGAGGTAGCGTCTCCAGATTTTAAGCGCGAAAACCACAGCTCCTAACTCAAGATCATGAGTCGTATAGTTCTTCTCGTGAACTTTCAACTGTCTAGATGCATATGCTATAACCTTACCTTGTTGCATGAGGACGCAACCAAGGCCAAAGTTGGACGCATCACAATAGACAACGAAATCATCGCTTCCCTCGGGCAGAGATAGAACAGGAGCATTACATAACTTCTGCTTCAGCGTTTAGAACGCTTTTTCTTGCTTGGGTCCCCACTCAAAAGGCTTATTCTTCTGAGTCAAAGCAGTGAGTGGAACCGCAATCTTCGAGAAATTAGAAATGAATAGACGATAATAAGCAGCAAGACCAAGAAAAGATCGAATTTCTATAAGTGTCGTCGGCGTATTCCAATCCTTAATAGCAGCAATCTTGGATGGATCCACATGAATACCTTGCTTGTTGACTATATGACCCAAAAACGAAACTTATTTGAGCCAGAATTCACACTTGGAGAATTTAGCAAAAAGTTGTTCCTTCTTCAGGAGTTCCAATGTTAAGCGAAGGTGTTGCTCGTGCTCGGCTCGAGAGTTCGAATAAACGAGAATATCGCCGATGAACACTATAATGAACTTGTCTAAATAAGGTTTATAGACCCTATTCATTAATTCCATGAAGATGGCTGGAGCATTTGTCAAACCAAATGGCATGACAGTGAACTCGTAATGGCCATATCTCGTGCGGAAAGCAGTTTTGGGAATATCTTCTTCGAGAACACGAAGTTGATGATACCCAGAACGCAGATCGATCTTAGAAAAACAGGAAGCACCTTGCAGCTGGGCAAAGAGATCATCAATTCGAGGTAGGGGATATCGATTCTTGATGGTAAGCTTATTAAGCTCACGATAATCGATACACATTCGAAAAGACCCATCTTTCTTTTTCACGAAGAGGACAGGAGCTCCCTAAGGTGAATAACTCGGACGGATGAATCCTTTATCAGATAGCTCTTGAAGCTGTTTCGATAACTCTTGCATCTCTGATGGTGCAAGACGATAAGGTGCTTTCGCAATCGGGTTGGCATTGGGTACAAGGTCGATATGAAACTCAACTTGACGAACTGGAGGTAAACCAGGCAGTTCATCAGGAAACACCTCTGGGTAATCCCGAACAATCAGAATATCCTGAATACTCTTACTCTTGTCTTTCTCCTCGGTGACATGTGCTAGAAAAGCAACATATCCTTTTCTCAAATAACTTTGGGCCTTTGTACACGACATAAGCTTTAAACCGTCTGATGGTTTCTCGCCTCGAACTTCCAGAACATCGCCAGACGGAAGAGGAATACGAACAATCTTATCGAAACAAACCACCTCAGCGTGGTGTTTGGTTAACCAATCCATTCCAACGATAATGTCGAAGCTCCCAAGTTGCATTGGCGTGAGGTCAATAGGAAAAAGATGGTTATCAAGGTTCAACTGACAATCACGAATAACAGAGTCGAGGACAAGAGGTTTACCAGTAGCAACTTCGACAGATAAGGGTTTCCTCAATTTAGTTCTAGGTATCGCAAGAAAAGGTTCAAAAGATAACGAAACAAAACTTCTATCGGCACCAGAATCAAAAAGAATAGATGCGGGTCGATTGTTAACAAGAAACGTACCATTGACAACCTCGTTGTCAGCCCTTGCTTCGTTTGCATTCAAATTGTATGCTCGCCCTCGAGCAGGATTCACGTTGGCGTTGACGTTCGCATTCGGATTCGCGTTAGCATTCGCGTTTGCATTTGCCAGCTTCGGACAGTTGTTGCAGAAGTGACCAAACTCTCCACAATTGAAACATGAACCTGGTGGGAATCTAGCAGCATTCCCTTGTACCGGAGCTTGAACCTGGGCAACCTGATTTTGTCCTAAACAACAAATATTGGCTAAATGCCCAAGTTTACCACACGTCGTGCACTGCTTACAAGCTTGCTGTGCAACATGATGACTGTTGCAGCGAGCACAAAGAGGTGCGGTACCAGCATACGCCTTTTTCGCAGGAGGTTGAGCCGGTGAGTTCTGATTAGTCTGTGCCGTAACAGCAAAATTCTGGGCACCCTTTCACTTCCTCGATTTCCTCGACGACTCACCTTCTTTACCCTTACCCTTTTTCTTGTCTTTCCCAGAATCAGTCGCCTTCTTTTTATCCCCCTTTCGGGTGAGTTTCCCCTTTCTGGCTTGAGTCTCAGTCAGGGTAGCAGACAACTCGATTGCTTGACGAAGGGTAGTAGGATTAACACCGGTCACAATATCCAGCATAGAATCGGGTAGACCATCGATATATCTTTCGATTGCTTTGTCTGGTGGGGTAACCATGGTGGGACACAATAGACTGAGTTCCTCAAATCGATCCGTGTACGCACGGTGCTCAGCCCCATCTTGCTTTAGATCGTCAAACTCTCGTTCCAAAGCTCGAATCTCGTGACGGGGACAAAACTCTTTCATCATGAGAGCTCGAAGCTCTTCCCATGTTTGTGCTAATGCCACTTCGGCACCCCTATCGCGCATAATACCATTCCACCAGGTAAGCGCTCGCTTCTCAAATACGCTCGAAGCAAATTCAACCTTATGCGCATTCGGACACTTCACATGTCTGAATGTGCTCTTGATACTCTCAAACCACTGCAGGAGCGCAGTTGCTCCTTGCGACCCAGAAAACTTAAGCGGCTTAGCAGAATTGAAATTCTTGAAATTACACTGTGCATTGTTGTTGTTATTATTATTGTTGTATATCTCGTGGACTTGAGTCACAACACCGGGAAGCACAGCAGCCACTTGCTGAGAGACTAGGGCTGCGATTTCTTCAATAGTGAAGGATTGTGCTTCACGTCGAGGAGGCATTGTCTAACAAGGAAATATGAGAAACGAGTAAGGTTGATAATTAGGAAAAAGCAAAAAGAGGTATCGACAAAACACAAGGAAGGCGAGCATTTTTTCGTTACCTCGAATAAACAAACGACACGCAGTGACTAATCAAAGTAAATGAATCAAAATAATGTATCGCGAAGACATGCTTGCCTATAAGTGAACACTCACCCCAAGAGTTCCCAGGTAAGAGTGACTGGTCCGATTATGTGGATTTGTACGAACACTCTAGCCTTAGACAGAAAACTCAGGGTATAAGCATTCACTCTTCCAGTTTGCACGTGTTCACACTATTTAGACCCAAACTTTGACGAGATTTTGAAACTCAAAAGGCACTAAGCCAAAGATGAGTCAAACTGGAAGGGTTCAAAACCTTATAACAAAGGGTTCAAAACCTAGTAATCAATCATCCTAGAACAGATGATTAGTTTTCAAAGCGGATTCGAACTTGTTGTGGTTATCACCTAAGGGTAGGTGACGGTATTGTTTTAAAATCTAAACACAAGTAGACTTGTGTTAGGGTCCTAAAGTTATAGTCTAGGTCAAAGCATTACTAATAACCTAATTCCCTATAACCATTGGCTCTGATACCAACTTCTTCTGTCACACCCTGACCACGTAGGACAACAAACCGTGGCGGAAACGTCGGGGAGTGTTGTAACAGAAGCTATTGTTTCATAACCATGGATACAAAAAGTGTTTCGTTTTATTGATAACATTAAATATTAACATTGTCTCATCACATAACAAACAAGTTTCTTATTGACTATCATAGTTATTATGTCACTAAGGCCTTGTCCAGATCCTACATGACGCATGCATCCTAGAAATCAATCAAGCATCAACACCTGAAACATATGCAAAAACTTAGTCAGCAAAGAAATGCTGGCGAGTACATAGGTTTTATAAGAGTATTGGAATCATGGCTCATTTATATGTTGCAGTACTTTATTAGACTACAAGAGTCAAAATACAAACCTTGTTTTGAAAAGTGTATTGCAACATAATTAACCAACTCAAATCAAGTGGGTTATAGTTTATAAAACCTCGTAGCCATGCTTCTTAACCGCAAAAACATTTGTTTTAGAAAACCAACTTGTAAAACATCTTGTAAAAACTCGTTAAAAACTCGTATGGTTTATATTATTCGAAAACCTTGTTTGTGTGATATCGTTCCAAAATCGTTTACCCAAGTGAACTAAATAACGCCACGGTATGTAATATGTTGAAAACACTTATATATAGGAAGTACCAGCGGCGTATCCACCATGTTTTCACCATATCACACCCGTCCCGTTATCTAAACACTAACCAAAAACCAATCGT
Source organism: Helianthus annuus (assembly GCF_002127325.2). Taxonomy (NCBI): domain Eukaryota; kingdom Viridiplantae; phylum Streptophyta; class Magnoliopsida; order Asterales; family Asteraceae; genus Helianthus; species Helianthus annuus. The sequence goes on from NC_035444.2 coordinate 123,244,771, forward strand.
TTACCCAAATCGTTTAACTTGTTAAAATTGTTTTCCAAATCGTTTCCAAATCGTTAACTCGTTCAAATCATTTAAATTGTCCTCGTTTTAATTGTGAAAAACTATTTGTGGTTGCCTCGCTAATAACATTCAAACCTTCGTGACTCGATCACCTTGCTTCTCGTTTCTCGAATTAACAAACCACCAAAGGGTAAGTCAACAAACATCAGATTCAGTCGCTACCCACAACCCCCACACATAACCATGGGTGTAGTAAAGTAACGGGATTTGTCAGATCCTATGGTACCATAACCTAATACTGGTCGGTTGGGCCAAAATTAATGAATGCCATTTGTTATGTAACTACAACCATCAAGTTTTGTTCACATTATTGAAATCGTTATTAGTTTAGTAAAAAAAAAATCGTTTTAATCGTTTTTGAAATCATCGTTTAAACCTTGAAAACATTTTGTACATATGAATCACCCCAAAACATTTAAAAACAGTAAAACAGGGGAACTATGTACTCACATGGAGTGCAAAGTATCTTCAATCAATAGAACTCAAGCAAACTCAAGCAATCAAACAGCACCTAGTAATCGAATCACTAGTCAAACAATAGACGCCTAAATCGGAAGATCGGATAGAATGAAGTCTTGTAAACCAAATGAGTCTTGGAACTCATGTGATATGGTTTAGCAAAGCTTACATCCTAAATTGAAACCTAACCTAAGTGCTTTCGACCCATCGCGACCCATTAAGGTAGCTTACGCTATTTTAACGCATCGTGCGCGCAAAAGCGCGTTCGAGACGTCTAACTAGTCCTATGACAAGTATTATATGCCTTTTTATGTTTAAATATGTTACATAATCTGTTACGTGGCAAAAGCTTAGGTTACATATGCTTAATTACTAATTATGCATGAAAAGGGTATTTTGGTAATTTACCGAAGGCATATAAACTACCTATCATGCGACTAATCAAACCTAAGTGACCATAAGGTATAACCTCGGAAGGTTATTCCCTACGCTACTATGGTCACTAAACATGTTTGGTCGGATCCTAACTATCGACCAAACGGGTCGTGTTTGAAAGTCTAAGCGAGTGTTTAGTCCGCTTGACTTACGACTCTACACAAGCACCGAACTAAAAGTAACGAGCTAAACATGCTAGAACATGTTTAGTTAAGTTGGAAAACAGGTTTTGATATCAAAACAAACGGTTTTGATACCCTAGAGTAGTTTGGTTACAAAATACGCATAAACACACATTTTGGCCGAAACTACAACTCGTCACTACGCCTAGTCAACGTGGTATTCAGTAGCTATAGTCACAAGGGACTATAGCCATCGTGATTACGCTCACGTTGCAAAGTTCAACGGAACTTTGTGTTGACCATTGACTTGGTCAAAGCTGAAAGTCAAACTTGTTTGACCTTCATGCTTTAAATACAAGAACAAGCAAGAAGAGGACTTACAAAGGGTCCAAGATGGATGTTTGATCTAAAATAGCTCAGGTATGAAGTGTAAACACCCCAACTTAGAGCTGAATTCAGATCAAGTGTGAGAATGAAGTGAAGTGGGGGTTGCTATTTATAGGAAGTAGAGATCAACAGGATGATTCCAAGTGGTTTGAGGGAGTAATCTTGGCCATACATGTGGGTTAATGGTATTAGAATACAATGGGAGTCGAAAACCAGCTCCAGGCATTGCAAATATTACATTAAAACCCCTGAATTCAGCCCGGATTGTTGTTTTTGAACTTTCTGTCTGGCAAGGCTACGCGGCCCGCGTAACCTACACACCAAACCTTACGCGGCCCGTGTGAGGAAGTTACACAGAATGTCAAAACAGGTCCCTGCACTTCAGAATCATGCAATTCGGCTCATTTTTTACACGTTTAAGCCCCGTTAACCTCATTTCAAGGCTCTAAAATGATGTTAAAGTATAGGGAACTCAAAACATGCTCAAAAATATCTCGGATGTCGGTTCGTTTGGTCATACGGTTGCGTTGTTCGGTTAATTACGACGGAAGTCGTAATGAACGCAAAAACGATCCAAATTAAGCGACGAATGAAATTTTATCATGCCATACACTAAAACATAATATTTTAATAATTACATGAATTTTTGGATGTCCGGATATATTCAGAACGTAAAATATGTGCGAAAATGCAAACTTGTGCACTTTTTGACGCTTTTAGTCCCTATTGATTAATAAAGTTTATTTTAGCATACCGAACCCCTCAAAGCCTATTTCTAAGCTATGTAAATGATATTTAGGGTATGTTTAACTTATGATCAAGTTCCGGAATGTTCGTTACTATACAAATCGGTATAGTTTCGCAGTTTGACACAAATAGTCCCTGTGATCGAACAAAGTTGATGAAGTTCCGGAATGTTCGAAACAGATTTGTGGGTTGTGAAATTCGTGATGAAGGTCCGGTTCTTATAACGTTCAAAGGTCTCGGAATTTATGGAAATATGTTATGATTGATTGAATGTAATGGAAATTCGTGTAATTACCTTTTATTTCGACAATCAAGTTTAAGCCAAAAAAAAAAAGAAACGCTTCATGATAATCAATTTTCAAACAATCAGGGTGGCAATAAATGGAAACTCCAATCAAAGAAAAGAAGGAAACATTGCTGTCGGCTCTGTGTTTGGCGGCAATTGTTTTAAAACAGCGACTTTTTCGGCTTTAGATCTATTTGTCACACCCTGGCTTTGCGGAAGCGTGGTTAATTTGGTGTGACTTCTTAATACCATAGCTTAACCATAACAAAGCTATATGAAATAAAACCATGTTCATGTGTAAGTGAGTAAATAAACCTTTGTAAGTATAAAAATCCTGGTATGTAGCAAATAAGGGAATTGAGATCACCAATGGTTTGCAAGGCCATTGATATGTGTGAAGTGCAAGTATGGAGACTCAAACCTAGCAGATTTATGCGTCGGGCACAAAGTCACCCCGAGGTCCGTTTCTAGTTTGGCCTGGGGCTGGGCTCGCTACACCCAGATAGATCTACCGCTCCTGTCCGTCGGTCCTACCATGAGGATTAATGACCTCATGTTGCTCCTACCCACTCACATGATCTAAGTAGTAAACCTCCTTATGCTAACCATACCATGTTTAAAGTACTTGTAATCATAGTAACATGTATTTCACCCCCGCAGTTTATAAAACTGAAAACAGTTAAGAGAAAAGGGGGACATGAACTCACAGTGGTGCGTCTCTACCAAGTATACCTCCAAATCAAGCAGCTGTGCGACGACCTACATGTACTAATTCTATTAGACGGACGGCCGTGCCTTAGCTTTATGGTTTAAGTTTTTGGGAAATAGTTAGACAACTATTTCGTGTTTACATTCTGCATATACTTGGTAATAATTTTCCTTCCCAAGGATGGGGGATTTAATACATGTGCGTTCGAAATATATTGTTAAGTCTCACTTAAAATATATTCTATTTCTAACTCCAAAATATAAATATTTTTCTCAAAAATATTATATTTTTATTTCACATAATTTTCCCAAAATAATACCTTGACAAAAATACGCGTTCATAAATATTTCTTTAAATTGCGTAAGTTACGTTTTAACGATCGAGTGGTAATAATAATTACCGGTGTAACTTATATATTTATCGTGAAAGGCGTTCGTATTATCCTGGATTTGTTAACATTCGATAATATTATTTTTACCCTAAAAATAATATTTATACACTTCACAAAATAATTGACAAGTGACGTTGTGAAAAAAATATATATTTACTAAATATATATTTATCACGTTTTATTTTGTGAAATCCCACCTCCGATATTTTGTAAATAAAGTCGTGGCGAAACTTACATTTTGAAAACATGTCGAAAAGTATTTCTAACACTTATAGTGAAAATAATTCTAAGTGTTAGGTTTTTAGAAAAAATTTCGCCAGAGTTTCCTCTGTAACTGGAGGTGGCCACGCTTTCAAGCGTATCATTTTCTTTTATAAATCAACCCAACAATCTTTTTATTCAACCAAAACAACGTCCAAAACAATAAACTAGTAAATAACTATGTAAATCGCATAAATTTCATGAACTTGTGGTTTAACCAAAAATATGAAGTAAATCCCATTATATTTAGTGGATCTTTATATAAAGCAATCCGATTTCGTAAAAACCTCGTTTTTAGAAAAATTCCGTCTTTACAACTTCTCGTCAACTTTACAAAAAAATAGTTATTTTGACGAAACTTTGTGCTACACAAGTGTTTACACACTTGTGTGTTCTAAAAATCATTCTTGTTAGTGTAAGATCCGTCTTTAGAAAACATGGTTTCTTTGACACTTGGTTCTTCGAAAATACCGCTTGTAGATCCGTAGATCTACTAGTTTTAAACACTATTTCGCAAGTAAAATCATTTTACACAAGTTCATGATTTGTGTGTGGTAGAGTTTCATCACTTAACCCTTGCTACATCCAAAACAACTCTATGTCATGATCCATGATCATGACCAACCCGGGTTAAACGATGATCCGAGCTACCACAACATAGATCGGGTCCAAATAACTACACAAATCAAATACTACAAGATTTACACAACAAACAAGCTTTTAACCATCATTTTTAGTGTTTTTAGTAGACTTTTATGCATCAACTTGTATGTTCATGACTTTTAACCGTTACAAATCATTTTAACCACTTCAAAATAGTTCGAGAAGGTGATTCAAGCAACTTACTACTAGCTCGAGGCTAGGGAAGAATCTAGACGCAAAATGAGAGGATAAAAGCAACGAGAAGAGGTCCTTTGAGTTCCGAATGCACCACGCCTCCTTATACGTGATCCTTAACGCTTGTATGGTCTTGAAATGTGATGAAGGAAATCGAAAGATGGATGGTTGGTTGTGGTGTGGTTCGGCCGAGAGTCTCTAGAGGGAGAGAGGAGAGTGTGTGGTGAATGTTATGAGGTGAATGTTTATGATATGTAAAGCTTGATACTTATAGACAATTACTAAGTTCATTAACCCTTGGATTATATGCTTTCTAGATATGAGACAATTGAGATTAAAATAATCATAGGAGGACAAGGTATGTCCCCCACTTGGGGACGGTTGGTTAAGGGGGGGGGGTAGCTAGTTCATTTCTAACCAACTAGTTAGATAATAGGTAGGTTAATCTAGGTTAGTTAAGTGATTAACCCGGTTAGTAGTGTGTTGTGCTTTATGGCGGGTGTTAGGGTATTCAGGGACCCTAATGTGACAAATGGCAATAAACCGGCAATTCCATACAAACTAATCACTATTTTATCTGCATAATCTCATGCATTTAGCGTAATTTAATTACGTAACATTGTCGTTAATTGGATAACAAGGTTAGGACAAGGAAACAATGCTAAAACATATGTTGGTTTTCGCCACATTGCGAAATCAGGCAAACAATGTCCTAAAAGTGTTGGTAGAAAGTGCCACGTGCACTATTCACGGTTACACTATTCATGCCAGCAAACCGTGAAATCAGACCGAAACACTGAAAAACGACACTCGGATAACATAACTGAGTCCATTTATATAAGAAAACATTATTATGAAAACACATCTTGCAAAGAAACAAGACTTTCCGGTATAACGCCCTAATCTCAAAAATGTCTATTTTGGCTAAAAATATAGCACTTTTAACTTGTCCGAACCTATAACAAAGCATTTCCGAGACTTTGGAATTATGTCACTTGATGAAAAACACACTAAAACATTTTAAGGATATCAATGAGATGACCAGAATCATAAGCTTCCGATATTATATCGCTATGCATTGAACTAGTCCGTTAGCGAAACGACGAGCAAGTAAGCAGTATTTCTGTCATCGAAACAACCAAATGAAAACTCTAGTGAACTAGTTAAGCTAAATTTGGAACTCGGAACCACTTCCTACATCGTTCGGATGCGGTATAACAACTCGCGGAATTTCTTGTCGGTACGACATAAAAGCGTCGTAAACACGCCGATGACAAAACAAAAAGCATACCAAGTATCAAAACATGATTTTTACTAGTTTAGGGAACTAGTTAATAATAATTTTGGTTCCGAATCCCTAATTACCCCTTAGCGGTGTAATTTAACCCCGAATCACCATACCTTATATATTTGTCAAAATATATACTTTTTAACAATTTTTTTATAAAAAAAAGTATTTATAAAATACCCCCCATTATGGACGAAAATTTGGTGGGTCCTACCCCCTTAATTTTCGTTGAAATTTGTAAGTTTTGAAGTATGGTCATGGTTGAAATTTTATACAATGCATCATCATTTTAATCATATAACAAGACTTCATCCTTATCATTTGCAACAAACTTCAAACTTCAAACAAACCCCCTTGTTCCTTCTTGATTTCGGCAGCCACATACACACCCTATTTACCCACCTTCAAGCTCTACTAAACACCTTATTATTCACTAAATATAACCATCCTAAGATCACTTATGCAAGGGTTATACATGGAGCTTTATTAGTAGCATTTTGGAGCTTAAACATTTTCTTATTTTCTTGTCTAGATTGTGCAATATTGTAAGTCTTCTAATCACCATTTTTAAGCTTCATAATAGTAGTAGATTATGGAAGTACAAGTTGATCATCAAAAAGATTAATAAAAATCACACCAAAAACCCTAACCCCAAAGCTAATAAACACTAAATATAACTATATTATGTGTTGATTTATGTTGTTTAGTGTTAATATGTTCATGTGTCCATGATGATTATGTTATTTTTGTTAATATTAGTGAGTTAAAGGCTATATTTATGATGATCATGTTGTTAGTTTCATGTAGTATTTTATATTTGTGTTCATCTTATCATGATGAACATAAATATGTGATTTAAACATGGTTATGTTCAAATCAAGAAAGATCATCATACTCATTTCATGAGCTAATCATATAATTTTTGGATTACATAAAGAAACAAGTGTTTAAATGAGTTTAAAGCTCAATCTTGGGAAGTTAGTAAACTTTGTTTTTATAAAATAAATTAAACAACTTGTTTATTATGAAAAATTACCTTAAAAAGTCTAACTTTTTATGTATAAAAAGTATATTATGAAGGTTCATGAAATGTGAAGGCTATATTAGCATATAAACATGTTTAAAAGAAACTTGGTGAATAATGGTGATTTAGTGAATTGATTATTGAATTAAACGCGTTTTTTTTGTAACGTGGGAAACGTCATAGTTTAGGGGAAACTATGGCGAATTTTCTAAAAATCTAATCGCGATTAAAGAAGGGATTAAAGGGTGATTAACAATGTTAAACGCGATTAGTGGTCTTAAACGTCATTATGGAAACTTTGATGGGAATATTTAAGGTTTAAATATTCAAGAAGTTCTTATGAACTTAAACTTTTTTTTACAAAAATAAATGGGTAAAAATATAACAACGAGTAAATATAATTTTTGGTAAGAAAACTTATATGTTTTTGGAAACTTGCTAAGTGCATGTGATGTGTGCTATATATGTGTATGTATTAGATTCTTATAGGGTGATCAAAATAAATATACATACATGTTCCTACATGGTCCAAGAAATGCTAGTAAAATCGGACAATTAAATAGAATGGTCGAAACGGAAATACATAACACTTGATGATGACAAATTGGGCGTATCGACATCGTGAACAAGTTACTACAAAGTCGAGTCTAAAATAACATATTTTGGACGTTAAAACGATCACATATATAGGTGACCTATAACAAGAATCCGGAAAGTCGAAAACTATAAAAATTACCAAACATTTTTCATGCGAAAAATGAACTTATTTAAGTTGCTACTTGGTAACATTTTGGCAAAAATTGCAAGATTATGTTAATGGACTCATGAAGTTAGAATTGGGCCTATCAAAGTTAGTAATGTGCTAGGACTAAATTCCTTAATACATGGGCTAGGGCCCAATGGCAATATAACATGGGCTCGGCCCAATAACAATAAAAGACATGGGTTAGGCCCAATAACATAGATAACATGGGCTCGGCCCAATGACATGGGCTCGGCCCAATAACATTAAAACATGGGTTAGGTACGATAACATAGATGACATGGGCTCGGCCCAATGACATGGGCTCGACCCAAGGACATGAGCAAAGGCTCAATGACATGCGTGCACTGCACGAGGACGTGTGAAGAACGAAGCCGATCACACATAAGTCAATACACATAGAATACATGAATACGCTTACGAATTTAATATGTATAAAATATATGTATATACATAACAATCGAGCGAGTAAACTATCAACGCTCTAAAATACAAAGTTGTTCCAAAGATAACAAATGAGAACATAATAAAGAATTCAAGATGAACAACTTGTACGAGGTCCGAAAGACCTAGTGTCTAACGAGATTAGTACACATGTAGGTTATTGACACGTACGGATGCTCACTTCGATATCATAATACACGGAACGCAAACTTGTAAGTTCATGTCCCCTTTTTCTCTTAACTGTTTTCGAATTTATAAATCTCGGGGGTGAAATACATGTTACATATGTTTCAATGGTATGATTTGGCTATGAAATGAACTATTAGATCATGTGAGCATAAGCTGAAACTGAAATGCCAATAACTCTCATAAGAAACATGGACAAAGGTTAGATCTAACGGGTACGGCCGAGCCCCACTCATGGTCCATTTATGACTACTTAGAGTGCTTTTGTGTCCTAGTCGAGGTGATTTGACAACGGTCAAGGGGATTTGACACAGTCAAGGTAATTCGACACAGTCGAGGTGATTCGACACAGTCGAGGGGATTCGACACAGTCGAGGGGATTTGACACTAATAATAGCCCACTTGGGTTGGGTACTCCCTATGTTTTCACATATATTAATGTCCTTGCAAAACATTAATTGATCTATTCATAGACGCTTTACATACTTGTTTTCAAAGGAATCTCTCAAATGTTTACAAGTTTATTGGAACTCATACAAAACGTATGAACTCGCTCAATTTTTGTTGACTTTTTAAAACTACATGTATTTTAGGAAACAAGTCTTGAGCCGGTGATACATGATTGGATGCAATGATTACCTTTCTTACGTCACACGCAACACGCTTCCGCAACTAGCAGTGTGTGACAGATTGGCATCAGAGCTCCGATTGTAGTGAACCGGGGACAAACTTTTATAAAGTTTGGTCTACAATCACCAAGGGCTCTCACATGAAAACAAAGTTGATAACATTACAATGATGATTTCAAAAAGTATGACAAAATGACAAAAGGTTTTCATTGTGTCACTATAACCTGAGGATCTATCACACGGGCTCAATCATAAGTAACTGATATGGTTCAATACATGTTTAGTCTATAAGGAATAGACTTGAAAACACTAAGGCTTACATGTGAAACATGAGAACAAAGACAACATGAGATTTAGTGATTATATATATAATGTATTTGTATATATGTTGTATGGAATATTTGCCAAGAACGAAAATACCCTCGACTATGAATTCTATTATTACCCCTGACTCACGTGATGAGAATGACAACCTCGCGTCTGTTGTGAAGCTTATGGCGGACGTGGTCCCTAAAAGAGATCCTAAAGCATGGATTCCGTGGAAGATGGTTGTTTTCCCTCGGATGGTATATGTCTGGCTTCGGTAGTGACGATGAGGCGGAGGTGGCGGCCTTGGACAACAACTCTATTAATGGAACGAGGCCCCTGAGGCTCATACTAATCGTGATTGATGACACTTTCGTCCAGACATGGAAGATGAAGTACTCATCTTAAAGGTGCCCCTCCAGTTGCTATTGTTGCGGATTCTCTATATTTCTATTCCGTCTAACGTTGTGCCCTTTTACGAATAATGACTACGGGTGTTAGCATGTGGACTATCACGACGGTCCCTTTTATGTTGAAGGTATAAAGACAATAGTGTCCTCTCTCTGACTGATCGTCTGCTTGAACGAGAGAATGCAAGGGTGACCATGCAAGATAATTTATTATTACGGGGGCCCACGTAATAACAACTTGTAGTGCATGGGGAATCTTGGTGGGCTCTGTGGGTCAAGCTAGCGATCACTATCCATTCGAAATTCTTAAGTTGTTCAAGTTTCTATCTAGTAGAACGCTAACCGGAACGGTTACTGTAACACTCTATGATGCAGGAAGACCACACGTATTTTTCATACTTAACATCTGATCTATAACACGAGTCGTTCGATACTAGTCATCGAGAGCAAACAAAGCTTGTTAGCCACTCATGGAGGATTTTCCTCAACATTCTCGGAATTCTTGAACATGGGTTGGTTCCTTGGTGTCTATGACACCTTATCTTAATTATTAGAAATGATTACATTAAACTCCGTTGTTTGACATTTGTCTTATTCCAAGGGATGATATGGCATGAGCCATGCTACAACCCCCTCATTGTATTTTATTCGACATCTACGGAAATTATAACAATTTTGTTGGAACTTGTGGAGCTCAAGGGATATCAATGTATTCGTTTCACGGGTAGCGCGACGAAGGATACTAGGGACGATCAAGGTCCATGAAGTAGAGAATACATGTTGTATGGATGGAGACGATCGTTTTACCTCTTTTCCCACATAGGCATATGGTCAATACACGCAAGAAGTACTATGCATTTTGGGTTGCGTTTATTCATGTTACCATTGTTCAAACATACATGAACAATGCGGTCTTTAGGTTTCCATGACCAATTACGTTCTAAATTCTTAGGCGCATGGTAGGCTATATCTGTCCAAATACAAGTCTAGACTCTTTGATACTATGTATCAAAATAACATGGCACCGAAAAGAAAATCTATGCCCAAAAAAGAGGCAGTTAATCAACGCCCTACTATTAAAGACGAACTAGAGTTTTTATGGAACAACATAAGGTTGCGGAAATTGGACAACATGGGGTTGTTGAGTCGACACTAATGATGGTACGGATGGTACCGATAGCTCAAGTGGTTCAAATCCCAATGGGACGAGAACGAGTGGCATTGCCACACATGGAGATGCAATCACACCTGATTTTAATCCTAAGGCTTTCCGGATCATATGCCGCAAGACCTTATTGATATGGGAGGTGTGGTAAGTCATGTCCACTAAGTAAAGACAAGGAAGTCAGTTAACCGTGCTAGTAAATGTACTTCTAAGTAAACGGTTTGGTAAACTAATAGCCTTCTGTTGAAGGAGACGTTAACTTGGTGGAATCCTCAAGTACAAACTATAGAGAGTAAGAAAACAAAGAGGTTGTCGTTGGAAGAACTCCAGGATCTTACGCGAGAGGAGTAGAAAGCGGGAAAATTCCAAGGTTGGGAACCGAACTCTAGGACTCGATCATGATTAGAACCAATGTTGTTGGTTACCCCCGACGCCTCTACGATCTCTCAAGGATTGTTGCATATTGGATAACACCCGAATTCAAACGCACTGAGCGCTACATTTGGGGTTTAGCCCTAAGATACAAAGCTGATAACAAGAAGTACGCTAATAACTTGTCAAAATCCTGAATGAGATAAGTGAAACTTTCACCATGAGGGCACTTGTAAAAGTGCCAAGTGTAGCAGTGTGGTGAGACTGGGCATAAGACGAAAACTAATGAGTTAGATATACTCAAGAAAGGACAAGGAGATCTTAACTGTAGAAAAGAGATCACTACAATCATGGATGTTTAAGGACGAATCAAGCAAGGGAATAAGCGTGTGTACGGTTAGAACTATGAATACTCCACGAAATCCCAATGTTGACATGGGTACGTTCTACTCTACAACCAGCATGATTCAATCCTTTGGATACCAATGTCAGCCTAACTTAGTGTCTCTAGATATTAAGCCTATACAAGAATTAGAGTCATGTAGGTTAGACATGCCTTATCCTATCAAGTTAGCTAATGAGGAATTAGCGAAGTCATGTGAAGTCATTAAGGGTCACCGATACGTTCCTGTCAACCGACCCGTTGCATCCATGTTGTTTAACACCGGTGTCGATATTAGCTTCATCCCCATAAAATTCAAAGTATGCTTGGCCGAGTCAAGTAAACAAGACGTCCTCCCATTCAATAGGATTGACCACTGGTAAATTAGTCAAGTCAGGAAAGACATCAAAGGATGCACACTCGAACATGGAGCACGAAAATTCAGTAACGACTTTTCACTCATTCAATTAGGTTGTTACGACTTAACTTCTGGCATAGACTGGTTGGCCGACAACCGAGCAGAAGTAGTTGTGCTGCGAAAACTATTATTCTTTTTCCCCCTGTCTGACGAGAGAACATCTTTTGGTGCACGGAGAGAAATACGACACACGGCTGCTGACCAACAACTGTATGAAGGCTCGGAAGAGTCTGAGAACAGGATGCATCGCCTTTCTTGTCCATGTGGTCGATAAGAAGGCCGAGTAGCACAAGGTGGAGGACATCCCTGTGGTAAGGGAATACCCTGAAGTCTTTCCAGAAGACTTGCCGGGACTACCTCCGCAGCGACAAGCCGAATTCCGTATCGATCTTGTGCCAGGAGCTGCACCGGTGGCGAAAGTTTCATATAGACTCGCACCCTCGAAGATGCAGGAATTATCTACTCAGCTTCAGGAATTGTTTGACAAAGGATTCAATAGACCGAGTTTCTCACCTTGGGGAGCTCTGGTGCTATTTGTCAAGAAGAAAGACGGAACGTTTCGGATGTGTATAGATTACCGAGAACTGAACAAGTTAACCATAAAGAACCGGTATCCTTTACCAAGGATTGACGACTTGTTCGATTAGTTACAAGGTTCTAGCTTCTATTCCAAAATTGATCTAAGATCCGGACACCATCAGCTGAGGATCCAAGAGGAAAGCATTCGTATGACATCGTTTAGGACTCGCTATGGGCATTACGAGTTCCTTGTTATGCCTTTCGGCCTAACAAATGCTCCCGCCGTATTCATGGATTTGATGAATCGGGTATGTAAGCCATATCTCGACAAGTTCGTGATCGTATTCATTGATGACATTTTAATATACTCACGAACTGAGGCGGAACATGAACAACACTTGAGAACTATTCTGGAGTTGCTTAAGAAAGAACGATTGTACGCCAAGTTCTCAAAATGCGAATTTTGGATTCGTGAAGTACAATTTCTCGGTCATGTGGTAAACGAGAATGGAATACATGTGGATCCAGCTAAGATAGAAGCCATAAAGAACTGAAACGCTCCCAAGACCCCAATGGAAGTAAGACAATTTCTAGGTTTAGCGGGATACTATCGAAGATTCATTGAGAATTTTTCTAAAATTTCTCAATCGCTAACCTCACTCACTCAAAAGGATAAAAAGTTCGATTGGGGTGAAAGACAAGAAATGGCATTCCAAACGCTCAAAGATAAACTATGCCAAGCGCCAATCTTATCACTCCCCGATGGCACCGATTACTTTGTGGTGTATTGTGATGCATCGCACCAAGGCTTGGGTTGTGTATTAATGCAACGTGAAAAAGTCATCGCGTACGCGTCACGCCACTCGAAAGTTCATGAAAAGAATTATACCACTCACGACCTAGAGTTGGGCGTAGTGGTATTCGCTTTAAAGATTTGGCGTCACTATCTCTATGGTACTAAGTGTACCATATTCACTGATCATAAAAGTCTCCAACATATATTCAATAAAAAAAGGAGAATTAAACATGCGCCAGCGGTGATGGGTAGAGTGGTTGAATGACTATGACTATGAAATCAAGTACCATCCGGGCAAAGCAAATGTTGTGGCGGATGCTTTGAGCCGGAAAGAACGAGTCAAAACCTTACGAGTACGAGCCCTAGAGCTAACCATTCAGACGAACTTCACTACTCGTGTGCACGATGCACAACTAGGGGCTCTAAAGCCGGAGAACATCCAAGCAGAATCCTTGCGAGGATTAGAGAAACAAATGGAAGAGAACAAAGATGGCACAAGGTACTTCATGGGAAGAATCTGGATTCCTTCCTTTGGCGGATTGCAAGACTTAGTGTTGGATGAAGCACATAAGTCAAAATATTCAATACATCCCGGATCGGATAAGATGTATCAGGATGTAAAGGAATACTATTGGTGGCCTAAACTCAAGGGAGATATTGCGACCTATGTTGGGAAATGCCTAACTTGTGCAAAGGTCAAGGCCGAATATCAGAAGTCGTCTGGCTTATTACAACAACCTGAGATTCCCGTTTGGTAATGGGAACATATAGCAATTGACTTCATTACAGGACTCCCACGGACCTCTTGAGGTCATGACATGATATAGGTTATCATTGATCGATTAACCAAGTCAGCTCACTTTTACCTATTCGTGAAAAAGACAGTACCGCGAAGTTAGCTGAAATCTACCTCAACGAGATTGTGGCACATCATGGAGTGCCTATTTCGATAATATCAGATCGAGATGGTCACTTTGTGTCAAGAATATGGCAATCATTTCAAGAATCGCTTGGATCTCGTTTGGATCTAAGTACAACATTTCATCCGTAAACCGGTGGCCAAAGCGAACGAACCATCCAAACTCTGGAAGACATGCTTCGCGCCTGTGTGATGGATTTAGGCAGTAATTGGGATACTCATTTACCTCTGGTAGGGTTTTCCTATAATAACGGTTATCACACAAGCATTAAAGTCGCCCCATTCGAAGCACTATACGGACGAAAGTGCCGATAACCGTTATATTGGGTGGAAGTCGGAGACAAACAACTCATTAGCCCTGAACTAGTCCAAGAGACTACTGATAAGATATCAAAGATACGAGATCGTATTAAGGCGGCTCGTGATAAACAAAAGAGCTACGCGGACAGAAGACGCAAACCATTATCCTGAAAGTCTCGCCTTGGAAAAGCGTAGCTAGATTCAGGAAATGCTAAAAACTAAACCCGAGATACATTGGGCCATTTGAAAATCTGGAAAAGATTGGTACCGTCGCGTACAAGTTAAAACTGCCAGAAGAACTTAGTAACGTACACGACACATTTCATATGTCGAGTCTCAAGAAAAATCCGACCGTTGAAACAGTTATCATCCTAGAGGATGGAATTCACGTAGACGACAAACTCCAGTTTACCAAAGAACCTGTTTAGGTTATGGACTGGAAAGTCCACAAGACAAGGAGAGGTCGTATTAAACTAGTAAAGGTCCGCTGGAACTCACGTTACGAACCCGAGAATACATGGGAACGCGGAGTTCAGATCAATACAAAGAACCCCTCCACCTGGTCGAGAAGAGTCCTTTAAAGGATAACTCAACGTGAATTTCGGGACGAAATTCTTTTAACAGGGGGAGAATGTGACAAATGGCAATAAACCGGCAATTCCATACAAACTAATCACTATTTTATCTGCATAATCTCATGCATTTAGCGTAATTTAATTACGTAACATTGTCGTTAATTGGATAACAAGGTTAGGACAAGGAAACAATGCTAAAACATATGTTGGTTTTCGCCACATTGCGAAATCAGGCAAACAATGTCCTAAAAGTGTTGGTAGAAAGTGCCACGTGCACTATTCACGGTTACACTATTCATGCCAGCAAACCGTGAAATCAGACCGAAACACTGAAAAACGACACTCGTATAACATAACTGAGTCCATTTATATAAGAAAACATTATTATGAAAACACATCTTGCAAAGAAACAAGACTTTCCGGTATAACGCCCTAATCTCAAAAATGTCTATTTCGGCTAAAAATATAGCACTTTTAACTTGTCCGAACCTATAACAAAGCATTTCCGGGACTTCGGAATTATGTCACTTGATGAAAAACACAGTAAAACATTTTAAGGATATCAATGAGATGACCAGAATCATAAGCGTCTGATATTATATCGCTATGCATTGAACTAGTCCGTTAGCGAACCGACGAGCTAGTAAGCAGTATTTCTGTCATCGAAACAACCAAATGAAAACTCTAGTGAACTAGTTAAGCTAAATTTGGAACTCGGAACCACTTCCTACATCGTTCGGATGCGGTATAACAACTCGCGGAATTTCTTGTCGGTACGACATAAAAGCGTCGTAAACACGCCGATGACAAAACAAAAAGCATACCAAGTATCAAAACATGATTTTTACTAGTTTAGGGAACTAGTTAATAATAATTTTGGTTCCGAATCCCTAATTACCCCTTAGCGGTGTAATTTAACCCCGAATCACCATACCTTATATATTTGTCAAAATATATACTTTTTAACATTTTTTTTATAAAAAAAAAGTATTTATAAAATACCCCCCATTATGGACGAAAATTTGGTGGGTCCTACCCCCTTAATTTTCGTTGAAATTTGTAAGTTTTGAAGTATGGTCATGGTTGAAATTTTATACAATGCATCATCATTTTAATCATATAACAGGACTTCATCCTTATCATTTGCAACAAACTTCAAACTTCAAACAAACCCCCTTGTTCCTTCTTGATTTCGGCAGCCACATACACACCCTATTTACCCACCTTCAAGCTCCACTAAACACCTTATTATTCACTAAATATAACCATCCTAAGATCACTTATGCAAGGGTTATACATGGAGCTTTATTAGTAGCATTTTGGAGCTTAAACATTTCTTATTTTCTTGTCTAGATTGTGCAATATTGTAAGTTTTCTAATCACCATTTTTAAGCTTCATAATAGTAGTAGATTATGGAAGTACAAGTTGATCATCAAAAAGATTAATAAAAATCACACCAAAAACCCTAACCCCAAAGCTAATAAACACTAAATATAACTATATTATGTGTTGATTTATGTTGTTTAGTGTTAATATGTTCATGTGTCCATGATGATTATGTTATTTTTGTTAATATTAGTGAGTTAAAGGCTATATTTATGATGATCATGTTGTTAGTTTCATGTAGTATTTTATATTTGTGTTCATCTTATCATGATGAACATAAATATGTGATTTAAACATGGTTATGTTCAAATCAAGAAAGATCATCATACTCATTTCATGAGCTAATCATATAATTTTTGGATTACATAAAGAAACAAGTGTTTAAATGAGTTTAAAGCTCAATCTTGGGAAGTTAGTAAACTTTGTTTTTATAAAATAAATTAAACAACTTGTTTATTATGAAAAATTACCTTAAAAAGTCTAACTTTTTATGTATAAAAAGTGTATTATGAAGGTTCATGAAATGTGAAGGCTATATTAGCATATAAACATGTTTAAAAGAAACTTGGTGAATAATGGTGATTTAGTGAATTGATTATTGAATTAAACGCGTTTTTTTTGTAACGTGGGAAACGTCATAGTTTAGGGGAAACTATGGCGAATTTTTCTAAAAATCTAATCGCGATTAAAGAAGGGATTAAAGGGTGATTAACAATGTTAAACGCGATTAGTGGTCTTAAACGTCATTATAGAAACTTTGATGGGAATATTTAAGGTTTAAATATTCAAGAAGTTCTTATGAACTTAAACTTTTTTTTTTACAAAAATAAATGGGTAAAAATATAACGAGTAAATATAATTTTTGGTAAGAAAACTTATATGTTTTTGGAAACTTGCTAAGTGCATGTGATGTGTGCTATATATGTGTATGTATTAGATTCTTATAGGGTGATCAAAATAAATATACATACATGTTCCTACATGGTCCAAGAAATGCTAGTAAAATCGGACAATTAAATAGAATGGTCGAAACGGAAATACATAACACTTGATGATGACAAATTGGGCGTATCGACATCGTGAACAAGTTACTACAAAGTCGAGTCTAAAATAACATATTTTGGACGTTAAAACGATCACATATATAAGTGACCTATAACAAGAATCCTGAAAGTCGAAAACTATAAAAATTACCAAACATTTTTCATGGGAAAAATGAACTTATTTAAGTTGCTACTTGGTAACATTTTGGCAAAAATTGCAAGATTATGTTAATGGACTCATGAAGTTAGAATTGGGCCTATCAAAGTTAGTAATGGGCTAGGACCAAATTCCTTAATACATGGGCTAGGGCCCAATGGCAATATAACATGGGCTCGGCCCAATAACAATAAAAGACATGGGTTAGGCCCAATAACATAGATAACATGGGCTCGGCCCAATGACATGGGCTCGGCCCAATGACATGGGCTCGGCCCAATGACATGGGCTCGGCCCAATGACATGGGCTCGGCCCAATAATATTAAAACATGGGTTAGGTACGATAACATAGATGACATGGGCTCGGCCCAATGACATGGGCTCGACCCAATGACATGAGCAAAGGCTCAATGACATGCGTGCACTGCATGAGGACGTGTGAAGAACGAAGCCGATCACACATAAGTCAATACACATAGAATACATGAATACGCTTACGAATTTAATATGTATAAAATATATGTATATACATAACAATCGAGCGAGTAAACTATCAACGCTCTAAAATACAAAGTTGTTCCAAAGATAACAAATGAGAACATAATAAAGAATTCAAGATGAACAACTTGTACGAGGTCCGAAAGACCTAGTGTCTAACGAGATTAGTACACATGTAGGTTATTGACACGTACGGACGCTCACTTCGATATCAGAATACACGGAACGCAAACTTGTAAGTTCATGTCCCCTTTTTCTCTTAACTGTTTTCGAATTTATAACTCTCGGGGGTGAAATACATGTTACATATGTTTCAATGGTATGATTTGGCTATGAAATGAACTATTAGATCATGTGAGCATAGGCTGAAACTAAAATGCCAATAACTCTCATAAGAAACATGGACAAAGGTTAGATCTAACGGGTACGGCCGAGCCCCACTCATGGTCCATTTATGACTACTTAGAGTGCTTTTGTGTCCCAGTCGAGGTGATTTGACAACGGTCAAGGGGATTTGACACAGTCAAGGTGATTCGACACAGTCGAGGTGATTCGACATAGTCGAGGGGATTCGACACTAATAATAGCCCACTTGGGTTGGGTACTCCCTATGTTTTCACATATATTAATGTCCTTGCAAAACATTAATTGATCTATTCATAGACGCTTTACATACTTGTTTTCAAAGGAATCTCTCAAATGTTTACAAGTTTATTGGAACTCATACAAAACGCATGAACTCGCTCAATTTTTGTTGACTCTTTAAAACTACATGTATTTCAGGAAACAAGTCTTGAGCCGGTGATACATGATTGGATGCAATGATTACCTTTCTTACGTCACACGCAACACAATTCCGCAACTAGCAGGGTGTGACACCTAACTGGCTCAGAAAAAGATAAATAATGTTAATGGTAATATTTTCATGTTCCGGGTATAGTCCGGTTGTTCGGTTGGATAGTAATCCGTTAAAGCGCTTAACAAGCTTTAAAGTGTCGTTAATATTAATTTTAGTGACACAACTTATTCCCGACACTTTGGAAAGTGTCTAATAACATTTTTCTCATGTTTTGGCTCTTTATTAGTTAACCAAATGCTGAATTTTTTGTTAATGTGTTGAATTTTGTACTTAGAGTACGTTTTAGGCACATCCGATCACTGTAGCTTATTCCTAGAGACGCAGTTCTACAACCCTTGTATCCCTACACTCACCACTAGTGTAGTAACTATTTCTGGCTCATACAGGCCTTAGAGGCAGTGTCTGCCTGATGCTGGCTTTATCAGCATATTCAATAGGTTGTCCGTTTATAGTGCTACTGTGCTTTTGTGCATCATGTTTGTCACTAAGGTTCAGCATGTAAATAATGTAGTGACAGTAAGTAGAGTATGATGCAAGTATGTACATGTATCAACATTCAAGTAGCAGTTTATCCACAATTTCAGGTAAGCACAGTAATTAAGCAGAAATTAGCTATTAATTAAGTCGTACGGATACCTGGTTTAGTGAGGGTTGTCACATTCTCCCCCCGTTAGAAAAATTTCATCCCGAAATTTTAAGTTCTGCTTCTAGTCGCAGGGTTCTTGGGAAATAAGTGGGGGTATTTCTCTTTCATCCGGTCCTCACGCTCCCAGGTGTATTCAGGACCATGTCTGGCATTCCAACGAACTTTGACGAGCTTGACACTGCTCCGGCGGGTCTTGTTTACTTTCCAATCCGTAACCTCAACAGGTTCTTCAACGAAGTGGAGCGTGTCGTCAACATGAATTTCGTCAGTAGGAATGACAACGGTATCTTGCGTTGGACTCTTCTTCAAATTGGATACGTGGAATGTATCGTGAACACCATTCAGTTCAGCAGGTAAGTCCAGCTTGTATGCTACTAGTCCAATTCTCTCCAAAATTCTGAATGGACCAATATACCGCAAATTCAACTTTCCACGCTTCCCAAAGCGTGCCACACCCTTCCAGGATGAGACCTTCAACAAAACCATATCACCTACCTCAAACTCTAGAGGTTTCCATTTTCGATCCGCGTAGGCTTTCTGACAGTCACGAGCCGCACTGATGCGATCTCAGATCTGCGCAATCTTATCTGTGGTTTCCTGGACCACATCAGGACCAACCAACTCTCTATCACCTGCGTCAGACCAACAAAGCGGTGATCTGCACTTGTGGCCATATAGAGCTTCGAATGGCGCGGCACCAATACTGGTGTAGTAGCTGTTGTTGTATGAAAAATCAACCAAAGGCAAATGCTTATCCCAGCTACCGCCCAAATCCATAACACATGCTCTCAGCATATCTTCCAAAGTCTGTATCGTCCGTTCGCTTTGCCCGTCGGTTTGTGGGTGAAACGCGGTGCTCATATTCAATTGCGAGCCAAAAGCTTCTTGGAAGGATTGCCAAATCCTTGATACGAACCTTCCGTCTCTGTCGAAAATGATTGAGAGAGGTACTCCATGGCGCGTAACGATCTCTCTCATGTAAATTTCGGCCAACTTGCTCGTATTATCCTTCTCTCTGATAGGTAGGAAGTGCGCTGACTTCGTTAATCGATCCACTGTTACCCAAATAGTGTCATGGCCTTTTGGCGTTCTTGGCAGCTTTGTAATAAAATCCATGGAGATTTGTTCCCATTTCCACTTGGGAATTTCCGGTTGTTGCAGAAGTCCCGAAGGCTTCTGGTACTCCGCTTTAACCTTAGCGCATGTTAGACACTTGCTCACATAAACAACAACATCGCCTTTCATCCTAGGCCACCAATAATAATCTTTAAGGTCCTGGTACATCTTATCCGCTCCAGGGTGGATAGAGTACCGCGACTTGTGAGCTTCATCGAAAATAACCTTCCTTAAACCTCCAAACAAAGGAACCCAAATCCTTTTCTCAAAACATAACGTTCCTTCCTCGTTTGGTACCAATAACTTCTCCATCCCACGGAGATATTCCTCTTCAAGGTTTCTTTCCTTGAGAGCTTCTTTTTGTGCGACACGAATGCGCAAGGAAAGATCGGTTTGGATGATCATCTCTAAAGCCCTAACCCTTATGGGCTTGATCCTTTCTTTTCGACTTAGGGCGTCGGCGACCACATTCGCCTTCCCTGGATGATACTTTATCTCGCAGTCGTAATCATTCAACAACTCAACCCATCGTCTTTGTCTCATATTCAGCTCCTTCTGGTTGAATATGTGCTGTAAGCTCTTGTGATCTGTGAAGATCGTACACTTCGTACCATAAAGGTAGTGTCTCCAGATCTTTAAAGCAAAAACCACTGCGCCAAGTTCCAGGTCATGTGTGGTATAGTTCTTTTCATGCACTTTCAGCTGACGCGATGCGTAAGCTATAACCTTTTGGCGTTGCATCAACACACAACCCAATCCTTGACGCGAAGTGTCGCAATATACCACAAAATCATCTGTACCTTCCGGTAGCGATAAGATCGGCGCATTACAAAGCTTACCTTTCAATATCTGGAACGCTTCTTCATGTTTGATTCCCCAATCAAACTTCTTATCCTTCTGAGTGAGGAGCGTCAATGGTTGAGCGATTTTTGAAAAATCCTCAATAAACCTTCGATAGTAACCAGCCAAACCTAAGAATTGTCGAATCTCGGTTGGCATCTTTGGCGTTTCCCAATTCTTAATCGCTTCGATCTTGGTTGGATCCACGTGGATTCCATCTCCGTTCACCACGTGTCCAAGGAACTGGACTTCTTGTAGCCAAAACTCGCACTTAGAGAACTTGGCATACAGCTGTTCCTTCTTCAGCAATTCCAAAATAGCTCTTAGGTGCTGTTCGTGCTCAGCCTTCGTCTTTGAATAAATCAAGATGTCATCGATAAACACAATCACGAACTTATCCAAGTAGGGCTTGCAAACTCTATTCATCAAATCCATGAACACTGCAGGTGCGTTTGTCAACCCAAACGACATAACTAGGAACTCGTAGTGTCCATATCGAGTTCTGAAGGTTGTCTTCGGGATACTCTCCTCTTGTATACTTAACTGATGGTATCCAGATCGAAGATCGATCTTTGAATAAAAGCTTGAGCCTTGCAGTTGGTCAAACAGATCATCAATCCTTGGCAGAGGGTATCTATTCTTGATCGTCAGCTTGTTCAACTCTCTGTAGTCAATGCACATACGGAAACTACCGTCCTTCTTCTTGACAAACAAAACTGGAGCTTGACGTGATGTCGTGGTCACAATCAAATTTAATCCCAAAAACAACTATAGATAGTGGTAATAGGGTATCGAACTCAGGGAGTATGTGGAAAGTATGTCGATTGTATAGCTTTGCACTTAAACTAAAATTAGACTAAAATGCAGAAATTAAAACTCAGTGATTTGATTGTTTTGGTTTTAATAACTAAAGTTAACTAATTAAATTGCAAATCAAAGACGTAGTTTGTAAACAGATTAGGAACATGCGACCATCCTAAATTTCCGGTTTGCTTTGGACAATTGTGTTTAAATTCACTAGAAAGAATCACATAGACATGATTCGTGTTTAAGTGTTTGTTGTGATAAAAGGGAACTAAGTACTCGGATTATGACAATGCGAGGTTGTTACCCGATAACCAATTGACTAATATCCAACCCTAACCCCTCCCGTGATATCTCGATTGTCAACGACACCAAGAACATACGGTTTAGAATATGAGTATAACATCAATCAACAATTTACAAACAAACATCCACACACCACAATAAACAAACAAAGATTGCAAGTCTATTATTCTAGAAATACGAATCCAAACACAAAAGTCTTAGACAAACCTTCAATTCAGGATGATCACCATGAGTTTAGCCACACATAGCTTGGTGAATCATCATAGCATAAAGTTTAATGTTCATACGGATCGAAAACACAAACGAAATGTTTAGACAATGTTTACAACCAAGCAAGATCACCAAAATCGCCCCTAACAAGCTCCCAAGAACGTCCAATGATGAGAATACTTGAAAAGACATCATAAAACTGCTTAAATGAGGCAGTTACACTTTGGATCGCAGCCGCCACCGTAAATTACGGCTCCACCGTAATTTACGGTGGACTTGATTTGTTTACGGTGGCAAGAGACTGATTTACGGTGGCCACCAATTGATTCTCAGGTCCACCGTAAATTACGGTGAGACCGTAATTTACGGTAGTGACCTGAATGTTCTTCTTTGTTTCATCTCTTGTTCCACGCTCGACCCGTTCATCTCCAAACCCTCCAAAGCTGCATTTAATCCATCTTTTAACTCCCGAACCGCACCTGAAACATAGGCAACAGTAGTTATCTAATTCAAGATAATTACACAATTAAGTGAAGGATTATTTCGTCTTTTAACATGATTAAGGGTTGTCCAACGGACCACCTGTCACATCCCCACACTTAACCGTTGCTTGTCCCAAGCAACTCATCAAATCAATTTCAAAACAAGTGATCAAATTAGCCCAAGCAAAACATGCAATCTTTTTACTAACCCCTTTTTAACACCCAACCAATGCACCCCTCTCTAAATCTCTCCTCTCGGCTACAAGTGAAAACTAGCAAAGATAAGCTAGACACACACACTAGGCAAACGGGTGGTTGCACAATCATAGGCTTGTACCTAAATCGATCATTCTCCTAAAATGTGTCAAACATAAATGCAAATCAAAGGGACTTTCAAGGTTGTAACACGGCTGGGTGTATGAGTAAGAAATGGAATATATATGAAGTAGCGAAAATTCGACCCGGTCTTTTTATTACACAAATAACCAAAATAACAACTACCAAACTAGCTACTAAATACAAGGCAACAAACATCCTTTCTTTTCATTTTTCATATATTTTTTTTTCTTTTTTTTTCTTTTCTTTTTTTTTTTAACAAGCACCATGCAATAAAGCATCACATATCTACGTTACATTACTACAACTACTACTAAAGCTAAAAGACCGGGTCAAATTGGGCAAATTTTTAGGTAAGTGACTAGGGGTAACAATTGATAGGCTTTTAGGCACAAAATTGGGCAACTAAATGACCAAACCCCCACCCCTCTCACTACCATGCTCATATATATACTTATGAGGTCCAACCCCCCAAATCCCACACTCACTCACACCACGACGAGGCTACCTAAATGCCCTTATCCTTTTTGCATTCATGTCTAACTAAGGACTCAAATCGCATTCAAGCACAAGTTCTAATGCACCCCCACCCGTAGCCACTCTCATCAAAGACAATCATTATTTATGTACAAGTGTGGCTACAACTCTCACCAAGAATGAAAAAGGTATCAAGGGTTGCCGGTGCACCAACTTGGGGTTAATCTAGGGTGTTCAAATTTTCACATCGTTTCGCTTGACTCAAAATTTTTCAAAATCTTTAAAATTTCCCCCCATCCCCACACTTGGGATACATTGACCCCAATGTATGGTTTTAGGAGGCTTTGACCACTACAATTCTTTCCAACATCAACAAAAGCTTCTTCACTCAAACCACAAATTTCTTTTTGTATTTTTTCATTTTATATTTTTTTATATTTTTTTTAACACATGACACCACCAACAAGCACCAACCCAACAAAACAACACAATCATACACCACCCAACCGCCCAACCATAATCAAAATAAAACCACAAATATGTACAAATTATACAAAAGAGAGAATACCACCTGATTAATAGTAGCGCGATCCTGGAGGTCTAAAAATGGATGACATCATGTCATTCCATTCTCCAAATCCAAACGCACCGCTGCTACTCCCTCCTTGTTGTTGGGCTCCCTCTTGCTGCCTCGGGTCAAGCCATTGAGAATGGTGAAGTGGTGGAGTCGGATATGAAATGCTACCATCATAAGGCGGTAACGAGGCATAATCCACATGTTGTGGATCCTCAACAATCGGCCTTCCGGCATGCCAATCTGCATGCATCCTCCTCGCTTGATCGTCATGATATCTATTATTCGTTTCCACCTCTCGGGAATACACCAATGTGCGGTTCCACGACTCTTGGCGATCAAAGCTATGTTTTAACGACCGCTCTATACTTGCACTATTCCTCGTGTTTTGATCATACAACGTCCTCTCCGACCCCGACCATGTATCAAAAATAGATGCCGGAGGACGTTGACTTTCAATCACTTCTTGCATTGTACCGTTATAAGCCCAACGCGGCTCATAAGACTGTTGCGCATAATCGTAAAACATACCACCGTAACCTCCACCATGACCCCCTTGACCCACATTCAAGTTCACCCCGCCTTGCGGTTGCTCCTCATAATCTTCATCCCCGCTTGGGATCTCTGCTTCACTCTCGGGTTCATCCTCTTCACCCGGTAACAAATCTCTCGCATTCGCCTTAAGAGCTCTCCACCTTTGGCCTTCCGACTTTAACTTGTGATAACGCTCCGTCTGAGTATACGTCCAAACATTCCCCAACTTATCCAACGTAAAAGGCTGGTGCCTTTTTGTTGCTCCCCGATCTTCAGATGTTGTCTCCTTCTGTTGTTCATCAATCCCGTAATTATTCGACAATACGGGAGGATGTCTCTTCCATACTTATTCCGGCAGATCCATAAGTGGTTCATGATAAGATAACGTATCGGGAAACGTGGAGCCCCATGCATTAACGAATAAAGAACTGGTACCTCCAGAAACCTCACCTGCTCTTTGTCTCCCCTTCTTGGAATGACATTGAGAAGACAGATTGTATGCAACAATTTAGCTTCTATCTTCAAATTCTTCCGGTATAGAATACCACTGTATTTACCGGGTAAAAATATTGCTGCCAACATATCATTCCATCGAACATGTTTCTCCGGTTTAAGCAAGAGGTCATCGAGAGTGGGAACCATGTAATCACGAGCCGGGAGACTATCATACTTCCCGAGCTTCTTTAACGTGTCAAATGACATCTCCACCGGTACCCCGTGCACCTCACCAATCAACTTCATCTGTGACGGCTTGTTAAAATTGTGACATTTCAAGGTCGCCATCCATTCTTGTATCTCGGTCATAAATAAGTTGCTTTTGTCTTTATCGAAACATTTAAGCGCCGATTCCCATCCTAACGCCCGAAACTTATCAAACACCCCAAACTGTTGGAACTCCACTTCCCGCACCTCTCGTTCACAAATGAAGGCCGCTGCCTTGTTCTTCAACTTATTCATGCAGTCATGGTAGAGTGTCGGTTGCCACTCCTCTGCTTGATCATCTAATGGACCCGAATTCTACAACGGCTTATCACTGGGATCCAATTCCATTTCTTCTTCGCTCTCACTTTCATCCACCCGGCCCAAAAATTGTCTCTTTCTCGGTTGTTGTTCCACTTGTTTGCCTTTCCCTTTTGATGATGATGAACTCGATCCCGCTTGTTCTTTCGTCTTAGCCATTTCCTACACACATTAGACAATCAACAAAAGCAAACATAAAATTAGGCTCCTTCCTCCTAAACATCCCCACACTTGCTTGTTACTATGGTTGTAGATGCTAGTGAACTACAATGTATAAGTTTTTCAAAATTTTGGGCATGGTGTCTCTACAATGTAGAAATCCCCAAAAAGTTCACTACTTTACTAAACATCCTAAATCTACAACCATATTCATGTTCAAGAACAATTGGCAAGTAACACTATGAACAAGCAAGTGGGTATGAACAAACATCACAATAACCTCAATCTTCACAATGCACCATCAAAATACACAAATTAAACTTCCATACCTTGATTTGAAGATGAACAAGTGCTTATGAAACAAAAACTCCAAAAACCCCCAAAAAATTTCGAACTAGGGTTTAGAATTCGGACCCTAAAACTGCGTTTTCTCTTAAGTTTCTTGGCAAAATTAGAATCTTCGTGAAAAATTAGTCAAGATAGACTCCGATTTCACTCAGTTTGGTCAAGAATTGAAGGAGTTATGGAGGTTTGAAGGTTGGGGAAGAAGATGGCTTGTGGGGCTTGAGAGAGGTGAAGATGGATGGTGATAGAGGGAGTAAGATTGTGTGGCCAGGGTATACTCACGTGATATGCTTTTGTGTTTTTATTATATTTTTTTATATATACATACGGAACCCAGAACGACGGATCAACATATTCACAAAAATTGCGTACCGTAAATTACGGTCATACCGTAATTTACGGTATGATCTGAACATGAGCCCCCACCGTAAAACAGGAGACCTATACCGTAAAACTCAACAATTTTCATAACTCACCGTAAATTACGGTATGACCGTAATTTACGGTGAAACCTGAACATGAATTCTTACCGTAAATCAGTAGAGTTTTACCGTAAAGACCAACCATATTTCCTTTCCACCGTAAATTACGGTAAAACCGTAAATTACGGTGGATACTGGGCGATCCTGATTCGTGCAAAATGCTGTTTTAAGGTATCATTTTTTATGTTTTTCAATTTTTTCGATTTTTTATGGTTTTTAAATTTTTTTTAAAAAAAAAACGTGCAAAATCACCCTACCCCCTCAAAAATCCCGTGTTGTCCTCAACACAATGTTAGAGTAATTCGTGACCCGAACATCCCCACACTTGTTTCAAACACGGATTTCGAGAAAATACGGCAATTGTGCAAATTATACAAAACAAACAAAACAAAACACTACTATGTACACTACCAAACCTGGGCCTCTCATGGTTGTTCTTCATCGACCGAGCGCAAGATGTAGCCCGCTTTGTCAAGCTCCAAAGTGTTGATGTCATTCCCATCCAAATACGGCTTTAACCGGTGACCGTTCACCGTTTGTTGTTTCAATGTTTGCTCGTCTTGGATGTCTACATCACCAAATCTCCCAACTCTCCGAATGACATACGGACCCATCCATTTGCTTTTGAGCTTGCCCGCAAACATCTTCAATCTTGAGTTATACAACCAAACTTTTTGCCCCACTTCGAATGTTTTCTTTCTCAATTTCGCATCATGCACTTTCTTGAGTTTATCTTTATAGGCCGATGCACATTCGTACGCCTCATCCCGAATCTCTTCTATCTCGCTCAATTGCAACTTTCTCAACTTACCCGCCTCATCATAATCCGCGTTAACCGTCTTAATCGCCCAATGTGCCCGATGCGCCAACTCCATTGGCAAGTGACAACCCTTACCATACACCATCCAGTAAGGTGTTGTGCCAATAGGAGTCTTGTAGGCCGTTCGGTATGCCCACAATGCATCGTCTAACTTGCTCGACCAATCCTTTCTATCCGTTCTTACCGTCTTCATGAGAATCTCTTTGATTTGACGGTTGGACACTTCGACTTGTCCACTTGTTTGCGGATGGTAAGGTGTGGCAACTCGGTGGTTCACGCTATACCTTTTCAATACTTTCCCGAAATTGAAGTTCTTGAAATGCGAACCACCATCACTTATAATAACCCGCGGGATTCCAAAGCGAGAAAAGATGTTGGATTGAACAAATTTACAAACAACCGAATGGTCGTTCGTTCGTGTTGCAATAGCCTCAATCCACTTCGAGACATAATCCACCGCTACCAAAATGTATAAGAAGCCATTCGAATTCGGGAAGGGACCCATAAAATCTATACCCCATACATCAAATATCTCAACAACCAAGATTGGTTGTAATGGCATCTCATCCCTCTTCGATATACTACCCATCTTTTGGCAATTTATACAATTTCTAGCAAATTCACACGCATCCTTGAAAATGGTGGGCCAATAAAACCCACATGAAAGAACCCGATAACCTGTTTTATGCCCACTAAAGTGACCCCCACATGCAGACGAATGGGCATGGGTCAAAATTTCCAACACTTCCGTTTCGGGCACACACCTTCGTATAACTTGATCCGGTCCAATCTTGAAGAGATCCGGTTCATCCCAAATGTATTGCTTTACTTGGACCATGAATTGTTGTCGACGCTTTTTGGTCCAATGACTTGGGATGGCACCCGTGGCTAAATAATTGACATAATGAGCATACCACGGTGCAACGAAAGTGGAAACGGCTAAAAGTTGCTCATCGGGGAAACTTTCATTAATTTCACTCACATCATCGGTCCCTTCCACCGGAATCCGAGACAAGTGATCCGCTACTACATTCTCACTTCCCTTTTTGTCTCGGATTTCTAGATCGAATTCTTGTAACAATAATACCTACCGAATCAAACGAGGCTTCGCGTCCTTTTTCTCCATCAAGC
The DNA here is from genome assembly GCF_002127325.2 of Helianthus annuus. NCBI lineage: Eukaryota > Viridiplantae > Streptophyta > Magnoliopsida > Asterales > Asteraceae > Helianthus > Helianthus annuus. The sequence continues at coordinate 123,274,188 of NC_035444.2, forward strand.
ACCGGACCGCACTATGATCCGAATAAACCACCACTTTGCTCCCCCAAATATACGAGCGAAACTTATCCAAAGCATACACCACCGCTAGTAATTCCTTCTCGGTTGTGGTGTAGTTAAGTTGTGCTTCGGATAAAGTTTTACTCGCATAGTAAATCACCACCAGCTTTCTATCAACCCGTTGACCCAAAACTGCACCAATAGTGGTGTCGCTTGCATCACACATTATCTCGAACGGCTTTGACCAATCCGGTGGTTGCAAAATAGGAGCTTTGACCAAGTGTTCCTTCAAAACAGTGAAAGCTTGAATACACTCGTTAGTAAAATCAAATGGGACATCTTTTAATAACAAGTTGCATAAGGGTTTGGTGATAACACTAAAACCCTTAATGAAACGTCTATAAAAACCCGCGTGTCCCAAGAATGACCTTACCCCCTTAACATTTTTCGGAGGTGGCAAAGATGATATTACCCGTATTTTTGCCTTATCAACCTCCATCCCCCTTTCAGAAATCACATGACCCAACACAATGCCCTCTTGCATCATGAAATGACTTTTCTCCCAACTTAGCACTAAATTTTTCTCAACACATCTTTTTAACACTTTTTGTAATTCATTGAGACAAGCATCAAAACTAGTGCCAAAAATGGAGAAGTCATCCATAAATACTTCGAGCGACTCTCCAACCATGTCCGAGAAAATACTCATCATACATCGTTGGAAGGTTGCCGGAGCATTACACAAGCCAAATGGCATTCGCCTAAAGGCAAAGGTGCCATATGGACATGTGAAGGTGGTCTTGTGTTGGTCATCCGGGTGTATGGCGATTTGATTGTAACCCGAATACCCATCTAAAAAACAATAGTATTTTTGACCCGATAGTTTTTCAATAATTTGATCAATGAATGGTAGCGGGAAATGATCCTTAGAAGTGGCGGCATTCAATTTTCGGTAGTCAATGCATACACGCCACCCGGTAACCGGTCGGGTGGCAATTTGTTCACCACTTTCATCCTTGACTACTTGAATGCCGGCCTTCTTAGGCACAACTTGGGTGGGACTCACCCAAGCACTATCCGAAATTGGATAAATAATTCCCGCATCCAACCATTTAATTACCTCTTTTTTAACTACCTCCCGTAGGTTCGGATTCAATTGCCTTTGAGCCTCTCGTGTCGGCTTTGCATCTTCAGTGGTAATGATTTTATGCATGACAATGGATGGACTAATTCCTTTAAGGTCGGCAATCGTCCATCCAATAGCTCCCTTGTTCTCTTTTAAAACCTCCATCAACGCTTGCTCTTGTGCCAACTCCAAATTAGAGGCAATAATGACCGGTAAGGTGTCATTATCCCCTAAAAACACATACTTCAAGTGGCTAGGCAAGTCTTTGAGCTCCAACTTTGGCGGTACCTCTAATGATGGTTTCGTACCCGAATCGATCTCCGCCGGTAGACCTTCAAATTGATGAGTCCATGGCGGTCTACCTTCTTTCAACGCCATCGCATCTTGCGCTTCCTCTTCAACCCGGAGTGCATAAGCATGTACCTGTTCAGAAAAATCACACAGGCAAATATCCAAACCATCCTCCTCATACTCATGCGGGTTGCATCCGTCAACTATATCTGCCATGAAACACTCATCAACACCATTAGCATTAGAATTGTTAGTAAAAACATTCAAACGCATTTTTCTATTTCCAAAAGCCATATCAACTATACCAAATCTACAATCAATAATAGCATGTGCGGTGCTTAAAAACGGCCGACCCAAAATTATATTTTGTTGTTGCTTAGGGTCCGCCGATGAGTAATCCAAGACTAAAAAGTCAACCGGGTAATAAAACTCATCAATTTTCACAATTACATTTTGAACTATACCCCGAGCTAACTTATGAGACAAATCGGCCAAAACAACCGTTGTCTCCACCCTTGCTAACGGACCAAAGTCATATTGGTCATATAAGCCCCTCGGTAAAATGCTAACTCCGGCTCCAAGATCTAGCAACGCCTTAGCCATTTGAAAATTACCAACTTGTATATTAATCAATGGCATGCCCGGATCTTGGAGCTTAGGAGGAAGCTCCCCATTTAAAACCGCACTCACTTGCCCGGTTAAATCCACCCGCTTAGGCACTTTCTTTTTGTTTTGCCTTTTTTGTGTACATAATTCTTTTAAGTATTTTGCATAAGCGGGGACTTGTTTTATTGCATCGAGAAGTGGGAGATTTATTTTCACTTGTTTAAACATGTCCCACATCTCCTCTTTTTGAGGGCCTCTCGACACAATAAAATTTTTCTTTCCCGGGTCAAGTAAGGCCGATGGAAACGGGACTTGACTCGGTTCACCCTCAACTTTTTCATTCTTTTCGTTTTCACCCAAACCCGGTTTTTTAACAATTGTTTCTTTTGGTTTAACCGGTGAAACTTCATCATCACTTTCATTACCCGTGACATCCTCAACTACCCCCTCAACCAATTCGGGTGACAAATTGGCTTTGAACTCTTTTCCACTTCTCAAAACACTAACATGATTAATATTAACATTACCTTGTGACGAACCATGTGAAGGGTTTACCTTAGTGTCGCTTGGAAGTTGACCCTTACCTTTCTTTAATTCCGCCACATCGGTTGCTAATTGACCCATTTGGGTTGTTAGTGATTGGATGCTTTTGTCACGAACCTCATCCTTTTGCATTCGCACTTCATCAAGTTGGTTCCATTTTTGCATCTCCATTTGCATACTCTTTAGCATCTCCATCATCTCGTTTCCACCCGAGGACCCCCCTTGTTTTTGACCCGTTTGGTATTGTTTTTGATAGCCTGTTGTTTCCGCCTCGGTATCCACCTTGGTTATTGTAAGATTGGCGTGAACCAAAGTTACCTTGGCTACCTTGAAAGTTCGGGTTGGCTTGATTTGAAGGGTTCCCGTACCGAAAATTCAGGTGATTCCTCAACCCGGGGTGGTAGGTATTAGAGTTCATGTTGTTGTAATTCCTACCACCTCCTCCTTGACCTTGACCTTGAACCGCATGGACTTCTTCGTATTGCCCTTCCAACCTCCCTTGGCAATTTTCAGCCGTGTGACCTATTTCATTACGCAAAGCACAAACATCATAAATTTGGTTAGTAGTTTGAACATTACCATCATCTATGGCGTGCACTTGAGGTCGGGCACTGGCCGGTCGGGCTCTTCTTGAGGCTTGAGCTTTCCTCTTTGATGTAGTTGCCATGCTTTCCAAGAACTCCCAATCATCGTTCTCATAATTTGTTCCAAAAGTCCCACCGGTAATAGACATCAAATCACGTGCATCTTCGGCACTCAACCCCTCGTGAAAGGCATTCATCAACTCCCACAATTCAATTCCATGGTGAGGGCAATTCTTTATCATCATATTGAAATGCTCGAATGCATCGTGAAACATCTCACCATGTTGTTGTTGGAAGCTTCTCAACCCCTTTCTTGCATCGTTGGTCTTCTGGGCGGTGTAAAACTCATCCAAAAAAGTTTGTTGCATCTCCCCCCATGTATATATGGATGCCGAAGGTAACGTGTAAAACCATTTCTTTGCCTTATCTTCCAAAGAAAATTGGAATAATACCAATTTGATATCGTCGGCCGAAAACCCTTGACTCCCAAGAGTGTTGCAAATCGAGTCATAAGCCTCTAAATGAAAGTAAGGCTCCTCCGTTGCCAACCCCTTGTACTTTGGTAAACTTTGCAAAGAGTTGGTCCTTACTTCAAATGTTCGCCCTTGATCATTATGAGGAATGACTACCGGTGAAGGGTTTTGAGTGATTACCGGCCGAAAATGTGCTTCGATGCCCCTCACATTTTCTCTAAGGTGTCTCCTTGGTACACCATACCTACCTCTTGGAATAATAGGACCATTTGGCCTTGGTACTTGCCCTTGTGGTGCGATCGGTTGTTGAAACTGTTGTTGTCGTATCGGTGGGCGTTGAGGTGGTCTTTGAAATTGTGGTTGTGCATGTTGTGGCCGGACTTGTTGCAATGGAATAGGTTGTTGCATTCGGTGCCCTTGTGGTCTCGGCCGAATGTGTTGTGGTATAAGTTGTTGTTGTGGCATTCCACCAACACTTGTCATCCCTTGAGGTTGACTTTGCACATACCCAAACTCCCCTTGATCACCATAACCTCCATAAGCGTAACCATCATCATCATACCCCTCAAAATCTTCAAATCCCTCATCATAACCATCTCCTTGAATTCCCGAAGTTTGCCCAAATGGGATGGTCGAATACTGAAAGCCCGATTGTTGTGGTCTAAAGGATGAAGTAGTATGCACAATGGTTGAATTTGGTGCAATTGTGAAAGCGGATGATGATTGACCCGTAGTTGGGGGAAAGAAGTGGGATAATGGTGGGATTGTGGTGGATGGGTTGTAGGTGATGGCGGGTTCAGCTTGAGTGGTGATTGGTTGGGTGACATTGGATGGTGTGAATTCAGCGGTGGTGTCGGGTAATGTGGTGTTTGGTGATGGTTGGGTGGAAGTAGGTATAAAGGATGAGGATGATTGACCCGTTGTGGGTGGAATTTGAGAATCAGCCATGATGTTTCTCGGTGTGATGGGAGAAGTGGGTGAACCAATAATCTTGTTTTCTCGTACTAAAACTCTGTTTTGTCTTAGCGTTCTTTCAATTTCCGGATCAAACGATAGCGGTGATGACCTGTGAGAGCCCCTAGTATGCATACACCTGAAGTACCTGCACACTAAAACACAACCAGCGTAAACCCAAAAATAACAAAACAAAACTAATAAACTGACACACGTTGCGCACTACTCCCCGGCAACGGCGCCAAAATTTGACGTGATGTCGTGGTCACAATCAAATTTAATCCCAAAAACAACTATAGATAGTGGTAATTGGGTATCGAACTCAGGGAGTATGTGGAAAGTATGTCGATTGTATAGCTTTGCACTTAAACTAAAATTAGACTAAAATGCAGAAATTAAAACTCAGTGATTTGATTGTTTTGGTTTTAATAACTAAAGTTAACAAATTAAATTGCAAATCAAAGACGTAGTTTGTAAACAGATTAGGAACAAGCGACCATCCTAAATTTCCGGTTTGCTTTGGACAATTGTGTTTAAATTCACTAGAAAGAATCACATAGACATGATTCGTGTGTAAGTGTTTGTTGTGATAAAAGGGAACTAAGTACTCGGATTATGACAATGCGAGGTTGTTACCCGATAACCAATTGACTAATATCCAACCCTAACCCCTCCCGTGATATCTCGAGTGTCAACGACACCAAGAACGTACGGTTTAGAATATGAGTATAACATCAATCAACAATTTACAAACAAACATCCACACACCATAATAAACAAACAAAGATTGCAAGTCTATTATTCTAGAAATACGAATCCAAACACAAAAGTCTTAGACAAACCTTCAATTCAGGATGATCACCATGAGTTTAGCCACACATAGCTTGGTGAATCATCATAGCATAAAGTTTAATGTTCATACGGATCGAAAACACAAACGAAATGTTTAGACAATGTTTACAACCAAGCAAGATCACCAAAATGGCCCCTAACAAGCTCCCAAAAACGTCCAATGATGAGAATACTTGAAAAGACATCATAAAACTGCTTAAATGAGGCAGTTACACTTTGGATCGCAGCCGCCACCGTAAATTACGGTGGACTTGATTTGTTTACGGTGGCAAGAGACTGATTTACGGTGGCCACCAATTGATTCTCAGGTCCACCGTAAATTACGGTGAGACCGTAATTTACGGTAGTGACCTGAATGTTCTTCTTTGTTTCATCTCTTGTTCCACGCTCGACCCATTCATCTCCAAACCCTCCAAAGCTGCATTTAATCCATCTTTTAACTCCCGAACCGCACCTAAAACATAGGCAACAGTAGTTATCTAATTCAAGATAATTACACAATTAAGTGAAGGATTATTTCGTCTTTTAACATGATTAAGGGTTGTCCAACGGACCACCCGTCAGAGCTCCCCAAGGCGAAAAGCTTGGTCGGATAAATCCCTTGTCTAACAACTCTTGAAGTTGTGTCGACAGTTCCTGCATCTCAGACGGAGCAAGTCTATAGGTTGCCTTAGCCATAGGCGCGGCGCCTGGAACTAAGTCGATGCGAAACTCTACTTGCCTCTGAGGCGGCAGTCCAGGCAAGTCCTCTGGGAAGACTTCTGGATATTCCCTCACGACAGGGATGTCTTCGATTCTTGGCTCAGTAGCTTTCTTATCTACAATGTGTGCCAGGAAGGCAGCACACCCCTTCTGTAAACACTTTCGCGCTTTGAGGCAGCTGATAATCCTTAACAGCGTATCACGCTTCTCTCCGTGAACCACAATTGTTTCACCATCTTCGGTTGGGATACGAACGACCTTTTCATGACAAACTATCTCAGCCTTGTTGCCTGATAACCAATCCATTCCTACCACCACGTCGAAGCTTCCCAACTGGACCGGTAGTAGATCCAGAACAAACTCACGCTCTCCCAATTCGATCACACAACCTCTGATAACTTCATTGGCTTCTACCAACTTTCCATTGGCCAATTCGATCGAGTATGGAATATCTAACTTACTAGCGGCTAGACCGAGCATATTCTTAAACTCTAACGACACGAAGCTATAGTCGGCGCCAGTATCAAATAAAACGGATGCATAGCGTTGGTTTACAGAGAACGTACCAGTAACGACATTGGGATCCTGGCGCGCTTCCCTTGCTTCAATATTAAACACTCTTCCACGGGCTTGGTTCAACCCTGGGCAGTTCCTCTTGTAGTGCCCAAGATCACCACAGTTGAAGCATCCGGATCTCTGCCCGTTTCCACCAGCTTGATTATTCCTTTGATTACGATTCACAGCGCCCGCTTGATTAGCATTGTTGACTCTATTCCCATTACCTCCATTGTTTCCTTGTGGGCGATTTCCATTCCCACCCCGGTTATTATTTCTGTTTCCGAATCCTCTCTGACCTCCCTGGCCAACAGTGGCCCAAAAAGAATCCTTCAAGTGGCCAGGTTTTCCACATGCTTCGCATACTTTCACAGAACAATGGCCAGAATGGTGGCGTTGGCAGGTATTACACTTGGGCTGGGTGCCCATGTATCCTTTCCCTTTCTTTCCACTACCAGCTGTAACTTGAGCTGGCGGGCCTGATTCTCCTTTCTTAACCACCACACTGGTGCCTTGCTTGAAGTTCGTGAATTTCTGTTTGTTACCTCCTGATGACTCGACGTGAGTCTCTTTCTTCTTAGGCTCAGCTTCATCAAACTTGTTCAGGCGAATAGCTTCCTCTGTGAGAGCCACGCTCAGATCAATCGCCTCAGTAATTGTCGCAGGCTTGGAGGAGGTCACCATGCTTATGATTTGAGGAGCTAATCCCCAAATAAAACGTTCAATCCGCTTGAACTCTGGAGTGACCATATAGGGTACCACATGCGACAGGTCGTGAAACCTCTGAACGTATTCTGCGATCTTTGGACCTTCCATCTTTCAAATGCCAGAACTCAGTTTCCAATCTTTGGATTTCCGCGCAGGAACAGTACTTTTTGCGCATAAGTTCCTTTAATTCGGTCCAGGTTAGCGCGTAGGCAGCAGCTTCACCAAGTGTCTGTACTTGCAAATTCCACCAAGATAGGGCTCCATCCAAGAATAGCCCAGAGATATAGGTGACCTGCTGGTCTAGTGCACATTTGCTCATGCGAAGTACAGATTCAGTTTTCTCAGCCCAACGGACAAAGGCGACAGCACCTCCAGTGCCATCAAAGTTGACAGGCTTGCAGTCTAGAAACTGCTTGTAGGTGCACCCTGCACATACATTATAACATGTGAACGGCATTAGCATCTTTGCTATAGATATCCAATTAGGTCATGGTATGTCTAAATGACTTAGTATTACCATGAGGTGGGTTGTTGTTGCCAGTGTTGCCAGAGTTGCTTCCACTAGTCCCTCCTTGAGAGGCGGCGTATTGTGCGATGGCAGCAGCGATGATTTGCTGGAGTTCCGCCTGATTAGTAGGCATTTGCGGTTGTTGACGTCTCGGCGGCATCTTCTAAAAGATGGGTTTACATCGGTCAGGCCATAGTAAAGCGTACGTATATAATGATAGTAATAGTACATAACATCTCATGTTATCAATATATCATTCACACAACATCCCATGTCATAAAAATATAAATAATCAATCAAGCATCAAATATGATGAGAATACTGCGATTGCCATATATCGAGACCACATAGTAAGTGTACAAGTACATCACAGTGTCATACAACATCAATCGACTAAGGGCTACATCACCCCAGTCCAAAAACTATATCGAATCAGTGTCAATACATCAAATACATGTCAACAAAAGTCAGAACCATAATGTAGTCTCCAAAAATGCTGTGCAGTCAAAAGCAATCGCCGTCTTCTCACCAGCGTCTACCCATATGGTACTGAGGAGCTCTACATGGATGGCGGTGGAGGAGGGGGAAAGTGAGTGTAAAACAAGCGACGCAAATGGAGCCAGTCCTCCTCCATGGCTCTCTAGGTACGCAAGAAAGAAGCAACCTGCTGTTCTAATGCAAAGAGGCGTGCAGCATAGTCTGGTGGCAGTGGTCGAGAGGGCTGCAAAGGAGAGTGGGTCTGACCCTAGCACTGACACGGCGGCGGCTGAGCTCTCTCAAGCTCCTGAATGCGCTGTGTGTGTGCATCGTGCTGGGCAACAAAAGACATCAAAACATCCTCAATGGAGTACCCCATCTGGAAAGGATGGTAAGGGTCGGTCGGTGGCATGACAGGTGGTGACGACCAAAGGAATGGCTCACTGGTGGGATCAAAAGGTGCCACATGAAATGGAGAAACAGGGGGTAAAACAGGTGAAAACTGTGGCATGAAGGGAACAGACGTCGGCACATGCCCAAAGGGATGGGCCGAAGAACCCTCTCCAGGTCGGGCTGGAGGTGTAAACTGAGGGAATGAAAAGGAGGTATCAACGTGACGGGTATCAGTGATCTGAGGGGGAATAGGTGGAACCTCATCATCAGCAGGAATCCACCCGTGCTGGGGGTGCTCATCTCGTGGATCCAAGTGGGTCGCGAAAAGTGCATGCTCGGGCTCTAGTGGAACGGGATCAGGTGGGGGAGCAACAAGGGGGTCAACAGGTGCATCAGCAATAAGTGGGGGATCAACATGATCAGCAGCAATGACATGATCGCCCTCCAACAACGGAGCATCCACAGGGTGATCATCAATAGGTGGGTCAGCAATCACAGGCTCAATAATGGGTGCGCTAGCATGAACTGGGTCATGCTTAAACGCAGGGTCTAGAGCGGCTACCTGCTCAGGGGCCATGGCAGGCTTGGGATCATCAAAGGCCATCTCAAAATCAAACTCAGGGTCGATGGGATCAACTGGGTCTACTGGGTCGACTGGATCCTCCATAGGCTGATCCATAGGTATAAACTCTATATCATGATCTGGGTCGAATCCTGGGGGAAAGATAGGATCGGAATCCTCCACATCATCGTGGTCAAAAGCAAAGCTAGGAATAGGGGCAACAGAGGATGCCCTATCTGGGTCTGATCCGTGTGAAAAGTGCTGCACACTCTGAGTGTGTGAAGGTGCGGAAGCCACAGACTCGAAAGAGTCCGGGACCGGAGAGTGAGCAGGTGACTCCTCGGCGGGAGCATCTGCGATCATCAAGAGATCACCAGCAGCAAGAAGGGCCTCGCCCTGAACCTCATCCTCTATGGGCTCATCGTCAAACAGATCGACGTCGCCATCATCGTCGGCGTCGAGAAGCAAATCGTACGCAGGATATGAAGCAAGTGGTATGGGAGCAGGGATCTCCACTAACGGTAGGTCCCCGGCGAAAGGGCCATCAGCGAACTCATCAGCACCATCAGGTAATGCAAAGGGCTGAAAGTCATCCTCGTCTGTGCTAGTAACGTCGGATGTGTGGACCTCGCGCTCTGAAGACTCTAGGTCATCTGATACTATAGGTCTAGGGCCTGTGGTGTCTGAATCACCAGTGCCGGTCGAGTCCATGTGTCTGTAACATAAACACAAATGTGCACAAATAATCAGTCATACAATCAGGTAAACACATTAGTCACCAAGTAAGCAATCAAATAATTCTCCTAGTCCCACTAGCCTCCCAGTCTCCTAGACTGATACTCCTAGTCCCACTAGCCAGATTCTCCCAGCCTCTAAGACTGCTCTATCATCTACCTCGATCTCTTAGATCGAGCCTCGGCATTCAAGACCGAGCCTCAGCCTCCAAGACTGAGCCTGCTCTTCCTAGCCTCACTAGCCATCTACCTCGATCTCTTAGATCGAGCCTCGGCCTCCAAGACCGAGCCTCAGCCTCCAAGACTGAGCCCAAAAAATAAATAAATAAAATGTGCTCAACATTTGTTTGTAAAAACGTTTTAGATCTGGATTTAAGTGGTATGCAGTAAAAATGTTTTCGTGAGAGCCCTAGTGATCATAGTCTAGACTCGAGAAGGAATCCTAGTTCGCTATGATCAGAGCTCTGATACCAAGCTGTCACACCCTGGCTTTGCGGAAGCGTGGTTAATTTGGTGTGACTTCTTAATACCATAGCTTAACCATAACAAAGCTATATGAAATAAAACCATGCAAGATCATCCATTTAATTAAGTTTTAAAAACCGAATACAACAACATTGTCTCAACGGAAACACATCCTAACGACATAAACATTGTTCAACAAACACAAACATCAACATAAACACAGTTTAAGGACTGTGACTTGTCCAGGAAAAAGTCACATTCCCTAAACCCGGATGACCTCGTAACTAGTGCAACGGGAAAACGTGTCATACCGCGCCAGATCCTTTAATTCCCTGAAATACATGTAAGTTGAAAAATCAACAATAATGTTGAGCGAGTTCATGTGTAAGTGAGTAAATAAACCTTTGTAAGTATAAAAATCCTGGTATGTAGCAAATAAGGGAATTGAGATCACCAATGGTTTGCAAGGCCATTGATATGTGTGAAGTGCAAGTAGGGAGACTCAAACCTAGCAGATTTATGCGTCGGGCACAAAGTCACCCCGAGGTCCGTTTCTAGTTTGGCCTGGGGCTGGGCTCGCAACACCCAGATAGATCTACCGCTCCTGTCCCTCGGTCCTACCATGAGGATTAATGACCTCATGTTGCTCCTACCCACTCACATGATCTAAGTAGTAAACCTCCTTATGCTAACCATACCATGTTTAAAGTACTTGTAATCATAGTAACATGTATTTCACCCCCGCAGTTTATAAAACTGAAAACAGTTAAGAGAAAAGGGGGACATGAACTCACAGTGGTGCGTCTCTACCAAGTATACCTCCAAATCAAGCAGCTGTGCGACGACCTACATGTACTAATTCTATTAGACGGACGGCCGTGCCTTATCTTTATGGTTTAAGTTTTTGGGAAATAGTTAGACAACTATTTCGTGTTTACATTCTGCATATACTTGGTAATTATTTTCCTTCCCAAGGATGGGGGATTTAATACATGTGCGTTCGAAATATATTGTTAAGTCTCACTTAAAATATATTCTATTTCTAACTCCAAAATATAAATATTTTTCTCAAAAATATTATATTTTTATTTCACATAATTTTCCCAAAATAATACCTTGACAAAAATACGCGTTCATAAATATTTCTTTAAATTGCGTAAGTTACGTTTTAACGATCGAGTGGTAATAATAATTACCGGTGTAACTTATATATTTATCGTGAAAGGCGTTCGTATTATCCTGGATTCGTTAACATTCGATAATATTATTTTTACCCTAAAAATAATATTTATACACTTCACAAAATAATTGACAAGTGACGTTGTGAAAAAAATATATATTTACTAAATATATATTTATCACGTTTTATTTTGTGAAATCCCACCTCCGATATTTTGTAAATAAAGTCGTGGCGAAACTTACATTTTGAAAACATGTCGAAAAGTATTTCTAACACTTATAGTGAAAATAATTCTAAGTGTTAGGTTTTTAGAAAAAAATTCGCCAGAGTTTCCTCTGTAACTGGAGGTGGCCACGCTTTCAAGCGTATCATTTTCTTTTATAAATCAACCCAACAATCTTTTTATTCAACCAAAACAACGTCCAAAACAATAAACTAGTAAATAACTATGTAAATCGCATAAATTTCATGAACTTGTGGTTTAACCAAAAATATGAAGTAAATCCCATTATATTTAGTGGATCTTTATATAAAGCAATCCGATTTCGTAAAAACCTCGTTTTTAGAAAAATTCCGTCTTTACAACTTCTCGTCAACTTTACAAAAAAATAGTTATTTTGTTGAAACTTTGTGCTACACAAGTGTTTACACACTTGTGTGTTCTAAAAATCATTCTTGTTAGTGTAAGATCCGTCTTTAGAAAACATGGTTTCTTTGACACTTGGTTCTTCGAAAATACCGCTTGTAGATCCGTAGATCTACTAGTTTTAAACACTATTTCGCAAGTAAAATCATTTTACACAAGTTCATGATTTGTGTGTGGTAGAGCTTCATCACTTAACCCTTGCTACATCCAAAACAACTCTATGTCATGATCCATGATCATGACCAACCCGGGTTAAACGATGATCCGAGCTGCCACAACATAGATCGGGTCCAAATAACTACACAAATCAAATACTACAAGATTTACACAACAAACAAGCTTTTAACCATCATTTTTAGTGTTTTTAGTAGACTTTTATGCATCAACTTGTATGTTCATGACTTTTAACCGTTACAAATCATTATAACCACTTCAAAATAGTTCGAGAAGGTGATTCAAGCAACTTACTACTAGCTCGAGGCTAGGGAAGAATCTAGACGCAAAATGAGAGGATAAAAGCAACGAGAAGAGGTCCTACGCATAGTGCTATACATGTTAAGGTGTGGGTTCAAGGACATGTTCATCACATAAGAATAACCCAACGACACGAATCCAATATAACGTATTAGTATGCATGTATTAAATTGTAATGATATGACGTACAAATGTAAAACACATGAAAATTGAGATAGCATAAAAGAGAGATAGCATAAAAGAGATAAACATAAAACATGGATTGTCACGGAACGTAACATAAGACTATGCCAAAGTGAATCGAAGTCCTTTTCGAATTAAGGAAACGTGCTTTGGCCTAATAGACAAATACTCTCATCGATGAGCGATTAACGATATTTGTCCTTCCAGTTACTACACGTCCTTAATCGATTGGGAACATCGAAACTTTGGCGAGAATGAAAATCGATGAGTGGGACTAGTTAACAAGATGCGAGTTTCACCTCTAACTTGATAACATCGAACCCTAGTGTGGTTGGTACTTATCCAAAGATAAGGGTCCACTAGAATATGAAATGGAAATTTCCTTCAAGATTTGGATCTCACTCCTAACTTGAGGGTAGATTTCATGCAAAATTCAAAATTTAGCTGAATGAAAGTCATCACCAAATGTGGGAATCACCCCTATTTTGGTGAGTCGTTTCGATTGTGTTATAAGAGTGTCTTCAAAGCCTCCAAGTGTGTATTGTGTTAGTCTTAGGAAAGCCATGTATATTAAGAGTCCAAGAAAGTAGAGGGAAGCAAAGAAGATAGAAAGAAAGTTGTTTTAAGCGACACATAATGAATAAGCTCTAAAGCTCTTAAACTATAGACTAGGCAAGGCATTCCTAATTCCCTATAGTTATGGCTCTGATACCAATCTGGTATCAGAGTATTCCTACTATAGACTAGGGAAAAGTATGGAAATCTTCCTAATTCCCTATAGCTATGCTCTGATACCAATCTGTCACACCCCAACCGATGGCGGAAACATCGGGATGAGAAGAACAAATTGCTCAAAACAACATAACACTAAATGTGACAATATGAATTAAATCATTTTATTAAAACTAAAGAATAGTACATTGTTTCAAATAGTAAACATATTACAACAAACATGGTTTATTATTAAAGTGGGTATCTAGTCCATCCTAACTTGATTCCTTCATCATCTTGACTATCAACCTGCAACATGTATTAAAATAACATCAACAAAAAGTTGGCGAGTATACAGGTTTGATACATAGCGTAAAGTATAATAAAAAGTTTAAATACTCATATCCAACATGAACAACATAATACGAGTTACTAATATGCTGAACCGGTGTCACTATATGTCAAACCCAAGTTTCCAACGCAAACACCCTAAGACTCACTCAAGGGCGGTGCGTAAATAAGTATAAGAAGTCTAACAAGTCTTACAAGTTTCCAATGCAAACACCCCAAGACTCACTCAAGGGCGGTGCGTAAATAAGTCTCACAAGTCTCACAAGTCTCACAAGTTTCCAACGCAAACACCCCAAGACTCACTCAAGGGCGGTGCGTAAATAAGTATAAGAAGTCTCACAAGTCTCACAAGTTTCCAACGCAAACATCCCAAGACTCACTCAAGGGCGGTGCGTAAATAAGTATAAGAAGTCTAACAAGTCTCACAAGTTTCACAAGTTTAGCCAGGTTAATGAGCATATAGACACAAAATGTTTGCATAGCATACAAGATTAACAGGCATCAAATTGTTTCATGTTTAAAAATGGATAAAGTGTGCATAGAACAAGTTTCAAGCGTTGCGTGTTTCTGTATAGAATACATGTTGCACCCAAAAGTGATAAAATAAAAATGGGATCAAGTATACTCACATTGGTTGCGTTTGAGATTCCTCGAAATAACACATGAGTAAGAATTGAGAATAATCCAAGAGAATGAGGACGATTATCCTAAATATAAAATACGTGTACGAATTCGTTAAATAAGATTCCAAATATTTAAGGTTTGCGAATTAGATTTATTGGCTAAAAAGTTCCTAGTTTGCATTGCTTACACACATTGATTACATCTTTAATTATTCATATTTGTAAAATTTAGTCTTATTTGTATTTCATGTTAAAGGAAATAATATAAAACGTTAATTATTTAGTTTTAAAACTAAATTGTATAGTTATATTATTTTATTAAAATAAAAGACATTAAACCAAAAGAAATGTCGTCATATTTATTACTTTTATGAAATTGGAATTAAGTTGATCTCACAAGCATGATCATCTTTAAAAGAAGAGTACGTAAACTTTTTGATATATAACTCAAAAGAAAGCAAATAAAAGGATTGGATAAAATAAAAATAAATATCCAAACCAGCTTGTGCGTGACTTTTATTGAAGAACAAAACATCACAAATCAGTTTGTTTATACAAAAAAATATATATGCCAGACGCATGGGGCTGGGTCGGACCTGCGACTTGCCCCGGTTTACTCGAACAGTATTAACATGAAGTTCAATGTGCCGCATTTGTTTTTGTGATTCAATTACTTGTGTGATTTAGAGTTAACATGTATAGAACTGTTTGCACATGATTCTAAAAGAAAGGAAGATAAGTAACAATGTTATATATACAAGATAGAATGTGAAGGTATACCGAACAAAGCGTCGAGAAATCAAAGACGATGATGAGGCCGCGTCGAGTCCCTCTCCGGTCGTCTTCTCCGATCACCGGTGACGTCTGATCCTTCCGGCGACTGTGGGGGTGGTACGAAATTGTCACACCCCCCAAATCCACATGCGGAGTACCACCGCTTGGGAGCGTGACTGACCAGGATCAAGCCACCAATCATATAGAACAATGTAAATAGTGAAAGTAAATGTAATTTAACCAAACCCATCCATATGAAAGGTGTTCAAAACATAAGTATAAATTCAACGTTTAGCGGAAGCATATGAGTAAAAGCCCAACATAAATAAAGTATGTAATGTCATAATGTTTAATCAAAGCAATCACGATCCTTGTCCACAACGACCGCGTCTCCCAGTGCAAGCTCCATGTATACCTAACGACCTGCAAAGCATGTAACAGAGAGTCAACAACTAGTTGAGCGAGTTCACAGTAAGTAAGTTCGTAATAGTAAGTCTGTTCCGTAACGGGTGGCTCTACTACGCCGATAGTATGTTCTATTAGTGGGGGCTTCCCATGTTTGCATATACACTAGAATATTCGTAACCATAAGTGTTCTTCTTAACCCGAGAACAGTAGTACGTACAAGCTTTACGTAGGTTTTACGTAAGTGTCCTTCTTTTCCCGAGGACAGTGGTACGCGTGGGGTTTACGTAGGTTTTACGTAAGTGTCCTTCCTGACTCCGGAAGACAGTAGCATGTGTGAGTTTACGTAGGTTTTACGTAAGTGTCCTTCCTGACTCCGGAAGACAGTAGTATGTACTTGTTTACGTAGGTTTTACGTAAGTGTCCTGCTTAACCCGAGGACCATGGTAGATAGTCTAGTAACCATGTAAGTACGAGAAATTGTTCAATCCCATCATTCCACCCATTCCCAATCCCCAGGAATCCCATGCCTTGGTAAAGAGTGTGAACTCACCTTGGTTTGCTCGGTATGCTAAATTATGTGCTCGCAAGTAATCAGTCAAATCCTATAGTTATGCACGTATTCTCAATCGGTACATGTTGGTAAAGTTTCACATGCAATTAATACCACAAGGTGCGTTTGGCAGTTAACATCATGCATTACACAAGAGTTAATCACATGCATACAATTCATGTTTCACATGACGGTCATTAACGGTTTACTCTAACATAACCATCCAACCATACACTTAACAGAGTTGCATACTTTAACAGAGTCAAATAAAGTTAACAGAGTTAATTGGCTAACGAGGTTAATTAATTAACAGGGTTAATCAACTTGGCTTAACAGAGTTAACAGGGAGTTTCCTCCTTAGCAGAGTCAACATGTTTTTAACAGTGTCAATAACTTAATAAGGTTACAAGCTTAAAAGAGATTCATATACTTTACATACTTAACACAGTCGACATGTTTAACTGAGTTATTTGACTTAACAGATATAACAGTTGGTCCACTTCAACTTTGGGCCGAAAACACTTGGGCCGCAAAACTCGGAACAAACACTACCCTTTAAAACCCGGACCATGTATATCAACATTAAAAACTTGGACTAGGCATAAGCAAAACTCGAACTAGGCATATATATATATATATAAAAAGTCGGACTAGGCATATATCCATTAAAAAAAAGTCGGACCATGTGATACAAATAAAAAGTCGGACCCTTCATGATTAATAAAATTCGGACATGCACTACACCAATAAAACTCGGACTCATCATGTATATAAAGTTCGGACTCACATGCATTCTATAAAATTCGGACATTGTAATCATTACAAAGTTTGGACTTTGTGACTTCACGAAACCCTGACACAAGTCTCTGAGTTATCACATGCGTGGAATTCAAAACCATTTACAGAATCAATGAAACAGTTACACTTACGATCAAGAAACCCTAATTTCATACATTTGCATTGCAGTAATCTAATCATCAATCAAACATCTCCATCATAACAGGCATCTTAGTGTCAGGCAGTGATTACACAACTAATCATATCCATTTCACAATAATCAGAATCAATCAATAAACATAGAACTATTGTATGCAGAACTAGGGTTTTGCATGAATCACATAATCATGGATTAACAACAAACAATCATTAAACATTTACCTTAGATTGATTCTAGATGGATAGGAAGATCAAGATTGATGCAAGAGAACTTGTGTAGCCAAGGATGATAGCCAAGAATGATGAGAGGAATGGTTGTAGAGAGGATGAATTGAAATGCCGTATGATGAAAATTAGTGAGAATGATTAGGGTTAAGGGTTTTGTTTTATTTTCACTATTAACACTAAACACCCTTAAATATTATCTATTACATAATACATGCACAAGACATACAATTTACAGTTTCCTCACCAAATTCATGTATTTGCCAAATCATTCGTAAAACTTTATCTACTCAAAACGTATACAGTTACAAAGCAACAAATTGTGTAAGTAAGCAACTAGACAAACAGTGAACGTGCAATAAATGTGAAAGTGGAATCTCAGAAACTCGATTTGTCACATTATCCCCAACTTGAAAGAAATTTCATCCCGAAATTTAGCATGCGGTTACTGAGGAAGCTAGGTAAGTTGCATCGTTTACTGGTTTTCCTGGGGTGTCACATCATCCCCCCGTTAATTTGGAATTTCGTCCCGAAATTCTGTAGTAGCTTCAGCCTCAGTAGTGGTTGCACGGTTTTCGAATAACTGGGGATACTTGCGTTTCATTTGGTCTTCTCGTTCCCAGGTGAACTCTGGGCCACGACGGGAGTTCCAACGAACTCGTACAAGAGGTATTCTACTGTGCTTGAGGACCTTAACATCCCGGTCCGTGATTCCTACTGGTTCCTCGACGAATCGCAACTGCTCGTCGATAGTGAGTTCCTTCAGAGGAACTATGAGGGTCTCATCTGACAGACACTTCTTCAGATTCGACACGTGAAAAACGTCGTGAACTGCATCGAGTTCATCCGGTAGGTTCAGTCTGTAGGCTACTTTGCCTATTCTTTCAGTGATTTCGAATGGTCCAACATACCGCGGATTGAGCTTGCCTCGTTTGCCAAAACGAACCACACCCTTTCAGGGTGAAACTTTGAGTAGCACTCGATCCCCAACTTGGAACTTGAGCGGTTTCCTGCGCTTATCAGCGTAACTTTTCTGACGGTCGCGAGCTGTCGCCATGCGTTGTCGTATCTGTGCAATTCGTTCTGTAGCATCAACTACAAGTTCTGGACATGTGATTTGACTGTCCCCCACCTCAACCGCGTAAGGCTTCAGCCTTGACATTTTCTGGTTTCAATGCTTCTACCTGAGCATCTCGTATCTTAGCAGGAAGACTGGACTGAATAGTGAGCTGCAAGGCTCGTACACGCCTAGGTGTAGTATCTTTCCGACTGAGGGCATCAGCCACAACATTGGCTTTGCCTGGATGGTACTTGATAGCACATTCGTAACCATTGAGTAGTTCAACCCATCGACGTTGCCGCATGTTCAAATCCTTCTGCTTGAAAATATGCTCGAGACTCCTGTGATCGGTGTAGATAGTGCACTTGCTACCGTACATGTAGTGTCGCCATATCTTAAGCGCAAAAACAACAGCTCCCAGCTCTAAATCGTGTGTCGTGTAGTTCCGTTCATGAACTTTAAGCTGACGCGATGCATAAGCAGTAACTTTATCCCGCTGCATCAATAACTTTATCACGCTATCCCCATTGTCGTCCCTGTTTCCATGGCCGTGGTTCTGAGTCTGGTCCTGGTTTATTTGCGGACAATGTCTCTTGTAGTGATCTTTAGCATCACACTGAAAACATCCTTTAAAACTCTATTGTTGCTGCTAATTCTGTGGAGATTGAGGCGACCGTTGTTGTTCTTGAGTTACAGGACGTGAGCTTCGACAATCCTTAGCTTCATGACCTATCTTGAGACACCTCTGACAACGACCCTTGTTGCACTGACCGCTGTGGTGCCTATTGCATCTGTTACACTTTGGATGATTTCCTCGATATCCACTCTGCCCACGACTACCAGAAAACTGCTGACTGGGACTCTGGTAGTCATCTATCTTTTGCTGATGCGCCAGAGGCTGAACCGGAATTAATCCCTTGCTCAGGTTTCCATCCCACTTGCGTTTGTTGTCACTAGAAGCACATGTAGTAGCAGCTTTAACACGTTTCGGTAGTTTGCCTTGTTCTACTACCTGGTCTATGAGACGATGAGCAAGCCTAGTGACTTGCTGGATAGTGCCAAGATTAGTTGCGGTCACATGACTCTGAATTTCGGGCACCAGACCCTTGAGATACAGCTCGATGCGTTTGGTGGGAGGGTCTACCATAGTGGGACAAAATGTGGCTAATTCATTTAATCTCTTCGTATAAGCCTCAATTTCAGACCCCGCCATCTGTAAGTTGAGGAACTCCACCTATAGATTGTGGATGTCTTCCCGACTGCAAAACTCTTCCTTAATTAGGTCCTTGAACTCGTTCCAGGGGGTGGCATTAGCAACTGCCAGCCCTAACATCTGAACCTGTGCTTCCCACCAAGTTAATGCAGCACCTTCGAGTGTTCCAGTAGCAAAGTTTACTCTACAAGACTCAGGGCAATCACGTACCTCAAAGTCAGTTTCGAGCCTCTCGAACCAATGGAGGAGGCCTTCAACTCCCTCAGTACCACTGAAGGTACTAGGTCGGCAATCCTTGAGATTTTTGAAGGTGCAAACAGGTGGCTGAGCGTGTTGACCTATTGTCTATAAGAATAGGACAAGGTTAAACACAAGAGTTGGTTTAGGAGTGTAGGATCTAAAGATCATAGTTACGACTGCAAGGTATACCTCCTGCTTGTATGGCTGCAAGTGCCGTAGCAACTCGTTCGTTGATGAGAGCCGTCAACTGGGCTTGAGTCAAGTTAATACGTCCGGCCATGATCTTCATAGCAAATGTAACATAAGTGAGAGATGTTCGCGAATAGTGTAATGACATAAGGGAGTAAGCACACAAGTGTTCTCAAGCAATAACGAATAGTAGACAATGTAATCTAAGCATACCACGAGCAAAGTTCTATGTAATTCTAGCATGTAGGCAATAAACATAAACCTTATTACCTAGGATGTTGAGTCTTGCACGTGGAGCGAGGCGTCGTTGTGGATCGTTGAGCACTGTACTGGTTATAGTCTGGTTTTAATAAAAACGTTTTTCCCTTATTAAAACCGAGTTCTCTATAACCAACGGCTCTGATACCAATCTGTCACACCCCCAAAATCCACATGCGGAGTACCACCGCTTGGGAGCGTGACTGACCAGGATCAAGCCACCAATCATATAGAACAATGTAAATAGTGAAAGTAAATGTAATTTAACCAAACCCATCCATATGAAAGGTGTTCAAAACATAAGTATAAATTCAACGTTTAGCGGAATCATATGAGTAAAAGCCCAACATAAATAAAGTATGTAATGTCATAATGTTTAATCAAAGCAATCACGATCCTTGTCCACAACGACCGCGTCTCCCAGTGCAAGCTTCATGTATACCTAACGACATGCAAGGCATGTAACAGAGAGTCAACAACTAGTTGAGCGAGTTCACAGTAAGTAAGTTTGTAATAGTAAGTCTGTTCCGTAACGGGTGGCTCTACTACGCCGATAGTATGTTCTATTAGTGGGGGCTTCCCATGTTTGCATATACACTAGACTATTCGTAACCATAAGTGTTCTTCTAAACCCAAGAACAGTAGTACGTACAAGCTTTACGTAGGTTTTACGTAAGTGTCCTTCTTTTCCCGAGGACAGTGGTACGCGTGGGGTTTACGTAGGTTTTACGTAAGTGTCCTTCCTGACTCCGGAAGACAGTAGCATGTGTGAGTTTACGTAGGTTTTACGTAAGTGTCCTTCCTGACTCCGGAAGACAGTAGTATGTACTTGTTTACGTAGGTTTTACGTAAGTGTCCTGCTTAACCCGAGGACCATGGTAGATAGTCTAGTAACCATGTAAGTACGAGAAATTGTTCAATCCCATCATTCCACCCATTCCCGATCCCCGGGAATCCCATACCTTGGTAAAGAGTGTGAACTCACCTTGGTTTGCTCGGTATGCTAAATTATGTGCTCGCAAGTAATCAGTCAAATCCTATAGTTATGCACGTATTCTCAATCAGTACATGTTGGTAAAGTTTCACATGCAATTAATACCACAAGGTGCGTTTGGCAGTTAACATCATGCATTACACAAGAGTTAATCACATGCATACAATTCATGTTTCACATGACGGTCATTAACGGTTTACTCTAACATAACCATCCAACCATACACTTAATAGAGTTGCATACTTTAACAGAGTCAAATAAAGTTAACAGAGTTAATTGGCTAACGAGGTTAATTAATTAACAGGGTTAATCAACTTGGCTTAACAGAGTTAACAGAGAGTTTCCTCCTTAGCAGAGTCAACATGTTTTTAACAGTGTCAATAACTTAATAAGGTTACAAGCTTAAACGAGATTCATATACTTTACATACTTAACACAGTTCACATGTTTAACTGAGTTATTTGACTTAACAGATATAACAGTTGGTCCACTTCAACTTTGGGCCAAAAACACTTGGGCCGCAAAACTCGGAACAAACACTACCCTTTAAAACCCGGACCATGTATATCAACATTAAAAACTCGGACTAGGCATAAGCAAAACTCGAACTAGGCATATATATATAAAAAGTCGACTAGGCATATATCCATTAAAAAAAGTCGGACCATGTGATACAAATCAAAAGTCGGACCCTTCATGATTAATAAAATTCTGACATGCACTACACCAATAAAACTCGGACTCATCATGTGTATAAAGTTCGAACTCACATGCATTCTATAAAATTCGGACATTATAATCATTACAAAGTTCGGACTTTGTGACTTCACAAAATCCTGACACAAGTCTCTGAGTTATCACATGCGTGGAATTCAAAACCATTTACAGAATCAATGAAACAGTTACACTTACGATCAAGAAACCCTAATTTCATACATTTGCATTGCAGTAATCTAATCATCAATCAAACATCTCCATCATAACAGGCATCTTAGTGTCAGGCAGTGATTACACAACTAATCATATCCATTTCACAATAATCAGAATCAATCAATAAACACAGAACTATTGTATGCAGAACTAGGGTTTTACATGAATCACATAATCATGGATTAACAACAAACAATCATTAAACGTTTTCCTTAGATTGATTCTAGATGGATAGGAAGATCAAGATTGATGCAAGAGAACTTGTGTAGCCAAGGATGATAGCCAAGAATGATGAGATATGGTTGTAGAGAGGATGAATTGAAATGCCGTATGATGAAAATTTGTGAGAATGATTAGGGTTAAGGGTTTTGTTTTATTTTCACTATTAACACTAAACACCCTTAAGTATTATCTATTACATAATACATGCACAAGACATACAATTTACAGTTTTCTCACCAAATTCATGTATTTGCCAAATCATTCGTAAAACTTTATCAACTCAAAACGTATACAGTTACAAAGCAACAAATTGTTTAGGTAAGCAACTAGACAAACAGTGAACGTGCAATAAATGTGAAAGTGGAATCTCAGAAACTCGAGTTGTCATAGAAATGAAGTTGATTGTGTCGAGTTCTGATCTTTCAACAAGGTTATGGTATGGTGTGTCGAAACAGATTTGTGGGTTGTGAAATTCGTGATGAAGGTCCGGTTCTTATAACGTTCAAAGGTCTCAGAATTTATGGAAATATGTTATGATTGATTGAATGTAACGGAAATTCGTGTAATTACCTTTTATTTCGACAATCAAGTTTAAGCCCAAAAAAAAGGAAACGCTTCATGATAATCAATTTTCGAACAATCAGGGTGGCAATAAATGGAAACTCCAATCAAAGAAAAGAAGGAAACATTGCTGTCGGCTCTGTGTTTGGCGGCAATTGTTTTAAAACAGCGACTTTTTCGGCTTTAGATCTATTTTAGTTGAGTTTAAATTAGTAAGTATAGAAGTGTTGAAGTGGTAAGAAGTTTGCTTGTTGGACGTGTAGACCCGGGTTCGAGTCCTGCGTTCTACATGTTTTCGTTTTCTTTTTAAATGTGAAGTTATAACATGTTACAATGTATCCCCCTTACTTATCATAACTTGACTAACTTGGTTATTAGTTTAGATTTCCTAACTTAACCACCAAACATCACTAACTACTTTATTTTTATTATAACAATAGATTATTTCTACAAAAATAAAATAAAATAAAAATAAAATAATAAAAAAGGAACAAAACTTTTTAAATTTGTAAATTTAATTAATTTAATTAATTAACTAATGAATAATTAATTGACCATATTTATAACGATTAATTATTTTGCGAAGCTCTCGAGTTTCAAGGATTAGGATAAAAAAACCGGTCGGATTTCGGGAATCCATTTTGACGGGTGTTACAAAGTGCCACTTGGGTGATTGGGAAGGCTTGAAGAGGTACGGCTTGTTGGGTTTGGATCACAATATTAGGAATCACGGCAGCTATTTGCTTGGCAATTTAGGCAGCCATGTGTTTACCAGAGTTTCTAGAATCAACGCAAACGAGGTTGTGAGATTTTTTATGGATTTGTGTGCGGATATGCGTAAAATATAACATATGATAAAAATGAAAACGTTTGGGGTGTATTAGAAAACAAAAACTCATGGTACCACTTTTAAAGTGTTCTTGGGCTTTGCTCATAATTGGGCCTTGCATGCCGCCATACTTCACCTTCGTAATCATGTGGGCCCCCATGATTACCGGGTTTTCGTATGGTTCGCATGTGTTAGCCTGGTAACGTACACTAAAACCCGGAGAAAATCGAGAAACATGAATGTAATGTATGAAAATCAGAGAGTATCCTTGGTTGGACACGATGACAACTCAAAGTGGGGTTAGGTCACACGACGTTTGGTGTGGCATGCTTTGGCCTAATGGGTCCTTCGTACTCTCATCGTTAGTCCCCAGGTAGGCAAACTGTTTCGTTAATTCGGATTTATATGAATGCCAATCCTAGACAGGACGTCCCGACTACCGGTACTCGAACCCTTACAGTTACTACATGCCCGTCACATGAACTCAATTTGATGAGATTTGAAAACAAAAACATCACAATAGATAGAATAACATAAAACGAGTATATTGGAAAATGGAGGGAAATGTTTTGAAAATTTAGTGAAATTGAGGACTTATAAATAAGGGTTTTATAAGTTTCGCATGGTACATTGCAGGTGGGGCTATATAACATATTGCAGGTGGGGCTATATATGTATAGGTAACATATATGTAGACTTCTTGATATAATTATAACATATTGCATGTATCACGTAATTCAAGTAACAACTAGAGTGCTTGCATGCATTTGTGTGTAAAATGGAAGGAATTTAAATATGTGAGCAATAGAAAATCATAAGTTAAACAAAACATGAAATCACATAAGCACATAGGTCCTAGTTGACTAAAGTATAGGTTCTAAGGGTCTAATAACCTATCCTATATCCCTAAAGTCAATGGCTCTGATACCAATCTGTCACACCCCGACCCGCAGCGGAGATAGGTGATCGGGGCATGGTTGGCATGCCTGATCCAAAGCTTATGACTTGCTATTACTTGTTTTAAATAATCATTAATTCATAACAAATGTTTCATGAAACAAATAATTCAAATACATAATTATAAATACAAGGTCATAACAAATAAACTACACTAATCCGTTTCTTGTTAACTAAGGCCCATCCTCTGTCCAATCTTCTCTTCGTACCTGTTCACCTGTATCATGTGTAAAAATGTTTTTTGGATCAACAAAAGTTGGCGAGTGAACCTTATTCTTATTTGAAAATTAGTATTGTTAAATTTGGTTTACTGGGAAACGTGCATTAACCAATGTAAGTAAGCATGTGGTATGGTATATATCAAACTCATAACACAACCTTAAATAATAAACAAACAAACCAACTGAAATGATTCAATAAATGTATGTATGTTGCAGGGTATTATGGTGTGCCAATGAATGAATGTGTGATGCACGGTATTATGGTGTGCTGCGAGGTATAAGCTCAATCAAACGGAGCTGACCTCGTATGGTTGGCAACGTCAAGTTCCACTCATAGGTAATGGGGAACAGACGAGCCTATGATGACGTGATATCCAAAATGTATGAAATGCACCAAGTGATAAATAACCAAACAACACATAACACAACCTCAAACAATAAACAAACCAAATATAATGATTCATATGAATGTATGCATGTTACACGGTATTGTGGTGTGCTGCAAGGTCTAAGCTCAATCAAACGGAGCTGACCTCGTATGGGTGGCAACGTCAAGTTCCGCCCATAGGTAATGGGGAACCGACGAGCCTATGATGATGTGATGCCCAAAATGAATGAAATGCACCAACATGATAAACAATCAAACAACACATAACATAGATACTCCACATAATGGTAATTGCACGTAATTGAACTTGTAAAATGCGATAAAAACATTGCGACACATGATACACCCCAAAAATGTATAAAAATAAAAAGGGGAGTTGTAAAATTCACTCACCGTGGTTGCATATATGATTCCTTGAAAATAACGCACGAGGAAAAGATTGGGAATGTTGAAAGAACGAATGGAAACGATTATCCTAGATAGGAAAGATAACACATAACGATCTAGTTAATATAAAACGAATATAATTCCTAATATTTAGGGTTCACAACTTGATTATTTGTATATTATAGTTAATCTCATAGTAACCCGTTAATATTATATAGGAATTATAATAAATTGTTAATTATTATTTAAATTATTTAAGTTTAATGATTTTATTAATAACAAATTAGAAAAATAGTAAAAACTGTTTGTTATATGGACTAAAGACTAAAAAGAATAAAAAATGAATTCATTTCTTATTAAACTTAAGCCTATTCATAGTACCTTCAGCTAAAAAAAATAGTTGCATTGTCAAAACAAAATCTGTTTCAGACATTTATGTATTAACATACTAGTATAGTATCACAGTTTTGACAACTCAATGTCTAAAAGCATATAAACAGTATGTCGAACTTGTATCTTATACTTGTAAAAAGAACCATTTAAAAGAAAAAAAACATGTATGGAAAAGAAACATATAACACTGATCGTGTTTTCTTGATTTTTATTTCACTTAAGTATTGTTTTCACTCTATTATCATCTTCATTTTACATACCCAAACCGAACAGAATGCGAACCGAAACAAAACCCCATATGTTTAGTTTAATACAATAATTATTAGCGTATAAGGATCAGTTTTCTACAAGGATTAATCAAGTGAGCAAGATGGTATACCAAACAGTGGAACGGTGATGCGTCGCGAAGTTGTTCCGGCGGACTCTGACCTCCGGTGATGCTAGGTTTCTCCGGCGAGGCCTTCGAAGATAGAGAGTGCGAGGGAGAGGTTGGATTTGTGAGAGGTGAGTGTGGGTGACGGTGTCGGTGTCGAGAGTAGTGATGCCATCTATATATACACATACCAAATCTTGTTTCCTTAAGTTGCGTAGTTTCCGAAATCATAAACGGGATGGACTGCAGGTGTGTGTGTGGCCAAGAAAACATCTAGGTTCAATGGTGAGCTCAAAAACGGAAACGGGCGGAGATGGGGTTAATCCCGGAAAATTAGCGAAAACTTAAAGGAATCAAGCTGTCACTGAATTGTTCTGGCGGCAATTTGAAAGAAAGGAATTTTTTAAACGCAATGTGTTTATAAAAATTAAAAGTTACTAAATCCTATTGATGTGAAGACTTGGTGGAGTGGCGTGTATGTTCTGCTTGTTTATGAGAGAACCCGGGCTCGAGTCTTACTCGGGTTATCTTTTTATTGTTTTTGATCTTTTCACAGTTTCAAAGGATTACACAATTTGTCCCTGTTATAATTTTATGTTAATTACACAAGTGGTCCCTGAAATTTAATTAACTAGCTAACTAAGTTATAACTTAGTTAACTAAACTTATTAACTAGTTTAAAAAAAGATTAACTTATATAACTTTGAAAACTAGTTTATTTTTGTAAAAGAACACAACTTTTAACTGTACATTTTATTAACTTAATTAATTAAACAAATAAATAAATAACCAAAAAAAAACTTTCGACGGTTATTTAATTCGCAAAAAAAAAAATCTCCGAGTTTCAAGGATTAGGATCCAAAATTCAAAACGGGTCGAATTTTGGAAACCCATTTTGACGGATGTTACACATAGGACTTGACAAATCCCGTTCCTAACATCCTAGGTTTGTTTGGATGTAAGGAATGACTGAATCCGAAAACATTTTTGATAATCTTTACTCTAAGGTTATCCTACTGTCTCAAGGCTTGAATGTATGCGTTTAACTTACCGCATAAGTGTTCGTATCAGTAAAGCATGCATTTATTTTGCAAAACATGACTTTTGATATATTCAAAATACTTTATTTTGTACATTTTTACATTTGGTTTAAGTAATCACATTTTACTTATCACACTTAACATTTGTTACACATTACATGACTTACATTTTGACATTAAACATTTGACATGGTTTATACAATAACACTTGACAATTGGTTTAAACATGAACATTATACATTGGTGGTTTGTTTAAGCGATTTGAGTAACGAGGCGTGTGTAATATGATACAAGCATGGTGGATACGTCACTGGTACTTCCTATATATAAGTGCTTGTATGATATCACATATCGTAGCGTTATTTAAATCATTTCAGTTTAGACATATTTCATTTGCAACATATTTACACTTAAAACACCGTTTTACAAACAACTTAATTTATACAAACTCATTTTTACTTGGTTATTCATTTAACCATACATTATTCTTTTACATATATATATATCATTTGATTTTATTGTCGCTTTTCAAAATTTTATGAAAGAAAATGCTTTAAAGAAGGTTCATGAGTAATTTTTATCAAACCTTTCTTTAAACTTAAGTCATGAATCCTATTTTCATAAAACCTATGTAACTCACAGGCATTTTTATGCTGACGTACCTACTTTCACATGTGTTTTCAGGAGCTGTTGCATAGGATGTTTGTGACACACTAGGGCGGACCTGTGCCTTAGGGACTTAAAAAGAAAAGCTAGAACTAGTCTAATTTTGTTATGTACTCTTGTTTCTCTTTGTTAAGACAATGTAACTCCTTTGTTTGATAAATAAAACATAACTTTTAATGCCATGGTTGTGAAACAATAATTTTGTTACAACACTCCCCGACATTTCCGCCACGATTTGATGTTTTACGTGGTCGGGGTGTGACACAGAAAGGTTAGCAAACCCATTTCCACACCTTCCAAACCCACTGAACCACTTTCTGAAATCGCCAAAAGTTCCTCACCTAAAACCACAAAGACAACAGATGTTGAGACACCTGTTATATCAACAGTTGTTGATACATCAGTGGTTTCAGCAGATGTTATCACAACAAATGCTCTTAATACCAACCACCATTCAATCCATAAATACAGCTCCAACCACTCCAAAAATCAAAAGAAGGAGGATAACAAATATCATACTTGAAGATGACAATGTACCTTCTCCACTTCTAATTTCTTCACAACCTCTAATCCTATCCACTGTGCAAAAACCTACTTCATCTGCTTCAATTCTAACCCCTGGCCCAACTACTGCCTTGGTTCCTTTGGGAGTAAAATATCCTATGGATCTTCCAGCAGTTAGGGAGGAGATCAAATCCTTCTACTCTGAAGATGATCCTAAAAAGAGAGATCTTCCATCTCTTCATGGTTATCCTTTTCCAAGAAACATAGAAGGGTATCTTCAACTAAAGGCCAAACATGTGACAACTCGAGTTTCCAAGATTTCCTATTCGCATTTATTACATGTTGACTGTTTAATTGCTTGACTATTTGACTTGTAACTGTACACGCTGTAATATGATGAAACGTATTGTGATTATTGCATGTTTCTGTGTTTGATATTATAACATGAAACTTGTTAGAAAACTTAAACTGTTTAACACATGTAAGAACCCGACGAAACAGAAGTCTGTTTCGTCACTCAAATCTCGACGAAACACGAGTGGACTCGCCATGCACCAATTCATGAAACAGAATGTTTCGCCGGCCCAGCGATTCACCGAGGTCCATTAGGGGCCCAATCTGTCAATTCGTATTTTTTAACGTGAACTGACCCTTGTTTCACACTTTTGGCAAAATAAGAAAAACCCTAGAGCTTCCTTTTCTCTGTTGACGGCGATCGTGTGCCCCCGGAACTCCGAATCGACCTAATTACTATTCCATTCTTCGTAGTTAGCGTTTAAGCTTTGCGTAATTGTTTGATTTATATCCGTTGCTAACTGTTTTGCTTGAAAACGATGAGGTTTGATATTATATAACGTTTGTGTTCATGTTGATGATAAATTGATATTACTTGAATATGTTCTATCGATTACAATTCCTGTGTATCGAGATTTGGATTGCTTGCTGTTGATAAACCTATGATTATGCTTTCTAGTAAAGGCCAACATACATGCTAGATGGTTTAGGATTAGCACATGATTATGATTATGCAATGATTAGTAATCAATGAAAACCGATGATTTGCTGAATACCGTATGATTTCTGTGTAATGGTTGTTGTACAATGATGCTTGATGATAGTAGGTGACGGCTGTGAATGATGACGGCAGTTAGGGTTTTCTGCATGTAACTGTTATACGACGAAACATGTGTATTTATGAAACGCAGATGTCGACGAAACACTGATGTGTTTCGTCAACATAGGTCACCACGAATCAGACACGGCGAAACAGAGGGTGTTTCGCCGAGGGTAGTTATGACGAAACAGATGCATTTCGTCATGGGCTAATACGACGAAACAGATGTGTTTTGCCAAGGGTAAATACGACGAAACAAGGGGTGTTTCGTCGAGTGATCAAACTGCACAATAACTTAACTTAATTCTGTTAAGAATTAACCCAGTTAGTTAACTGCCATTAAATGTTAAACATAACTTGAATGAACTTGAACACGTGTTATGTGCTACTTGGTGATCTTTGATAAGATGTCCATTATGATGGTACTTGTATGCAAACTTCGTGAATACAAACTGATTACGTATACGTGCATACTTTAGGACTTGATTGATTATTTGCAAGCACATACCTTAGCATACCGAGCAAACCAAGGTGAGTTCACACTCTTACCAAGGTATGGGATTCCCGGGGGATTGGGAATGGGATAGAATGATTACTTGTACTTACATTGTTACTGCTAGACTAGTGATACATGGGGAAGCCCCCACTACTCTTCGCACACATGCCTGGAATGGCCGCGATACAAAATACTACTCTTCGCACACATGCCTGGAATGGCCACGATACAAAATACTACTCTTCGCACACATGCCTGGAATGGCCGCGATACATATACTAATCTTCGCAAACATGCCTGGAGGGCCGCGATACAAATATAACTAGTCTAGAATACATGGGAAACTCCCACTAATCTAGAATACATGGGAAACTCCCACTAAACAAGCAAACGATATACGAAACGAATACTATAACTAAACTACCAACTGTGAACTCGCTCAACTAGTTGTTGACTCTCTGTTATATGCCTTGCAGGTCGTTAGGTACACTTGGAGCTTGCACAGGGAGGCGCGGTCGTTGTGGACAAGGATCGTGAATGTTTTGTTAAGCATTATGACATTTCATACTTACACTTATGTTGGGTTTACTTTTATGCTTCCGATAAACATTGATATTATACTTATGTTTTGAACACCTTTCATATTGGTTTGGTTGAATTACATTTACTTTTACTTATTACTTACATGTTCAATATGATTGGTGGCTTGATCCTGGTCATGTCACGCCTCCATGCGGTGATACTCCGCGTGTGGATTTTGGGGGTGTGACAAAGCAAGCAGAGGATATATCAAGAAGAGACACAAAGTGAAAATCTGATAAAGAAATTCAGAAGAATCTGCAATATCTGCTCAGCCAAGTCAGAACATTAGAGCAGTTTTCCAAAGATCTTTGTCAGAAGTTATCAATATTTTAATCAGTAAATAACATGTATTGTGTTAAAATATCAAGTCATTCCGAGTTGGGATGGTTGTAGTAACGTTTAACGCAAAACTATGAGGTAAAACGGTTAAAATCGGCTTTTCGAACGATTTTTATGAAACTGATTTAGATTAGTAAGTAAACTGATATTTTTAGTTTAAAAATAAGTATTTTAACTAATTTTAAGTTTACTTGGTGTTTGGTTGGTCATACGTGACTTCCAAAGCCCGAAAACATTACCAAATCACTAAAATACACGTATTTTTCAATGAACACTAGTATGGGTTTTTTTGGGGTGAACCTTATGTGTTAAAATGTGTTATGTGATTTAAACATGTGAATGTGATAATATCTTAAGTGTTAACATGATAGTGGGAAATTTAGACTATGCATGTACACTTGTGCGTTTTATGCGGTAGAATCGATAAAATCGCGTTAAATGTGTAACTTGTTTGTCGAGCATGAAAATTGATACATATGAGTTATTTTATGTATGCATGCCTTAAAAATGACAACATAAATAAGTTAACGAGATTACGCATGTTACGATGTTGATTTATGTGTACGTTTATGTATATATATTACGACACGCAAATCGTAGATATATTACGTTTAAACGGGTGTGTTAACGGATTTACATGATAATGGTCACCAATAAAATTTTTCAAGTTGAAAAATCTTAAAAATATATATATGGACTCGTATATGTATTAACGTGCCAACATAATAAAAAATGATAACTTTTCGAGAAAATCTCAAAGTTATGTGAAAATTCTAAGAAAACGGAGAAACTTAAGATTTTTGTGATATATTGATTTATAAATCGTTCCTACTATAATAGGACGTGTAGAAATCAATTTGTGGGATTGCGCTATTTAAACATATGCACGCAAAGGTGAGTGTTACTAAACCCCCTCTTTTTACTGTTTTGTATATGTTTTGGGGGAAGAACATGCCAAAAAGGGTTTAATAATGTTTTTGGAATAAAACATACCTTTTGATATAAATTATATATTTTCGTTGAAAATATATGGATTTGATGAATATGTATGTTTCGGGATGAAACGATTTTGGTGAAAATATATGTTTCAGGATGAAATGGTTTTGATGAAAATATATGTTTCAGGATGAAACGGTTTTGGTGAATATATGTTTCGGGGAGAAACGGTTTTGTTGAATATATGTTTCGGGGAGAAACGGGGATTTGTACGGTGTTTCAGAGAAAACGATCGTGTTGTTGGGATGGATTTACTTGGTCCCAGGGATTTCAGTAAATTCGTACAACGGTTTATATTAAATTTGTCATATTAGTAGGATATATATATTGTACGTGAGGCAGGCATCATAGATGGCCTCGATATGGGCCATGCGCAATGTCACACCCCCAAAATACCACATGCGGAAATACCGCGGGGCGTATGACGTACCAGGATCCAACCCACCAATCACATTGAACTTCGCGTAATATAGTTAAATAAAACTTTCATTTATTGACCTTAAGTGTTACAACGTTATAAACAATTCACAATATACAACGGAAGAATAATTTATTCGTTAAGTATTTATAAGCCACATGTAAAAGCCATTTGTCTTGTGTTGTGTTTCCATGTATCTCGACCCATGACCACTCCAGCTTCC
Organism: Helianthus annuus; assembly: GCF_002127325.2. Taxonomy (NCBI): domain Eukaryota; kingdom Viridiplantae; phylum Streptophyta; class Magnoliopsida; order Asterales; family Asteraceae; genus Helianthus; species Helianthus annuus. The sequence continues at coordinate 123,307,372 of NC_035444.2, forward strand.
CAGATAGCAAGTTCCAACAATATGCACCTAAAGGCCTGCAAGGCATGTAATAACGAATCAACAACAAAGTTGAGCGAGTTCACAGTTGGGTGTTCGTTTTAAGTTGTTTCTAAAAACCTAGTTTGTCTTTAGCTGGCTTACTTACCATGGGGGTTACCCCATAGTTGAAAATATGATTAACCAGTTCCTTCTTTCCCAACCATAACCAGTATCTTTATTTCCCAATCCATATCCATAAACAGTGGGGGCTTCCCCATGTGAACCACTAGACCCGTTTACCATATCGACCACTGACTAAAGTAAGTTGGTGCCCTGACGTCAATGTCTATCATCATTGACTAGTGCCCAGATCCATTAGTTCACGCCCGACCTCTGCGGCACGGTGTGAGGCTTGTCAAACCTAAATAGCGCTATCTAACTAATGACCCGCTCGCCATTGGCCCGGCGATTAAGTCGATATAAAAGGAGGGACTTCATGATAGAGAGTTTTGGTCTAGCATCCGTGTTGTCACCCTTCAAAACAGAGGTTGTGTACGTAATCTCCAAACCAGGAGATTACGCAGGTTCCGATTAAATACTTATCACATGTTGTCACCCTTCAATAAAGAGGGTGTGTACGTGTTCCAAACCAGGAGATCACGCAGTTTCAGTTCAAATCCTTTACCCATTCCCAACCCCTGGGAATCCCATGCCTTGTAGAAAGTGTGAACTCACCTCGGTTTGCTCGGTTTGTTAAGTTACTTTACCAGTTCCCGGTTGGTCAACCAAACCCTACTGTGGTTACCAAAGATAAATCAGTTTTGTTTACACATGAATCATGTATCCCACATTCACATTATACAAGTAGCGTTCACATAATCACACATCATTATACAAGTTGTAACAAGAGTTCACGTAGCACAACAATTCAATCAAAGCCTATAGTATGCACGTATACACAATCAGTAGTTTATGTTTGTAATGACTCATATGCAATCTATATCACAAAGTGGGCTTGGCAGTTAACATCATGTATCATGTAAACAGTTAATCAAAGTCATACAATTTGTCACACCCCGACCACGTAAAACAACAAAACGTGGCGGAAACGTCGGGGAGTGTTGTAACAGAATCATTGTTTCACAACCATGGATTTAAACAGTTTCGTTTTATTGAATTAAATGAGTTACAATGTCTAAACAAACAAAGAAACATAACATAATTTAACTAGTCTTGCATCTTTTAATGTCACTAAGGCCTCGTCCATTCCTATGTGAGCATACACCAATATCATCATCATATAACACCAACTACTGTACCTGAAACACATGTGAAAATACGTCAGCATAAAAATGCCGGCGAGTACATAGGTTTTATTGATTTAAGATTCATGACTTATAAGTTGAGAAAAAGTTGTTTAACAAAAGTCGGTCATGATCCTTGTAAAAATGTTTTGTTTTATAAATCGTTTGAAAAGCGATGTTAGGTATGTATAGTAAAAAGAAAATGATGTAAGGTTAAATGAATAACCAAGTAAAATGAATTTGTATAAAACAAACTGTTTTGTAAAACAATGTCTTATGAAAAAATATGTTATTTGTATAAAATGTATAAGTCCAAATTGAATGATTTTAATAACGCTATGACATGTAATATAATACAAGCACTTATATATAGGAAGTACCAGCGGCGTATCCACCATGCTTGTATCACATTACACACATCTCGTTACTTAAATCACTTACCCAAACAAACCACCAATGTAAAATGTCTACGTTTAAACCAATTGCCAAATGTATTGAATAATATGTCAAATGTCAATCAAGTAATGTGTAAATGAAATGTCATGTATGGCAAGTGAAATATGTATCAACTAAACCATAGGTAAAATGCACAAACAATGTACTAAGTATGCGACAAATGGACATACATAGCATGTGATGTAAAATGTACTACGTATGATGAACATACATAGCATGAAAAGGTAATGTAAAACGATGTACTAAGTATGCACATAATAGGCATACATAGCAAAAATACAATGAAATCATGTACTAATAGTGTACTAGTGAACATAGCAAGTATATGATATGAAAACATGAAAGTAACAAGTAGGTACATGTGTTTCACCCCCAAAATGTTTGAAAACAGTAAAAGAGGGGACTATGTACTCACTTGAGGGTGCTTAGAAGTCTTGAACAACAACCAAGCAAAGCTAGAGGGATCACGGAAATCAAACGGCACCAAATATAGGTAACTACATTAATAACCGGACCTAACGGAGGATCGGGTAGTATGAGGGTTCGTAAACCAAATAAGTGTGGGAACTTATGTAATATGGTTTAACAAAGCCTACATACTAAAACGAAACCTAACCTAAGTGCTTACGACCCGATATGACCCGTTTAGGTAGCTTATGCTACTTTAACGCGTCGTTCGCGTAAAACGCGTTCGGAACGCCTAACTAGTCCTATGACAAGTAATATATGCCTTAACATGTCTAATATTATTGTCTAATCAGTTTAGATGTCAAAACTTAGGTTACATATGCTTAAAATGAATTTATGCGTAAAAAGGGTATTTTGGTAATTTTCCTAAGGCATATAAACTACCTATCATACGATTAATTAAACCTAGGTGACCATAAGGTATAACCACGGAAGGTTATTTCCTATGCTACTATGGTCACTAAACATGTTTGGTCGGATCCTAATGATCGACCAAACGGGTCGTGTTCGAAAGTCTAAGCGGGTGTTTAGTCCGCTTGACTTACGACTCTACACAAGCACTAAACTAAAAAGTGACGAGCTAAACATGCTAGAACATGTTTAGTTAAGTTAGAAAACAGGTTTGGTATCAAAACAAACGGTTTTGATACCCTAGAGTAGTTTGGTTACAAAATACGCGAGAAAACGCATTTTGGCCGAAACTACGACTCGTCACTGAGCCTAGATAATGTGGTAATCAGTAGGTATAGTCACTAGGGACTATAACCATCATGATTACGATCACGTTATGAAGTTCAAACGAACATCGTATTGACCATAAACTGGTCAATACAGAAACTCAAACGCAGTTTGACTTTCGTGCTAAAAACGTATAAAAAGAACGAAGGAATACTTACAAAGGGTCCCCGCAAGCAAATCTTGATCCAAATAGCTCAGGTATGAAGCAAGGCTTCAACTTAGAGCACATTAGATCAGATTTGTGTGAGTTGCAACAATGGAGGTGTTGGGTATTTATAGGAAAATCACAACCGTTAGGATCGTTCTTCGATAAACGAGCTTCAATCCTAGCCCTCCATGTGTGCCCCTTGTTTTGAGAAACCATGGGAGCCCCTAATATGAGCCCATGGTATTGAAAATACCATTAAATACAAGCCCATGGTTTTGCAAAACCATGGGTTAAAACCATTAACATTTCAAAATTGGACTAGATTCATTGAATCTGGTCAGAAATTTCAAAAATAGTCCATGCACTTGTAAAACTTGATTTTTTTGCACTTTTAAGTCCCGTTAACCCCATTTCAAGGCTTTAAAATGATGTTAAAGTATAGGGAACTTAAAATATGCTCAAAAACATCTCGGATGTCGGTTCGTTTGGTCGTACGGTTGCGTTATTCGCTTAATTACGACGGAAGTCGTGACGAACGCAAAAACGATCCAAATTTAGCGACAAATGGAATTTTATTATGCCAAACACTAAAATAAAATATTTTAATGCTTACATAAATTTTTGGAAGTCCGGAAGTATTCAGAACGTAAAATATGCGCGAAAATGCAAACTTATGCACTTTTTGACGCTTTTAGTCCCTGAATGAGCATAAAGTTTATTTTTGCGCACCAAACACCTCAAAGCCTATTTCTAAGCTATGTAAAGGATATTTAGGGCATATTTAACTTATGATCAAGTTCCGGAAGGTCTGTTACAGTACAAATTGACATACTTTCGCAGTTTGTGGAATTTAGTCCCTATAAGCGAATAAACTTGATTTCGGCATACCAAACCATCCAAAACTTATTTCTAAGTTATGTAAGGGTTATTTAAGGTATGTTAAGCCTATTTCACTATTCCGGAGTGTTTGTTGCATTAAACTAGTTATATTTACGCATCAGGTCGCGTATAACCTTCTAGAAAGCGAATTAAAGCCCGGAATCGAACAAGAATTGATATGTGCAAACGATACACATATTTATACAAATCCCAAGTATGAAACATAATATTTCATTGGTTTGGTATTTGTTTGATGGTTGAAGTGACACAGGTGTCACACAATTCATGCTTCACATAAATGTCTTTCTCAGTTTATTCTAACATAGTTATCCATTAACATACTTAACAGAGTTAACAGACTTAACAAAGTTAACAGACTTAACAGAGTTAACAGAGTTAACAGACTTAACAGAGTTAACAGACTTAACAGAGTTAACAGACTTAACAGAGTTAACATACTTAACATGTCACACCCCGGCCGCGTATAACGTGCAACCGCGGCGGAACGCCGGGGAGTGTTGTGGACAGAATTAATTGTTTCATAACCATGGAAATCAAAGTTACATTTTATTTATTAAACAAGAGTAGTACATTGTCTTAAACAGGAAAACAAGGAGTTCAGAACATGATTAAACTAGTCTATCTTCATTTTTATTCTCTAAGGCACAGGTCCGCCTTAGTGTCATGATCATCATCCTATGGAATAGCTCCTGAAAACACATGTGAAAGTAGGTACGTCAGCATAAAAATGCCTGTGAGATACATAGTTTTTGTGAAAATGGGATTCATGACTTGAGTTTAAAGAAATGTTTAATAACAGTCAGTCATGAACCTTGTAATTTGTCTTGCTTTGTAAACCATTTGAAAAACGATAATATCAGATGATATGTAAACTAAATGTAAGGTTAAAAGGATAACCTAGTAAAATGAGTATGTATGAGATAAGTTGTTTGTAAAACAATGTCTTGTGAAGAATATGTTATTTGTATAAAATGTTCTATGTCTCAAATTGAAATGATTCAAATAACGCTACGATATGTAATATCATACAAGCATTTATGTATAGGAAGTACCAGCGGCGTATCCACCATGTTTGTATCATATTACATACGCCACGTTACTCCAACCATTTACCCAAACCAACCACCATGTAAATTGTTCATGTATAAATCAATTGTCAAGTGTTATTGTGTAAACCATATCAAAATGTCTATGTTCAATGTAAACCACCAAGTATGTATATCAATGTCAAAATGTTTATGTTTAATGTAGATCATGTAATGTGTACCCAAAATATATCTTGTATGGTAAGTGAGATGTATCAACTAAACCATATGTAAAATGCACAAAATAAGGTGTTGAAGTAAAACATGGTTTAAATCAACGTTATGTTTTGTGGAACAATGCATGCTCTACTGATATTAACATCTATGCGGTATTGTGAAATATGCATACATCCAAGCCTTGAGACTGTGGCGATAAACCCTTAAACAAATTAATGGTTTATCTAAGTTATGTATATCGAATTCGGTCATTCCTTCCAATCCAAACAAACCCAGGATTTCAGGAACGGGAGTTGTCAATTCCTATGGTACCACTACCTACTAACGAATGGCGTGATCAATGTTAATGAATGTATTGTTCCATGTTAAACAAACCAAATGTTATACCAAAATGAAGGCATGTGATGTAAACAATTGTACTAAGTATGCACACAATGGGCATAGATAGCATGAAATGTAATGTAAGGCAATGTACTAAGTACGCACACAATGGGCATACATAGCATGAAATGTAATGTAAAGCAATGTACTAAGTACGAACACAATGGGCATACATAGCATGAAATGTAATGTAAAGCAATGTACTAAGTACGCACACAATGGGCATACATAGCATGAAATGTAATGTAAAACAATGTACTAAGTACGCACACAATGGGCATACATAGCATGAAATGTAATGAAAACATGTACTATAACGTACTAACGAACATAGCCGGTATATGATGTGAAAACATGGAAAGCATGAAGGTAACAAGTAGGCACATGTGTTTCACCCCAAAACAGTTTGGAAAACAGTAAAAGAGGGGTTCAATGTACTCACATGAACTCCTCGAAAACATGTAAAAGATGGGATTCTATGTACTCACCTGAGATTGCTTTGAATTCCTTGTGTAATAATCACACAATGCTAGAGATCACGGGATATCAAACGGCACCTAATAGGTAGCTATATTAATATACCGGATCAAAATCGGAAGGATCGGATAGTATGCGGGTTCGTAAACCAAACGAGTATGGAGACTCGTGAAATATGGTTTAACAAAGCCTACATACTAAAATGAAACCTAACCTAAGTGCTTGCGACCCATTACGACCCGTTTAGGTAGCTTATGCTTCCATAACGCGTCGTTCGCGTATAACGCGTTTGGAAAGCCTAACATCGTGACCACAAGGTATAACCTCGGAAGGTTATAGCTATGGTCACCTAATGTGTTTGGTCGGATCCTAATGATCGACCAAATGGGTCGGGTGCGAAAGTATAAGCGATGGTTTAGATCGCTTACCTTACGACCCTATATAAGCACTATACCAAAAGTGACGAGCTAAGCATGTTAGAACATGCTTAACTAAGTTTAGAAAACAGGTTTGGCATCAAAACAAACGGCTTTGATGCTCACGAGTAGTTTGGTTACAAAATACGCAAGAATGCGCGTTTTGGCCGAAACTACGACTCGTCACTGAGCCTAGATAACGTGGTAATCAGTAGGTATAGTCACTACGGACTATAACCATCGTGATCACGCTCACGTTATGAAGTTCCAACGAACTTCGCATCGACCATAAACTGGTCAATGCAGAAAGTCGAACATAGTTCGACTTTCGGACTCGAAAAGCGATAAAATAACGAAGGAACACTTACAAAGGGTCCCCGAATGCTAATCTCGATCCAAGGAACTCAGGTATGAAGCAATGGTTCCAACTTAGAGTTTTAGATCAGATTCTTGTGGGTTTTACACCAAATGGGGGGTATTTATAGGAAAAGTAGAGCCGTTAGGATCGTTTCTTGAATAACGTGCCACGATCTCGCCCGTACACTTGTCGAATTGTTGTGGTACATCTGATCTTGCCCCTTATTGGCTGGAAGAGACAAGGGAAAGATTGGCCTTTCACTTCATGAAGAGGCAACAACATTAAATGCTGAATCTACTGTTCTGGGGAAGCCTTACGGACCGCATGGGTGATGGCTTACGTTTCGTAAGCCCTTACTTTGGCAGATTTACAGTTTTGGTCCCTGCAACCCCAAAACTTGGTATTTGATGCATTTTTGACACGTTTAAGCTCTGTTAACCCCATTTCAAAGCCCTAAAATGAAGTTAAAGTATAGGGGAACTAAAATGTGCTCAAAAATATCTCGGATGTCGGTTCGTTTGGCTGTACGGTCGCGATGTTCGGTTAATTACGACGGAATGCGCATAAGTGCGAAAAATGATCCAAATGACGTGACGAATGGATTTTCTCATGCCATACACTAAGGCATAATATAAGGATGCTTACATAAATTTTTGGATGTCCGGATGTATTCAGAACGTAAGTTATGCGCGAAAGTGCAAACTTGTGCACTTTTTGACACTTTTAGTCCCTGAATGATCCAAAAGTTTATTTTAGCATACCAAACCCCTCAAAGCCTATTTCTAAGCTATGTAATGGATATTTATGGTATGTTTAACTTATGGACATGTTCCGGAATGTTTGTTACAGTTCAAATTGGCATACTTTCGCAGTTTGTCAAGTTTAGTCCCTGTAAGCGAATTAACTTGTTTTTGCCATACCAAAGCCTTCAAAACTTATTTCTAAGTTATGTAAAGGTTATTTAAGGTATGTTGAGTATATGTTGATGTTCCAGAGTATTTTTCGCATTAAACTGAGTACGTTTACGCATCAGTTTGCGTATAACTCTCCAGAAAGCGATGTAGAGTTTGAAATTGTACAAAAGTCAAAACATGAAGAATGTAAAACACAATCAAACAAACATTGGGATCAAATAACATTGGTTTATTAATAATTGAACTGTTCACAATGATTACAAGCACAAATGTTACAGTCTCCCCTACTTGTAGAAATTTCGTCCCGAAATTTATTTAGAGGAAACTCGTGGAAAAAGATGCGGATATTTTGCCTTCATTTGATCTTCGCATTCCCAAGTAAACTCGGGTCCACGTTTAGATTCCCAGCGAACCTTGACCAAAGGAATGCACTTGCGTTTAAGCCACTTGACTTCACGTTCCATGATTTCCACCGGTTTCTCAACAAATTTCAGTGTTTTATCAACACGAATTTCGTCAAGCGGTATGTGGAGGTTCTCATCAGCTAAACACCTCTTGAGATTGGACACGTGAAAGGTTGGATCAACATTTCCAAGTTCAGGAGGTAACTCAAGTCTGTAGGCTACCTTACCGATTCTTTCGACGATCTTGAATGGTCCAACGTATCTAGGTGCAAGTTTTCCTTTCTTTCCGAATCTGATCACACCTTTCCAAGGTGAGACCTTAAGTAATACACGATCACCGACTTGAAAATCCAAGGGCTTGCGCTTTAGGTCCGCGTAACTCTTTTGACAGCTTCTAGCTGTCTGAAGGTTATCACGAACTTTCTTTACCTTATCTGTTGTCTCTAAAATGAGGGCTGGTCCAGTAAGTTGGGCCTCGCCGATCTCATTCCAGCAGACTGGTGAACGACATTTTCGACCATAGAGAGCCTCGAAAGGAGCCATGTTGATGCTGGAGTGATAACTGTTGTTGTAGGAGAATTCAATCAATGGAAGATGTGAATCCCAACTACCACCAAAATCGATCACACAAGCTCTAAGCATATCCTCCAGAGTCTGGATTGTTCTTTCAGATTAACCATCCGTTTGCGGATGATAAGCTGTGCTCAAATTAAGTTGGGACCCCATAGCAGATTGCATGGTTCTCCAAAAATGAGAAGTGAAACGAGCATCTCTGTCAGAAATTATGTTTAAAGGAACACCATGTCGAGCTACAATTTCATCCACGTAGATTTGAGCAAGTTTGTCAGCCGAAAAATCCTCACGGATTGGTAAGAAATGCGCTGACTTAGTAAGACGATCAACGACTACCCAGATGGCATCGTGACCTTTCTTTGTGCACGGGAGTTTAGTAATGAGATCCATAGTAATTTTTCCCATTTCCAAACTGGGATCTCTGGTTGCTCCAATAAACCAGAAGGACGCTGATGTTCAGCCTTAACCTTAAGACAAGTAAGGCATTTTGATACATATAAGGCAATGTCTTTCTTCATACCAGGCCACCAATACTGAATACGAAGATCCTTATACATCTTATCTGAGCCAGGATGAATAGAATAACGAGACTTATGGGCTTCATCCATAAGCAAGGTACGAAGATTATCTTGGCTTGGGACCCACAAACGGTCCATGAAGTAATACGATCCATTGTCTTTCAGTTCAAGAGCAGGTGTGATGTGATAGGGAAACTCCTTATCCATCAAACCTTGTGAAACACAAGATTGTTGTGCCTGAGAAATACGTGCTTGGATATTGGATTGAGCTTGAATAACAGATTGGACACGAACACAATGAAGCTTAGTACGTTCCTTGCGACTCAAAGCATCGGCCACGACATTCGCCTTACCAGGATGGTAGCGAATTTCGCAGTCATAGTCGTTTAGAAGCTCCACCCAACGTCGTTGTCTCATGTTGAGTTCTTTCTGATTGAAGATATGTTGAAGACTCTTGTGGTCTGTGAAAACCACACATTTTGTACCGTACAAATAGTGTCTCCAAATCTTATGAGCGAAGACAACTGCACCCAACTCAAGATCATGAGTGGTGTAGTTTTTTTCTCATGTATCTTCAACTGCCTTGATGCGTATGCTATGACTTTGTTTCTTTGCATCAGGACGCAACCAAGACCCAATTTAGATGCGTCGCAATAAACGATGAAATCATCATTGCCCTCGGGCAAAGTTAGGACAGGCGCGTCGCAAAGCTTTTGTTTCAAAGTCAGAAACGCTTCCTCTTGTTTGACTCCCCATTCAAATGGCTTGTTCTTCTGAGTTAGAGAAGTTAGAGGCACTGCAATCTTTGAGAAGTTTTCTATGAAGCGGCGGTAATAACCCGCTAGACCAAGAAAAGAACGAACCTCAGTAGGGGTAGTAGGTGTATCCCAATCCTTAATCGCGCTGATCTTGGAGGGATCTACATGAATACCTTGTTCGTTGACAATATGTCCTAAGAATTGAACTTCTTTAAGCCAGAATTCACACTTGGAGAATTTGGCGAAAAGTTGCTCTTTCTTTAGGAGTTCCAAAGTAAGACGAAGGTGTTGCTCATGATCAGCTCGCGTCTTAGAATATATCAAAATGTCATCAATGAAAACGATGATGAACTTATCTAAATAAGGCTTGCAGACCTATTCATGAAGTCCATGAAAACAGCAGGAGCATTAGTCAAACCGAATGGCATGACTGTAAACTCATAATGTCCATAGCGAGTGCGGAACGCTGTCTTGGGAATGTCTTCTTCATGCACACGAAGCCGATGATATCCAGACGTAGATCAATCTTTGAAAAATAAGAAGCGCCTTGCAATTGATCAATGAGATCATCAATGCGGGGTAAGGGATATCGATTCTTGATGGTGAGCTTGTTAAGCTCACGATAATCGATACACATCCTAAAAGATCCATCCTTTTTCTTGACAAAAAGAACGGGAGCACCCCAAGGTGAAAAACTAGGACGGATAAAACCTTTATCGGAGAGCTCCTGAAGCTGCTTAGATAACTCTTGCATCTCAGACGGTGCAAGACGGTATGGAGCTCTTGCAATGGGATTTGCACCAGGTACGAGATCAATACGGAACTCGACTTGGCGTGCTGTGGGTAGACCAGGTAACTCTTCAGGAAAAACTTCAGAATAATCCCGAACGACAGGAATATCTGAAATAGACTTACCCTTGCCTTTATCTGCTGTAACATGTGCTAAGAAAGCCACATAGTTCTTCCGTAGATACTCCCGTGCTTTAAAACAAGACATGAGTTTGAGACCACCGGCAGGCTTCTCACCACGAACCTGTAGGATCTCGCATGTCGACAGCGGCACACGAACAATCTTCTCAGAACAAACTATCTCTGCGCGATGCTTGGATAACCAATCCATACCCACTATAACGTCGAAGCTTCCAAGTTGCATTGGCGTGAGGTCAATAGGAAAAATATGGTCGTTAAGGTTCAACTGGCAGTTGCGTAGAACAGAATCAAGAATAATGGGTTCACCACTGGCAACCTCTACTGTCAAAGGTTTACCTAGTTTCGTTCTAGACACGCGAAGCATTGGCTCAAAAGATAATGACACAAAACTCTTGTCGGCACCCGAATCAAAAAGAACAGATGCAGGCTGATTATTAATAAAGAACGTACCGTTCACCACTTCATTGTCTGCTTGTGCCTCTTGAGCATTCATGTTGAAGACTCGCCCTCGAGCCTGAGCCTGATTCTGGTTTGCATTCTGGTTTTGGTTTGCTAGCCTTGGGCACCGGTTTCTGTAGTGGGTCAGATCCCCACAGTTATAACAAGCACCTGGTAGGTAGTTTGGTCGTGCAGCTTGACCCTGTTCTGAGCAGGAGGCTGAGCAACTTGTTAAGCAGGGTTTTGAACTGCGCGATTTTGAGCAAACCGACAAACATCGGCAAGATGACCTGACTTCCCACAGTTAGTACAGAAACGGCACTGATGTTGCGGCTGGTGGTGACTGTTGCATCGATTGCACAAAGGTGCACTTCCTGAGTAGGGCTTCTTTGCTGGAGGCTGTGCGGGTTGGTTGGGAGCTGCCTAGTTAGCTTGGGCAGTGACAGCAAAATTTTGGGAAGCCTTACGCTTCCTTGACCCCCTTGAGGAACCAGAATCCTTTCCCTTCTTGTTTTGACCTTTCTTGCTATCTTCCTTGTCAGACAACTGTTTCTTGCCCTTGTCACCCTTCCTGTGTAATTTATTCTTTCGAATCTGCGACTCAGTCAGTGTCGCTGATAACTCGATTGCCTGACGGAGTGTGGTAGGGTTGCTACCAGTAATAATGTCTTGTACCGAGTCAGGCAGGCCGTCGATGTACCTTTCGATAGCCTTGTCGAGTGGGGCGACCATAGTCGGGCAAAGTAGACTCAACTCCTCAAACCTATCAGTATATGCCCTGTGTTCGCCACTATCTTGTTTCAAATCATCAAACTCCTTCTCCAACGCTCGTTGTTCATGACGAGGACAAAATTCCCTCATCATAAGAGCTCTGAGTTCAGCCCACGCCTGTGCTAGAGAAACATCTGCACCACGGTCTCTCATTACCCCATTCCACCATGTAAGAGCTCTCTTTTGAAACACGCTCGAAGAAAACTCGACCTTGCGATTATCCGGACACTGCACGTGGCGAAAAGTATTCTCGATGCTCTCGAACCATTGAAGAAGCCCAGTTGCTCCCTCAGAACCACTAAACTTGAGTGGTATAGCCGAGTTAAAGTTCTTGAAATTGCATGTACCATTGTTGTTGTTGTTGGCTTGGTTCCATTGAGCAAAGAGATTTGGGAATTGGGCAGCCATCTGCTGTGCAATAATTTCTGCCAGCTCGACAGTTGCTATCTGGTGTTCGCGTCGAGGAGGCATTCTAAAAGAGGAAAACATGAAAGGAAACGAGTGAGATGATTGGATGAAGAGAATGAGATGAAACAAAATCAACAAAAGCAAAGATGGTGGTTACGCATCGCAAAGCAAACAGGCGACACGAAATGTCTAGTCAAAGTAAGTGGGTCAAAATAATGTATCGCGAAGACATGTTCGCCTATAAGTGAACACTCACCCCAAGAGTTCCCAGGTAAGAGTGACTGGTCCGATTATGTGGATTTGTACGAACACTCTAGCCTTAGACAGAAAACTCAGGGTACAGGCATTCACTCTTCCAGTTCGCACGTGTTCACACTATTAAAACCCGAAAACCTTGACGAGATTTTGAAAATTCAAAGGGGTTCAAAACCATATAACAGAGGGTTCAAAACCTAGTAATCAATCATCCTAGAACAGATGATTAATTTTCAAAGCGGATTCGGAATCGAAATCCTCGTTGTGGTTATCACCTAAGGATAGGTGATGTGCATGTTTTAAAAATCTAAACACAAAATAACTTGTGTTAGGGTCCTAGAAAGTTATAGTCTAGGTCAAAGCATTACTAATAACCTAATTCCCTATAACCATTGGCTCTGATACCAACTCTTCTGTCACACCCCGGCCGCGTATAACGTGCAACCGCGGCGGAAACGCCGGGGAGTGTTGTGGACAGAATTAATTGTTTCATAACCATGGAAATCAAAGTTACATTTTATTTATTAAACAAGAGTAGTACATTGTCTTAAACAGGAAAACAAGGAGTTCAGAACATGATTAAACTAGTCTATCTTCATTTTTATTCTCTAAGGCACAGGTCCGCCTTAGTGTCATGATCATCATCCTATGGAATAGCTCCTGAAAACACATGTGAAAGTAGGTACGTCAGCATAAAAATGCCTGTGAGATACATAGTTTTTTGTGAAAATGGGATTCATGACTTGAGTTTAAAGAAATGTTTAATAACAGTCAGTCATGAACCTTGTAATTTGTCTTGCTTTGTAAACCATTTGAAAAACGATAATATCAGATGATATGTAAACTAAATGTAAGGTTAAAAGGATAACCTAGTAAAATGAGTATGTATGAGATAAGTTGTTTGTAAAACAATGTCTTGTGAAGAATATGTTATTTGTATAAAATGTTCTATGTCTCAAATTGAAATGACTCAAATAACGCTACGATATGTAATATCATACAAGCATTTATGTATAGGAAGTACCAGCGGCGTATCCACCATGTTTGTATCATATAACATACGCCACGTTACTCCAACCTTTTACCCAAACCAACCACCATGTAAATTGTTCATGTATAAATCAATTGTCAAGTGTTATTGTGTAAACCATATCGAAATGTCTATGTTCAATGTAAACCACCAAGTATGTATATCAATGTCAAAATGTTTATGTTTAATGTAGATCATGTAATGTGTACCCAAAATATATCTTGTATGGTAAGTGAGATGTATCAACTAAACCATATGTAAAATGCACAAAACAAGGTGTTGAAGTAAAACATGGTTTAAATCAACGTTATGTTTTGTGGAACAATGCATGCTCTATTGATATTAACATCTATGCGGTATTGTGAAATATGCATACATCCAAGCCTTGAGACTGTGGCGATAAACCCTTAAACAAATTAATGGTTTATCTAAGTTATGTATATCGAATTCGGTCATTCCTTCCAAACCAAACAAACCCAGGATTTCAGGAACGGGAGTTGTCAATTCCTATGGTACCACTACCTACTAACGAATGGCGTGATCAATGTTAATGAATGTATTGTTCCATGTTAAACAAACCAAATGTTATACCAAAATGAAGGCATGTGATGTAAACAATTGTACTAAGTACGCACACAATGGGCATACATAGCATGAAATGTAATGTAAGGCAATGTACTAAGTACGCACACAATGGGCATACATAGCATGAAATGTAATGTAAAGCAATGTACTAAGTACGCACACAATGGGCATACATAGCATGAAATGTAATGTAAAGCAATGTACTAAGTACGCACACAATGGGCATACATAGCATGAAATGTAATGTAAAACAATGTACTAACTACGCACACAAAGGGCATACATAGCATGAAATGTAATGAAAACATGTACTATAACGTACTAACGAACATAGTCGGTATATGATGTGAAAACATGGAAAGCATGAAGGTAACAAGTAGGCACATGTGTTTCACCCCAAAACAGTTTGGAAAACAGTAAAAGAGGGGTTCAATGTACTCACATGAACTCCTCGAAAACATGTAAAAGATGGGGTTCTATGTACTCACCTGAGATTGCTTTGAATTCCTTGTGTAATAATCACACAATGCTAGAGATCACGGGATATCAAATGGCACCTAATAGGTAGCTATATTAATATACCGGACCAAAATCGGAAGGATCGGATAGTATGTGGGTTCGTAAACCAAACGAGTATGGAGACTCGTGAAATATGGTTTAACAAAGCCTACATACTAAAATGAAACCTAACCTAAGTGCTTGCGACCCATTACGACCCGTTTAGGTAGCTTATGCTACCATAACGCGTCGTTCGCGTATAACGCGTTTGGAACGCCTAACATCGTGACCACAAGGTATTACCTCGGAAGGTTATAGCTATGGTCACCTAATGTGTTTGGTCGGATCCTAATGATCTACCAAATGGGTCGGGTTCGAAAGTATAAGCGATGGTTTAGATCGCTTACCTTACGACCCTATATAAGCACTAAACTAAAAGTGACGAGCTAAGCATGTTAGAACATGCTTAACTAAGTTTAGAAAATAGGTTTGGCATCAAAACAAACGACTTTGATGCTCACGAGTAGTTTGGTTACAAAATACGCAAGAATGCGCATTTTGGCCGAAACTACGACTCGTCACTGAGCCTAGATAACGTGGTAATCAGTAGGTATAGTCACTACGGACTATAACCATCGTGACCACGCTCACGTTATGAAGTTCCAACGAACTTCGCATCGACCATAAACTGGTCAATGCAGAAAGTCAAACATAGTTCGACTTTCGGACTCGAAAAGCGATAAAACAACGAAGGAACACTTACAAAGGGTCCCCGAATGCTAATCTCGATCCAAGGAACTCAGGTATGAAGCAATGGTTCCAACTTAGAGTTTTAGATCAGATTCTTGTGGGTTTTACACCAAATGGGGGGGGGTATTTATAGGAAAAATAGAGCCGTTAGGATCGTTTCTTGAATAACGTGCCACGATCTCGCCTGTACACTTGTCGAATTGTTGTGGTACATCTGATCTTGCCCCTTATTGGCTGGAAGAGACAAGGGCAAGATTGGCCTTTCACTTTATGAAGAGGCAACAGCATTAAATGCTGAATCTGCTGTTCTGGGGAAGCCTCACGGACCGTATGGGTGATGGCTTACGGTCCGTAAGCCCTTACTTTGGCAGATTTACAGTTTTGGTCTCTGCAGCCCCAAAACTTGGTATTTGATGCATTTTTGACACGTTTAAGCTCTGTTAACCCCATTTCAAAGATCTAAAATGAAGTTAAAGTATAGGGGAACTAAAATGTGCTCAAAAATATCTCGGATGTCGGTTCGTTTGGCCGTACGGTCGCGATGTTCGGTTAATTACGACGGAATGCGCATAAGTGCGAAAAATGATCCAAATGACGTGACGAATGGATTTTTCTCATGCCATACACTAAGGCATAATATAAGGATGCTTACATAAATTTTTGGATGTCCAGATGTATTCAGAACGTAAGTTATGCGCGAAAGTGCAAACTTGTGCACTTTTTGACACTTTTAGTCCCTGAATGATCCAAAAGTTTATTTTAGCATACCAAACCCCTCAAAGCCTATTTCTAAACTATGTAAAGGATATTTATGGTATGTTTAACTTATGGACATGTTTCGGAATGTTTGTTACAGTTCAAATTGGCATACTTTCGCAGTTTGTCAAGTTTAGTCCCTATAAGCAAATTAACTTGTTTTTGCCATACCAAAGCCTTCAAAACTTATTTCTAAGTTATGTAAAGGTTATTTAAGGTATGTTGAGTATATGTTGATGTTCCGGAGTATTTTTCGCATTAAACTGAGTACGTTTACGCACCAGTTTGCATATAACTCTCCAGAAAGCGATGTAGAGTTTGAAATTGAACAAAAGTCAAAACATGAAGAATGTAAAACACAATCAAACAAACATTGGGATCAAATAACATTGTTTTATTGATAATTGATCTGTTCACAATGATTACAAGCACAAATGTTACATAACAGACATAATTCATGTCAACACAATCATTCATATTCACAGTTTACATGCACGATTCATAACCGTGTCTATCAGTTGGGTGTACCGGGTGTGAAATCTAAATCATGTCATTCGATCATATGTGAACATCATTTAGTAAATGCCAACAATAATTTCTAACATGCACGCATCATATACAGACATATTAACTACTGCTCTTGATAAGCTTCACGAAGAACCTTAAGGTTCGTCGATATAGTTCCATGACGAAGGTTCACGACGAACCTTGAGAGTTCGTCGAGATAAGGCATGACGAAGGATTACGACGAAGCTTGAAGCTTCGTCGGCCTAAGGTTCGCCGAATGAAGGTTCGTCCAATTAAAGGTTCGTCAAGTGAAGCTTCACCGGGTAAGGACTTTGTCGGGTTAAACATGATCATCATCAACAATTATGAAACACAGGAACCCTAATACATTCTAACAGTTACATAATTATACCATCATTCCTATCATACGATTAGCATTATTGAAATCAATCCAAGTAACAGTTTCGTTCCACTTTTAAAACATGTTACGGCTACAATCATTACAATCGGTTTATCATCCACATCAGATAATCTAACATCACAAATCAATATCGATACAGCACGTAACACATATCATCGAAATCCGCTCACAAGCAAACCTAAACCAATCACATAGTTCATCATGATAACATAATCACAAGATCAATTCCATCCCAGTCCTAAAATACACGATCAACATGAACAGTTATCAATCCTAAGAATTCGAAGCATTAAGAAGATATAGATCCTCAACCCTAATCATCAACACATCATACAATTTCCAAGCACATAACAGATTATAACAAGAGGTCACTAACCGATACGTATGTCTGAGAGCTTCACAGGAAATCAAAGTTGCCGTCACAGAGAAAAGATGCTCTAGGGTTTCTATACGTGTTCTGATGTGATTGTGATATCAAGGGTTATAACGTAAACGAGATTGGGCCGGCGGGACAGTCTTGGGCCAAAGCCCGTTCCCGATGAAGGTATCAAGTTTGTCGAGATGGTGAGTGTGACGAAGGCTCCAACCTTCGTCGAGATGGTTGGTTCGGCGAAGGTTCCAAGTTCGTTGACTGTGTGGGTGGCAAAGGTTCCTAGTTTTGTTGTGTACATATAAAATAATGCTAATACACCACATACACATAGTTCACATTTTAATATCCAAGATAGTTACATCCACATATGTCAAGCATGAACATGATATAACATGATATACTACAAAGAATTACGAAAACGGTTCACAAAACGAGTAATGTGTCAAGTGAAGACCTTGGAAACTCGGGTTGTCACACGCAAGTGATGTTGTTTAATCATTTAAGTATTGCACGTGAGGAATTGTTGGTAGATCTATCGGGTTGACAACCCCGTCGTGACCGATCGCTCCGTGTCAAGTCAAACGACGAATTGATATTCTGTTTGTTGTCTAGCTTTGATTATCCCTTCATTGTAAATATATAGTTCGTAATGTCTAGCTAACATACGAGTCCAAACATTTGATGTTATAAATTTAATATGTAAACTTGGGAAGATGCTTAGTTCGAAGGTTTCTGGGAAACGCTTGCGACGGCTGACCCATGGATTTTTAATAAGGAAATAAAATGACTTTCGTGAATTATATGGATGTTTTTGTAATAAACACATAATTGGAAAGTATTTCCTTGGGATCAAATAACTTTAAATTTGAATATGTGAACTCACCTTCCTTTGTGTTGACACTTGATTTTAACGTGTTCTTCAGGTACTTGAGTTCGGCTTCAGGAATTATGGCGTATCTTGTGGTTGTTGATGCATGTTTTGTAACGTAATGTGTTGGACAAACTTTTAAAACAATTTGGGACGAATGTAATAAGATCCATGAGGATCAACACAACTTAACTATGTCGTGGTTATGTCATGTTTTGAAACTTTATGTTTAAAACTTATGTTTTAAATAAGTTAATTTGTCCAACAATTAAATGCATCGTTCAACAAAGATATTATGGGCACCAACTTCCGTCACCACTACGTTTTATATTCCGCTGCGACGTTTTTGGGGTGTGACACGGACAAATGGTTTATGACACGTACAATGGTTTATGACATGTACAATGGACGATTGGTTTAACAAGGACAAATGGTTTTCAACAATGTCATGCAATAGTTTTCACTTAAAAATATAAACCATGTAATGTTTTCTTTTAAATCGACTTATTACTTGGTTATACAAAACAAATGTTTTCGGTCTAGATTCATGGCTACAAGGTTTTTGTTTTACTTATATCAACTTGTAAAGTTGGTAAAATATATTGCAATATCAAACACTTTTTGATTTCAAGGTTCATACTCATCGATTCTCGAAGTCGGATGAGGTATTGCAATATGAATTCAAAGCCATGAATTTATCACACTCACAAAACCTATGTACTCGCCAGCTTTTTATGCTGACTGTCATTTCATATATGTTTCAGGTGTTATTGTTTGATGACATGAATGCTTACTTCACATAGGATGTAGGCGGGCCTTAGTGACTTTAAAACATGAAAGATAATTTATTTGTATCTTGTTCTTTGTCTATCCCAAGACAATGTAAACAATTATCTTAATAATACAAAACTTTAAATACCATGTGTTGTGAAACAATTCCTGTAACGTGACTCTTTGATGTTTCCGATGAGGTTGGTTGTTTTACGCGATCGGGGTGTTACATCTTTTTTTTACTAACCATAAAAATGTTGCGTAACATATTTTTAAAATTCTCTTTCATTTCTTTAATTTCTTCAACATTTATTCCATCTTGCACAACCAAGTTAATGATGTGTGGAACACATCAACTATGATAAAATTCCTCATTACAAACCAGATTCTATTTTATTTTTAACATTTGAACCTCGGTTGTATTATTTAAAGCGTTATCAAAAGAACTATGAAGTATTTTGTTTTGTAACTTATAAGTTTGGATAACTTCGTCAAAAACATAAATATATTTTCCCCGCATGTAGATGACCAAATAAATCGAACGTGATTGTACATTTCATCATTTGCTACGAATTGGGATCGATTCACAGTGCGGTAACACAAATATAAGAATCCGGTAAACCAAATGAAGCCAACCACACATCATTAGTTAAATTAATACCGATATTTAATTTTTCAAAACCTTTAATCTTTTCTTTTTTAGCTTTTATCCACATTTTTAAACAATCTCATCTAAGTGTCGAACGACTTACACGGATGTCACGTTGTTGAAGCATTTCTTGAATCAACTTAGTCAAACGCGAATCGTCAAAGTGATTAAACAACAATGCTTCTTGAATGACAAACTGAGTCATCCTTTGATCAACAGTCCACCCGACGGAATTCCAAATATCCACACCCTGTGATATATATGCTTGATCACGAGTGGGATTGCATTTCAACGACTAGCAATGTGTCGACAAATGTGCCCTCAAAGTATAGTTGGTTGCGGCGGCAAGAAACGTACCACAATTTTTGCACCGCACCTTTTCTTTACCATTTGACAATTCGCACAAGTCGAAATGTGCAAATAGTGTTGGATCCCTCGTCGTTTGTAAGATCCTTTTCATAATTATGTCACTCAAGGAAGCACCAACACCAACCAAATCTTGAGCAATGGAGCTAGCCAATTGAAATTAAACCAGTACACAAAACAAGTACATCTGCATGTTGTGGAGGGTCAAATGGACATAGAAATTGGTCCCAACGTCTCTTTACCAACTATATATCCATTTCCCCAAGTATTCCAACGTCTCTTAGCGCCAAATTTGAAAAAAAAATGGATCATTTAACCGGTTAAAGGCGGGTTAAAAAACTGGTTTGGCTTTAAAAAGTCAAAAACTAATTATGAACGACGGTTAAAAAGACCCAAACCAGTTACTTTTCCGTTAATTATTAACCGAAATAGGTTTCGATTAATTACCTGTTTCAGTTATTAAACCAATTATTAGAGTGAATTGCAAGTTTTATCCTTTATTTATATAGCCAATTTCAGACGGTGTCATTTGTCTTTAAAATTGAGGTGTTATGTACTTAATGTTTAAAAATCTTGCACGTCATGTCCTTTTACCCTAACCCAGTTAGTTTTAACTGTTAAGTGTCGGGCAAATTTGTCTTTTTACTTATTTATTTAGAAAATCAATTTAATGATTTTAATAACTAAACAAAAATGAATTTATACATCTACACACCCTTTCTCTAAAGCACACACACCTCCCTCTACTTTCTCTCTAGCACCACCACCACCCCACACTGTCACACCCCAACCGATGGCGGAAACATCGGAGTGAGACGAAATAGATTGTAAGAGACTTCATAACACTATTTGTGACAAGTATTTAAATAATAAATTTCCATTTTATTTCTAAAGTGTCAATTACAAAGATTTGAAATAAATACAACATGAGTAACGAAATATAATACAATAAGAATACGAATTTAAAGTGTGTATCTAAGCATCCTACTAAATTCCATGCATCACCAACATCATCGCTAAACCTGCAACATGTTTTAAAAGTGTAGTTCAATACAAAAAGTATTGGCGAGCATACAAGTTTGGTGCGTAGTATATAAGTATAAAAATGATAAGGAACAATCCACATGGCAAACCTAGTTATCAAGATTAACGTATAAACTGGCATGCCATTTACAAGTCAACCCTCTGTTTACGCAAGTATGAATGAAATTTAACATGACCACTAGTCTACGGGTGGTGCGTTACTCCTATAGCGCTATACATGTTAAATGGAGGCTCGTACGAAGCTAATGACAAGTTCATCACATAAGTATGGTCAAGAAAACACGAATCAAGCATAACAAATAGTAAGCATGTATTGGATTGTTTGTTTATACATTTGCATAAGAATATGTATATTAAGTGTGTGTGGTATTTGAAAACATGTTACACCCAAAAGTGTGAAAACGGTAAAATGGGTCAAGTATACTCACAAAATTTGCATACGCTTTCCGATTATCCAATTGTTGACGAGCAATGAGATTAGGAGATCGAATGTATAAGGGTTAAAGTTCAAGTATGTTTAGAGTCGAGATTCGGAATTTAAAATAATAAGCAAATAACATATGAAAATAATCACCTAGTACATATGATACTTGTTCTTGACACTAGGAAACTCTAAGGAGTTTAAATGTTTTCATGGAACAAGGTTCCATTAGAATCGTGACAAGTTATCAAAGTCTAGGATGATATAATCTAGTACCTTGACATATTTTTTTTTTTTAGGGTAAAGGGTTACCCCGGTGATTCTATTATAAAACAACCGCAAATAAGTACAAGTAGTGAGGATGAGTTCCACACTAGTTCATATATAGGACATGCCCCTTATATGTAAAACCAACCAACAAAAAACCTATTACACCACATAACCTAGCCTACTAAACATCAAAGAAGACTATCTAGTAGACAAACAAAAATAAAACAAAATCAAACATCATCTTCCATCATCAAAAATAAAATTGCCGTGAACCGGCAGCGCCTTCACACGACCCCGAGACAATCTATCCATTAAGTGATTTTGAGGAAGATGTGCTTGCTCCTACTCTCGCAGACGACGAGGTCATAAATCTATTTGTTTCATTGTATACTTATGTGACCTCCTCATCATCCGAGTCTTGCTGATCATTATGAGCCCCACTACTAGTCTGACCCATATGAAGACCCTTATCCCATAAAACACCGAAGGAGTTCTTAGATAAAATATTCGATTGCTGAGCCGATGTATTGGTCCCCCCATTAGGTTTAGGTCCAATCGGCCTATACTCGAACTTCTGTTTCTGCTTGTTTACAGGAAAACCTGCCTTCCTGGCCGCTTTCTTGCGAACCACATCCATAAACCCATCCTTGTCTACTACCGGCTGATTCACTTGTTGTCTATTATTCCCTTCATAATGTTTCTGATTGTTGACCGGCTCCTTAGGATCCCTCGTAGTCTGCCTCGGGCATGTAGCATCAGAATGCCCAAACACTTTACAATGAGCACACCTATAAGGACTCCATTCATACTCCACATACAGTTTCTGTTTGACAAAACCTTCACCTTCAAGGTCAGGAACCGCTATAACTATCTCCTCCTTTAATTCATTTTCAGCTGAGATTTCTACTAACGCTCTAGCATAGCTACTCCTTCCCCAAGTATCCATACACATGGACGAGGTGTACGAGTCCAACATCTCCGGATCACCAATAGCCGTAGCTATCATACTCAATCCATCCTCAGTATACGCAACAATCGGAACATCATGGATTTTGACCCGTAGTTGCAATTTCTTAACCTCCTTCTTTTCCAGTTTCGAGATGGGAGACCAAATATTAAGAAATATGGGCTGACCTCGAGTAATCCATGGTCCTTCTTTCAGGACATTCGTCATCCCGTCTTTATCAGCAAACTTGAAAAAGAAAAAACCATTAGCATTCATCATGGATTTTTGCAATCCATACTTCTTCCAATTTGTTCGCACAAAATAATCCACCACCGGGTACGCAACTCGGTCCCCTAGGAAGTAACCATAAAGGGTGTTTGCTAGCTTCTCTTGAACTACTCTAACAGAGTCTCGAGGCAATACCACATCACAACCCTCATGTGAATCAGTGCTTGTAAGGAATCTGAAGTTTACCTTAGCAGATTTGGCTGCAGAAACTGAATCTGCATAAGACATTGGCTTAGAATTAATATTTCGATCGCTATGGTTCCCCTGAGATCCTGCACAGCCTTCCCAATTAGCCGAAGTCCTCAAATCAGCCCCCATACTCTCCACCGGATCTGGAACAGACACCTTCAACAGTTCATCAATAATGTTCGTTTTTGTGTGATTAATCTGCGGTGTCTGGACTGTTCCCCTACGAGGCATCCATGTGTTACCGTCCACATCAATAATACGGCTTACAAAACTGTCAAAGGAGTACAAGGGTTTGCTATGATTCTCCTTATGAGCAGCCGCATCACTTTTACAGTCATCCATTCAGAGCAATCAGCAACGTTAAATAAAAACCCGAACCTGAATATAGCCGATTACGTAATGATTAAACAGCCGCTACAAAGCACAGAAGCTTGTGAACCCTAATCTGATGTAAAACTGATTCGGCGTTTAGATCAGATTAAGAACAAAATCTAGACACGAAATAAGCAGCCGTCACCCGAAACCAATCAGAAGACAAAGAAAATCCGGAACCCAGATTAGTAATAGGATGGACGGCGTGTCACGACCCCCGACCCCATCCTGGCTGGAATCGGTGTCGTGAGCAGTCCAGTGGTACCGGTGATTATTTTGAAAAACATTGCAGCGGAAATTTCATCAGGACCGTGAGTTAGGAAAAATATCAGAGTTTAGAAACACCGGATTTTTATTTAAAAAGATGGAATAAATTCCATGTTTTTACAAAGGTAGCTTTTAATGAAAACAATATTTCTTAAGTTGATTTAATTAATAAAATAAGCCACTTCTTGAAGTCTGTTAGTGTCGGATCCAATCCTTACTCCAATCTACTGTAATTACCTGAAACGTGTTTTAAAAAGGTTTTGTCAGCGGGAAATACTGAGTGAATTATTCTAGTTACTGGAAAATGACACATTTGTTATAATTCACAGTGATAAGATCTTTTACAATGTTTCTGATATCAACCAATCTACCCACAGTACTTTACCACTCGACCCATTGGCCCACCTGTCCAATGGTGTCTGTGATTATGGTCATATCACCCAATGGCTGCCCCAATGGTGAAGATTATCAAGTAATGTGCACAATACCCCACATACCGGCTGTAATTTGGTGATTACATAAACTTAATCACTGTAAGTTATAATTCTGAAAATAATTTGGAGTATTGTAAGACTATTAACAACTCACAAACTTCAAGAAAAGAGTTTATAAAAGAAGAATAACTCACAAATCAGCATGCAGGATTGAGTTAACAAGCTTCCTGATTCTACTTCTTTCGATAATTAGGCATGCACTTTATTATTCTGGATCTTCTGATGATTTTATAGTTTGTTTGATTGTAAGGGTGTAGTTGGGAGTATTCTTGGTAGTTAAATACATAGTTTAACAGAATGGAATACGTATTGGTGTAAAACCCAAATCAAACCTTAACGGTAGTCATGAGATTCGAACCTTAACGAATTTCACAAAAACCTGGTTAATGATCAATACAGCTTTTACGATAACTCACGAGATCAAATTCTCACAATGAACGACAAAGTGCAATACTTCAACTCATTTATCGAATTGACGACAAACGACAAAGTATAATACTTCAACTCATTTATCGAATTAACGACAAACGACAAAGTATAACCCAATGTGGGCGGCACTTAGACATTCTTTGGATATATTGATCACTCGGAAAATGAATCGTAATAGCGATTGAGTGATTATTGGTTAGAACACCAACGTATAGAGAGAAGAAAAAAAGAAATGAGCAAAGAAAAATGAATCCTAAGCTTCTTATTTATAGCAAGCAGGCAAGCACCTCAATTCATAATTCTGGTCGATGTGGGATAAGTTGACGTGCCTACCTACCTGCTTGACGTGCTAGCTAGCTTGCTTATATATATTAATTCAGCTGCTTCACTCGTTTTTCTTGCATAACTTTTAAAATATAACGTTTTATAAAACGACGAATATGTCTTTAGAACGAGCATATTTTTATCTACGTTTTAACCTAAGTTTCATTAAAAACGGAGTAAGGAAAAAAAAATATATTTTTATTATTAATATTAAACGTTCTTATACGACCCCATATATATCTATTTTTAATAGACCTTACTTAGCTTAATTAATCTTGTTAGCTTAATTAATATTGATTAATTGATTAATTAATCATACTAAACTTAATTAGGGTTTCCTTATTGCATACTTATCATACTTAAATATTAATTTTAGTAAGGGTTGTTACATCCTCCCCACCTTAATAAAAATCTCGTCCTCGAGATTTGAACTATGATATTTTCTTGGGGTTATGTTTCTTCTTTTAATTAAGAGGAATAATGTAGCGTGGAATGGAATCAAAAGATATTTTGAGGGGTATGAAAATTAAAAATGATTTATAGAAACAATTGGATTCAATATTCGAAATGAACTTACTTTGATAAATTGAGGGAGATTCTGAATTGATAAATATTTATTTGTGAATGGAAGTATGGAAAATGATTTGTTAATGATTATCCGAAAATCAATATCGTTTACTTAAATGGTACTGGACAACAGGATTTAGTGTATCGTAATCTGAGTACATAATTGTACCAAGAATATGACAAATCAAACGAATGACTCATGAATAGGGTTTAACACAGGCTACAGCTCTATTCGGATGCTACAAAGTGTTTGTAATGATTGAAAGAATTCAATAATGATGACCGAATAAATTCACCGTTTTCGAAATTGTGAGTTTCAAGGAAGAGGATCTAGATATTTCAAAAGATGAAATGTTCAAACGAATGAGATGAAATGGTATAGTTTTTCAAGGTGATTGGGTTCAAGCCAAAAGGTATATGATCTATAGATTCTTAAAATGAATGTGAAGAACTTTTTGGAATTAGTAAAATTCTTTGTCAGAAGAAAACTTACCTTGATTGGTACCTAAGGAAGACTTAGAATTGACGGGTTCAAAAGGAAATAAAAGCATGGAAAAATGATTTGTCAAACAGTAAATTATGATATGAGAAATTTTATGTGTTGAGATGAGTGAATTGCAAAGATACACCAAAGGACAATAGAGTTAGTGTATTAGAGTTCCAAATTGTTTTAAATGGTGAAATAATGTGATAGTACACTATTAGTGACTATATTTTTCATGCTATGTCCTAGAGATGGAAATACAATAAAAAAAATAAGTTGTTTTGACATGACTAACCATTATATTATATTTGTAAAGCCAATGTAATATATATTATTTGTTTCGCATTTTTTTACTATATGTAAATGGTTACCACTTTCAAATAAATATTATGTTAGTATTTATTATACTATGTAAAATAACTTATATTTATTATGTAATATAGATTACAAAATACTATAGTGAAGTTATTACATTTACAAAATATTTTAGTATTATGATTTTGTAAAAGAATCACTATTATTTATAACGTTTAAATGAAAGTTGTGAATAAAAGGGGTAAAAGTATTTGTAAAATATTTTATATAACACTGGGTCAATTCTATGTGATTACTTATTTTTATTTTGAAACCATATAGCGTTGTAAAATGTAGTTACAAATGTTGTGGTGACTATTCTTTATGTATTACAATGTTCTTCTAACCCAATGTAGTCGCTGACTACTATATTATTCTTATATGGTTATTTTCTTGCTAGAGTGTTATAGTACATAGTTATCACAAAATATGTGATACATAATTATTTGTATAATTTTATTCGTCCCTCTAATTCTGGTATTGTTTTATAAAAATATGTCTTCTCTTTTTAGTACAAAGTAAAGTATTTTTATATATAATTAAAATTTACTAAATAAGTATGATGACTTAATTAACTAGTCATTATCACGGCGGATATTGGTTAGTGCTGCCTTGTTTAAGCATAGGTGGCCAGTCCATGCCTAACTAAGGCTAGGCTATTCAATACATGCCCCTGATAATAACTTTAGTATCTAAAAATAATACTAACACTATTACTATTAATATATTATTACTAATAATAAAACTAATATTAATTACCAATAATAAATGCATAAACTTAAATGAGAATATACTTTAAACAAAATTTTATACGTAAAAATATAATTTCTTTATCTTAATGGTTTTAACAAAAATTTTAATTACAGAAATACTATATTGTAAGTTTCTATATATAATCAATTAAGTTTATACAATGTTTTTCGATTAATGAAAGGTAAGAAATATCACGAAAGGTTCGATTGGTTGTAAGGACTACGGAATTTAGGACATGAAATGGTGGATCATTATTTTAGCACATAATTGTGTTAAGATTGCTTTTATAAAATAAATCAATAAAACGGATTCAATATAAATAAATAATTAAATCTTAGATTAGCGCAATCTTCAATTTTGTGAAAATGTTATTTACAAAGTGATCGTGATTAAAGAAATAATTCAGTGAAGTCGAAGGTCAAGAAAGCATGTTATGGTTCAAGAGAATTGAAGTGCTTGTCGGGACTATTTTGAATATGATGGCTTCAATCCATCATATGGAATTTTGAATTGAATACGTAATACGAGCAAGTTCAAATAATTGAACTTGGTGTAAACAAAACGAGTTTATGTATTAATAAGAAATTTTGGATATGGTTACAACAAAACCCATGTATGCTAAAGGAAATTGAGTTTTTCAAGAAACTTATTGACTCGATATCAAAGAGTCAACGTTTTGCAATAACCGTGGTTTATAAATGCAAAGATCAAGTATAGTAATATGATATTTGAACTTTTGATAAAAATAATAATTTGGAATGAAGCCCTCCAGTGGTCTTTATAAATCAAACGAACCACATGCGCAACAAACAGTGCATGTGTAAAGTGTGGATTTACCAAGAAATGAAATAGATCAATATTTGCTACTATGAAAGAAATCCTCATGGTATGATGACTATTAGAGGAAGTAGAAACACGAAAGTCAACTCTTTATAGGCAGAAGTCAGAATTGTAACGAAAGAAATATAAGAACTTTATCTGAAATCTCGTGTGATAACCGTTGTTACGTGGCAGTACGAAGGAATGTCGAATGAAATGAAATGAAATAGGGAATTTGCAAAACTATATGACTTCTTTTGTAGTGCTAATAATTATGACTCAGGTTAGACTATGCACTGATGTTTGTGAAATATTGTACCTCAGCGAGATTTTGATCAGTTGTAAGATCATGTGGCAAAATACCGCTTTTTGATTAGTAGTACTTTCACCGACGGAATTAATATTGGTGTTATCGTGCCTAATTTATATTTTTCAAAGGTCTTGCCTTGGAAGTTGTGTGTGATAAACTTTGACGTCTGTGGACGTATAATTTAAGTTTCATGTATTTTCTTGTGCATTAGCACAACTTTACCTACTTCTTACTGGCGTTAATAGTTTATGGTACCGCATTGGTAATTCTTATATATTTTTGATGGTGTCCCAACTTAATGGGTTTCCAGTATTATTTTGTTGTACGAGTTACGAGGTAGATGATCAAACGAAAGAATGTTTGACATCGAAATTAAAGATATATGCGAGAGATTCCTGATAAAGAAATCTATATACATATGCTTGTGCTTTATTCTTAATTGACTTTTGGAATTCCTTATAGATATACATATCTATATTATATATTTCACATGTTGTAATATACATACCTTTCATAGGGTTAAATGTATATAATAGATTCATATTTCCAAAAACCAGTCAAATATTTGGTCATGATACTATTTAGGGAGATCTTGTTACTGGTTTGACATACCATTTATCCTGTCTTATCCGGTTCGCGCCGGAGCGGTAATTTCAATATATTCGGACAAGCTGGAGAGTCTGCTACTCTATACCCAGTTTTGCCGGAAAAAATTTCCTATTTCCCATAAACAGTATCTTTTCAAAAAGTGCTTTTTTTATTAGGGCTTTTATCCAGAATCAAGGAAATTTGTATTTCCCTAATATATCTTTATTCTTGACCAAGTAATACCAATAAACAAGAATAAATAGCAATTAAATGCTATTGCTTGCTAGTCATTATTCTTATTGAATACCAATTATACTTATTTATACTTATATAATTAATTTTATCTTGAAGCTTATATTAAGACAAAATTCTTAAGTTCGAGTCTAAATATCATTCAGAGTGCTATCAGATAATATTAAGTTTCTAACTTTCCGTTTAAGCTTAGGTATTATTATTATAACACCTACTTGCTCTAAACAAGTGGCTTAGTTTATACTAAGGCATCTTTTCTTATGTTCAAGTCTAAATTCTATCAGATGTGCTACCAGTTAATAGCAATCTCCTAACTCTTTTATTTAAGTATTGTTATCACAACACTTATAGGCTTAAAGCAGTGGCTTAGCTCTGATACCACCTTCTGTCACGACCCCCGACCCCATCCTGGCTGGAATCGGTGCCGTGAGCAGTCCAGTGGTACCGGTGATTATTTTGAAAAACATTGCAGCGGAAATTTCATCAGGACCGTGAGTTAGGAAAAATATCAGAGTTTAGAAACACCGGATTTTTATTTAAAAAGATGGAATAAATTCCATGTTTTTACAAAGGTAGCTTTTAATGAAAACAATATTTCTTAAGTTGATTTAATTAATAAAATAAGCCACTTCTTGAAGTCTGTTAGTGCCGGATCCAATCCTTACTCCAATCTACTGTAATTACCTGAAACGCGTTTTAAAAAGGTTTTGTCAGCGGGAAATACTGAGTGAATTATTCTAGTTACTGGAAAATGACACATTTGTTATAATTCACAGTGATAAGATCTTTTACAATGTTTCTGATATCAACCAATCTACCCACAGTACTTTACCACTCGACCCATTGGCCCACCTGTCCAATGGTGTCTGTGATTATGGTCATATCACCCAATGGCTGCCCCAATGGTGAAGATTATCAAGTAATGTGCACAATACCCCACATACCGGCTGTAATTTGGTGATTACATAAACTTAATCACTGTAAGTTATAATTCTGAAAATAATTTGGAGTATTGTAAGACTATTAACAACTCACAAACTTCAAGAAAAGAGTTTATAAAAGAAGAATAACTCACAAATCAGCATGCAGGATTGAGTTAACAAGCTTCCTGATTCTACTTCTTTCGATAATTAGGCATGCACTTTATTATTCTGGATCTTCTGATGATTTTATAGTTTGTTTGATTGTAAGGGTGTAGTTGGGAGTATTCTTGGTAGTTAAATACATAGTTTAACAGAATGGAATACGTATTGGTGTAAAACCCAAATCAAACCTTAACGGTAGTCATGAGATTCGAACCTTAACGAATTTCACAAAAACCTGGTTAATGATCAATACAGCTTTTACGATAACTCACGAGATCAAATTCTCACAATGAACGACAAAGTGCAATACTTCAACTCATTTATCGAATTGACGACAAACGACAAAGTATAATACTTCAACTCATTTATCGAATTAACGACAAACGACAAAGTATAACCCAATGTGGGCGGCACTTAGACATTCTTTGGATATATTGATCACTCGGAAAATGAATCGTAAAAGCGATTGAGTGATTATTGGTTAGAACACCAACGTATAGAGAGAAGAAGAAAAGAAATGAGCAAAGAAAAATGAATCCTAAGCTTCTTATTTATAGCAAGCAGGCAAGCACCTCAATTCATAATTCTGGTCGATGTGGGATAAGTTGACGTGCCTACCTACCTGCTTGACGTGCTAGCTAGCTTGCTTATATATATTAATTCAGCTGCTTCACTCGTTTTTCTTGCATAACTTTTAAAATATAACGTTTTATAAAACGACGAATATGTCTTTAGAACGAGCATATTTTTATCTACGTTTTAACCTAAGTTTCATTAAAAACGGAGTAAGGAAAAAAAATAATATATTTTTATTATTAATATTAAACGTTCTTATACGACCCCATATATATCTATTTTTAATAGACCTTACTTAGCTTAATTAATCTTGTTAGCTTAATTAATATTGATTAATTGATTAATTAATCATACTAAACTTAATTAGGGTTTCCTTATTGCATACTTATCATACTTAAATATTAATTTTAGTAAGGGTTGTTACACGGCGGCAAAGACAAAACAAACCTACTTGTATAAAACCCTAATCTTAACTTCAATCAATTAGGGATCAAGGAATAGTCAAGTTGCCTTAGCAGTAAAGGAATCGACAAACCCTAATCACTAATCAAAATCGATCAAGAACAGGTTAGAGACGAATGAACACTAGCTCATCATCAAAGATTCGATTATTCGGATAATATGTTTATATATTATATAGGTTATGTAATATATATTAATAAGTCCAATAGTCAAGCATGAGGTAGAAGATTGAATCTCCATTTAGGTACCTCTAAGTTTCATGGAAATCATGTAGGAGGTAGGAAGAACAAGTCTTCCATTTAGGCACCTCTAAGTGTTCACCACTACACTTGATGTAAAAACATTCAAGGAGGGTCATGAACTACAAGTAATACAAGAATATTCAACACTAATCTATAGGAAAATCATCAAGCAATGTGTGGATTTTATGTAGGACAACCCAAGTTAATCCTATATCACACATACATCAAGTCTTGAACTTGAACATCACTTGTGAGTTAAACCCTTGACAAAACAGAAAGTTTGTGAGGATTAATCCTCTGTTTTGAATGTCTCAACCTTGTTTTTAAGCCTAACTAACCATAGATGTGGTTATAAGCATATGGACATAAGTTTGAGATGAGTTTCCGCAAGTTTACACAAGTTTAGCAAAGATTAAATGAAAACAGAAATGAACAGCCTACTTTGGAGCCTTTTTGGCGATGTTCCAGGCTCTGGGTTTCCAGGGAAAACCTCTGGAAACGTAGCTAAGATCAATCCAAAGAAGTAGGAAAAAGAATCGAGTGAATCAGATAAGAAATGAGTGAGATATGCTTGTTTTAGCAACTTGATACGAATCTGTCTTCTCTTCCGAATTTCAGCAGATTGAGAGGTGTTTGAGAGTGATTGTGAGGTGTTTGTAAAGGAAAAGAGCTTGGGAATGGCTTGGTATTTATAGGGAAGAGTTTGGGTAGTTGTTGGGTGAGTGATTAATGTTAAAAGTGGTTTAAAACTCAAAAACTCATCAAAATTGCGCTCAAATTCGAGTTGGGAAGGGCCTGGTCGCGCTGATCAGGCCTTCTGAGCGAGTGTATAAGAAATACAAGGGCCAGGTTCCTTCAATGTGAAGGCCATGGCGGAGTGGTGATGTGTGCGCATGTTAGAGCTGGTGACCCGGGTTCGATCCCTGTGGTCATCAGTTTTGTGTTAATTATTTTTTTTATTATTATAATAGCACTAAACTTTCAGAAATTGCACAAACAGCCCCTGGGCTTTAATTTAGTAACTTATGTTATTATTTAAAGGAACTAACTTACAATTTAATCTAACTAAGTTATATAGTTGGGAGAACAATATCACAATCTTCATGCTGCAAAGAACTAGCAAGAGACCTCTCTCTCCTTAGGCGATTTTGGCTCTTCCTGAAACCCTAGTTTTTTCTTGTGATCATTTGTATAACAGTCTGTGATTAGAGATTTGATCTTTCGAATCTCTATAACGAACTTGTTAGCAGTTGTGACCGAATTGAACCTAGGGTTTTGTTCTTGTTTTTTGATTAATCGCCGCCTTAGTCATTAGTTCGATATCCTGATTGATTAACTTGGTTGTTATTGATCGCGGTTAACTGAGATTAATTTAGCTAGATCGATACACTATTTTAGTTGATTAAGGGTTGAAGATTGATACTAGGGTTTAAGGATTAGGGTTTGTGACTGTCTGCGTGTTGTGTTTTTGGGTGTTTTGGATCGTGCATGTCTGTGTTCGAATAAGTTGTATGGAGAGAGACGCTAAATCGGATTGGGGGGAAGGCCCCAACATTGCAAACTTACGTTCTTCTCAGCAGGATG
The DNA here is from genome assembly GCF_002127325.2 of Helianthus annuus. Classification (NCBI taxonomy): domain Eukaryota; kingdom Viridiplantae; phylum Streptophyta; class Magnoliopsida; order Asterales; family Asteraceae; genus Helianthus; species Helianthus annuus. Next base: position 123,340,922 of record NC_035444.2, read on the forward strand.
ATATGAATGTAGAAGGAGATTCTACTCCTGGGACGGCTCTTGTACGTGGTATTGGATTGAGGGTGACGAATATAGAAGGTAACACTCTGATACCAAGGAGACGCATGTACTCTACTAATAACTCTTCAGTGATAGATGGATTAGCTGCAATATCTAAGCCAGTTAGTCTAGATCAGAGGGGGGGGGAGTATGGGTGTTTCGCATGCAAACCCTAATATCTTTGATCAGGCTGACCTGAATCACGTAACGCCTAACATGAATAATTTCATGTCATATGCTGAAAACTTAGAAGGATTGAGGGCCTCATCATCTACTATATCGGATGAATATGTGACGAATGAAAAGCAACAACCTTTGTCTTTTGCGAACGTTGTTCAGAAGAAAAAGGAGAGCATTAAAGTAAACTTCAGGCAACTCGAAGGCAATGAACAGATGGAGGGAGTGGACGTTGTTATACCAATGTCATCGGTGAAACAGGTAACTGAACGTTATGCTAATACTCTGTATGGATACTTTCTAGGCAAAAGGTTGCCGTTTCCGGTGGTTGATTAGTTTACTAAGAATAATTGGTCGAAGTATGGGATTGTCAAACTTATGATGAACGCAAAAGGTTTCTTTTTCTTTAAGTTTAAAACGAAGGAAGGTATGGATCAACTTCTTGAGGATGGCCCTTAGATGATAAAGAATGTTCCTATTATTTTAAAAGAATGGTCACCGGCTGTTACGGTTGTGAAAGAGGACTTGAACTCTATCCCAGTTTGGGTTAAAATGCATGAGGTTCCATTGGTAGCTTTTATGTAAGACGGGTTGAGTTTGCTAGCTTCAAAGATAGGTGTACCAAAAAGATTAGACTCGTATACGGCAACAATGTGTACCGAGTCTTGGGGTAGGAGCAGTTTCGCAAGAGCTTTAATTGAGATCAATGCGGAAAAGGAATTAAAAAAGGAATGTTACAGTTGCTATTCCTGGGTTAAATGGTAATGGTTTCACTAAGGTGGACATCAAACTCGAACATGAATGGGAACCAGCTCGATGCTCAACATGTTGTGTGTTTGGACACGAGACTTGAATTGTCCAAAAAATCCTAATATAGCTGTTAATAACGACTCGATTAAGAAGAAGGATGCCCAGTCGATGGATGGATACAAGGAGGTAACAAGGAAGAAAGGTAACCAGCCGGGTATTCAGATTAAAAAACAGAAGCCTAATTTAATTTACCGGCCGGTTATCAATCCAAAAAGTAAAACAGGAGGTAACAATGCAGGGAATAATCAAAATTTGGACTCGAATCCGTTTAGTGTTTTGCAGAATGAAAGTGAACCAACTCGGGATGACGCAAAAGGTATAAATGAGAAGAAAACGAGCAAACCTAATGCTACTAGAAGCAACGATAATAGGGAAGAGGTCTATGTGGATGATGTTGAAGTGGATGTTCTACTAGCTGATATACCAAAGTTCTTGGATAAAAAAACTGATGATATGGGTTCTGAGGGTGCAAGCACACTCGTTCAAACGGGTGTCCATGGGTAGCATCGCTTCGTGGAATATTAGGGGGTTGAACCGCCCTCTGAAACAAAAGGAGGTTCGATAGATGGTAATGGACAATCACTTGCAAGTTTGTGCTATTATGGAAACGCATGTGGATTCCTCTAATATCTCTAATGTGTGCAAGAAAGTTTGTAGCTCTTGGTGTTGGGCAACAAACGCGAATTGTTATTCCAAAGGTACGCGTATAATGGTAAGATGGGATGTCAATTTGGTAGATGTTATGATTCTGCACCAAACGGATCAGGTTATCCACACTCAAATTGTTTTTAGGTTGGATCAAAAATCTTTATTTTGTTCATTCGTATAAGCGGATAATAACTATAAGATGAGAAGGACTTTGTGGCAAAATCTATGTGCTCACCACTCGTTCATACGGGATAAACCATGGGTAATTATGGCGGACTTTAATGCTTCCCTATTTCTGGATGATACATTGTCAGGAGCATCCACCATAAATATTAGTACAAGGGAGTTTAAGGAATGCATTGATAACATTGAAGTCTTTGATGTGAATCAAACGGGATTACATTTTATGTGGACGAATAAACGTGAGAGTAGGAATGCAGTTTACAAGAAAATAGATCGTATCCTAGGAAATATTCACTTGATAGATATGTTTCCAGCCACGGCTGCCTATTTCCACTCGTATAGGATCTCGGATCATACTCCTTGTATTTTAACGTTGCCGAATGTTACAAGAGACAAACCAAAGCCTTTCAAGTTTGTTAATCTGATCGCTGAAAAAGATGGTTTTCTTGATGATGTTAAAGAAGTTTGGGCCAAAGATGTGATTGGGTTTCGTATGTTTCAGGTTGTCAAAAAACTAAAGATGCTAAAAACTCCGATGCGGAAGCTTTTTTACAAACAGGGCAATCTTCACGAGAAGGTAAAAGCTGCTAGAAATTCCCTTGATAGTTGCCAGCTAGCGATTGATGGTGACCCTTTGAACAGCGATTTAAGTCTTCAGCATAACAAGTTCCTTCAAGCTTATAAGGAAGCGGTCCGTGATGAATGCCTCTTCTTGAAACAAAAATCAAAGGTTGACTGGCTTGATTTAGGAGACTCGAACTCCAAATACTTCCATAACGTCGTAAAAGCAAAGAATCACCGAAGTCGAATTTTCTCAGTGAGAGATGCGGATGGAACGATGCATGATGGTGGTCGGGTTCCACAAGCTATGGTGAAGCACTTCAGTTGTTTCTTTGGTAATGGTGGGAATGCTCATACCAACCCTACTCCTGATTTGTTTCGAAGTACCCTTACAAGTGAAAAGGCAAATGCTATGATTCGAATTGTCACAGATGAGGAGATTAGATTGGCGATGTTCTCTATAGCTGGAAACAAAGCCCCGGGCCCAGATGGGTATACATCGGTGTTTTTTAAAAGAGCATGGGATGTAGTAGGTAGCGACGTGTGTGGTGCGGTTAAAGATTTCTTTGAAAATGGGAAGCTCCTCCAACAGATTAATCATACGATATTATCTCTTATCCCGAAGGTGAGTACTCCATCGTCCATAACAGATTATAGACCTATATCTTGCTGTAATGCGCTTTATAAGTGTATTAGCAAGATTATTACCAATCGTATAAAAGAAGGTCTAGGCGATATTGTGAACATTAACCAGTCGGCGTTTGTTTCGGGTAGAAAGATTTCGGATAACATCTTACTTACCCAAGAGCTGATGCACGCATATCATCGTAATAGTGGCCCGCCTAAATGTGCTTTCAAAGTTGATATTCAGAAGGCGTATGATACGGTTGAGTGGAGTTTTTTAGAGAAAATTCTGGTTGGTTTCGGTTTCCATGCAAAGATGGTGAAATGGATTATGGCATGCATTACCACGACATCTTTCTCTCTGGCTATTAATGGTAATCTGTATGGGTTTTTTCCAGCTAAACGCGGGCTTCGGCAAGGAGATCCTATGTCTCCCTACTTATTCACTTTGGTGATGGAAATTCTCACGTTGATCCTCCAAAAACAAGTTTCGCTGTCATTCGAATTCCGATTTCATAATAAGTGTGAAAGACAGAAAATTGTAAACATATGTTTTGCGGATGATCTTTTTTGTTTGCCCGAGGATATCATAATTCAGCTAAAGTAATATGGGAGGCGATTAATATTTTCAAGAACATGTCGGGGCTTGTGCCTAGTATGAGTAAAAGTACAATCTTTTTTGGGAATGTTTCCCAGGCGTGAAAGAGCGTATTCTTAGTACTATGTCGTTTGGAGAAGGAGTTTTGCCAGTTAGATATCTTGGCGTTCCTCTTATATCGTCTATATTGAAATATAATGATTGTCGGGTGCTAGTAGAAAATATGGAAGCCCGAATAAATGATTGGAAAACAAAGTACTTATCATTTGCTGGTCGTCTTCAGTTGATCCGATCGGTTCTATCCTCTATGCATATTTTTTGGGCTTCAGTTTTTATCATTCCAAAAAGGATTATAAATGAGCTGGAACAAAAAATGAGGAACTTTCTTTGGTCTCAGGGAAATAACATCAAAGGTAAAGCAAAAGTGAGTTGGAAAAAGCTTTGTTTATCGATGTGGGAAGGGGGTTTGGGCATTCGAAGACTTATGGATATGAATAATGCTCTTATGTCGGCTCACGTTTGGAGTATCCTCGCTCATAGAGAATCGCTATGGGTTAAATGGATACATTCATACCGTCTTCAGGACAGAAATTTTTGGGAGGTTCCTATGAAGAATAATATCACGTGGAATTGGAGAAAATTGCTTACACTTTGACATGTAATTCAAAAACATATATGGACTAAGTTAGGAGACGGCACGAAAACATTGGCATGGTTCGATAAGTGGGATGATATTTGTCCTCTTAACTTGTTCATCACCCCAAGAATGATAGCAAATGCGGGATACAACCTGAGTACGACAGTAGATGAGGTTAATAGTCATGGGATTTAGAGCTGGCCGAGTGATTGGGTTGATAGATGTCCAACGCTTTTAAATTTACGGCCGATGGTTTTAACGGATCAAATGGAAGACAAACTATTTTGGCGATCAAAGGAGGGGAACGAAGCGGAATATAGCACGTCTACTGTTTGGGAGGATATTCGGTATACTCAACCCAAGGTTTCTTAGACGAATATGGTGTGGTTCTCTCAAGCCATCCCGCGTCACACTTTTCTTATGTGGTTACTGGTGAATAAAAAGTTGAAAACGCAGGACGTCATGAGCTTGTGGCAGTCGTCGGGTAACACAAACTTTCAATTGCTATGTTGCTCTTTGTGTAGCTCGGGGCCGGACTCTCACGAACACCTATTCTTTGAATGTCGGTGTGCTACAAAGGTGTGGAATGGAATAAAAGGTAAAGCTGGTATAAATAATATACAAGAGAAGTGGGCCGAGATTTTTGATTACTTGGTAGAAATAGCTGAATCAAAAAACGCACAACATGTCATTTCCAAACTGGTCATTGGAGCAGTGGCTTATTTTGTTTGGCAAGAAAGAAACCAAAGACTGTTTTCGAACAAGAAAAGGGAGCCGGAGAAGCTGGTGGAGTTGATCTTGACTACGGTGCGGTTGAAACTTCACACACTAAAGTTCAAAAACACGAGTCAGATTGGAGCGATATTACAAGAATGGAGGTTACCACGTGGATTGATGGTTGCTGATGACGATTGTGGCTAGGAGTCTGATTGTTTTAGTTTTGCACAACTAGTTTTTGTTCCTAGTTTTGTTTGTTTTTCGTGTATGCTTTTTTCTTGCCCACTCTGATATGGCATGTCATATTGGAGAACTGAGGAATGTTTTTTATTTCTCACTTGTTTTATTTGGTTGATGATATAAAATTCACCGGGGTAACCCTTTACCTACAAAAAAAAAAAAAAAAAAAAAACTAAGTTATATAGTTTTTAAGATAAAGAACTAACTTTATAAAACAAACTAACTAGGTTAGTTTACTAACTTTAATATCTAACGAGACTAACTTGATATTATAAAAATTAAACTTTTTAAATAGTAAAATTAATTAATTTAATTAATTAAATACAATAGGATGGATAAATAATCATATTTATGTACGAATTTAAATTAGATTAAAATAATCTTTAAAAGATTATTTATTTCACGAAGCTTCCGAATCTCATTATTTTAAAAGTTTTAACTGGTTTAATGAGTATCAAGTGTCGATAAATAAAGAATCAAGAATTGTTGAAAAATATTTCGTTCAAACGAGAATTTCGTTGTGTTTTAAGTCTCGGATTCTACAAAGATTACATCGAAACGATGATTACAAGAACACAAAAATTTCCAAACATAGAATTTCAAGCAAGGGTTTCCAAATATAGAAAGTATGAAAACGCTGGGCGTTACAGTCTCCCATCCTTTAGGAAATTTAGTCCCGAAATTTATTCAAAAGGAAGACTTGAAAGCGTTTTTGGTAAAAGGTGAAAATTGAGACTTGGAAGTTTTGAAATGTTTGAAAAGTGTGAGATTTTGGAGAACAGCAAAATAGGTTTTGTAAAAGAATTTGTTTGGCTAAAATGGTTTTGAGGCATAAGCATGAGTGAACGTGTATAGGTAAAACGATTTTAAATAACTAAATTTGGAGTTGTTTTGTAAGTGTATCATATTTACGCAGGAGGTCTTTATAAAACGGTTTGTAATAGACAAAGTGAGGTAGTTTGCATAGAGAGTTTTAAGGATAGCATAAAATCATACATTTGTAAAAATTGTTTATTGAGAGGAACGAGAAGGTTGGTATATTAAATAAAGTGTCAACGGTATACAAGTTACGTTTGCACAAGAATAAAGAATAGAAGGATAGTTTTAAAGGCAAGGAGGTAAGTTAGGATTCAAAAGTTTAAACAGGCTTGATTGGGAACGGGGTTCGTAATAACGAAAAGGATAATGGAGAATAATATGAGTATAGAAGTGAACGACTGACTCTTGAAGAATGCAAGTATAAGAATGGCATAAGTATTGGATATATGAAAGTAGCATGTTAAGAATGAAGTATCGTCGTGGATAATCGGATATAATGCGTTTGTGAGTTGTCTAAAGTTTGTATTAGGTCCAAGGGTCTGCAAAACACTGAATTTCTCATGGCATGTTCTACGGAAGTTCGGTAACATGGTGAAAACACTTATATATAGGAAGTACCACCGGCGTATCCACCATGTTTTGACCATATTATGTCTGTTTCGTATCCGGTGTCACGTTACGTTCCGTGTCCTACCATATACAACAGCACACTCTATGGTTCTCATGCGCTTATCACTATAATCCCGTGTGCACCCGCGATTATACCGATTGTCGCATGATCTGCATAGCTTGTACTAGTCGTATATGAATTAAGGTATTTGAAAATATGAATGAGTACGTATAAGAATGTATATAAGCAAGTCCATGCTTAAGTATGTATGGGACCCACGCAAGTGAATCACTCGGATTCCACTTGCGTACGGGTACGAATGTATGAATCATGAGTATGAAGGAAAGTATGAGCATAAATATAAGTTTAAGTATGAATATACACGTAAGTATGAGTATAAGCATAGAACGTATGAGTAGTATTAGTATAGGTATAGACATAAAATGTATCGTTATGAGTATGAGTGTAGGTACGATTAATAAGGATTACATATATAGTATGTGCTGGAACATAACGGATTTAAGCGTATAAAAGCGTTCAAAAGGTTGAGCGATTAAATACGAACAATATAAATGAAATTATCGCGAGATATCGACTAAAACATGTACGATGATATGCATGTATAGTTGTTTAAGCGAAACGTTGAGTTTATCGAATCAAAAATAGATTGAGTTGGATTGGGAAGGTAGAATATAGTTTGTAAATGTAAACGAACATAAAGTACTCATTGGTTATGCATAACGTATTTTGTAACGAATGAAATGCTACTTTTGTTTTAAAAAGAGTTTACGTATGTTGAAGATTGTCGGTCCCCATGAAGTCTTCTAACCCACGTGTTTTGAAATTTGAATGATGAATTAAGCGGTGTAGAAAAAAAGGTTTTCGAAAATAACGGGTTGTTCCGTTTGCATCAAAACAAGAAATTTTGAATTTTGAAGATTCTTGTGAAAACGTCGATCCTTAGAAAAGAATTTTAGCAAAAGGACTTAGTGATATATATTTTTTTTAATTTAAACATATGATTTGTTGATGTTGAAAAGCGTCCTTGGTAAAATGATCGTATAATATCTATAAGACCTTATAAGTATATGAGAAAGTTGGTTTGGATTCCGATTGGGAATGAAAGTCTTTAGTGTGGTGATATAACGTGAGGGTGTGTTTGAGTGAGTAAGTCGAATATGAAGTTCATGGGCAAGAGATTCATTGGACCGATTAAATTGATAGGTAGCATCTCGTAAAGTTTTGAAATTTGGGTAATAAAACGTTTTAAGACATGATTAAGAATCACGTGTATATGAGTTGAGTGAAAATAGATTGTAGAATTAATTAATTTAATTGATTAAATACAATAGGATGGATAAATAACCATATTTATGTACGAATTTAAATTAGATTAAAATAATCTTTAAAAGATTATTTATTTCACGAAGCTTCCGAATCTCATTATTTTAAAAGTTTTAACTGGTTTAACGAGTATCAAGTGTTGATAAATAAAGAATCAAGAATCGTTGAAAAATATTTCGTTCAAACGAGAATTTCGTTGTGTTTTAAGTCTCAGATTCTACAAAGATTACATCGAAATGATGATTACAAGAACACAAAAATTTCCAAAGATAGAATTTCAAGAAAGGGTTTCAAAATATAGAAAGTATGAAAACGCTGGGCGTTACACACACCACAACTGTCAATCCAAGAGGAGTTGTGGTCGGATTCCTTGAAGCCGGCGACGAGTAGGGTTTGTTTAAGGTTCGGCAAGAAAGAGTCGTTTCGACGGTCATCTACGGCGGACCCTGTCAGATCTGACAGTGGTCAAACCCCATTATTATTCATCTTTCTCTATCTTCCTGGTTGGATGGAGGCAAAAACATTCCTCTTTCTCAAAATCCCCAATTTCCAAAACCCTAACCCTAATTCCCTCACACAAATCTTACATTCCCAATCTTCATAAATCATGTTCACCTGGAACTTTGCTGAATCGACATAGGCCATCTTCTCCAATTGGTCGTTAGAAAGATTTTCAAGTTCTTATTGAAGAAAATTAGGGCAACTTTGTATTGGCGATATCAATCTTGATGTTCAATTTAGTAACGGCACAATTCAGCTATCTGATGTTGCACTCTTTGTTGATTTAATTAATCAGAAGGTCTGTTTTTTGCGTTTTTTTGTGGTGGTGTGGGGTGGTGCGGTGGTGCTGTGGAGGTGGTGCAGGGGTGGTGCGATGATGGTGGTGTTGGTGTTGGTGTGAGGGTGGAGTCTTGGCAGGTGGTGGGGGGTTCTGTCTTTTGTGTTTTTTTGTGGTGGTGTGGGGTGGTGCTGTGGAGGTGGTGCAGGGGTGGTGCGATTATGGTGGTGTTGGTGTTGGTGTGAGGGTGGAGTCTTGGCAGGTGGTGGGAGGTGGTGCTAGAGAGAGTAGAGAGAGAGAGAGTGTGTGTGTGTGTGTGTGTGTTTTAGAGAGTGTCTACATGTATAGTTCATTTTTGTTTTAGTTATTATAATATTATAATGGTTATCAAAATAAATATGTAAAAAGACTAGTTTGTTCTTCATTTAAGAGTTAAAATTAACGAAGGTAGGGTTAAAAATTAAGATTTTTAAAAATTAAGTATGAAACTTTTCAATTTTAATGAAAAAAATTTGGTTTTATACTTGCAATTCACTCCGGTTATTATTTTGTGATCTTTAGCCCTAATATACTACTACTCTTTTTGAAGCCTAAGAGCATTCACATCCTAACCATCAAATTATGTGAGGAGGGGTTTTTATATTATAAAGGGTATAAAAAGTGGTTGTGAGTAGAGGAGAGAGAAAATGTTACTGTTCATCTGTATATTTGGGGGGACACTGTTCACCTGTTATAATTTTTTAATATATTTTAAAAGTGGTTGTGAGTGAAAGTTAGAGAAAAATGTAATGATAATATTATTTAATTGAAAGGAGAGAGAAAAAGTATTTGTTTTTAGTGGAAATATATTGATATAGAAGTTGTTTTTTAGTGGAATGTATGTATAATTTGATGGATTGGATGTGAATGCTCTAAAGCAATATTTTGTTTTTTTTAAAACGGTTGATCTTATCATATCCGTTTGGTGCGAAAACCAAGGCGGGGTCTCCCATTATTTAAACCAATAGAAGAATTTGGGAAAAGGAAGAGCAGGTGATTGATTGGAGTTGTTGCTTGATGGGTCGCCATGATGAGGAAAGATTGCTTTTAGAAGGTAAACTTGTACAGGTAATATCAATTTCAATTAGGGTTTGAACGATTTAACTCAATTGGATCAGGAAAATGAATCGATTAAATGATGAATTGTTTACTCTTTCCATTTGAATGTTGCTGAATGGTTTTGTTGTTATTTCCACTGTGTTCGTGAATTGAATCAGACAGAAAGAGGCTTTTTTTTTTTAAATAAACAACAGTTTTCTTTATGATTAGTAGTAGTAGTAGGTAGGATATGGGTGGATGGATTATAACACATAAAACGTGGAGAGGAACCGTGGAAGCGTTTTAATCTTCTTCGTAGCGCGCAGGCAGGCAGGGCAGTGGTTTCATATTTACATCGATGATCCTTTTTTTTTTTTTTGGGAAAATAAATGCTTTGTGCGCCAGTTGTAGTAATTATTATCAAGTATACAAGTATGAACCCACTGATGTTTCAAGAAGTGATGAAGCAAAAACATGATTTGTGTGTGTAGACTGAGGACAGCCTGTACACCGGAGATGGTTCGGTGGATGTTAAGGGAAGGCGTGTTTTAAAAAGCAATACTGGAAACTGGAGAGCATGCCCCTTTATCCTTGGTGAGCCTATTTTTCGTTCATTAATTCATTCATTCATCATTTGATGGATGCTGCATTATTAACTTTCTTTGTTTGAGTTGAGACGACAGGGAACGAGTGTTGTGAGAGACTTGCTTATTATGGAATATCCACTAACCTTGTCAGTTACCTGACCAAAAAGTTGCATCAAGGAAACGCTACGGCTGCCAGAAATGTAACCACATGGCAGGGCACTTGCTACCTCACTCCCCTTATCGGTGCTGTTTTGGCAGATGCCTACTTTGGAAGATATTGGACCATTGCTGTCTTCTCCATTATATACTTCATTGTAACCACTTTCCTATTCCTATTCCTATTATTAATTATTAATAATTAATTAAATTAATTAATCATCATCATTCCTTTGATTTCTAACTCCTCTGCTGCTGCTGCTTGCGTTTTCAAAGGGAATGTGCACATTGACTCTATCTGCATCTCTTCCGTCTTTGAAGCCTGATGAGTCATTTTTCTTCACGGGGCTATATCTTATTGCACTTGGAACTGGGGGGATCAAACCGTGTGTTTCCTCTTTTGGGGCTGATCAATTTGATGACACGGATCCCAAGGAGAGGGTTTCAAAGGGATCCTTCTTCAATTGGTTTTATTTCTCCATCAATATCGGTGCATTGATTTCAAGCTCCTTAATAGTTTGGATTCAAGACAATAAGGGGTGGGGCCTCGGGTTTGGAATCCCTGCCTTATTCATGGGTGTCGCTATTATTAGCTTCTTTCTTGGAACTCCTCTTTATAGGTTTCAGAAACCAGGTGGGAGCCCTATTACCCGAATGTGTCAGGTTTTGGTTGCATCATTCCGTAAGTGGAATCTGCCACTTCCCATCGATGCCTCCCTTCTATACGAAACTCCTGACAAACTCTCTGCGATCAAGGGAAGCCGCAAACTCCTTCATACTGATGAACTCAAGTAATTAATTCGTTTTCCAACTTGAGCAGCAATCAGTTTATTATAAATAGAACAAAAATTAATATTGTGGATTGTGTGTTGCAGGTTCCTGGATAAGGCTGCTGTGCCCTCACCTACTGAAAACAGCAGCGGGGACCGTTGGAGGCTATGCACGGTGACACAAGTAGAAGAACTCAAGATCTTGATCCGAATGTTTCCAATCTGGGCAACAGGGATTGTTTTTTCAGCCGTTTATGCCCAAATGTCAACCATGTTTGTAGAACAAGGGATGATGATGGACACAACAATCGGGTCGTTCACCATTCCCGCTGCTTCTCTGTCATCTTTTGATGTCATCAGTGTCATCTTTTGGGTACCTGTTTATGACCGCATCCTTGTTCCCATCGCAAGAAAATTCACAAATCAAGGAAGAGGCTTCACCGAACTTCAACGAATGGGCATCGGCCTCTTTCTATCCATTCTTTGCATGTCGGCTGCAGCTTTGGTGGAAATAAAACGTCTTGATATCGCAGCATCGCTGGGTTATGATAATACCCCCGTTCCACTGAGTATCTTTTGGCAGATACCACAGTACTTTTTGCTGGGTGCTGCTGAAGTGTTTACCTTTGTTGGGCAGCTTGAATTCTTCTATGATCAGTCCCCCGATGCTATGCGTAGCTTATGTAGCGCACTTTCTTTACTAACGAATTCGTTAGGGAATTACTTGAGTTCGTTTATATTGACGGTGGTGACATCTATCACAACTAGTGGTGGGCAGCCTGGGTGGATACCTGATAACTTGAATGAGGGCCACCTCGATCGCTTTTTCTGGCTTTTGGCTGGGCTTAGTTTCTTGAATATGGTGATCTACATATTCTGTGCTAAGTTATACAAGTCAAAAGCACCTTCTTAGCTTTTATTCTTCACCCTTTTATCACAACAGTGTTGTTTCTGTATCATTACTCGTTACTTTTTTTTTTTTTTTATGGAAACAAGCTTATATCGATCTGCTGAGTTAAACAAAACACATCGTATACGATTACTTGATATAAGTTATTAGGACTGTTTTGTAATTAGGACTGTGGTAATAATTTATTGTGTATGGTGGTGTATACCATATTTGTGATGTTCCTTTAGTATATTGTGAATACATTACCGGTGGAGATTCGTCTAACTCTCTTTTATTCATTGATGAATACACAACTTATGGGTATCTATGAAGTTTTAGTGTATTCGTTGGTGAATACAGTGACACGACTCATAGGTATGTATTTATGGGTATTTGTTGATGAATATACTACTAGTGGGTATTTATCAAAGTTTAATGTACTCGAATGTAAATACACTAGTTGTGGAATAAGCACGTTATTTGTTGATTTTAAGCATACGTGTATTTTCTGATGAGTACATTGCTTGTTTATGTTGATGGTACTTTACTATTTAGTATTTACTAGCAAATTTTCATGCGCGTTGTTGCGGTGTTAAAACATAAAGTAACTCTAATTTATATAGTAACATATTATATTTGATTTAACTCGTTTTCAAACAAAATTTATGTCAAATCGAAGGTTAACTGAAAACGCACGTAAAAATAAGCACGAAAACGTATTATATTTGACCCAACTTATTTGGAAAGAAATGTTTGTCGAAACGTATACCAACTTGAATTTATACCGGCACGTATATAAAAAGTAAGCACATAAGAAAATAATGTTTTTAAGCTAAAGAATGGTACGGGGCGGGTTGTGGCGGCGTCGAAACATAAAGTAACTCAAATTTATAACGTCTAATAGAATCATATTATATTTTACCCGACTCTTTTCTAACAAAATTTATGTCAAAATGTGACCAACTTAATAAAACGTATATAGAAAATAAGCACGAAAATGTATTATATTTTACCTAATTCATTTTGAAAAAAATGCTTCGAAACGTAAAGCAACTTAAATTTATACCGACACGTACATAAAAAGTAAGCACGTAAAATTCGATTACAAAGACTTAAAAAGTTGAGGGGTTGTAAGTGGTAATGCTGAAAGTTGAGGGCTAAAGGTAAAAAAAGGCACAAAACGACAAACTTTCAGACAAAATTTATGTCAAAGACTTTATACGTAGACCAACTGAAAACGTACATATAAATAAGCATGAAAATGTAGTATATCTTACCCAACTCATTTTCCAAAAAGTACGCCGATACATAAATCAACTTAAATTTATACCGACACGTACATAAAAATAAACATGTAAACTCTATTACAGAATGTTTGAAAGGTTGAAGGGTTGTAAGTGTTAATGCTCAAACTTACGAATTAAAGGTAAAGAAAGCATAAAAAGATAAACAGACGAGTAAATTGCTATTTTAGTCCATGAGAGTTGACCAAAATTGGCACTTTAGTCCAAATAGTTTTTTTCTTGCCATTTTAGTTCAAATAGTTTTGTTTTCTGCCATTTTAGTCCCTGACTTTTGTCATTTTTTGTCATTTTCATCCAACCCACTAACTCAATTCAAAAAATTTAGTTAACTTAGGTGAATTTTGGTCGAACCACATTTTTCTTTCTTTTTTTGCAGGTGCGATGGTATGAGAATGGTGTTGTGACGGTTTACAGTGAAGATGATGGCGGTGGTTGTTGGTTTTACGATGATGGCGGCGTTGTTGGTTGATGACGTGGATGGCGGAAAAGTGGCCGGTGGTGGTGGAAATGGTGGGTGGTGATGGTGGTGGGGTGGGTGGGAGGTGACGGTACAGGCAGGTGGTGATAGGGTGGGTGGTGGTGGTTGATGAAAAAGACAAAAAATGACAAAAGTTAGGGACTAAAATGGCAGAAAACAAAATTATTTGAACTAAAATAGCCAAAAAAAAAAATGAACTAAAGTGGCAATTTAAGTCAAACCTTAAGGACTAAAATGACAATTTACTCTAAAAAGAAAAAAAGTGAGGGGGGGGGGGTTGTGGGGGGGGGGGGGGGGGAAGAGGAGGAAGCTATACAGATGTAGCTTAAGATCGTAGGTATATATAACTAGTTACATGTAGATTTTGATCCTTTAGTGGTTACTTTTTTTAATTCGCTGTTTGTTAAACTAAATGTGATCACCGGTGAATATACTTAAGTTTATTAAAGCTATCATAAACATTTAACATGGTTCCAAGAAAAATTTCAATAGAGTTGGTTACTATTTTCGTCCTTGTGGTTTGTCAAAAATTACTATTTCAGTCCATTAGTTTAAAAATTGCGATTTCAGTCCCTGTGGTCTCACTTTCGTAACCATTTCAGTCCCTGTGGTTTCACTTTCGTAACCATTTCAATCCATTATTCTGTTAAGTACAGGGATTGAAATGGTTACGAAAGTGAAACCACAGGGACTAAAATCGCAATTTTTAAACTAATGGACTAAAATAGTGATTTTTGACAAACCACGAGGACCAAAACATTAATCAACTCATTTCAATACTACAATAGTCATATAAGAGTACAATATACTACTTTTAAAATCAAAGTTGAAGGGGTATGGTCCCAAACGACACACGCTGGTATGTGCACGCATGAGTCTATACCAATAAAACGAAACTCTCAGGAGGGCCACAACCAGGTCCATTTGACCAAAATCAGGTCATGACAAGGCCTGTCACGACACTCGCCATGATAGAGGAATGGTACAAGGGGCAGATTGTACAAAAGGACACCACGTGTCACCACTCACAGATCCCCAGACGCTGCCCCACATTCTTATAAAAATGGTTAACGACAGGCCCGACCAAAAGTACAAGGAGACGCTAAGGTGGAACCAACAAGGACGTACCACATCAGAAGACTGTATCCAATCATGTTGCACGATGGACAATCGTACATGAGACAAAAGGTACACAAGGACGTGTACGTGGCACCAATCAATGTGCGCCGACCACTGCTCCATGATCTCCACTTAGCTGCTGATGATAGACCAGACAACAAAGACAATTGTCAGGACACGTGGATCCATTCAGCATGCACCATCTACCCTCTCGCCTGGAATCACTAACGGTCGTGGCAAAGGGAGCAAAATGGATATTCCTTGTTGTCGTCCTCAGGCCCACCCTCTCGCCTGGAATCACTAACGGTCGTGGCAAAGGGAGCAAAATGGATATTCCTTGTTGTCGTCCTCAGGCCCAAGGTCCATCAGCTCATCTCCTTCACAAACCACATCGGCTATAAATAGGGAACTTCACATCCAGGTTTAAGGATCGCTCTCTTGCTCTCTTACTTAATACACACACTATTATCCTCGAAACAATTACTTATTCTCACGCCAGAGGGTGGTTACAAGGAGAACTCCCCTGTTCTCCTCCTTACGGTGTGTTGATTGTTTGCAGGATCATCATCGCTGTTTAGACGAGAACGAAGGAAGATTAACCTTGTTTAGACGAGACACAAACCACAAGCTACTCACCAGATTAGTTTGGTGTTTCTTCAGGTATTTACTAGTTCATCTTTTACTAGTCTTGCGTAAACAAACCGACTGGAATGAACATTATGAGGAGCGTGAGCTATCATAGATATGCTAGTACATCTTTTACTAATTATACAAAAACAAACCGTGTGGGATGAATATTGAGTGGAATGTGAGTTCACGAACAAAAATAATCTTACAGACATATACTCCAAGTGAATAGTTTATGGCTATGGAAAAATTAATTTACTAGGAAATGCTTATCATGATATCATTGTCAGGGGGTTCGTCCGACTGTAGTTTGGGAGTTTGCTTGAGCGCAAGCAATCTTCAAGTGTGGTGATATTTGATATATTACAAATTAATATATATTTTATAAACGGTGATCCCAAGCTCAGATGTAGAAAAGAGTAGAAGTCAAGTGTAGAAGAACATACAAACCGGCATGAGGAGATACAATCCATGTTGATGACATTACAAAGTTTAGTTAATCACCACCATACCTACTAAGACACACCAATATGGCCTTGTATGTCAGAGGCGGAGATTCTAATATGAGGTTGACCACCGGTCCACCTCCTTTTAGCAAGTGAAAATGGTCATATTAGTGGACATACGGTCCGTATGTCGAGCAATGAGGAAATTGATGTGTCTGATAGCCATGTTTTTCTAATATAAAAAGACCCATGTTTAGTATTGTTTTGTATGTGAATGTGAATCTGGTTAGAATTGGTTAATGTTTGTTATTTTGTGATTTGTAGCCAAAACCCTAAAAAGAAGTGTTTTGAGAGAAATAAGAAGATAAAGTTGAAATTGGAGAAGAAAAGCAAATATCAAAAGAGTTCGACTTGTAAGCTATCTAAGGTATGGATCATATCACTAGCCCACAAGATAAAATTCAGAAACCCTAAACGCGGGTCCTATGCGTCTTAGTTATTCGTTTCTATGTTTTACAGTTCAACATTTTTACTTCTATTATTTTTTTCGTTTAATGGCCCCGTCGTGACACGTGAGTCCTATGTCAACTTAGTTCGTTTATATGTTTTACATTTCGGTCTAATTTTTCCGTGTTAACACAGCATAAGAGTACATGGTTCAACGTTTTTACGTCTAGTTTTCATTCAGGTTAAATATAGATGCGTCTTGCAAAGTGTGATCAACATCAAGAATCCGTGACTCACACTTCCAACCCCATACAATCACTAGTATAAGTTAAGGCATATTTCTTTACAAAATGGTACATTGCGTTTGAAACAATACTCATCGCCAATCTTATCTTGTTTAACAATACTCACAAGCATATCGTCAATAAAGATTTACAAAATACATATTCGTATTAAGTGGGAGTTATAAGTAGACTGAATAATAATTATAAAAATACAACACAACCTGCATATCTACAATGACATATTGTGATACGAGAGGCGGAACATAATATGAAGATGTAAGGGTAGACCAATGACCATGCCCTCCCATCAACTATTGAACAGCATCACCCTTGCCCTTGTCTCAACCAAATAGGACAACTGCTTACCTAATAAAAAACAAGAAACAGAAGCTAAGAAATATATGATGAGTTTCAAAGGTAAAATGCAAGGGATAATGGATTTTTGGGATTTTGCTGTCACCATTTGAAGGTAATAATGCAGCCGGTGCGGTAATAGGTTCTAACGAGCCCAGGGTTTTGAGGAACCCGTCTAATAATAAACCAATTGAATTGTCAGTTAGTTGAAAAGCTTCTCCTGCTATATATGTGCTCATAGTTGAACTCTCTGCCACAAAAGTCCTTGCTTCTTGCATGCTCATTTTCTCAAACATTTGAGGAATCAAAAGTTTTGAGAGTATGATTGAGCTTTCCTGTGATGAAAACATTCTTTCAACACCGACCCGAACAAAACATACACTCAAATTCTCATTTTGAACTTACCTGCCACAAAACTGCATGATCGGTTCCAAGCGCCGACAGCATCTTTTCAGCTTCAATGAAGAAACAATGTACAACAGAATCAGTAATAATGTCACATATGTAAGGCTTTCCAATCAGCACCTCATACAAGCCCAAAGTACTTCCATTTGCAAATGTTGGATTGAAAGAGAGCTTCCTCTTGCTATTCCTCCACTGTTGAAAGAATAAATATTTTGTTGAAACTGCTTCTTCACAAAACCTTAATATATAGAGCAAATCTTACCTTGACCACACCTTTAGAAATCAGCCAAATGCCATTTGGTTTCGATCCCTCCAAATAAAGTGGCACGCCATGTAGTTTCATCGCCTCCTTGGTATGGCCCACAATTTGTTTGCGCACAGCTGAGGGAAGAGATCCCAACAAAGGATTGGAACTAATCAAATCATGTGCTCTTGGGATTTTAACCAAAGGAAGATTTCGCAAAAGATTCTTCAAGTCATTCTGCGTCGAAGAACCGTATATTCAGATTATTAAAACATACGGATAGTAAACTGTCGGTAATACCTGGACAGCATCGTTAAGATGAACGAGTTCCGTCTTCCCCAATAATCCAACCGTCTCGAGTTCTTGAACGTATTCAAACAGACGATGAAGCACCGAACACCCCACTTGCCTTGTTTTCACAACATGCAAAACCTAAAAGACCATCTCGTTACTTTTTCTAATAATACAGGTTCTTCACAACAACTAGCAAATGAATATTCTGTAACCTCTGGAAACGTAAGACGCGCATCTTCCAGGAATTTTTCGGCATCTTCTTCTTCTTTCACGCTCTCATTAATGATTGCCAAAGCAATTTCATTGTCACCTAAGATGAGAGTTGCAGGTATAATTATGATACAATAAAAGATATTTATTAACACTCAACCTCCAAGACGACTGTTACCCATGAATGAATGCAGTTGCTGACGTGCAATCCTATGGGCACGGAGAAAGGCAGCAGATATGTTGCATGCAAATTCCAACCTTTTAACTGTAAAGTAGGTGACAAGTTTCTGGGGAAACCAGCTTGTTTGCAGAAACTTATAATAATTAGGGAAATGAAGATTTGCTTTCAACCCATTCCAATCACTCAGTGGTCCAAAGTCAAGTGCTCCATCCACAGATTGCATTAAAATGTTCGCTGCAGATTCGTTAATCCTTCCGTCAACAAGCATTCCCCGATAAGCAGCTTGCACACCTAACACATGAAACACATAAATTCATTGACTTTCTAGAGGAAAATCCGCTCTAACGGTTTACTTTCATTAGGTAAAATACCAATAATATAAGACTCATCAAATTCTATAAATATAAAATACTAAGACTAATAATAGTGAAGTTCCAGTAACTATATTGCAATATTGTATTTTAATATGACAATTACAAAAGGAAAAAAAAAAAAAAACTATCCTATAATGGTACGAAGCCACGCAAAGGATGGATGCAGATTGGATCATGAACCAATCCATTATGATCCGATCACTTGGCGACCCGATCCAGTAAGGATCTACATTAATCTATTTATTTTAATTTTTGTTTCTCAAAATTAAAAAAAAAAAATTAACACTCAAAGCAGCCCATCAAGCCTATATTAGAAAGAACTAATCATTTCATGAAGCTTGATACAAGCAGTCTTATATGAGTTATGATATACAACCACAACAGATTACCTAAAAGTCTAAACTTAAAGTAAGCTTGGATAAATCTATTCCGTAGACTTGAGTCTACATCTATGAAAAGAAGCATCGGAAGATAACAAATAGGCAGAAAATATATTTTCAAGTTAAAAAAAGTTACTTGCCGTTTAAAAGCAGAATACGCATATCAGACAAATGTATCTGCTCCACAATATGTTCTTCATCTGTGTTATTCAAGCATGTAAAGTATTTGTTGATAGTCGGCCAATCAGCAGCAGCTCCCAATTCCTCATCATCACCAAATACCTCTTGTGCTTTTGTCATCATTTGACGCTTGGTGTAATGTAGTATGCGCCTCTACAAAAACGATAAAAGCAGCTTGCATCAAGAAAACAAATTTATGTATCAGTGGCTGACACATATAATTACAAGTAGAGTTAAGTTCTTGTGAAAATAAAATTATCGTACAAAACGTACGAAGTGAAAGAAAGTCAAAAAAGTGGCGGTGGCATTTTGGTAATTATCAGCAACTTCAAAATTACTCTAGTAGAGTAATTTTGAACTTCTGTAGGGTAATTTTGTAAAAGCTCAAGTAGAGTAATTTTGGTCGTGTAGGGTAATTATCAAAATTTGTAGGGTAATTATCAAAATTACACTAACCCCCCACCCCCCAAAAACCTAAAAAACCTAACCCCCCCCCCCCACCCCCAAAAACCTAAAAAAACCTAACCCCCCCCCCACCCCCAAAAACCTAAAAAAACCTAACCCCCCCCCCCCCCCCCCCCCAACCCAAACTAAAAGCTAAAAACTAAACCATAAAGCTAAACCCCATAACTAAATGCTAACAAAATTACTCTACAAGACATTTCCCAAAATTACCCTACAGAAGTCAAAATTACTCTACTAGAGTAATTTGATAATTACCCTACATTTCTCAAAATTACTCTACAGATGCTCAAAATTACCCTATTGATGCTCAAAATTACCCTACAGATGCTTTTTGCTTTTCCCCAGTACAGTACTATTGAAATTGCTGATAATTACCATATTGCCACCGCCACTTTTTGACTTTTCTTTCAATTCGTACAGTTCGTACGTTTATTTTATTTTTATTTGATCTTTTACCATTACAAGTATACCTTAGCTATTGACAACTTATCCATTTCTAGCATCTGCAAAACAAACTGAGTAGTTGATCCATTTACAATAAGCGTTAAAAACACGATCCCGCCTGTGAAGAACACAAACTGCAGGAATGGAGGGACAATTAGAAAACCACAAGAACTTAAATCATTCATGGAATGTAGAAAAGATTACCAAAATTCCTGTTTCATGATTGATGTATGCTGAGGTGTCACTCGATTGCTAAAAAGAAGATACAAGGCATTCACAAGTAGCCATTAGGAATGAGAAAAACATACTAGAAAACATTAATAAAAAAAACTTGTAATCATCTAGGATAACATGCCTTAACTGAGAGAGAAAGAGATAATGCAACAGCACCTCGTAAACCAGACCATACAAGAACAATAGCTTCTTTCCAATCTAATCCATAACCAAAATAACACAGAAATGGATACAAGGATCCAACCACTACAACCCGTGACAACTGTACCAAAAAGTAGAGGAGGATGAGGTACCCCCAAGCATTTTCTGTGACAGATAATTGAACACATCGTCATGTCAATGGAGAACATAACTAAATGCAAATATAAGCTAAGAGAACAAACCTTGGTGTGTAAGGATGTTGTCACTCCTAAGGACACCTTCAGCTATAACTACTCCGCTACAAAGAAAAAATGTTAAAGAGATTCCTCATGCAAGTAGATTAAAATATTACAGGCACACCTCAAGATGAAGATAAGTGTATTAGCAATATACGCCACCATTTCCCTGCATGAGGAAGACCCAATTAAATTAAAACATAAAGCATGCTACCACCCCTACTATTAGTAAAGTAGAAAAAATGATTATTTTACACCATCAATATGTAAGATTTTGGAATTCTTTCCTATGGCAAACTCGTTAAGAGTTTCAAATATACATAAGAGAACCTATATCATATGTAGCAGTATCGTAAAAAAACAAAAAAAGGTACGAAAATACCAGAAATGATGCAAGTTCTGTTGCCTTTCACCTTTGAAAGCAGTTCTAGCAACTGAAGCATAAAACCTGTTGAAACATAGTTCCTATTCTGTTAAATAAAGTTCAAATTCCATTTTGAAAAAGCAGCTTCCAAATGTTAAAACAGTTCAACTTACATTCCCAACGTCATTACTGTTAAGACTCCTGAAACATCTGCTGCACCTTCTTGAGCCTATCACATGGGCAATACCATATAGCTCGGTAACATTATGCAGTGTATGAATAGCCAGCCTATGTGTGTTTACATACCATAAAGTAGGCAAGGTAGCTCACAGCAAGAGTTAATGTAATTTGTATAACTGTATCATCCAAAATAAATCCAAGCCACATGTAAGACCCCAGACCAAATGCCATTCCCAATGCTACACTGGACCAAGAAACAAGTTAATCAAAGTTTTAAGCAATCTCCATATTGAAGGTAAAACACTTACGCTCCAAGAGACGTAGTAGCTAAGAACTTGAATACTGTCCCCCAGCTGAAGCTTGAACCGGTTACCATCCGGAAGAAAAGCATATAGATGACAATTGACACCCTGAATGTGCACAATGCGGCTTTAATGACGAAGAACATACATGTAATGGATATGATTAAGAGCAGTAAAAACTTGATACCCGTCATTCATTAATGATTCTCCTTCAATAAGAGTAGTTAGTTTTTTGCTTGCACCAAGCTCTTTTAGAAAAGCAATTACTGCAACAGGATCAGTAGCGCCTAGAAGTCCTCCAAGAAGCAATGAGGTCTTCCAGCTCCAGTTATACGGAAAAAAAAGCTGCGTTTTTTTGGGATGCAATTAAATAACGGGAAATGATATCCTAAGGAAGAAAAGCAAACCTTCAAAGCTGAGCCAAGAAAGAAAGTGGAAATTAGAACGCCGGGCCCAGCAAGAAGAACCATTTGTGCCATGCATTTCTGCAAAGAGATATAGTTAGTCTATATCAAGTCAAAATTCTTACATTAGGCAGAGACAGAGAGAGAGAGAGAGAGGGATGAACCTTGATGTGATGCACATCCATTGAAAAAGAACTTTCAAAAAGAAGAGGAGGAAGAAAAACAGCTAATAGAAGATCAGGATCAATATTTGCCCCTGCATCATCACATCAGCCAGCCAGCCAGCCAGAATTATTATTATTATTATTATTATTACTAACAAAATTTAATTAATTAAATTAGCTTACAGATCCGAATTCCATCACCAACTTTTCCTAACCGGTGGCCAGTTCCGTATTCTGCTGCAGGTGTGATTGTTTAACTGACATTAGGTGTTGTTTTTGTTTCCATATTGAATTGAATGAATAATAAAGAAAGAAAGAAGTGAGTAAACCTAATGAGCCCATGGCGATGCCAATAACGAGGAGAGCGGCGGTGTAAGGGACCCTGGTTCCTCTAAGTAAATGCCTGGAAGCCACTCCCAACACCAGTGACATCCCCATGAACAACACTGCGTTTACTGGATCATCCATCGGACCACCAAAACAAACACCACTTGACTTGATGATACAATACAATCCACTAATTTTGTGGTACACCCTGCCTGCCTGAACCAAAATACCTTCTTCAGCAGTTTACGTCCTTGCGGTTTACATCAACTGATACTTTGCAACCTTAAGTTATGCGTCAATTTAACACCCCACCCCTGCTCACTAACACGTCTCTTTCTACCGTTAATGGTAGAAGGGCATGAGGGTTATTTCACCTTCCCTTTCTTAACCCCATCATTTCCACACCCTCCCCTTACACACGAATCAACAGATGAATTGGTGGTCTTTCTTGCCCAAACAAAAACCCCCTTGTGGAGTCGAAAATAACCAATTTCCGTCTTGTGAGCTCACTTATGCCCAAACAATTGTGAAATCCCCATTTGCAGAAACCCAATGATTCTTAGCCTCCACTGATAACCTTGAACCCAACGGAATATGTGCGAAAACAAACAACCGACAAGAGAGTGAGAATACCTCCTGAGGTATTCTTAGATTTCAACCATTATTCAATGTGGGAAGATTAACCATGATCCTGAAGTCAAAACAGAAACACTATCAGCCTTCATTTCACAATCGAATGCAGTGGTGGACCCAGAATTTTTTTTCATGGGGTGCGGAAATTTTTTAGGGCTATTTATCTATCGCTATGTAGTTAGTTTTCTCGATCGGAATTGAGTCATAATGTAATTTTATTTTAAATAACATCCATGGTTCTACCTTAATATTCAAATATTAAGACCCCAACCAAAATACATTGCATAATTGTTAATACTTTTTTAGAAATATCAAAACCAATATAATAACTTAAGAAAATAAATCTCTAATCAGCAATACATAATACAACATACCGTAACAAAATAAAATTAAAAAAAAAGTTAGATATTTTTTAACTGGTATAAGCAACTAAATCTCAAATTTTTAAACCAAAGTTATAATTTAACTATTTATGATCTGAATAATCTATTAGATAGTCAAATAAGTAAGCTGCAGTTATTTTTTTAGAATAGACATTATTCGTAAGTGCTTTCTATCATGTCCTTATTTCCTAATAGCAAAATCTGAAACTCTATTTATATAGTATATAATAGTTTTTACTCATAAACAGAAAAAAAAGTAATACTGAAAACAATAAACAAAATTGACATGTAGTTATTTTCTAAATTAATTAAAGGAAATAAACTAATAAGAATACATAAAAGTATAAAGTTACAAGACAAGTCTAAAACCTTTATGTCAGATTGACTTTTAGTTTACACATTTATTATGTAAGCAAAATTACTAATATACCCATAACCTTTTAGTGATTACCTATAATACCCTCATCTTCCTTACATAACCCTCTATTCTACTCCTGCAACTCTCCCCATAGACCCATAAAATTTCTATGAATACTTTTTCAGTCTTCTTCCTCCGTGGTTTGCCGGATTTATGGGGTGCGACAACAAAATTTCATGGGGGGCGATCTGGATTTTAACGGGTATAATACACTAATTATTTTTTTTTCAAGGGGTGCGCCCGCCCACCCACATCAAGCCTTGGGTCCGCCCCTGATCGAATGAAGTGCCCCTTGTGAAAGTTTCCTGAGTTTTGCATGCCTTCAAGATTTCGGTTCATCGAGGGTGTTTGGGTTAGCTTATTTTGGAAGTTAATAACTTGTTTTTATAGTGTTCGGATTAGCTTATTTGTATGTTTGAGAAGTTAAAAATGATAAATTAACATCTGTAATTTAAGTTATTTTTGTGTGTTTAGAAATTAAAAATGATAAGTTAGTATTTGTAACTTACGACTTATATAAGTTAACTAGTTTATCACCTGTGAATACTCACGGTTTGGATATTTAAATTTTATCAAACACAGTTTGTATACATATTTTAAAAAATAAATAATGTGTGACGAATAAGGTATATTAATTAAACATTAACGTCTTCAATATAAAAAATACTAACAATTTAACTTACTGATGTGTGCAAAATGCAACATATAAATTACATCAAATGTGGCATAAAACTAAACTTTTTTAGTACTAATGTTAGAAAAGGCGTGTTTCTTTCTTCTTTTTGAAATTACAGGACTAAACGAGCTTAAAAGAACAAAAGGGACAAATAAGCAGCCAAAACCAACATAAATGTAAGAAGAAGAAATTGAAAAGTGACATGCCCGACCCCTCGGCAGCATCTCTCAAGACAAAAACAAGAAGACATAACCTGACCACGGGGCTGTGCCCAGCCAGACATAGGCGTGGTTAGGCCCTTCACAACAAGACAAACCTGCAGAAGCTTCTACGCCCACCACGGGGCCGTGCCCAGCCCTACACGGGGCATGGTCAACTCTTAGATTTGCAGAATCTTGACAGTACAGCAAAGAGTTGACCACGGGGTCGTGCCCAGAAGACACGGGGTCGTGCGGGGCCCTCTGCTGACAATTGCATTAAATGAAGGAAGAGAAGAAGGATGGCCATGGGCCGTGCCCAGTGGACACGGGGCCGTGCCCGGAACTCTATTTTGGCTATAAATAGTGGTGCTTGGTTCACTTCAAAGGCATCCTTGGCAAACCACTTCTCTCCCAGTTTGCCACCACTCCACCACCACTACAACACCAACACCCACCACCATCATCCATCATCCATCTTTAGAGCGTGTAGTAGTCTCGGGATCCAAGATTGATCGTAAGAGTTCTTGTCAATCAAAGGCCATGTTTGGCTAAACTCTTACATCACTTGGTGAAGACAAGTCTTTAATGTATTACTTTTGATTTTTAATCTTTCGATACTTTTTAATTGGGTTTGTATTAATGGCTTTAATAACTACTTTCTTATGTTGAAAGTTAATTTTCTTTACCATTTCTTCATGATGTCATTGATTTGCTCATTCGTGTCTTTACGGTCTATTTAAAGCGCGTTAACTATCTGGAAGGGGGTTAGGAGGGTGGTTTGGTAAAGTTCTTGTCTCGTTCAGTGTATAGATCCTGTGAGGACTTGGTTCAAGCTTACTAGGACCTCCTTCAATGCCCAACAGTATTGGATGGCGGGGGTGCGAATAGCTTGAACCCCTCATATGTAAACTACTATTAATACTTTAAACTGGCTTCTTGGGATTGTATCCTTGCTGACTCAAACCACTTAGCCGAGGGTAACGTCACCTTCAAAAGAGGGGCCTACCACTTTTCGCATTAATAACTAACTTAATTGTCTTTCAATATTTCGACCCTTTGGGATTGTATCCCTGCTGACTCAAACCACTGGGTTGAGGGTAACGTCACCTTCAAAAGAGGGGCCTACTACTATAACTAAGATAATCTCTTAAAAAGTCCGAAAGTGCGAAAATCATCAAAGGATACATTAAAGATGAGTTGGATCCAAGTGATTCTATCTTGTCTATTTGTTTTTCATTTTATTTATCTTTTCATTTTCAGTTTTATTTTCATGTTTCAAAACTTTTCTAAAAAATTTAGATTGATTAGACATTGAGGATAAACCGGTATTAAAAGCTCTTGTGTCCTTGGACAACCTCGGTATCTTACCAACACTATACTACGCTCACGATTGGTGCACTTGCCCAAGTGTGTGTTTAGTGTTAGTATAATATCGTGTTTTATTATTTTAAAACTTGACTAATGCGTAAAACGGGCTTAAAATATTAAATACAAAATCATATCACGCTTAACGCTTACCAAGTTTTTTTGGGGCCGTTGCCGGGGAACACAAGGATTTTAAGAAAGCTTAAAATCGACGGCCTAATCATTTTTCAAAACTGCGCGCTCATTTTTTTACTTTTTAGGAATCTTTGCATAACAGTAAGCTGAACACAGGGCCGTGCTCACTGAACACGCCCCCGTGCTGCACAAAACCAGTAAACATTTTCAAACGCCCAGATACAGGATCTAACCACGAGGCCGTGTTTGTTGACCAAGGGCCGTGGTGAGCCTCTGTTTCAGCTTTTTAAATTCTGTTTTCTGGTCCCGAGACTCTATAATCTGCTGAGTGATTCCTCATGGATCAATACTAAGGAAGTTACACTTACTACTACGAAGAGGATGATTACGAAGAAGAATATTGTACCATTTGCGGTAATCCTCACTCAGTGCAATATTGTGACCTTTTCGAACCATCCACCTCATATGCGTACTATGAAGAACTAAGGTATGAACCATCCACTTCATATGCGTATTATGAGGAACCAAGGTTAGAACTTCCAAAATCAAGCTTTTGGGACACTTACCCCTCTAACTTTCACAATCCACCAACTATCCTCCCAGAAGCCGAAAGAATTGTACAATGTCTCAAAGATCTTGAATGCTTATTAAAAGAATCCCGCGATAGGTTAGAGGCTATTTGTACTAAAGAAGTAATAATTGAAGAAGTAAAAATGGAAGAACAACTAAGTGAAAAACCAACGCATGAACCAAACGACGAAAGAGGTAAGTCCGAAAACGATAATTTTCAAAAAGAGTCAATTTTCAAGAAATTAACCTTTTACCACCTTCTTTCGAAAATCATTATTTGGTACCTACTCATGCTAAGTTTTTAAAAGAGTTAAATACTAACACTAAAGTTAACGAAATGGTTAGCATTAAATTGACAAACGATCAAACTACGCTAATAAAAGATGAGCAATTTGAAATTAACATTACACCGGTTCCATGTTTTTTTCGAAATACCTTTATTAGTAATATTACAATTGATAAAGATATTTGTGTTAATATAATGCCAAACTATATTTTCAAAAAAATAAGTATTGGTGATTTTTCTCCACTTCGAATTCCCATTTTTCTTTCTAATCGAAAAATAATAAAATCAACGGGAGTAGTTGAGGATGTGTTAGTACAAACAAATCAAACGGTAGTCCCAACCGACTTCGTCATTCTTGATGATGCTCCACTTTGTTGGGACAACCTTTTGTGAAAACCCATCAAACATTGATCAATCAGAAGCAAAACAACCTACCTATTTAAGTAGGGGCCGACAAAAGGTATGTCGATCTTGACCAATCAATGAAATATCCAATCGGCAATGACGACCCCCTAATTGAAGATGAAGTTGAACCACCCGATACGGAGAACGAAATCGACCAACTTGTCAAAAAAGAGGTCGCCATTGAACAAACCTTTTTAGTTCTCGACCAAAATAATGAGCAACCAAATAAAGAGTCTCCTAAAGACCCACCACTTGAGCTCAGAGAACTCCCAAAAGGTTTGGAATACGCTTTTCTAGACAAGTATGGTAAGTTACCCGTAATTATTTCTTCAAAATTAACTAGTTTAGAAATAGAAAAATTAATTATGCTTTTGAAAAAACATAAAAACGCGATCGCATGGAAGCTTGTAGATATAAAAGGAATAAATCCTTCCATGTGCACGCATAAAATTTTGATAAATAATGACTATACGGTAATACAACCACAATGTAAAGTAAATCCAAATGTTCAAGAAGTGGTTAAAAATGAAGTCATCAAACTACTTGATGCCGGACTCATCTACCCAATCTCTGATAGCCCTTGGGTGAGTCCCGTTCAAGTAATTCCCAAAAAAGGAGGTATAACGGTGATCACTAATGAAAAAAATGAATTAATACCAACAAGAACCGTCACCAATGGAGAGTTTGCATAGACTATCGTAGATTAAATGAGGCAACGAGGAAAGACCACTTCCCCTTACCTTTTATTGATCAAATGTTAGAAATATTATCCGATCATAAATTTTATTGTTTTTAGATGGTTTTTCTGGTTACTTTCAAATACCGATAGCTCCCGAAGACCAAGAAAAAACGACATTTACATGCCCCTACGGAACTTTTGCTTATCGACGCATGCCTTTGGTCTATGTAATGCCCCTGCAACTTTCCAACGTTGCATGGTGGCCATCTTCCATGATATGATAGAAAAAAACATGTAAGTTTTCATGGACGACTTTTCTATCTTTGGAGATTCATACGACCAATGCCTCGATAACCTTGAACGAATGCTATCCCGATGTGAGGAAACAAACCTCGCCCTTAATTGGGAAAAATGCCATTTCATGGTAACGAAGGGAATAGTACTCGGTCACAAAATCTCAAGTGAAGGAATGGAGGTTAATCAGGCTAAAATAGACACCATCTCCCGATTACCACCTCCATCCTTTGTTAGAGCTATCAGAAGTTTCCTAGGGCATGCCGAATTTTATAGACGATTTATCAAACACTTTTCATAAATTTCAAGACCTTTAACAAAATTACTTGAAAAATATGCACCATTCATCTTTGACAAGGATTGCAACCAAGGATTTTTAACACTAAAAGAAATGCTAGTCAAAGCACCAATCATGATAGCGCCTGATTGGAAATTACCTTTCAAAATCATGTGAATTGCAAGTGACTTTGCGGTTGGAGCTGTCTTGGGACAACGAAAAGATAAGCATTTTCATCCAATATACTATGCTAGTAAAACACTTAACGACGCACAAGAAAATTACACAACAACTGAAAAAGAGTTACTAGCTGTAGTATTTGCTTTTGATAAATTTCGTTCTTATATTGTTCTTTCTAAAACAATAGTTTATACAGACCATGCAACCTGTGACACCTGGCTTTTCAGGCCGTACCGAACGATAGTAATATGTGTCGTGAACATATAAAAAGGTTGTATGTGACTGATTATGATATATATGTATGATATTTAATGTGTTGGTAAATCCAAATGTTTATAAAAATTACGTTGGCAACGATAAAATAAACGCTTATCGTGTAACGATTAAAATGCGAAACGAACGTCGGTGACCACGCGATCAGTGTTAACATCCTAAAAATAGTCCGTTATGATTAGAATAGTAATTTTAATCATATTCGTGAGGAAAATAAATTAAAACACTAAGAAACTCTATTTTTCGAGTTTGAGCGCGTACCGCGCGATACTGCGCGTATTAGACAAATACTGTCAACGCAGCCAGTCAAGGCAACTGGTAATTATTTCAGTAATAATTTTATGTGACTATTTTTATAAAGTGATAAAAATGTTTTAAAAACACACTAAATCGGGATTAAAACGCTAGATAAAATACCCGTTATTCAGTAAAATACCAGTGTTTGAACTAATTTAGATACATATGTATATATATATGAGAAATGTGTGTGAGAGGGGGGATGTGTGGCGGCAATGTGGGCTGCCCACATTCTCTTGAATCTTACATTTTGGACACTTGTCATATCTAGAAAAATGAGGTGATGATTAATACTTATCACACCTTCCATACATTCTCATAATTCCAAGACACACATTCAAAATCACTCTCTCTCTCTCCCTTGAACACTCACGGCCAAACACCCCCTATTACACTATCATTTTCATTTTCAAATCCAAATCTTGAAGAATCATGTCCATTTCAAAGTGATTTCAATCTTACAAGAAGGTTTAGAAGTGATTTCAAGGAGGTTTGAGCAAGAACAAGGCTTCACATCATCATAAATCATAAAACCCACTAAGAATATTGAAGGTATAACATATTTTCTTTTAAATCTTGTTCTTGATTCATAGTGATGAAGATGATAGTGAAAGTTTCTCTTGTTCTTGAATCTAAACACTAACTTAAAAGTAAAAACAAATGGGTTTTTGAATGAAATAAAAATGGGTGTATGCATATGTGTATGTATGGCCGAGTGTGTGTGTGTGTGTGTGTGTGTATGTGTATATGTTATATTTTGATTTTTGATGAAAGATTTCTTAATTTATTTGATTTCTTGAAAAGTATGATGCATGAAGGAATATTTAGGTGTCATACAAGAATGTTCTAAAATGATTTAAGATTTGAAAGTGAGATGTTGAAAAGTAAATTTTTGGAAGTATATGTATGTATGTATTTCGTATATATGTATGCATGCACATAAAAGTTGTCATATAATCTTAAATGTGAAAGATCTAAGCATGAATGAATATAAATGATTTGAATGATCATGGTGATATGTGTAATATTTGTAAGAACATGATATTAGAGTATGATTAGATCATAAGGGATGATAATGATGTGTATAGTGCATTAAATGCACATATGTGAACCTATATGATGACGTAAAGGCGTGAAATGATCATATGAGTATGATGTCACACCCCGACCACGTGGAACAACAAAACGTGGCGGAAACGTCGGGGAGTGTTGTAACAGAATCATTGTTTCATAACACATGGAAATTGAAATATTGTTTTATTGATTAAATGAACTCATTGTTCTAATACAATCAAATAAGTACAACTATGATCTTCCAAGTTTTAAAGTTACTAAGCCACGAGTCCATCCTAAATGTAGCATGTATCAACAATCATCTCCAGACAGCACCTGAAACATGTGTAAAAATAGGTACGTCAGCATAAAAATGCCTGTGAGATACATAGGTTTTGTGAATATAGGATTCATGACTTGAGTTTAAAGAAAACGTTTAATAACAGTCAGTCATGAACCTTGTAATTTGCTTTGTCTTGTAAATCATTTGAAAAACGATAAGATCAGATGATATGTATAATTAAATGTAAGGTTAAACGGATAACCTAGTAAAAATGGGTTTGTATAAGATAAGTTGTTGTAAAACAATGTCTTATGAAAAGTATGTTATTTGTATAAAGTGTTATATGACTTAAATTGAAATGATTCAAATAACACTACGATATGTAATACCATACAAACACTTATATATAGGAAGTACCAGCGGCGTATCCACCATGCTTGTATCATATTACACACGCCTCGTTACTTAAGTTACTTACGCAAACCAAACCACCAATATAGAATGTTCATGTTTAAACCAATAGTCCAAGGTTATTGTATAACTCAAGTTAAATGTAACCATGTAATGTATAAACAAAAGTTATGTATGGTAAGTGAAATGAGATTTCTTAAATCACAAGTAAAAATGTACAAAACAAAGTGTTTGAATAAATCAAAAGTTATGCTTTGTAAAATAATGTAAGGTTAAACGAATAACCTTATAGTAGCATATTATCAGTATTCTTTGGATTTGTAAATAACATATTAAAAATATGTTTTGGTTTGTTGATAAAATATATATGTTGGTTCTGTACATGTCACACCCCAACCGATGGTGGAAACATCGGGATGAGACGAACAAATTGCTCAAAACAACATAACACTAAATGTGACAATATGAATTAAATTCAATTTCACTAATGCTAAAATGTTAAACATTGTTCAAACATGATCAAAACATAAATCCAATTTCAACCATAGTTTATTTTCTAGGTGAGTTTCTAGTCCACCCTAACTTGATTCTTGAATTCTTCATCTATCAACCTGCAACATGTATTAAAATAATATCAACAAAAATGTTGGCGAGTATACAAGTTTGATACATAGCATAGTAGAATAAAATGTTTAAATGTGCTCATATCCAACATGAATAAAATGATACAAGTTACTACTTTGCCATTCAATATCGTTCAACATCGTTCAATATCGTTCAAATATCGTTCAAATATCGTTCAAATATCGTTCAACATCGTTCAACATCGTTCAACATCGTTCAATTATCGTTCAACATCGCAATACCCCAAGACTCAAGGGCATTGAGATTAACACGTTCAACTTGCATAGCATATGAGTTTACAAGCATCAAATTGTTTCATGTTTAAATGTGGATAGAGTGTGATAAAAACAAGATTCAAACGTTGCGTGTTTTTGTATAGAATACATGTTGCACCCAAAAGTGTTTAAAACGAAAATGGGATCGAGTATACTCACATTGGTTGCGTATGAGAATTCCTTCAATTATCGCACGAGTAAAGATGGAAGAAAATCCAAAATATCGAACGGGAAACGATCATCCTAGATGATAACGATCTTGTTAATAATTGGTATGTTAAATATAAACCCAATACATATAGTTTATAAATTAGTTATGTAGATATTACAAATTTATTGCTATGTTTATTAAAATTAATCAATGACTCCAAAACGATCTTGTTAATAATTGCTATGTTTATCGTTACTAAGTTTTAGTTAGAAAAGACAAAAAAAGTAATTAATTAAGGGAAGCAATCTATTAGTTTATTTAAAAAATAGAAATAAGGTTTCGAAAAAAATAAACTCCAAACAAATTCGTCCGTAACCCGCAACAACCGATCTGCAATGCTTTTGTGTAGATATTGAATCTTTCATTGATTTAACAATAGTTGATTTCCTCACTGTTGTTTTATATTAAAATAAATTTGGCAGCACCTTTATTTGTCCATTCATCAGCTGTTATATAGATTTAGTTCAGCCAATTGAGTTTCAGTTTGTAACATATAAACATATAAGTTTAGCCGAAGGGTTGGTGGTAGGGCCTGTGTTACTGCCCGCGTCACATTTGATGCAAGCCCCGAAGGGTTGGTGGTAGGGCCTTATTGCTTCTCCAACATAAGGTAATCCAGGAGCAATGGTTCCTCATGTCCTGGCGATTCGTTCTTCTTTGTTATGCTTGTATATCTAAATGCTGCCACCAAAAAATAATTGTATGTCAACATACGAATTAGACTTTACATATTTATAATATTTTGGACACGACCCAAGGGCAATATCAAGTCCATGATTCATCAAATCATTTTACATTTTTGCTTATAATCAGAATTCTAATAGTAAAGTCATGTCCCATTCATAATTTCTTGACATCCTAATACATTCACAAAGACAACATAATTACATATTCGAAAGCGGCGAAACGACACAATAGCAAGATAGCATCAACCCCTTCTCAGGAAACATAGTATTTGAATCTACTTCTTCGAGGACGACAAACCATGTCAAATAAATCAGTCTCAATGGAAGAAAAAAAACATACTGTTTTTTTGGCTTCAGAATACAATAAAGTTGGAAAAAAAGCCGAATAATAAAGTCTACACTATACACACCCAATCTCTTGATTAGGAAGGTCGATGACAAAAACGTATGTAACTTCTAATATAGCGCGTACATTTAACCAGACACTTTATTGATGAAAATAAACTAATAAAGCAATCTATCTTGACGAAAATAAAGCAATCTAACTAAGAAGATACATGCCTTTTTGTGGGCCCCATAGCTCAGCATGTGTACCAGACTTGTTAAGCTTCTTTATAAGCCCGATTACCCTTTCAATGAAAAAGGTGTAGTAACCATTTACATTTACATGATCAAGTGCAATCAGACTCAGACCTGCAATTCACAAAAACATATATGAATGTGTACATATGTAACTTCTAATATAGCGCGTACATTTAAGCAGAAATTCATCCAACAACAACAGCAAAACTTATTTAATTTAATAGCATGAAAACTGATAAATCGTAATGCGATAACCAATGTCTAAGAAAATGAAAAAGGTGGAATACTTACCGTTATTCCGGCGACCACAAGGAAGCAGAATATGGTATAAAAACAGACAGAAAACTTGAAACACGTACGGTCAAGGCACCTGTCCAAATACAGATCGACATACGGAAATCTCTAATGAACACAAAACCAACATATCAGGTCGAGTTTCGTTCGCCGGAGCTTGGTCGGAACTCGACCGGATTCATGCCGGAATTATTATTACCGAAAATAGTCTGAAATGACACATCAAGAGCCGATCTAAACTAAAACTATAACATGCGGCAAAATAAAAGGCTTACCGGATCTTCGCCGGAGACTCGTCATACTTCATCGGAATACAGTCGTCGTCGACGATTGTTTGTGTGTCGGTCATGTAGCCTAGTAAGTGAAAAGCGCCGCCTGGTAAACCTCGGTAAACATTGGTCATTCCACCGACATAAAAAAACAACAAAACATAAAGAAAACAACAAAACAAACGACACAACTCAAGTATGCCTAGCATGTTGCAAATTAGAAGTATTTGAATGCTAGATCATATATCATTAAGCAACTATACACCATACAAAAATCAAAGCTCAGAGCCTCTCCATAGTTGCATTTAGAATTACCTCGCCAAAAAAGAAGCACCATCACATCCATTAATCTCAGATGGGCAACAACCCAGCTTCATCGATACCCAAAGTAACAATGAACATATAAAACACGCAAGCATTAGGTGCAAAGCTTACAGTCGGCTGCAATTAACATTACCACGCCAAGTCAGAAGCCCCATCACAACCATCATTATTAGATGAGGAATCGCCTATCTTCATCGAGACCCCAAGTGTATACAATCAGTAACACATTTCACAATCTCAGCAAACATAAAAATCAACTCAACGCATGGCATAACTCAAAACATCAACAAAAATGGCATGTAAGACTCCGATGAAGACAACATAAACATCTCCATCAATCTGTAATACATCAGTGGCAAAAAGCTCAAAGGCACCACAAAGGGTAACCATAAAATACCACCATCTAAACAATGTTACAACGTACAAAAGGAACCGTATCCATATAAAAAGAAAACCCAACTTAAAATCAGAGTGTAACTGGTAAATCCCAATGGTGAAAGAAGAAGCAGGGCAACGGAACCAAAGGCGTGAAGCCTTAACTCAAGCATCTGTTAGAAAGAATACCCAAGGGACTAATTGGTTAACACGGTACATCTCAAAAAACGACATGCAATCACAAATAATGAGTTGCACACTCAAGAACACAACAAACAAAGACGATCAGCCAAACAAATCACCCTAAAATGTTTAAAACCCTAGAATTTAAGGGTTTAAAATCCACATGAGGTAAACATTTACCTAAATCGGTATGAAATTAAGAGAATCGATATAGGAAACCGACGGACAGAGGAACACCGGCGAAGGAGGAACGGAGGGTAGGTGAGTATGGCAGAGTAAAAAGAACAACTTCAAAACAAAGTCGATACTGATCGACATACGAAAATCTCTGATGAACGCAAAACCAACATATCAGGTGGAGTTTCGTTCGCCGGAGCTTGGTCGGAACTTGACCGGATTCATGCCGGAATAAATATTACCGAAAATAGTCTGAAACGACACATCAAGAGCCGATCTAACTAAAACTATAACATGCGGAAAAATAGACGGCTTACCGGATCTTCGCCGGAGACTCGTCATACTTCATCGGAATACAGTCGTCGTCCACGATTGTTTGTGTGTCGGTTATGTAGCCTAGTAAGTGAAAAGCGCCGCCTGGTAAACATCGATCCTTCCACCGTTTCTATCTCTCAAACGAATCTGCATCTCTATCTCATGTCTCTCTCTGCTCTATCTTCTGTTTATATGTTTATATGAATATACAAAGCTTCCAAAAGAAGCTTTAGTAAGGAAATGTACATCTCATCTATGCACATACAACAAACAAAGCCAGAGTTACAAGTACCCATTGCATAAAGATGTTGCAAATTAGAAGTATATATAATTTGGCAGCACCTTTATTTGTCCATTCATCAGCTGTTATATAGATTTAGTTCAGCCAATTGAGTTTCAGTTTGTAACATATAAACATATAAGTTTAGCCGATTATTAATTTCAATCCAATAATTTTCTTTTAACGTATAGCCGATCATGATATCAAAGATAACAAAAAAAAAAAAAAAAACGAATCGATTTAACTAAAAGTGTACCGCAACAGTGATGACTTCAGCCTCGACGTAAACACCGGCGAGGTGTTATGACTCCGACGAGTTTAAGCGGACACTTCGGGATTTCTCCGGCGAGCTCGTTATTCCGGCAAGTTTGGCAGTTATTGAACGTTGTGAGTTAGCAGGAAAGGAGAGGGTGTAAATGGGTGGTTGTGTCGAGATGATGATGAAGGCTTCGGTTTATATAGCCTTCATTCGGTTCGCAAAAATGGTAACGATCTTATGATTGATTTGCATTTGTGATAAAAAAAGTCTAAGTTCATGATTTGCGTAAAGATGGGAACACGGAATGTTAATCAATCTCGAAAAATCAATGATTACAGGCAAGCTAAAAAAGAAAGAATGGTTGTACGCGTTTTGGAGTTTTGGGCGGTTAAAATGGGAATGGTTTGAATACTGAAATAGCGTATAAATTATTTAGTTTCTAAATATAAAACAGCGATGATGGTAGCCCATCTGGTTAGTATGCGTGTGAGTTTGGTTTAGGGGCGGCGGTTCGATCCCGGGCGTAAGCCCTTTTTGATGTTTTATTTCTTTTTTAAGTTTCATAAATTACAGTTAGGCCCCTGTAGTTTGTTTAACTAAACTAACTGGGTTTCTAACTTTAATAACTAATTTAGATTTAAACTATAAAAAATTTATTAATTTAAATCTAACTAGTTTGTATTAAAAGTTTTAAAATGTTACAACTTAGCCCCATAACTTATGTTAACGGTACTAACTAGGTTTAACTAACTAGGTCAGAAACATAACCTAAATCTCTAACGAGACTTATTTTTATAAAAAGAATAATATTAACTAATTTAATTGGTTAAATAAAATAAAAAAAAATAAATAACCCTTTCTTTTAAATGGAATGAATAAACGATATCCTTCAACGATTATTTATTTCACGAAAAAAAATTCCGTTGGTTTAAAGTTAGGATTCGAATCTTAAAACGGGTCGGATTTTGGGTATCCGTTTTTGACGGATGTTACAGTCTCCCCTACTTTAGGAGATTTCGTCCTCGAAATCTAAGATGATCTATAGTTTCAAAAGAAGAATAGATGAGACTTGTTCATAAAGTTTAAAGAATTTGTTTTCACGAATGTGTCACATAACATATAGTTTCACATAGCATATAAGATGTTCAATTAGCTTCACATAGCATAATTATGAATTTCACATAGTGTAACATAGATAACGAAAGCATCGTAAATTTAGTTCGTTCACGAGAGATTATTATCATTTGTTTTAGATCGCGAAGATAGTGCGATTCGTGCCTCCAAACTTGAAATGAAAGTAGAGTTCAAATATAAAGTTTCATTGATAACGAAAAAGAGTTGGCAACTACCTCTGAGGTAAGGAAATCACCCCTAGCTCATTGGTGAAGTTGAAAAGTGAGTGGAGCTAATCGTTAAGGTAAGGGAATCAGTCCTATCTTGATGATAAGCTTCCATTTTTTTGGAATATGAGTATTACCATACAAATGTAGAACAATCCACATGACATACTTAGTTAACCAGATTGACGTATCACTGGCATGTGAATAAACAGGTCAACCCATCGTGTACCGCAATGTTGACTACCCAACATCGTCGCAACGAAGAGGGTGTAATGTTGTTAACTTAACATAACCACTAGAATACGGGCGGGCGCTACTCCTATAGCACTACGCATAGTGCTATACATGTTAAGGTGTGGGTTAAAAGACAAGTTCATCACATAAGAATAACCCAACGACACGAATCCAATATAACATATTAGCATGCATGTAGCTTGAAATGATATATCGTACAAATGTAAAACACATGAAAAATTGAGATAGCATAAAAAGATTTATCGTAAAACATGGATTGTCACGGAACGTAACATATGACTATTCCAAAGTAAATCAAAGTCCTTTTCGAATTAAGGAAGCGTGCTTTGGCCTAATAGACAAATACTCTCATCGAGAAGCGATTAACGATATTTGTCCTTCCAGTTACTACACGTCCTTAATCGATTGGGAAAATCGAAACTTTGGCGAGAATAAAAATCGAGGGGTGGGACTAGTTAAACAAGATGCGAGTATCACCTCTAACTTGATAACATCGTACCCTAAAGTGGTTGGTACTTATCAAAAGATAAGGGTCCACTAGAGTATGAAATGGAATTTCCCTTCAAGATTTGGATATCACTCCTAACTTGAGGGTAGATTTCGTGCAAAAATCGAAGTATAGCTGAGTGAAAGTCTTCACCAAATGTGGGAATCACCCCTATTTTGATGAGTCGTTTCGATTGTGTTGTAAGAGTGTCTTCAAAGCCTCCAAGTGTATATTGTGTTAGCCTTAGGAAAGGCATGTATATTAAAAGTCCAAAAGAATGGAAGGAAGCAAATGAGATAGAAAGGAAGTTGTTTTAAGCAACACATAGCGAAATAGCTCTTAAACTATAGACTAGGCAAGGCATTCCTAATTCCCTATAGTTATGGCTCTGATACCAATCTGGTATCAGAGTACTCCTACTATAGACTAGGCATAAGTAAGGCAATCCTTCCTAATTCCCTATAGTTATGGCTCTGAATCCAATCTGTCACACCCCAACCGATGGTGGAAACATCGGGATGAGACGAACAAATTGCTCAAAACAACATAACACTAAATGTGACAATATGAATTAAATTCAATTTCACTAATGTTAAAATGTTAAACATTGTTCAAACATGATCAAAACATAAATCCAATTTCAACCATAGTTTATTTTCTAGGTGAGTTTCTAGTCCACCCTAACTTGATTCTTGAATTCTTCATCTATCAACCTGCAACATGTATTAAAATAATATCAACAAAAATGTTGGCGAGTATACAAGTTTGATAGGTAGCATAGTAGAATAAAATGTTTAAATGTGCTCATATCCAACATGAATAAAATGATACAAGTTACTACTTTGCCATTCAATATCGTTCAACATCGTTCAGTATCGTTCAAATATCGTTCAAATATCGTTCAAATATCGTTCAACATCGTTCAACATCGTTCAACATCGCTCAAATATCGTTCAACATCGCAATACCCCAAGACTCAAGGGCATTGAGATTAACACGTTCAACTTGCATAGCATATGAGTTTACAAGCATCAAATTGTTTCATGTTTAAATGTGGATAGAGTGTGATAAAAACAAGATTCAAACGTTGCGTGTTTTTGTATAGAATACATGTTGCACCCAAAAGTGTTTAAAACGAAAATGGGATCGAGTATACTCACATTGGTTGCGTATGAGAATTCCTTCAATTATCGCACGAGTAAAGATGGAAGAAAATCCAAAATATCGAACGGGAAACGATCATCCTAGATGATAACGATCTTGTTAATAATTGGTATGTTAAATATAAACCCAATACATATAGTTTATAAATTAGTTATGTAGATATTACAAATTTATTGCTATGTTTATTAAAATTAATCAATGACTCCAAAACGATCTTGTTAATAATTGCTATGTTTATCGTTACTAAGTTTTAGTTAGAAAAGACAAAAAAAGTAATTAATTAAGGGAAGCAATCTATTAGTTTATTTAAAAAATAGAAATAAGGTTTCGAAAAAAATAAACTCCAAACAAATTCGTCCGTAACCCGCAACAACCGATCTGCAATGCTTTTGTGTAGATATTGAATCTTTCATTGATTTAACAATAGTTGATTTCCTCACTGTTGTTTTATATTAAAATAAATTTGGCAGCACCTTTATTTGTCCATTCATCAGCTGTTATATAGATTTAGTTCAGCCAATTGAGTTTCAGTTTGTAACATATAAACATATAAGTTTAGCCGATTATTAATTTCAATCCAATAATTTTCTTTTAACGTATAGCCGATCATGATATCAAAGATAACAAAAAGAAAACGAATCGATTTAACTAAAAGTGTACCGCAACAGTGATGACTTCAGCCTCGACGTAAACACCGGCGAGGTGTTATGACTCCGACGAGTTTCAAGCGGACACTTCGGGATTTCTCCGGCGAGCTCATTATTCGGCAAGTTTGGCAGTTATTGAACGTTGTGAGTTAGCAGGAAAGGAGAGGGTGTAAATGGGTGGTTGTGTCGAGATGATGATGAAGGCTTCGGTTTATATAGCCTTCATTCGGTCCGCAAAAATGGTAACGATCTTATGATTGATTTGCATTTGTGATAAAAAAAGTCTAAGTTCATGATTTGCGTAAAGATGGGAACACGGAATGTTAATCAATCTCGAAAAATCAATGATTACAGGCGAGCTAAAAAAAGAAAGAATGGTTGTACGCGTTTTGGAGTTTTGGGCGGTTAAAATGGGAATGGTTTGAATACTGAAATAGCGTATAAATTATTTAGTTTCTAAATATAAAACAGCGATGATGGTAGCCCATCTGGTTAGTATGCGTGTGAGTTTGGTTTAGGGGTGGCGGTTCGATCCCGGGCGTAAGCCCTTTTTGATGTTTTATTTCCTTTTTAAGTTTCATAAATTACAGTTAGGCCCCTGTAGTTTGTTTAACTGAACTAACTGGGTTTCTAACTTTAATAACTAATTTAGATTTAAACTATAAAAAATTTATTAATTTAAATCTAACTAGTTTGTATTAAAAGTTTTAAAATGTTACAACTTAGCCCCATAACTTATGTTAACGGTACTAACTAGGTTTAACTAACTAGGTCAGAAACATAACCTAAATCTCTAACGAGACTTATTTTTATAAAAAGAATAATATTAACTAATTTAATTGGTTAAATAAAATAAAAAAAATAAATAACCCTTTTTTTAAAATGGAATGAATAAACGATATCCTTCAACGATTATTTATTTCACGAAAAAAAATTCCGTTGGTTAAGTTAGGATTCGAATCTTAAAACGGGTCGGATTTTGGGTATCCGTTTTTGACGGATGTTACAGTACAATTACCACACATGAGAGTATATCAAACTGTACTTTTTGGAGTATATCAAAATATACTTTAAAGGTGCGATTTAAGAATTCATTCAGACCTAGTGCATCAAACTACACCTTTGAGACTATAAGGATACCACAAAGGAAATCCCTATTTGGATGGAGAAACAAATTGGTTTCAGACATTCCATGACAACAGGAATGGGGTGTCTAGTCCTATAGCGCTATATCATACTACCAATCGGTCTGGTGAACAAAATAAGTACTATTCCAACAATTACTTTTGTAATCTTTGAGAAATCAGTGTTTAAACCATAGATAGTCATTTAGTTTGTCAAAAGATAAATACTAACATGTATAATCAATTATATTTTGAAATCATGAAAATAACAGATAGGTACACATGCTTCACCCCAAAACAGTTGAAAACAGTAAAAGAGGGGAACTATGTACTCACCTGAGATTGCTTAGTAGTCCTTGAGTAACAACCAAACAATGTGTTGGGATTGAACCCTATCAGAGGAACAGATAATGTAAAGCCAAAACTGGATCAGCTCAGTGGATTCAAAATGAGCAGATGCTGATATACATATCTCTCCCCTTGAAAGTGATTACAACAACTGATGACCTCCTATCTGCTGATCTTACTAACTGCTGACCAATAACTGCTGCTCAATTAAAGATCTGATGAAGACTCAAGTCCTGCTGATTCAATCTACTGCCTTGAGTCAAGCACTGCTGATCCGGACAAGTGCTGCTGGATTCACAGCAATAGAAGGTTGCAGCAGTTGTTCCATAGTCTGTTATGTAATAGAATGTAATAGCAGTAGTTAACACAAGCAGTGTCTGTATAGATCAGAGGTTAGAGTTTGTTAGGAGGTTAGATGTCACTTTCATGGTGACGTCAGCTAAAGATACACTTGTCTCCATCATCCACAGCTCAATGCCCGGAGCAATTCCGCCTTCTAAACCCACCATCACATCCTCAATTCCCCCAAAAACACAACTACTGTTGGATGCAATTGACTTGAACCAGGCACTATCCAGTCCTTCTCAATCACCTGTCAATGAGAATATACCTCAACAAATGACTGGGCCTGCTGTATCATCCATTGCTAACCCACCAACAAAACCTGAGGAGGTTACACCCATTGAGTTACAAGTAACTCTTTGTGGTAATCCAAGTGAAGCAGCCACTACAACTGTTGAACCTACAGGTTTACAGTTGGGCAGTGGTTTCATTAATAAGACTTCCTTGGAGGCAATTCCTTACATAGCACCTCTGCCAACCACCAGTGGATTTATATATCCAACTGGCATCATCAAAAGGTTGTCAAGTGTTGAAGGAAGAAGACCCCAGTACCAAGAAAAAGGGGCATCAGTGGTTAGTGTTTGGAATAAATTCCCTACATCTGCCACTGATAAAACCACTGTTAGTGGGAAATCAGATGATCCCATTAAATTGGGTGATGATTTAAAGTTCCAGAAATTGACGGATCGTGTTGAAAAACTTGATAACTCTGTTGCAGAGCTCAAAAATATGCTCCAGCAGTTGTTACAGGTACAAAAGGTACAATTCACTGTTGTTCCACCTCAAGCACCTGCTCTATAACAAGCACCTGCTACAAATGAGCTCTGGAATCTCTTTCAACCTTATCTCCATCATCAGGCACAACTGGCAGATCAGCAACATGAAAAACATGTTCAACAGCTGAGAAATGCTATGGAGTCTAGGTTCAAAGACACTCAGGCTGATCTAAAGGCTCTCAAAACTCAGATCCTGCACGCCACTGGCACTGCTCCTCCACCAGTATTCTTCATTGATCAACTCCCTGAAGATAATGCCAAAAAGGGGGAGAAAATTCAAGAATGGAGAAGAAAGGGAATAACTGATGGTCTTTACCTTGCACCAGAAAATTCAAATATGACCAAGCAGATCCCTTTGCCAGATGGTAGTAAGAAGATTGATGAGACTACAAATGCACTTGCAGAAGCACTTGCTTGTGTAAAAAGGGATAGAGAGGCCAAAAAGAAAGCCAAGGTGGATTATCCGGATCAGGGTACTTCAGGGTCAAGAGATGATGAAAATTTTCAAAAATTGATTTACAAAATATCCAGATAATGGAAATTGAGAAGGATTTTTGATTTTTGATGAAAAGAAGAAGCCTACTAGAAAAGTAAGGCTACCCAAATCCATACCGGTCAGGCGTTCAAAGTCTGTTCAAAAACCACCTCCCAAAACTGGTGTTGTAACCTCTGTTGTATCAACTGCTGTTGGTACCTCAGTAGTTTCAACATCTGCTCCCACTTCAACACACACCACCTCAACACACACTTCATCTACTGCTTTACCACCATCACCACCAAAATCACAATCACCTCCTGTCAAAAGGCAGAAGACAGCAGATGTTAAAACATCTGTTGTAAAGACAACAGTGGTTGGAAAACCAGTTGTTTCAACAGCTGTTAGTCTATCACAAACCACTGCTACTACAACCACCTTTCCATCCAAAACATCATCAGTCCCCCCTCAAATAAAGAGGAGGAGGCTAACTCCTAAAGATGATGTCACTTCACCATCCCAAACATCTTCAAAACCTTTAGCTCTTGTCAATATACCAAAACCAGTTCCACTTTCTTCTGTTCCAATGCACAAACCTTTACCTCCTGCAGGTGTTCAATTTCCTCTTGAACTAGAAGCTGTCAGAGAAGAGATAAAATCCTTCTATACTGAGGATGACCCTGCCAAAAGGAGTTTGCCCTCAATCAAAGGATATCCATGGCCCAAAAACATTGATGAATATTTGAAAATAAAGGCCAAACAAGCAGAGGATATCTCACAAAGAAACTCACAAGGGAAATCTGACAAAGAAGTTTCAAGATACTACCAATATCTGCTTACCCAAGTCAATTCCCTGGAACGTTTTGCAAAGAATGTTAGTCAACAAATTTCTGAAAGAGCAGCTGAAACTCTGAAGAAAGACTACATTGAAAGCATCATGTTTTACAAGAAATACAAAGGAGAGAGACACATGTACAAAGAGTGGACTATCCCAGAGCTTGAAGCTGAATCAGCCAGAATTCAAGTTATGATAAAAAGGAAAGTCACTCACACTCCTCCTGATTGGGCAAAGTTCAAAAAGAATGTACCTGAAAAGCAGTTGGAACTAAAAAGAATGAAAGAAGAATTGGTTGTTGCTGAATTTGGCACCAAAAGACAAGTTGCTAGATGGAAAGAA
The DNA here is from genome assembly GCF_002127325.2 of Helianthus annuus. Classification (NCBI taxonomy): domain Eukaryota; kingdom Viridiplantae; phylum Streptophyta; class Magnoliopsida; order Asterales; family Asteraceae; genus Helianthus; species Helianthus annuus. Next base: position 123,385,581 of record NC_035444.2, read on the forward strand.
GATTTGGTCAGGTCAACCTACAGAAGGTTGGAGGAATTAAGGAAGAAAGATCCTAAAATCCCTCAAAAACCTGACTATCCTGAAGCAGCGGTTTCAAAAGGACCATCAAAGCTGCAAATCAGGAGATCCACTGCTCCAGCTGGTACTGCCTTTTACAAAAGAAGGAGTCAAAGCCAGCTAGGTGCTGAAACAGTTCAAAATATTCTTACTGGCAATGCTGTTGTAAAAGAAGGCCTGTTAAGAACATTGAAAGAAGAACTTGAACAAGAAAATTCTGCTCCCACTGCTCAGCCAGTGATGAACCGGCCAGCCTCTCCAAATACTTCTGCAAATAAGCATCTCCCAAGAAACCCACCAGGCTCAAAAATACAAAAGTGGGCAACTGACAAACAGACCCGCGTATTGACTTTGCTCAGGTCGGGTGGAGAAGTGAAGATAATATCAAGGGAACAAGCTCTTGGCCTAAGTCTTGAAGATTTGCAGGATCTCCTTGATCTTCCACTTAGCAGGGATGATGAAGATACAGATGCCCTTAGCCTTGAATTGCAATTTAAAGGCCAGATAAGGGAGCTGTTGATGAGGCAATAAAATATCCACAATAATGAAGAGTTTTGGCATTATCTGTTCCAGGGGGAGATTGTTGGGATTGAACCCTATCAGAGGAACAGATAATGTAAAGCCAAAACTGGATCAGCTCAGTGGATTCAAAATAAGTAGATGCTGATATACATATCTCTCCCCTTGAAAGTGATTACAACAACTGATGACCTCCTATCTGCTGATCTTACTAACTGCTGACCAATAACTGCTGCTCAATTAAAGATCTGATGAAGACTCAAGTCCGGCTGATTCAATCTACTGCCTTGAGTCAAGCACTGCTGATCCGGACAAGTGCTGCTGGATTCACAGCAGTAGAAGGTTGCAGCAGTTGTTCCATAGTCTGTTATGTAATAGAATGTAATAGCAGTAGTTAACACAAGCAGTGTGTATATAGATCAGAGGTTAGAGTTTGTTAGGAGGTTAGATGTCACTTTCATGGTGACGTCAGCTAAAGATGCTCAGTAGTTTGCAAGTGCTTATAAATAGTACAGTACTTTGTACTGTTCTATTAGCTCTTCACATCATTCGTCTTCTTTGCACGAACAAACTACTGAGCTCGGGCTGAGGGGGAGTTTGCATTCATACATCATCATTGTAATCGTGTTTGAAATAAATTCAATCATTCGGTTCTTTGTGTAAAGATGTTTGATTAAAAGTATTACTCTCATTTGATTGTATACAAAGTTTGTGTTCATCTTAATTTCCGCTGCACACTCATTCATTTCCATCTTATTTTACAAACAAAAGTACAATCAAAAGGAAACTCAGATCCAACACAATGCTAGAGATCACGGATATCAAACGGCACCTAGTAGGTAGCTATATTAATATACCGGACTAAAATCGGAAGGATCGGATAGTATGCGGGTTCGTAAACCAAACGAGTATGGAGACTCGTGAAATATGGTTTAACAAAGCCTACATACTAAAATGAAACCTAACCTAAGTGCTTACGACCCATTACGACCCGTTTAGGTAGCTTATGCCACCTTAACGCGTCGTTCGCGTAGAACGCGTTTGGAACGCCTAACATCGTGACCACAAGGTATAACCTCGGAAGGTTACAGCTATGGTCACCTAATGTGTTTGGTCGGATCCTAAAGATCGACCAAATGGGTCGGGTTCGAAAGTATAAGCGATGGTTTAGATCGCTTACCTTATGACCCTATATAAGCACTAAACTAAAAGTGACGAGCTAAGCATGTTAGAACATGCTTAACTAAGTTTAGAAAACAGGTTTGGCATCAAAACAAACGGCTTTGATGCTCACGAGTAGTGTGGTTACAAAATACGCAAGAATGCGCATTTTGGCCGAAACTATGACTCGTCATTGAGCCTAGATAACGTGGTAATCAGTAGGTATAGTCGCCATGGACTATTACCATCGTGATCACGCTCACGTTATGAAGTTCTAATGAACTTCGTGTTGACCATAGGCTGGTCACGCAGAAAGTCAAACAAAACGTTGACTTTCGGACTCGAAAAGCGAATAAAAGAACGAAAGAACACTTACGAAGGGTCCCCGAATGCTAATCTAGATCAAAATGGCTCAGGTATGAAACAAAGGTTCCAACTTAGAGCTTTAGAACAGATTTTGTGAGATTTTAACAAAAAGGGGGGGGGGTATTTATAGGAAAAGTAAAGCCGTTAGGATCGTTTCTTGAATATCGTGCCATGATCTTAAGCGTACACTTGTCAAGATGTTGCGGTGGCTCAAAATGACCTTATCTCTACAGATTGTGAAAGGGCATTGCCCTTTGGAGTGTTTGAAAGGCCAAGTTTTGCAAGAAAGACAAACTTTCTGCAACTGTAGGGGCCATGCGGCCCGCATCAGGATCAGACAAAACTCAGGCGGGCCGCCTGGCTATGTCTGATCTGCACCAACTTTCAGAATTGGCAGTTTTGGTCCCTGTTGCATGTTTAAGCCATTTCCGACACTTCTAAGGCCCGTAAAGCCAACTTTAAGGCCCTAAAATGATGCCTAAACATTGTGGACATGAAACATGCTCAAAAATATGTCGGATGTTGGTTCGTTTGGCCGTACGATCGCGATGTTCGGTTAATTACGACGGAATGCGCATAAGTGCGAAAAACGATCCAAATGACGCGACGAATGGATTTTTCTTATGCCAAACACTAAAATAAATTATTTTAGTGCTTACATAAATTTTTGGGTGTCCGGATGTATTCAGAACGTAAGTTATGCGCGAAAGTGCAAACTTGTGCACTTTTTGACGCTTTTAGTCCCTGAATGACCCAAAAGTTTATTTTAGCACACCGAACACCTCAAAGCCTATTTCTAAGCTTTGTAAAGGATATTTAAGGTGTGTTTAACTTATGGTCATGTTCCGGAATGTTTGTTTTACTACGAATTGTCATACTTTCGCAGTTTGTCAAGTTTAGTCCCTGTAAGCGAATAAACTTGTTTTTGTCACACCAAAGCCTTCAAAACTTATCTCTAAGTTAGGTATAGGTTATTTAAGGTATGTTAAGTCTATGTCACTATTCCGGAGTGTTCGTTGGATTAAACTGGTTATTTTTACGCATCAGAGCGCGTATAACCCTCCAGAGAGCGATTTAAAGCTTAAAATCGAACAAGAGTTGATGTGTGCAAATGATACACATATTTTTACAAATCCCAAGAATGAAATACAATATTTCATTGGTTTGGCATTTGTTTGATGGTTGAAGTGACACAGGTGTCACATATGATTTAATAAAAATCAGTTTTAATCAAATTATAAACACTAAAATAAAGTTATTTTAAAGTGTTTAGTGACATATAACTTTGTCATGATGTTCACTAGTCTTGCATGTTGTACTTGGTGCTTTAGGAGTTGTAAAATACGTGAAATCACATGATTTATGTGACTTCCACAAAAACTACACTAATCTGATTGTAACCACTATTTTAATCAGTAAATAACATGTATTGTGTTAAAATATCAAGTTATTCCAAGTTGGGATGATTATAGTAACGTTTAACGCAAAACTATGCGTTAAAACGGTCAAAAATCGACTTTTCGAATGATTTTTATAAAACTGATTTAGATCAGTAAGTAAACTGATATTTTTAGTTTAAAAACAAGTATTTTAACTAATTTTAAGTTTACTTGGTGTTTGGTTAGTCATACGTGACTTCCGACGCCCGAAAATGTTACCGAATCGCTAAAATACGCATTTTACAATGAATACTAGTATGGGTAATTTTTGGGTGAACCTTATGTGTTAAGATGTGTTATGTGATTTAAACATGTGAATGTGAAAATATGTTAAGTTTTAACATGATATTGGAAATTTAGATTATGCATGTATACTTGTGCGTTTTATGTGATAGAATCAGTAAAAATCGCGTTAAATGTGTAACTTGTTTGTCGAGCATGAAAATTGGTACATATAAGATATTTTATGTATACTTGCCTTAAAAATGACAAAATTGATAAGTTTTAACAAAATTACGCGTGTTTCGATACTAATTTACGTGAACGTTTATGTATGTATATTACGACGCGCAAAGCGTAGATATATTACGTATAAACGGGAGTGTTAATGGATTTACATGATAACGGTCACCAATAAAATCGTTCAAGTCGCAAAATCTTAAATATATATATATATATATATATTAACGTGCCAACATAATAAAAAATGATAACTTTTCGAGAAAATCTCAAAGTTATGTGACAATTCTAAGAAACGGAGAAACTTAGGATTTTTGTGGTATATATATATTAATTTAAAAATCGTTCATATATATAATAGGACGTGTAGAAATCAATCTCTGGGATTGCGCTATTTAAAAATACGCACCCAAAGGTGAGTGTCACTAAACCCCTCTTTTACTGCTTTGTATATATTTTGGGGGTAGAAGGGTTTAATAATGTTTTTGGATTAAAACATACCTTTTAATATAAATTATATATTTTCGCTGAAAATATATGGAGTTTGATAAATTATAGTTTCGAGATAAAACATTTTTGATGAATATATGTTTGGGGGAAAAACAATGGTGTGGTTGGAACGAATATTGCTTGGTCTCAAGAGAGTAAGTAACAGCATAGGCTTACATTTCGGTGGGGATTTTAGGGGATTCGTATAACATCGTATATTAAATTTGTCATATTAGTAGGATATATATATTGTACGTGAGGCAGACATCATATATGGTCTCAATATGGACCCCGCGCTAATGATGTTGTTTAATCGATTAAGTGATGCACGCGATGAATTGTTGGTAGATCTATCGGGTTGACAACCCCGTCATGACTGGTCGCCCCGGGTCAAGTCAAACGACGAATTTAAATTCTGGTTATTGTCTAGCATTGATTATCCCTGCATGGTAAATATATAGTTCGTATTGTCTAGCTAACTTACGAGTCTGAACGTTGACACTATGAATTTAATATACAAAACTTGGGAAAATTCCTTAATGTCGGGTTTTTAAACTTATGACGGATGACCCATGGATTTTATTAAGGAAGTAAATGACTTTCTAAAAATTATATGGAGGTTTTACAATAAACACATAATTAGAAAGTTTTCCTTTGGATGAAATTGTTTAAATTTGAATTTGTGAACTCACCTTCCTTTGTGTTGACACTTGATTTTAAATGTGTTCTACAGGTACTTGAGTTCGGCTTCGGGAATCATGGCGTATCTTGTGTTTGATGATGCATGTTGTGTTACTTAAAAATGTTGGACTAACTTTTTAAACTTTATGGGACGAATGTAATAAGATCCGCGAGGATCAAAGACAACTTAACTTATGTGGTTGTGTCGTGGTTTTTAAAATGTAATGTTTAATAACTTATGTTTTAAAATCAGTTAATATGTCCAACAAATGTGTACATCGTTCAACAAGATATAAATGGGCACCAACTTCCGTCACCACTACGTTCAAATTCCACTGCGACGTTTTTGGGGTGTGACAGAAGTTGGTATCAGAGCCAATGGTTGTTAGCGAACTAGATGTTTTCGGGAGAAAACACTAGACTTCAACCGAAGAATTTTGAGATATAAAGTCCAAAATTCTCGAAGCCAAAATTTTATCATGTATGAAAACCATTATGTGTTTGTGTGCATACGTGATTTTCTGTTTATTTGGCCTTATGTGTTACTATTCATTTTGATTACGCGCTTACTTGTACGGTTATATGTGTGTCACAGATGTCGCACGAACACGAGGTCATCGAGATCCACGACTCAGGTTACGAGCCAGATTTCGAGACTTCACCCAGATCTATTCTACTAGAGATACCTATCACGACTCGACAGATGGTTGGTACTACCGAGCTTACCTCATCTGTCCATGTCGACTCTGCTGCCTTTGCCAGCCAGGTGGACCCCCGATAAGCTTTCATTAGCAACGGGTTGATAGATGATGATGATGATGTTCCTCTCTCGATCCATGAGACGGGACGATCATCTGGCATTTTAACAGTTATCGGTGATGTGATTAGCGGTGTCCCTAATGTGGGAGGATCTCTTAGTATCGCACCAGTGGTGGATGCCACTATTGTCACGGCTCGACCGTTAGAGCCATCAGTCATCCCACTTGCTGTGACAACCCTCATAATTACAGGTATCCGTACAATTAATTAATATTAAACTTATGCTTAATGACTGTGCTTAATTACAACTAATGATATAAACTGCTTTGTGATTTCTGTATCATACATACATGTGCATCACATTTCATACTGTCACACCATTTATCACATACAAACTTTAGTGACATACATGATGCACAAAGCACAGTTAGCACAGTTAGCGGATAACTCAGAAATATACTGATAGTGCCAGTACATAGACAGACAATATTTTGAGGCCCAGTATGAGCCAGAGACAAGGTACTACACTAGTATGGAGTGTAGGGAAGTAAGGACCATAAAACTGCGTCACTAGGTGATAGTTTAGGTGCCGGAAAGTGCCTAAAACCCACTGAAAGTGCAGAATTCTGCATTAATCATCAAAAATCAGCATTTTAACATGCTAGTAATGTGCAAAAATATGGCAAAATGGTCCTGTATGCTTTCCTAATTGTCGGGAATTGAAAGTGTCACAAAAAGTTACATAAAGGACACTATACGGAATAACTTAGCACTTTAACAAACCGGTATCTAACCGAACAACCGGACATTACCCGGAACACTAAAATATTGCTAGAAGCATTGTTTCACTTTTTCTGAGCTAGTTATGGTTCCCGAGCACTCTAACATATTACATAATACATGATACACATAAACACAAGACTTTTACACTTAACACCTCCACTAAATCACCTACTTACCATTTAAACTTTCATTTAACCCCCCCCCCCCATGAAGGTAATCGGCCCAAGCATATGGCCCCACTCAAAGATTATCTAAATCCCCTAAATCTTCCAAAATCTCTTGTTAAGATCTTTCTTGATATGGATTTGATGTTGTGTGTACTTGAGGAGACATTGTAACCCTTGGATAATAAGCTAGTGATTATATGTAAACCTTTCATCTTTCTCACACACCACAACACTCCCTTGCCCTCTCCCTCTCTCGGTCGTAACTTCCCCCACCACCACCATTCTTTTGTTTCGAGCTTCATCCATTCCAAGTGTGATACAAGGTGCTAGAAGGTCACTAATGAAGCTCGGTGCTCACGGAACTTGAAGGACCTCGTTCGTTTGCTTTTATCCACCACACCTTCAACATTGTTCTTCCCTAGCTTTAAGCTAGTTGTAAGATCCTTATAAACCCTTGTTTACTTTATATTTTAGTGGTTAAAAGTTGTTGTTTGATGATTAACACAAGAACACTAAAAGACTTGAACTTGAATCTTGTAAAATAAAGATGAAATATGATGAGATATTGTTAGTATGATGTTGTTTTGTATATGTTGATGATTGCTTGTTGATTTCTTGGTAATATGATGTTGATCATCATGTGAAACTTGTTAGATTATGATTAAAAACATGATCTAACAAGATAAGAGGTGATTATGTGTTTTCATAAAATGATCATCTTCTTATTAAGACATGAACTTGATAATGAAATGATTTTCTTGTAAAGTAATAAACCAAGTGAACTAGTAAACTTATAGAACCAAGATTTATGAATGATTTTCAAAGAAAACCAAGTTTAAAATATGATTTTTGGAAGATCATAGCTTTTACTTAAGCTTACATCATTTTTAGTGGAAAAACAAGTGTATAAACACTAGAGAAACAAGAAGATCTAATAAATAAACATTTTTGTGAAATATGTTTACAAGTTGTAAACAACTAAAACATTCAAGAATAAAGTTTACCAAGAAGTAAATATATTTTGGAGGGTAACAAAGGCTACTAAATACTTTACCAAGTTACTACACATTTTTGTGAAAAATCAAGTTCATGTTATTAAGTAAAATATATAGTTTTTGCACTTGGTAAGTGTAAGATGATTAGTGATTTGTTGTTGATTGTTTGGATGAGTTTTGAAAAGAAAATGATATGCTAAATAGCATGGACACCTCCATTTACAAAGGAAACTATGACGAAATTTTCTAAAAATTCCAACACTTAGAAAATATTTTCTAACAAGTGTTTACAAGTATGTTTTAAACTTTGTTTTCCAATATAAACTCTGCCATAATTTTTGTAACAAAAATACAAGTATCGGAGGTTGGTTTTTGTAAACAAAAATGGATAAATATATATTTAGAATATATATTTTATATTAAGACACTTATGTGAATATTTGTTTACTTTGTGGAATAGTTATATTATTTTAGGGTAAAATAATATAACTTAACAAATACCATGAAATTACAACTCCAAAATAATACCAAAAATTACAAGGAATAAATATTTAAGTTACACACTTGATATTGTGAAACCGAACGCAAAAACGTAACTTATGAAATGTCCCGGAAAATACTCTTACAACCATGATTTTTGGTAAATATTATTTTGGAAACGAAAGAGGTGAAAATATGATTTTTGTGAATATTACTAAGTTATATCATATTTTCAACGAATAGAAAATATATTATTTTTGGGGAGTTAAAAATATATATTTTCCTAGTATATTTAGAAGATATATAATTTTTGGAAAAATATATATTTTCTTGGGAATACATCATTTTTGACAATAAGCTATATATATATATATATTCTAAGTGCGACTTAAAAATATATATCATTTCGGAACTACATATATACATGTATGAAATACCCCCATCCTTGGGAAGGAAATACGGAATTAAAATACTTGTGAAGTATTAATACAAAAATATTGATTAAACAATTATTCCAAAAATTAAATATAATTTAAAGTTAAAATAATTATTATTTTAACAAATAATTATAACTTGGAATAGCATAAGAAACGCAACTCAAAAATGTTAAACTCTAAGCCAAGGCACGGCCCGTTCGTCTAATAGACGTTAGTACACTGTAGGTAGTTGTGATTAGCTGCGGAGATTTGAGTTGACGATACAGAAGACCCACTACTGTGAGTTCATGTCCCCCTTTTCTTTAAACTATTTTGTTTACTTACTTCGGGGGTGAAATACATGTTACAAAGGGATACTTACAATACTATTGGTATGATTAGCCTAGGAAAGAACCATAGATCATGTGATAGGGTAGGCGGATACTTGGGACCATTAATCCTCGTATCAGGACCGAGGGGCATGAGTGATAGATCTATTTGGGTGTAGCGAGCCCACACCCATGAGGCCGGGGCGGCCCATAGTGGTGACTATGTCTTCCAGCCGGAAGCCCGGTACAACTTTGCTAGGTTTGAGTCTTCCTACACCGTCACACATATCAGTGGCCTTGCAAACCATTGGTGATCTTTTCCTTGTTTGCAATCATACCGGGACATACATACATTCACTGTTTACAAAGGTTTATACATACTCATATACACATGAACTCGCTCAACTTTTGTTGATTTTTCAAACTACATGTATTTCAGGAAACTAGTGGATCTGGAAGGGTATGCATGTGTCGTCAAGCTGCGTTTGAATAAAAGGTGTTATCTATGGTTGTCGAGTTTAGGGGGTGTATCTTAATCCTGGACGGGATACACGTCACTAAACTCAGGTTTTCTTTAAGTACTTTTGTTGAGTCTTTATGAACTCATTTGAACACGTCATGGTTTGTAACGTTATTTGGTATTGATGTTTTCAGATAATGGTATTGTGGTATTTTCTAAACTCTTTTAATGGATAAACATCTCGTGTTTTTATCATATAGCATTGTTATGATTGTTTGCTATGGTATCAAGAAGTCTCACCAAATAACCACGCTTCCGCAAAAGTCAGGGTGTGACACTTGTGGCTGTGATCGAACCTATTGCTGAGATCCCTCCACCTGTTTTGTCTGAGTCTTCTTTACCTGTCTTAGAGTCACACGCTCCTACTACTCCTTTTCTGGTTTATTATCGTCGTAGGAAGAGGACTAGGCCTGCTGGGGATATCGCATCTACGTCATGTGCTGAGACGGTATCTGCTTCCAAGAAGCAGAAAGGAGATAGGGTAGACCGATATTGTCACTGCGACTGACAGCTCGCCGCTCTGCATAGAGATCTGGACTCAACCAAGGGTAAGGCGAAGGACCTCGAGGGACAGATGGATGGACACGAGGAGTTGAAGGTTTTAGATGATATTGCGAGAGACCGGATGCATTGGAGGGTAGTGGATCTAGAGAAACTTGTCAAGGAGATGTTAGAATTTCTAGGTTTGAAGCGTTGATGTTCGTTATTGTTAGTTTGTTGTTTGTTTTGATGGGTTGTATTGTTAGACATTTTTGATACTCTTCTTGTTTGGGGAATGCATGCCAGTTTCATTTTTTTTGGATATTATGTGGGAATTTTGTGTGAACTTGTTATGGGTGTCAACGTAGACATGACAAGGATAGTCGGTTTGTACTGAAAACAAGTTTAAATAATTTCTATGATGTATATCGATGATTTACTTTTGGTTTAAAAGTTGTTCTCATTAATATGTGGATATTATACATGCACAATGTTTGGTCCACTAACATTTAATGATTGACTTATTTTTGGTTATCGTCTTATGTGAATATTATTGTTGTAATAACAGAAACGACGAGATGCCGCCAAAAGCAAGACAGGGTCCTGGATTACCTACCACACCGGAAGAGTTGGCTCAACTCATAGCCCAACGCGTTAATACTGCCATGGAACAACTCAATGCTAACCAAAATAATGGTCAGGGACGTGGACGTGGTGCACACAGGCAAGGTTTTGGTGGGGTACATATTGGAAACCCTCCAAGTAAAATATGATCAGGAAGTTTTAGTAGTTCATGTGTTACGATATCATTAGAATGTATTCCTGATTTTCATTAACGTTATTGAATAGTGCACGGATGTACATATAAAACATTCCAGGGCTGTAACCCACGATCATTTACCGGTGCCGAAGGACCCTTAGATATCACCCGATGGATTGAGAAGATGGAATCTGTCATGGCAATCAGTGGTTGTGCTGCTGATCAACGGGTGAGATATGCTTCTTGCTCTTTTCTTGATGAAGCGCTGTCCTGGTGGAACTCACAAGTTCAAATTTTGGGTGAAGACGCTGCCTACGGTCTGACCTGGAACGAACTTAAAGAGATGCTCCTGAAAGAATATTGCCCGCGCAGTGAAATTCAGAAAATCGAGACCGACTTCTGGAACTTGACCATGGAAGGTCTGAACGTCAGAGCTTACACTTCTCGTTTTAATGATTTGGAGAGGTTAGTTCCACGAATGGTTACTCCTGAATATGTAAAGGTAGAGAGGTATATCTAGGGATTGTCACCACAAATTCGCAATATGGTTACATCCACGAAACCTACCACCTACCTAGAGGCTACTACATTGGCAAAATCTTTAGCCGATGACGCTGCTCGCAAAAGTGGTCTTGATAAAAAGGAGGAAACCGGGAAGTCATCGGGCAAGGCCAAAGCAGACGTGAAATCTGAACGGTCGGGACGTTCGAGACTAAGACAGAAGATTCGAAGAAACACAAGTCCGAGAGCTCGAGGTAGGAAACTAACGAGAAGCACAACAGGAAACGCAGTTCGAGGAAGGCATATGTAGCCAGTTCTAGCAGCTATAGAAAGGATAACGCTAGAGATAGCCGAAGTGGTTCTAAGAGGAAGACTCACGAGGATGAGCAGAAGAAGTGTCACAGGTGTGACACCTGTGTCACTTCAACCATCATACGAATACCAAACAAATGAAATATTGTATTTCATACTTGGGATTTGTATAAATATGTGTATCATTTGCACATATCAATTCTTGATCGATTTCGAGCTCTAAATCGCTTTCTGGAAGGTTATACGCGAACTGATGCGTAAATATAACCAGTTTAATGCAACAAATAATCCAGAATAGTGAAATAGGCTTAACATACCTTAAATAACCTTTACATAACTTGGAAATAAGTTTTGGAAGGTTTGGTGTGGCGAAATCAAGTTTATTCGCTTACACGGACTAATTTCGACAAACTGCGAAAGTATGCCGATTTGTACTGTAACGAACATTCCGGAACTTGATCATAAGTTAAATATGCCCTAAATATCCTTTACATAGCTTAGAAATAGGCTTTGAGGTGTTTTGTGCGCTAAAATAAACTTTACTGATCAATAGGGACTAAAAGCGTCAAAAAGTGCATAAGTTTGCATTTTCGCGCATATCTTACGTTCTGAATATATCTGGACATCCAAAAATTTATGTCATCATTAAAATATTTTATTTTATTGATTGGCATGATAAAATTCCATTCGTCGCTTAATTTGGATCGTTATTTGCATCCGTTCGTGTTTCATCGTAATTAACCGAACAACGCAACCGTACGGCCAAACGAACCGACATCCGAGATATTTTTGAGCATATTTTAAGTTTTCTATACTTTAACTTCATTTTAGAGCTTTGAAATGAGGTTAATGGGGCTTAAACGTGCCAAAAATGCATCAAAATGCGTGTTTTTCAAGTGCAGGGGCCTGTTTTGACATTTCTGCCAAAGTTTGCTAGGCCTGGAGCGTAACCTTGATCAATCCTTAAGCGGCCGGCGAGAGCCCATCAGACAGAAACTTCATTTTTAGCATTCTGGTCGTATTTCAGGGGTTTTAGTGCAAAATTCTCAATACATTGGGCTGAAAATTGATGGTTTTTAGCATCCCATTATATTCTAATACCTTGGGCCCAAGTGTAAGGCCAAGATTCAAGCTCGTTTTTCGATGAACGATCCTAACGGTTCTTGGTTTTCTATAAATACCCACCTCCACTCATTCCATTCTTCACACCTTGATATGATTTGTTCTCTAAGTTGGGGTTCTAACACTCCATACCTGAGAATAATTGGATCAAACTTCCATTCTTGGACCTCTTGTAAGTATTCTTTCGTTCTTTTTCGCATTTTTAGCGTGAAAGTCAAACAAGTGTTTGACTTTCAGCTTTGACCAGTTTATGGTCAACACGAAGTTCATTGAACTTCGCAACGTGAGCGTAATCACGATGGTTATAGTTCCTTGTGACTATATGTCACACCCCCAAAATACCACCTAGGGAGTGTCCCTGTTAGGCGTGTGACAAACCAATAACAAGCCACCAATCATATTGAACTCACAATAAGTTTGTGAATAAAATACCAATCATTAAAGAATTGTATCAACAATAAGTTTAGCAAATCCCAATAAGTTCAGCGGAAGCAAAATAGAAAACTAAAGTCAAACAGTATCGATAAACCAAGTTATAATAATAACATCTCATGAATCTCTTCAGTCGACCCATGACCACTCCAGCTTCCTCAGACAGGAAGTTCCTCAATCTAGAATACCTAATGACCTGCGAGCATGCAACAAGTGTATCAGACAAAGCTGGCGAGTTCACAGTTTTAATAAAATGTCAGTTATCAAGTATTTAATCCAGTTTGTTTAACAAATACGAAAGCAATGTTGATAATATCTCGATACTGAACAAGACGGCTCCTTAGCAAAAGATGGGACTTAAAAGATAGAGAGTGAGAATATTATCCAACATCCCAGTTTTACCCAAGAGATTTATCCCTCCCCGGGATACCCAATGACTGTCCCAACCAGCAGGACGCATGCTCAAAGTAGTGAACTCACCTTTGGTTTGCTCGGTAAGAATAATGCACGTATTCCAAGTTGATCAATTAGTTCCTAATGTGATTACCACTAGCCGTTAGAATCTCATTTTTTTTTCTAAAATCATACATGTACATACACTTGTAACAATTACATGTAATCACCAAATAAACATTTGGGTTTTCATACATTTCACATAGCATGTTCACGTTTAACATAGACACCTCGCAACCTTACACTAATAATCACAAACGTTGTGCAACCCGGGGTGTTACCCGTGGCCCAAGCCTTCACCAACCCAACCCATTTGGCGATCCAATGATACAACCGTGGGCCACCACTATGCATGCTATCCGACCATTTGCTGGCCCACAACACCGGTCTAGACCAACAGTTATACAGCCGGAGAACAGGCCCCACTCGATTGTGTGTAAAGACATAGGTTATACGGTTTGGGCCTAGTGTGCTTGAATCTAAGAATGGTCCAACTAAACTGACCCAGCTGTCATGTTATATGCTTTCACAAAATGATCAGTCCATGTGCAATGTGTGTGGACATGTGCATGCCTGGGCTCGAGTGTGTGATCTACTAAACAAATAAATCATGCAATTCATCATTCAATGCACATGATATTCCCACTGACAACATCATTAAATATCTATATGATTTGGTTTCACACATGGGCCGCCTTGTTCATAACTAAGTTATTGAGTCTTGTGTAACCATGTGACCTCAACTTTATGGGGCCTTTAAAACCGATTGACATTAATGTTAATTTGTATGCTCACCACTGTTACATCAACATTGATGACACAACATACGAATGGAAATAAATCAACAGTTGATTTGTTTATACAAGTAGCCCACTATAAAGCATCAAGCCTAAAATCAATTGATCTAGCTATGTGTGTGTGTGTCCAACAGTTATGTGTGCGGCCCAATCCTCACCACCGGCCCAGTTATGTTTGATTTTTATAAATTGTTTCTTAGTCATCATCAATGAATCACGTACTCAATTTAATCTGGACATCAACAACCTCATGTCATCGCATTATCTTTATCACCTAGACAATTGAAATAATGGATCCTAATAGCAATCGACAAGCATGTTCTCGGCCAACGTTATAAACAATCAACAAGCATACTCTCGGCTAATGATCAAGAACAGTTTATAAGCAAAACAAGCATACTCTCGGCTAATCATCAAGAACAGTTTATAAGCATGCTGAATCAATTAACTCAAGTAATTCATAACAAGTCACAACTAATCACAGTCAAACATAACTATAAATCAAAGCGTTCACTGATGCATGCAATCATGTAATTGAGAACTTAAACACACATGAATTCACTAACCAGAAATCTCGAATGATCAGATGCTAATGCGAAGAGGGGGGGGGGGGGTTTCTCCTGCCGACGTGAACAATAGGGGATGTAGGGTTTGGTTTGATATGTTGCAATGATAGGGCATAGGGAAGTTACGTCCATTCGGTTATAAGGCCAATCATAGCAAGTGGGCCGATCCACAAGAACACACATTAAACATTACTACTGTTGGGCCATATATGATCAAGACCCACTCAGGCCATGCTAGGCCCGATTCATGCTTGTTCGGACATGGTGGACCACCAATGCGGCCCAATGGTCGACAGCCCAAAAGTGTTAACGATGTTAAATCCTTAGCTCAGTTACTCGATGCATAGAAATGTTTTAATGATATCTCAAAGTTAAACAATTACACTCAAGAAAACATATTCAAATCACGTCATACATTCCGCAATCACATTTTAGGCACGAGTGTTTACTAATTATATCAACGTAAAGAATATGAACAAGGAATAATGAGAAACAGAATCACGTGACTACAAAATACTGACCTTGAGGATTCGGGTTGTCACATCATCCCCAACTTGAAAGAAATTTTGTCCCGAAATTTGACACCTAAACACGAAAGAATGAAGTGAGAAATCAAGGTTGTTGCGGATTTTGCTCGGGTGTCACATCATCCCCAACTTGAAGAGGAATTTCGTCCCGAAATTCACCAGCTTTACCAGATTTAGGCTTGTCCTTAGGAAAGAGGTGTGGATACTTGAGCTTCATTTGATCCTCACGCTCCCACGTGAACTCCGGTCCACGCCTTGAGTTCCAACGAACTCTAACAATCGGGATACGACTATGTTTACGCACCTTGACCTCCTGGTCCATGATCTCAATAGGCTCTTCGACAAACCGTAACTTGTCGTCGATCTTCAACTCTTTAAACGGCACAACCAGTGTCTCATCAGCCAGACACTTCTTCAATTGCGAAACGTGAAAAACATCATGAACATTACCCAACTCAGCAGGTAACTCAAGCTTGTAAGCGACTTTACCAATCCGCTCCAGGATTTTGAATGGCCCAACGTAGCGTGGATTAAGCTTGCCACGCTTCCCAAAGCGTACAACGCCCTTCCACGGCGAAACTTTCAACATAACCCGATCATTAACTTCGAATTCCAAAGGTTTTCTACGCTTAGCGATGTAGCTTTTCTGACGATCACGCGTCGCTGCCATACGATTCCTGATCTGAACAATCTTTTCCGAAGTTTCAAGCACGAGTTCAGGACCTGTGATCTGACTGTCACCCACCTCAGCCCAACAGAGGGGAGAACGACACTTTCGCCCATACAGTGCTTCGAACGAAGCTGCATGAATACTAGTGTGGTAGCTGTTGTTGTAGGAGAACTCTATCAACGACAAATGTTTCTCCCATCCTTTCCCAAAATCAATCACACACGCCCACAACATGTCTTCAAGTGTTTGAATGGTGCGCTCACTCTGACCATCCGTCTGCGGGTGATAAGCAGTACTCATATCGAGTTGTGAACCGAATGATTTATGCATTGACTGCCATAATTTAGAAGTGAAACGCGGATCTCGATCTGAGATGATAGAAGTTGGCAACCCGTGCCTAGAAACTACCTCCTTAAGATAAACCGCTGCAAGCTGTGAAAACTTATCTGTTTCCTTGATTGCCAGAAAGTGCGCTAACTTCGTGAGACGGTTAACAATCACCCATATAGTATCATTTCCAGCCTGAGTCCTTGGTAGCCCTGTAACGAAATCCATAGCGATCTATTCCCACTTCCACGTGGGTATCTCTGGCTGTTGAAGTAGACCCGAGGGCTTCTGATGCTCTGCTTTGACTTTAGCACAAGTTAAACACTTACGTACGTCGCAATGTGAGCCTTCATCTTTGGCCACCAATACATAACCCTGAGATCCTGATACATCTTGTCTGAGCCCGGGTGAACAGAATACCGAGACTTGTGCGCTTCATCCATCACAAGCTCTCGAAGTTTACCATACGAAGGAACCCATACCCGCTCCATGAAATAATGAATGCCGTTAGATCTCACCACCAGCCGTTTTTCCATGCCTCGCAAGTACTCAGCATCGATCTTCTCTTCCTTCAAGGCCTCGATCTGAGCGGAACGAATCTGAGCAGGTAAACCTGAATGAATAGTAAGTTGTAGAGCGTGAACACATTTAGGTTTCGTCTCCTTTCGGCTAAGTGCATCAGCCACAACATTAGCTTTCCCGGGATGATACTTGATGGCACACTCATAATCGTTCAAAAGCTCTATCCAACAACGTTGCCGCATATTCAATTCTTTCTGGTTGTAGATATGCTGAAGGCTTCTGTGATCGGTGTAGATGGTGCATTTGGTACCGTACAGATAATGCCTCCAGATTTTCAACGCGAAAACCACAGCCCCTAACTCCAAGTCATGAGTCGTATAGTTCCTCTCGTGTACCTTCAGCTGACGAGAAGCATAAGCTATCACCTTCTCGCGTTGCATCAACACAAAATCGAGACCCTGAATCGAAGCATCACAGTAAACCACAAAATCCTCGGTACCCTCTGGTAGAGATAGAATCGGCGCGCTGCATAATTACTGTTTCAAAAGCTGGAAAGCATCCTCCTGTTTTGTTCCCCAAGAGTAAACGACGTTCTTCTGTGTCAAGGATGTAAGAGGTTGAGCAATCTTCGAGAAATCCTGAATAAACCGACGATAGTACCCTGCAAGACCCAGGAATTGTCGCACCTCCGAAGGATTCTTTGGTGCCGCCCAATTCCTAATAGCATCGATCTTCGCAGGATCCACATGTATACCCATCTCGTTAACAATATGCCCAAGAAAGTGTACCTCCCGAATCCAGAATTCACACTTAGAAAACTTCGCATAAAGCTGCTTCTTCCTCAAGAGTTCCAAGATAAGACGTAGATGCCGCTCGTGGTCTTCCTTGCTTTTGGAGTAAATCAAGATGTCGTCGATGAAAACAATAACGAATTCGTCAAGATACGGCTTGCACACGCGGTTCATGTGTCACACCCCAACCGATGGCGGAATCATCGGGGCGCGGCACTGAGCGAAACAGATTGTTCAGAAGTTTCCACAACAACTATCATACAATTCAGTTATATAACACGTCCCATACCGTGTCCCAAATAATAACAAGTTATCATAGAAATCAACTAAACAATATGGGAACTGTTCCGACAACTCAAATTCTTAATTATTACAGACCGAAAGTAAATATTGCTTTAAGACTTCTAGATGGCTAACTATAGATCTTACTGACTACAGGTGCCAGTACAAGATCTACAGATAATTATGGCCCTGGAGCAGGTATGTGGACGCTGTCCTAAGGTCACAGGCTCCTAGAAGCTTATTATTGCCTCGCTTCCCTAGCACGCTAGTAGCTTAAACACCTGTCACATACGTTAAAATAAAAGTCAATACATATAATGTAAAGGTGAGTACACAAGTTTGATATAGCATATACAGTTCGAAAAGTTTACGCATAACCAAGCACGTACACAAGGGCAAACGATGCATGTAAATTATCAACATGGGACCATCGATACCAACGACTTCGAGTTGACTGTCCGAGACAGTTCGCAATACATGATTACCACCGTAATCCATGCAAGTAATTGTCCTTAGCAACCCCCGTGTGAACGGGTGCTGAGTCCAAACTATAGTACTACGTTGCTAAAGCAGGCAGATAGCACTCCACGTGTAAACATAATAAACAGCAATCATTTAGACGAGTAATACATGCAAGTAGGTTAGCGTTCAAATAGTTTGTGTTGTTTGTGAATTTGATAGATTACGTATGTAACACCCAAAAGTGCTGAAGGCAAAAAGGGATCGAGTATACTCACAGTGGTTGATTGTGGATTGAAAGGAGCACTGAGAATAGGTTAGCCTGAATAGTTCGATAACACAACGATGAGTAACGCGGAAAAAGTAAACAATGTACTTGGATCGAGTAGGCCATTCGATCGGACGGCAGTTCGATCGAGTGGGCTGTTCGATTGGTTTGAAAGTCCGTTCGAACATCTATTCGATCGGCCGGCTGGCTCGATCGGCTGGTTCCTTCAAGTGGATTGTTTCTTCCTTTGATGTGAAGGATGTGTTTGTGTATGATGGTTTGAACTTTTGAAGTACTTGCAGCTTTACCTTTCAAGTTGGCCGATCGAACAGCTGTTCGATCGGTTAGCCCAACCGATCGGCTAGCACTTCATTGTTTTCAAATATGTCACTCGATCGGTTGGCATGCTCGATCGGGTGACATTCCAATGTTTCGAAAAGTCTAAGTGTTTTGAAGTGTAGTATCTCATGATTCGAGTAGTAATGATCACAATCGAGTGGCTCGATCGATCGAATAGAACTCTGTCAATATTACACTTCATGAGTTTGTGGGACTAAGTGCTAGTCGATCGGTTAGCCTAGTCGATCGGCTGGCATAGTCGTTCGGTTGGGCTGTTCGATCGAACAGCCTAGCCGTTCGGCCAGCTTCTCGATTCGGTTAACCTATCACTTAACACTTGGTTATTCCCGTTAATTGTTGATGTTTTAGAGATATTTTGACTACGAGTTGAACCACAAAGCTGAAGTCCCTACTTAGTCTACTGACTCGAGCAGGAATCACCCAAGCTCGGCCAGAGGCGGTTTGGAACTTAAGTTTAACGTTTAACCCGAAATCGGTATATCTCCCGGTAGAACCCGAATCTTGAACCATGTGTTTGTTTAGATTGATTTGTAAATCGGTTCAAGTCTCGTTTTCACCTTTTTGAGTGTAAAAGAGTTGAAAGATAGATGAAAACCCATCTTCCAATCCTTTTCCACCGTGAAATGTTAAGATCCTTGGTAGATTTTAGGTTATTTATGTGGAAATCGGTTAGATCTAAGCTATTCATGGTGGAATGATGTCAAAACTTAGTGTTCTTGAAGAACACATGATGACATCACCCAAGAACACCTAGATCTTGGTGATTTCATGGATGAAATCCAAGTTTTGAAAGATAGAAAGATGTAGAATCGATTAATGAACAAAAACGTACAAGGATTAGAGCAAAATACTTACTGGTTTGAGAGAAATCTGAGATTTAGTGAGAAGAAGAGGCTGGTCGGTCAGAGCTTTTCCAAAAGTGGAAAGTTTGACAAGGACAACCCTATTTATAGGCTTCCAAAAGAGGAAAGGGTCAGCTGATCGAACAGCATCCCTGATCGAGCAGCTGCCCGATCGAACAGCCTGTTCGATCGGCTAGCCTGTTCGATCAGGTTGCCCTGTTCGATCGGCTTGCCTGTTCGATCAGGTTGCCCTGTTCGATCGGCTTGCCTGTTCGATCAGGTTGCCCTGTTCGATCGGCTTGCCTGGTTTAGAGTGTTTCGCGACGATTTTTGATATTTCGACTTCGATGAACGATGATTTGAGAATGATAGAATTCCTAATCAAATTACTTTTAGTCTCAACTACTATATCTAACATACGAGCATCCTTACAACCATTTCGGGTTCGATTTCCATTGAGTTTGATTCACCTTTGAGTCTTGATTGATTTTGATTGATTCACCACACACTTTAACATAAAAATAAACATGCACAAGTAACACATAAGGCTCACACACACGTATAAAAAGTACTAAAATCCCCACACTTGAGTTTGATGATTAATTTGATTAGCTTGATTATTGATTGACTAGCTTTATTGCATTGTTACTTCCTATTATTCACAGTCGGTCGTTGATTCACAGTTCGATTATCGGCCGATTAGTTTGATTATACAACACTTACTCCAAATAATATGAAAATCAAAATGAAACTAAAATGAAATTAATCTTTAATTCCAATAACAGTCAACTCTTGACTTGACTTTGACTTTTGGGAAAACACGGGGTGTTACAGTCTCCCCTCCTTTAGGGAATTTCGTCCCGAAATTAGGCCGAGAACCGTACATCGCCGTGTGATTTTTCCAATTTGATGCTTCAGATCTATCTGAACAACTGCGGGTACTTGGCCTTCATGTCGCTTTCGAGTTCCCAAGTGAACTCCGCGCCTCGTTTGCCTTCCCATCGTACTTTTACAATAGGAATGCGAGAGCGTCTGAGTTGCTTGGTCTGTCGGTCCATGATTTCGACAGGCTTTTCCACGAAGTGTAGTGTCTCATTGACCTGAAGATCGTCGAGTGGTATTATTGCGTCGTGGTCGGCTACGCATTTTCGAAGGTTTGAAATATGGAAAGTCGGGTGGACATTGCTGAGTTCCTCCGGTAATTCGAGTTTGTAGGCAACTTTACCGATCCTTTCCAGAATCTTAAAAGGTCCAACAAATCGAGGCGCAAGTTTCCCTCTTTTGCCGAATCGGACTACTCCCTTCCAAGGCGATACCTTTAGGAGTACGTAGTTGCCAACTGCAAATTCGCGGGGCCTGCGTCGTTTATCGGCGTACATCTTTTGTCTGTCCCGGGCCTTCACCAAGTTTTCCCTTATCTGGTGGATCTTGTCAGTCGTTTCTTGCAGAATCTCGGGCCCAGTCAATTGTGAATGACCGACCTCGTGCCATACAATAGGCGAGCGACATTTCCTACCATACAAGGCTTCGAAAGGTGCCATTTCGATGCTGGAGTGATAGCTATTATTGTACGAAAATTCGACCAACGGTAGGTGTTTGTTCCAACTACCACCAAAATCGATAACACACGCACGGAGCATGTCTTCAATAGTACGAATCGTTCTTTCAGTCTGCCCGTCGGTTTGCGGATGGAATGCGGTACTCAAATTCAGCGTCGTACCAAGAGCTGCTTGAAAAGTTTCCCACAATCTCGATGTAAACCGAGCATCGCGATCAGAAATGATGTCTCGAGGCGTACCATGATTCTTAATGATCTCGTCGGTGTAGATTTGGGCTAGCTTGGCCACCTTATAGTCTTCTCGTATTGGCAGAAAGTGGGCTGATTTGGTTAGACGGTCGACTATAACCCAAATACTGTCGTGACCTGATGGCGTGGTCGGAAGCTTAGTTATGAAATCCATAGCTATGCTTTCCCACTTCCATACGGGTATCGGCGGTTGTTCGAGTAAGCCTGAAGGTCTTTGGTGTTCAGCCTTGACCCTTGCACAAGTTAAACAGCTACCAACATATAGAGCAATATCCCTTTTCATCCCAGGCCACCAGTACTTGTAGCGAAGGTCCTGGTACATTTTGTCCGCACCGGGATGAATGGAATATCGGGATTTGTGGGCTTCGTTCATGATGATCTTTCGCAAATCTGTCCTCCTCGGAACCCAGATTCGGTCCAGATAATAGAATATCCCGTTGGCTTTGCTCACGGGCTGAGTTCCATCGTGATAGATTCGTTCTTTCTTCAACGTACGCTCGTTAAAGCAAGCGTGTTGTGCTTCGCGGATGAGAGCTTCGAGGTTATACTGAGCCTGGATGTTTCGAACACCTATCATGTAATTCTTTCTGCTGAGGGCGTCTGCAACTACATTCGCCTTGCCTGGGTGATAACGGATCTCACAGTCGTAATCGTTGAGGAGTTCTACCCATCGGCGTTGACGCATATTGAGTTCTCTCTGGTTAAAGATATGTTGTAGGCTCTTGTGATCGGTGAAGATCGTACACTTTGTACCATACAGGTAGTGTCGCCAAATCTTTAAGGCAAAGACAACTGCGCCTAGCTCGAGGTCATGGGTTGTATAGTTCTTCTCGTGGATTTTGAGCTGTCGAGATGCGTAAGCTATAACCTTGTCTCGTTGCATGAGAACACAGCCAAGTCCAAGGTTTGAAGCATCACAATAGACAACGAAGTCATCGCTTCTGTCCGGCAGTGTAAGAACTGGTGCATGGCACAGCATGTGTTTGAGGGTTTGGAAGGCAGTCTCCTGCGCGGTTCCCCACACAAAAGGCTTGTCTTTATGAGTAAGGGAGGTAAGCGGTACAGCAATCTTTGAGAATCCTTCGATGAATCGCCGGTAGTAACCAGCTAATCCGAGAAAAGAGCGAACTTCTGACGGATTCTTTGGCGTAACCCATCCCTTGACTGCCTCAATCTTTGCAGGATCAACGTGTATACCCCGACTATTCACAATGTGACCCAGAAATTGTACCTCCTCCAACCAGAACTCACACTTGGAGAACTTGGCGTAGAGTTGGTTTCCCTGAAGCAACTCAAGAACCAATCGCAAATGCTGCGCATGTTCGGCCCTCGATCTGGAATAGATCAGGACGTCGTCGATAAATACAATGACGAAACGGTCTAAGAACGGTTTACACACGCGATTCATCAGATCCATAAAGACCGCGGGTGCGTTGGTCAAACCAAAAGGCATGACAACAAATTCGTAGTGGCCGTATCGGGTTCGAAAAGCGGTTTTGGGTATGTCTTCCTCTTGAATCCGCAACTGATGGTAGCCTGAACGTAGATCAATCTTGGAGAAACACTGAGCACCTTGTAATTGGTCAAACAGATCATCGATTCTTGGTAAGGGGTATCGGTTCTTGATGGTCAGCTTGTTCAATTCCCGGTAATCGATGCACATTCGGAACGACCCGTCCTTCTTTTTGACGAAAAGGACTGGTGCGCCCCATGGGGAAGTGCTCGGGCGAATGAAGCCTTTTTCAAGTAACTCTTGGAGTTGGTTTGAGAGTTCTCGCATCTCAGATGGAGCGAGTCGATACGGAGCTTTGGCCACTGGGTTGGCTCCTGGAATAAGGTCGATTCGAAAGTCGATATCACGACTTGGAGGTAATCCAGGAAGATCATCAGGGAACACCTGAGGAAATTCTCGGACAACAGGAACATCCTTGACTTCAACTTTCCTTTTCTTGTCCGTCTCTGCTACAACAATGTTGGCCAAGAAGGCTCGATATTCCTTGCGGAGATATTTGCGAGCTTGAAGACATGACATGAGCTTGAGATCTTTTGCAGTAGTTTCACCATAAACACATAGAGTATCACCACTAGCTAGCACAAAACGAATCATCTTATCGGAACACACAACTTCAGCATGGTTTTCACGAAGAAAGTCCATGCCTACTATGACGTCGAAACTTCCGAGCTGCATTGGAATGAGATTAATCGGAAATATATGATTGTTGAGCTCGAGGGTACAATCACGGAGTACAGAATTGACAGCAATGGTTCTTCCGGTAGCGACTTCTACTTCGAAGGGTGACGAAAGATAAGAGCGCTTACGTCTAAGAAGTTTCTCAAACTCAAATGACACAAAGCAGTTATCGGCTCCAGTATCAAACAAACATGATGCATATATACCATTCACGAGGAACGTACCATTGACCACGTTGTTGTCAGCTTGAGCCTGGCGTGCGTTGATGTTGAAAGTTCTGGCGTGAGCGGCTTGTTGTTGAGGCTGCTGTTGTTGTTGCTGGGGTTGTTGGGCTTCTTGTTTCACCACTCTGTTCGGGCACCGGTTTGCGAAGTGGTTAGGGTCACCACATGCAAAGCAGGTCCGAACATTGTTTGCCGGGGCCTGTGCAGCTTGAGGAGCTTGAGGAGCAGGTAGCAGGGCTTGGTTAACAGCGGCTTGAGCTTGCGTTTGACGAGGACCATAGCGGCAATTCGCAGTGAAATGCCCGTAAACGTTGCAGTGGGCACAGTAACGGCAGGCTACACCCACCGGGTGATGATAAGAACATGTAGCACATAGTGGGTGGGGGCCGGTGTACGCACGCTTAGCCGGCGGCGCATTGATCACTGGCGCAGTGCGCTGTGGTTGTTGCTGTTGTGGCGGTACTGACTGAAGAGGAGCAGCATTGGTTGCGGCGGCGCAACCCTTGTTCTTCTTTCTTCTTCTCGAGGACTTGGAGGCTTGAGCAGTAGGGTTGTCGGTTGATGCGGTAGTAACTTGATGCAACGACTTGGATGGCTTATCCCAGACTCCAGCCTTAACTCGCTTGTCGTTGATCTCGGCAGCGAGTAGGTAGGTTTCCTCGATTGATGCGGGTTTGGCGGCGAACACATAATCTGCAACACAATCCGGAAGAGCACGGATGTATTTCTTGATGGTCATCTCTGGAGTCTTGACCTGGTCTGGACAGATAATGCTCAGTTGCTTGAAACGGGCGGTGAGACCAGCGTTGTCGCCCTCCTTCTGCTTGATGGTCCAGAACTCATCCTCCAACTTTTGGCGTTCGTGGGGAGGACAGAACTCGTCCAGCATGATAGCCTTCAGTTCCTCCCACGTCAGCTCGTAGGCAGCGTCGTTCCCGCGCTTATTCTTTTCGGCTGTCCACCAGTCCAATGCCCGCGACTGGAAGACACCGGTAGCATTGAGAGTTCGAAGATGATCCGGGCATCCGCTTTGACGAAGGGTAACTTCCACTGAGTCAAACCAGTGAAATAAGCCTGTAGGGCCCTCTTCACCGGTGAACTCCTTCGGTCCACACGCCTTAAATTGCTTGAAACTGAACGGAGCTTTGCTGGATTCAGTGAGGGTTCGGGATTCTTCCGACGACTTGCTGGTGTTTTCGTACACCTCACTGACAGCTTTAGCTACAGACTTCGAGATGAGCTTGGCGAGACGTCGGTCTCTCTTTTCCTGACGGGTAAGGTTTTGGCGAGTTCTTGATGATGACGACATGGTCTGCAATAGACATCGCCATAGGGCTCAACACAACGAATTCGAATCTCACTCGTCTTAGTTTTCTAAAGCTTAGAATCACGTCGCATCTTACGTCACGTAGCACATATAATCACATAAGCACATAATCATAGAGGCACATAAGCACAGAAGCAATTAGAGCACATAAGCAATTAAACAATTAGAGCACATAAGCAATTAAGCAAATAGAGCACTTAATTTCCTAAATACGTACGCATTTTTATCACAGAGGCGGTCAGAAAACAGAAACCTATAACCACAAGTCGAGTGCCGTTCGTTTTGCATATCGGATAGCATCACATTGTATTGTCTAACTTAGTCGTATAGCGTAGCATAGCACACTGGTTTTGTTTAGATCACATCAACAGGGATTTGAATCGAGATAGGATAGCAACAAAAGTCACGCAGATTGATAACAAATGGAGCACTCGACGAATCTTCAAAACACGTAAACAGGTAAATCATATAAAATCAACGAAGCAACACTCAAAATCGGAAAATGGATTGTCTGCGGCTACTAGACTTTGACTAACCATGGCAATTTAACTATTCACAGTTGACTTGTTGTCACTTTCGACTCTAGAGGACATGTTTCTGCCTCGATTCTTGGGCATTATGCACGCGCATTCTAGGCCATACTCGTGAGTTCAGGTCGTTGGAGTCCGTCAATTTCCTTGGCGAGATAAAATAAAGTCGGAATAACTGCCAAGGTTAGGGTTTCACCCCTAGCTCAGCAATTTCTTCCTTGTTTTAAGAAAAAATCCAGAGGAAAGTTTTCATCAAATTACGGGTTTCAGCCCTAATTTGGTATAATTCTCCCCCGTTTGTTGATAGAAATTTGCACAAAGTAATTGGCAAAATTTTGTAATTTAGGCAGGAATTCGCGGGTTTCACTCCTAATCCCGTCCAAATTACGAAATTTGGCTCGGAGTTCGGATGTAATGATAGAATAGAAGGAATCAACATAAGGTAAGCACATAAACTTGGTCTCTTGGTTCCTAGCTATAGTCTAGGTCTCTAAGACAGCGATCCGGACTAGATCGTGTCTAACCTAATTCCCTATAGTTATGGCTCTGATACCAATTTGTCACACCCCAACCGATGGCGGAATCATCGGGGCGCGGCACTGAGCGAAACAGATTGTTCAGAAGTTTCCACAACAACTATCATACAATTCAGTTATATAACACGTCCCATACCGTGTCCCAAATAATAACAAGTTATCATAGAAATCAACTAAACAATATGGGAACTGTTCCGACAACTCAAATTCTTAATTATTACAGACCGAAAGTAAATATTGCTTTAAGACTTCTAGATGGCTAACTATAGATCTTACTGACTACAGGTGCCAGTACAAGATCTACAGATAATTATGGCCCTGGAGCAGGTATGTGGACGCTGTCCTAAGGTCACAGGCTCCTAGAAGCTTATTATTGCCTCGCTTCCCTAGCACGCTAGTAGCTTAAACACCTGTCACATACGTTAAAATAAAAGTCAATACATATAATGTAAAGGTGAGTACACAAGTTTGATATAGCATATACAGTTCGAAAAGTTTACGCATAACCAAGCACGTACACAAGGGCAAACGATGCATGTAAATTATCAACATGGGACCATCGATACCAACGACTTCGAGTTGACTGTCCGAGACAGTTCGCAATACATGATTACCACCGTAATCCATGCAAGTAATTGTCCTTAGCAACCCCCGTGTGAACGGGTGCTGAGTCCAAACTATAGTACTACGTTGCTAAAGCAGGCAGATAGCACTCCACGTGTAAACATAATAAACAGCAATCATTTAGACGAGTAATACATGCAAGTAGGTTAGCGTTCAAATAGTTTGTGTTGTTTGTGAATTTGATAGATTACGTATGTAACACCCAAAAGTGCTGAAGGCAAAAAGGGATCGAGTATACTCACAGTGGTTGATTGTGGATTGAAAGGAGCACTGAGAATAGGTTAGCCTGAATAGTTCGATAACACAACGATGAGTAACGCGGAAAAAGTAAACAATGTACTTGGATCGAGTAGGCCATTCGATCGGACGGCAGTTCGATCGAGTGGGCTGTTCGATTGGTTTGAAAGTCCGTTCGAACATCTATTCGATCGGCCGGCTGGCTCGATCGGCTGGTTCCTTCAAGTGGATTGTTTCTTCCTTTGATGTGAAGGATGTGTTTGTGTATGATGGTTTGAACTTTTGAAGTACTTGCAGCTTTACCTTTCAAGTTGGCCGATCGAACAGCTGTTCGATCGGTTAGCCCAACCGATCGGCTAGCACTTCATTGTTTTCAAATATGTCACTCGATCGGTTGGCATGCTCGATCGGGTGACATTCCAATGTTTCGAAAAGTCTAAGTGTTTTGAAGTGTAGTATCTCATGATTCGAGTAGTAATGATCACAATCGAGTGGCTCGATCGATCGAATAGAACTCTGTCAATATTACACTTCATGAGTTTGTGGGACTAAGTGCTAGTCGATCGGTTAGCCTAGTCGATCGGCTGGCATAGTCGTTCGGTTGGGCTGTTCGATCGAAACAGCCTAGCCGTTCGGCCAGCTTTCTCGATTCGGTTAACCTATCACTTAACACTTGGTTATTCCCGTTAATTGTTGATGTTTTAGAGATATTTTTGACTACGAGTTGAACCACAAAGCTGAAGTCCCTACTTAGTCTACTGACTCGAGCAGGAATCACCCAAGCTCGGCCAGAGGCGGTTTGGAACTTAAGTTTAACGTTTAACCCGAAATCGGTATATCTCCCGGTAGAACCGAATCTTGAACCATGTGTTTGTTTAGATTGATTTGTAAATCGGTTCAAGTCTCGTTTTCACCTTTTTGAGTGTAAAGAGTTGAAAGATAGATGAAAAACCCATCTTCCAATCCTTTTCCACCGTGAAATGTTAAGATCCTTGGTAGATTTTAGGTTATTTATGTGGAAATCGGTTAGATCTAAGCTATTCATGGTGGAATGATGTCAAAACTTAGTGTTCTTGAAGAACACATGATGACATCACCCAAGAACACCTAGATCTTGGTGATTTCATGGATGTAAATCCAAGTTTTGAAAGATAGAAGATGTAGAATCGATTAATGAACAAAAACGTACAAGGATTAGAGCAAAATACTTACTGGTTTGAAGAGGAATCTGAGATTTAGTTGAGAAGAAGGGCTTGGTCGGTCAGAGCTTTTCCAAAAGTGAAAGTTTGACAAGGACAGCCCTATTTATAGCTTCCAAAAGAGGGAAGGGTCGCTGATCGAACAGCATCCCTGATCGAGCAGCTGCCGATCGAACAGCCTGTTCGATCGCGCTGCCTGTTCGATCAGGGCCTGTTCGATCGTTGCTGTTTCGATCAGGTTGCCCTGTTCGATCGGTTGCCTGTTCGATGGTTGCCCTGTTCGATCGGCTTGCCTGGTTTGAGTGTTTCGCGACGATTTTTGATATTTCGACTTCGATGAACGATGATTTGAATGATAGAATTCCTAATCAAATTACTTTTAGTCTCAACTACTATATCTAACATACGAGCATCCTTCAACCATTTCGGGTTCGATTTCCATTGAGTTTGATTCACCTTTGAGTCTTGATTGATTTTGATTGATTCACCACACAC